>NC_139513.1:994832-2306902 GCF_947247035.1 Vipera ursinii | reverse complement strand
CTCTAGACTGGCCAAACCCAAATCCTGCATCTGTTCTTCTAATGTTTTAGTCTCCAGGCCTTGGTTGCTGTTTTTTGTACTTTTTCCAAAGTGTCAACATCTGTTTTGTATATGTGGTGACTAAAACTGGATGCAGTATTCCAGGTATGGCCTTAACAGTACTAATTGTTGTTGTTGTTAGTTGCGAAGTCGTGTCCGACCCATCGCGACCCTATGGACAATGTTCCTCCAGGCCTTCCTGTCCTCTACCATCTTCTGGAGTCCATTTAAGCTCACGCCTACTGCTTCAGTGACTCCATCCAGCCACCTCATTCTCTGTCGTCCCCTTCTTCTATTGCCCTCAATCTTTCCCAGCATTAGGCTCTTGAAGTACTAATACTTCATGTTATTTTGATTCTGTGCCTCTGTTTATACAAGTAAGGATTATATTAGCTTTTTTGGCTGCCACCGCACATGACTAGCTCATGTTTAAGTGATTGTCCACTAGGACTCCAACATCCCTCTCACAGTTACCGTTTTTGAGCCAGGTTTTGGCTAATCTGTATTTGTACCTTTGGTTTTTCCTGCCCAGGTGTAAAACCTTGCTTTTCTCCACATTATTTTTCATTTTGTTGGTCGCCTGTTGGAAGTGTCAGTGGGAGAAGGAAGGAGATGTGGGGAAGACCGTATCTGGGCTGCAAAAATCTGGGCAAGCTCTAGAAGGCGGCAAATGATGCCCAACCATCTGTACTTTGTCCTCCTCTGGATATTTGCCACCTGTAAAAGAGTGACGGAAAGACAGGCTGTCATCATCCCTGACGCTTGATGCCAGGGGAGAAAAATGGGTCAAAGAACATTGTGGTTTATTAAAAGTCAAGCTCAGTTTCCAGGGAACCAACAGCCTCCTCCCTGCAATTGTCTCAGCAGCCACAGAAGTGGCTTTCTGGATCTTCCCAATTTAGTTGAGATTTGGGCTTCCAGGTGGCTTCCCATCCAAAGCACTTTTTCCAGATTTGGTGGGCTCTGAAGTACAAAAGCCAGCAATCTAACAATTGAGTAACAGTGTTTCTCAACTTGCTAACCTTAGGTTGTATGGATTACAATTCCTGGAATTCCCTAGTCAACATGCCATAATGCCTGCCTGCAGGACCACCTCCCTTTGCCGCCCCCCCCCACCCCACCCAAATGACACATGCCATCCTGGGGATCCAACAGCACCCAGGATTACAGGCATTGCCACCAAGCTATGCAGTCATGTAACATCATGCTTTACTCTCACATTTCTTAGCAACAGAGATTCCAGTCCCTGTGGCCATAATAACTCAAGAATTACCTGTATTTCATTCTTGGAACCAATGTATTCTTTTATATGTTTAGGAAGAGATGTATTCATGTTAATTCAGAGGGCATGAATAACAGAGAAGCTTGTGACTGGTTGTCCCAAAGATGCTATTTTTCCAAAGGCAACTTTTTGAAAAAAAAAAAAGCACCTTTTCCAGTTCTGAACAGAAGTTTTTTGGTTGAGAAGCAATTTGCTTGATTTTGGGGGAAAAAAACACCATTGGGACAACCATGACCTGGAGGATGGAGAATCTCCAGAGACAGTTCCTGTCTGATCATTTATACCAGAGCTTTTCAAACTTTTTCAAATGGCATTTCATTATTTAATTCCAGCATTTCCTGATCAAGAGGCAAGAGAGTCGCCCAGATCATAAACATACTCCAGGGGAAATGTCTGAAAATCAGCCCCAAAGCCCCCATCCTTTCTACTCTAGCTTAGAAAATATAGCTATATTTTTACATATAAAATGTAAATATAGAACTAAAGGGGACATGATAGCAGTATTCCAGTATTTGAGAAGCTGCCACAAGGAGGAGAGGGTCAGTTTATTTACCAAAACACCTGACAAGAAACAATGGATGGAAACTAATCAAGGAGAGAAGCAACCTAGAACTAAGGAGGAATTTCCTGACAGTGAAGACAATTAAGCAGTGAAACAGATTGCCTTCAGACGTTGTGGGTGCTTCATCATTCGAGGTTTTGAAGAAGAGACTGGACAGTCACGTGTCTGAAATGGTAGGGCCTCCTGCTTGAGCAGGGGGCTGGACTAGAAGACCTCAAGGTCCCTTCCAGCTCTGATTCTCTTCTATGTTTACTTTTTGGGAGATACTTTGGTTATTTTTAGGATAAAAATGACCTCATCCAATTTTGCGTGGCCTGAAAATTTGATAATCTTTGGTTGAAGATTAATGATGAAAATATTAAACAAAGCCCAAGTTTCACATAGTATCCCATTTATTATCTTCCTCCAGTTTGAAGAATCATATTTGAGCATGTTCTAAGTAAAAGTCTTGAGTCATTCATTATGCATCCACTTAATTGTCATGCCATTCCAACCACACTAAATTAAAATTACTACTCAGAATGTCATTGGCTACTCGGTCAAGTGCTTTGCAGAAATCAATTTTTAATTACATTTAAAGAAGTTACTCAATCCAAAAATGAGTGGAGGCTGGTTGGGTAACATTTGTTTCTGACAAATCCATGCTAGTAAACCTCTAGTAACCTCTTTTTTTCAGAGTGCTCACAGATCAATCTTTTACAATCTGCTTTAAAATCTTCAAAGCAGCCATGTTGACTATTGATATAGTTTTAATCACTCAAGATATGCTGTTAGGTTTTTTTTCTTTCTCATGCCAGTCTTTTCTTCTTTTACTAATCCTTATTTTTCCTCCACATACTTAAATCACTACAGGCATTATCATATATCATTCAGTTGTCAATGAGTGTGGGCAATTGCAATTCAGCCAAGTTGCATTTTTCCCCTGCACAGCTTTAATTGCAGTTGTTGCTTTTTCCGACAACTCTTGACTTCCAGCAATCACTTCATTGTCTTCTACCTGCTTAGTGCTCAGTTTTTGCTTTCTACTTTTTCCAGATTTCGGTGTAAAATGGATTGTGTTTTTAGCTCCTGGAATCCTCTTCTTCCTTCTCTGGAAAGCAGGAAAATATGTTTGGGTTACCGTATATACTTGAGTATAAGCCGAATTTTTCAGCCCACTTTTTGGGCTGAAAAACTCCACTTCGGCTTATACTCAAGTCAACAAAAAAAAAGAACTGTCCCTTCGTTCGGAACAGGCTGCTGAGAGAAGGGAGCGGCAGAGCCTTGCAGAGCTGGCGGCAGTCCAGCGTTGTTTCTCCCCCTCGTGGGTGCGTGTGTGTGTCAGACCCACGGGAATGGCTGGTAGGGAAGCGGCATTCCGGCATTCCCCCCCCTTCCTGTGTGTCGAGCCCACGGGGCTTGACACACAGAGAAACGCAAATGCCGGACTGCCGCCACCTTTACTAGCCATTCCTGCGGGTCTGACACACACACACACACACACACACACACGCACGCACGAAGGGGAGAAACAACGCTGGACTGCCAGCGTTGAAATCCCCTCGCCGGCGGTCATAGGGAGACGGCGGCTCATTGCAATATTCAGCAGCGGTAGCCACCGGAAGCTCTGTCTTTCGTTCGCTCGCTCCTCTCCGCCTCCTCCTCCTCCTCCTCCTCCTCCCCCCACCCACCCACCCCAGCTGCTCCATGGCAGAGCTGCCCTGACTCCCCCGCTGCACCACGCCGCCTGCCCAACGGCCCCCGCCCGCCAAGCCGCTCTGGCCCGGAATGATCTGAACCCTCCGCCGGACACGCAGCCGAGTCCAGCGCACTCGCCGATCGCAGGTGAGCGGCGCCTCGGCACGCTTCCTTCCCCCCCTGCCTGCCCGTCCCCCCCAAAGAGCCTGGAGCGTCCGCTTGGACGGGGGAAAGGACCGGGAGGGGGGGGAAACGGCAGGTCATAAAAGCAGCGGGTGCAGATGCGCTGCTGAAAAGTTCAAAATCCAACTTTTCTGCTTTTTGAAACGCACCACCGGCTGCTCCGTCCAGAAGCCCAGGTTCGGGAGGGCTGCTTGGCTTCCACTTGAGCCCATCTATGTCTGCGAGCCCCCCCCCCACTACCCCTAGACCTCAGCCTGGGTCCCCTGTCCGACCCGGAGGAGTATTTTTTTTAAAAAAAACTTCCATCGGGATTTGTTCCTGGAGTTTAAATCCTTGCAGTCCGAAGCAAGAGAGAAAGCCGCGACCTCCTCCTGCGGGAGATTCTCTGCCGGCTCCGAAGAGCTCGACCACCAACGCCGGGGCGGCAGAGGCTTGCAGGGCTGGCAGAGGTGGCGGCAGTCCAGCGTTGTTTCTCCCCTTCGTGCGTGCGTGCGTGCGTGTGTGTGTGTGTGTGTGTGTATGTGTCAGACCCGCAGGAATGGCTAGTAAAGGTGGCGGCAGTCCGGCATTTGCGTTTCTCTGTGTGTCAAGCCCCGTGGGCTCGACACACAGGAAGGGGGGGGGAATGCCGGAATGCCGCTTCCCTACCAGCCATTCCCGTGGGTCTGACACACACACGCACCCACGAGGGGGAGCCCCGATTGCGTGCTCTGATGAAATCCCCTCGCCAGCGGTCATAGGGAGACGGCGGCTCATTGCAATATTCAGCAGCGGTAGCCACCGGAAGCTCTGTCTTTCGTTCGCTCGCTCCTCTCCGCCTCCTCCTCCTCCTCCTCCTCCTCCTCCCCCCACCCACCCACCCCAGCTGCTCCATGGCAGAGCTGCCCTGACTCCCCCGCTGCACCACGCCGCCTGCCCAACGGCCCCGCCCGCCAAGCCGCTCTGGCCCGGAATGATCTGAACCCTCCGCCGGACACGCAGCCGAGTCCAGCGCACTCGCCGATCGCAGGTGAGCGGCGCCTCGGCACGCTTCCTTCCCCCCCCGCCTGCCCGTCCCCCCCAAAGAGCCTGGAGCGTCCGCTTGGACGGGGGAAAGGACCGGGAGGGGGGGGAAACGGCAGGTCGGTCATAAAAGCAGCGGGTGCAGATGCGCTGCTGAAAAGTTCAAAATCCAACTTTTCTGCTTTTTGAAACGCACCACCGGCTGCTCCGTCCAGAAGCCCTGGTTCGGGAGGGCTGCTTGGCTTCCACTTGAGCCCATCTATGTCTGCGAGCCCCCCCCCACTACCCCTAGACCTCAGCCTGGGTCCCCTGTCCGACCCGGAGGAGTATTTTTTTTAAAAAAAACTTCCATCGGGATTTGTTCCTGGAGTTTAAATCCTTGCAGTCCGAAGCAAGAGAGAAAGCCGCGACCTCCTCCTGCGGGAGATTCTCTGCCGGCTCCGAAGAGCTCGACCACCAACGCCGGGGCGGCAGAGGCTTGCAGGGCTGGCAGAGGTGGCGGCAGTCCAGCGTTGTTTCTCCCCCTCGTGCGTGTGTGTGTGTGTGTCACACCCGCAGGAATGGCTAGTAAAGGTGGCGGCAGTCCGGCATTTGCGTTTCTCTGTGTGTCAAGCCCCGTGGGCTCGACACACAGGAAGGGGGGGAATGCCGGAATGCCGCTTCCCTACCAGCCATTCCCGTGGGTCTGACACACACACACACACACACACACACACCAGGAAATCGAGAGCGCAGCCTTAAGTTAAAGGTGGCGGACGGGCCCGAGAAAAAAGGCTGCAAAACTCCAATCTTTTAAAGCGTGCGGTGTTGTTGTGTTTTTTTTTTCCTCCCCCCGAAAGTGAATGCCAGCTTTCCGTACTAGTGTATTTGTACTGCCGCGAGTGACAACTGACAAAGCTTGCCGGTGTGATCTTGATTTTGGAACTGATGAAGTCTGTTAACAGGCTCAACTAAGATGGCAGACGTGTCGAGCTGAGCTCCGTGAGCTCCGTGAGTTTGGTGTGGTTTGGTGGTGAGCTGCTGCATTTCCCAGCCTCGGCTTATACTCAAGTCACTAACTTTTTCCAATTTTTGGGGGTAAAATTAGGGGTCTCGGCTTATATTCGAGTCGGCTTATACTCAAGTATATACGGTACTTTGTCTTTTAACTGTTGGTTTTTTTTTCTTTCAACAGTTCATGTGCTCCCCTTATTTTCTTGTTAAAAGATCGGAAAAAGCTTTTTGGATTTGTTTAGCATCTTTCACTACCTTTTCGTACATTACAGTTCTCTTTCCCTTTTTAATGCACTCTTTTTCAGCTCACTACTAAACTTATTCCTAGAGCCCCAATGGTTTCTTTTGTGCTCTGGTTGTCTTTATTCCACGATTTTCGTTTTTATAAATCCCTCAAATCTTCACCTTTTTTTCCTGGTATGCTTGATGGCCATGGAAACCTAGTACAGGTAGAACTCAATTTACAACCACATTTGAGCCCCAAATTTCTTTTGCTCAAAAAGGTGATTGTTAAGTGAAACATTTGCCCCGTTTTACACTCTTTCTTGCCACAATTGTAAGTGAACCATTGCGGTTGTTAAGTTAGTAATACTGTTGTTAAGTGACCCTGGCTTGCCCCACTGACTGCTTGTCGAGGTTGAAAAGTATAATCACATAACCCCAGAACATTGCAACCATCATAAATATGAGCCAAGTGTCTGAATTTTGTTCACATGATCAAGGGGATGCAGCAATAGTTGTGTGTAAAACAATCACTTTTTTCAGTGCTGTTGTAACTTGGAATGAGTTGTTGTAATCTCTCTCTCCCATTCACTCCAAGAGCACCTGTGTACCTTCCAGAGTTTTACTCTCTTGAAAAGTCACAGTTGCAAGGGCCCTCCAACAAGACATGAGATATTCCACAGTTTTTAGTAGTTCTCATTTTAACAGTTAACCATGAGTGATCTATGCAGAAAGCATTTCAGAGCTACGGAACAAATCAGGACAGGATAGACCATACATTTTTACATTTTTTTGTAACACGGCTTTACTGCACCACAATTATCTCTCTCCACTAAAAAAGTTACTTGGAGTATCTATGAGATTGACAGACGTGTTGTAAAAAGACTGATTTGACTGATGGGTTTTCCGAACTACATGCATTCAAGCCATGTCTATCCTTTGAACACCCTCTTACAGGAAGGAAAATAACTGCAGACCAAGGATGTTATTTTTACCACTTGATGCATATATATGGCGTCTCTCCTTTATGCCTCTTTTTATGAAGAGTAAAGGAACTGCTCTGACTGAAGCACTTTCCACACTCCATGCATTTGTATGGTTTCTCTCCAGTGTGGATCCTCTTATGTGAAGTAAGAGCCCCATTTTCGCTGAAGCTCTTTCCGCACTCTGTGCATTTGTATGGTTTTTCTCCTGTGTGGATCCTTTTATGAGAAGTCAGGTGGGTGCTTGTATTGAAGCTCTTCCCACACTCCATACATTTATAGGGTTTCTCCCCTGTGTGGATTCTTCGATGTGCGGCAAAGCTACTGCTCTGACTGAAGCTCTTTCCACATTCTATACATTCGTAAGGTTTTTCCCCTGTGTGGATCCTTTTATGTGCAATGAGATGGCTACTCTCACTGAATCGCTTGCCACATTCCAGGCACTCATACGGTTTCTCTCCTGTGTGGATCCTTTTATGCGCTGAGAAGCTACTGCTCCGACTGAAGCTCTTTCCGCATTCTAGGCATGTATATGGCTTCTCCCCTGTGTGGATTCTTTTGTGGGATGTGAGATTGCTGCTCTTGCTGAAGATCTTCCCACATTCCAAACATTTATACGGCTTGCCTCCCATGTTTGTTCGTTTCCGTGGAGTACGAGGCAAGGTCCTCCGAGTTCCTTTGGGGGAAAAAAGAACAGGGGTACAAAAATGAAACAAAGCTGTGAGAAGCTGTGTTTGCTGAGGAGAAAAGAACAGAACTTAAAGGCAAAGGAAGAACATATAAAAGTTGATACAGGCATACTTTGTTTTATTGCACTTTGCAGATATTGCAGGGGTTTTTCACGAATTGAAGGCTTATCACAACCCTGTGTTGAGCAAGTCTATTGATGCCATTTTTCCATCAGCAATTGCTCTCATACATTTTGGTAATTCTTGCAAGATTGCCAACTTTTTCATTATTCATCAGTCGCATTTTTAGCAATAAAATGTTTTTAATTAAGGCATGTACATCATTTGTTTAGACATATTGCCTACATAATGCAGGCAGTCCTCAACTTACAACTCTTCATTTAACAGCCATTCAAAGTTTCAGTGGTGCTGAAAAAAGGGACTTATGACCGATCCTTTGCTTTTACAATCATCACCGCATCACTGCAGTCACACCATTACAATCAAGGTGCTTGGCAATCGGCATGTTTTGTTTCAAGCAAAGGGGGCTACTATTGCTTGATACAGGCAGATAAACTCCATGGAAAGGGTTTCAGGCAGATTACTTTAATTCATCAGGCATCCTCTAAACATTAACTCACAGTTACTGGAGAAATTCTTCTGAAGCACATTTCATAATCTGACCCCAACATGTAGGTGAAAAGAGGTAGTGTTTCCCATGTTGAAGGAGCAAACAGCTCCCGTGGCTGGAATTCATAAAAGCCCCACTGGTCTGCATGTAGCCAGTATTTCCAACTATCCAATCAGAAGTCCCTCCTAATGGCCAATCCGAAACACAGATGTGACCGAGTAACTTAAAACTACATTACCCAAAAGGCTATCCCTTAAGGGGACAGTTCTTAATTCATAAAATAGCTGTTTACTCTGCCCAGCACACGGCATCTATCTACAATTGCTGCGGCATCCCACGGTTATGTGATTGCCATTTATAAGCTTCCCAGGAGCTTCCAAAAAGCAGTCAACGAGGGAAGCCAGTTTCACCTAATGGCCACAGTGATTTGCTTAATGACTGTAGCAAAAGAGGCCATAACATCAGACACAATTCATTTAACTGGATCACTTAGCAACAGAAGTTCCATTCCCAATTGTCACCGTAAGTTGAAGTCTACATAATAGCCTGAGCATAACGTTGTGAACACTGGGAAACAAAAAATAATTCCTGTGACTTGCTTTATTGTGATTATTTGCTTTATTGTGGTAGTATGGAACTGAAGCAACAATTTCTCTGAGGTATCCCTGCATTTTACTACTCCCAGTCTCTGACCTCTGTTCCTTAATAGATATGACAGACGACAGAAAAGCTTCTGTACCATATTAAAAATAGTGCTTACCTTAATTTAGTAGATGTTTAAAAGGCTAGAGTTTTTCATAGACTAACAATTTATGAAGAGCAAAGTTAGAAGGAAAATTTGGAAAGAGAGATACCAATGGAATAAAACTCTTTAGAAGTTTGCATTTTGAAATAATTTGAAATAGTGCTAAACATTTCATTCTTTCTTCTCCTTATACAGATTTAGATTTGGATTTATTTGATTTTTATACCGCCCTTCTCCCGAAGGACTCAGGGCGGTGTACAGGGCAATAAATATCAAAAATACAAGATACAAAAGTTAAAAAACATTAAATAATTGTGCCCGATGCAGTACATTAGTTAAAATCAATGTTAAAACCCCAAACCCATCAGACCAGGCTGGCTTGTTCAAATAAATAAGTTTTTAGATCACGTCGGAAGGAGCGAAGGTCGGGAGCCATCCGGAGCTCAACCGGTAAGTGGTTCCAAAGGTCTGGCGCGCCCACAGAGGACGCCCTCCCCCTGGGGGTCACCAGTCGACATTCTCTGACCAGTGGCACCCTGAGGAGGCCCTCTCTGTGGGAGCGCACTGGACAGAGGGAAGTTGACGCCAGCAGCAGGTGTTCCTGTAGGTAATCCGGACCCATGCCATGTAGGGCTTTATAGGTCATCACCAGCACCTTGAATCTCACCTGGAGGGCAACTGGAAGCCAATGCAGCTCACGGAGCAGAGGTGTAACATGGGAGTATCGGGAGACCCCCAACACAACTCGCGCGGCTGATTTCTGCACCAGCTGAAGATGGGAGACTAACCATAATTTGGGCTCATGATTTCTCTTTGCATCAGCAAAGCCCTGAAATTCATAGTGCAGAAGGGCTCTTACCCAGCGAGGCCACATTCCTGGAGTTTTCCAGCATGACTTCTCCGTGGAGAGCCTTTTGATGAGGATCCAGCTGAGCCCACTCCTCCTCAGAGAAATCCACAGCCACCTCCTCGAAGGACACCAGACCCTGAAACAGGAAACCTATAGTCCCAATTAACAGAAAAAGGTCCATTTGTTCACAAACCCTAAAAATGGACCTTTGAAGAGAATTAAACAAGGCAACATTTTTGCAAGAAAATTGACAGCAGACTGATTATCAACTTGATTGTTTCCTGCAGGATTTTCAGGTCCATTTGCTGAAAGAGACCCCAGTTTCCTTCTAGACCAGGCATGTCAAACTGCCTGCCCGCGGGCTGGATGCATCATACTGAAACTGTGCCCACCCCACTGTCGGCAATGGGGAAAAAGTCGCGATACTTCGTGCGATGTTCCATGACATCGCAAGTTTGATATGCCTGTTCTAGATCCACTGGCAGATGGGTTCTGGACACTCCACCCATCCCTGGCTCCAGTTCTTCCTGGTGTGTGCAGGCAGGGGGCGGGGAAGTCCTCCCTGACATTTCAGCCCTCTGGCCTGTGGGACCAGTCCCCAAGGTCAATACAACACCTTCATGAGCGTTTTGAAGAGCCCATCCCAGAATCTGTCTGGCTGTCATCAATAGGCACAGGAAACACAACCCGCTTTCAGCTTCTCACGGGATTCCTGCGGAACGTGCTCCTGGTGGGAGCCACTGGCAGGCTGGAAGATGAAGAATGAAGCTGCTACCTGAATGGGAGATCCAGCTGCTGTCTCAGCGCCAACAGAAAAAGATGCCCCTACAAAGACCAGTGGCATCATTCTGTTCCCTAAGAGGGAGACAAAAATTTTGTGGAAGCAAAATTTGTAAAATGTGGGGAGATACCACACTCAAAGAGGATCCACCAAAGACGAGAGAGCCACAGACGCTCTTATGTGGCTTGGAAGGAACCCCCTCCCTTACCTTGAGAGGTGTCCCAACTTTGGTCACTCTGGGAGGGGACAGTGGAAAGGAGCTCCTGAGGGGGATCGGACAGGTCTCTCCTCCTCATGGGATGCTCAGTGATCATCTCCAGAATCTGTAACTCCAGCAGAAAAAAAGGAGAGGAATGAAGGGAACAGCACACGGAGAAAGAGCATTTCCTTCTCTGCCCACAACTCTGCAGGCTTTAAGACCAGAAACTGTCGTTAAGAAAAAATGAAGAGTTCAAACATTGTTTCTCTTTCCTAATATCCCTTCAGAAGTCTCTTACCTGCAGCTCTCCCTGCTCCTTCTGTTCCTCTGTTTGGCTCAGAAGGAAGCCTTCAGCCAGGGCCACAGCCTGGGAGCTGGTCTCTGCTCCACACTCCCGCACCCAGCTCTCCATCTCTGAAGGCAGGATAGCCAGGAACTGCTCCAGAAGCACCAGATCTAACATCTGAGCCTTGGTGTGTCTTTCCGGCTGCAGCCACTGATGGCAAAGGCGATGGAGATGGCTGCAAAGCTCTCGCGGGCCTTTGGCATCCTGGTAGTGGACATTCCTGAAGCTCCAGCGCTGGATCTCTGAATTGATGGCTTCCTCCTTTAGGCTCTTCTGCCCAGTTCGTACCCAGGTTCCCCGACGGCTCCTTTTTCCAGCTTTCTCAGCTGCTCGGTGTTTTGACTCCATTTTCTTTTCGTTGTTCAATCCGAGTCCAAATGGGGCCAAGAGACCTCCTGGACCCATAAAAGTCTTTCCAATCATAGAGGAGGATTCATGAGGTCCTGAATGAGTCTCATCAAGCAACTGAGCCCTCTCTGTTTTGGAGCCCTTTTGATCACCAGGCAAGATGATTCCAGCTTAGATATGCAAGGAGGAAGAGAGAAAAACAACAGGCTGAGATATTTATCTTCCTTTGATCATTGAGAAAAAAATTATAGTCTTCCCCATCAGATTTACCTTATTTTCATCCCTTGTACCCTTTCAGCCTGAATTCTAAAGTCCTCCCAGGACACACTTAACCAACCAATCCCTCCAGAGTTTGCACTCACACCTGCTAACTTTCCCTTTGTAAAGAGGAATAAGAGCAGCATCCTCCGGGCATCAGTATAGGGTATAGGGTTTCCTGCCTGAGCAGGTGGTTGGACTAGAAGACCTCCGAGTCCCTTTCAACTCTGTTATTCTATTCTACACTCCTAACAGATGTGGAAGTAAAGGGGGGGGAAGCACCACGAAGTGATGCTCCCCGTGGGAACAAAGGCAGGGGAGCAGCCCACCCATCTCCCTCCCTCCCCCAAAAGCATGCACAGCCAGGAGCAGGAATGGGGGGGAGTCTCCCCCCTCCCTTCCAGCCTGGGGATTCCGAGTGCAGCAAACCCTTTGTGTGGGGGGAGGGGGTTGTCTTTCCCTCTTGCAATCGGCTCTGGAGTGTTTTGTGGGAAGGAGCCGCACTTTCCTCCTTTTCTTGCAAGAATCGCCGGGGAGGCTCTGCCTACGGTTGGAAGGGGGAGTCGTCTCCTCCCAGGGAGGCTCTGGGTCGCGGGATTCCCCCCCCCTCCCACCATCTCGATTCCCAGGGAGCAACTCACAGCTGATCATCCCCCTCTGGCAGGATTCGGAGCGGAGCATGCGCAGGGGCGCTCGGAGGCGAGCGAGCGCGCCCTAGTGGGACCTGCGGACTATGGCCGCATCTCTGACAGCGCGATCGCGATGGACCTTAGCGGCCATTCAGACTGGCCTCTATTTAGACCAAGATAGAATAAAGAACAAAGTTGGGATCTTAGGTCATCTAGTCCAACCCAGTAGGATACCCTACATTCCTTGTGTGTCCAATCACACTTGGCCAATAATCTCTATCTATCTATGTATCTATCTATGTATCTATCTATGTATCTATCTATCTATCTATCTATCTATCTATCTATCTATCTATCTATCTATCTATCTATCTATCTATCTATCTATCTATCTGTTTCACTCCGCATCCAAGAAGCTTCTTCAAAGCTGAAGAAGTTTCTTGCACGAGAAGCAAAAGGCCTCAGGAAAAATCGAATCCTGCAGCCAGTTTTGCTCACTGCATATAGAAAAAAGAGGTTGACACTTTGGAAAAAGTACAAAGAACAGCAACCAAGATGATTAAAGGCCTGGAGACTAAAACACACAAAGAACAGTTGCAGGATTTGTGTTTGTCCGGTCTAGAGAAAAGGACTGGGGGGACATGATAGCAGTCTTCCAGTATTTGAGAGGGTACCACAAGGAGGAGGCAGTCAACTTATTTTCCAAAGCACCTAAAGGCAGGACAAGGAACAATGGATGGAAACTAACCAAGGAGAGAAGCAACCTAGAACTAAGGAGAAACTTCCTAACAGTGAGGACACTTAACCAGTGGAACAGCTTGCCACCAGAAGTTGTGGGTGCTTCATCATCACTGGAGGTTTTTAAGTGGAGACTGTCTCAATTGAGCAAGGGGCTGGACTAGAGGACCTCCAAGGCCCCTTCCAGCTCTATTCTGATTCTATTCTAAAAACCAAGAAAGTCCAAGTTGCCTCTT
Organism: Vipera ursinii; assembly: GCF_947247035.1. Taxonomy (NCBI): domain Eukaryota; kingdom Metazoa; phylum Chordata; class Lepidosauria; order Squamata; family Viperidae; genus Vipera; species Vipera ursinii. The sequence continues at coordinate 2,293,530 of NC_139513.1, read as the reverse complement.
GAAAAAGCACCTTTGGGACAGCCGTGACCCGGATGACTGAGAATCTCCATTCCCCTCTAAATGCTCCCCGAGATTCCCTCCCTGCTGGCGAGCTTCGACTTTTCCTGCCTGGCCAAGTTTGGGGTCTTCCTTGCCCCCCCTTGCTCGGCACGTGCATGCAAAGGGAATCCAAAAGTGGGAAGATTGATTTCTCGTCCTCCAGTCCGGTTCCCACGAGGTGGTTCTTCACGTGTCTGGCGCCCTCCCTGCCCAGTCGTCTCCCCTGAGGAGGTGAAACGGTTACAGCGAGCGAGCGCGAAATCCTAGAGAGGTTGGTGCCTGGAGGAAACCTATAGGGAGGGGAGACCGACGGATCACGTGGGCCTAGGTGAGCCAATGGCGGGAGAGAAGCGCCTGTCAGATTTGGAAGAGAAAAGAGAATCGCCGGTTCGCGTCAGCCGCTTTGCTGCTCTGCGCGAGATTCCCGTCTTTCACCCTGAGGGCTTTTTTTCCGGGGGGGGGTCTTTATTATTTTTTTACGTTTCCTCGTCATGCTCTGTGGTAACATATCTGAAAAGTTTAATGCAGGTAGTCCTCGACTTCCATTCATTTTAGAAGATGAAACGGTTACAGCAAGCGAGCGCGCGCGGAGGCAAAGTGGCAGGACGTTCGGCGATGTCCGTTGGGAGGCGCGCATGCTCAGTCACCCTCCATATGAGCGTGGATTTCCTCCCTCCCCTCTAGTCTCTGGAGGAAATCCGCGGGGAGGGGAGCGAAGCGCGTCGGATCACGTGTGCCTGGCCAGCCAATGCCAGGAAGCGCTTGTCAGGTTTAGGAGGGAAAACGCAAGTCGCAGGGTTTCCTCAGCTAGGCACGACTCTCTTCCACCTGAGGGATTTGGGGTGGCGGGGTGGCCTTTATTGTTTTTTTTAAAGACTTCATCATGTTTTTGTGGTATCGGAGAGTGAGGTGTGGGTCTCCTGGTGGGTCATTATTGGAAAAGGACACCGTTAAGGATAGATTGGCTTGGACAAAACCTGCGTCAGGTTCCTTAGGGCACTTGAGGGCACAGAATGAAAACCAAATGTCAAACCATCGGTTGAATTCTCTTCTGCATCTCAGCATTGACATACAGCTTTGGAAAACAGCCTCAATTTTAGCTCTGGTTGAAAAGAAAATGACCTGCAGAACTTGTGGACTGCAAAAGGACTCACCAGCTACCCTTCCCAAGGATCCTCTACTTGGCTGAACATGAAGCCTTTGGCCAGCAGCACTGGAGACATCACAATTGAAAACACAATTTGGGCATCTTTTGAGCTTCTCAGAGACAGACCCCCCAACGCCTCCTTTTTTTCTCTCGCTCGCCCAATTACTGAGTTGGGCCTCTGGAGAAGCCCTTTCCTGGCTTCCCAAACGTGGGCCTATTGCTTGTGGGTCACGCTGTTTAGGCCCCTCTCTTGCCAAGGAAATCACAAATGTAGAAATTAATGATTAAGCAATCATTTTTTAATCTCTCAAATGTATCCAGTTTATAGAAGGTCGCTAAACATTTCAGTTCTCTGGTAACCCTTTGAGTTCTCGGATGTTAAGCAAGATGATGGCTTAAGCCATTTTAAATGCCACATGGTTTTTCTTTGTATATGTTAAAAGGACACAAATATGAAAGTTCCTAACAAATGCCATACATTTATATAAGAGAAGAGTTTCCATGTTTTATACACTTTGTTGCTTTGTTTATAGGTAGATCTGTTTGCTAATGCCTTTCTGCATATTCCACTATGCATCATTGTGCAGTGTGAATTCTTTGAAATAAGTCAGATCTGAAATCATTCCACCTCTTTCTACAACTTTCTAGATCAGGCATGTCAAACTTGCGATGTCACGTCCCTCAATGTATCAGGACTTTTTTCCCATTGCTGGCAATGGGGTGGGTGCAGTTTCAGCGTGACGCATCCGGCCCATGGGCCAGTAGTTTGACATGCCTGTTCTAGGCCTATCCCATTCTCATCTCACTAAAATTCTCCAACATATTAAACTTTTTTTCTTTTAGCTTCCTTTGTGTATATTAATTAGAGGCAACATCTACACTGCACAACTGCTCCAAATAATTTACTATATTGACCCTTCAAAAGAGGAATATTGTTAATACTCAGGATATACTGAAACAGTTTTTAAAAAAAGCTACATTAAGAGTCAAAATCATGCCAGACATTCTCAAATTTGTAATGACATGGTCCTCTAAAACTTCATACGGGACTGACTTTTCTGATTATCTTTATATTGCAAATTCAGGAATCTGCCACAGGCACTAAAATGACATCAAAAACCTTGGGAAACAGCAGTTCTGGAATATAACAGGGGAAAAATCCATGAAGAATTCGCTTTCAGCTGAATGTTATTTCTTCATTTTAGAAGATTATAAAATGATTCTGCTTGTCTTGCTCAGAACTGAAGACACAAGGAGAAACAGTTCAATTGAACTTTCTCCTTTATCAAAAATATTGCTCATATGGTACACTGGAATCAAACCATTTTCAAAGTAAGGAGGATACAGCTGCAATCATAAATGAATTGACTGCACATCTGTTTTCATCAGGATTAATGTGATTTTGCAACCAGAGATCCTTAACTAAACAGTCATATAAACATTCGGGATATTCACTGATTTTTAAAAAAAGTTTTAATACTTTGCTACGTGTTTAAGGAAGGTAGGTATTTTTAGTAGTTACAGCTAAAATATGCACAAAAGTTTTCCCCTGCTTTGTTTGCACATGGCAGCTCTCCACAAAGCCTGGAGCCTGATCCCAGACTTGGTCCAGATGTTGCTTCTGCCTAGATAAACACACATGACCAGGCAGAAATTTTGATATAATGAATGGGGAAATTTAATAACATTCTCATGAGCTGGACCTAACTGACTAGGGTAATACCTCTAGAATTAAGATATATATCCTGGCAGCTCTCCATATATTCAGTTTTTTTCTGTGGTGATCCTCCAAACGAAGGAAGATTTCCTTAACTTCTTTTCACAGGATCCTGATACTCCTTCATTCTTAAAGTGGATCCTTTTCTGGGAAGTAAGAACAAGGTGATTCTCTGTATTTCATACATTCATACTGTACTGTCTCCTGCAGGAAACTTTTTGGGAAATAAGAGAGCACTTTGTATTGAAATTCTTACTAAATTTCTTACATTTATATAGTTTCTCCTTTCATGGAATGTAAGACTCCTGCTCTATAATTTCTCTTCCAGACACACATTTCTCCCATGTGGAGCTAAGGGAACTCTTACCTTAGGCACAAAGCCAGCTGGGGAACCTTAGGCCAGTCACTTTTTCTCAACTCTATGACAGTGATAATGGCAAACCACTTCCAAAAAATTCAAAAAAAAAATCCTGTGAAAAAACTACCTCAAAGGAACAATAAAAAAAACTTCACAAGTTTTTCACAAACTGCTTTGCTTACATCCTATTTCCCTCAAATGGTGCCTTTTAAGAGAAATCAGTTCAAAATTCTTGACTGAAGTTCTCTACATTTTATGCCTTTACTGTACAGTGTGTGTTTGATATCACAATGGATTCTTTCACAGGAATTAAGGACACTTCAATCGCTAAAGGCATCTTACCCATATGGGTCCTTTTATGGAAAATAAGTTGATTGTTCCACATTAAGTTCTTTCCACACATCATTAATGTATATTTTTTTCTCTCCTGCATGGATCCTTTTGTGAGAAGTAAGAGAACTGTTCAAACTGAAGCTCTTTCCACACACTGTACATTGATAGGGTTTCTCTCCTGTGTGGATCCTTATATGGGAGGTAAGGTTACAGCTTTTGCTGAAGCTCTTTCCACACTCTATGCATTTATATGGTTTCTCTCCCGTATGGATCCTTTTATGAGAAGTAAGGGAACTGTTCAGACTGAAACTTTTTCCACAATCCATGCACTGATAGGGTTTTTCCCCTGTATGTATTCTCCTATGGGAAATAAGTTGGCTTTTCCACCTGAAGCTTTTCACACATTCTGTACATTGATAGAGTTTCTCAGCTATGTGGATACTAATATGATTAGTAAGCGAGCTGCTTGAAATAAAACTCTTCCCACATTCCTTACATATATAAGGTTTCAACCCTGAATGGATCCTTTTATGGCAAATAAGGGAACTGCTGCTGCTGAAGCTCCTTCCACACTCCATGCATTTATATGGTTTCTCCCCAGTGTGCATTCTGTTATGGGAAGTAAGGTGACTGCTCTGAATAAAGGACTTTCCACACTCCATACACTTGTAGGGTTTTTCTCCTGTATGGATCCTTTTATGAGAAGTAAGGGAATCACTATAACTGAAGCTCTTTCCACACTCTGTGCACTTAAAGGGTTTCTCTCCTGTGTGGATCCTTTTATGGGAGGTTAGGTGATTCCTGTTGTTAAAGCTCTTTCCACAATCCAGGCATTTATAGGGTTTCTCTCCTGTGTGAATCCTTTTATGGGAATTAAGAATACTGCTTTTGCTGAAGCTCTTCCCGCATTCCAAGCATTGATAGGGTTTCTCTCCTGTATGGATCCTTTTATGAGAAGTAAGGGAACTGCTCATACTGAAGCTCTTTCCGCAGTCCATGCATTGATAGGGTTTTTCCCCTGTGTGCATCCTTTTATGAGAAGTAAGATGACCTTTCAACCGGAAGTTCTTCCCACACAATATGCATTGATAGGGTTTCTCTCCTGTATGGATCTTTTTATGAGAAGTAAGAGAACTGTTCATACTGAAGCTTTTTCCACAGTCCTTACATTCATATGGTTTTTCCCCGGTATGCATCCTTTCATGGGAAGTAAGGTGACTTTTCCACCTGAAGCTTTTCCCACAGTCAGTACAGTGATATAGTTTCTCTCTGCTATGGGTACCAATGTGATTAGTAAGGGAGCTGCTTAAAATAAAACTTTTCCCACATTCATTGCACATATAAAGTTTCAATCCTGAATGGATCCTTTTATGAGAAATAAGACACCTGTTCAAACTGAACCTCTTTCCACACTCTGTACACTGAAACGGTTTCTCTCCTGTATGGATCCTTTTATGAGAAGTAAGGGAACTGTTCATACTAAAGCTTTTTCCACAGTCTGTGCACTTATAGGGCTTCCCCCGTGAATGGATCTTTTTATGGGTAGTTAGATTACCTCTCCACCGAAAGCTCTTTCCACAGTCCACACATTTATAGGGCTTCTCCCTTGCATGGATCATTTTATGGGGAGTAATATTACTGTTATTCCTGAAGCTGTTTCCAATATTCCACCGATTGCTATAGTTGGGTTTTGCTTGAAATATTTCACCACTTCCTTGCCACTTTCCCATTCTGCTTTCTTTGCAATCATGTTGGGTCAGGAAATTATCCATTTCTGTGCAATCAGGAATGGATTTTTCTCTCCAATTATAAGATTGGTTTCCCTCATATCTCCTTTTTCCACACTTATCTGCAGATGTGTCTCCTTGTATTTCAATTTTGATTATTTGTGATGGCACCACATCTGGCTCTGGGTAATTTTCAGTGTCCTGATCACCAACTGCTTGAGGGGAAGAAAAAGAAATCAGAAAAGTCTTCAATATTACCATTTGCTCTCCCCATGACAGTCTCTAGCCTGTATCTATACATAGGCATTTGCAAGGGGAGCAGCAGGGTAAATGGCTACATGAATATTTATTAATTTAAAATTTAGGTACTTAGAACTGCAGAGATGAACTAGAATTAATATAAGAGGAAAAGAGAAAGGAGATGTCATCATTTTTTAACAAGATCTGCACAGATCTCCTAAGCTGCAAAAAAGAAACAAACACCAAAACCCATCTAGATCTCCTCAATCTGACTTAATTTTCCTCCAGAGGAAACTTTACCTAAAGAGGCCACAATCCTAGATGTCTCCAACATAACTTCTTGGTGCAAGACTTTCTGGTTGGGATCCAGCAACAACCATTCTTCATTGGTGAAATGAACAGCTACCTCCTCAAAGGACACAGGACCCTGAACGAGGAAGGAACAGAATCAGAACCAACATTAGTCATGATTCTGGTTGATCCCTGGTAGGAGTGGGACAAGGATAGTGCATCCATCGTGGCTCTCCTTGACCTCTCAGCAACTTTCGATACCATGAACCACGGTATCCTTTTTGGGTTGACTCCGGGAGTTGGGAATGAGTGGTTTATGTGCTGTTTTACCTTCTTCCTCTGGCATCGATCCCAATCAACAGGGAGTGAAGGGTAGCCTGTGGGTCCTGCTTTCTAAAATGCTGCAGTGGTTAATGCACTGTCCCCCACCCCTTGTAGCTATGGGATGAGGTATCATCAGTATACATATGATATATCAGTGCACATCTCTGTCCTGGGTGAAGTAAGTGATGCTGTGGATGTGCTCTCATGATGCTTGGAGGCTATGGGGGTCTGGGTGGGGTACAACAGTCTTCAACTGAACCTGTTAAGATAAGTGGCTGTGGATAGAAGGGGCTTCCACCTCTGGGGGTTTAACATCTTTGGCTTGGATGGACTTGCACTGCCCTAGAAGGACGTAGCATATAATCTGGGTGTCCTCACGTAGTCATGGCTAGGAGGATGTTTGCTCAACTTCAGAGGTGCACCAGTTACAATTCTTCCTGGATCAAGTAGCCCTCCTTTCAGTCACTCATGTGCTGGTCATTTCCCAGATGAACTACTGCTATGTGCTCAACAGGAGGCTACCCTTGAAGAGTATCTAAAACCTGCAAGTGGCGTAGAATGCAGTGGCACAAGCAGTTCTGGGTGCCTCCAGGGTTGCACATGTAACACCTCTGGGATGGGTGTTAGTTTGCTTCTGGGTCCAATTCACAGTGTTGGCTGTTACTTTTAAAGCCCTTTGTGGCACCAGGTTATGTGAGGAACTGCTTCTCAAATTGACCCATACCAGCTAAGTCAGGCAGGGAGGACACGTTGTAGATCTCATTGGTTAAATAATTTTGACTGATAAGATCTAGGGCAGGGGTAGGCAACCTCGGCTCTTTTATATGACTCATGGACTTCAACTCCCAGAATTCCTGAGCCAGTCAGGAATTCTGGGAGTTGAAGTCCACGAGTCATATAAAAGAGCCGAGGTTGCCTATCCCTGATCTAGGGGAAAGGGCCTTCTGTGCTGTTGTCCCCAAGATGAGGGTTAACCTTTTAGCTTTGATAATTTTTAAACTTTTAACTTTTAACATGTAAATCTTAACCCTGTTTTTAACTGTTTTAATGTTGTTCTATAATTATGTTTTTATACCATTTTATGAACTGCCCAGAGTCACTTAGGTGAGATGGGCAGTGTAGAAATTTGAGGAATAAATAAAACCATCTCCTTACCTCTTAAGGAGAGGATGCACACAACACTGCCTCCATCTAGGCCAAACATGGAACTATGGCCCTTTTATGGCTGACTCAGGAATTCTGGGAGCTGAAGTCCACAAGTCATAAAAGGGCCATCTTTTCCCACCCCTGATCTAGGCAATGTAGAGTGGCAGGTTCTCCCTGAATATTATCAAATTTGTTATATATGTAGTAATCGTATTCCTAATTTCATGATATTAATAAGATGCCCACAGCTGATTTTTCTCAGGTAAGAAGGTTCAGTATACAACCACTAAAGAATTCAGTCTGTTTCCAAAAAAGCTTTGAGAGGCCGGCTGAGTGTGACTGACCACTAATGCGAATCCTAATTTCCCTGTCCCACAATGCTCTGGAACAGCAGTATCATACACTGAGACCACAAGCTCCCTTCGTCCCATGTGCTCCCACAGGGAGGGCCTTCTCAGGATACCGCCAGTTAAGGAATGCCAGCGGGTTATTCCCAGGGGAAGAGCGTTCTCTGTGGGCGCGCTGGCCCTTTGGAATGATTTACCCGTGGAACTCCGGACCGCCCCCAATCTGCGTTCATTTCGCCGGGACCTGAAAACCTGGCTTTTCGACCTATCAGGCCTGGACTGAAGGGGTTTTTAGCTTTTTAAATATTGTTTTAATTGTTGGGCTAACTAATTTAATTCATTTTAATTTTATATTATCTTTTATATTGTATTTTATGCTGCCCTGTAAACTGCCCTGAGTCCTTCGGAAATAGGGCGGTATAAAAATCTAAATAAATAAATAAATAAATAAATAAATAAATAAATAAATAAATAACTCCAAAGCAGTCTCCACCTGCTCCCCTATCGTAGCCTCAGATATTTTCTTTCCTACCTGAGCTGGAGATCCAGCTGCTCTATCAGTTCCACCAGTAGAGAGAGAGCAACCGATGAACAACGGTGACTCCATTTTGTTCTCTGGGAAGGAGAAAGAATGGACAAAGCAGGAAAGCGCTTAATTCCACCTTTTGTGGTCTGAAGGCATGACTTTTTCCTATACCGTGGAGGGCATCCCCATTTCTCTATCCTAACCTCAGTCTTCAGTGACATTTCATGGGCTCTGTCTTTGGACCCAAGGTTGAAAGAAGGAACACGCCAGAAAAGAGAGGTGATGTTGGAGATAATCCAACAGGGAAATCTGTGAGAATGTGTGCCGCTTGGGGGGTGTATGAAAGCCCTAATAAGCAGGCATATATATAGAATGAAGGCTACTGCTAAGCTTGTAAGCCGCCCTGAGTCTTCGGAGAAGGGCGGGATATAAATGGAATTTAAATAAATAAATAAATAAATAAATATTTACTCAAAATCACCTATCAAAAAAGCCCAAAGTTATTCTTATCTCTGAGAATAAAGAGAAGTATCTCAGGATAGAGTAGCCAGACTGGAACCCAGGAGATTCCCTAGAAGGGTCCATTTTCTGCAAACGGGGATCAGTGGTATAGGTCAGTGATGGTGAACCTTTTAGAGACTGAGTGCCCAAACCACAACCCAAACCCCACTTATTTATCGCAAAGTGCCAGGGCCGCATCAGCATTGTGGTGTCCTCAGAGGGCCATGGAGGCGTGGCCCACTGGGTAGGTATGGCTGCAGTTGTCATGGCAGACTGGGTGGGCATGGCCACCTCAATATTGCTCATGTGGGGGACACCTGTGTGGGCCGGCTAGGGGGAGATCCAGGGGGTCTCTGGCAGGTGGGGCAGTGAGCAGGAGGACCAGCAGAGATGGGAGGCACGCAATCCTAGCTGGGACTGGGGGCCATGGCGCCAATGGGGATCCCTGCTTGGGGTGGCCTTTGGCTTGCTGGGGGTGGGCATGTTCTACCACCTCTACTTAAGCTTGCTAGCTAGCTGCTTTGCCTCCTTTGTGTTGGGTGGGGCTGCTGCTCCGGGCGGCGGCAGTGAACATGCCCACAGAGAGGGGTCCGAGTGCTGCCTCTCACATACATGCCATAGGTTCGCTACCACTGGCATAGGTTCTCCTGCTTGAGCAGTTGCCTGGACTAGAAGACCTTCAAGGTTCTGTTCCATTCCATTCCATTCTATTGGAAGGTAGTATGTGGAGTGACGGGACAGATTTCCTTTGTGGGACTTTAGAATAACAGAGTTGAAAGGAGCCTTGGAGGTCCTGTACCATTTCAGACAAATGGCTGTCCAATGTTTTCCTGAAAACCTCCACTGATGGAGCACCTACAACTTCTGGAGGTGATCCAGTCCACTGGTTGATTGTTCTAATTGTCAGGAAATTCCTCTTTATTTCTAGGATGGTTCTTTCCTCCATCAGTTTCCATCCATTGCTTCTTGTCCTGCCTTCAAGTGCTTTGGAAAGTAGGTTGACCCCCCCACCTGGCAGTCACTCAAACACTGGAACGCTGCTATCATGTCACCCCTCGTCCTAAGCCTTCAAGTATGAAGAAGAAGAGTTAATTCTTTGTTGCTGGGTCACCTTCTAGAAGGTCCAATGACTACACATGACAAGATAAAGAAAATGGAGAATAAACAATCTCCGTGGGAAACCTCCAATAGAAGGATCTTTCCTTACCTATTGAGGTGGCCTGAAGTTGACCTTCATCCTTGGAAATCCTTCTGAAACATGGACTGTGAGAGGGATTTACTGGATGTACCTTGTCTTCAGGACTGTTAATGCCAATCTCCAGCAAAGACCTCAGAACCTGAAGTATAGACCAAGAAGCCAAGTTAAGAGGCAAGAACTGGAATTTCCTATATTTTTTTTGCCCACAATGTTGCTAGACCTTTGTGTCCATAATTTGGAATGAAAGAGGATGATGGAAGAATCACTCCAAATATGCCGCTTGGAAGAATACCAGAGCAAATGTTGCTAATAAGGTTCTCTAACCATCTCATTGCCTTATTAATCTCCAAAATTCTTAGGGAGACATTTAAGATTTCAAGTACATTCAGATCACTCCATATTTCCCAAGAGGAACATCTCTCACCTGGTGTCCTCCCTGCTCCTTCTCTGCTTGGGTCAGCAGGAAGCCTTCGGCCAGGGCCACCGCCTGGCAACTGGTCTCTGCTCGGCATTCCCGCACCCAGCGCTGCATCTCCCCGGGCAGAACGGCCAGGAACTGCTCCAAGATCAGTCGGTCCAACATCTGAGCTTTGGTGTACTTCTCAGGCTGCAACCACCCCCAGCAAAGGCGGTGAAGGCGGCTGCAAAGCTCTCGCGGCCCCTCGGCCTCCTGAAAGAGGCTGTTTCTGAAGTACCAATGCTGGCTCTCAGAACTGAGGGCTCCCTCCAGGATCTTCTGCTCAGGTCCTGCCCAGACCTCCTCACAGCTCTCAGGATGAACAGCAGAAGGGACTCTTCCTACTACGTTCCAGGCTGGGTAGGTTGCATCCATTTCCAGCCTCTTCTCTGACAGCGATCCAGAAGGGCCCTGTAGATCTCCCAGATCTCCAAAGGTTTGTTTTTTTCCCCCCTCCTTTTTCCAATCTGTTTTCAGTCCTGGGAACTGACGGAGTTGCACAGAGAACCCCGGGAGAAGATTTTCAAGCCATTCAGCTCTCAAGGAAGAGAAGAAAAAAAGAAAAGAAACTTCAAGGGATCACAGATTGTTCTCATTCAGAAAGGGTGATTGTTTCATCAAATTCAGGGCAAAGGAAGAGTTTGGAGGGGGAGGGGGGCAAAATTAAAAGATGTTTCAGGTTTCCTGTGTCTCCTCCCCTCCTCACCCTTGGAGACCACCCCTCATTTTGGGGGGAGGCCTTCTGCAGAGGTGCAGCTGAATTCTATTCACAGCAGGAATAAGAGGGAGGGGGAGGAGTACCAGGCAGGAAAGCCCCTCTCCCGGGATCCTTGTTAGAAATCTTGAAAAGCAAACCTGGTTTACGCACAATAGGAGTACATAGTTCCTTTACTCCCCCACCCCCACCATCACAACTCTTTCTCTCACCGCGCCCCCCCCCCCAGTGTTACATCTCTTGCATGCACAGCTGGAGCAGGATGGGGAAGGGTCTCCCTTCTCTCTCCTCGGAATGTGGAGTCCAGCAAACCCTTTCGGGGAATCTGGGGTACCCTCCCTCTCACTATTCTCTTCTTCCCTGGCAGAATCGACCAGGGAGGCTCCCCCTACTGTTGAAATATGGGGCAAATGTTTCCCCCTACCCCGGGGTCGCGAGGTCCCCTCCTCCCGGCCCCGGTCACCCTCCCCCCGAAATTCCCACGGCAGAACTCACAACCGCTCCTCCCCAGGCGAGCAGACGGGGCGGAGCAGGCGCAATAAAGCGGGTGAGCGCCCCCTACTGGCACCTCCGGGCACCAGCTTTGAGCCTTTGAAGGAGGGACGTGGGTGGGTCTTTAAAAAGGCCGTCCTGGCCAATCTCTGCGCAGGAGCCGGATCTGATAGCGACCAGATGCTATATTTGAGACTGGCATTTCTGACGGCATCAGTTTTGGAGAGGGGAAACCAAAAGGGTTGGATAATAAAGACTAGGGTGGTATTAATATCCTCGTAATGCTAATTAATGCTAGGGTTAGCTTCGCGCTCCGTTCTTCCCAGGAGGCGGCAACTCCAGAGGTCATCTAGCCCAACCTCCAGCAGGCCACAAAGAGTCTCTTCGGGGAGGGTTGTGGCTGCACCCAGCTCCTCCCCCTCCCTAGATCCATTCCCTCTCCCCCGCCTCATCTGGAAGCTTTATCCTCCAGCGATGAAATGGGAGATGGCAGGAAAAGGGAGAATAAGACAGTTGGAAGGGACCTGGGGAATTACCAGAGGACTGGAAGAGAGCTGATGTAGTTCCCATCTTCAAAAAAGGGAAAAAAATAGACCCAGGAAACTACAGACCTATCAGCCTGACCTCAATACCTGGGAAGATTCTGGAAAAGATAATCAAACAACAAATCAGCGAACACCTTGATGCAAACAAAGTCATCACTAAAAGTCAACATGGGTTTTGGTCACCACGATGTAAAAAAGATGTCGAGACTCTAGAAAGGGTACAGAGAAGAGCAACAAAGATGATTAGGGGGCTGGAGGCTAAAACATATAGGGAACGGTTGCTGGAATTGGGTATGTGTAGTTTAACAAAGAGAAGAGTGAGGGGTGACATGATAGCAGTGTTCCAATATCTCAGGGGCTACCACAAAGAAGAGGGAGTCAAGCTATTCTCCAAAGCACCTGAAAGCAGGACAAGAAGCAACTGATGGAAACTAGTCAAGGAGAGAAGCAACCTAGAACTAAGGAGAAACTTCCTGATAGTTAGAACAATTAACCAGTGGAACAACCTGCCTCCAGAGATGGTGAATGCTCCAACACTGGAGGTTTTTAACAAGAGACTGGACAGCCATTTGCCTGAAATGGTATAAGGTTTCCTGCCTGAGCAGGAAACTAGATGACCTCCAAGGTCCCTTTCTTCTTCTTCTTCTTCTCCTTCTTCTTCTTCTTCTTCTTCTTCTTCTTCTTCTTCTTATTATTATTATTATTATTATTATTATTATTATTATTATTATGGTATCTCTTAAAGTCAAAGGGTAAGGGTGGAATTTCTGGCTCTAGAATAAGAAATTAATGTATTAATGAATTAATGTATTCAATTAATATATTATTATATTGCATTAACTGGGAAGACAAATATTTTCTCATTTAATACCCAGACACCCCCCCACTCCTTGAAGTACAAATCCTTGTCTATCATTCAAAGGTCAAATGTATGTTCAGACTGTAGAAAGCAGTAAAAGAGTTATCAATTCTCTAGTTCCCCTTTGATTCCTTTGATTAAAGTTGGTCAAAGCATGATCAATGCTGCATGGATCATCTTCATACATGTAAAATTACATAATTAGGAAAATTCTAAAAAAAATTCCAAGATTTTATGAAGAATGTTCCCACATTTTATAGGCTACAATTTCTCTTGTTGCTTGCTTCTTTCAAAGATTATCTTGCTAATCCTTTTTTCATTCCATGGTTTTCTATGCATCATTCTGCAGTGTGAAACAGTCACATTCAAACACATTCCACCTCCTCCTACCACTTTCTAACATTTAATTCCACTCTCCCCCCCCATATGTTCTCCTACATATTCATCTGGTTTCTTCATTTAACTTTTTTGTTCAATGTATATTAAATATGGCATCACTTACATTGCACAACAACTGTTTACAACAATTTATTAACCTTTCAAAATGAGAAAGGTTGTTAATAATCAAGACATTTATTTTTAAAAAAGCTACATTAAGATAAAAAGCACAAAGTCACAATGATGCTAGTAACAGTTTTCTCCAAAACCATAGTAATGCTACGATCCCCTAACAGGTCAAGCACGATTGACCTTTCTGATCAGCTTGGTATCACAAAATGAAATAGAGGCACTAAAGCAGGGGTGTCAAACTGCTGGCCTGGGGACCGGACGCGTCATGCAATAGGCCACGCCCACCCTATTGCCAGCAATGGCAAAACCGCCCAGATATGTTGTGCGATGTCACGTGACGTCACGAGTTCGACATGTCTGCACTAAAGTGACATTTGAAAATCTTGAGAAATAGAAAATATGGTACCAATTACTTTAATCTGAGAAACTGAACAATGAATAATTTAAATCAACCAATTTAAGTCCTTTTTTAAAAAAATATTGCTCATGTGATACACTGTTGGATAAATAAAGCCATTTATAAAGTCCATTTCAGCTGGGTTAATGCAATTTTGCACCAGACTGCCTGTACATATAAACATTTGGGAGAGATTTTCACTTGTAAACCAAACTTGTGGACATGAAAAAAATAGCTTAAATACTTTGCTACATGTTTGAAAAACAGTATTTTAAACACAATTAGAACTAAAAGGACTATACATATGTACATTTTCCCTTGCTTTGCTTGCATACACCAGCTCTTAGAAAGCCTGGAGGCTGATCTCAGAGTCACTTCAGATGCTACTTATAGCTAAATAAAGGAGAGGCAATTGTTTAACAGATTTTATCTTTGGAATTAAGAACTATCCTGGGAGCTTTCCAAAATATATGCATTTCTTCAGTTTCTCCTATGGCAATCCTCTGAAAGAAGATTTTCACCACATTTTTCCACAGATGTTATTCTTTTTACACTTCATATCTTTAGACAATTTTAATCTTTTTCATAAATTAAGAACACTTCAATCCCTAAAGGGATCTCCCTCCCAACTTGTATGTATCCCTGATGTGAGTCATATTAATTTGGGAAATAGGTTGACTGCATGCCACAGAATATTTTTCTGCCCTCTGTGGATTCTTTCTTGAGAAGCATACTGTTTTCACAAAAAATCCTTCTGCATTCCATACATTTCTATTTCTCCCCTGTATGGATCCTCTTATGGGAAGTAAGGTGTCTTTTTAATCTGAAGGTCTTCCCACACTCTGTGCACTGATGGAATTTCTTCCGTGTGTGGGAACTAATGTGGTGCATAAGGGAGCTGCTTGAACTCAAACTCTTCCCACATTCATTGCATACATACAATTTCTCTCCCGTATGGATCATGTTATGGGAAGTAAGCACACGGTTATCACTAAAGCTCTTTCCACATTCCAAGCATTTATAGGGTTTCTCCCCTGTGTGGGTCCTTTTATGGTAAGTCAGATAGCCACTGCCAGCGAAGGTCTTTCCACAGTCTGTGCATTTATAAGGTTTTTCCCCTGTATGGATCCTATTATGGAAACTAAGTTGACTGCTTTGGCTGAAGCTCTTCCCACACTCTAGACATTTATAGGGTTTCTCTCCTGTGTGGATCCTTTCATGAGAAGTAAGAGAAGTTTTTATAGAGAAGCTCTTTCCACAATCCAGGCATGTATAGGGTTTCTCTCCCGTATGGATTCTTTTATGGCAAGTCAGGTAACTGCTGTTTCTGAAGCTCTTTCCACACTCCATGCATTTATACGGTTTTTCTCCTGTGTGGACCCGTTTATGAGAAGAAAGGGCACAGCTTTGCCTGAAGCCCTTCCCACAGTCTATGCATTTATAGGGTTTTTCTCCTGTGTGAATCCGTTTATGAGAAGTAAGAGAACTCTTTACGCTGAAGCTCTTTCCACACTCCATGCATTTATAGGGTTTCTCTCCTGTATGGATCCGTTTATGGGAAGCAAGGGAACTGCATGTCCTGAAGGGTTTTCCACACTCCGTGCATTTATAAGGTTTTTCACCTGAATGGATCCTTTTGTGGGAGGTCAGTTGATTACTATTTCTGTAGCTCTCTCCACACTCAATACACTTATAGGGTTTCTCTCCAGTATGAATCCTTTTATGGGAAGCAAGGCCACCACTTTGCCTAAAGCTCTTCCCGCACTCTAGACATTTAAATGGTTTTTCTCCCGCATGGATCAATTGATGCTTAGTAAAAGAAGCATTCATCCTGAAAGTTTTTCCACACTCTGCACATTTATAGGGTTTTTCCCCTGAATGGACCCTTCTATGGCATATCAGGTAACTACTAGTCCTGAAGCTCTTCCCACACTGTATACATTTAAAAGGTTTTTCTCCAGTATGGATCCTTCTATGGGAAGTAAAGGAACTCTTCACACTAAAGCTTTTACCACAGTCCACACATTTATGAGGTTTTTCCCCTGAATGGATCCTTTTGTGGGATTTGAGACACTCCCTGTTCCTGAAGCTCTTTGCACAGTCTAGGCACTCATAGGGTTTTTCTCTGGCGTGCATCCTTTTATGAGAAGTAAAGGGACTGTTTGAACTGAATCTTTTCCCACAGACCGTGCACTTATAGGGCTTTCCCCCTGACTGTATTCTTTTATGGGAAGTTAGATTACCTCTCCACCCAAAAATTTTTCCACAGTCCACTCTTTTGTAGGGCGTCTCCTTTGCCTGGGTCACTTTATGGGGAGTACGTTTATTACTGCTAAAGCTCTTTCCAGTTTTGGAGTGGTTACTAAAATTGGATTTTGCTTTGAATCTTTTTTTCCTTTGATATTTCCCCATATTTACTTTGGAGTCACGTTGGTTCATGAACCGATCCATTTCCACACATTCAATAATAGATTTTTCTCTCCAAGTGTGCTTCTTTTCATATTTTATTCTCTCCTGTTTATTTGTAGGTGCCTCTTCAGGTATTTCAGTATTGATTATTTGCAATGGCACTAAATTTGGCTCTTGGTGATTTTCCTTCTTCTGCGCATCCAGTGCTTGAGGGGGAAGAAAAATAAATTAGAATAATGCACAACATACAATTTGCTGTACCAATGCATAGATTTATCTATTACTAGGCATCTGTGGAGAACGCAACGGGGGAAATGACAGCATAAATATTAGTTATTAACTTAAAAGACTAGCATGGCTTCTGATCTAACCCTCTTCTTGGCAGTTAAAAATTTAAAGCAAGAACAGGTTTGATGTCAGGACGTGGCACTCAAATTGTCTCAAATATGATGCACCTAAGTTACATTCAATAGGACGTCATTGTATTTCATTACAACATGAAACAAGACAAAATCTGTTCCCGATTAGGACAACTGCAATAGGTGAAAACATCCTCTCCCTCATCATCTTCCCAATAAATCTGCAGTGACGTCACGGGCCCAGGATGACCACAAGACCAAATGTCAACCCTTGCCAGAATGACTGATCACCCCACTGATCTCTTTCTTCTAAATGAAATTGTGCTACTTAAGAGGACTATGAGGGAAATTGGAATTAACTAAGAGGACAAAAGAAGAGATGAAATCATTTTCAACAAGATAAGTATAGATGTAAGTTGTGACTAAAGAGTCTAGTGACTCCTTGCTCTGACATAATTTTTCTCCAGAGTAACCCTTACCTAAAGAGGCCACCATCGCAGACATTTCCAACATGACTTCTCGATGCAGGGCTTTCTGGCTGGGATCCAGCAGCAACCACTCTTCGCTACTGAAATGGACGGCCACCTCCTCAAAGGACACAGGACCCTGAACAAGGAAGAATCCCTGTGAGCAGACTTGGTAGAATTTGTGAGATCTCCTTTCATCCGCAAATCCGAAAAACATAAAAGTGAACATTCTTGATTGGACTCCACACATTACAAAATGGGCAGAATTCACAGCCTACGGCTGACAGCAAATTAGGGCATGACTGACTCTGCTGACCTTCAGTGTCATCAACCTGCCTTGATCAAGTGGCAGAGTGTGCCTTAGACACACCATCTACCAAGGGCTCCACCATTTCATGATGTTTGCAAGAGATTCTGTGGGATTTCTGTCTGACATGGTAACCAGGTCTTTGTGGTTCTTTGAAGGACCAGCCTTGCTCCCATTCATGAAAATACAAGGAAGGCACTTCCAGCCATTAAGATGCAGATGACATACAAAGACAGTTTCTGCTCCTCCTGTTTTTATCCCTTTCCCCAATGACCCAAAAACAAGATTACACTTACAATAAAGTAGATTTAGCTTATCTATTCATGTGTCCTGTCTGCTTTACTTGAGATAGACAACATGAACTGCCAGGTGGTGTTTTTTGAAACCAGAATGATTTAACCACTAAGGAATTCCAGACATTTTTAAAACTTAAATGTTGAGTGGTGGGCTTGGTTTGACTGATCATGAATTTAGATTTATAATTTTCTTGTTGTGTTTTGCTCAGGAATAGCAGTATCGTATGTTGAGTCCCCAGAGGAAACTAGAGGTTCTCTACTGCTCCCCCATATTATTTTATTTTATTTATTTTATTTTAATCCCATTTATATCCCGCCCTTCTCCGAAGACTCAGGGCGGCTTACAATTTAAGCACAAACCAATGTGCTTAGCAATAGCCTTCATTCTATGTATATGCCTGCTTATTAGGGCTTTCGCCCCCCCCAAGCGGCATTATTACAAAGTCAGCTTATTGCCCCCAACAATCTGGGTCCTGATCTTTTCCTTCCTACCTGAGTTGGGAATCCAGCAGTTCTTTCAGCTCCATGAATAGAAGGAGATGATTCAGTGAACAGTGGTGACTCCATTTCATCCACTGGAAAGGAAAGAGACAGGATGGAAAGAGGAAAGGGTTCAACTTCATCTTTTCTAGCTTGAAGGTACAACTTAATATTTTTTCTTGTCCTGCTCAGGAAACCTCCATTTTCCTCTTCTACACTCTCCCTTCAGTGGCCTTTCATAGGCTCCATCACAGGAGCCAAGAACAAAAGGAGAAGACCAAGCCCCACCACACACTGAAGAACAAACCGTGTAAGTATATTCTTGGCAACCAAAGCATTCGCTCAATCCCTGCAACTTCTCCCCCAATTCCCTGCAGCTTGAAACCATCGTGTTCCATGTAGAAGGGCAATTCCTGAAATTCTAGCAGCCCAGGAACATGCCTGCAAGATGGGTAATGTTGGAAATGGTCCAGCAGGGATCTGTGCAGGTATTGAGTCGAAATTACCTCTTAAGGAAAGCCAAAAAACAGGTTGCTGTCTTCTGCATCATTGAGAACAAAGAGAAATCTCTTGTGATGGAGGAGCCATAATGCAACTCAAGGTGACAATGCTAGAAGAGCCAATCTTCTGCAACAGGCAAACCATAGGGAATTCCTTTGTGCGCCTTAAGTCTTCTAGCTTGAAAAAGGAGTTATAGCTTTCTTATTGGATCACCTTCTACTAAATCCAATGACGAAGACAGGAGAAGATACAGAGAATTAAGGATAACTAGAATCTTTCTGAGGACAGGAAGGCCTGGAGGAACGTTGTCCATAGGGTCGCAATGGGTTGGACACGACTTCGCAGCTAACAACAACAACAAGAACCTTTCTAGAAAATCTTCAATCCAATGGAACGGTTTTCCCTTACCTAGTGAAGTGCCCTGACATTCATTTTTATCCTTGAGGATCCCTTGACTTGTGCGATCCACCCAATTAGTCCCCATTCCTGGAAGGACCTCAGAACCTGAAATAGAAGCAAAGGAGAGGGCTGAAGAGAACGGGGCATGAGAGGATCTGGATTTTATATTCTTTCCACAAGGTGGCCAAAACCTTTTGTCCATCGATAGGGATGAATGGAGGCCCATGAGAGAATTGCTCCAAATGAGATACTCTTTGGAAGAATGCAAAGACAATTGATTTAATGAGGTTCTCTAAATTATCTACTTGCATTATCAACCACCCAAAACTCTCTCAGGAAGGTATTTAAGAATTCAAGCACAGAAGGATCCCTTCACATTTCCCCAAAGAAGCATCTCTGACCTGGGACACTT
This sequence comes from Vipera ursinii, assembly GCF_947247035.1. NCBI lineage: Eukaryota > Metazoa > Chordata > Lepidosauria > Squamata > Viperidae > Vipera > Vipera ursinii. Next base: position 2,274,031 of record NC_139513.1, on the reverse strand, counting down.
CTGGAGCAGGGGCTCAGACTAGAAGACTTTCAAGGTCCCTTTCGTTCTATTCCTGTTTCTTCTCCTCTCCCACGCTCGCCAGGAAGCTTTCAGCCGCTGGCACCGTCGGGCAACTGGTCTCCGCTGGTTCTCCAAAGATCCTTCCAGTCTTGGAAGCTGCACCTGAAGGAGACGTGAGCAGGTAGTCCCTTTAGGCTTCCTCTCCCCTCCCTCCACCCCTCAACTTTCTCCTCCTCCCCCGTTATTGCATCTCCTGCATACACAGCCCGGAGCAGTTATGGGGTGGATTCCCCGCTCCCTCCAAGCTTAGCAATTCGCAGTCTGTTTCCTCTCCCCTGGGAAGGATCTGAGTCGCGGGACCCCCTCTTGTCCTCCACCCCTCCCCCAGATTTCCGGGGAGCAACTCACAACCGGCACTTTTCAGTCCACGCAGACGGAGTTGAGCATGCGCAGTGGCACACAATCAGCCGGCAGCCAAGAGAGCGCCTCCTGCTGGGAGCTGCGGTGAAATCACGGCCGTGGAGGCTATCCACCCCTACCTGTGGTCGGAGCCGGGTCTGCCGTGGAAATCTCGCTCTGCCATTTAGCATCCGATAAAAGCCATGGGGAGATAACAGCCCTCCCCATCCTTGTGCAAATGACGACCTGATGATAGCAGTATTCCAGTATTTATTATTATTATTATTATTATTATTATTATTATTATTATTATTATTATTATTATTATTATTATTAATTTTATTTATATACCGCCCTTCTCCCGAAGGACTCAGGGCAGGGCTGCCCCCCAAAAGAGGGTAGTCAAAATAATAATAATAATAATAATAATAATAATAATAATAATAATAATAATAATAATAAATAATAATAATAAATAATAATAATAATAATAATAATAAATAATAATAATAATAATAATAATAATAATAATAATAATAATAATAATAATAATAATAATAATAATAATAATAATAATAATAAAGTTGGAAGGTACCTTGGAGGTCATCTAGTCCAACCCCCTGCTAAGGCAGGAAACCCTATAACATTTCAGACAAATGGCTGTCCAGTCTCTTCTTAAAAACTTCCAGTGTTGGAGCATTCACCACTTCTGGAGGCAGGTTGTTCCACTGGTTAGTTGTTCTAACTGTCAGGAAGTTTCTCCTTAGTTCTAGGTTGCTTCTCTCCTTGACTAGTTTCCATCCATTGCTTCTTGTCCTGCTTTCAGGTGCTTTGGAGAATAGCTTGGCTCCCTCTTCTTTGTGGCAGTCCCCCAATCATCTTTGTTGCTCTTCTCAGCCAGTCTTATTCTCAGCCAGTCTTATTCTCCAAAGCACACCCCAAGAAACAATGGATGGAAACTGACCAAAGAGAGAAGCAACCTGGAATTAAGGAGAAACTTCCTAACAGTGCGGACAATTAACCAGTGGAACAGCTTGCCTTCAGAAATTGCGGACACACTGGAGATTTTTAAGAAGAGACTTAGACAGTCACTTGTCTGAAATGATATAGGTCAAACAGGGGCTGGACTAGAAGACCTCCAAGGTCCCTTCCAGCTCTATTCTGATTCTGACCTGCAGAAAGGTCCAGGAGGTGATTTTGGTTACGTCCTTTGGGAGCCAATCGACAGCGTCACACAGACACACAAACAGACAGTGAGAGTGAGGGAGAGAGAGAGACTCATACAGAGCTTAAGGGAAAACATATAGGGGAAAATTAAGTTTCCACAGAAAGTAAAATTCCTTTGTTGAAAATACAGGTGATTGTACAGTGATCCATTCCCAGAGGCAATGCCCAGTTAAGTCCACTGGACATGAGAAATTCTTTGAGCAAATCTTTATTGATGCGCAAAAGGAGGAACCCCCAATAGAGTCATACATGACTTTTTGTAGTTTTTCACAGGATACTAGCAAAGTACTGTAATTCAGTTGTTTGTTAACGCACAAGCATCTAACACAATTTCCTTATCCTCCCAGTTTTCCATCCTATAATGTGTACAGACAAGTCATATTTTAACATGCTAACGAGCATTTCTGGGGCAATGGGGGACTGATTTTCTAGATCAGAGTGGGGTGGTGTTGAGGCTTTCCCCCAAATTTGGCAGAACGTGACACCTTGTGCTGCTTCTCCTATTTTGAGCTTGACACCTGCTGATGTTTCCCCCTTTTGTAGATCACATCCTCATAAAATTGTGAGCAAATTTGCCAGGACCGCATTCTTTTAGTTTTCTCCTCCATCTTCCAGACCAGATGAAGAAGCAAGGAGGACCAATCCCTGTTTCCATCCTCCAAACGTCCCATAAAAGACTGCCTGGACCAACAAATTGGATCCAGATTATTTTTTACTTATCCATAAAGAAATCCCATGAGAGGCAGCCTTGCAAGCTGAGTGCAATGGACAGTGAAATGGCTCAAAATCATATTCTTGTTCATCAATATTTCCCCAAGAAATGGGAATGCACACCCAGTCGTGGATCATGCAGCTCCAGTATTTATATGATTTGTAATAATTATGTAATTAAGGATCGTGAGAAAAAAGGGGAAGTGGAAAGGAGGGCCAGTACTCTAAAAGGCAGAAATAGACTTTAATAACATCCTCCTCATCTGATTGTTATCCAGCTTCCAGCTTCCCACTCTCACAGGTAGCTCAGAGAAACGGGCTAACCGTGAAGCAGACGTTTGAAGGAGGGGAGGCATACAGAGAGTCCTCTGCAAAGCAAAAGTCCACCATGCAGCTGGAAGGCTGGAGATACGTGTCACAGGGGGGTCTTGTGAAAAACAAGTGGGCTGTGGCTGGAGGAGAGCGTTACAATTTTGGACGCCATCAACTAGCGAAGACTGGGATTTCCACGTCTCAGCAATCACTGCCTCCCCTAGACACTGCTTCGTTGTGTCCTATTCGCGACACCCTAGTTTAACCCAGAATGGTCCTCTTCAGTTGCGGCTGCACACAATGTAGGTAAGAGAGAAAGAGACAGACAGAGAGACAGACAAACGCCCCGCCGGGAGAAATCACGAGAGATTCTGCCCAGAGACAGATGACTCAACAGAAGGGAGAAAAGGCTGCAGGGCAAGGGAGGCGGGAGCTTGAAGGAGACCCCTCTCCTTCTCTCTCCCTTCTGGCCAATCCCCTCCCAGCGCGATTCCCTCAGGCGGAGAAGCGGGAAAAGCAGTCCCGAGAAGAGTGGGAGGAGCCTCTTTGCTTGAGGGGGATGGAGAGAGAGAGAGAGACGGCTCTGAGGGAAGCGCCGCCATCGGGCGTCTTTGGGGCTCCTCAGGGACTGAACCGACTCCACCTTTTTCTCGGTCTGACTCCGAATCAGGCCTCCCTCTGGGCCCCTCTTCCACCTCCACAGTGTCCCCCTCAGGAGCCCCTTCCCAGCCCCCTCGAAGCTAGGGGGTCTGTCACGTCCAAACGCATTTAAGTGTTCCTGATTTAGGCAGGTCGGATAAAAGCCCCAACCCAACAGGAGAAGGGCCACAGTTGGGGGGCAGCCCCCCTCAATTCAGCAGCTTCTCTGATGGGAAACCTCCCAGTTGACCCCTTGGGGTCACCCCATGGCTGAGGCAGAATGACTGGGAGGATCCCCAGATCCTGGCCCCTGATCCTCTTCAAAGCCTCAGCCTTCACTCACCCCCAAAGATCCTTCAAAATAATAATGGTAAGTCTTCATTTTCAAAGGCAAAGGGTCAAATTGCTGGCTGGAGGATAAGATATATTGAGTAGTCTCATTCAATTAACATATTATTTAATTCCACAGAATGGGAAGATAAATGTAGACTCTGCCCGGATCTCCCCACTCCTTGAAGTGCAAATACTTAAAGGCAAAAAGTATCTTCCAAGTTGTACAAAGAGGCAAAAAGCTTAAGTTTTCTGGTTCCCTTTTGAGTCCTCTGGTGTAAAGGAAGAAGAGAAAATTGGCCAAAGTACTATCAATGTTTCATGGATTATCTCTATAGATGTAAAATTACATAATTAGGAAGTTCTGCTCAAGTTCCATACATTTATAAGGAGATGATTTTCCTACATTTTATAAGGTCTGGTTTCACCTCTTTGTTGCTGCCTTTATAGGTGGAACCTGCTTTGCAAATGCTTTTCTCATATTCTGTGGATTTATATGCATCGTTGTCTGTGCAGTGTGAAACTGAATCAGATCGGAACTCATTTTACATTCTATCTCTTTCAAACATTTTATTCCAGTCTTCTACCCCTCCATGGAAATCTGCATATTCATCTCGTTTCTTCATTTAATTTTCTTCTTCAATGCATATAAACTAGGAAACTGCACAACAGTTGTTCCCAATAATTTATTATATTAACCTTGCAAAGCAAGAAATATAGTTAATAATTAGAATACATGGAGACATTTTTTAAAAAGCTATACTAAGATTAAAAAGCACAAATGCACAATCATGCTAATAAAAGGAGTTGTTCCTAATTTGCAATTGCATGGTCCCTTAAAACCTCATATTAGATTGACCTTTCTGATCACCTTGATATCACAAAATAAAATAGTGGCATTAAAGTGACATTTTAAAACGTTAACAAATAGAAAATGTGGTTCTGGTTACTTTATGTGGAGAAATTAATAACTGAACAATTTAAATCAAGCTATTTAAGTCCCTCCTTAAAAAAAAGACATTGCTCATATGGTATACTGCAGCTAGATCAATAAAACCATTTTTAAAGTAAAGAGGCAACAGCTGCGATCATAAAATGACTGGCTCTATTTTTCCTTTCAGTTCGATTAATACAAGTTTGCACCAAACAAATACAAGACTAAGCAGAAATGTACATATATTTAGAAAAAAAATTCACTTGTAAATGAAACCTGTGCATATATAAAAAAGAATCAATAGCATGTTTAAAGGTCAGTAATTTAAACAGTTAGATCTATAATCCACGTACATATATTTCCCCCTGCTTCGCTTGCATTCATCAACTCCACAAAGCATGGAGCCCAATCCCAGATTCACTTCAAATGTAGCTTCTGCCTAGATAAAGCAGCTTGATCAGGCAGGTTTTGATAGATGTTGACATAATGAATGCAACAATTTACATATAAAGACCACACTTGGAATATTACATCCAGTTTTGGTCATCACAATATAAAAAAAGGCAGAGTCTAGAAAGAGCATAGAGAAGAGCAAAAAGAATGATTAGGGCAGGGGTCCCCAGCCCCCAGTCCGTGAACCAGTACCAGTCCGTGGCATGCCAGCAACCAGTCCGCACAAACAAGCAAAGAATTAATATAAGAGGAAAAGAGAAAGGAGATGTCAAAGGTTTTTTTTAATTCAAAAGTTTTAGAATACATTTTAAAAACATATCTCCCTCCCTCCCCCCCCCCCCGACTTCCCAGAGCTGAATACTGGGTATTAACCTTTACAAACGTAAGCTAGAATATGCTAACTAAAGAAAAACACATTAAATTCTATCACACTTTAACTCCCCTTAAACATAACTAAATTTTATTTTTATTTTCTTTTAATCCCATTTATATCCCGCCCTTCTCCGAAGAGTCAGGGCGGCTTACAATTTATTTTATTTATTTATTTAAATTCCATTTATATCCCGCCCTTCTCCGAAGACTCAGGGCGGCTTACAAGCTTAGCAGTAGCCTTCATTCTATGTATATGCCTGCTTATTAGGGCTTTCGCCCCCCCCCCAAGTGGCATTATTACAAAGTCAGCTTATTGCCCCCAACAATCTGGGTCCTCATTTTACCTACCTCGGAAGGATGGAAGGCTGAGTCAACTAACTAATAATGAATACCTAATAATACATCATATAAAACTAATACTTATTCATATGCTAAATGAAACTTTTTAGTCCCATATTTATTCTGAATATACTCGATCCATCTTCTCCATTCCACAATATATCTCTGTTGCGATTGTTCTTTCAAATATGCTGAAATCTTTGCCATTTCCACCAGGTTTGAAACTTTCAAAGTCCACTCTTCTATAGTAGGCAGTTCCAACTTCTTCCAATATTGCGCTACTAAAAGTCTTGCTGCCGTAATTAAATTCAATATCAATTTAGTATCTATAACAGTACAATCTGTAATAATACCCAACAGAAATAACTGTGGAGAAAACCATATCTTTTTCTTAAATATCTTCTGCATGTTCCACCAAATGTAAATCCAAAAAGCTTTGACTTTTTTACAAGTCCACCATATATGATAATACGTTGCATCATCACAACCACACCTCCAACATTTAGGCTGACAGTTCGGATACATACTTGCTAATTTTTTAGGATCTAAATGCCATCTAGAAACCATTTTATAAAAATTCTCTCTTAAATTTTGAGCCTGTGTAAATTTTACATTTCTAACCCATATCGTTCCCAAGTATCCATTGTTATGACCTCCTGAAAATTCTGGGCCCATTTTATCATACAATCTTTAACAAGTTCCGTTTCTGAATCTATTTCTATCAATGCATTATATATCCTTATATATGCTTGACCTTGATCTCTAATTTGTTTTACCAAATTTTCATCAGTTATCAAAATACCAACTTTCTGATCTTCCTTCCATCTAGCTTGTAACTGCCCATACTGGAACCAAGTTTGTACTATTTTCCCTTCTTTTAAAATATTATATGGCTTCAATTGCCATACATTCCTTTCCATCCTAAGAATTTCTTTATATGTAGTCACATCATGTAGTCACTCCCTAGATCCATTCCTCTTCCCCCGGCCTCATCTGGAAGCTTTATCCTCCAGAGGTGAGATGGCAGGAAAAGGGAGAATAACAGTTGGAAGGGACCTTGGAGGTCTTCTAGTCTAACCCCCTTGCTCAAGCTATACCATCCCAGACAAATGGTTATCTTGAAAACCTCGTGTTGGAGCACACTTACAACTTCTGGAAGCAAGCTGTTCCACTGATTGTGAATAGAATGGAATGGAACAGGAACAAGAATAGAATAACAGAGTTGGAAAGGACCCTGGAGGTCTTCTAATTTGTTCTGTCAGGAAATTTCTTAATTCTAAGTTTGATCCCTCCTTGGTAATTTTCCATCCCTTACTTCTTATCCTGGGATGTAGGCTGATGTAAGTAACACGAGAAACCTATTTCCCTGGCCAGGGAAAAAATGATGCTCCTCTAAGGGATAAGAGACTCACCTTGAAGGAAACACCATAATGGAGCAGAGACAACTCCCAAAGTTGTCTTCTCTTTGTCCATTACTCTCAATTGGGCCTCCAAAAGCAGCTCCTTCTCGGCCCCTTGCAATTTGAGCCCCTTCAGGGTCACAGTGTTCTTCCGTAGGGTCCCTATTCCTCCCACAGCATCCTCCCCCTATTAAAAATTGCTTTCAGCCCCCATCGAGGCTCTTGGGAACTCCACTGTGTTCAACACATTTAAGCATGCAATGGTGAATATCTGTACCTCAGGTGTAAGTTTGTTCTCCGAGCTTGTGGGTTGGTTTCCAAATATTTTGTTACCAGGCCAGGTAACATCTTCAGAGGAGTTTAGGGGATGTTAAGTGTTCCCTACACTCTGCTGAAGATGTTACTTTGCCTTTATTCTCCTGTATGGATCCTTTTATGAGAAGTAAGAGAACAATTCATACTAAAGCTCTTTCCACACTCCAGGCATTTGTAGGGTTTCTCTCCTGTGTGAATCCTTTTATGAGAGTTCAGATAACTGCTGTTCCTGAACCTCTTTCCACACTCCAGGCATTTATACGGTTTCTCTCCCGTATGTATTCTTTCATGGGAAGCCAGGTCACTACTTTGCCTGAAGCTCTTTCCGCACTCCAGACATTTAAAGGGTTTCTCTCCTCTGTGAACCCGCTTATGGGAAACAAGGCCATAGCTTTGGCTGAAGCCCTTCCCACAGTCTATGCATTTAAACGGTTTCTCATTTGTATGGATCCTTTTATGAGAAGTAAGATAACTTTTTATACTGAAACTCTTCCCACACTCTGTGCATTCATAGAGTTTCTCTCCCGTGTGAATCCTTTTATGAGAGTTCAGATAACTACTGTTCCTAAAGCTCTTTCCACACTCCAGGCATGTATAGGGTTTTTCCCCTGTGTGGATCCTCTTATGGGAGGCAAGCGCACTGCTTTGACAGAAGCTCTTCCCACATTCTATGCATTTAAAGGGTTTCTCTCCTGTATGGATCCTTTTATGAGAAGTAAGAGAACAATTCATATTAAAGCTCTTTCCACACTCCAGGCATTTGTAGGGTTTCTCTCCTGTGTGAATCCTTTTATGAGAGTTCAGATAGCTGCTGTTCCTGAAGCTCTTTCCACACTCCAGGCATTTATACGGTTTCTCTCCCGTATGTATTCTTTTATGGGAAGCCAGGTCACTACTTTGCCTGAAGCTCTTTCCGCACTCCAGGCATTTAAAGGGTTTCTCTCCTGTGTGAACCCGCTTATGGGAAACAAGGCCACAGCTATGGCTGAAGCCCTTCCCACAGTCTATGCATTTAAACAGTTTCTCATTTGTATGGATCCTTTTATGAGAAGTAAGATAACTTTTTTTAGTGAAACTCTTCCCACACTCTGTGCATTTATAGAGTTTCTCTCCCGTGTGAATCTTTTTATGAGAGTTCAGATAACTGCTGATCCTAAAGCTCTTTCCACACTCCAGGCACGTATAGGGTTTTTCCCCTGTGTGGATCCTTTTATGGGAAGCCAGGTCACCACTTTGCCTGAAGCTCTTTCCGCACTCCAGGCATTTAAAGGGTTTTTCTCCAGTATGGATCCTTTTATGAGAAGAAAGGGAACAATTCATACTAAAGCTCTTTCCACACTCCAGGCATTTATACGGTTTCTCTCCCGTATGTATTCTTTTATGGGAAGCTAGGTCACCACTTTGCCGGAAGCTCTTTCCGCACTCCAGGCATTTAAAGGGTTTTTCTCCAGTATGGATCCTTTTATGAGAAGTAAGGGAACTCTTTCCACTGAAGTTTTTCTCACAGTCTACACATTTATAGCGTTTTTCCTGGAGACCGAACATTTTATGGGACTTCAGCCACTCTCTGTTCCTGAACCTCTTTCTACATTCCACGTATTTATAGGATTTTTGTCCTGTGTGGATCCTTTTATGAGCAGTAAGAGAACTCTTTACACTGAATCTTCTTCCACAGACCATGCACCTATAGGGCTTTCTCCCTGTATGGATACTTTTATGGGAACTTAGATTGCCTCTCCACCCAATGCTCTTTACAATGTCCACACCTTTGTAGGGCTTCTCCCTTACTGGGGTCATTTTATGGGGAGTAAGATTATTACTGCTGAAGCTCTTTTCAATTTTGCAATGGTTACTAAAGCTACGTTTTGTTTCGAATCTTTTTCTACTTCCACGACAATTTGCTGTACTGTTTTCTTTGGCATCACGCTGGCTGAGGAAATGATCCATTTCTGCACATTCCTGAATGGATTTTTCTCTCCAATTGTAAGATGGGTTTTTTTCATGTTTCTTCCTCCCCCACGTATTTGCAGATGTTTCTTCTGGTATTTCAGTTTTGATTCTTTGCAATGGAACTACTCTTGGTTCTTGGTAATTTTCATTCTTCTGTATATGAAATGCTTGAGGGGGAAGAAAAAGAAATTAGAAAAATCTACAATGTACAATGTATAAATCTACATTTATAATAATAATAATAATAATAGTAATAACAATAACAATAAATAATAATAATAATAATAATAATAATAATAATAATAATAATAATAATAATAATAATAATAATAATAATAATAATAATAAAGTTGGAAGGAACCTTGGAGGTCATCTAGTGCAACCCCCTGCTCAGGCAGGAAACCTTATACCATTTCAGGCAAATGGCTGTCCAGTCTCTTCTTAAAAACCTCCAGTGTTGGAGCATTCACCACCTCTGGAGGCAGGTTGTTCCACTGGTTAATTGTTCTAACTGTCAGGAAGTTTCTCCTTAGTTCTAGGTGTCTTCTCTCCTTGACTAGTTTCCATCCGTTGCTTCTTGTCCTGCTTTCAGGTGCTTTGGAGAATAGCTTGACTCCCTCTTCTTTGTGGTAGCCCCTGAGATATTGGAACACTACTATCATGTCACCCCTCACCCTTCTCTTCATTAAACTACACATACCCAATTCCAGCAACCATTCCCTATATGTTTTAGCCTCCAGCCCCCTAATCATCTTTGTTGCTCTTCTCTGTACCCTTTCTAGAGTCTCGACATCTTTTTTACATCGTGGTGACCAAAACTGGATGCAGTATTCCAGGTGTGGCCTTACCAAAGCATTGTAAAGTGGTATTAGTACTTCACTTGATCTTGATTCTATCCCTCTGTTAATGCAGCCTAGCATTGTGTTGGCTTTTTTGGCAGCTGCAGCACACTGCTGGCTCATATTGAAGTGATTGTCTACTAAGACTCCGAGATCCCTCTCACAGTTACTACTATTGAGCAAGGTACCACCTATACTATACCTATGCATTTGATTTTTCCTGCCTAAATGTAGAACCTTACTTTTTTCACCATTGAATTTCATTTTGTTAGATAGTGCCCAGTGTTCGAGTCTGTTCAGATTCTTCTGTATCTTAAGCCTATCTTCTGGAGTATTGGCTATTCCTGCCAGCTTGGTGTCGTCTGCAAATTTGATGAGTTCCCCATCTATCCCCTCATCCAAATCATTAATGAAGATATTGAAGAGCACTGGGCCCAGAACAGAGCCCTGGGGCACCCCACTACACACTTCCTTCCATGTAGATGCGGTTCCATTGAGGACCACACGCTGAGTACGGCCTGTCAGCCAGCTACGAATCCATCTATCTTATCAAGTAGTAAGTTGTGATCTACTTATCAAATGCCTTACTGAAGTCCAAGTAAATTATATCTACAGCATTCCTCTGGTCCACTAATTTTGTCACTTGGTCAAAGAATGTAATAAGATTTGTCTGGCATGATCTGTTTTTGACAAACCCATGTTGACTTTTAGTGATGACTTTGTTTGCATCAAGGTGTTCGCTGATTTGTTGTTTGATTATCTTTTCCAGAATCTCCCCAGGTATTGAGGTCAGGCTGATAGGTCTGTAGTTTCCTGGATCTATTTTTTTCCCTTTTTTGAAGATGGGAACTACATCAGCTCTCTTCCAGTCCTCTGGTAGTTCCCCAGTGCTCCAGGATCTTTGAAAAATATAGTTCAGTGGTTCTGAGATCACGTCTGCCAGTTCCTTGAGAACGTGGGGTGTAATCCATCTGGTCCTGGTGATTTGAACTCGTCTAGGCTGGACAGGTGCTCACTTACCATTTTCTTGCCTATCTTAACTTGCGTTTCTATTCTGTTTTTTATGGCACTGGTTTGGGTAGGTTGGACTGTTTTTTCCTTTTGTGTAAAGACAGATGCAAAAAACGAATTAAATATTTCTGCTTTCTCCCTATTGCTTGTCACTTTCTTGCCACTTTCACCCATTAATGGACCAATCATTTCCTTAACTTTTTTCTTGTTTTTTATATGTTGAAAGAAGCATTTTTTGTTATTTTTGACTTTGGTCGCAAGCCTTAGTTCATTTTGAGCCTTAGCTTTCCTCACTTCATCTTTGCAGGCACGGGCTATTTGCTGATATTCTGACTTAGTTATGTGCCCCTCTTTCCAATTCTTATACTTGTCCTTTTTATCTTTCAATTTATCAGAGAGTTCTTTATGTAGCCATGCTGGTTTCTTTTGAGAGCTGTTATTTTTCTTCTTTGTTGGTATTGTACTAGACTGGGCCTTTATTATCTCACTTTTCAAAATTTCCCAAGCTTCTTGAGTTGTTTTCCCCTTTAGGATTCTCATCCATGGAATTCTTCCCATGGTCTCTCTAAGTTTATTGAAATTAGCTCTTTTAAAGTCCAAGACTCTAGTTTGGCTGTGTTCTATTGCTTGTGCCTCCAGAATGTTGAATTCCAATATTGCATGATCACTTCCCCCCAAGGTTCCTGTGGCTTCGACACCTTCTATCATTTCATCTCTGTTTGTGAGAATTAAATCCAATATGGCTAATCCCCTAGTTCCCTTCTCTACTTTTTGGGAGAGAAAGTTGTCTGCTAGGTTTGACAGGAATCTGTTTGATCTTCCACTTGGTGCAGAGTTTGTCTCCCAGTTGATATCAGGGTAATTAAAGTCCCCCATTACTATTGTGATGTGCTTCTTACATACCTTAGTTAGCTGACTAGCAAAAAGTTCATCTATTTCCTCTGCTTGGTTGGGCGGCCTATAGTATACACCTATGGCAATGTCATTTTTCCCCCCTTTTATATTGACCCAAATGCTTTCAAGTTTACAGTTTTTGTCATTGTTGTGCTCTATTTCTGTAGAGATAAAGTTATTTCTTATATATAGAGCAACTCCTCCTCCTCTTTTGTTTAGTCTGTTTCTTTTAAATAGTTTAAATCCCTCTAGCTGTGTGTACCATTTGTAGGTTTTGTCCCACCATGTTTCCGTAATGGCAACAATATCATATCTGCCCTCATTTACCTGAATTTCTAGTTCACCCTGCTTACTGTTCGTACTCTGTGCATTGGTGTATAGACATTTGAGTCCTTTATGACTGACCCTGTGTTTACTTGCTGCATAACTTGTGTGGTGCCTGGCTTCCCCTATTTTCTTAGATTGCCGGGGACAGTGATGTTCTGTATCAATTAACTCACTATCCCCATTATTTAGTTTAAATGTTCCTCCAAAAAAGCTGTGATTTTATTGCCAAGTAACTCAGTCCCTTTCTTGGATGGATGCAGACCATCTATTACTGGGCATTTGCAGAGAAAGCAATGGGGGAAATGACAGCATGAATATTAGTTATTAACTTAAAACACAGCCTGGCTGCTCATCTTTTATCACTCTTGGCAGTTAAAAGTTTAAAGCAAAAACCGATCTTGACATCATGAAGTGGCACATATATTTTATATATATATATATTTATTTAGTTTATTTATTTAGTTACATTTATATACCGCCCTATTCCCTGAGGACTCAGGGCGGTTTACAGGGAATTAAAAAATCCACCATACAAAAGTTAAAAAACCAAATTAAAAAATATTAAATTGACCCTGTATACTTAAAACCCCAGTTAAAAATTATATGATGCGCCTAAGTTGCAACAACATACATAACACTGCAATATCATTGCAAGAGTAAACGATATGGTTTTGAATAAGGCAAGTGATATAAGCAAAAACATTCCCTTTAATTATCTTCCCAGTAACTCTGCAATATTAATATAGGTCCCAAAAAAGATAGCATGTCAACCCTTGCCAGAATGACAGGTTACAAAACTAATTTCTTTCATCTAACTGAAATGGTGGTACTTAGAACGCCATGCAGATAGACTGGAATTAACATTAAGAGGAAAAGAATCTTAGAGATAAAATATTTTAAAAAGATCTGCACAGATCTCTACGCTGCAAATAAACTGTCTTTGCGCTGACTTGATTTTTATTCAAAGGAATATTTACCTAAAAAGGCTACAATCCTAGACATTTCGAACATGACTTCTCGATGCAAAGCTTTCTGGTTGGGATCAAGCAGCGACCACTCTTCACTGGTGAAATGAACGGCCACCTCCTCAAAGGACACAGGACCCTGAACAAGGAAGAATCCCTGTGAACAGATCAGGAAGAATTTGCAAGATCTCCTTTAATCTGCAAATGGTAAAGGCACACAGTTATAATTCTTGGTTGGATATTTCTTTAGCTGGCTTCAAAACATTATATGATGAAATGGGCAGAATTTACAGCATGCGGCTGACAGCCAATTAGGGCACATTTAAAGAGATCATTGTCAATTTCAAAAAAAGGCAGCCACAGCCACACACCTATGTATTGATGGTTGACCTGTGGAGGTGGTTAGCAGCATCAGGTTTCTGGGTGGGTAGCTAACAAGTAGGCTAACTTGGTCGCTCAGCAGGGAGACATTGGTGAAGCGGGCACAGGAGCACCTGCATTTTCTGTGTCGCATGAGAAAAGTACATCTTCCTTCCCCTGTCCTTATGTTACTGTCCAGTTTGGAATCATTACTGCTTCAGACAGGAAGGCAGTGCAGAGAGTGGTGAGGATGGCAGAAAAGATTATTGGTGGTTTACTCCCTTCTACACAGTACATAGCACATAAGCGTTGCTTGAGCAGGATCCGTAGGATTGTTTGGGATGCGACACATCCTCTTCACACACATACACATACATACACACACCTATACATATGTATGTAGCATTTGTTATGTGTGTGTATGGGTATATACTTCCTTTTGAGAGCCAGCAACAGAATTTCCTTTATACTGTATGCCAGTGTGCTCACAGTAAAAATGACAATAAAAGTTATCACCTTAACTGACTGATGACCTTCAATGCCACTAGCCTACCTTAATCAAGGGGCAGAGTGGGCCTTAAGTCACACCATCTACCAAGGGCACCAACACTTCACATTTGCAAGAAGTAATGTCAAGAGGCAGGCTAGTGTGACTGATCACTGAATTCTAATTTCCTTACGCTTCACTCAGGAACAGCAGGATCATACTTTGAGCCCCAATAGGAAATTGGAGGTCTCCCATTACCAGCTCATCTTTTCCTTTCTTACCCGAGTTGGGGAACCAGGGACTCGCTCAACTCCACCAGTACAAGGAGATGATTTGATGAACAACAGTGACTCCATTTTGTTCACTGGGAAGGAGGAAACAGTAAAGAGGTCAGCTTCGTCTTTTCTAATTTGAATGCACAACTTAAGATATCTTCCTGTTCGGAGACTTCCGGTGGCTCCGCGGCGACGGAGGGAGCCTTCCCTGGCTGCCCGCGGCTCAGCTGTTGTTTTTTCGCCCGAAACAGCGCCGATCAGCTGTTCGGGCGAATCTGAAGCCCCCTCCTCGGGAGAAGAGGAGGGGGCGAGCCCCCAGGTAGGGGTAGAGTTCTCCAGGGCCGCCTGAGCTTATGGCTTGGGCGGCTGAAGGATTGAACTCCCCCGTAGCCTGGGCTGCTCCCAGCTGGCCGTCGCCTCTGCTCCTGACTTCTTGGAGCAGAGCCAGCCGTCTGCGACCACCCCTGCCTGAAGGAATGACTATGGTTTAAAGGAGCAGGCAGAGCGATACAAGAGGAAATGGTAAAGATGATTATTATGTTTTACTCTCCAGCTTGATGGACTTTTTTGGATTATAAATCTGAAGTGAAAGTGCGTCATATTTGGTAAAAGATGGCGGCTAAACCACCCCCTAAAACTCTTCGGAGTGCTGGAACTTCTCCCGTGCAACAATCATTATTGCAGGCGCTGCATCCTCCTGATGTATTGACATCAAAGGACTTACAAGATGCTCTTGAAAAGCATACCCAGGTAATTTTGGAATCAATTAATGTTAGATTTGCACAGATGGAGGAGAAATTGGAGAAATTGGAGAAGAGAATGGAGGAGAGGATGGAACAGAGGCTCAAAGCGATGAGGGTAGACATCTTGACTCCAGTGCTTAAAGTGGCTCGGTCTGTGGAAGAATTGGAGGAAAAGCTAGAAGACTTGACTCAAAAGAATGCTATATTAGAAGCAAAAGTACTGGAGAATGAAAATATAATGGAAAAGGAACTGAGTCTTGCTCAATATTTCCAGATGCAGTTTGCTATTAGAATTAGAGGTTTAAAGGAGAATACTAAGGAAGATCTAAAGCAGCTGGTCTCTGAGGCTTTTGAAATAGTGTTGAAACAGCCAGCATCTGAAATAAAAGGTGGCATGGACAAAGTGTTTCGTGTGAATTCATGGATTGCCAGACAGAGAAAGTTGCCTAGAGATGTGGTGGTATATTTTGCAAAAAGAGAAACTAGAGATGAAGTTATACAAGCTGCTTATGATACTAAAGTTGTGATTGCTAATCAAGAAGTTTTGGTCTTAAAAGAAATTCCTCCAAAGATTTTAAGGAGAAGGAAGGATTTTACATTTCTTGTGCAAGAGCTTAAGCAGCGAGATATAAGGTTCAGATGGGAGATCCCAGTGGGGTTGATGGTGACGCACGAAGGTAAAAAGTACCGTCTGGTTACTGTGATGCAAGCGCGTGATTTTTACAATAATGTTTTAAATGCAACGCCATTAACACTTTTGGAAGCTGGAAAGGGATCTGGAGAAGGAGTGCATCAAGAGGCCGAAGATGGTCAGATAGAAGACAACGGTGTTGGAGGAGATCAAGAGACAACCTCGTCGGATGAATCTATAAAACAGAGGGTGACGCGTGCTGCTGCAAAACGATTTAAGAAGAGAAAATAGCAGGATTTGCAGAAGACTATGGAACTTTTATGATATAGTCAAGTGGTCAAGTAGGGGAGGTGGGAAAAGATTTGGGTGTAGACGCAATATATTTTTATATTTGGTGGTTCTGTGGAAAGGGTGAGCTTTTTTGGATTAAAGCTTGGGGGAATATACAAAAGATTTTTTAAATGGAGGTTTAAGTTTTGTTTGCAATCTTTTTTTTCTTATTTTTATGTTTGGAATAACTATAGATGTGGTATTGGAAGAGGAACGGCCGAATACAGAAGAGTTGACTTTAAAGTTTTTTGATTTGGGATTCTTGGTTAATTTCAAAAATTATTTGTAAGAATGTTATATCATGGAATGGATAAAATGGATGGAGTTTATTTAGGATGTGAAGTGTTCCATATTTTTAAGTATAGGGTTGAGAAGGGGTTTTTTTTTTCTTTCTTTTTCCTTTTTTTTTTGTCTTTAATATATATTTGATACTATTAAGGTTTGTTCCATTTTATATAAGTTTATATTTTATATAAGCTAGAGAGTGTCCTTTTCTTATTTTAGTTTTTTTTTTTCTTTTTTTTATATATACTTAATATTGTTAAGGTTTGCTTTATCCTATATAAGCTAGAGAGTGATGGATTTTAGAATTTATAGTTGTTAGTATATGGTTGTTTAGGTTTGTTTGTTTTTATATATATATACCTTGTATTCAGCTCTGGGAAGTAGGGGGGGAGGGGGGGAGGTAGGGGGGGGAGGAGGGAGGGGGGAGGAGGGAGGGGGAACGGGGGTTCTTTAAAGGAAAATTGTATTTTAAAACTTTTCAATAAAAAAAAAAAAAAAGATATCTTCCTGTTCTGCAGAGGAAACCTCCATCCGATAGTACTATACTCTGCTTCAGAAAAGAGCACAACCCCACCTCACGCCAAAGAACAAACCTCCGTCAGAGTGCTCTCCTACCTTTTGGACAGTAACAAATCAAGGAAGCATACTCTTGGCAACCAAAGAGTTCACTTAACCATTGTAGATTCTCCCCCCACCTCCTGCAGCTTGAATCCAGCGTAGTCTATATAAAATAGCAATTCATGAAATTCTGGCACTGCAGGAAATGCCTGCTGGTGTTGATCCAGCAAGGATCTGTGTCAGAATTTACTCAAAATTATTTAGCAAGAAAGGACAAAGAGAGGTTGCTTTCCTCCCATCAATGAGAACAAAGAGAAGACTCTCCCGATGGTGCATCCAGAATGCAACCCAAGGCAATCCCCATAGGTCTTCTATAAAGGAGGACTCATTGGAAGGTGGATCAAAGGGAGGAACTTTCTTCATGGGATTTAATTCTTTTAGCTTGAGGAGGGAATTATATCTTTCTTGCTGGGTCACCTTCTATTACGTTCTACAATTACACATGAGAAGACAGAGAGGCTTTCTGAAAAACCTCCAATCTGCTGGAAGGATCTTCCCTTACCTAGCGAGGAAACCTGATGTTAACTTTCATTCTCATGGATCATTAAAGAGATCTGTCCAATTCACCCAATCAAGATAATATAAGCAAAGAAAAGGAGTTAAGAAAATCCAGGATTTGGATTTTTATTTTCTGCCCACAAAGTGACAAGACCCTATCATTGGGATTGGAAGAGGTCCATGGGAGAATTGTTCCAAATGAGATATCCTCTGAGAGAACAAAGGTACAATTTTGCTAATGAGGTTCTCTAAATATCTGTTCGCATTATTAATTTTCAAAACTCTGGGAGATTATTTTAAGAATTCAAGATTTTTAAGAATTTAAGAATTCAAGCACACAAAGGTTCCTTTGTATTTCCCATGAAGAGCATTTCTGACCTGGGGTCCTTCCTGCTTCTTCTCCTCTGCCAGGTTCAGCAGAAACCTTTCAGGTACTGGGACCACCGGGCAACTGGTGTCCGCTGGCTGTCCTTGGTCTCTAAAGATCCTTCCAGTCTTGGAATCTGAATCTGAAGGAGATGTGAGTGGTTCCTTTAGACTTCCTCCCTCCTCTCGTCCCCACCCCTGAAATATAAGCAAAGAAAAGGAGTTAAGGAGTTAAGAAAATCCAGGATCTGGATTTTATTTTTTGTTCACAATGTGGCCAAACCCTCGTATCCATCAGTGGGGATGGATGAGGCGAATGGGAGAATTGCTTCAAGCGAGATTCTCTCTGGAAGAACGCTAGAACAATTTCACTAATGAGGTGCTCTAAATTAACTACTTCCATTATTAATCTCCCAAACTCCAAAACTGTCATGGAGATATTTAAGAATTCAAGCACATGAAGATCCCTTCCTATTTCCCACGAGGAGCTTCTCTGACCTGGGGCCCTTCCTGTGCAGGGAGTCGGACTAGAAGACCTCCGAGGTCCCTTCCAACTCCGTCATTCTATTCTGTTAGGGCTTCTTCTCCTCTGCTAGGCTCAGCAAGGAATCTTTCAGCTACTGGCACTGCCGGGCAACTGGTCTCCACTGGCTCTCCGAAAATCCTTCCAGTTTTGGAATCTGAATCTGAACCTGAAGGAGACATGAGCAGGTGGTCCCTTCAGGCTTTTTCTTCCCTCCCCCATTGTTGGATCTCCTGCATGTACAACCAGGAGCAGTTATGGGGTGGCTCTCCGGCTCCCACCCAGCTTGAGGATTCACAATCCAGCTGTTTCCCCTCCCCTGGCGAAGATCTGGGTCGCGGGACCCCCTCTTGCCCGCCACCCTCCCCACGATTCCCAGGCAGCAACTCACAGGCGGTACCAACCCCCGGGCAGACAGACTCGAACATGCGCAGTAGCTCCCAATCGGCCGGGAGCGAAAAGAGCGCCCTCTGCTGGAACCAGAGGGCAGCGCCCGGACTTGGGGAATCGCTCGCGGCCATGGCGGAGGGGGCATCTCAGAGGTCATCTAGGCCGACCTCTGCTCGGGGTGGCACCTGCGGTGGAGCTCGCCCTCTTGCCGAATGGCATCCGGCAGAAGCTACGGCGAGATCGCAGGCCTCCTCCCCGCGCCCTTGTGCGAATGGCGGCCTGCAGAAAGTCACCCGGAGGGGAGGCCGGCTCCGTCCTTTCGGGAGCCCATCGAGAGCAACCCCGTTTCGCTTCCGTTTGGCCCAGGCAGGGCGTGGTTGGGAGGGAAGCGAAGGGGGGGCGGAAGAACCTTCCAGATTACGTGAGCCTGGCGAGCCAATGATGGGCGAGAAGCGGCTGACAGGTTTTGGCGGGAAACGGAGTCTCTGGGTCGCCTCAGCCACTTCTATGCTGGGCGTGAATCTCCCTCCTTGCCGTGAGGAAAAGCAAGGGAGGGAGGAAGGAAAGACAGACACAAACACTGTCGCACATAATTTCCTCCTGGGAGAAGAAAGGCTGCATTAGCCCAAACCAAAAGACTGACTTGACACAAACAAACATACGCACCTAATGGCCTCCTGGGAAAAGAGACTGCATTGGCCCAAAGCAAAAGATTGACTGACACACACAGAATACGAAAATGCCTATGTAGTAGTATACTACACTATCAAATATTAACGACGTTACAGTATATCGTAATATAAGTACTGCATGATTGAACGGGTGTTAGTATATTGTACAGGGCTAAGTATCTTGCAAGACAGGTTTTTTTTATTAAATCCTGCCTTTATTACAAACAGTTCAAGGCGAACTCAAGGTGAACAAGGCAAACATCTCCAACACACTTGTTCCTATTTTACCCCATAACAACAACTTTGTGAGGTAGGCTGCACTGAGAGAGAGAGAGAGAGAGAGACTGGACTAAGCTGGCTTTCATGGTCAAGGCAGGACTTGAACTCAGGGTCTCTTGCTGTCTAGCCTAGTGGCTTAACCACTAGACCAAGTAGACAATTGCTAGTTTAGAAAATCTATCTTCACAAGAATCTTTTAAATGTATTATATTGTAGGTAAGCCACCAAGAGTACCAATTGCAGCAGAACACCTCTTTAAAGAAA
This sequence comes from Vipera ursinii, assembly GCF_947247035.1. Classification (NCBI taxonomy): domain Eukaryota; kingdom Metazoa; phylum Chordata; class Lepidosauria; order Squamata; family Viperidae; genus Vipera; species Vipera ursinii. The sequence continues at coordinate 2,253,894 of NC_139513.1, read as the reverse complement.
TATTTTTTTAAGTTCAAAAGTAAACATAAAAATGTTTTGATTTCTATTCACATTGTAAGAGAAGCAGCTTTTGTGTATTCTCTGCTGGAAGAGAAACAGCAAGAATTTAGCTGCAATAATCAGAGCTGTGGTTTTATAGGTCACAGAAGAACATGGTGGCTGGACACCATCAAAGCTAATAGTGGCCAGAGCATAGAAAAACTCTAGTGTTCCAAAGAAGCTTCTTGGCTGAGAAACAAAATGTTTTCAAGGAAAACAAAGTCCAGTTGCCTTTTAGAAAAGCACCTTTGGAACAACCGTGACCTGGATGATTGAGATTCATCCATAGACATAGAATCCATAGACATAAGAAAAGTAACACAAGATCAGAAAATGTGGAGAGACCTGGCCCATAGAATTGACAAGAGATGGACATGACAATCGATAACATCATCATTGTGATCTGTCTTACAGCACAGAATCTACTTCATATCAGAAGCTTTCTTATGGCATGAATTTCCACTTGCTTTAGGGTACGGAAGAGTTATAGTTCCTATTTAGAAAAATTCATGAGACAAATTCATCTGGGAACAGAACTTCTTTACAAAAAACTTAAGAATCAGGAATGCCCTAAGTAAAATACAGACACTATACAGAATATAGCAATTAGCAAACTTTGATGCCACATATCAACGTAAGCAATGTACTCAGAGGCCACAGTAGAGTCATCATCAGCTAAAGTTAAAGCCTTAGTCTATCAGTGAGACTAGAAACCTTTTCTAAGGAAAATCATCTCAACCATTGGATGAGAAACAAGATACATCAAGGCAGGAAATTCTTGAGCTCTTGCTTTCCACAGAGCAAAAGACCAGACCAGCTTCTGCTACTTGGACAACTAGGAGATACAGCGAGCCATATCTACCTAAAAAACTGACTCTAGGCATCTGCACATGGAGCAGGAACCCTCACCCAGCAAGGCCACGTTCATCAAGTTTTCCAGCACTACTTCTCTATGCATATGTTTTTGGTGGGGATCTAACAGACCCACTTTTCCTCAGAAAAATATATAGCCACTTCCTCAAAAGGTGTGAGACACTAAAAAAAGAAAACATAATTTCTCTTTTAACAGACAAGTCCTGAATTCCAAGGAAAAATTTGCAATGGATTAAGTGCATGTCCTCTACACAGTATTTACAACGTGTATGGAAGAAAATGGGCAGAATAAATTTACTGCCTTAATTTATGCTTGTTGTATTGCATTACAAAGATAAAAGCATCTCAAATTCAGGAATTCTTACCAGCTCCATGCCAAACTCATCAAACTTGGGGTGCCTGAGTTTTGGCACAACCATACTATGAAGGAGCTGAATGGGTCTGTGTAGAAGGGGAAAAAATATGGAAGAATTGTTAGAGAACTGAAACTATTTTCTTGACTTCCACAATGAAGAGAAATAAGACTTTTGTTATGAGGGTGGGGTGAACAAGATTTTTCAGATCAATCACATCCGTGGAAAGATGATGTGCTAACATGGGTGGAAGAGGGAAAAACAGACTCCCTCAGCTCAACCCTCAAATCAATTTATCCTCTTAGGAAGCTCTTCTGTCCAGACCCCCATCAGTGGAGGTGGAGTGGGGGGAGAGCCCCAAGTAGACAAGTGTTTAACCTTGCCTTCCATGGGAGATCCTTTACCTAACCTTGGAAAGAAAAATACAGGAAAAAGTTAAAGGTTTCCCAGGAGGTAAAATAGACATTCCTTCCAAAGCAGATGGAAGAAGCCAGAAGGAGCAATCCCTATTTCCATCATCCAAGCGTTCCATAAAAGCCTGCTTGGAGTGATAAATTTGATCAGATTATTTTTACCTATCTGTAAATGAATTACAGGAAATTCTGATGCACTCTAGGTGAATGTAATGGACAATGAAATGGCTCAATATCATATTCTTGTTCATCAATATTTCCCCAAGAAATGGGAATATAATCTTGAATCATCAAGCTTCAGTATTTATGATTTGTAATAATTATGTAATTAAGGAATATGAGAAAAATGTGGAGGGGAAAAGGACATCCAGTACACTGAAGACAGAAATAGATGTTAAAAACATCCTCATCGTCTGATTCTTGTCCAACTTCTAGCTTCTCACTCTCACAGGTAGGTCAGGGAAATGGGCTACCCATGAAGTGGAAGAAGTTTGAAGGGGAGGCATACAGGTAGTCCTCTGGAAAGCAAGAGTTGATCATACAGTTGGAAAGATAGGGATATGTGTTGGGGTGAAAAATGAGAGATGTGGTTGGGGGAGACTTATCAGCTAGAAGAATGGGATTTGCACATCTCAGCAATCATTTGTCCCCTAGGCATTGCTTCACTCAGGACCCATCTGTGTCCCCTTCAGGACACCCAGTTTAACACGGAATGGTCCCTTCAAGTTGGGGCTCCAGACTCAACCTAGAGACAGATGATATGGCATAAGAGAGGATTCCAATTGGTGCTCCTGCTTATTCCTAGCAACACAATTCCGAAATGCCTTCCTCCCAATTCCACTTCTTCCCCCCTCTTGAGTGGGGGTTTGTGGGGAGCATTTCATGAGTTCTGCTGGGGTCCCCTGTTCCTGCTGGTGATGGTGCTGTCCCAGTCTTGGAAGTGAGGGGGTAAGAAGTCCTGCTCCCAGGTAAGAAGGGGGATAGGGGGCACGATTGAAGGGGGCTGTGCAACCCTCAGGAGATGGAGAAAAGGTTCAAGGGCAATGGATGCAGGAGCTTGTGATTCCTCCCCTTTCCTTTTCCCTCTGACCACACCTCTCCCAATCTGATTTGCTAAGTGGTGAAGTGGGAAAAGGAGTTCTGAGAGGGGTGGGAGGGCATCTTTGCGGCTCCTGAGAGGTGGATTTGACTCCTTTCTCAGATTACAAATTAGGCCTTCTGGGCCCCTCTTCTCCCTCAGGGGCCCCCTCCCCTCCACAGTGCCCACCTCAAGAGTCCCTTTCCAGCCCTTTCAAGGACCTTGGGGGCCCATCACACCCAAATGCATTCAAATGTCTCTGATTCAGTCATACCGAATAAGAGCCCCAACATAAAAGGAACAGGGCCACACTTGCAAGGCAGCCCCTTCAATTCAACAGCTTCTCTGATAAGAAACCCTCAGTAGATCCCCCGGGGTCACCCTGTGGCTGAGGTGAAATAACTGGGAGGATCCTCAGACCCTGGGATCTGATCCCCTTCAAGGCCTCAGCCTCCACTCTCCCACAATTGTGGTCCTGTTCCTTTTAGGTTAGATTATCTTCAAAATAATGATGGTATCTCTTAAAGTCAAAGGGTAAGGGTGGAATTGCTGGCTCTAGAATAAGAAATTAACGTCTTAATGAATTAATGTGTTCAATTAATACATTATTATATTGCATTAACTGGGAAGACAAATATTTTCTCATTTAATACCCAGACACCCCCCCTCCTTGAAGTACAAATCCTTGTCTAACATTCAAAGGTCAAATGTATGTTCAGACTGTAGAAAGCAGTAAAAGAGTTATCAGTTCTCTGGTTCCCCTTTGATTAAAGTTGGTCAAAGCATGATCAATGTTGCATGGATCATCTTCATACATGTAACATTACATAATTAGGAAAATTCTAAAAAAAATTCCCACATTTTATAGGCTACAATTTCTCTTGTTGTTTGCTTCTTTCAAAGATTATCTTGCTAATCCTTTTCTCATTCCATGGTTTTCTATGCATCATTCTGCAGTGTGAAACAGTCACATCCGAACACATTCCACCTCCTCTTACCACTTTCTAACATTTAATTCCACTCTCCCCCCTCCCCATATGTTCTCCTACATATTCATCTGGTTTCTTCATTTAACTTTTTTGTTCAATGTATATTAAGTATGGCATCACTTACATTGCAGAACAACTGTCTCCAACAATTTATTAACCTTTCAAAATGAGAAAGGTTGTTAATAATCAGGACATTTATTTTTAAAAAAGCTACATTAAGATAAAAAGCACAGAGTCGCAATGATGCTAGTAACAGTTTTCTCCAAAACCATAGTAATGCTACGATCCCCTAACAGGTCAAGCACGATTGACCTTTCTGATCAGCTTGGTATCACAAAATGAAATAGAGGCACTAAAGCAGGGGTGTCAAACTGCCGGCCCAGGGACCGGATGCGTCATGCAGAAGCTGCGCCCACCCTATTGCCGGCAATGGCAAAACCGCCCTGATATGTTGTGCAACGTCACGAGTTTGACATGTCTGCACTAAAGTGACATTTGAAAATCTTGAAAATAGAAAATACAGTACCAATTACTTTAATCTGAGAAACTGAACAATGAATACCGGTAATTTAAATTAACCAATTTAAGTCCTTTTTTAAAAAAAATATTGCTCATGTGATACACTGTCGGATAAATAAAGCCATTTATAAAGTCCATTTCAGCTGGGTTAATGCAATTTTGCACCAGACTGCCTGTACATATAAACATTTGGGAGAGATTTTCACTTGTAAACCAAACTTGTGGACATACAGTATATGAAAAAAATAGCTTAAATACTTTGCTACATGTTTGAAAACCAGTATTTTAAACACAATTAGAACTAAAAGGACTATACATATCTACATTTTCCCTTGCTTTGCTTGCATACAGCAGCTCTTAGAAAGCCTGGAGACTGATCTCAGAGTCACTTCAGATGCTACTTATAGCTAAATAAAGGAGAGGCAATTGTTTAACAGATTTTATCTTTGGAATTAAGAACTATCCTGGGAGCTTTCCAAAATATATGCATTTCTTCAGTTTCTCCTATGGCAATCCTCTGAAAGAAGAAAGACTTTCACCACATTTTTCCACAGATGTTATTCTTTTTACACTCCATATCGTTAGACAGTTTTAATTTTTTTCATAAATTAAGAACACTTCAGTCCCTAAAGGGATCTCCCTCCCAACTTGTATGTATCCCTTATGTGAGTCATATTAATTTGGGAAATAAGTTGACTGCATGCCACAGAATATTTTTCTGCCCTCTGTGGATTCTTTCTTGAGAAGCATACTGTTTTCACAAAAACTCCTTCTGCATTCCATACATTTCTATTTCTCCCCTGTGTGGATCCTCTTATGGGAAGTAAGGTGTCTTTTTAATCTGAAGGTCTTCCCACACTCTGTGCACTGATGGAATTTCTTCCGTGTGTGGGAACTAATGTGGTGCATAAGGGAGCTGCTTGAACTCAAACTCTTCCCACATTCATTGCATACATACAATTTCTCTCCCGTGTGGATCCTGTTATGGGAAGTAAGGGTGTGGTTATCACTAAAGCTCTTTCCACATTCCAAGCATTTATAGGGTTTCTCCCCTGTGTGGGTCCTTTTATGGTAAGTCAGGTAACTGCTGTTTCTGAAGCTCTTTCCACACTCCATGCATTTATACGGTTTTTCTCCTGTGTGGACCCATTTATGAGAAGAAAGGGCACAGCTTTGCCTGAAGCCCTTCCCACACTCCAGGCATGAGTAGGGTTTTTCTCCCGTGTGGAGCCGTTCATGGTACTTCAGGTGACTGCTATTTTTCAAACTCTTTCCACATTGTAAGCATTTATACGGTTTCTCTTCTGTGTGGGTCCTTTTATGGTAAGTCAGATGGGCACTGCTAGCAAAGGTCTTTCCACAGTCTGTGCATTTATAAGGTTTTTCCCCTGTATGGATCCTGTGATGGGAAGTAAGTTCACTGCTTTGGCTGAAGCTCCTCCCACACTCAATACATTTGTAGGGTTTCTCTCCTGTGTGGATCCTTTTATGGTAAGTCAGATGGGCACTGCTAGCGAAGGTCTTCTCACAGTCTGTGCATTTATAAGGTTTTTCCCCTGTATGGATCCTGTGATGGGAAGTAAGTTCATTGCTTTGGCTGAAGCTCCTCCCACACTCAGTACATTTGTAGGGTTTCTCTCCTGTGTGGATCCTTTCATGAGAGGTAAGATAAGACTTTTTAGAGAAGCTCTTTCCACACTCATGGCATGTGTAGGGTTTCTCTCCTGTATGGATTCTTTTATGGCAAGTCAGGTAACTGCTGCTTGTGAAGCTCTTTCCACACTCCATGCATTTATACGGTTTTTCTCCTGTGTGGACCCGTTTATGAGAAGAAAGGGCAGAGCTTCCCCTGAAGCCCTTCCCGCATTCTATGCATTTATAGGGTTTTTCTCCTGTGTGAATCCGTTTATGAGAAGTAAGAGAACTCTTTACGCTGAAGCTCTTTCCACACTCAATACACTTATAGGGTTTCTCTCCCGTATGAATCCTTTTATGGGAAGCAAGGCCACCACTTTGCCTAAAGCTCTTCCCACACTCTAGACATTTAAATGGTTTCTCTCCTGCATGGATCAATTGATGCTTAGTAAAAGAAGTGTTCATCCTGAAGGTTTTTCCACAGTCTACACATTTATAGGGTTTTTCCCCTGAATGGATCCTTCTATGGCATATCAGGTAACTACCAGTGCTGAAGCTCTTCCCACACTGTATGCATTTAAAGGGTTTTTCTCCAGTATGGATCCTTCTATGAAAACTAAAGGAACTCTTCACACTGAAGCTTTTACCACAGTCCACACATTTATAAGGTTTTTCCCCTGAATGGATCCTTTTGTGGGATTTGAGACACTCCTTGTTCCTGAAGCTCTTTGCACACTCTAGGCACTTATAGGGTTTTTCTCTGGTGTGGATCCTTTTATGAGAAGTAAAGGAACTGTTTGAACTCAATCTTTTCCCACAGACCGTGCACTTATAGGGCTTTCTCCCTGACTGTATTCTTTTATGGGAAGTTAGATTACCTCTCCACCCAAAGCTTTTTCCACAGTCCACACCTTTGTAAAGCTCCTCCCTTTCCTGGGTCATTTTATGGGGAGTAAGTTTATTACTGCTGAAGCTCTTTTCAGTTTTGAACTGGTTACTAAAATTGGGGTTTGCTTTGAATCTTTTTCTGCTTTGACATTTCCCCGTATTTTCTTTGGAGTCATGTTGGGTCAGGAAGCGATCCATTTCCACACATTCAAGAATAGTTTTTTCTCTCCTCTCCTGTTTATTTGTAGGTGCCTCTTCAGGTATTTCAATTTTGATTATTTGCAATGGCACTAAATTTGGCTCTTGGTGATTTTCCTTCTTCTGCGCATCCAGTGCTTGAGGGGGAAGAAAAATAAATTAGAATAATGCACAACATACAATTTGCTGTACCAATGCATAGATTTATCTATTACTGGGCACCTGCAGAGAAAGAAACGGGGGAAATGGTAGCATGAATATTGGTTATTAACTTACAAGACTAGCATGGCTTCTGGTCTAACCCTCATTCTTGGCAGTTAAAAATTTAAAGCAAGAACAGGTTTGATGTCAGGACATGGCACTCAAATTGTCTCACATATGATGCACCTAAGTTACATTCAATAAGACAATGTCATTGCATTTCATTACAAAATGACACAAGACAAAATTTGTTGCCTATTAGGACAACTGCAATAGGCGAAAACATCCTCTCCCTCATCATCTTCCCAATAACTGCAGTGATGTCACGGGCCCAGGATGACCACAAGACCAAATGTCAACCCTTGCCAGAATGACTGATCACCCCACTGATCTCTTTCTTCTAAATGAAATTGTGCTACTTAAGAGGACTATGAGGGAAATTGGAATTAACGTAAGAGGACACAAGAAGAGATGAAATCATTTTTAACAAGATACATATATATGTAAGTTGTGACTAAAGAGTCTAGTGAATCATTGCTCTGACATAATTTTCCTCCAGAGGAACCCTTACCTAAAGAGGCCACCATCGCAGACATTTCCAACATGACTTCTCGATGCAGGGCTTTCTGGCTGGGATCCAGCAGCAACCACTCTTCGCTACTGAAATGGACGGCCACCTCCTCAAAGGACATAGGACCCTGAACAAGGAAGAATCCCTGTGAGCAGACTTGGTAGAATTTGTGAGATCTCCTTTCATCCGCAAATCCGAAAAACATAAAGTGAACATTCTTGATTGGACTCCACACATTACAAAATGGGCAGAATTCACAGCCTACGGCTGACAGCCAATTAGGGCATAACTGACTCTGCTGACCTTCAGTGTCATCAACCTGCCTTGATCAAGTGGCAGAGTGTGCCTTAGACACACCATCTACCAAGGGCTTCACCATTTCATGATGTTTGCAAGAGATTCTGTGGGATTTCTGTCTGACATGGTAACCAGGTCTTTGTGGTTCTTTGAAGGACCAGCCTTGCTCCCATTCATGAAAATACAAGGAAGGCACTTCCAGCCATTAAGATGCAGATGACATACAAAGACAGTTTCTGCTCCTCCTGTTTTTATCCCTTTCCCCAATGACCCAAAAACAAGATTACACTTACAATAAAGTAGATTTAGCTTATCTATTCATGTGTCCTGTCTGCTTTACTTGAGATAGACAACATGAACTGCCAGGTGGTGTTTTTTGAAACCAGAATGATTTAACCACTAAGGAATTCCATACATTTTTAAAACTTAAATGTTGAGTGGTGGGCTTGGTTTGACTGATCATGAATTTAGATTTATAATTTTCTTGTTGTGTTTTGCTCAGGAATAGCAGTATCGTATGTTGAGTCCCCAGAGGAAACTAGAGGTTCTCTACTGCTCCCCCATATTATTTTATTTTATTTATTTTATTTTAATCCCATTTATATCCCGCCCTTCTCCGAAGACTCAGGGCGGCTTACAATTTAAGCACAAACCAATGTGCTTAGCAATAGCCTTCATTCTATGTATATGCCTGCTTATTAGGGCTTTCGCCCCCCCCAAGCGGCATTATTACAAAGTCAGCTTATTGCCCCCAACAATCTGGGTCCTGATCTTTTCCTTCCTACCTGAGTTGGGAATCCAGCAGTTCTTTCAGCTCCATGAATAGAAGGAGATGATTCAGTGAACAGTGGTGACTCCATTTCATCCACTGGAAAGGAAAGAGACAGGATGGAAAGAGGAAAGGGTTCAACTTCATCTTTTCTAGCTTGAAGGTACAACTTAATATTTTTTCTTGTCCTGCTCAGGAAACCTCCATTTTCCTCTTCTACACTCTCCCTTCAGTGGCCTTTCATAGGCTCCATCACAGGAGCCAAGAACAAAAGGAGAAGACCAAGCCCCACCACACACTGAAGAACAAACCGTGTAAGTATATTCTTGGCAACCAAAGCATTCGCTCAATCCCTGCAACTTCTCCCCCAATTCCCTGCAGCTTGAAACCATCGTGTTCCATGTAGAAGAGCAATTCATGAAATTCTAGCAGCCCAGGAACATGTCTGCAAGATGGGTAGTGTTGGAAATGGTCCAGCAGGGATCTGTGCAGGTATTGAGTCGAAATTACCTCTTAAGGAAAGCCAAAAAACAGGTTGCTGTCTTCTGCATCATTGAGAACAAAGAGAAATCTCTTGTGATGGAGGAGCCATACTGCAACTCAAGGTGACAATGCTAGAAGAATCAATCTTCTGCAAAAGGCAAACCATAGGGAATTCCTTTGTGCACCTTAAGTCTTCTAGCTTGAAAAAGGAGTTATAGCTTTCTTATTGGATCACCTTCTACTAAATCCAATGACGAAGACAGGAGAAGATACAGAGAATTAAGGATAACTAGAATCTTTCTCCCCTTCATGGATTACTGCCTTGTCGTGGCGAAGGGGCTTGCGTAATTCAATGAAGCTATGAGCTATGCCGTGCAGGGCCACCCAAGACGGACAGGTCATAGCAGAGAGTTCTGACAAAACGTGATCCACTGGAGAAGGAAATGGCAACCCACTCCAGTATCTTTGCCATGAAAACCCTATGGACAGTACCAAAAGGCAAAACGATATGACGCTGGAAGATGAGCCCCTCAGGTCGGAAGGCGTCCAATATGCTACTGGGGAAGAGCAGAGGGCTAGTACTAGTAGCGCCAGAAAGAATGAAGCGACTGGGCCAAAGCCGAAAGGACGCTCAGCTGTGGATGTGTCTGGTGGTGAAAGGAAAGTCCGATGCTGTAAAGATTTTTTCTCCATAGGAACCTGGAATGTAAGATCCATGAATCAAGGAAAACTGGACGTGGTCAAACAAGAGATGACAAGACTGAACATTGACATCTTAGGTATCAGCGAACTAAAATGGACAGGAATGGGTGAATTTAATTCAGATGACCATCAGGTATACTACTGTGGGCAAGAATCCTTCAGAAGAAATGGAGTAGCCTTCATAGTCAATAAAAGAGTAGGAAAAGCAATACTGGGATACAATCCTCAAAATGACAGAATGATCTCAGTTCGAATCCAAGGCAAACCATTCAATATCACAGTAGTCCAAGTCTATGCCCCAACCACCAGTGCTGAAGAGGATGAAATTGACCAGTTCTATGAAGCACTACAGCACCTTATAGAACTAACACCAAAAAATGATGTTCTTATCATCATGGGGGATTGGAATGCTAAAGTAGGAAGCCAAAAGATAACTGGAATAACAGGCAAGTTTGGCCTTGGAGTGCAAAATGAAGCAGGGCACAGGCTGATAGAATTCTGTCAAGAGAATACGATGGTCATAGCAAACACTCTTTTCCAACAACCCAAGAGACGGCTCTACACATGGACATCACCAGATGGTCAACACAGAAATCAGATTGACTATATGCTCTGCAGCCAAAGATGGAGAAGCTCTATACAGTCAGTAAAAACAAGACCAGGAGCTGACTGTGGCTCAGACCATGAGCTTCTCCTTGCAAAGTTTAGGCTTAAACTGAAGAAAGTAGGGAAAAGCACTAGGCCAGTCAGGTATGAATTAAATCATATCCCTGTTGAATATACAGTAGAGGTGACAAATAGATTTAAGGAATTAGATCTGATAGACAGAGTGCCTGAAGAACTATGGACAGAGGTTCGTGACATTGTACAACAGGTAGCAACCAAAACCATCCCAAAGAAAAAGAAATGCAAGAAAGCAAAATGGCTGTCTGAGGAAGCTTTGCAAATAGCTGAGGAAAGGAGGGAAGCGAAAGGCAAGGGAGAAAAAGAAAGATACACCCAATTGAATGCAGAATTCCAGAGAATAGCTAGAAGAGATAAGAATGCCTTCTTAAATGAACAGTGCAAAGAAATAGAAGAAAACAATAGAATAGGGAGGACCAGAGATCTTTTCAAGAAAATTGGAGAAATGAAGGGAACGTTTAATGCAAAAATGGGCATGATAAAGGACCAAAATGGCAGGGACCTAACAGAGGCAGAAGAGATTAAGAAGAGGTGGCAAAATTACACAGAAGAACTATACAAGAATGAGCTTAACGTCCCTGATAATCACAATGAGGTGGTCACTGACCTCGAGCCAGACATCCTAGAATGTGAAGTGAAGTGGGCCTTAGAAAAGCTGAGCAACAACAAAGCTAGTGGAGGTGACAGTATTCCAGCTGAGCTATTCAAAATCTTAAAAGACAATGCAGTAAAAGTGCTACACTCAATTTGCCAGCAAATTTGGAAAACTCAACAGTGGCCACAGGATTGGAAAAGATCAGTTTACATTCCAATTCCTAAGAAAGGCAGTGCCAAAGAATGTTCAAACTATCGCACCATTGCACTCATTTCTCATGCTAGTAAAGTCATGCTTAAAATCCTACAAGCTAGACTTCAGCAGTATGTGGATCGAGAACTACCAGAAGTGCAGGCAGGATTTCGAAGAGGCAGAGGAACTAGAGATCAAATTGCCAACATATGCTGGATCATGGAGAAAGCTAGGGAGTTCCAGAAAAACATCTACTTCTGCTTCATTGACTATGCTAAAGCCTTTGATTGTGTGGATCATAACAAACTGTGGCAAGTTCTTAAAGAGATGGGAGTACCAGACCATCTTATTTGTCTCTTGAGAAACCTATATGCGGGTCAAGAAGCAACAGTGAGAACTGGACACGGAACCACTGATTGGTTCAAAATTGGGAAAGGAGTCCGGCAAGGCTGTATACTGTCGCCCTGCCTATTTAACTTATATGCAGAGCACATCATGAGAAAGGCAGGGCTAGATGAATCAAAAGTTGGAATTAAGATTGCCGGAAGAAATATCAACAACCTAAGATACGCAGATGATACCACTCTAATGGCAGAAAGTGAAGAAGAACTAAAGAGCCTCTTGTTGCAGGTGAAGAAGGAGAGTGCAAAACTTGGGTTGAAACTTAACATTAAGAAAACCAAGATCATGGCATCTGGCCCTCTCAATTCCTGGCAAATAGATGGGGAAGAAATGGAGGTAGTGACAGATTTTATTTTCCTGGGCTCCAAGATCACTGCAGATGGGGACTGTAGCCAAGAAATTAAAAGACGCTTGCTCCTGGGGAGGAAAGCCATGGCAAATCTAGACAGCACACTAAAAAGCAGAGACATCACCCTGTCAACAAAAGTGCGTATAGTCAAGGCTATGGTCTTTCCAGTTGCAATGTATGGTAGTGAAAGTTGGACCATAAGAAAGGCTGAGCGCCAAAGAATTGAGGCCTTTGAACTGTGGTGCTGGAGAAGACTCCTGCGAGTCCCTTGGACTGCAAGGCGATCAAACCGGTCAGTCCTAGAGGAGATCAATCCTGACTGCTCTTTAGAAGGCCAGATCCTGAAGCTAAAACTCAAGTACTTTGGCCACCTAATGAGAAGGAAGGACTCCCTGGAGAAGAGCCTAATGCTGGGGAAGATCGAGGGCAATAGAAGAAGGGGACGACAGAGAATGAGGTGGCTGGATGGAGTCACTGAAGCAGTAGGCGTGAGCTTAAATGGACTCCAGAAGATGGTAGAGGACAGGAAGGCCTGGAGGAATGTTGTCCATAGGGTCGCGATGGGTCGGACACGACTTCGCAGCTAACAACAACAAAAGAATCTTTCTGAGGACAGGAAGGCCTGGAGGAACGTTGTCCATAGGGTCGACATGGGTCGGACACGACTTCGCAGCTAGCAACAAGAATTTTTCTAGAAAATCTTCAATCCAATGGAACGGTTTTCCCTTACCTAGTGAAGTGCCCTGACATTCATTTTTATCCTTGAGGATCCCTTGACTTGTGCGATCCACCCAATTAGCCTCCATTCCTGGAAGGACCTCAGAACCTAAAATAGAAGCAAAGGAGAGGGCTGAAGAGAAGTCGACATGGGTCGGACACGACTTCGCAGCTAGCAACAAGAATTTTTCTAGAAAATCTTCAATCCAATGGAACGGTTTTCCCTTACCTAGTGAAGTGCCCTGACATTCATTTTTATCCTTGAGGATCCCTTGACTTGTGCGATCCACCCAATTAGCCTCCATTCCTGGAAGGACCTCAGAACCTGAAATAGAAGCAAAGGAGAGGGCTGAAGAGAATGGGGCATGAGAGGATCTGGATTTTATATTCTTTCCACAAAGTGGCCAAAACCTTTTGTCCATCGATAGGGATGGATGGAGGCCCATGAGAGAATTGCTCCAAATGAGATACTCTTTGGAAGAATGAAAAGACAATTGATTTAATGAGGTTCTCTAAATTATCTATTTGCATTATCAATCACCCAAAACTCTCTCAGGAAGCTATTTAAGAATTCAAGCACAGAAGGATCCCTTCACATTTCCCCAAAGAAGCATCTCTGACCTGGGACACTTCTGGAGCAGGGGCTCAGACTAGAAGACTTCCAAGGTCCCTTTCGTTCTATTCCTGTTTCTTCTCCTCTCCCACGCTCGCCAGGAAGCTTTCAGCCGCTGGCACCGTCGGGCAACTGGTCTCCGCTGGTTCTCCAAAGATCCTTCCAGTCTTGGAAGCTGCACCTGAAGGAGACGTGAGCAAGTAGTCCCTTTAGGCTTCCTCTCCCCTCCCTCCCCCCCTCAACTTTCTCCTCCTCCCCCGTTATTGCATCTCCTGCATACACAGCCCGGAGCAGTTATGGGGTGGATTCCCCGCTCCCTCCAAGCTTAGCAATTCGCAGTCTGTTTCCTCTCCCCTGGGAAGGATCTGAGTCGCGGGACCCCCTCTTGTCCGCCACCCCTCCCCCAGATTTCCGGGGAGCAACTCACAACCGGCACTTTTCAGTCCACGCAAACGGAGGCGAGCATGCGCAGTGGCACACAATCAGCCGGCAGCCAAGAGAGCGCCTCCTGCTGGGAGCTGCGGTGAAATCACGGCCGTGGAGGCTATCCACCCCTACCTGTGGTCGGAGCCGGGTCTGCCGTGGAAATCGCTCTCTGCCATTTAGCATCCGATAAAAGCCATGGGGAGATAACAGCCCTCCCCATCGTTGTGCAAATGACGACCTGATGATAGCAGTATTCCAGTATTTGAGGGGCTGCCCCCCAAAAGAGGGTAGTCAAATTAATAATAAGTTGGAAGGTGCTTTGGAGAATAGCTTGGCTCCCTCTTCTTTGTGGCAGTCCCCCAATCATCTTTGTTGCTCTTCTCAGCCAGTCTTATTCTCCAAAGCACACCCCAAGAAACAATGGATGGAAACTGACCAAAGATAGAAGCAACCTGGAATTAAGGAGAAACTTCCTAACAGCGTGGACAATTAACCAGTGGAACAGCTTGCCTTCAGAAATTGCGGGCACACTGGAGATTTTTAAGAAGAGACTTAGACAGTCACTTGTCTGAAATGATATAGGGACTCCTGTTTGACCAGGGGCTGGACTAGACGACCTCCAAGGTCCCTTCCAGCTCTATTCTGATTCTAACCTGCAGAAAGGTCCAGGAGGTGATTTTGGTTACGTCCTTTGGGAGCCAATTGACAGCATCTCTCACACACAGACACACAAACAGACAGTGAGAGTGAGGGAGAGAGAGAGACTCATACAGAGCTCTAGGGAAAACATATATGGGAAAATTAAGTTTCCACAGAAAGTAAAATAGACATTCCTTTGTCAAAAATACAGGTGATTATACAGTGATCCATTCCCAGAGGCAATGCCCAGTTAAGTCCACTGGATGTGAGAAATTCTTTGAGCAAATCTTTATTGATGCGCAAAAGGAGGAACCCCCAACAGTCATACATGACTTTTTGTAGTTTTTCACAGGATACTAGCAACGTACTGTAATTCAGTTGTTTGTTAATGCACAGGCATCTAACACAATTTCCTTATCCTCCCAGTTTTCCATCCTATAATGTGTACACACGTCGTATTTTAACATGCTAACGAGCCTTTCTGGGGCAATGGGGGACTGATTTTCTAGATCAGAGTGGGGTGGTGATGAGGCTTTTCCCCAAATCTGGCAGAACGTGACACCTTGTGCTGCTTCTCCTATTTTGAGCTTGACACCTGCTGATGTTTCCCCCTTTTGTAGATCACATCCTCATAAAATTGTGAGCAAATTTGCCAGGACCACATTCTTTTAGTTTTCTCCTCCTCCATCTTCCAGACCAGATGAAGAAGCAAGGAGGACCAATCCCTGTTTCCATCCTCCAAACGTCCCATAAAAGACTGCCTGGAGCAACAAATTTGATCCAGATTATTTTTTACTTATCCATAAAGAAATCCCACGAGAAGCCGCCTTGCAAGCTGAGTGCAATGGACAGTGAAATGACTCAAAATCATATTCTTGTTCATCAATATTTCCCCAAGAAATGGGAATGTATACCCAGTTGTGGATCATGCAGCTCCAGTATTTATGATTCGTAATAATTATGTAATTAAGGATCGTGAGAAAAAAGGGGAAGTGGAAAGGAGGACCAGTACTCTAAAAGGCAGAAATAGACTTTAATAACATCCTCCTCATCTGATTCTTATCCAGCTTCCAACTTCCCACTCTCACAGAAGAAACGGGCTAACCGTGAAGCAGACGTTTGAAGGAGGGGAGGCGTACAGAGAGTCCTCTGCAAAGCAAAAGTCCACCATGCAGGTGGAAGGCTGGAGATACGTGTCACGGGGGGGGGGGTCTTGTGAAAAAACAAGTGGGCTGTGGCTGGAGGAGAGCGTTACAATTTTGGACGCCATCAACTATAGAAGACTGGGATTTCCACGTCTCAGTAATCACTGCCTCCCCTAGACACTGCTTCGTTGTGTCCTATTCGGGACACCCCAGTTTAACCCGGAATGGTCCTCTCCAGTTGCGGCTGCACACAATGTGGGTAAGAGAGAGAGAGACAGACAGACAGACAGACAAACGCCCCGCCGGGAGAAATCACGAGAGATTCCGCCCAGAGACAGATGACTCAACAGAAGGGAGAAAAGGCTGCAGGGCAAGGGAGGCGGGAGCTTGAAGGAGACCCCTCCCCTTCTCTCTCCCTTCTGGCCAATCCCCTCCCAGCGCGATTCCCTCAGGCGGAGAAGCGGGAAAAGCAGTCCCGAGAAGGGTGGGAGGAGCCTCTTTGCTCGAGGGGGAGGGAGAGAGAGAGAGACGGCTCTGAGGGAAGCGCCGCCATCGAGCGTCTTTGGGGCTCCTCAGGGACTGACCCGACTCCACCTTTTTCTCGGTCCTCTGGGCCCCTCTTCCACCTCCACAGTGTCCCCCTCAGGAGCCCCTTCCTAGCCCCCTCGAAGCTAGGAGGTCTGTCACGTCCAAACGCATTTAAGGCAGGTCGGATAAAAGCCCCAACCCAACAGGAGGAGTACAGTTGGGGGGCAGCCCCCCTCAATTCAGCAGCTTCTCTGATGGGAAACCTCCCATTTGACCCCTTGGGGTCACCCCATGGCTGAGGCAGAATGACTGGGAGGATCCCCAGATCCTGGCCCCTGATCCCCTTCAAAGCCTCAGCCTCCACTCACCCCCAAAGATCCTTCAAAATAATAATGGTAAGTCTTCATTTTCAAAGGCAAAGGGTCAAATTGCTGGCTGGAGGATAAGATATACTGAGTAGTCTCATTCAATTAACATTATTTAATTCCACAGAATGGGAAGATAAATGTAGACTCTGCCCGGATCTCCCCACTCCTTGAAGTGCAAATACTTAAAGGCAAAAAGGATCTTCCAAGTCCTCTGGTGTAAAGGAAGAAGATGAAATTGGCCAAAGTACTATCAATGTTTCATGGATTATCTCTATAGATGTAAAATTACATAATTAGGAAGTTCTGCTCAAGTTCCATACATTTATAAGGAGATGATCTTCCTACATTTTATAAGGTCTGGTTTCACCTCTGTGCTGCCTTTATAGGTGGATCCTGCTTTGCAAATGCTTTTTTCATATTCTGTGGATTTATATGCATCGTTGTCTGTGCAGTGTGAAACTGAATCAGATCTGAACTCATTTCACATTCTACCTCTTTCAAACATTTTATTCCAGTCTTCTACCCCTCCATGGAAATTTGCATATTCATCTCGTTTCTTCATTTAATTTTCTTCAATGCATATTAACTAGGAAACAGCACAACAGTTGTTCCCAATAATTTATTATATTAACCTTGCAACGCAAGAAATATAGTTAATAATTAGAATATATGGAGACATTTTTAAAAGCTATACTAAGATTAAAAAGCACAAATGCACAATCATGCTAATAAAAGGAGTTGTTCCTAATTTGCAATTGCATGGTCCCTTAAAACCTCATATTAGATTGACCTTTCTGATCACCTTGATATCACAAAATAAAATAGTGGCATTAAAGTGACATTTTAAAACGTTAACAAATAGAAAATGTGGTTCTGGTTACTTTATGTGGAGAAATTAATAACTGAACAATTTAAATCAAGCTATTTAAGTCCCTCCTTAAAAAAAAAGACATTGCTCATATGGTATACTGCAGCTAGATCAATAAAACCATTTTTAAAGTAAAGAGGCAATAGCTGCGATCATAAAATGACTGGCTCTATTTCTCCTTTCAGTTCGATTAATACAAGTTTGCACCAAACAAATACAAGACTAAACAGAAATGTACATATAAATATTTAGAAAAAAATTCACTTGTAAATGAAACCTATGCACATATATAAAAAAAGAATCAATAGCATGTTTAAAGGTCAGTAATTTAAACACAATTAGATCTATAATCCATGTACATATATTTTCCCCTGCTTTGCTTGCATTCATTATGTTGACATAATGAATGCAACAATTTACATATAAAGACCACACTTGGAATATTACATCCAGTGTTAGTCATCACAATATAAAAAACGGTGGAGACTCTAGAAAGAGTGCAGAGAAGAGCAAAAAGGATGATTAGGGCAGGAGTCCCCAGCCCCCGGTCCGTGAACCAGTACCGGTTTGTGGCATGCCAGCAACCAGTCCGCACAAACAAGCAAAGCTCCATCCATGGGATGCAGGCAGCACACAAAACCACGCACTCTCCAGTTTGTGAAAAACCTTTCTCCATGGAACTGGTCCCTGGTGCCCAAAAGGTTGGGGACCTCTGGATTAAGGGACTGGAGGCTAAAACATAAAGAATGGTTGCTGGAATTGCGTATGTCTAGTTTAATGGAAAGAAGGATTAGTGGGGACATGATAGCAGTGTTCCAATATCAAGGGACTGCTACAAAAAAGAACATAGAGCATAGAATAATAAGGGTTGGAAGTGACCTTGGAGGTCTAGTCAAGAATCCACCTGAAGGCAGGACAAGGAGCAATGAATGGAAACTAATCAATGAGAAAACCAACCTAGAACTAAGGAGAAATTTCCTGACAGAACAATTTAGCAGTGGAACAACTTGCCTCCACTGAAGGTTTTTAAAGAGACATTGAATAGCCATTTGTCTGAAATGGTATTTGGATTCCTGCTTGACCAGGGATAGAAGACCTTCAAGATCCCTTCCAATTCTGTTATTCTGTTACTCTGTTAATTTAATAATATATACTCATGAATTGGACCTCACTGTGGTAAAATGGTATTAAGAAATCTACCCTGAGAGTTCTTTCCAAAATCCATGCTTTTATTCAAATTCTCATGGTGGCCAATTTTCTAAAAAAAAAGATGGACTGTTCATCTCAGGTATCTTCCACAGGATTTTTACCAGAAACTTGAATTAGTCCCTTTATGGGAATTAACTTGATTTCTCCATGTGATGGTTTTCCCACACACTGTGCATGAGTTCCCCCCTCTGTAAGACTCCTGTTCACTTTCAAAGCATTTCTACCATTTTTTTCTTGTTGTGTATTCTTTTATGGGAATTTAGATGACTTTTCAACCGGAAGTACTTACCACACTCTGTGCAATGATACAGTTTCTCCCCTGTATGGATACTAATGTGTTTAGTAAGGGAACCTCTTGTAACAAAAGTTTTTCCACATTCATTGCATATATACGGCTTCAGCCCTGAATGGATCCTTTTATGACAAGTAAGGTGACTGTTGTGACTGAAACTCTTCCCACATTCCATACATTTATAGGGTTTTTCTCCTGTGTGGATCCTTTTATGGGAAGTAAGGGAATCACGGTGACTAAAGTTCTTTCCACACTCCAGGCATCTGTAGGGTTTCTCTCCCGTGTGAATCCTTCTATGTGAAGTAAGGTGGCCATACCAATTGAAGGTCTTACCACAGTCTGTACATTTGTAAGGTTTTTCCCCTGAATGGATCCTTTTGTGGTAAGCCAGAACACTGCTCTTGCTGAAGCTCTTCCCACACTCCACGCACTGGTAGGGTTTTTCTCCTGTATGGAGCCTTTTATGATAATTAAAAGAACTGTTTATACTGAAGCTCTTTCCACATTCTGTACACTTAAAGGGTTTCTCTCCCGTGTGGATCCTTTTGTGGGAAGCAAGATCGCTGCGCCGGATGAAGCTCTTCCCACATTCTATGCATTTATAGGGTTTTTCTCCCATATGGATCCTTTTATGGTATCTAAGAGAACTGTTCATACCGAAGCTTTTTCCACACTCAACACACTTATAGGGTTTTTCTCCTGAATGGATCCTTTTGTGAGAAGTAAGGGAACTATTCATACTGAAGCTTTTTCCACAATCCGTACATTTGTAGGGTTTTTCCCCTGTGTGCATTCTTTTGTGGGAGGTCAGGTGATTGCTGTTGCTGAAGCTCTTTCCACACACTGTGCATTTAAAAGGTTTCTCTCCTGTGTGGACCCTTTTATGGGAAGTAAGCTGACTGCTATGGCTGAACTTCTTCCCACACTCTAAGCATTGATAGGGTTTCTCTCCCGTATGGACCCTTTGATGAGATGTAAGGGAACTTTTCATACTGAAGCTTTTCCCACAGTCTACACATTTGTAGGGTTTTTCTCCAGTGTGAATCCTTTGATGAGAAGTAAGGGAACTTTTCATACTGAAGCTTCTTCCACACTCCAGGCACTGAAAGGGTTTCTCTCCGGTATGAACCCTTGTATGAGAAGTAAGAGAACTGTTCATACTGAAGCTTTTTCCGCACTCCAAGCATTGATAGGGTTTTTCTCCGGTATGGATCCTTTTATGAGAAGTAAGGGAACTGTTCATACTGAAGCTCTTCCCACACTGCAGGCATTGATAGGGTTTCTCTCCCGTGTGAATCCTTTTGTGAGAAGTCAGGTGGCCATGCCAATTAAATGTCTTTCCACAGTCTATGCATTTATAGGGTTTTTCCCCTGTATGGATCCTTTGATGAGAAGTCAGATGATCTCTGTTCCCAAAGCTTTTCCCACACTCCAGACATTTATAAGGTTTCTCTCCTGTATGAACCCGTTTATGAGAAGTAAGAGAACTTTTTATGCTGAAGCTTTTCCCACAGTCTATGCATTTATAAGGTTTCTCTCCAGTGTGGACCCTTCTGTGGATGGTTATGTAACTGCTGCTGCTGAAGCTTTTTCCACACTCCAGGCATTTATAAGGTTTTTCTCCTGTATGGATCCTTTTTTGGGAGGTAAGGGAATTAATTGAACTGCAACTGTTTTTCTCATCCTCACATTTATAGGGATTCTGCTGCATATAGATCATTTTATGGGGAATAATGTTACAACTTTTATTGTTGGAGCTCTTTTTCATTTCAAAGTCATTACCAAACATGGATTTTCCTTTGCATATTTCCCCACTCTCTTGTGTGTTGCACATACTGCTTTCCTTGCAAATACACTTGGTCAGAAAGTGATCAATTTTCGCACACTGAAGAGTGAGTATTTCATTGCCACTGTATGTTTGGCTTTTTTCACGTTCCTTCATTCCCCACTTATCTGCGGATGTCTCTTCTGGTATTTCAATTTTTATTATTTGCAATGGCACCAGATTTGTCTCTTGGCAATGCTCATACTTCTGCACATTGACTGCTTTGGGGGGGTGGGGGAAGGGAGAAAGGAAATCAGAAAGGTCAGATGTCTGATAACAGAATATACATATCATTGTAAAATAATTGTATGAAAAAAATATGGTGATAAGGATACGTGAAATAAGCAAAAACATCTGTATAGATCTCCCAAGGTGTAAATAAGCTGTCTAATGATTCCTCACTCTGACTTAATTTTCCTCCAGAGCAGAGTTCCCCAACCTTTCTGGGTTGGCAGCCCAGGGGGGAAAGAGGGGATGGTTTAGTGGGAGGCGCAGGTTCGTGTGCACCCACATGCATGCGCATGAGCACCATTGTTCACATGATAAGTGGGGCCAAGAGCACCCGTCATGCTCGCTTGAGGTGCCAAGTGCTCATGCAAGTGAAGCCCTGAGCGCTTGCACTAGTGGGGCTGCGAGTACTTGCGACGCTTGTGCAAGTGAAGTCCCAAGTGCCCACGACGCTCGCACGAGTGGGGCCTCAAAGCGCCCACGACAGTCACACAAGTGGGGCTGCAAGTGCTTGTGATGCTCACGCAAGTGAGGCCCCACACACCTGTGACACTCACACAAGTGGAGCTGTGCACATGCACACTCATGTGCCAGCCACATCACCCAGTTGCAAATAGGCCGACCCCCGATCCAGAGGAAACCTTACCTAGAGAGGCTACGATCTTACATGTCTCCAACATGACCTCTTGGTGCAAGGCTTTCTGTCTGGAATCCAGGAGCAACCATTCTTCACTGGTGAAATGGACATCCAACTCTTCAAAGGACACAAGACCCTGAACAAAGAAGAATTCCAGTAAGAAAACTTAGGAAGAATCTGCAAGATTTCCTTTAATCTGCAAATCCTAAAAACACAGTGCTATAATGCTTATTTGGACATTTCCCTGGTTGGGCTCCAGATGTTATGTGATAACACCATTCCCTGATCTCTTTTGTGTGTGTGTGTGTGTGTGTGTGTGTTATACAATACATCCTTTCTATCTATGTGGAAGTTTTTATTTATTTAAACAATTTATATGGCTACCCAACTCACACAAAGATGACTCCAGGTGACCTACATTAAAAATCCACAACGTAAACAGCCCATAAAGGGGAACCACTAACCCCTTTATCTCTTTCCTAGACAAAAAGCTGGAAAGAGGCCACGCTGAAAGCACTTCTGTAATACATTGCAAACTGGCACCAATGGAACTTCTTAAAAGCCAAGCTGGAGCCAGTCTTTGTTCTTTTGGGGAATCTCCTTAAAGCCCTCGAAGAAAAAGCTAATCCTGAAAAGAAGGAAAATCTCTCAGTGGAGATCTTTTATGCCACTGCATTTTTGCAAATTAGGTTGGCAACCTCCTTATTAGCCCTCCAAAATGATCCAGGATGGCACTATCCTATTGTTTTTCTTGTTTTAAAGTGTGAACTACCATTTTTTAAGTCCAGCAACATATAAACTAAAGAATTCAATATATTTCCAAAACAGTCAAGAGAGACAGGCAAAGTGTGACTGATTCCTAATTTGAACCCTAATTTCCCTATCCCACATTGCTCAGGAACAGCGGTATCACACGCTGAGACCTCAAATGACCCCAATGCAGTCTCCAACTGCTCCCCTATATTGGAACCATATTTCCTGCTCCCCTATATTTCCTTCCTACCTGAGCTGGAAGTCCAGCCATTCTTTCAGCTCCACCAGTACAAGGAGAGGAACCGATAAACAATGGTAACTCCATTTTGTTACCTGGGAAGAAGAGAGACATGATGGAAGCAGAAGATAGCTGAGGCAGGACCTTATATTAGGCGGAATCTGAAGTTCCCGTGTGAATCATTAATCTAATTTCCCATTGTTCAAACCCCACCCAAAGGCCCTAGCCTAGTCCATTAGGAGCCAATCCGCTGGCGTGAAGGTGTTATGAGACATCTGAGATGAGAAGGTGATAACAAGTTGTCTTCTTGGTACTGCAACCTTGGTAACAGGCTGGAACTGGCCAGAGAGGAGTCAATCCAAATGGCTCATTTCCCCCCCCCCCCGCCCCGCTCCCTATTTCTCATACAGATACATCAAAGTGAAAGCAACAAATTCTTCAATCCCTAAGTAACAGTCCCCCTCCCCTTGGCATATCAGCGTTCTGACAGGGACCTGATGGATAATTTTCTAGCATGAAGGCATCACTTAAGATTTCTTCTGTTCTACAGGGGAAACTTACCTTTTGGTTTTGGTGGCCTTTCCTGGGCTCCATCTTGAAAGGCAAGAATATAAGAAGAGAGGACCACAGCCCCACACATACTGGGAAATAACCCCACTTGTTTCTCTCTCTTTTGGGCAGGAAGGAGACAAGGAAGTATACTCTTGGCAACCAAAGCATTCACTCAAACACCATTTATCATCTCCCCATTGCCTGCAGACTAAAACCATTCTGTTCTGGCACCCGAAAGGAAGATAACCATTCTGGAAACCATCCCACTGAAATTCTGGCATCCCGGAAACACGCCTGCAAGGACAGATGGTTTTGGAGACGATCTGTGTCAGAATTTATTTAAAATTATCCGTCAAGAGAGGCCACAGACAGATTGCTCCTATCCCCACCAATGAGAACAAAGAGAATGCACTCCAGGGTGATTCCCAGAAGAGTCCCAGTCTTCTGCAAAGGGGCAACTGTGGAAAAGTGGCACATGGACTGAAGAGAGAAAATCCAAGGATTAGGATATGAAAAGATACAGAGAATTAAGAATAACCAGAATCTCTCTGAAAAATCTCCAACTACGTGGAAGGATCCTCCCTTACCTAGTGAGGCATTCTGATGTTGACATTCCTCCTTGGAGATCCCTCTGAAACAGGATTCCTGAGAGGGATTTGTGGGATCCATCCAGTTACACCCCTCTGCCAGGAAGGATCTCAGAACCTGAAATAAAAGCAAAGGAGTTAAGAGAACAGGAGATAAGAATAACTGGATTTTCA
This sequence comes from Vipera ursinii, assembly GCF_947247035.1. Lineage (NCBI taxonomy): Eukaryota > Metazoa > Chordata > Lepidosauria > Squamata > Viperidae > Vipera > Vipera ursinii. The sequence continues at coordinate 2,229,865 of NC_139513.1, read as the reverse complement.
TTCCATGTCCACAAAGTTGCAAGAGTTCTTTGTCCATCAGTGGGGATGGAAGAAGCCAATGGAAGAATTGCTCCATATATACTCTTTGGAAGAACACAGGAACAATTTCTCTAATGTGATTCTCTTAACATCATGTGTCATTAATCCCTCAAACTCTCTTAGGGAGACATTTAGGAATTCAGACATATTAAGATCCCTCAACATTTCCCAAGAGAATATAGGTATAGGTGGTACGATATAGGTATAGGAGGTGTATAGGTGGTGCCTGGCTCAACAGTAGGAACTGTGAGAGGAATCCTGGGATTCCTAGTGGACAACCACTTAAATATGAGCCAGCAGTGTGCTGCCACTGACAAAACAGCCAACGCAGTTCTAGGCTGCGTTAAGAAGGATAGAATCGAGATCACACGAAGTGTTAATACCACTTTACAATGCCTTGGTAAGGTCACACTTGGAATACTGCATCCAGTTTTGGTCACCACAAGGTAAAAAAAGATGTTAAGACTCTAGAAAGAGTGCAGAGAAGAGCAACAAAGATGATCAGGGGACTGGAGGCTAAACCATATAAGGAATGGTTGCAGGAACTGGGTATGTCTTGTCTAATGAAAAGGAGGACTAGGGGAGACATGATGGCAGTGTTCCAATATTTGAGAAGCTGCCACAAAGAAGAGGGAGTCAACCTATTTTCCTAAACAACAGAAGGTAGGTCAAGAAGCAACAGTTGGAAATAATCAAGGAGAGAAGCAACCTAGAACTAAGGAGACAGAATAATTAATCAGTGGGACAACTTCCCTTCATAGGTTGTGAATGCTCCGACATTGGAAGTTTTTAAGAAGGGACTGGACAACCATTTACCTGAAATGGTATAAGGTATCCTGCCTGAGCAGGGGGTTGGACTAGATGACCTCCAAGGTCCCTTCCAACTCTTATTCTATTTTATTTTAGAAATGTCTCTCACCTGGTGTCCTCTGTGCTCCTTCTCTGCTTGGGTCAGCAGGAAGCCTTCAGCCAGGGCCACCGCCTGGCAGCTGGTTTCCGGCTGGCATTCCTGCACCCAGCGCTGCATCTCCCTGGGCAGGACGGCCAGAAACTGCTCCAAGATCACCTGGTCCAACATCTGAGCCTTGGTGTGCTTATTGGGCTGCAACCACCCACAGCAAAGGTGGTGGAGGCGGCTGCAAAGCCCTCGTGGCCCCTCAGCTTCCTGAAAGGGGCTGTTCCTGAAGCGCCAATGCTGGATCTCAGAACTGAGGGCTTCCTCCTCTGGGATCTTCTGCCCGGGTCCTGCCCAGATCTCCACACTGCTTCCAAGCTGAGCAGCAGCAGGGCCTTTTCCTACTCTCTTCCAAGCTGGCTGGCTTGCATCCATTTCCAGTCTCTTCTCTGACAGGGATCCAGACAGGCCCTGTGGATCACCTGAGTCTGGAAAGGACTTTTCAGTCCTGGGATGTGAGGGAGTTGCACCGAGAAGCCCGGAGAAGATTTTCAAGCTATTCAGCTCTCTCGAGAGGCCTCCAGCTTTTACATCTGAGGTAAAAAAGGAAAAGAAACTTTTAAGAATTACACAGGCTGTTCTCATTCGGAAACTGTGATGGTTTAATCCAGGGGTAGGTAACCTTGGCTCTTTTATGACTTGTGGACTTCAATAACCAGAATTCCTGAACCAGCCATGCTGACTCAGGAATTCTGGGAGTTGCCTACCCCTGGTTTAATCAAAACAAGGGCAAAGGGACATTTTGGAGGCAGGTGTCAAACCAGAGGTTTCGGGCCCATTTTAAGACCTTTGGGATCCATAGAGATTCTCAGTGACAGTTATCCCAAAGGTGCTTTGTCCAGAAGCAACTGGACTTCCTTGCTTTTCTCTCGACGACCTTTCGCTTCTCATCCAAGAAGCTTCTTCAAGCTCTGACTGGATCCTTCTATTCCCTGCCATCCAGTTAGAGCTGAAGAAGCTTCTTGGATGAGAAGCGAAAGGTCTTCAAAGCAAAAAAAAAAAAGTCCAGTTGCCTTGGGGAAAAAGCACATTTGTAAGCTCTGCTCCTCTCTCTGTCTCAATCCCTCCTCCCCTCAGAAACCCACCATTATTTGAGAGGGAGGGTCTTCTGCAGAAGTGCAGCTGAGCCTCATTGACAGCAGGAAAAACATTGAGGGTCTTCAGATCCAGCAGAAATGACATCCGAGGCTCAGAACTGGGAGATTTCCAATGCTCCCACCCCGGATTCTTTTATGCTAGCAACGCTGCGAAGCAAACCTGGTCTATGCATAATGTGAGCATTCCAGTGGGCTTTCTCCCCCCCCCCCCACCCTCAAACTCTTTCTCCCCGACCCCCAATGTCGGATCCCTTGCATGCACAGCCAGGAGCAGGATTGGGGGGGTCTCCCCTACCCTCCGAGATTCGCAGTCCAGCAAAGCCCCTCCATCCCTCTATCTCTCCACCATCTGGTTTAATGGGAGAGAGACGGACTTTCCCCGCCTGCGAGAACCGGCCGGAGAGGCTCCGTCTCCGGGTGGAAGAGGGCTGTTCCTCCCGGAAGAGGCTCTGGGTGGACGGACACTCTCCCGCCCGAGCCCCGCGAAGCCCCAGCGCCCTGCTCGCAACCGGTCCACCCAAGCCAGGAAGAGCATGCGCAGTGGCGCTCAGCGAATCGGCAGTGAGCGCCCCCTGGTGGCTCCTGGAAGATCGTGTGGGGGGACCTTAATGGGCAGGCTATCCAGCCCAACCCCTGCTCCGGGCCGGACAAGGTGTTAGATGACCCTCCCGCTTTTTTATGTTTTGTTTTTTGTTTTGCAGACAGTGACATCTCTGATGGCATTCATGCTGGTGGGAAGTCATTGCGGAACGCGGAGGCATTGCACAAAGAATGGAATGGAATTAGAATAGAATGGAACGGAACAGAATAGAATAGAATAGAATATGGGATGGAATTGAATGGAATAGAGAATGGAATGGATTAGAATAGGGAATGGAATGGAATATTACGGAATGTTATGGAACTGAATAGAACAGAACTGAAAGTAATGGAACGGAAGATAGAGTAGAGTAGAATGTCGAGTAGAGTAGAGTAGAGTAGAGTAGAGTAGAGTAGAGTAGAATAGAATAGAATAGAATAGAATAGAATAGAATAGAATAGAATAGAATAGAATAGAATAACTTTAAATGTATACTAATGGACATACATTAACAAGAAATTTCATTGCATACAGCTCTCAAAGGGTCACCAAGTCCAATATATGCTACATAAATATGACATAAATTAATTAATTAATTAATTAATTAATACAGAATTATGCATATACCCACATATATTTTATGACACAGAGAAACAATAATCTAGTTTGGGTTATGTATACATGTGCATGGCGAGAAAAACAAATCTTGCAAGTTTACCAGATGGATGGCATAGGGAACAAAGCTATTACCGAATCAGGTAGTCCTCCTCCCCTCCCAGAGGGGAGCAACAGATACAGATCGCAGTGTGTGTGGTGGTGGGGGTCTCTAACATTGCTTTGAGCTCTAAGCATATAGCGCTTATAAGCAGTGCCCTGAATGACGTAAAGCGAGATTCCTATAATCTTCTCAGCTGTTGGATAACACAGGTAGCCCTCGACTTACAACAGTTCATTTACTGACCATTTGAAGTTACAACGACACTGAAAAAAGTGATTCATGAACATTTTTCACACTTTCAACTGTTGCAGCATCCCCCTTGGTCACGTAATCAAAATTCAGATGCCTGACATCTGACTCACATTTATGACGGTATTGCAGTGTCCCAGGGGTCACGTGATCCCCTTTTGCGACCTTCTGACAAGCAAAATCAATGGGGAAAGCCAGATTCACTTAACAACCATGTTACTCATTTAACAACTGCAGTGATTCAGCTTCACAAATGTGTCAAGAAAAGTCGTAAAACAGGGCAGAACTCACTTAACTAATGTCTCACTTGTGATTTATACCTTAACAGCCACATACATGTTGGGCTCAATTGCGGTCATAAGTTAAGAACTACCTGTACTAGATGTTCATGCTTTGTTCTTCACAGGAGGGCGGGTCTTCAGAGGCCATCTAGTCTGGAGTTCCTCAACTTTTCCAGCTTTGCACACTGGCAGCGGGGGGCGGGGGGGAGAAGGAGAGGGGAAGGTTCTGCCCAAGCAGTGAGCATGCGCGCCTGCCACTTCTGCAGCCCAGTTCCAAAGGGCACAAGGCCCGGTAGTGGGACGCGTATCTGGGGTTGGGGACCCCTGATCTAGTCCAACCTCTGCTCACTAAGTGAGTGTGCTGGGGCATTTGCCTGATGTCCCCCCATCTGTTTGAAGTCTCACAGTCTGGTTTGGAAGCATCACTGCTTCAGACAGGAAGGCAGTGCAGAGAGTGGTGAGGATAGCCGAAAAGATAATTGGAAGTTCCTTCCCTCCCATCCAGGACCTAGCACATAAGCATTGCTTGAGCAGGGTCCATAAGATTATCTGGGACACTACACATCCTCTTCATGACCTGTTTTCCTTGTTACCTTCTGGGAGCAGGCTTCGTGGTATCCACAGCAGAACATCCAGATTCAGCCATAGTTTCATTCCAAACAGCATTAACCTTGTGAACTCTCAGGCTTCCTCCTTCCATGATATATTCAAGATGGACAGTATTTAATATTTATTTGTTATGTATATGTAGGGTTGTGGGTCTATACATATGTGTATATATGAGAGCGGGCAACCAAATTTCATTTTTGATGTGTGCCATTGTGCCCACAGTAAAAAATGACAATAAAGGTTATCTTATCTATCTCCTTCAAAAGACCTCTGTGCTTCAAGTGGTGGGCTGTTCCCTTGGCCAAAGTCTTGTTTGGTCAGAAAATTCCTCCCGACCACTAGTCTGAAGCTGCTTCCTTAGATTTTTTTTACCTTCTGGTCTTTGTCCTGCAGAGATAATTGAGTCCCTCTTGGTTCATGGACATTTTCTCTGTCCCCTTCGCCTGCCAAGTGGCATCTAGGAGCGCAGAGAGATCGGACCTCTACCAAGAGATGTTACACAGACGCCACCGGGACATCACAAGCCTTGTTGTGTCCTTGCACAATTGTATAAACTCCGTTATGTCATCCACTGCAACAGTGATATAAAGGAACTCACAGACCACTCCGTGCGCAGGGCTGGCCCAGGGGAGAAAACACAAATTTTGCACCCTCTTTGCCCAGAAATTCCAAACAGGATTCTAAAATGTATTTGACATTATACCTTTTTTTTTACATGTATATGGAACTGCATCTACATGGAAGGAAGTGTGTAGTGGGGTGCCCCAGGGCTCTGTTCTGGGCCCAGTGCTCTTCAACATCTTCATCAACGATTTGGATGAGGGGAGAGATGGGGAACTCATCAAGTTTGCAGATGACACCAAGCTGGCAGGAATAGCCAATACTCCAGAAGATAGGCTTAAGATACAGGAGGATCTGGACAGACTTGAACACTGGGCACTATCTAACAAAATGAAATTCAATTGTGAAAAAGTAAGGCTCTACATTTAGGCAGGAAAAATCAAATGCACAGGTATAGTATAGGTGGTACCTTGCTCGATAGTAGTAACTGTGAAAGAGATCTCGGAGTCCTAGTGGACAATCACTTAAATATGAGCCAGCAGTGTGCTGCAGCTGCCAAAAAAGCCAACACAATGCTAGGCTGCATTAACAGAGGGATAGAATCAAAATCACGTGAAGTACTAATACCACTTTACAATGCCTTGGTAAGGCCACACCTGGAATACTGCATCCAGTTTTGGTCACCACGATGTAAAAAAGACGTTGAGACTCTAGAAAGAGTACAGAGAAGAGCAACAAAGATGATTGGGGGACTGAAGGCTAAAACATATAGGGAACAGTTGCTGGAATTGGGTATGTGTAGTTTAATGAAGAGAAGGGTGAGGGGTGACATGATAGCAGTGTTCCAATATCTCAGGGGCTGCCACAAAGAAGAGGGAGTCAAGCTATTCTCCAAAGCACCTGAAAGCAGGACAAGAAGCAATGGATGGAAACTAGTCAAGGAGAGAAGCAACCTAGAACTAAGGAGAAACTTCCTGACAGTTAGAACAACTAACCAGTGGAACAACCTGCCTCCAGAAGTGGTGAATGTTCCAACACTGGAAATTTTTAAGAAGAGACTGGCCAGCCATTTGTCTGAAATGTTATAGGGTTTCCTGCCTTAGCAGGGGGTTGGACTAGATGACCTCCAAGGTCCCTTCCAACTTATTATTATTATTATTATTATTATTATTATTATTATTATTATTATTATTATTATTATTATTATTATTATTATGGCGAGGGGTGACATGATAGCTGTGTTCCAATATCTCAGGGGCTGCCACAAAGAAGAGGGAGTCAAACTATTCTCCAAAGCACCTGAAAGCAGGACAAGAAGCAACAGATGGAAACTAGTCAAAGAGAGAAGCAACCTAGAACTAAGGAGAAACTTCCTGACAGTTAGAACAATTAACCAGTGGAACAACCTGCCTCCAGAAGTGGTGAATGCTCCAACACTGGAAGTTTTTAAGAAGAGATTGGCCAGCCACTTGTCTGAAATGGTATAAGGTTTCCTGCCTGAGCAGGGGTTTGGACTAGATGACCTCCAAGGTCCCTTCAAACTTCTTCTTCTTCTTCTTCTTCTTCTTCTTCTTCTTCTTCTTCTTCTTCTTCTTCTTCTTATTATTATTATTATTATTATTATTATTATTATTATATTATTTAAGTTCAGTTGTGTAGTATTTGCATTATAGTCAATGCCTATTTCTGCAGTGCAGTGATTAAATGGTGGAGGAGGAACAGGGAGATCCAGATTAGTCCACTCTTATGACACAAAATTGTCTCCTGTCTTCAAGTCTTCACCTCAGAGAAGAATAAGAATTTTGTGATAAGTCTTTGTTGAGGAAGTTAAAAAAAACCTACAATCCAAGGAAAAATTGCATCTGGAAATAGAATCATAGAGCGAGAAGGGACCTCAAAGATCCTTTAATTCAACCTGAAGGCAAGATACATTATACTATCCTGGTCAAATGATTGTCCAATCTATTTTTGAAAACCTTCAGCGATGAAGCAGCCACAACTCCAGGAGGCTATTTAACTGATTATTTCTTCTCACTGTCAGAAAATTTCTCCTTATTTCCAGGTTGGATCTCTTTTAATGATTTTCCATCCATTTTCCATTCTTGTCCTGCCCTCTGGTGCTTTGGAGCAGTGCCCCCTAACCTTTTGGACAGCAGGGACCAGTTCCGTGGTGGTGTGGAAAAACCCAATAAAAGAAACAAGATAGCAACATGTAGTATATGCTGCTAAGCATACACAGGAAATACCAGCACAGCAGGGGGCTGGACAGCTCCAGGCTATAACTGCTTAGGCGGGAAAGCCTGAATAGAGTGAGTCATTGACAGCCCCAGGCATGGTCAGCTCTGGCGGGAAGCCAGGGTTTAAACCTATTGGCCACCTGCACTGGCGGGACCCCAGGTTCAAATCCATTGGTCACCATTCACCTGGGCAGGTATAAGAAACGCCAGGTAAACCCCTTTTGCCAGCTTCATTCCGGATCCAAATAAAGAAGTACTACCCAGCTCAAGTGTCCGTCTCTCTGTGCGACCACGCGACATTGCACAACATAAAACAATAATTCTTATTTTAAGATTCAGAGGTTTATTTCATTAATAATTATATACCTGGTATATGACCACCCCTGGTCTTCTCTAGATCAGCGGCCCCCAACCTTTTGGGCACCAGGGATTGATTCTGTGGAGAAAGGTTTTTCTGAGGAGCAGAGGGGGTGTTGTTTCGGGTGCTGCCTGCATCTCACGGATGGCGCTTCACTTGTTTGTGCGGCCCAGTTGCTGGCATGTTGTGGCTGGTGCCAGTCCACAGGCTAAGGGTTGGGGACCCCTGCTTTAAAGTCAATCCCCTCTTCTCTGTAACAGCCCCTCAAACACTGGAAGACAATAATCATGTCCCCCCTAATCCTTCTCTTTGATAGGCTAGCTAGACATTCCTAGCTCTCTCAACCATTCATCATACAATTCAAAAAAACATTGCCGAAACAAAAGATCTCTTATCTCTCTTCCATCTTGGCCAATCTGAAAAATGATACATCTTAAATGTTTTGCTTAGAACAGCATGCAAAAAACCCTCCTTTTGGTCTTCTAACAATACTTCATTTAGGCTTATGAGGAAGGATGTGCAAGAAAACTCATTATTTTGTTTACATTTGTTCCAATCCTCTTTTGTCTCCAAATACAGCAAGATAAAAAAAATCTATGAGGGCCTAAAGTGAATATAGCTGCAAAGACTTGATTGCAAAGCTGGAAGCGCAGGGTAGAATATTTTTGTGGACATCCTTGCCTCGACTAAAGAAAAGCCAACTTTTTTTCTCATTTTAAAGCCTAAAATTGAGGCTGTTTCTGAGTTTTGTATCATCACAAGTGCTGGGATGCACGACAGAGATCAACTAGACAGGCTCAGATCTTGGGGACCATTTAGAGATTTTGTCCAGGACAATCTCTTTCTAACTGGGTTCTTTTCCAGCGATGCCCCACTACCGCTAAGTCTTATCCTGGAGCTCATTGTCCTCTTTTGCAGAGCGCAATTCTGCTTTTTGGTGTTCCAGAAACATCTCTTTCTTCCACCCTCAGCCTGGACAGAGGGGAGCCCCAACCCAGAACAGGAATTCAGCTTTTTCTCTTTTGGGAGACCACCAAGAAATCCTATGTCCACAAGGGGAAGCTGCCAAAGGCTTTCCAGGATCTGAGGGGAAACACACGGATCCCTTTGTCAAGATCCAGGAAGTCCCCAGCCCAGAGTATCACTTCTGTTCATGCTTTTCTGGCTCTTGAGGTCTCAAGCCCAGATGTTCCCTCGCCTCGAGAGGTGTGTGTGTGTGAGAGAGAGTCAGTCAGTCAGTCTTTCCTCAGGGCGAAGTCTCTCTCTCTCTGTTTGTGTGCGCGCGCGTCTGTCAGTCTCCTCAGGGAGAATTGTGCGTGCGCGCGCTTGTGTGTCAGTCAGTTTTTCCTCCGGGAAGTGTGTGACTGTGTGTGTGTGTGTGTGTGTGAGAGAGAGAGAGAGAGAGAGAGAGAGTGCCCGCGCGCGTGTCTGTCAGCCAGTCTTTCTTCAGCGAGAATTGTGTTTGTTTGTGCGTCCGTGGGCATGTGTGTCAGTCCGTCTTTCCTCAGGGAGAAGGAGATTCCCGTCCAGCACAGAAGCAGCTGAGGAGACCCAGCAACTCCCCTCACAAGCCTGACAGGTGCTTCTCTCCTGCCATTGGCTCTCGCCAGGCTTACGTGACCCGAAGTGACACCCCCCCACACACACATACACCCTCAGCCCCACCTTGCCAAAACGAATGCCAGGCGCCCAGAGCCGGACGGGACCAAGGTGGTGGTGGTGGTGGGGGGTCAGCCTCGCATGCTCTGAGGACGACTGGCCTCTCTAGGACTCCGAGCTCGCTTGCTGTAACCCCTTCATATCCGCAGGCGGCAAAGAAACCGCAGGGACTAAAGGAGCCGGAGGGGTGCAAAGCCACTTCGTGGGAAGGAAGCAAAGGGGAGGGGTACGTGCAAAGTCGGTCATCCCAGTCCTGGGAGGATGAGGAGAGTCCGGGGGTCCCTTTTGCATGCACGTGTCAGATAGGGGGGGGGGGAACGAACAAACACACAAACACACTCTAACCGTCCTTGCCGGGAGCTTTTAAAACTATCCTGGGAATCCCAAAGGTGCTTTTTTTCCACGAGGCAACTGGACTTTCTTGTTTTCCTTTGAAGACGTTTCGCTTCTCCTCCAAGAAGCTTCTTCAACTCTGACCGGATGGTGGGGAATGGAAGGATTAGTCAGAGCTGAAGAAGCTCCTTGGAGGAGAAGCGGAACGTCTTCAAAGAAAAGTAAGAAAGTCCAGTTGCCTCCTGAAAAGAGCATCTTCGGGACAACCAGGACCTGGAGGACGGAGAATCTCCATAGACCTTTCCTGGGAAAAGCCTCGGGGAAGGGAGAAGGAGGTTTTTTGCATTGCAAATTCAAGCAGTTTATTTATTTATTTATTTATTCCTCGTTTTGCTACCCTGTAAGCAATTCAAGGCGGCGAACTTCAGAACAACCGTCCTGTGAGGTTGTGCTGATCTTGTTAAAATGATTTTTTTGCATCATAATAGAATAGAATAGAATAGAATAGAATAGAATAGAATAATAGAATAGAATAGAATAGAATAGAATAGAATAGAATAGAATAGAATAGAATAGAATAGAATAGAATAGAATAGTTGGAATGGACCTTGGAGGTCTTCTAGTCCAACCCCCTGCTATTAATGCCAGGCCTCTAATTGCCGCAGTTTCAGCTAGAAGAAACCGGTGACCAGTCGGTCGGGAAAGTGGGGGTGGGTGGGTGGGTGGGTGGGTGGGAGACAATCATTGCTGGGATCTGATTTGGGTCCCGGGTGGATCCCGCAAAGCTGAGGAGAAGGCAATCGGAGAGGGACCCATAGAGGGCGCCCGCCTCAACGTCGAGTGGCTGAGCGCCACTGCGCACGCTCCGCCACGTCTGCCCAGCTGGGGAGGAGCGGCTGTGAGCTGTGTCCTGGGAATCTGGGGAGGGGGAGCGGGCAGGAAGGGGTCCCCCAACCCCGAGTCCCCGGGGAAGGAAATAGCTGGGGGAAGGCTAAAGGAGCCACCTGCTTACATGTGGATAAACCAGGTTTGCTTCCCAGCATTTCCATGCAAAAAAAGAATTTAGGCAAGGGTGGGGGGCTTCCCTGCCTGGTGCTCCTCCACCCTCTGCAAATGGACCCCTTTCAAGCTTTTGGGGGAGGGATTGAAAAGACCCCCAGGAGTTTTTCTCAGTGGAGAAGACCCTCCACAAAATGGGGAGTGGGTGGCTGTATGTCAAGAGTTTGATGGGAAGGAGGGAGACACCTTCCACTGAGACTGATACAATAGGATTTTGCCCCTCTCCAAACTGTCCTGAATTTGATGAAACCGTCAGGTTTCCGAATGAGAACAGTCTGTGTAATTCCTGAAATTTATTTTCCACCTCAGATGTAAAAACTGGAGACCTCTTGAGAGCTGAATGGCTTGAAAATCTTCTCCAGGATTCTCTGGGCAACTCCCTCAGATCCCAGGACTGCAAAGACCTTTCCTGACTCAGGAGATCCACAGGACCCTTCTGGATCCCTGCCAGAGAACAGCCTGGAAATGGATGCAAACCAGCCAGCTGGGAAGCGAGTGGGGAAAGGCCCTGCTGCTGTTCAGGTTGGAAGCTGTGAGGAGGTCTGGGCAGGACCCGGGCAGAAGATCCCAGAGGAGGAAGCCCTCAGTTCTGAGATCCAGCATTGGCGCTTCAGGAACATCTCCTTTCAGGAGGCCGAGAGGCCGAGAGAGCTTTGCAGCCGCCTTCACCACCTTTGCTGGGGGTGGTTGCAGCCTGAGAAGCACACCAAGGCTCAGATGTTGGACCGGCTGATCTTGGAGCAGTTTCTGGCCGTCCTGCCCGGGGAGATGCAGCGCTGGGTGCGGGAATGCCGAGCAGAAACCAGTTGCCAGGCGGTGGCCCTGGCCGAAGGCTTCCTGCTGACCCAAGCAGAGAAGGAGCAGGGAGGACACCAGGTGAGAGATGTTCGTCTTGGGAAATATGGAGGAAGCTTAATGTGCTGGAATTCTTAAATGTATCCCTAGCAGTTTTGGAGATTAATCCATCTTAATAATCCCTGTTCACTGATTTTGGGACACAGAGCTTGCAATGTCGAAAATGAAAATGTAGTTCTTATATTCTTTTAACTCCTTTTTCGTCAAAATTTCAGGTTCTGAGGTCCTTCATGGAGGTAGGGACTAATTGTCCTGAGGAAAGGGTGAATCCCACAAATCCCTCTCAGGAGCCACGTTTTAGAGGACTCTACAAAGAGGAAGGTCAATGTCAAGACGCCTCACTAGGTAACCGGGTCATTCTACAAGGTTGGAGATTTTCCAGAGAGATTCTAGTTATTCTTCATTCTTTTATCATCAGAGATGGAAAGGGGAGGAACCTGTCTTTAGCCTTCCCTGAGAGATAATTTTGAGGAAATTCTGACACATATCCCTGCTGGACCACCTCTAACATTCTAACTTTCCTTGTGTGTTCCTGGGATGCCAGAATTACATCATTTGTCTGTCTATGTGGAATGGGTTGTTTTCAAGAGTTAGGGGGAGCATATATAATGGTTGAGTGAATGCTTTGGTTGGCACGAGTATACTTGTGTATACTTGTGTTTCCCTGCCCAAAAGGCTAAGAGAGAGGCCCAATTGGGGTTTGTGTCCCAGTGCACGGTGGGGCTGGGCTCTTCTCTCTTTATTCTTGGATCCCAAGATGGAGCCCATGAAAGACCACCAAAAGAAGAGGGTGATGGATGGAGGTTTCCTCCCCAGGACAGGAAGAAATACTAAGTTGTTGCTTCAAGCTAGAAAAGATGGAATTGTTCCCTTCCCTGCTTTCTTGTCTTTTTCCCAGGAAACAAAATGGAGTTGCTGTTATTCATCCAATCATCTCCATGTACTGGTGGAGCTGAAAGAACAGCTGGACCTTCAGCTCAGGTGGGAAAGAAAAGATCAAAAGCTAATTTGGGGAACATTTCAGACTCCAGTTTCATTTGGGGGTCTCTGTTTATGATATTGCTGTTCCTGAGTGATGTGGAACAGGAAAATTAGGATTCAAGTATAAACACTTGACTTAGAAGATAGAAGATAGAAGATAGAACATCAGAGTTGAAAGGGACCTTAGAGATCTTCTAGTCGAACCCCTGCTCAAGCAGGAGACATTGTACCGTTCCACTGGTTAACTGTTCTCACTGTTAGGAAGTTTCTCCTTAATTCCAGGTTGCTTCTTTCCTTGATTAGTTTCCACCTATTGATTCTTTGGTTGCGTTTGGGTGCTTTGGAGAATAGATTGACCTCTTCTTTTTTGTGGCAGCCCTTCAAATATTGGAATGCTGCTATCATGTCTACCTTGGTGCTTCTTTTCACCAGACTAGCCATACCCAATTCCTGCAACCGTTCTTCATACGTTTTAGTCTCTAGGCCTCTAATCATCTTTGTTGCTCTTCCGAACTCTTACTCTTCTCAATTCTTCCAAAGGCTTAACACTCAAGATTGTTTTGGAAATGCATCCATAACTTTAATGGTTATACTGCTGGAGTCCAAGTATATAGTTCACACTATGAAACAAAAAGCTATAAAATAAAACTGTTAGGCAAAGCAATGCCAGCTTTTATCATTTTTGGAAAACCAGTAATAAGGCTGCCAGCTTCACTTGCATAAATACAGCTAGTCCTCAGTTTATGATCACAGTTGGGACAGGAATTTCCATTGTAAAACACTGTGGTTGTTGAGGCTGTTGAGTAACCAACTGAGTTGAGTAACCAGTTATTTAAAACAGATCATGATAATGAAGCTGGCCACGTGTCATAAGTACAAAATCCAACTTAACCAATGCCTTTTTTCTTTTGCCAGAAAACATAAAAGTGAACTGGTTTCTAAGTGCATGAATTGCAATTATTTGACCATGCATATTGGTGCGACTGTTTCCAATGGTCTTAAGTGACTTTTTCAAAGACAGTTTTCATTTTGAACCATCATTAAGTGAAATACCATAATTCTAGGAGAAAAGGCATACATTGAGAATTATTCCTTGTTTTCAAAGAGTTAAGATCTTTTTTTTCCTGAGCTAAGCTGATTTACAAAAAAGGGTTGAGACCGAAGACAGTCCTGACTTCATCTTGGCTTTTAGGAATTGCATAATAATAGAACACAGAATAATGTAGTAGGAAGGGACCTTGGACTTCCAGGAGTTGAAGTCCACAAGTCATAAAAGAGCCGAGGTTGCCTACCCCTGGTATAGGGTTTCCTGCCTGAGCAGGGGGTTCGACTAGATGACTTCCAAGGTCCCTTCCAACTTCTTCTTCTTCTTCTTCTTCTTCTTCTTCTTCTTCTTCTTCTTCTTCTTCTTCTTCTTCTTCTTCTTCTTCTTCTTCTTCTTCTTCTTCTTCTTATTATTATTATTATTATTATTATTATTATTATTATTATTATTATTTTTACTTACCAGGAGTGAACCTGCTTAGCTGAGAAAGTCAACTGAAGGTTGGAGTTGTCAGTTGGTAGAATCCAACTTATAGTAACCAATCACATGAAATTTTTCAGTAGACAGGAATACAGTCAATGCACTTATAATAACTTTGATAATCTTCAGGGAGAACCTGCTGTCTTACATGGCTTAGATGGAGAGGATGGTGTGTGTAAGAAATCCCTTGAGAGATCAGGGGATGGCTTTTTACATAACATGTTGAATCCAGCTGAGGAAAAGTCCAACTAAGAATTATAACTCTATGTTTTTAGCATTTGCAGATTAAGAGATCTTGCACATTCTTCCTGACTCTGCTCATAGAGATTGTTCCTCGTTCAGGGTCCTGTGTCTTTTGAGGAGGTGGATGTCCATTTCACCAATGAAGAATGGTCGCTGCTGGATCCCAACCAGAAAGCCCTGTACCAAGAAATCATGTTGGAGACGTCTAGGATTGTAACCTCTTTAGGTAAGGGTTTATCTAGAAGAAAATTAAGTAAGACTGAGGAGTTATTGGACTGCTTATTTACAGCTTTAGGATATCTGTGCAGAACTTGTTAAAATGGTTTCTTGTCTTTTCTCTTTTCATTTTATATTAATTTCGGTCTGCCTGTCTGGTCTTCTAAGTACCATAGTGTCAATCTCCAGCTCGAATAGCCAAATAAAATCCAGGATTTCTTCCATTTCTGAAAATCTTATTGAATACATGACATGGTATAGGCGAAGGAAAACTAACTCTAAAATCCCAAGACATCTAATCAAAGCATATAACAATGACATTCCCAGCCAAACCTCCTAGATGTCCACAGAGTTCATGTAAACACATTCTCATTGTTTAGATAACCGTCTGCTGTCTTCTTCCCAGCGGTTGGAATGTCCTTGAAAAGTTGCCATACATCTTTTTTCAACAAATGTCTGCAGAACTGGAGAGGTTTCGTTTCTCTAACTAACCTATTTGAAGACTCATCTCCCCCCACACCTGCCCCTTACTCTAATGACAACATGAAAACAATAAGGCAGGTAGCTGCCATGTTTTCACTCTGTATCACATAGTATCATTTAGAAGAAAGGAATTGGTTAGAGATAGTTGGCCTGGAGAGTTGACAGTCTTGTGATCTTCTGTATCAGTACTGCAGAACTACTGGGAATATAATCAGAGAGGGATGATTTTGCTTATTTCACTTGTCCTTTTTTATTGAAAAGTTTTACAGTACATTTTTAAATACAAAACCCCTCCCATCCCCCTCCCCTCTCCCCAATCCTCCCCAACTCTCCCCTCCCCTCCCCCCCCTCCCCGACTTCCCAGAGCTAAATACAGGGTATAAAAATACAAACAAACATAATCTAAAATTTCACTTGTCCTTATTAGCACCGTATTTTTTCCTTGGAATGATACTGCAACGATAGGTATGTTGTGGCTTTAGCACATCTGACACAAGGGCGGTATGCCACATCATGATGTTAAGATCTAGGCTGGAGGATACTGCATTAGTTGTTATTATGTTGTCTTATGTTCTGGATTTAAATTATTGTCAGACACCCAGAATTGGATGAGTTGAGCAGCCACGCCAATGTTTTAAATTAAGAAATAGCCTTCATGCTGTCATTTCTCCTTTTGTTCTCTCTCCAGATGTCCAGGAATAGGTGCAGGCTAGGGATTGTCATGTTGATTGCAAACTATATGTTGTAGAGGTTCTAATATTTTTTCTCCTCCCTCGAGCAGTTGATGTACAGAAAAATGAAAATTATCGAGAGCCAAGTGTGGTGCCATCACAAATAATAAAAACTGAAATACGAGAGAAGAAACGTGCAGATAAGTGGGGAAGAAGGAGATATGAGAAAAAAGAATCTTACAGTTGGAGAGAAAACTTGACCTCTGAATGTGTGGAAATGGATAACTTCCAGATTGAACATGATTTCAAAGAAAGCAGTATGGGAAAATGTGGAGGAAATGGCAAGAGATTCAAACTGAAACCCAATTTCAGTAACCACTGCAAAATTGGAAAAAACTCCAACTATAACACTAAAATTATCCCACATAAAATAATCCATGCAAAGGAGAAGCCCTACAAATGTTTGGACTGTGGAATGAACTTTAGGTGGAGACGTAATCTTAACTATCATAGAAAGATCCATTTGAGGGAAAAGCCCTTCAAATGCGCAGAATGTGGAAGAAATTTCAATATGAAGAGTTCCTTGACTTATCATAAAAGGATCCATATGGCAGAGAAACCCTACAAATGCACGGACTGTGGTAAAAGCTTCACTATGAACAGTGCCTTTAATTTTCATAAAAGAATCCATATTGGAGAGAAACCTTACAAATGCCTGGAATGTGGAAAAAACTTCAGCACCAGAAGTTATCTGACCTCCCATAAAAGGATCCACACAGGGGAAAAACCTTATAAATGTGTAGACTGTGGAAAAAGCTTCAGTATGAAAAGTTCCTTTACTTACCATAAAAGAATCCACATGGGAGAGAAACCGTATAAATGCCTGGAATGTGGGAAAAGCTTCAGTATGAATAGTTCTCTTACATATCACAAAAGGATCCACACAGGAGAGAAACCCTATAAATGTCCGGAGTGTGGAAAGAGCTTCAGCAGCAGCAGTTATCTAACTTCCCATAAAAGGATCCATACAGGGGAAAAACCCTATAAATGCATAGTGTGTGGGAAAAGCTTCAGTTTGAACAGTTCCCTCGCTTCTCATAAAAGAATCCATACAGGAGAAAAACCTTATACATGCACGGAATGTGGAAAGAGCTTCAGCAGCAGCAGTTCCCTTACTTGCCATAAAAGGATCCATTCAGGGTTGAAACCTTATATATGCAACAAATGTGGGAAGAGTTTTATTTCAAGCAGCTCCCTTACTAAACACATTAGTATCCACTCAGGGGAGAAATTATATCCTTGTACAGAGTGTGGGAAAAGCTTCAGACTGAATAGTCACCTAACTTCCCACAAGAGAATGCATACTGGAGAAAAACCCTATCGATGCATGGACTGTGGAAAAAGCTTCAGTATCAATAGCTCCCTTACTTCTCATAAGAAGATCCATTCAGGGTTGAAACCATACGTATGCAAGGAATGTGGGAAGAGTTTTATTTCTAACAGCTCCCTGATGAATCATGTTTGTATCCACCTAGGTGAGAAACTATATCAGTGTACGGAGTGTGTGAAAAGCTTCAGGTGGAAAAGTCACTTAATTTCTCATAAAAGGATGCATACAGGAGAGAAACCCTATAAATGCATGGACTGTGGAAAAAGCTTTAGTAAGAACAGTTCCCTTACTTCTCATAAAAGGATTCATACGGGAGAAAAACCCTATGAATGCACAGAGTGTGGGAAGAGATTCAGCAAGAGCCGTTACCTTACTTCCCATAAACGAGTCCACACACGGGAGAAGCGATAAATATCCTCTGAGTATGGAGTTTTTGTGAAAAAAAGGATCCTTATGCCACCTAACAGAAATGGAAAAAAATATACATGCATGATATGTGGAAAGAAATTCATCTGGAGCAATCAACTTATTTTCCATAAAAGGACCCACATGGGGAACATGTCTTTTTGGGATTGAAGTGTCCTGAATTCCTGTAATATCATACGTATACAGTAAATGCAGAGCTTCACTCAAGAATTATAAACTGATGTGTCTTTAAAGGCTCCATACAAGGGAAATAGCATGTAAGCATCTATGTGGAAAGAGCTTCAAATGCTTTTCTTTCTGTATCTGTCTTGCAGATAGGTTTTGTTTTGAATTCATGATGATACCAGTTTTTTTGGCAGGGTTTTTCCAAAGTGCTTTGCTGTTTCTGCCATCATAGAGCTGAGAGAAAGTGACAGGCCCAAAGTTACTTAGTGTCTAAAGTGGGACTCCCAGTTTCCAGCCTGGTCTCTTAACCACTGCACCAAGTTGGCTTTTTTAAGTGGAGCAAAAACTTTATTTTTGGAAAATAAGTTACTGTAGGTACACACGGGAGAAACATTAGAACGCATAGAATGTGGGAACAGTTTGAGAAAGAAATGTCCACTTGGGAAAGGAGTCCATAAATGCAGGGAGAATGGGAAGAAGTTAAGCAAAAGCAGGTTCCTTAATTCCCATGAAAGGATCCGTATGGAAGAACCACAGATACATCTGTCTGTGAGAATTATCAAGTAGGTGTCTTGAGAACTTCAGAACAAGGAGCTCTTATTTCCCAGAGAAAGTTTCATATAGGAGAGAGAATATAGATAAAAATGCATGGAACACCAAGAGAGTCAGCCTTTTTATTTGTCTTATTTCCTGGAAAAGGATAAACTCTTAAGGATCCAGTAAGAACAATGATCCCACAGAAAAAAAGTGAGCAGAGGATTGTCATAAGAGAAACTGAATAAATGAATTATGGAAAGAGCTCCCAAGATAGATTTTTTAAATTCCAGAGGTATTACCTAGTTGAAGGGGAAAGAATTTAGACCCGGGTCGATAGAGATGCTCTGAACCAGCCAGGCAGCCTCGTCTCCACAAAAAAACCCTGAGCACTGCCCGCTGAACTTTAATTCACCTCCCTCTTCTGAAAACCAACATTACAAAAAATTCCATCAATCTCATACAACATAGGATACATAGAGATAATTGGATACATAGTGAGAACTTCTCAGGTGCCTATGAGATCATTACAAAAACAAGATACTAAAGATATATGTGAAAGCTCTATCATAGCGTTTCCCAAACCTCCCACATGCCAGCCTGCCTGTGAGCCAGGAGAGTTTGCTCATTCACTGTAACTCACGTGGAGGCCCTTAAGGGGGTTTGGAAAAGCTGAAGGCTGAGAGACCAAATTCTTGGGAGGCCAAATTCTGGCCGTTCCCACACCTAGTTAGTTATATCTGGCTCACAAGAATCTTCTATTAAACTGTCCTGCTTATTATGCCAGTATTTGTCAAGACCCGTGCCTGGTCAATTTGCTTTATTTAGGTAGAAGCAACATCTTAAGTTGTTCTGGAATCAGACTGCAGGCTTTGTGGACAGCTACATAAGCAAGCAAAGCAGGAGAAAATGTATGTTTGTATGTGTATGTGTATTTTAGCTCTAATTGTAAATACCTGCCTTCCTTCAATATGTAGCCAAGTATTCATATATCATGATGTACATTAGTTGTGGTTTATCTGTGAAACAAATTTTCCAGGTACATGCCCGTTTGGTTGAGTATGTTTCTGGTTGCAAAATCACATTAATCCTGCTGTAAAGAGAAGTGTGGCCAGTGAGTTTATGATTGCAACTATTGCCTCTTTACTTTAAAAATGTCTATGGAGGTTCTCAGTCATCCAGGTCATTGTTGTCCCAAAGGTGCTTTTTCTTTGAAGATGTTCCGCTTCTCATTGAAGGATCTCAAGAGCAGATGAAGCTTCTTGGATGAGAAGTGAAATGTCTTCAAAGAAAAACCAGAAAGTCCAGTTGCCTCTTGAAAAAACACCTTTCGGGATTACTTTAAAAATGTTTTTATGAATCCAACAGTGTACTCATATGAACAATATTTTTTAAGAAGGAACTAAACAGCTTGATTTAAATTACTCAGTGTCTTCTAACCAGGATCATATTCTCTAACCTCTTATTATTAAAAATATGTATCATTCATATCAAAGAGAATCCTTTCTGGATTTATTACATTTCCAAAACTGAATTTGTCAAGGATTTCAATATCACTTTCAAAGTAATCAGAAAGGTCAATCCTATTTGAAATTTTAGGGGACCGTGGCACTGCCAATTGGAGAAATCTCATGTTGCTGTAATTGTGACTGTGCTTTTTACCTTACTATAGCTTTTTAAAAATGTTCTTGTATGTTCTGATTAACTGTATTTCTCATTTTGGAGGGTTATTATAATAAATTATGGGAAAGAGTTGTTGTACAATGTAAATGATGCCTCTACATCAGGGGTTCCCAACCTCTGGTCCGTGGACCTGCACTGGGCCACGGCCTGCATGAAACCAGGCCACACAAAGAAGTGAAACCCCATCTGCAGGATGCAGGTAGCACACAAAAACATGACCACTCTGGTCCACGGAAAAACCTCTCCACGGAACTGGTTCCTGGTGCCCAACAGGTTGGGGATCACTGCCTAAATAATATACATGCAGTAAAGAAACCAAAGGGGGGGGAAAACAAATACGTGGGAGAAGCTTCAGTGAGGGGAGAGGAGTGGAATAGACAGAAAATGCTAGAAAGTGGCAGAAGGAATTCACATCAAACTCAGTATCAAAGGATTCCCATCCCACAGATGGTGATGTATAGAAATCCATGGAATATGAGAAAAACAGCAGCAAGGCAGATGGACCTAAAAACAAAGCAACCAAGGGGAGAAAGCAGTGCCTCTAAAAATGTAGGTAGATTCATTACGTTCCTTACAATGCAACATTTTTTCAGAATTTTCCTAATTATGTAATTTTACATCTGTGGAGATAATCCATTGGAGCGTTGATGGTGCTTTGGCCAACTTTATCTTCTTCCTTTTTTTACATCAGAGGACTCAAAAGGGGAACCAGCCTTTTGCTATGTGGGGCTGGAGGGGGCCCCTGAAGGAGAAGGGGGGACCAGGAGGAGGCCCAATTCTGAGTCAGACCGAGAGAAAGGAAGAGTCGAGTCCGTCCATGAGGAATCCCAAAGAACCCCTATGTCGGTGCTTCCCTCAGAGCCATGTCTCTCTCTCGCCTCTCCCTGCCAGCAGCCTCCTCCCACGCCTCTTAGAACTCCCTTTCCCGCTTCCTCGCCTGAGGGAATCGTATTGAGAGGGGCGTGGCCAGAAATGGGAGGGGAGGGGTCTTGCAACCTCTTGCCCTGAAACCTTTTCCCCAATATCTCTCCGGGCGTTGCCAGTCCTCTTGAGGGGGGCGCTGTTTGGGAGTGAAGGGGGCCCCTGAGGGAGAAGAGGGGCCCTGAAGGAGGCCTCATCCAGACTCCGACGGACAAAAAGAAGTCTTAGCCATCTCTGAGAAGCCCCAAAGAAGCCCGATAGCGGCTCTTCCCTCAGAGCCGCGTGCCACTTTCTCTCAACGGCCTTTCCCTCCAGAGGGAATCGCACTGGGAGGGGCCTGGCTAGAAGGGAGGCGGGGGAAGAGAGGAGCCTTACAAGATCCTACTTCCCTTTCCCTGCAGCCTTTCCCCCAACGCCTCTTCCCGAGGTCCTAGCCCCACTTCTTCCCCTTCTGGTGGGTTCTTCTCCCCCCATTCCCTTCCAGGGATCCTCGTCAGCTGACCCACCAGCAGTAACAGGGGGACCCCAGGAGAGCCCATGGAAGCTTCCTCCAAGCCTCCTCCCAAGAGAGGAAGGGGAGAAGTGGAATAGGGAGTGGGGGTGTCTTGACAGGAATGCTTTGGAGTTGGCGTGCCCGGAATACGTTGCGCAAATGGGAATCATCCCTAATGTCAGGACCCACCCCAAACCACGTCTTAGGAAGACAAAAACTCTTGGAGTCAGGATTTTAGTCCAAAAGAAATCTTTACTATGACGTGCTCGGTTGTAGGAAATGGGACAGGGCTTAATATTTCCACGATGTAAACCCTTATAAAGAGTTCCCGGTTTAACCCCCCTTAATCCCCATTTGGTCAGTCCCCCCCCATCCTTCCTCTCGTATCATCCATCTCGTGGGAAAGAGGAAGTTAGGACCCTTTTGTTTATTGCTGACAAAACCCAGATGCTAACCCCCCCTTTTGTTTTCCCAGTTCAAAAGGCTTCTCCTTTCCTTTGAAATGCCTATTGCCGGTTCAATACACATCTATCCTCTTCTCTTCGGGAGATGACAGAATCCATGGGATATGTTTGAAACATTCCATTTATGAATATGATATAAATGGATTCTGACACCTTCTCTTGAATCATCTGTCTCCGGGCGAAATCTCTCGTGATTTCTCCCTGTTGTAGAAAGACTTTGGAGCAGAAAATGAGAAAGTGACGCGGGGGGGGGTTGTTGTGTGCAGTTACAACTGGAAGGGACTTTGGAACTGCGTTGTCCCGAAGAGAACACAAGTGGGCCCTGAGTGAAGCAATCTACGAGAGACAACAATTGCTGAGATATGGAAATCCCATTGTTAGCCGATCCAAAATGTAGTAGTCTCCTCCAGACACAGCTCACTTGTTTTCCACAAGACCTTTCATGTATCTCCAACCTTCCAATGCATGATCAACTGGCTTTCTAGAGGACTATCTGTATGCCTCTCCTCTTTCAAATGTAAGATCTTCTGCTTCATGGGGAGCCTGTTTCCCTGACCTACTGGGAAGTTTGAAGTCTGATAAGTCTAGAGGAAAGTCTAGTCCAGAGAAAAGAAGTCTGAGGGAGGAGGAGACATGCTAGCCAGTATTCCAGTATCTGAGGGGCTGCCACAAAGAAGAGGGGGTGGATTTATTTTCCAAAGCACCAGAAGGCTAGACAAGAAACAACGGTAGGAAACTAATCAGAGAGAAGCAACCTGGAATTAGGGAGAAAGTTCCTAACAGGGAGGATAATTAACCAGTGGAGCAGCTGGTCTTCAGAAATTGTGGGTGCTCTATCACTGCAGATTTTTAAGAAGAGACTGGACAGCCACTTATCTGAAAAACTAAGTTCTCCTGCTTGAGCAGGAGGCTGGAATAGAAGACCTCCAACTCTGATCTGTTCCAGTTCTGATAAGAATCAGGTGATGATGTTTTGAAAATTTATGTCTTCTAGGCTGGGGTAGTGACTGTCCTTTCCCCCCTCTGCATTTTCCCCATGAACCTTAATTACATAATTACTACAAATTATATCAATACTAGAAGGGATGCGGTGGCTCAGTGGGTTAGGACGCTGAGCCTGTCGATCAGAAGGTCGGCAGTTTGGCGGGTCAAATCACGAGTGCTGTGTAACAGAGTGAGCGCCTGTTACTCACCCCAGCTTCTGCCCACCCCAGCTTCAAAATGTAAGTAGAAAAATAGGGACCACTATGGTGGGAAGGTAACAGCGTTTCATGCGCCTTTGGCGTCTAGTCATGCTGGCCACATGACCATGGAGACGTCCTCGGACAAGCGCTGGCTCTGGCTTTGAAACGGAGATGAGCACCGTCCCCTAGAGTCAGAAACGACTGGCACGCATGTGCGGGGGAACCTTTACCTTTACCTTATATCAATACTGAAGTTTGGTTATTTATTTATTATTTATTTTATTTTAATTCCATTTATATCCCGCCCTTCTCCGAAGACTCAGGGCGGCTTACAAGCTTAGCAGTAGCCTTCATTCTATGTATATGCCTGCTTATTAGGGCTTTCACACACACCCCAAGCGGCATTATTACAAAGTCAGCTTATTGCCCCCAACAATCTGGGTCCTCATTTTACCTACCTCGGAAGGATGGAAGGCTGAGTCAACCTTGAGCCTGGTGGGACGCGAACCTGCACTAATTGCATCCACGATGTGAGTCTACAGTCCCATTTCTTGGGGAAATATTGATGTATCTCCTGGGCTTTATGTATGGATAGGTAAAAAATAATCTGGGTCAAATTTGTCAGTCCAGGCAGGCTTTTATGGGATGTTTGGAGGATGGAAACAGGGATCGCCCCTCCTGGCTTCTTCATCTGGTCTGGAAAGTGAAGGAGGAGAAAACAAAAAGGAAGTGGTCCTGGCAATTCTGATCATAAATTTTGTGAAGTTGTGGTCTAAAAAAACAGGGAAACATCAGCAGGTGTCAAGCTCAAAATATCAAAAGCAACACAAGGTGTTAAGTTCTGCCAGAAGTTCTCCGTATGTGTGGGGGGGGGGGGAAGAGAGGGAGAGACCAGTGGCGTAGCGTGGGGGGTGCAGGGGGGGCCGGCCGCAGTGAGAGACAAAGAAAAAGAAAGGGAGAGAGCGCGGGAGGGAGAGAGAAAGGGACAAGGAGGGAAAGAGAAGGAGAGAAAGGAAGAGAACGCCGGAGGGAGAGAAAGAGGGAAAGAGAAGGATAGAAAGGGAGAGGGAGAGCGAGTGGGAAAGAGAGGCAGAGAGAGCAAGCAAGAGAGAATCGATGAGTTCCCAAAAGGACGGAACCAGCATCCCCTTGGGGGTGAATTTCTACAAATCGCCTTTTTCCGCAAGGACAAAGGGAAGCCTGTCGTCTCCCCATGGCATTTACCGGAAGCTAAATGGCAGAGCTCGTCCTCCAGGGCAGATCCGGCGCCGATCACAGGTTGGGCTTGATAGCCTCCCTCCCACGGCCGTGATTTCACCGCAAAGCCCACCAGGGGGAGCTCTCTGGGCTGCAGACTGACTGTATGCCACTGCGCATGCTCGGCTCCGTTGCGTGGTCGGGGGAGTGCCCCCTGTGACTTCCTCCCCGGGAAGCGGGGGGCGGGAAACGGTGGCCCGCGACACAGACTCCGAATCCCCGAGGCTTTGAGGGAGCGGGGAATCCACCCCATAACTGCTTCAGGCTGTGCATGCAGGAGATCCAACAATGGGGGAGGCGAGGCGGAGCCTAAAGGGAACACCTGCTCATGTCTCCTTCAGGTTCAGCTTCCAAGACGGGAAGGATCCTCGGAAAGCCAGCGAAGAGCAGTTTCCCCGGCGGTGCCAGCGGCGTACTTTCCTGCTGAGCCCGGCAGACGAGAAGAAGCAGGAGTAGACTAGAACGACACAGTTGGAAGGGACCTTGGAGGTCTTCTAGTACGACTCCCTCCTCAAGAAGGGCCCCAGGTCAGACATGCTTCTTTTGAGAAATATGCTTGAATTGTTAAATATCTCCATTACAGAGTTTTGGAGATTAATAATGCCAGTGGATAATTTAGGGAAACTCATTAAAGAAATTGTCCTTGCATTCTTCCACAGAGTCTCACTTGGACCAATTCTCCCATTGGCGTCATCCATCCCCACAAATGGACACAAGAGTTTGGCCGCCTTGTCGAAAGGACATAAAATCCAGATCCCCTCATGTCCTGTCCTCTTAAGCCCTCTCCTTTGCTTCTATTTCAGGTTTCGAGGTCCTTCCAGGAATGGGGAATAATTGGGTGGATCCCACAAATCTTTCTTGTGATCTGTCTTTCAGAGGGATTGCAAACACTAAAAGACAGCTTCAGGAAAACTCACTAGGTAAGCGAAGAACGTTCCGCTGGATTGGAGATTTTCTGGAAAGATTCTAGTTATCGTTAATTCTGTGTCTTGTGTCTTTGTCATTGGATTTAGTAGAAGGTGACTAAATTAGAAAGCAATAACTCCCTCTTCAAGCTAGAAGACTTAAGGCACATGAAAAAATTCCCTCTCTTCAGATCAAGGCCATAATGAGAGATTTCTGTTTGTTCTCAATGATGCAGAAGACAGCAACCTGTTTTTTGGCCTTCCTTCAAGAGATAATTTTGACTAAATTCCTACACAAATCCCTGCTGGACCATTTCTAACACCACCTGTCCTTGCAGGCCGGTTCCTGGATTGCTAAAATTTCACGAATTGCTCTTACATGATGGGGGAGGGAATGGGGGAGGGGGAGAATTTGCAGAGATTGAGTGAATGCTTTGGTTGCCAAGCATGTACTTCCATGTGTTGTTCTAAAAGGATAGGAGAACAATCAAATTTATTTATTTATTGAATTTGTATACCGCCCTATTCCCGTAGGACTCAAATTGAGGTTTGTTCTTCAATGTGTGGTGGGGTTTGGTCTTCTCCTTTTGTTCTTGGCTCCCATGATGGAGCCCATGAAAGGCCACCGAAGGCAGAGTGTAGAAGAGGCCAATGGAGGTTTCCTGGGCAGGACAGGAAGAAATCTTCAGTTGTGCCTTCAAGCTACAAAAGATGAAGTTGAAGCCTTTCCTGTTTCTATCCTGTCTCTTTCCTTCCCAGTGGACAAAATGGAGTTACCGTTGGTCACTGAATCATCTCCTTTTATTGGTGGAGCTGAAAGAGCTGCTGGATTCCCAACTCAGGTAGGAAGGAAGAGATCTGCAGCTAATATGGGGGAGCAGTAGGAGACCTCTACTTTCCTTTAGAGACTCAACATATGATACTGCTATTCCTGAGCAAAGCACAACAAGAAAATTAGAAATGTAAATTCATGATCAGTCAAAGTAGGCCCACCTCTCAAAATTTAAGTTTTGGAAATGTCTGGAATTCCTTAGTGGTTATATCATTCTGGTTTTCCAAGTAAAGCAGAAAGAACACATGAATAATTTAGGCTAAATCTACTTTACTTAAGTATTATCTTGTTTTCGTATCATTGGAGAGAGGGATAAAAACAGGAGGAGCACAAACTCTTTTTGATTCATCTGCATCTTGATGGCCTGAAGTGCCTCCCTTGTATTTTCATGAAAGTTCATGAATGGGAGCAAGGCTGGTCCTTCAAACAACCACAAAGACGTTTTGGTCACCATGTCAGACAGAAATCCCACAGAATCCCTTGCAAACATCATGAAATGGGTAGATCGTGTCTAAGGCACACACTGCCACTTGATCAAGGCAGGTTGATGACACTGAAGGTCAGCAGAGTCAGCCATGCCTTAATTGGCTGTCAGCCATAGGCTGTGAATTCTGCCCATTTTAGCAGGTAATGTGTTGAGTCCAGCTAGGGAAATGTCCAATCAAGAATTTTCACTTTGTGCAGATGAAAGGCGATCTCACAAATTCTATCGAGTCTGCTCACGGATTCTTCCTTGTTCAGGGTCCTGTGTCCTTTGAGGAGGTGGCCGTCCATTTCAGTAGTGAAGAGTGGTTGCTGCTGGATCCCAGCCAGAAAGCCCTGCATCGAGAAGTCATGTTGGAAATGTCTGCGATGGTGGCCTCTTTAGGTAAGGGTTCTTCTGGAGGAAAATTAAGTCAGAGCAAGGAGTCACTTGACACTTTAGTCACAACTTACATTGATATGTATCTTGTTAAAAATGATTTCATCTCTTCTTGTGTCCTCTTACGTTAATTCCAGTCTCCCTCATAGTCCTCTTAAGTAGCACACTTTCATTTAGAAGAAAGAGATCAGTGGGCTGATCAGTCATTCTGGCAAGGGTTGACATTTGGTATTGTGGTCATTCTGGGCCCGTGTCATCTATTGGGAAGATGATGGGGGGAATATTTTTTTGCCTATTATAGTTGTCCTAATAAGCAACAAATTTTGTGTTGCAATGACATACATTTTCTTATTGAATGTAACTTAGGTGCACCATATGGGAGACAAATTGTGTGCCACATCCTGACGTCAAGACCTGTTCTTGCTTTAAATTTTTAACGGCCAAGAATAAGGGTTAGATCAGCAGCCATGCTAGTCTTTTCAGTTAATAACTAATATTCATGCTGTCATTTCCACCGTTTTCTTCTCTGCAGATGCACAGTAATGGATAAATCTATGCATAGGCACAGCAAATTGTACGTTGTCAATTATTCTAATTCATTTTTCTTCCCCCTCAAGCACTGGATGGGCAGAGGAAGGAAAATCACCAAGAGCCAAATTTAATGCCATTGCAAATAATCAAAATGGAAATACTTGAAGAGGCACCTATAAATAAATGGGAGAGGAGGAAACATGAAAAGAAGCACAATTGGAGAAAAAAATCTATTCTTGAATGTGTGGAAATGGATCGCTTCCTGACCCAACATGACTCCAAAGAAAATACGGGGAAATGTCAAAGTAGAAAAAGATTCAAACCAAACCCCAATTTTAGTAACCAGTTCAAAACTGAAAAGAGCTTCAGCAGTAATAAACTTACTCCCCATAAAATGACCCAGGAAAGGGAGGAGCTTTACAAAGGTGTAGACAGTGGAAAAAGCTTTGGGTGGAGAGGTAATCTAACTTCCCATAAAAGAAAACAGTCAGGGAGAAAGCCCTATAAGTGCACGGTCTGTGGCAAAAGATTCAATTCAAACAGTTCCTTTACCTCTCATAAAAGGATCCACACCAGAGAGAAACCCTATAAGTGCCTAGACTGTGCAAAGAGCTTCAGGAACAAGGAGTGTCTCAAATCCCACAAAAGGATCCATACAGGGGAAAAACCTTATAAATGTGTGGACCGTGGTAAAAGATTCAGTGTGAAGAGTTCCTTTAGTTTCCATAGAAGGATTCATACTGGAGAAAAACCCTTTAAATGCATACAGTGTGGGAAGAGCTTCAGTACTAGTAGTTACCTGATATGCCATAGAAGGGTCCATTCAGGGGAGAAACCCTATAAATGTGTAGACTGTGGAAAAACCTTCAGGATGAACAATTCTTTTTCTAGGCATAAATTGATCCATGCGGGAGAGAAACCCTTTAAATGCATAGAGTGCGGGAAGAGCTTTAGGCAAAGTGGTGTCCTTGCTTCCCATAAACGGATCCATACAGGAGAGAAACCTTATAAATGCATAGTATGCGGGAAGAGCTTTAGGCAAAGTGGTGGCCTTGCTTCCCATAAAAGGATTCACACGGGAGAGAAAACATATAAGTGTATTGAATGTGGAGAGTGCTACAGAAATAGTGATCAATTGACCTCTCACAAAAGGATCCATTCAGGTGAAAAACCTTATAAATGCACAGAGTGCGGAAAACACTTCAGGACATGCAGTTCCCTTGCTTATCACAAACGGACACATACTGGAGAAAAACCCTATGAATGCTTGGAGTGTGGAAAGAGCTTCAGTGGAAAAAGTTCTCTTACTTCCCATAAACGGTTACACACAGGAGAAAACCCCTATAAATGCATGGAATGTGAAAAGAGCTTCAAAACCAGCAGTCACCTGACCTACCATAAAAGAATACATACGGGACAAAAACCCTATAAATGCCTGGAGTGTGGAAAGAGCTTTCCTATAAAGACTTCTCTTACTTCTCATGAAAGGATCCACACAGGAGAGAAACCCTTTAAGTGTATTGAGTGTGGGAAGAGCTTCAGTACAAGCAGTAAACTTAGTTTCCATAGCAGGATCCATACAGGCAAAAAACCTTATACATGCACTGACTGTGGAAAGACCTTCGCTGACAGTGGATATCTGACTTACCATAAAAGGACACACAAAGGAAAGAAACCCTATAAATGCCTGGAGAGTGGAAAGATCTTTAGGCAAAGTGATGTCCTTGTTTCCCATAAAAGGATCCATACAGGAGAGAAATCCAATAAATGCATGGAGTGTGGGAAGAGCTTCAGCACTAGTAGTTACCTGATATCACATAGAAGGATCCATTCAGGGGAAAAACCCTATAAATGTTTAGAGTGTGGAAAAGCCTTTAGGACGAACAATTCTTTTACTAAGCATAAATTGATCCATGCAGGAGAGAAACCCTTTAAATGCATAGAGTGCGGAAAGAGCTTTAGGCAAAGTGGTGGCCTTGCTTCCCATAAAAGGATTCATACAGGAGAGAAACCCTATAAATGTATTGAGTGTGGAGAGTGCTACAGAAATGGTGATCAACTGACCTCCCACAAAAGGATCCATTCAGGTGAAAAACCTTATAAATGCACAGTGTGTGGAAAACCCTTCAGAACATGCAGTTCCCTTGCTTCCCATAAACGGATCCATACAGGAGAGAAACCCTTTAAATGCACAGAGTGTGGGAAGAGCTTCAGTACTAGTAGTTACCTGATATGCCATAGAAGGATCCATTCAGGGGAAAAACCGTATAAATGTGTAGACTGTGGAAAAACCTTCAGGATGAACGCTTCTTTTACTAACCATAAATTGATCCATGCAGGAGAGAAACCGTTTAAATGCATGGAGTGTGGAAAGAGCTTTAGGCAAAGTGGTGTCCTTGCTTCCCATAAAAGGATCCATACGGGCGAGAAACCCTATAAATGCATGGAGTGTGGAAAGAGCTTCCGTGTAAAGTGTTCTCTTACTTCTCATAAACGGATCCACACAGGAGAAAAACCCTTTAAATGCATACAATGTGGGAAGAGCTTCAGCACTAGTAGTTACCTGATATGCCATAGAAAAATCCATTCAGGTGGAAAACCCTATAAATGAGCAGAATGTGGAAAAACCTTCAGGATGAACACTTCTTTTACTAAGCCAAAATTGATCCATGTAGGAAACTAACCCTTTAAATGCATAGAGTGTGGGAAGAGCTTTAGACAAAGTGGTGGACCTTATTTCCCATAAACGGATTCATACGGGAGAGAAACTGTATAAGGGTAGAGTGTGGCGAGAACTACAGAAATGGTGATCAACTGACTTCCCACAAAAGAATCCATTCAGGTGAAAAACTTTATAAATGCAGTGTGAAAAACACTTCAGGACATGTACTTCCCTTGCTTCCCATAAACGCACAGAGAGAGAAACCATATAAATGCCTGGAGTGTGGAAAGAGTTCTCTTACTTCCCATAATAGTTCCACACAGAAGAACCCTATAAATGCATGGAGTGTGCAATAAGCTTCAAAACCATCAGTCACCTTACCTACCATAAAAGAATCCATATGGGAGAAAAACACTATACATGCCTGGAATGTGGAAAGAGCTTCAGCCAAAGCAGTCAACTCAGTTTCCATAACAGGATCCATACTGGGGAAAAAACTTATAAATGCACAGATTATGGAAATACCTGATTTACCATAAAAGGACCCACACAGGAGAGAAACCCTAAAAATGCCTGGAATGTGGAAAGAGCTTCAGTGAGAACTGTGCACTTACTTCCCATAACAGGATCCACACAGGAGAAAAACTGTATGTATGCAATGAATGAGGGAAGAGTTTGAGTTCAAGCAGGTCCCTTACCACATTAGTTCCCACACATGGAAGAAATTGCATCAATGCACAGAATGTGGGAAGAGCTTCAGATTAAAAAGACACCTTAGTTCCCATAAGAGGATCCACACAGGAGAGAAATAGAAATGCTTGCAATACAGGAGTTTTGGTGAAAACCAAATACTTTTCAAGAAAAAATCCACAGAGGGTGGAAAGATATCCTGTGGAAAGCAATCAACCTATTTCCCTTATTAATATGACCCACATCAGGGATATGTACAGGTCAGGAGGGAGATCCCTTTAGGAACTGAAGTGTGTTTAATTTGTATAAAGGGATCTGTGATATCAAACCATCTAAAGATATGGAGTGTAAAAAGAATGACATCTGTGAAAAAATGTGGAGAACAGTCTTCCTTTCAGAGGATTCCTGTAGGAGTAGCTGAATAAGTGTATTTGGATTTTAGAAAGCTGTCAGGATAGAGTTCTTAATTCCAGAGGTATTACCTATTCAAAGGTAAGGTCCCACTCAAGAAAATCTGTTAAACAATTGCCCCTCTCATTACTCCAAAACCTCAGCTTGGTCAAGCTGCTTTATTTAGGCAGAAGCAACATCTGAAGTGAGTCTGGGATCAGCCTCTAGGCTTTGTGAAGAGCTGGTGTATGCAAGCAAAGCAAGGGAAAATGTATGTGTGTATATTCATTTTAGCTCTAATTGTGTTGAAAATACTGGCCTTTATGTAGGAAGGTATTTAAGCTTTTTTCATATACTTGTACATGTTTGGTTTACAAGTAAAATGTCTCAAATGTTTATATGTACAGTCCAGTCTGGTGCAAAATTGCATTAACCCGGTTGAAAGGGACTTTATAAATGGTTTTATTGATCCAACAGTATACCATATGAGCAATGTTTCATCTTTAAAAAAGGACTTAAATTGGTTGATTTAAATTATTAATTGTTCAGTTTCTGATTAAAGTAATAGTACCGTATTTTCTAATTCTCATATTCAAATGTCATTTTAGTGCCTCTATTTCATTTTGTAATGCCAAATGTATGAGAAATGTCAATCATACTTGACACATTAGGGGACAGTTGCATTTCTATAGTTTTGGGGAATACTGTTACTAGCATGAATGTGACTTTGTGTTTTTTATCTTAATTTAGCTTTCTAAAAAGCGTATTTCCCAATTATTAACCTTTCTAATTTTGAAAGGTTAATAAATTATTGGAAACAGTTGTGGCACAGTGTAAATGATGCCTTACTTAATGCACATTGAACAAAAAAGCTAAATGAAGAAAGATGAATATGTAGGGGAACTTAGAGGGGGGATGGTGTGTGTAATAAAAGTGGTAGGAGGTGGAATGAGTTCAGATTTGACTCAGTTTCACGTTACACAATGATGCATAGAAAACCATGGAATGAGAAAAGCATTAGCAAGGTAGATTTCTCTATGAAAAGAAGCAAGCAACGAGAGAAATTGTAGCCTGTAAAATGTGGGAACATTCCACATTCTAAAATCTTGGCCTTTTTTTAGAATTTTCCTAATTACATAATTTTACATCTGTGGAGATAATCCATGCAGCATTGATAGTGCTTCAACCAACTATATTTTTCCTGTACGTCAGAGGACCTAAAGGGGAATCAGACAACTGAAACCCTTTTGCAGCTTTCTACAATCTGAATGCACATTTGACCTTTGAGTGGCAGACAAGGATTTGTGCTTCAAGGAGGGGTGTGTGTCTGGGTATTAAGTGGGAAGACATTTATTTTCCCACTCTATACAATTACATAATATATTAATTGAATACCTTAATTCAAAGTATTTATTCTCCAGCCACAAATTCCACCTTCTTGTTGAAAACAAAGACCTGTTAAGAGATACCATTATTATTTTGAAGAGTTTTGGGAGCGAATGGAGGCCAAGGCTTTGAAGGAGATCATGTCCCAGGATCTGGGGATCCTCTCAGTCATTTTGCCTCAGCCATAGGGTGACCCTGAGGGATTCACGGGAGGGGGGGAGGTTTCTCATCAGAGAAACTGCTGAATTAGGGGGAGGGAATTGTGGTGCTTCTCCTTTTGGGTTGGGTTTTTTTATCCAGCCTGCCTAAATCAGGGACGCTTTAAACTAGTGTTTGGATGTGATGCCCCTTCTGAGATTCATGGGGGCTAAAAAGGGCTCTTGAGGGATGGTGGTGGAGGGGGCCCATGAGAGAAGAGAGGGAGGCCTAATTTGGACTGAGAGAAAGGAGTCAATTCCATCCTTGTGAGCCCCAAAGACCCCCAATGGTGTTTTTTTCATAGGTGGGCCTCTTTCCACTCCCCCCAGCCAGCAAAGGTCCGCCTTTTCCTGCTTCACTGGGAGGAGGGTGGTCAGAGGGGGAGGGGAGGGGTCTTGCAACCTCCCGCCCTTCCTTCAGCCTTTTCCCCAACGTCTCCCGGGGAGAGGGCTCGCAGTCCCTTTCTCTCCCCCACCCGGGCCCCCTTTGGATATAATGGGCCCTCGAAGAGTCTCGAGGACCCAGAAGGAGGCCTAAATCCAGAGTCCGACCGAGAAAAAGAAGTCGAAGCCGTCTGCGAGGAGCCCCGAAGAAGTCCGATGGCGGCGCTTCCCTCAGAGCCGCGCCCCTCTTTCTCTCAACGGCTTTTCCCGCCTCCCCGCCTGAGGGAATCGCACTGGGAGGGGTGTGGCCAGAAGGGAGGCCCCGCCTCCCTTGCACTGAAGCCTTTACCCCCAACGCCTCTCGTGGGGATACCATCCCCCTTCTTCCCCTTCTGGAGGCAGTGTCTTCTTCTTCCCGCCTTCCCTTCCAGGGATGCTCGCCAGTTGACCCAGCAACAGCAGAAAAGGGGGAGCCCAGCAGAGCCCATGGAGGCTTCCCATAAGCCCCGTCCCAAGAGAAGAAGGGGAAAAGTGGAATTGGGAGGCGGGCGGTCTTGACAGGGATGCCTTGGAGTTGGCCTGCCAGGAATACGTTGCGCCAATGGGAATCCTCCCTTCTGATGAGTCATCTGTATCCGGGCAGAATCTCTCGTGATTTCTCCCTGAGGGACAAAGCCTTTGGTGCCCCAAAGGTGCTTTTTTTCAGGAGGCAACTGGACTTTCTTTGAAGAAAAGCTTCTTCAGCGCTGACTGGATGGTGGGGAGTAATCAGAGCTGAAGAAGCTTCTTGGATGAGAAGCGAAACGTCTTCAAAGGAAAAAAGAACAAGAAAGTCCAGTTCCCTCCTGGAAAAGCACCGTTGGGACAACCCTACCTGGATGATTGGGATTCTCCATAAGCCTTTGGAGCAGAGGCTGACAAACCGGGATGCGGGGGTGGGGGTCTTACTCACATTATGTGCAGCTACAGCTGGAGGGGACCTTGGAACTGGGGTGATTCTGATTCTTATATTATTTCTGTCTTCAGGGCAGTGGCTGTCCTTTTCCCCTCCGCATTTTTCTCACGCTCCTTAATTACATACGGTAATTATTACAAATGATATAAATACTGAAGCTCCATTGATCCATGACTGAGCTTGCATTCCCATCTTTTGGGGAAATATCAGCAGGCGTCAAGCTCTCAAACTATACCAAAAGCAGCACCAGGTGACAGGTTCTGCTAGAACGTGTGTGTGAGAGAGAGAGAGGGGGGGGGGAGAGGGAGGGAGAGGAAGAGATAAAGGGAGGGAGGGAGGAAGAGAAAGAACGAGAGGGAGAGAGTGCAAGTGGGAGAAAGAGGCAGGGAGAGACAGACAGAAGGAAAGAGGGGGGGAAGAGAAACGGAGAGAGAGAGACAGAGAGACAGAGAAAGACGGAATGGGAGAGAAAGAGAATGAGAGAAAGAAAAAGGAAGAGAGCGCGGGAGGGAGGGTGGGTGGGGAATAGAGAATCGTTCGGCTCCCAAACGTACGGAATCCCTATACTCTCCGGGTGACTTTCTGCAAGGGAGGCCTGTCATCTCCCCACGGCATTTACCGGGTGCTAAACGGCAGAGTTCGTCATCCAGGCCAGATCTGGCGCCGATCTGGGCTTGATAGCATCCAAGGTCCCACCCACGGCCGTGATTTCATCTCAGCTCCCAGCAGGGGGCGGGCTCTGGGCTGCAGACTGACTGTATGCCAATGCGCATGCTCGGCCTCAAACTACATGATCGGGAGACTGCAGCCTGTGAGTACCACCCCGGGAATCTGGGATGGTGGGGGTGGTGAAGGCGGCCGGGGAAGAGGGGCTCCAGCGACTCAGATCCTCCCCATGGGAGGAGAAACAGACTCCGAATCCCGAGGCTTGGAGGGAGCGGGGAATCCACCCCATAACTGCTCCGGGCTGTGCATGCAGGAGATCCAACAACGGGGGAGGGGAGAAAGTTGAGAGGGGGGAGGGGAGGGGGAGTCTAAAAAAGGGACCACCTGCTCACGTCTTCTTCGGGTTCAGCTTCCAAGACGGGAGGGACCCTCGGAGAGCCAGAGGAGACCAGTTCCCCGGAGGTGCCAGCGGCTGACAGATTCCTGCCGAGCCTGGCAGAGGAGAAGAAGCAGGAATAGACTAGAAGACAGAGTTGGAAGGGACCTTGGAGGTCTTCTAGTCCGGCCCCCTGCTCAGGAAGGGCCCCAGGTCAGAGATGCTTCTTGTGGGAAATGCCTTTCTGAGAGAGTTTTGGGTGATTGATAATGCATGTAGATAATTCAGATAGCCTCATTAAAGAAATTGGCCTTGCATTCTTCCAAAGAGTATCTCATTTGGAGCAATTCTCCCATTGGCCTCATCCATCCTCACCGATGGACATCTTGACCATCTTCTGGAAAGAACGTAAAAGAGAGATCCTCTCATGTCCCGTCCTCTTTAGCCCTCTCCTTTTCTTCTACTTCAGGTTCTGAGATCCTTCCAGGAATGGGGACTAATTGGGTGGATCCCACAAATCTTTCTCGTGATCTGTCTTTCAGAGGGTTCCCCAAGGGTAAAAGTCAACGTCAGGAAACCTCACTAGGTAAGGGAAGACCGTTCCGCTGGATTGGAGATTTTTTGGAAAGATTCTAGTTATCCTTAACTCTGTCTTCTCGTATCTTCATCATTTGATTTAGTGGAAGATGACTAAGAAAGCTATAACTCCGTCTTCAAGCTAGAAGACTTAAGGCGCACAGAGGAATTCCCTCCCTTCAGGTCAAGGCCATGGTTTGCCTTTTGCAGAAGACCCACTCTTCTAGGGACCACCTTGAGTTGCAATCTGGCTCCTCAATTATGAAAGATTTCTCTTTGTTCTCAATGATGCAGAAGACAGTAACCTCTTTTTTGGCCTTCCTTAAGAGATAATTCCAACTCAATTCCTACACGGATCCCTACTGGACCATTTCTAACTCCACCTGACCTGCAGGCATTTTCCTAGGTTGGTAGAATTTCACAAATTGTTCTTCTATGATGGTTTCAAGCTGCAGGGAAGGGGGAGGGGGAGAATTTGCAGAGATTGAGCGAATGCTTTGGTTGCCAAGAGTGTACTTCCATGTGTTCTTCCAAAGGGATAGGAGAACAATCCAATTGAGGTTTGTTCTACAATGTGTGGTGGGGTTTGGTCTTCTCCTTTTGTTCTTGGCTCCCATGATGGAGCCTATGAAAGGCCACCGAAGGCAGAGTGTTGAAGAGGCCAGTGGAGGTTTCCGTGGCAGAACAGGAAGAAATCTTCAGTTGTGCCTTCAAGCTAGACAAGATGAAGTTGAACCCTTTCCTCTTTCCATCCTGTCTCTTTCCTTCCCAGTGGACAAAATGGAGTCACCGTTATTCACTGAATCATCTCTTTCTATTGGTGGAGCTGAAAGAGCTGCTGGATTCCCAACTCAGGTAGGAAGGAAGAGATCTGCAGCTAATATGGGGGAGCAGTAGGAGACCTCTAGTTTCCTTTGGGGACTCAACATACGATACTGCTATTCCTGAGCAAAGCACAATAAGGAAATTAGAAATTTAAATTTATAGGAAATAGAGAGTAAACTTCTTTATTGGCCAAGTGTGCTTGGACAAACAATGTAAGGACCCACTTCAATCAACACCTTAAGAAAACAGAACTTTTGGAAGCAGTTCCTTCCAACAGGAATCATTTATTAAGAGAAATTGATAGGCGTGCTAGACAGGATCTGGGGAATTCCCTCCACCATTCAATGTTTTAAAGTGTTCTCAAGTGGCTACCCACTCGCACTTCTTCTGGGCGATTCAAATTGACAGATTTCTAGGTGTTATTCAAGAAAGATAACATCCATTTGGCTCCATCAGCACTATCTTCTTATTGCCCAGATTCCAAGTGTTGCCTCTTTCCTCTTCCTCTTTTCCCTGGCTGTCTAAAGAGCAGATCCTCAGAGAGACATAAGATGAAAGGCAAATGGCTACATTGTTTGGTTAATAGACCTGAAGTGAATCAACAAAAGGTTACTTTGTATTGTATCCAGGAAGTGAAAGTAATAAAAACCCCATGCATACCCCCTACCCTTTTTTAGTATGACAGAATCCAGGAGATAGTAAGGATTAATTTGTAATTTAGAGAAGATAGATAGAAAATTTAAGAAAACCAAGATCATGGCATCCGGCCCTCTCAATTCCTGGCAAATAGATGGGGAAGAAATGGAGGCAGTGACAGATTTTATTTTCCTGGGCTCCAAGATCACTGCAGATGGGGACTGTAGCCAAGAAATTAAAAGACGCTTGCTCCTTGGGAGGAAAGCCATGGCAAATCTAGACAGCACACTAAAAAGCAGAGACATCACCCTGTCAACAAAAGTGTGCATAGTCAAGGCTATGGTCTTCACAGTTGCAATGTATGGCAGTGAAAGCTGGACCATAAAAAAGGCTGAGCGCCAAAGAATTGAGGCCTTTGAACTATGGTGCTGGAGAAGACTCCTGCGAGTCCCTTGGACTGCAAGGCGATCAAACCGGTCAGTCCTAGAGGAGATCAACCCTGACTGCTCTTTAGAAGGCCAGATCCTGAAGCTAAAACTCAAATACTTTGGCCACCTAATGAGAAGGAAGGACTCACTGGAGAAGAGCCTAATGCTGGGAAAGATTGCGGGCAATAGAAGAAGGGGATGACAGAGAATGAGGTGGCTGGATGGAATTACTGAAGCAGTAGGCGTGAGCTTAAATGGACTACAGAAGATGGTAGAGGACAGGAAAGCCTGGAGGAACGTTGTCCATAGGGTCGTGATGGGTTGGGCACGACTTCGCAACTAACAACAACAAGATAGAAATGAAATATAACTGGATTCTGACCACACAAGGAATTTGTCTCCGATGCATTTCTCAGTGTTCATAAAAATAATAGTGATAATCATGATCATAAACAACATGAAAATACATTCATCCTAAATCATAAAATACAACACTTCATCATAAATCATAAGATGCAACACTTAGTGATAGTCATAGAATATATTTTTAAAGTATGTTTTATTAATTTTTTAACATAATAACCTTAATATTCGGTAGACAGTTTACATTTAGCTAACATTCACTAACAGTTAAATTCTATAATCTATAATCCACATGATAACTTTACTTGATTTCCTTTCCCCCCCATAGTGTTCTCTTTTACCAACCTTAAGTTAATACAATTCTTATTGTTTTAATAAATGGTAATTAAATATAAATGTTTTCTAATATTTCTACAAATAATCATATCAATATAATATTCCTTTTCTATCTAGTCAATCTGATTGTCTCATCATATATTCTGTTTACAGTTCTTGTTTACATTTGTTTTTCCCACAAAGTTCTGAACATTTTTACTGGTTAAGATCTTCTCAGAGTTAATTATATTTAATGTATTTAAATCTATTTTTCTCATGTAAACCAACCCAATACTTTTACCTTTCTTAAGGAATTAATAAGACTAAAAAGAGAAAGAAGAATAAGAAAAAGAATAAAATAAAAAGATAGTATGCTATTTAAAATCCCTATTTCCTATAAACTAACACATATTTATTTCCAATTTTTTTTGTTCTTTGTACCATAATTGATAATGTATCTAATCTTGAAATATTCCATTTGATAAATCTAATCCTCCAGTCTTTTAGCTCTTAGTCAAAACTTTTTTTAATCCATTTATAATTTTCTTAAAGTCAATCACTTTAAGATATTTAAAACATTTCCTTTATATAGGCCATCCCAACTCTTTTATATCCAAGTTCACATCCAAAATTTTTCTCTTTAACTGTTCTCAAATAGAATGGCTTTTTTTGAATATTCTCTCTAATAGGCCCCATCATCTATTTTCTTAATTTTCACTTTAACCTTTTACTTTTGCCCAATGTCTTTCTTAACCAATATGTTCTTCTGAGTCAAAGAATCTTTCCATATTCTTATAGGTGTTACTGTAGATATAAAAGGTAAATCAAGTATAGTATCTTTGTTAGAGGGATTTGCCCACTCATTTTTGTTGAAAATCTTTTTCCTTCTTTTTCTCTGGTCATTTTTTGTCTTTCCAGTTCTAGTGTTTTCCCTGGCATTTCTGCAAGCCATTTTATCCAGTCTTTTTTTATTATCCTCAAGTTTATTTTGTGGTGTTGAAATATAGGTTGTCTTTTCCAAATCCAGTATTTCTTGTAATTTTTTTCCACTTGTATTAAATCATACTTCTTTGTTTTGTAGGATTCCATCTTTAAATCTCTATCATCAGATTCGTATTCAGTTATCTGTTTTATCTGTTCCTTCTCTGTTATATTTTTCTGAAATTTTTGTTGTTGTAAAGTTGGTAAGTTCTTTACTTCTTGGTAAGTTCTTTCTATAAATCTCTGATTTTCCATGATGACCAAGAATCCAAATCCCCTCCCCCCTGGAAATAGTTTTGAGGTCAGAATTAAATACTTATAATCCAGAGAGTTCAAAAAAGTTCTTTTCCCCCTAATTTTGTAAATCTCACTTTATCTGCAGCCAGATTGTTTTCTTTTTTGTCACAGCTGTTCTTTATTGTTAAAGCTTTAAAGGTCAAATGTAGAAATTAGTTTTTTCCAGATTTTACCAAGTCCTGCATGAAAGCCATAGCTGTCATAGTCGCTATCCACCAGTAGATCTCAGCACTGGTTTATTTTTCAGATTTTAGTCCTCCAGAAAAGGTTTGATTTGCCTTTTTGTTAGCAAAAGGGTGGGGCAAAAATTCTTGGGAATTTCCCCCCCCCCTTTCAGGAAAGTTAATAGGTAGGATAGAGAAAATCGATGCTCTTACCCAGATTCAAGCACGCTGTTTACAATCAGTTTAAAATAGTGCTTTTGACTTCGGTTGCTTGCAGCTTGGGCTAGACTCTGAAGTTAGGCTAGTCTTTCTCCTGTTGGTTTCTGGAAGGCTTCAACCTCCGTCTCTCCGAGATCCCTAGGACTTCCTTTCTTCTTTGCTGCCTCTCCAGGGTGGCTTCTAGCCCGTTTAGGGTCCCCTAACAGGAAGAAAGGGGACGCTGTGGCTTAGTGGGTTAGGACACTGAGCTTGTCGATCAGAAGGTCGCCAGTTTGGCAGGTCGAATCCCAAGTGCCGCATAACAGAGTGAGCGCCTGTTACTCGTCCCAGCTTCTACCAACCTAGCAGTTTGAAAGCACGTAAAAATGCAAGTAGAAAAATAGGGACCACTATGGTGGGAAGGTAACAGCATTCCGTTCGCCTTTGGTGTCTAGTCATGCTGGCCACATGACCATGGAGACGTCCTCGGACAAGCACTGGCTCTTCGGCTTTGAAATGGAGATGAGCACCGGCCCCTAGAGTTGGAAACGACTAGCACGCATGTGTGGGGGAACCTTTACCTTTAACAGGAAGAAACTCAGATGCAGGGCATGGAGCCCTGAACCCCTTGACTGCTGCGCTATGCACAAGACCAGAACTCTTTTTTCAACAAGATTTACAACAACAAGGTATTGATTTAGCATGGTGGCCATACTTGCAAATTCAAATGAGATATGAAAAAGATCTACCGTATTTTCCGGCGTATAAGATGACTTTTTAACCCATGAAAATCTTCTCAAAAGTTGGGGGGTCGTCTTATACGCCCAATCGTCTTATACACCGGAGAAAAAAACATAAATCAGTCGAGCGTCCCCATTCTTGCAAAGCAACTTCAAGCCTCCTTAGTTCAGTCCCCCCTCCAACGTGACTCTCCCTTCCTACCCCCAAGAGCCTCTAAGCCCCTTCCCCTCCCCCTTGCAACGTGAGACCCCGGGAGCGACAGGAAGCCCCTCCCCCTCACCCAAGCGGCATCTGAGCATAAGCAGAGCGCGCCCTGCTACCCGCTATCTCTCCCGGCAGACGCCCGCATCCGGCCTCGCAACCAGCCGCAGAAGCCTGCGTCCGGCTTTCCTTCCCCCCACCCACACCCGGCTACCGGTTCCTGGGTCCCGGCCCTAGCCACGGGCCAGCTCGCCAGCGACCAGGCCGACAGACTCCTGGCCACCAGACACTGCGTTTTG
The DNA here is from genome assembly GCF_947247035.1 of Vipera ursinii. NCBI lineage: Eukaryota > Metazoa > Chordata > Lepidosauria > Squamata > Viperidae > Vipera > Vipera ursinii. Next base: position 2,188,779 of record NC_139513.1, on the reverse strand, counting down.
GGAGACGCTCCCCGGCGGGTCGGGGAGGGAGCGCCCGCCCGCCGCCAGGCCATTCCAAGAACTTCCAGGGACTTCCGGCAGGCCGGGGAAGAGCGTGCCTGCCAGCCCATTCCAGGAACTTCTGGGGACTTCCGGTGGGCCTGGCGCCCCTCTCGCCTGCAGACCACGCAGCGGCCCTCGCCAGCCGGCCTCGGCATGGCCGCCCCAAGCCCGGCTCTCCAGCGCGTCTTCCGAGCCCACCTGGCTGACCGCCTCCTGGGCGGGGCTTGGCTCCAGACACGTGGCTGCTCCGTCTGCAAATGTGCTCTCAAATGGGTGGGTGGAAGGAAAAGCCCCTTTGGGCTTCAAAAGGGAGGCTTTGCACCATCTGCATCAGATGGGGCTGAATCGGGCTTGTGTCGGACACTTGGCAACTGGCATGTAAGTATTTTCCGGCGTATAAGACGAAAAATCTTGAAAATATTCTCAAAAGAAGGGGGGTCGTCTTATACGCCGAGTCGTCTTATACGCCGGAAAATACGGTAAAGACAATGTGATTCTATAAAGAACAGAGAATTCGATCTAACATTGTTAAAAACAGATAAAAACTTGATTAGGAAATTCTATAAATTTCTGCTAAATTTAAAGATTGAAGAAGAACAAGTAAATGAAACATAACACGGGAAAAAAACTGGATATTCTATAGTCTTGGAAGACTGGCAGAAACTATGGGATAGAAATATCAGATTGACTAAAGTAGTCTCATATAAAGAAAACTTGTATAAAATGTTTTATAGATGGCATATTTATTCTTATTTCATTTTAATCCCATTTATATCCCGCCCTTCTCCGAAGACTCAGGGCGGCTTACAATCTACAGTAAGCACAAATCAATGTGCTTAGCAATAGCCTTCATTCTATGTCTATGCCTGCTTATTAGGGCTTTCGTCCCCCCCCCAAGTGGCATTATTACAAAGTCAGCTTATTGCCCCCAACAATCTGGGTCCTCATTTTACCTTACCAGGGTGCCTCCGGTCAGAGAATGCCGGCTGGTGGCCCCCAGGGGGAGGGCCTTCTCTGTGGGCGCCCCGGCTCTGTGGAATCAACTGCCAGTTGAGCTCCGGATGGCACTGGATCTCCGCTCCTTCCGGCGCGGGTTAAAGACCCACTTATTCGAACAAGTTGGCCTGGCCTGATGGGGAGTTAATTTAGGGTTTTAAATATTTGTATATTTTATTGTTTTATTTTGGGCATTAATTTAATTCTATTTTAACTTTTGTATTTTTGTATTTTTATTATATGCCCTGTTCACCGCCCTGAGTCCTTCGGGAGAAGGGGGGTATAAAAATTTAATAAAACTAAACTAAACAAAACTAAACCTACCTCCGAAGGATGGAAGGCTGAGTCGACCTTGAGCCTGGTGGGATGCGAACCTGCACTAATTGCAGGCAGCTGGTGTTACTTAAGGAGGTATTAGCCCACTGCTCCACCAAGGCTCTTATGACACCAGATTAGCGAAAATGTTTAAAAACATTTCGAATATTTGCTGGAAATGTAAACAAACGCCAGGTACTTACTATCATATCTGGTGGATATGCCCTAAAGCAAAAATGTTTTAGGTTAAGATACATACATGGTTGGAAAAGATGACTAAAAGACAGATAGAATTTAAGCCAGAATTGTTTTTGTTAGGAATATTAGGATCTAATTATGAGAAGGAGAATGAATATTTAATATTGCATGTACTGACAGCAGCGAGAATAGCATTTGCCCAATGCTGGAAAAAATGAAAACTTACCAACTAAAGAGGTTTTAATTAAGAAAATCTTAGGATGTGCAGAAATGGATAGATTGACGTTAAGATTAAAGAGAAAGAAAATTCAGTTTATTATAGAACATGGGATAATTTTTACCAATGGTAAGGAAAATGAACTAGTATGAAATGAATGTGATATGTTATTTTGAATATATATTAGTAAAAAGAATGCCATGTATTGATTAACTGATACTGTTTTTGATTATCATTTATTACATTTTCTACAGTTATCTAATACTATATTAACTATTGTTAATTGAACATATGTACCCGGACAATAGCTTGTTTGCTAAAGAATGAAAGCGTTATTGGGGGATAACCCCAATTTTGATTCCAACCCTGTCCTAATCCCAACGCCAATCCTCATCCCAACCCCACCCTAAATTCTAATCCCTAACTCGATCCTATTTTATCCCTAAGCCTATAAAATTCAATAACATTCTTTTTTAAAAAAAGAATTTGCACTTTGTGCTTTTAGTATTTGTGGATGAAAGGAGATATCGCAAATTCTACCGAGTCTGCTCACAGGGATTATTCCTTGTTTAGGGTCCTGTGTCCTTTGAGGAGGTGGCCATCCATTTCAGTAGTGAAGAGTGGTCGCTGCTGGATCCCAGCCAGAAAGCCCTCCATCGAGAAGTCATGTTGGAAATGTCTGCGATGGTGGACTATTTAGGTAAGGGTTCTCTGGAGGAAAATTATGTCAGAGCAAAGAGTCACTAGATTCTTTATTCACAACCTACATCTATACGTATCTTGTTAAAAATGATTTCATCTCTTCTTTTGTCCTCTTATGTTAATTCCACTCTGCCCTCGTCCTCTTAAGTAGCACAATTTCATTTAAAAGAAAGAGATCAGTGGGCTGATCAGTCATTCTGGCAAGGGTCGGCATTTGGTCTTGTGGTCATTGTGGGCCCGTGTCATCACTGCAGAGCTATTGGGAAGATGATGAGGGAGAGGATGTTTTTGTCAAGCAAGAACATCCGATGTTAACTTCAATGCCTTAACTTCAATGGCATACGTTTTCTTATTGAATGTAACTTAGATGCACCATATGGGAGACAAATTGTGTGCCACATCCTGATGTCCAGACCTGGTCTTGCTTTAAATTTTTAACTGCCAAGAATGAGGGTTAGACCACGAGCCATGCTAGTCTTTTAAGTTAATAACCAATATTCATGCTACCATTTCCCCTGTTTCTTTCTCTGCAGGTGCCCAGTAATAGATAAATCTATGCATTGGTACAGCAAATTGTATGTTGTGCATTATTCTAATTTATTTTTCTTCCCCCTCAAGCACTGGATGCGCAGAAGAAGGAAAATCACCAAGAGCCAAATTTAGTGCCATTGCGAATAATCAAAATTGAAATACCTGAAGAGGCACCTACAAATAAACAGGAGAGGAGAGAAAAAACTATTCTTGAATGTGTGGAAATGGATCGCTTCCTGACCCAACGTGACTCCAAAGAAAATATGGGGAAATGTCAAAGCAGAAAAAGATTCAAAGCAAACCCCAATTTTAGTAACCAGTTCAAAACTGGAAAGACCTTCAGCAGTAATAAACTTACTCCCCATAAAATGACCCAGGAAAGGGAGGAGCTTTACAAAGGTGTGGACTGTGGAAAAAGCTTTGGGTGGAGAGGAAATCTAACTTCCCATAAAAGAACACAGTCAGGGGGAAAGCCCTATAAGTGCACGGTCTGTGGGAAAAGATTCAATTCAAACAGTTCCTTTACTTTCCATAAAAGGATGCACACTAGAGAAAAACACTATGAGTGCCTAGAGTGTGCAAAGAGCTTCGGGAACAAGGAGTGTCTCAAATCCCACAAAAGGATCCATTCAGGGGAAAAACCTTATAAATGTGTGGACTGTGGTAAAAGCTTCAGTGTGAAGAGTTCCTTTCGTTTCCATAGAAGGATCCATACTGGAGAAAAACCCTTTAAATGCATACAGTGTGGGAAGAGCTTCACCACTACTAGTTACCTGATATGCCATAGAAGGGTCCATTCAGGGGAAATGGATCATAAACTGATCCACACAGAAGAAAAACCCTGTAAGTGTATTGAGTGTGGCGAGAGCTACAGAAAGAGTGATCAACTGACCTCTCACAAAAGGATCCATTCAGGTGAAAAATCTTATATATGCACAGAGTGTGGAAAACCCTTCAGGACATGCAGTTCCCTTGCTTATCATAAACGGACACATACTGGAGAAAAACCCTATGAATGCCTGGAGTGTGGAAAGAGCTTCAGTGGAAAAAGTTCTCTTACATCCCATAAACGGTTACACACAGGAGAAACCCCCTATAAATGCATGGAGTGCGAAAAGAGCTTCAAAACCAGCAGTCACCTGGCCTACCATAAAAAAATCCATACGGGAGAGAAACCCTATACCTGCCTGGACTGTGGAAAGAGCTTCTCTATAAAGACTTCTCTTACTTCTCATGAAAGGATCCACACAGGAGAGAAACCGTATAAGTGTACTGAGTGTGGGAAGAGCTTCACCACAAGCAGTAAACTTAGTCTGCATAACAAGAAGCATACAGGCGAAAAACCTTATACATGCACAGACTGTGGAAAGACCTTCGCTGACAGTGGCTATCTGACTTATCATAAAAGGACTCACACAGGAGAGAAACCCTATACATGCCTGGAGGGTGGGAAGAGCTTTAGGCAAAGTGGTGTCCTTATTTCCCATAAAAGGATCCATATAGGAGAGAAACCCTATAAATGCATGGAGTGCGAGAAGAGCTTCAGTACTACTAGTTACTTGATATGCCATAAAAGGACCCATTCAGTGGGAAAACCCAATCATTGTGTAGAGTGTGGAAAAACCTTCATGAGGAATGCTTCTTTTAGTAGGCATAAATTGATACATACAGGAGAGAAACCCTTTAAATGTCTAGAGTGCGGAAAGAACTTTAGGCAAAGTGGCGGCCTTGCTTCCCATGAAAGGATTCATACAGGAGAGAAACCCTATAAGTGTATTGAGTGTGGAGAGTGCTATAGAAATAGTGATCAACTGATGTGCCACAAAAGGATCCATTCAGGTGAAAAACCTTATAAATGCACAGTGTGTGGAAAACCCTTCAGAACATGCAGTTCCCTTGCTTCCCATAAACGGATCCATACAGGAGAAAAACCTTTTAAATGCACAGAGTGTGGGAAGAGCTTCAGCACTAGTAGTTCCCTGATATGCCATAGAAGGATCCATTCAGAGGAAAACCCCTATAAATGTGTAGACTGTGGAAAAACCTTCAGGAAGAACACTTCTTTTACTAAGCATAAATTGATCCATGCAGGAGAGAAACCCTTTAAATGCATGGAGTGTGGAAAGAGCTTTAGGCAAAGTGGTGTCCTTGCTTCCCATAAAAGGATCCATACGGGCGAGAAACCCTATAAATGTCTGGAGTGTGGAAAGAGCTTCCGTGTAAAGTGTTCTCTTACCTCTCATAAACGGATCCACACAGGAGAAAAACCCTATAAATGCCTAGAGTGCGGGAAGACCTTTAGGCAAAGTGGTGACCTTGCTTCCCATAAAAGGATTCATACGGGAGAAAAACCATATAATTGTATTGAGTGTGGCGAGAACTACAGAAATAGTGATCAACTGACTTGCCACAAAAGGATCCATTCAGGTGAAAAACCTTATAAATGCACAGAGTGTGGAAAACTGTTCAGGAAATGCAGTTCCCTTACTTACCATAAACGGATCCATACAGGAGAAAAACCATATACATGTCTGGAGTGTGGAAAGAGCTTCAGTGTAAAGAGTTCTCTTACTTCCCATAAAGGGATCCACACAGGAGAAGAACCCTATAAATGCATAGAATGTGGGAAGGGCTTCAAAACCAGCAGTCACCTGACCTACCATAAAAGAATCCATACGGGAGAGAAACCCTATACCTGCCTGGATTGTGGAAAGAGCTTCAGTGGAAAGAGTTCTCTTACTTCCCATAAACGGATCCACACAGGAGAAGAACCCTATAAATGCATGGAGTGTGGAAAAAGCTTCAAAACCATCAGTCACCTTACCTACCATAAAAGAATCCATACGGGAGAGAGACCTTATACATGCCTGGAGTGTGGAAAGAGCTTCAGCCAAAGCAGTCAACTCAGTTTCCATAACAGGATCCATACTGGGGAATTAGCTTATAAATGCACAGACTGTTGAAAGCTTTGCTGGCAGTGGCAATCTGACTTACCATAAAAGGACCCACACAGGAGAGAAATTGTAGAATTGCCTGGAATGTGGAAAGAACTTCAGTGAGAACTGTGCACTTACTTCCCATAACAGGATCCACACGGAAGAGAAATTATATGTATGCAATGAATAAGAGAGAAGAGTTTGAGTTCAAGCAGATCCCTTACCACATTAGTTCCCACACATGGAAGAAATTGCATCAGTGCACAGAATGTGGGAAGAGCTTCAGATTAAAAAGACACCTTAGTTCCCATAAGAGGATCCACACAGGGGAGAAATAGAAATGTTTGCAATGTGGAAGGAGTTTGGGTGAAAACAGGATGCTTCTCAACAAAGAATCCACAGAGGGCACGAACGGTATCCTGTGGAAAGCAATCAACTTATTTCCCATATTAATATGACCCACATCAGGGATACATACAGGACGGTAGGGAGATCCCTATAGGAACTGAAGTGTCCTTAATTTGTATAAAGGGATCTGTGATATCAAACCATCTAAAGATATGGAGTGTAAAAAGAATAACATCTGTGGAAAACTGGAAAACAGTCTTCCTTCTTTCAGGGCATTGCTGTAGAAGCAGCTGAATAGATGTATTTGGATTTTGGGAACCTCTCAGGATAGACTTCTTAATTCCAGAGGTATTACCTATTGAAAGGTAAGGTCCCACTTAATAAAATCTGTTAACCAATTGCCCCTCTCATTACTCCAAAACCTCTGCTTGGTCAAGCTGCTTTATTTAGGCAGAAGCAACATCTGAAGTGAGTCTGGGTTCAGCCTCCAGGCTTTGTGAAGAACTGATGTATGCAAGAAAGCAAGGGAAAATGTATGTGTGTATATTCATTTTAGCTCTATTTGTGTTGAAAATGCTGGCCTTCTTTAAGATAATATAACCTTTATTGTCATTTTTTTACTGTGGGCACAACAGCACACATCAAAAATGAAATTTAGTTGCCCGCTCTCAAAGTGAAACATATACATAGCACACACTTAAACATACTGTATACAACATATGTATAGATCCACCCCCCTACATATACATAACAAATATTAAATACTGTCCATCTTGAATATATAATGGAAGAAGGAAGCCTGAGAGTTCACAAGGTTAATGCTGTATGGAATGAAACTATGGCCGAATCTGGTTGTTCTGCTATGGATACCATGAAGCCTCCTCCCAGAAGGTAATGGAAAACAGGTTGTGAAGAGGATGTGTAGTGTCCCAGATAATCTTACGGACCCTGCTCAAGCAACGCTTATGTGCTATGTCCTGGATGGGAGGGAACTGCTAATTTTCTTTTTGGCCATCCTCACCACTCTCTGCACTGCCTTCCTGTCTGAAGCAGTGATGCTTCCAAACCAGACTCTGATGCTGTATGACAGGATGCTCTCGATCGTCCCTATGTAGAAATTGGTACGGATAGGAGAAGGAACATGTGCTTTTCTCATGCAATGCAGAAAATGCAGGCGCTGCTGTGCCCACTTCACCAGTGTCTCACTGCTGAGCAACTAAACAAGCCTAGTCATTAGCTGCACACCCAGGAATTTGATGCTGGTAACCATCTCCACAGGTGAATCATTAATGCACAGAGAAGTGTGGCTATGCCTGCCTTTTCTGAAATCAACAATGATCTCTTTGGTTTTTTCAGTATTTAAAACTAGGCTGTTTTCCTTGCACCAGTTCCTCAACCCCTCAATCTCCTTGCGGTAAGCTTCCACATTATCATCATGAATGAGGCCCATTACTGTTGTATCATCTGCGAACTCCTCAATATGGTTGGTGGCAAACCTAGCACAACAGTCATGGGTCAACAGGGTGAACAGCAGCAGACTTAGGATGCAGCCCTGAGGAGAACCTGTGCTTTAGAAAATGACATTAGAGGTATTTGTTCCAACTCGCACGTATTGGGGCCTGTTGGTAAGAAAATCAAGAATCCAGTTGCACAAAGGGGTGTTGAAGCCTAAAAGACCCAGTTTGTCTACTAGATGCTGGGGAATGATTGTGTTAAACGCCGAAGTGAAGTCGACAAACAACAAACGCACATGAGTATTTCTTTTCTCTAAATGCTTCAAGCTCAGATGGAGAACTAGCATCCTCCGTAGAGCGATTTGGTCGGTAGGCAAACTGAAGCGGGTCTAATGTTGGCAGGAGGCTAGATACAATAATGTTCTTTATCAGCTTCTCAAAGCATTTCATAATGGTGGATGTCAGTGCAACCCAACGGTAATCATTGAGGCCTGTAATTGTGGACATTTTTGGCACTGGCAAGATGATGGCCGTCTTAAAACGTGATGGGACCACTGCTGCTGCAATGAGAGTGAAAATATCTATGAGAACACAAGCCAGCTCATCTGTGCATTCCCTAGGAACACGTCCAGGGATGTTATCTGGGCCTGCTGCTTTCTGAATGTTAACTTTCTGCATTGTTTTCCGGACAGAGGTGACATCAAAGCTTAGCACTTGCTCATCAGGATGGGGCACAGCTTTCCTAGCAGGAGTGCTATTTGATGCCTGAAATCTACCAAAAAATGTATTCAGTTTGTTTAGGAAGTCTGTATCCTTGCATCTTGATGGAGTCATCTTGTAATCCATAATGGCCTGGATCCCTTGCCACATTCGCCTGGTGTTTGCTGGCTCCTGAAAAAAGTTCTGAATTTTCTGGCAATGGGCTTGCTTTGGACCTTTTATAGCACTTTTCAGATTTGCTCTGGCTGTTCTAAGTGCCAGCATGTCACCAGCTTTAAAAGCCACATTCCGTGCTTTCAGCATCTTGCAGACCTTATAAGTCAGCCACGGTTTTTCATTCGCCCTCACAACAATGCTTTTCAGGACACAGAAATCTTCTATGCACTTTTGGATATATGCAGACACTGTGGTGGCATACTCCTCAACTGGTTATCAGTATACAACTTGTTGTATACTGGTTATCAGTAGCTGCTTCCTTAAACATGCCCCAATCTGTGCACTCAAAGCAGTCTTGTAGTGCTGCTATAGCTCCCTCTGTCCAAACCGTCACCTGCTTTACTGTAGGTTTCACTCTGACTAATAAAGGTTTATATGCTGGAAGAAGCAGCACTGAGAGATGGTCAGAGGAACCCAGGTGAGGGCGGGGGATAGCTTTGAAAGCCTTGATGTTGGAATAAGCAAGATCCAGTGTATTGTCCCGTCTGGTTGCAAAGTCCACATATTGGTGGAAATGTGGCAGGGTAGCTTTCAAATCCACTTGGTTAAAGTCTCCCACTGCAATAAATGCATCTTCTGGCTGAGTAGTTTGTAAGTCACTGATGGTATGACAAAGAACCTTCAGGGCCTCTTCTCTGTTTGCATCGGGGGAAATATACATAGCTGTGATAATGGTAACAAAGAATTCTCTAGGCAGAAAGGTCTGCATTTGATGGTCAGAAGCTCCACATCTGGGGAGCACAGACTTGAAACCACCTTGGCATTATTATACCATTTGTCATTTATATGAAAACAGACATCCCCTCCCCGGGATTTGCCACTCAAACTCCGGTCCAGCCGAAATGTTGAAAATCCCATCAAGCTAACAGCACTATCTGGGACAGAGGGCTTTAACTAAGTTTCTGTTGCAATGATGACACAACAAATTCTCACCTCCCGGTTTGTTGTAAAATCCAGTCTCAAGAAATCCATTTTTGGTTCTAAGGAGCAAGCATTTGCAAACAAAATAAATGGAAGAGACACTCTGTAAGGTCTAGCTTTTAGCCTAGATGTTAGGCCTCTGCATTTGCCGCATTTCTTCTTACAGTCACACCTCCTTTTCTTCTGAAGATGATCAGCAACAGTCTGAAATACTGCCTTCATTGCTCAAAACACTGAGCACGCTGCTGTTTCCACCTCCAGCAATTTCCTTTCTTCCTCCCCATTCCTCCAGACATTGCAACTGATCTTTCACCCTCTGTGTCAACCGCGGGCATCTCCATCATTGATCTTATCCTCCGTAGTAATTGAAGGCCATGCAGACTCTCCCAAACAGTTTTGTCCAGTTCCTCTCTCGCTGAATTTCTTCATATCCAATATGGACTGTCAGTCATATGACAGTTTAGCAATCCAACTCTACTTACTTGTCCCTATTTCTAAAAAGTGCTTCAGTTGCAATCGTTTATTTCCCTCCCTAACCCCCACACTTTTCAGAGCTGAAGCAGCCACGGACAAGCAAGGTGCCACCATCTTAATTAATCATGTAGCAAGGAATTTTAAGCTTTCTTTTTCATATACTATATATGTACAAGTTTGATTTACAAGTAAAAATGTCTCCCAAACATTTATATGTACAGTCCAGTCTGGTGCAAAATTGCATAACCCAGCTTAAAGGGATTTTATAAATGCTTTTATTGATCCAAAAATGTACCATATGAGCAATGTTTTTTTAAAAAGGACTTAAACTGCTTGGTTTGAATTATTAATTGTTCACTTTCTCAGATTAAAGTAATTGTACCGTGTTGTGTAGCAGGTTCTTTGGTGCAGGAATGAAGACGAGACAACTGAGTACAAGAAAACTCATGGTTTATTCGTGCACAGTCAGAACTGGGGAAAATGGCTGCAACTAGCCAGAATATATAGTCTAGCCCCTAGGTGGCAGCCAATAGGTTTGAAGCAACCATTGCTTCCTGGGGCTAGCCAATAGCAACACTGGAGACTTGTAGTCTGGGTTGCTGGAGAGCCGTTAGCTGCTCCAGCAGCCCACCTGGTATTACTCATGAGCCCAGTACATAACACCCCTCCCCTCTTAGATCAGACAATATTAACACAAGTTAGTCTTAATCAGTGCTTTTTTTTTGTAAAAGAAAAAGGTGCTGGAACTCACACATGTCATACAACCCACCTTGCCTACCCTACAAGGTGCCATCCAAAAAAGGTGCCAGAACTCTGTTCTGTGTGTTTTATGAGAAAAAAAGCCCTGGTCTTAATGCAATTATCAAGACTCATTATCAAAACAAACTTAAATAATAGTAATAGAAAAAAAAAACCCATATAGGTTACAATGTTATTAAACAACGTCTGAATGAATAGGCTTCGTTGACAACACACTAGACAGTTACATCATAGCACCTGAATGAATATGCCTTCATTATCAGTACGCCAGACAGTTAACATCATAACACTAGTTTCTGTAGTACAGTGGCAAGCTGCAATGCAACAATATTATAGCTCTTTATTTTACAACGTAATCAGCAAGATAAGAAGGAGGCTTGTGTGCCCTCATGGAACGTCTTGAAGTTCCAGTCACTTTGTGGTCTACCAGCTTACCCAGACCTGTGTCCCTTGGTGCTCCTGAGTCAAGGGGATTAGATGCTCTCTGGCTGGCCTCTCCAGGTTGGCCCACCCCAGAGTCAGACTGATCAGCAGAGTAGGCATAGCGGTTGCTGAAGTCCGGTTGGCTTGCTCCTTCAGGGGACCCATGTTGCATTTCTGGACTCCCCACTTCTCCCTCTGGTTCCTCCTCACTTATGAAGGAAAAGTCCTGAGAGTCCATGTGACGACTGGCTTGGCTGCAAATTTGAGGACCTAGGGAGGGACTTATGATGGAGTCCTCACTTAGTGGCCATTCTGGAAACCGTTTTCTGAGTTGATCAATGTGGCATCTGACAACTCGCCCTCCCTCCAACCCCACTTCATAAGACGGGCCTGGATGCTTTGGTAATTTGACCAGGAACCCACAGATTCCCATGACCATAGTTCCTGGCCCAAACCCAATCGCCCATGTGCAGCCCCCTCGGGGGTTTTTATCGAGAGGCTTCTGCTGCCACTCTATCTGGATGCAACCTGTCCAGTTTAGTGATCAAACGCCTCCCCCAACGTAGTTCAGCAGGACTTTTGTCTGTAGCATTGCAGGGCGTAGAATGCTGGCAGAGTAGAAAATCTGCCAATCTGTGATGCCAGTCACCTGTGACAATGCGCTTGATTGCCTCTTTCATTGTTCTCACCATACATTCAGCTTGACCATTAGAAGATGGATGAAAAGGTGCAGATGTTGCATGTCTGATGAGATTAGCTCTAAGGAAAGCCTGAAATTCAGCAGCAGTGAATTGGGCCCCACTGTCTGAAACTAAGACATCTGGCAACCCATGTGTGGCAAAGAGTTTTCTCAGCACCTGTATGGTCCAAGCAGTAGTCATGTTAGGAACTGGAATTACTTCCAGCCATTTGGAGTGGCTATCCACTACTATAAGGAAGAGCTGTGCTTGAAAAGGCCCAGCATAGTCTATGTGAACCCTAGACCAGGGAGTGTGCGTTTTCTCCCACCTGTGAACTGGAGCCTGTGGCATTTCAGGCCTGGATTGCTGGCATGTATAACAACCATGGATTTGAGCCTCAATGTCCTTATCAAGGCCAGGCCACCAGAGGTAGCTTCTAGCTAAAGCTTTCATTCTGAGAATGTCTGGATGGCCTTCATGTAATGATTGTAAAACCCTGTCTCTTAGGGAAGTGGGAATTATGACTCTGTTTCCCAATAAAATACACCCTTTATGCATTTTATGGGGAAACAGCCATAATTCCCATTTCCCTAACAGACAGGGGACAGACAGACAACTCATGCCTCCTGACAAAATAGCTCTGAAACTCTGAGCCTGGACTTTTTTCCAAGCAGCCCGTATATACCCATGACAACACTCTACTAAGTATTTTATCTGTGGCAGTTTCACAAGCAATGTCCCCTGCACGGAGGGGAAACTCAGGTATGTCCTGTATGGACAATATTCTAGCAGCAGCAGCTGGATCTGGATCCATTAGTGGCAGTGGTAATCTTTTGAGGCCATCAGCATGGCCCATTTCCTTGCCTGGTTTGTGAATTAATTTAAAATTGTATGCAGATAGGAAAATAGACCATCTCAACATTCTAGGAGATAGTATGTGGGGGGTTTGTCTGTCTATTGTGAACAGTCCCAACAGAGATTTGTGGTCAGTGTAGACCGTGAAATCCCTGCCATATAAATAGTCATGGAATTTTTTTATTCCAGCAACAATGGCCAGGGCCTCTTTGTCAATCTGAGCATAGTTGCGCTCAGCAGAGGACAAAGTTCTTGAGTAAAATGCTATAGGAACCTGTTTCCCATTTTTTTCTATGTGGCTTAAAACTGCACCCACCCTATAGGGAGATGCATCACATGCAAGACATACAGGTTTAGACTCTTTGTAGTGAGTTACAGTGGACTTTTCTGCCTAGGAGCCATTTTAATGGCCTTCACTTTAGAATCAGCGGGTTGAATGCCATTAGCATCAATTCGGAAACCCAGGAATTCTGTTGAAGAAACCCCAATACTACACTTGTCCTTTTTTAATTTGAGGCCTGCTTTGCGAAGCCTCTGCAAGACAGCCCTGAGCCTTCTGGCCAACACTTCTGGGGAATCCCCTGCAATAAGAAGATCATCAAAATAAGGGCAGATGCCCTGAATACCCTTAAGTGTATGCTCCATGATCCCCTGGAAAATGCCAGGTGCAACAGTGACTCCAAACTGTAAGTGTTTAACTTTGAAAGCCCCTGTGAGTCACAATTGTCTGAGCCGCGGCTGTGGCCTCATCAACCAGCAATTGCTGATAGGCCTGTGCTAAATCACATTTAGCAAAAATAGTACCCCCTTAGGTAAAGGTAAAGGTAAAGGTTCCCCCGCACATGCGTGCTAGTTGTTTCCGACTCTAGGGGCCGGTGCTCATCTCCATTTCAAAGCCGAAGAGCCAGCGCTTGTCCAAGGACGTCTCCATGGTCATGTGGCCGGCATGACTAGACGCCAAAGGCACACGGAACGCTGTTACCTTCCCACCGTAGTGGTCTCTATTTTTCTACTTGCATTTTTACGTGCTTTCGAACTGCTAGGTTGGCAGAAGCTGGGACGAGTAACAGGCGCTCACTCTGTTACGCGGCACTCGGGATTCGACCCGCCAAACTGCCGACCTTCTGATCGACAAGCTCAGCGTCCTGCTTGAGGGCTTTATTTAGAGTGCATTTATAGTCAGTGCAAATGCGAATTTCCCTGTTGGCTTTAAGTGGAGTGACTATAGGAGTTTCCCACTCCCCACCATCAACAGGCTGTAAAATGCCGTTCTACAAGCTTATCAATTTCTGAATCAATTTTATGTTTTCAGGCAAAGGGGACCCTACGAGGCTTAACCCTGATTGGGACTACATTGGGATCTAGCTTAAATGAGATAAGTGGGCCTGTGTATGTTCCTAGGGTTGAATCAAAAACATCTGCACAGTCTTCGCATACTGACGCGAGGTCTGCAATTTGTGTCTGTTTGATACCAGTTATCTGAATACCTAAGGCATCAAACCAATCAAGTCCAATGAGACTCGTTCTCTGCCCCCCTACTATTATTAGTGTTGCGGCCCTCAATCCTTCTTCCCTGATCTGGTTTGCCCAGAGGTAATTTTCTACTTGTGACAAATAGGATGGCCACTCCTCTGGGTGCTTCATGTCGAATTCTCAAAGTCTCCCAACCTTGGGCATTCTGTCTTTGCTGGTTCCTGCATTTCTTCCGAACCCTGCTTCCCAGGCTCAGGGAATGAGTCCACTGAGCATGAGGTCGCTAGCATAGCTTGCTAGCTGACCTTGAGAGGGAGGGGGAAATGCCTTTTCCCTCCAGCGTGAGCTGCCTTTCCCTCGTAGACTTCAGCTCTTTTTAGGGAAGTAGGATCCCACCTTCGTCGCCAGTGTTGTGTAGCAGGTTCTTTGGCACAGGAATGAAGACAAGACAACTGAGTACAGGAAAACTCATAGTTTATTTGTGCGGAGTCAGAACTGGGGAAAATGGCTGCAACTAGCCGCAATATATAGTCTAGCCCCTAGGCAGCAGCCAATAGGTTTGAAGCAACCATTGCCGCCTAGGGATAGCCAATAGCATCACTGGAGACTTGTAGTCTGGGTTGCTGGAGAGCCGTTAGCTGCTCCAACAACTCACGTGGTATTACTCATGAGCCCAGTACATAACATACCGTACTTTCTATTTCTCATGATATTCAAATGTCACCTTAGTGCCTCTTTTCATTTTGTGATGCCAAATTGATCAGAAAGATACTTGACACGTTAGGGAACTGTAACATTTCTATGGTTTTGGAGAATACTGTTACTAGCATGAATGTGACTTTGTGCTTTTTATCTTAATATAGCTTTTTTAAAAGTGTGTTTCCTGATTATTAACAACCTTTCTAATTTTGAAAGGTTAAAAAAGTATTGGAAGCAGTTGTGGCACAATGTAAATTGTGCCCTACTTAATACACATTCAACAAAAAAGCTAAATGAAGAAAACAGATGAATATATAGAAGAATTTAGAGGTGTGTGTGTGTGTGTTGTGTGTAATAAAAAGTAAGAAAGTGGTAGGAGGTGGAATGAGTTCAGATCTGACTCAGTTTCATGTTGCACAATGATGCATAGAAAACCATGAAATGACAAAAGCATTAGCAAGGTAGATTTATCTATGAAAAGAAGCAAGCAATGAGAAAAATTGTAGCCTCATTCTAAAATCTTGGCCTTTTTAAATATTTTTCCTAATTATGTATTTTTACATCTGTGGAGATAATCCATGCAGCATTGATAGTGCCTCATCCAACTATATTTTTCCTGTATGTTGCAGGACCTAAGTAGGAATCAGACAACTGAAAACCTTTTGCCATGTTCTAATCTGAACATACATTTGGCCTTTGAGTGGCAGACAAGGATTTATGCTTCAAGGAGGGTGTGTGTGTCTGGGTATTAAGTGGAAGACATTAATCTTCCCATTCTGTACAATTAAATATATTAATTGAATACCTTAATTCAAAGTATTTATTCTCCAGCTACAAATTCTACCTTCCCTTTGAAAAGAAAGACCTGTTAAGAGATACCATTATTATTTTGAAGTTTTGGGGGTGAATGGAGGCCAAGGCCTTGAAGGAGATCATGTCCCTGGAACTGGGGATCCTCCCAGTCATTTTGCCTCAGACATGGGGTGACCCTGAGGGATTCACCTGGGGGGGAGGTTTTCCATGAGAGAAACTGCTGAATTGAGGGGGGGGGTGCAATTGTGGCACTTCTCCTTTTGGGTTGGTTTTTTAATCCAGCCTGCCTAACTCAGGCAGTGTTTGGACATGATGCCCCCCCCCCCCCGAGATTCGACGGAGCTAGAAAAGGGCTCTTGAGGGGGGGTGGAGGGGGCACATGAGATTGAAGGGAGAGGCCTAATTTGGAGTCAGACTGAGAGAAAGGAGTCAGTTCCACCCTTGTGAGCCTCAAAGACCCCCAATGATGTTTTTTTCCTAGGTGGGCCTCTTTTCACTCCCCCCACCCAGCAAAGAGGTTCCTTCCACCTCTCCAAGGTCCACTTTTTCCTGCTTCACTGGTAGGAGGGTGGTCAGACGGGGAGCGAAGGGGTCTTGCAACCTCCCGCCTTTCCCTCACCCTTCAGCCTTTTCCCCCTCTCCCGGGGAGAGGGGTCGCAGTCCCTTTCTCTCCCCCCTCGGGGCCTCCAGCATCAATGGGGCTGCCTCCCTAGTGTGGCCCTGCTCCTTCGTGGGTTGGGGGGGCTGCCTGAATGGGAGACACTTCAACGCCTTTGGACATAATGGCCCCTCCAAGAGTCTCAAAGGTGCTGGAAAAGGATTCTGGAGGGTGCCCCGAAGGAGGCCTCATCCAGAGTCCGACCGAGAAAAAGAACTCGAGGTCGTCTGTGAGGAGCCCAGAACAAGACCGATGGCAGCGCTTCGCTCAGAGCCGCGTCTCTCTCTCTACGGCTTTTCCCGCCTCGCCGCCTGAGGGAATCGCACGGGAGGGGCGTGGCCAGAAGGGAGACGGGGGGAGGGGAGGAGTCTTGCAAGGACCTGCCTCCCTTGCCCTGAAGCCTTTCCCCCAACGCCTCTCATGGGATTCCTAGCCCCACTTCTTCCCCTTCTGGGGCGGAGTTCTCCTCCCCACTTTTCCTTCAAGGGATCCTCGCCAGCTTACCCACCAGCAGCAACAGGAGGACTTTGGCGTTGGCTTGCCAGGAATAAGTTGCGCCAATGGGAATCCTCTCTTCTGTTGTTTCCGGGCAGAATCTCTCGTGATTTCTCCCTGTTGGAGAAAGCCTTTAGAGCCCGAAAGGTGCTTTTTTTCAGGCGGCAACTGGACTTTCTTTGAAGAAAAGCTTCTTCAGCGCTGACTGGATGGTGGGGAGTAATCAGACCTGAAGAAGCTTCTTGGATGAGAAGCGAAACGTCTTCAAAGGAAAAAAGAACAAGAAAGTCCAGTTCCCTCCTGGAAAAGTACCTTGGGACAACCATACCTGGATGACTGGGAATCTCCATAAGCCTTTGAAGTAGAGGCTGAGAAATCGGGACGTGGGGGTGGGGGTCTTACCCACATCACGTGCAGCTACAGCTGGAGGGGACCTTGGAATTGGGGTGATTCTGATTCTTATATTATTTCTGTCTTCTAGGTAGTGGCTGTCCTTTTCCCCTCCGCATTTTTCTCACGCTCCTTAACTACGTAATTATTACAAATTATATAAATACTGAAGCTCGATTGATCCATGACTGAGTCTGCATTCTCATTTCTTAGGGAAATATTGATGTATGTCCTGAGATTCATATATGAATAGGTAAAAAATAATCTGGGTCAAATCTGTCACTTGAGGCAGGCTTTTATTGGATGTTTGGAGGATAGAAACAGGGATGGCCCCTCCTGGCTTCTTCATCTGGTCTGGAAGATGAAGGAGGAGAAAATGAAAAGGATGTGATCCTGGCAACTCCGATCAGTTTTATGAGGATGTGGTCTACAACAGAGGGAAACATCACCAGGCATCAAGCTCTCAAAATATACCAAAAGCAGCACAAGGTCAAGTTCTGCCAGAGGTTGTGTGTGAGAGGGGGGGGGGAGAGGGAGGAAAAGAGAAAGGGAGAGAGCGATGGAGGGAGGGAGAGAAAGAGAGCAAAAGAGAGGGAGAGAGAGAACAAGTGGGACAGAGAGGCAGAGAGTGAGAGAGAGACAGACAGGAGGGTGAGAGGGAGGGAGGAAAAGAGAAAGAAAGAGAAAACAAAGTGAGAGGAAGAGGGAGTGACCAAGAGAGAAAGCGAGTGGGAAAGCGAGGCCAAGAGAGAGAGAGCAATAGGGAGAGTGAATGGGAGAGAAGCCAAGACAGACAGACGGAGGGAGGGAGGGAGCGAAAGGGAAAGAGAGAGACAGAAAGAGACGGAGAGGGAGGGAAAGAGAGGGAGAGGAAGAGCGCGCGGGAGGGACGGTGGGGGGGAGATAATCGTTCGGCTCCCAAAAGTACGGAATCCGTATGCTCTCCGGGAGACTTTCTGCAAAGGAGGCCTGTCATCTCTCCACGGCATTTACCGGGTGCTAAAGGGCAGAGCACGTCCTCCAGGGGAGATCCGGTGCCGAACACAGGGTTGGGCTGGATAGCTTCCAAGGATGATCCCACGACTGTGATTTTACTTCCGTTTCCAGCAGGAGGCGCTCTCTGAGCTGCAGACTGTATAACACTGCGCATGCTCAGATCCTGCGCATGCTCAGTTCCTGCGTGGTCGGGAGCCCGCGGTCTGTGAGTTCCTCCCCGGGAATCTGGGCGGTGGGGGGTGGAAGTGGGCGGGCAAGAAGGGCTCCCGCGAAT
Organism: Vipera ursinii; assembly: GCF_947247035.1. NCBI lineage: Eukaryota > Metazoa > Chordata > Lepidosauria > Squamata > Viperidae > Vipera > Vipera ursinii. The sequence continues at coordinate 2,170,194 of NC_139513.1, read as the reverse complement.
CTCGAGGCTTGGAGGGAGTGGGGAATCCACCCCATAACTGTCCTTGCATTCTTGCAAAGAGTATCAAATTTGGACCAATTCTCCCATTGGCCTCATGCATCCCCACCGATGGACACGGGTTTGGCCGCCTTGTGGAAGGAACATAAAATCCAGATCCTCTCATGTCCTGTCCACCTTTGCTTCCGTTTCAGGTTCTGAGGTCCTTCCATGAATGGGTACTAATTGGGTGGATCCCACAAATCCCACAAAGACATACCTTTTCCAACTGGCTGACCTGAACTGACATTGGGGGTTTTAATTATGTTTTTAATTTTTACTGGTTTTAGAGGGGCTTTGTTAAATTTAATTCCTTTTAATATTTGTATTCATTGTTTTTATTGTTGTTTTTATTGTTGTTAGCCGCCCTGAGTCCTTCGGGAGATAGGGCGGCATGTAAGTCCCAAAATTAAATTAAAAAATTAAATTAAATTAAATTAAATTAAATTAAATTAAATTAATTAAATTTAAATAAATTAAATTATTAAATTAAATAAAATAAATAAAATTTAAATAAATTATTAAATTAAGTTAAATTAAATTATTAAGTTAAATTATTAAATTAAATTAAATATTAAATTAAATTATTAAATTAAATTAATTATTAAATTAAATTAAATTAAATAAATCTTTCTCGTGATCTGTCTTTCAGAGGGATCCCCAAGGATAAAAGCCAATCTCAGGACACCTCACTATGTGAGGGAAGACCATTGTGCTGGATTGGAGATTTTCTGGAAAGGTTCGCGTTATCCTTAATTCTCTGTGTCTTCTCGTGTATTGGTCATTGCATTTAGTAGAAGGTGACTAAATAAGAAAATAACTCTCTCTTCAAGCTAGAAGACTTAGGGCACAAAGGAATTCCCTCCACGATGAGAGAGTTCTCTTTGTTCTCAATGATGCATAAGACAGCAACCTGTTTTTTGGCCTTCCTTTAGAGATAATTTCGACTCAATTCCTACACAGATCCCTGCTGGACCATTTCTAACACCACCTGTCTTTGCAGGCATTTTCCTGGATTGCTAGAATTTCACAAATTGTTCTTCCATGATGGTTTCAAGCTGCAGGGGGAGGGGGAGAATTTGCAGAGATTGAGCGAATGCTTTGGTTGCCAAGAGTGTACTTCCATATGTTATTCCAAAAGGTCAGGAGAACAATGCAATTGAGGTTTGTTCTTCAGTCTGTGGTGGGGTTTGGTCTTCTCCTTTTGTTCTTCACTCTCATGATGGAGCCTATGAAAGGCCACCGAAGGCAGAGTGTAGAAGAGGGCAGTGGACGTTTCCTGGGCAGTACAGGAAGAAATCTTCAGTTGTGCCTTCAAGCTAGAAAAGAAGTTGAACCTTTTCCTGTTTCCATCCTGTCTCTTTCCTTCCCAGTGGACGAAATGGAGTCACTGTTGTTCACTGAATCATCTCCTTCTATTGGTGGAGCTGAAAGAGCCGCTGGATTCCCAACTCAGGTAGGAAGGAAGAGATCAGCAGCTAATATTGGGGAGCAGTAGAGAATCTCTAGTTTCCTATCAGGTCTCTACATAAGATACTGCTATTCCTGAGCAAAGCACAATAAGGAAATTAATTTAATTTAATAATTTAATTTAATAATTTAATTTGTGTACCGCCCTTCTCCCGAAGGACTCAGGGCGGTGAACAGGGCAATACATAATAAAAAACAGCATACAAAAATTAAAAAGTGATTAAACAACTATGCCCGTAATTGATACATATTAAAAATTAAAACTAATTATAAAAAACCCAACCCCGTCCCGTCAGACCAGGCCAGCTTGTTCAAAAAAGAAGGTTTTGAGATCGCGCCGGAAGGAGCGAAGGTCGGGGGCCATCCGGAGCTCGACCGGTAAGCAGTTCCATAGGTCTGGCGCGCCCACAGAGAACGCTCTCCCCCTGGGGGCCACCAATCGGCATTCTTTGATCGGAGGCACCCTGAGGAGGCCCTCTCTGTGGGAGCGCACTGGACGGAGGGAAGTTGACGCCGGCCGCAGGTGTTGCCGTAGGTAATCCGGACCCATGCCATGAAGGGCTTTGTAAGTCATCACTAACACCTTGAACACCTTAGAAATGTAAATTCATGATCAGTTAAACTAGGCCCACTTCTCGACATTTAAGCTTTGGAAATGTCGGGAATTCCTTAGTGGTTATATCATTCTGATTTCAAAAAACGCCACCTGGCAGTTCATGTTGTCTGTCCCAAGTAAAGCAGACAGGTTAGGCTAAATCTACTTTACTTAAGTATTATCTTCTTTTTGTATCATTGGGGAAAGGGATAAAAACAGGAGGAGCAGAAACTGTCTTTGTATGTCATCTGCATCTTGATGGCTGGAAGTGCCTTCCTTGTATTTTCATGAATGGGAGCAAGGCTGGTTTTTCAAAGAACCACAAAGACCTGGTTACCATGTCAGACAGAAATCCCACAGAATCTCTTGCAAACATCATGAAATGGTGGAGCCCTTGGTAGATGGTGTGTCTAAGGCACACACTGCAACTTGATCAAGGCAGTTTGATGACACTGAAGGTCAGCAGAGTCAGTCATGCCTTAATTGGCTGTCAGCCATAGGCTGTGAATTCTGCCTATTTTAGCAGGTAATGTGTTGAGTCCAGCTAGGGAAATGTCCAATGAGGAATTTTCACTTTCTGTTTTTAAAATTTGTGGATGAAAGGAGTCTCGCAAATTCTACTGAATGTGCTCACAGGGATTCTTCCTTGTTCAGGGTCCTGTGTCCTTTGAGGAGGTGGCCGTCCATTTCAGTAGCAAAGAGTGGTCGCTGCTGGATCCCAGACAAAAAGCCCTCCATCGAGAAGTCATGTTGGAAATGTCTGCGATGGTGGCCACCTTAGGTAAGGATTCCTCTAGAGGAAAATTAAGTCAGAGCAATGATTCACTAGACTCTTTAGTGACAACTTACATTGATATGTATCTTGTTAAAAATGAGGAGTGTGTGTGTCCTCTTATGTTAATTCCAGTCTGCCCTCATAGTCCTCTTAAGTAGCACAATTTCATTTAGAAGAAAGAGATCAGTGGGCTGATCAGTCATTCTGGCAAGGGTTGACATTTGGTCTCGTGGTCATTCTGGGCCCGTGTCATCACTGCAGAGCTATTGGGAAGATGATGAGGGAGAGGATGTTTTTGTCAAGCAAGAACATCTAATGTTAACTTCAATACCTTGTTCTTTGAAGTACTGCATTTATTATTATTTATTTATTAATTGAATTTATATACCGCCCTATTCCCGAAGGACTCAGGGTGGTTCACAGGGCAAGTTAAAAACAATACAAAAAGAGAGAATAAAATAGATTTAAATTAATACAAGCCCACAAAATTAAGATAACGTTAAAATTGAAATTTAAAATTAATTTAATTTAAAATCCCTCAGTCCAGGCCAGACAATTCAAACAACCAGGTTTTTAAGTCAGAACCATGACAGTTTTTGCCTATTGCAGTTGTCCTAATCGGGAACAAATTTTGTCTTGCTTCGTGTTGCAATGACATACGTTGTCTTATTGAATGTAACTTAGGTGCATCATATGTGAGACTATGTGTGCCACATCCTGATGTCAAGACGTGTTCTTGCTTTAAATTTTTAACTGCCAAGAATGAGGGTTAGATCAGCAGCCATGCTAGTCTTTTAAGTTAATAACTAATATTCATGCTGTCATTTCCCCCATTTCTTTCTCTGTAGATGCCTAGTAATAGATAAATCTATGCATTGGAATAGGAAATGGCATGTTGTGGATTATTCTAATTCATATTTCTTCCCCCTCTAGCACTGGATGCGCAGAAAGAAAATCACCAAGAGCCAAATGTAATGCAATTGCAAATCGTCCAATCTGAAATACCTGAAGAGACACCTATAAATCAACGGGAGACGAGGAAATATGAAAAGAAAAACACTTGGAGAGGAAAATCCATTCTTGAATGTTTGGAAATAGATCGGTCCAGGACCCAAGGCGATTGCAAAGAAAATACGGGGAAATGTCAAAGTAGAAAAAGACTCAAAGCAAACCCCAATTTTAGTAAGCAGTTCAAAACTGGAAAGAGCTTCAGCAGTAATAAAATGACCAAGGCAAGGGAGGAGCTCTACAAAGGTGTGGACTGTGGAAAAAGCTTTGGGTGGAGAGGTAATCTAACTTCCCATAAAAGAACACAGTCAGGGGGAAAGCCCTATAAGTGCACGGTCTGTGGGAAAAGATTCAGTTCAAACAGTTCCTTTACTTCTCATAAAAGGATGCACATCAGAGAAAAACCCTATGGGTGCCTAGAGTATGCAAAGAGTTTCAGGGACAGGGAGTGTCTCAAATCCCACAAAACGATGCATACAGGCAGAAAACCTTATAAATGTGTGGACTGTGATAAAAGCTTCACTTTGAAGAGTTCCTTTACCTCCCATAGAAGGATCCATACTGGAGAAAACCCCTTTAAATGCATACAGTGTGGGAAGAGCTTCAGGACTAGTAGTTACCTGATATGCCATAAAAGGATCCATTCAGGGGAAAAACCCTATAAATGTGTAGACTGTGGGAAAACCTTCAGGACGAACACTTCTTTTACTAGGCATAAATTGATCCATACGGGAGAGAAACCCTTTAAATGCATGGAGTGTGGGAAGAGCTTTAGGCAAAGTGGTGGCCTTGTTTCCCATACAAGGATCCATACAGGAGAGAAAACCTATAAATGCCTGGAGTGTGGAAAGAGCTTCAGTGAAAAGAGTTCTCTTACTTCTCATATATGGGTCCACACAGGAGGAAAACCCTTTAAGTGCATAGAATGTGGGAAGGGCTTCACGAGACGCTCTGACCTTTCTTCTCATAAACGGGTCCACACAGGAGAGAAACCATATAAATGCATGGAGTGTGGAAAGGGCTTCCGTGAAAAGAGTTCTCTTACTTCTCATATACGGGTCCACACAGGAGGAAAACCCTTTAAATGCAATGAATGTGGGAAGGGCTTCAGGCAACGCTCTGACTTTTCTTCTCATAAACGGGTCCACACAGGAGAGAAACTGTATAAATGCATAGAGTGTGGAAAGAGTTACAAAACCAGCAGTAACTTGAACCGCCATAAACGGATCCACACGGGAGAGAAACCCTATAAATGCATGGAGTGTGGAAAGACTTTTGCTATAAAGGCTTCTCTTACTTGTCATGAAACGATCCACACTGGGGAGAAACCTTACAAATGCATGAAGTGTAGAAAGAGCTTCAGGACCAGAAATTGTCTGAAATCCCACAAAAGGATCCATACAGAGGAAAAACCTTATACATGTGTGGACTGTGGTAAAAGGTTCAGTGTGAAGAGTTCCTTTACTTCCCATAGAAGGATCCATACGGGAGAAAAACCCTATAAATGCATGGAGTGTGGGAAGAGCTTCAGCGTAAAGAGTGCTCTTACTTGTCACATACGGATCCACACAGGAGAAAAACCGTTTAAATGCATAGAATGTGGGAAGAGCTTCAACCAATGCTCTTCCCTTTCTTCTCATAAACGTGTCCACACAGGAGAAAAACCATATAAATGCATGGAGTGTGGAAAGAGCTTCAAAAACAGCAGTTACCTGACTTGCCATAAAAGAATCCATACGGGCGAGAAACCCTATAAATGCCTGGAGTGTGGAAAGAGCTTCAGCGTAAAGTGTGATCTTACCTCTCATAAACGGATTCACACAGGAGAAAATCCCTATAAATGCATAGACTGTGGGAAGGGCTTCAGGCAAAGCTGTGCCCTTGCTTCCCATAAACGGGTCCACACAGGAGAAAAACCATATAAATGCATGGAGTGTGGAAAGAGTTACAAAAACAGCAATTACCTGAACTGCCATAAAAGAATCCATACGGGAGAGAAACCGTATAAATGCCTGGAGTGTGGAAAGAGCTTCTCTGTAAAGTCTTCTCTTACCACTCATGAAAGGATCCACACAGGAGAGAAACCCTACAAATGTATGGAGTGTGGGAGGAGCTTCAGCCAAAGCAGTGAACTTACTTCCCATCACAGGATCCATACAGGGGAAAAACCTTATAAATGCACAGACTGTGGAAAGACCTTCGCTGGCAGTGGCCATCTGACTTACCATAAAAGGACCCACACTAGGAGAGAGACCATATAAATGCCTGGAATGTGGAAAGAGCTTCTGTGCTAACTGCACTCTTACTTCCCATAACAGGATCCACATGGGAGAGAAATTGTATGTATGCAATGAATGTGGGAAAAGTTTGAGTTCAAGCAGTAACCTTACCACATTAGTTCCCACACATGGAAGAAACTGCATCAGTGCACAGAATGTGGGAAGTGCTTCTAATTAAAAAGACACCTTCCCATAAGAGGATCCACACAGGGGAGAAATCAAAATATTTGCAACACGGAAGGAGTTTTGGTGAAAACAGGATGCTTCTCAAAAAAGAATCCACAGAGGGCGGAAAAATATCCTGTGTAAAGCAATGAAATTTCCCCCCTATCAATGTGAGTTATATCAGGGATACATACAGGATGGAGATCCCTTTAAGGGAAGGGTCCCTAATCTGTGGATCGTTTCCTCCTACCGGTCATGGCTTATTGGCCGCTTGGCTACCTGAGGGGATGGCCATTGTGTATGTTTGTGCGTGGTTTTTTTTAATCCCATTTATATCTCGCCCTTCTCCAAAGACTCAGGGCGGTTTACAATCTAAAACACAAATCAATGTGCTTAGCAATAGCCTTCATTCTATGTATATGCCTGCTTATTAGTGCTTTCGGGGGCCCCCCCAGCGGTATTATTACAAAGTCATCTTATTGCCCCCAACAATCTGGGTCCTCATTTTATCTACCTCGGAAGGATGGAAGGCTGAGTCTACCTTGAGACTGGTGGGACTCGAACCTGCACTAATTGCAGGCAGCTGGTGTTACTTTAAGGAGGCATTAGCCCACTGCTCCACCAAGGCTCTTTCACAAGGCATTGTGAAAGTTGGCGTTTGTGGCTATGCTCAAGTGAGTCTTGTCAAAACTTCGCACCACTCGAACAAGTGTCAACACAAGCATCGCAGGCATTTAGCGCGCCACTTTCATGAATGTCAGCTTGGGCACTCACAACCCCGCTCACAAAAGCAGGGGGTGTTTATGCGTGTGCTCACTGAGTATTCATCCCCCTATAAAACCATCCCTTTTGCCCCTGCTCCTGGAACTCTGCTTTAGAGACTGAAGTGTCCTTATTTTGTATAAAAGTATCTACTGTCAGGTGAAACCATCTAAAAATATGGAGTGTAAAAAGAATAACATTGTGTAAAAATGTGGAGAAAATCTTCCTTCTTTCGGAGGATTGCCATAGGAGCAGTGAATAAATGTATTTGGATTTTGGAAAGTTGCCAGGATGGAGTTCTTAATTCCAGAGGTATTACCTATTTGATTAATTTTCTCAAGAAAGTCTGTTAAACAATTGCCCCTCTCACTCCAAAACTCTGCTTGGTCATCAAAGTGCTTTATTTCAGCAGAAGCAACATCTGAAGTGAATCTGAGATCAGTCTCCAGGGTTTGTGAAGAACTAGTGTACGTAAGCCAAAAAAGGAAAAGTGTGTCTCTGTGTGTTCATTTTAGTTCTAATTGGGTTAAAAATACTGGCTTTCTTTAAACATATAGCTGTCAACTTTGAAAATGAGACTGGCTGCAGCCATTTTCCCCCTCATTTGAAGTTGCCACATGGAATGGAGGAAGCGGGCCTTGTCCAGGTGTTTCGCTAGAGCCTTGGTGGAGCAGTGGGCTAATGCCTCCTTAAGTAACACCAGCTGCCTGCAATTAGTGCAGGTTCGCATCCCACCAGGCTCAAGGTTGACTCAGCCTTCCATCCTTCCGAGGTAGGTAAAATGAGGACCCAGATTGTTGGGGGCAATTAAGCTGACTTTGTAATAATGCCGCTTGGGGTGTGTGTGTGAAAGCCTTAATAAGCAGGCATATACATAGAATGAAGGCTACTGCTAAGCTTGTAAGCCGCCCTGAGTCTTCGGAGAAGGGCGGGATATAAATGGAATTTAAAAAAAAAACAATCCAATGTCCCATGGGAATCAAGGTCATCTATTGCTCCCGCAATTGGGGATTGGGCGTAGTATAAGAAAGCCTGCCAAATTATTCTATTGGGAAATGTAGTTGATTGCACAGTACTGGGGTGGGAACTTTAGCTTTGTAATAATGTAACTTTTTGGAGGGAACTTTAGTCTTGTTTTCACTTTTGAACCTACAGATACTTTGTAACAATAAACATGTTTTTTTTACTAATTTGCAGGCCTCAGAGTTCTGCTTTATTGTCTCTGTCGCAACCATGACAATAGCAATGTATTTAAGCTTTTTTCTTCATATACTGTATATGTACAAGTTTGGTTTACAAATGAAAATGTCTCCCTAAAGTTTATTTGTCCAGTCTGGTGCAAAATTGCATTAACCCAGCTGAAAGGGACTTTATAAATGGCTTCATTGATCCAACAGTATACCATATGAGCAATGTTTTTTTTAAAAAAAGGACTTAAATTGCTTGATTTAAATTATTCATTGTTCAGTTTGACAGATTAAAGTAATCAGTAGTATATTTTCTATTTCTCAAGGTTTTTAAAAGTCACTTTAGTGCTCCATTTCATTTTGTTGTGCCAAGTTGATCAGAGGTCAATCGTACTTGACACATTAGGGGACCATAGCATTGCTATGCTTTTGGAGAAAACTGTTTCTAGCATGAATGTGAGTTTGTGCTTTTTATCTTAATACAGCTTTTCAAAAAACATATTTTCTGATTATTAACCTATTTTTGAAAGGTTAGTAAATTATTGGAAACAGTTGTGGCACATTGTAAATGATGTCCTACTTAATACACATTGAACAGAAAACTTAAATGAAGAAAACAGATGAATACGGAGAACTTGGGTGGAGGGAGTGTGTGTAATAAAAAGTTACAAAATGCTAGAAGGAGGTGGAATGAATATAGATCTGATTTAAGTTTCATGTTGCACAATGATGCACAGAAAACCATGTAATGATGTAAGCATTAGCAAGGTAGATTTCTCTATGAAAAGAAATTAGCCTATAAAATGTGGGAACATTCCACATTCTAAAAAATTGGCATTTTTTAGAATTTTCCTAATTATACAATTTTACATTTGTGGAGATAGTCCATGCAGCATTGATAGTGCTTGATAGTGCTTCAGCCAACAATATCTTTTTCCTTTACGTCAGAGGACTTAAATGGGAACCAGAGAACTGAAACCTTTTTGCTGCTTTCTACAGTCTAAGGGACGCGGTGGCTCAGTGGGTTAGGACGCTGAGCTTGTCGATCGGAAGGTCGGCAGTTTGGCGGGTCGAATCCTGAGTGCCGCGTAACAGAGTGAGCGCCTGTTACTCGTCCCAGCTTCTGCCAACCTAGCAGTTCGAAAGCACGTAAAAATGCAAGTAGAAAAATAGGGACCACTACGGTGGGAAGGTAACAGCGTTCCGTGCGCCTTTGGCGTCTAGTCATGCCGGCCACATGACCACGGAGATGTCCTCGGACAAGCGCTGGCTCTTCGGCTTTGAAACGGAGATGAGCACCGGCCCCTAGAGTCGGAAACGACTAGCACGCATGTGCGGGGGAAACTTTACCTTACCTTTACCTTACAGTCTGAATGTACATTTGGCGTTTGAGTGGCTGGCAAGGATTTGTGCTTCAAGGGAAAGGGTGTCAGGACCCACCCCAATCCACATCTTAGGAAAATAAAGAACTCTTGGAGGGAGGTTTTACTAGGATGTGATCGGTTGTGGAAATAGAAGACAGGATTTGGCATTGTGTTACAACTTATGCTTTTTATTATAAAGAGTTCCCGGTTCAGCCCACTCCCCTCAAAACCCATTTGGTCAGACCCACATCAATTAAACTTCGGTGTCAACCCTTTCGTGGGAAAGAGGGAACTTCCCGTGTCTTTATGATTATTGCCTCCTTCTTTTTCAGATTCAAATGGAGATACAAACCAGATCCCCCTCCCTTCCCCTCCTTTGTTGTCCTAAGATCAAAAGGGTTTTCCCTGGTCTTTTAATGCAGTCTCCAGCCAGGCTGAATAAACACCTTCTCTCCCCCTCCGAGAAATGGCAGAATCCAGGGAAGGCACAATATTTTAAACATACATTTATGAATGTGATATAAATGGATTCTGACAGAGGGGTGTTTCTGGGTATTAAGTGGGAAAACATTTATCTTCCCATTCTATACAATTAAACAATATATAAATTGAATACATTAAATAAAAGTATTTATTCTCCAGCCAGAAATTCCATCTTCCCTTTGAAAATGAAGACCTGTAAGAAACTAATCAAGGATAGAAGCAATCTAGAACTAAGGAGAAACTTCCTGTTAATTGTTCTAATTAACCAGTGCCTCCAGACGTGGTGAATGCTCCAACACTGGACGTTTTTAATAAGAGACCGGACAGCCATTTGTCCGAAATAGTATAGGGTTTCCTCCCTGAGCAAGGGGTTGGGCTAGATGACCTCCAAGGTCCCTTCCAACTTTATTATTATTGTTATTTTGAAGGGTTTTTAGGGGTGAATGGAGACCAAGGACTTGAAGGGGATCATGTCCCAGGATGTGGGGATCCTCCCAATCATTCTGCCTCAGCCATGGGGTGACCCTGAGAGAATCACTGGGGGCGGGGAAGGTTTCCCATCAGAGAAACTGTTGAATTGAGAGGGGGCAATTGTTCTTCTCCTTTAGGGTTAGGGTATTTTATCCGGCCTGCCTAAATCAGGGACATGATGGCCCCAAGAGATTTGAGGGTGCTAGAAAGGGGCTCTTGAGGCGGGCTGGAGGGTGCCCCTGAGAGAAAAGAGTTGTTGTTGTTAGTTGCGAAGTCGTGTCCGACCCATCGCGACCCTATGGACAATGTTCCTCCAGGCCTTCCTGTCCTCTACCATCTTCTGGAGTCCATCTAAGCTCACGCCTACTGCTTCAGTGACTCCATCCAGCCACCTCATTCTCTGTCGTCCCCTTCTTCTATTGCCCTCAATCTTTCCCAGCATTAGGCTCTTCTCCAGTGAGTCCTTCCTTCTCATTAGGTGGCCAAAGTATTTGAGTTTTAGCTTCAGGATCTGGCCTTCTAAAGAGCAGTCAGGGTTGATCTCCTCTAGGACTGACCGGTTTGATCGCCTTGCAGTCCAAGGAACTCGCAGGAGTCTTCTCCAGCACCATAGTTCAAAGGCTTCAATTCTTTGGCGCTCAGCCTTTCTTATGGTCCAGCTTTCACTGCCATACATTGCAACTGGGAAGACCATAGCCTTGACTATACGGATTTTTGTTGACAGGGTGATGTCTCTGCTTTTTAGTGTGCTGTCTAGATTTGCCATGGCTTTCCTCCCAAGGAGCAAGCGTCTTTTAATTTCTTGGCTACAGTCCCCATCTGCAGTGATCTTGGAGCCAAGGAAAATAAAATCTGTCACTACCTCCATTTCTTCCCCATCTATTTGCCAGGAATTGAGAGGGCCAGATGCCATGATCTTGGTTTTCTTAATGTTTAGTTTCAACCCAAGTTTTGCACTCTCCTTCTTCACCCGCAACACCAGGCTCTTTAGTTCTTCTTCACTTTCTGCCATTAGAGTGGTATCATCTGCATATCTTAGGTTGTTGATGTTTCTTCCGGCAATCTTAATTCCAACTTTTGATTCATCTAGCCCTGCCTTTCTCATGATGTGCTCTGCATATAAGTTAAATAGGCAAGGTGACAGTATACAGCCTTGCCGGACTCCTTTCCCAATTTTGAACCAATCAGTGGTTCCGTGTCCAGTTCTCACTGTTGCTTCTTGGCCCGCATATAGATTTCTCAAGAGACAAATAAGATGGTCTGGTATGCCCATCTCTTTAAGGACTTGCCACAGTTTGTTATGATCCACACAATCAAAGGCTTTAGCATAGTCAATGAAGCAGAAGTAGATGTTTTTCTGGAACTCTCTAGCTTTCTCCATGATCCAGCGTATGTTAGCAATTTGATCTCTAGTTCCTCTGCCTCTTCGAAATCCTGCCTGTACTTCTGGTAGTTCTCGATCCACATACTGCTGGAGTCTAGCTTGTAGAATTTTAAGCATAACTTTACTAGCATGAGAAATGAGTGCAATGGTGCGATAGTTTGAACATTCTTTGGCACTGCCTTTCTTTGGAATTGGAATGTAAACTGATCTTTTCCAATCCTGTGGCCACTGTTGAGTTTTCCAAATTTGCTGGCAAATTGAGTGTAGCACTTTTACTGCATCGTCTTTTAAGATTTTGAATAGCTCAGCTGGAATGCTGTCACCTCCACTAGCTTTGTTGTTGCTCAGCTTTTCTAAGGCCCACTTCACTTCACATTCTAGGATGTCTGGCTCGAGGTCAGTGACCACCTCATTGTGATTATCAGGGACGTTAAGCTCATTCTTGTATAATTCTTCTGTGTAATTTTGCCACCTCTTCTTAATCTCTTCTGCCTCTGTTAGGTCCCTGCCATTTTGGTCCTTTATCATGCCCATTTTTGCATGAAACGTTCCTTTCATCTCTCCAATTTTCTTGAAAAGATCTCTGGTCCTCCCTATTCTATTGTTTTCTTCTATTTCTTTGCATTGTTCATTTAAGAAGGCATTCTTATCTCTTCTAGCTATTCTTTGGAATTCTGCATTCAATTGGCCATATCTTTCTTTTTCTCCCTTGCCTTTCGCTTCCCTCCTTTCCTCAGCTATTTGCAAAGCTTCCTCAGACAGCCATTTTGCTTTCTTGCATTTCTTTTTCTTTGGGATGGTTTTGGTTGCTACCTGTTGTACAATGTTGCGAACCTCTGTCCATAGTTCTTCAGGCACTCTGTCTATCAGATCTAATTCCTTAAATCTATTTGTCACCTCTACTGTATATTCAACAGGAATATGATTTAATTCATACCTGACTGGCCTAGCGCTTTTCCCTACTTTCTTTAATTTAAGCCTAAACTTTGCAAGGAGAAGCTCATGGTCTGAGCCACAGTCAGCTCCTGGTCTTGTTTTTACTGACTGTATAGAGCTTCTCCATCTTTGGCTGCAGAGCATATAGTCAATCTGATTTCTGTGTTGACCGTCTGGTGATGTCCATGTGTAAAGCCGTCTCTTGGGTTGTTGGAAAAGAGTGTTTGCTATGACCATCGTATTCTGTTGACAAAATTCTATCAGCCTGTGCCCTGCTTCATTTTGTACTCCAAGGCCAAACTTGCCTGTTATTCCAGTTATCTTTTGGCTTCCTACTTTAGCATTCCAATCCCCCATGATGATAAGGACATCATTTCTGGGTGTTAGTTCTATAAGGTGCTGTAGGGCTTCATAGAACCGGTCAATTTCATCCTCTTCAGCACTGGTGGTTGGGGCATAGAGAGGGAGGCCTAATTCAGAGTCAGACTGAGAGAAAGAAAGAGCCAGGTGCATCCTTGGGAGCCCCAAAGACCACCGCCTTGGTGGAGCTGTGGGCTAATGCCTCCTTAAGTAACACCAGCTGCCTGCAATTAGTGCAGGTTCGAGTTCCACCAGGCTCAAGGTTGACTCAGCCTTCCATCCTTCCGAGGTAGGTAAAATGAGGACCCAACGGGCAATAAGCTGACTTTGTAATAATGCCGCTTGGGGGGCCCCAAAAGCCCTAATAAGCAGGCATATACATAGAATGAAGGCTATTGCTAAGCACATTGGTTTGTGCTTAAATTGTAAGCCGCCCTGAGTCTTGCTTCACCCTTCAGCCTTTTCCCCAACGTCTCCCCGGAGGAGGATCCCAGTCCCTTTCCCCCCCCCGAACCCCAAGCATCAATGGGGCTGCCCCCCAAGTGTGGCCCTGCTCCCTTATGGGTTGTGAGGGCTGCCTGAATCGGAGACACTTCAACGCCTTTGGACAGTATGGGCCCTCCAAGGGGCTGGAAAAGGATTTTGGAGGGGGCCCCCGAAGGAGGCCTCATCGAGACTCCGGCGGACAAAAAGAAGTCGAGGCCATCTCTGAGGAGCCCCGAAGAAACCCGATGGCGGCTCTTCCCTCAGAGCCGCGTCTCTTTCTCTCAGCGGCTTTTCCCGCTTCGCCGCCTGAGGGAATCGCCCTGGGAGGGGCGTGGCCAGAAGGGAGACGGTGGGAAGGGAGGAGCCTTGCAAGGTCCCGCCTCCCTCGCCCTGAAGCCTTTCCCCCCGACGCCTCTCATGGGATTCCCGGCGCCCCTTTTCTCCCTTCCTGGGATCCTCGCCAGCTCACCCTCCAGCAGAAACAGGGGGACCAGCAGAGCCCATGGAGGCTTTCCGCAAACTCCCTCCCAAGAGAAGTAGGGAGAGGTGGAACTGGGAGGCGGGTGGTGTCTTGACAGGGATGCTTTGGCGTTGGCTTGCCAGGAATACGTTGCGCCAATGGGAATCCTCCTTTCTGCCATGTCATCTGTCTCCGGGCAGAGTCTTTCGTGATTTCTCCCTGTTGGAGAAAGACTTTGGAGTCCCGATGGTGGTTTTTTTCAAGAGGCAACTGGATTTTCTTGTTTTTCTTTGCAGACTTTTCGCTTCTCGTCCAAGAAGCTTCTTCAGCTCTGACTGGATGATGGGGAGTAGTCAGAGCTGAAGAAGCTTCTTGGATGAGAATCAAAACGTCTTCAAAGGAAAAAAAATCCAGAAAGTCCTTTGGAGCAGAAATTGAGGAACTGGGACTCGGGGGTGGGGGTGGTGAGAGTCTTACCCTCATTATGTGCAACTACCGCTGGAGGGGACCATGGAACTAGGGTAATTCTGATTCTTATATTATTTCTGTCTTCTAGGCAGTGGCTGTCCTTTTCCCCTCCGCATTTTTCTCACGCTCCTTAATTACATAATTATTACAAGTGATATAACTACTGAAGCTCGACTGATCCATGACTGAGTCTGCATTCTCATTTCTTAGGGAAATATTGATGTATCTCCTGAGATTTATATATGGATAGATAAAAAAAATCTGGGTCAAATCTGTCACTTGAGGCAGGCTTTTATTGGATGTTTGGAGGATAGAAACGGATGGTCCCTCCTGGCTTCTTCATGTGAAGGAGGAGAAAATGAAAAGGATGTGATCCTGGCAACTCCGATCACAGTTTTATGAGGATGTGGTCTACAACAGAGGGAAACATCACCAGGCATCAAGCTCTCAAAATATATCAAAAGCAGCACAAGATGTCAGGTTCTGCCAGAGGTTGTGTGTGTGAGAGGGGGGGGGGAGAGGGAGGAAAAGAGAAAGGGAGAGAGCGATGGAGGGAGGGAGAGAAAGAGAGCAACAGAGAGGGAGAGAGAGAACAAGTGGGACAGAGAGACAGACAGGAGGGCGAGAGGGAGGGAGGAAAAGAGAAAGAAAGAGAAAACAAAGTGAGAGGAAGAGAGAGAGACCAAGAGAGAAAGCGAGTGGGAAAGAGAGACCAAGAGAGAGAGCAAGAGGGAGAGTGAATGGGAGAGAGGCCAAGACAGACAGACGGAGGGAGGGAGGGAGCGAAAGGGAAAGAGAGAGAGAAAGAGACGGAGAGGGAGGGAAAGAGAGGAGGAGGAAGAGCGCGCGGGAGGGACGGTGGGGGGCGATAATCGTTCGGCTCCCAAAAGTACGGAATCCGTATACTCTCCGGGAGACTTTCTGCAAGGGAGGCCTGTCATCTCTCCACGGCATTTACCGGGTGCTAAAGGGCAGAGCTCGTCCTCCAGGGCAGATCCAAGGATGATCCCACGACTGTGATTTTACTTCCGTTTCCAGCAGGAGGCGCTCTCTGAGCTGCAGACTGACTGTATAACACTGCGCATGCTCAGATTCTGCGCATGCTCAGTTCCTGCGTGGTCGGGAGCCCGCGGCCTGTGAGTTCCTCCCCGGGAATCTGGGCGGTGGGGGGTGGAAGTGGGCGGGCAAGAAGGGCTCCCGCGACTCAGATCCTCCCTAGGGGAGGAGAAACAGACTGAATCTCGAGGCTTGGAGGGAGCGGGGAATCCACCCCGTAACTGCTCCGGGCTGTGCATGCAGGAGATCCAACAACAGGGGAGGGGAGAGGAAGCCTAAAGGGACCACCTGCTCACGTCTCCTTCAGGTTCAGCTTCCAAGACGGGAAGGATCTTTGGAGAGCCAGCAGAGACCAGTTGCCCGACGGTGCCAGTGGCTGAAAGGTTCCTGGCGAGCGTGGCAGAGGAGAAGAAGCAAGAATAGAATGAAAGGGATCTTGGAGGTCTTCTAGTCCGGCCCCCTGCTCCGGAAGTGCCCCAGGTCAGAGATACTTCTTTTGGGAAATGTGAAGGGATCCTTGTGTGCTTGAATTCTTAAATGCCTTCCTGAGAGAGTTTTGGATGGTTGATAATGCAAGTAGGTAATTTAGAGAACCTCATTAAAGAAATTGTCCTTGCATTCTTCCAAAGAGTATCTCCTTTTCGGCCAATTCTCCCATTGGCCTCATCCATCACCACCGATGGTCACAAGGGTTTGGCCGCTTTGTGGAAAGAACATAAAATCCAGATCCTCTCATGTCCCGTCCTCCTTTGCTTCTATTTCAGGTTCTGAGATCCTTCCAGGAATGGGGAGTAATTGGGTGGATCCCACAAATCTTTCTCATGATCTGTGTTTCAGAGGAATCCCCAAGGATAAAAGCCAATCTCAGGAAACCTCACTATGTGAGGGAAGACCATTGTGCTGGATTGGAGATTTTCTGGAAAGGTTCTCGTTATCCTTAATTCTCTGTTTTCTCCTGTCTTGGTCATTGGATTTAGTAGAAGGTGACTAAATGAGAAAGCAATAATTCTCTCTTCAAGCTACAAGACTTAAGGCACAAAGGAATTCCTTCCATGATGAGAGATTTCTCTTTGTTCTCAATGATGCAGAAGACAGCAACCTGTTTTTTGGCCTTGCTTTAGAGATAATTTCGACTCAATTCCTACACAGATCCCTGCTGGACCATTTCTGACTCCACCTGTCTTTTCAGGCATTTTCCTGGATTGCTAGAATTTCACGAATTGCTCTTCCATGATGGTTTCAAGCTGCAGGGAATGGGGGAGGGGGAGAATTTGCAGAGATTGAGCGAATGCTTTGGTTGCCAAGTGTACTTCCATATGTTATTCCAAAAGGTCAGGAGAACAATGCAATTGAGGTTTGTTCTTCAGTCTGTGGTGGGGTTTGGTCTTCTCCTTTTGTTCTTCGCTCTCATGATGGAGCCTATGAAAGGCCACCGAAGGCAGAGTGTAGAAGAGGGCAATGGACGTTTCCTGGGCAGTACAGGAAGAAATCTTCAGTTGTGCCTTCAAGCTAGAAAAGAAGTTGAACCTTTTCCTGTTTCCATGCTGTCTCTTTCCTTCCCAGTGGATGAAATGGAGTCACTGTTGTACACTGAATTATCTCCTTCTATTGGTGGAGCTGAAAGAGCCTCTGGATTCCCAACTCAGGTAGGAAGGAAGAGATCAGCAACTAATATGAGGGAGCAGTAGAGAACTTCTAGTTTCCTTTTGGGACTCAACATATGATACTGCTATTCCTGAGCAAAGCACAATAAGGAAATTAGAAATGTAAATTCATGATCAGTCAAACTAGGCCCACCTCTCAACATTTAAGTTTTGGAAATGTCTGGAATTCCTTAGTGCAGACATGTCAAACAGAAGGCCTGGGGGCCCGCGAAGTGGTTTCATGTGGCCCGCGAAGCCATCCTCGAAACAGTGAGGGAACGGCCCCCACTGCCTTTGGCCCTGGCCGAGAGACCCTCCTTCTGCCAGAGACCCTCAGATCTGTCCCACTCCTGCCCAGGCCCCCATAGGTACCCTTGATGCGAACGATGTAGAGCTGGCCACGCCCACCAAGTAGGCCATATGCACTCTAGCCACGCCCACCCAGTAGGCCATGCCCACCCTGGCCATACCCACCCGGCCCCCTGAGGGCAACCGCAATACTGATGCGGCCCTCAATGAAATTGAGTTTGACACCCCTGCCTTAGTGGTTATATCATTCTGATTTCAAAAAACGCCACCTGGCAGTTCATGTTGTCTGTCCCAAGTAAAGCAGACAGGACACACAAATAGTTAGGCTAAATCTATACATATCTTTTTTTTGTATCATTGGGGAAAGGGATAAAAACAGGAGAAGCAGAAACTGCTTTGTGTATCATTTGAATCATGATGGCCAGAAATGTCTTCCTTGTATTTTCATGAATGGGAGCAAGGCTGGTTTTTCAAAGAACCACAAAGACCTCCTGGTTACCATGTCAGACACAAATCCCACAGAATCTCTTGCAAACATCATGAAATGGTGGAGCCCTTGGTAGATGGTGTGTCTAAGGCACACACTGCAACTTTATCAAGGTAGTTTGATGACACTGAAGGTCAGCAGTCATGCCTTAATTGGCTGTCAGCCATAGGCTGTGAATTCTGCCTATTTTAGCAGGTAATGTGTTGAGTCCAGCTAGGGAAATGTCCAATGAGGAATTTTCACTTTCTGTTTTTAAAATTTGTGGATGAAAGGAGTCTCGCAAATTCTACTGAATGTGCTCACAGGGATTCTTCCTTGTTCAGGGTCCTGTGTCCTTTGAGGGGGTGGCTGTCCATTTCAGTAGCAAAGAGTGGTCGCTGCTGGATACCAGGCAAAAAGCCCTCCATCGAGAAGTCATGTTGGAAATGTCTGCGATGTTGGCCCCCTTAGATAAGGTTTCCTCTGGAGGAAAATTAAGTCAGAGCAATGATTCACTAGACTCTTTAGTGACAATTTACATCTATATTTATCTTGTTAAAAATGATTTCATCTCTTCTTTTGTCCTCGAATGTTAATTCCAGTCTGCCCTCACTGTCCTCTTAAGTAGCACAATTTCATTTAAAAGAAAGAGATCAGTGGGCTGATCAGTCATTCTGGCAAGGGTCGACATTTGGTCTTGTGGTCATTGTGGGCCCGTGTCATCACTGCAGAGCTATTAGGAAGAGGATGAGGGAGAGGATGTTTTTGTCAAGCAAGAACATCCGATGTTAACTTCAATGCCTTAACTTCAATGACATACGTTTTCTTATTGAATGTAAGTTAGATGCACCATATGGGAGACAAATTGTGTGCCACATCCTCATGTCCAGACCTGTTCTTCCTTTAAATTTTTAACTGCCAAGAATGAGGGTTAGATCAGGAGCCATTCTAGTCTTTTAAGTTAATAACTAATATTCATGCTGTCATTTCCCCCATTTCTTTCTCCGTAGATGCCTAGTAATAGATAAATCTATGCATTGGAATAGGAAATGGCATGTTGTGGATTATTCTAATTCATATTTCTTCCCCCTCAAGGACTGGATGCGCAGAAGGAAAATCACCAAGAGCCAAATGTAATGCAATTGCAAATCGTCCAATCTGAAATACCTGAAGAGACACCTATAAATCAACGGGAGAGGAGGAAATATGAAAAGAAGAACACTTGCAGAGGAAAATCCATTCTTGAATGTTTGGAAATAGATCGGTCCAGGACCCAAGGCGATTGCAAAGCAAATACGGGGAAATGTCAGAGTAGAAAAAGACTCAAAGCAAACCCCAATTTTAGTAAGCAGTTCAAAACTGGAAAGAGCTTCAGGAGTAATAAACCTATTCCCCATAAAATGACCAAGGCAAGGGAGGAGCTCTACAAAGGTGTGGACTGTGGAAAAACCTTTGGGTGGAGAGGTAATCTAACTTCCCATAAAAGAACACAGGGGGAAAGCCCCATAAGTGCCCAGTCTGTGGGAAAAGATTCAGTTCAAACAGTTGCTTTATTTTCATAAAAGGATGCACACCAGAGAAAAACCCTATGGGTGCCTAGAGTATGCAAAGAGTTTCAGGGACAGGGAGTGTCTCAAATCCCACAAAACGATGCATACAGGCAGAAAACCTTATAAATGTGTGGACTGTGATAAAAGCTTCACTTTGAAGAGTTCCCTTACCTCCCATAGAAGGATCCATACTGGAGAAAAACCCTTTAAATGCATACAGTGTGGGAAGAGCTTCAGGACTAGTAGTTACCTGATATGCCATAGAAGGATCCATTCAGGGGAAAAACCCTATAAATGTGTAGACTGTGGGAAAACCTTCAGGACGAACACTTCTTTTACTAGGCATAAATTGATCCATACGGGAGAGAAACCCTTTAAATGCATGGAGTGTGGGAAGAGCTTTAGGCAAAGTGGTGGCCTTGTTTCCCATACAAGGATCCATACAGGAGAGAAAACCTATAAATGCCTGGAGTGTGGAAAGAGCTTCAGTGAAAAGAGTTCTCTTACTTCTCATATATGGGTCCACACAGGAGGAAAACCCTTTAAATGCATAGAATGTGGAAAGGGCTTCACGAGACGCTATACCCTTTGTTCTCATAAACGGGTCCACACAGGAGAGAAACCATATAAATGCTTGGAGTGTGGAAAAAGCTTCAAAACCAGCAGTCACCTGAACCGCCATAAATGGATCCACACGGGAGAGAAACCCTATAAATGCATGGAGTCTGGAAAGACATTTGCTATAAAGACTTCTCTTACTTGTCATGAAACGATCCACACTGGGGAGAAACCTTACAAATGCATGAAGTGTAGAAAGAGCTTCAGGACCAGAAATTGTCTAAAATCCCACAAAAGGATCCATACAGGGGAAAAACCTTATACATGTGTGGACTGTGGTAAAAGGTTCAGTGTGAAGAGTTCCTGTACTTCCCATAGAAGGATCCATACGGGAGAAAAACCGTATAAATGCATGGAGTGTGGGAAGAGCTTTAGGCAAAGCTGTCACCTTGCTTCCCATAAAAGGATTCATACGGGAGAGAAACCTTATAAATGTATTGAGTGTGGAGAGAGCTACAGATATAGTACTCAACTGAAATCCCACAAAAGGATCCATTCAGGTGAAAAACCGTATAAATGCACAAAATGTGGAAAAGCCTTCAGGACATGTGGTACCCTTGCTTCCCATAAACGGATCCATACAGGAGAGAAACCCTATAAATGCCTGGAGTGTGGAAAAAGTTTCAGTGTAAAGAGTTCTCTTACTTCTCATATACGGATCCACACAGGAGAAAAACCCTATAAATGCATAGAATGTGGTAAGGGCTTCAGGCAAATCTCTGCCCTAGCTTCCCATAAACGGGTCCACACAGGAGAAAAACCGTATAAATGCATGGAGTGTGGAAAGAGCTTCAAAACCAGCAGTTACCTGACTTGCCATAAAAGAATCCATACGGGGGAGAAACCGTATAAATGCCTAGAGTGTGGAAAGAACTTCTTTGAAAAGAGTTCTCTTACTTCTCATGAAAGGATCCACACAGGAGAGAAACCCTACAAATGTATGGAGTGTGGGAGGAGCTTCAGCCAAAGCAGTCAACTTACTTCCCATCACAGGATCCATACAGGGGAAAAACCTTATAAATGCACAGACTGTGGAAAGACCTTCGCTGGCAGTGGCCATCTGACTTACCATAAAAGGACCCACACAGGAGAGAAACCGTATAAATGCCTGGAATGTGGAATGAGCTTCTGTGCTAACCGCACCCTTATTTCCCATAACAGGATCCACACGGGAGAGAAATTGTATGTATGCAATGAATGTGGGAAAAGCTTGAGTTCAAGCAGGAGCCTTACTTACCACATTAGTTCCCACACACGGAAGAAATTGCATCAGTGCACAGAATGTGGGAAGAGCTTCAGATTAAAAAGACTCCTTACTTCCCATAAGAGGATCCACACAGGGGAGAAATAGAAACGTTTGCAACACCGAAGGAGTTTTGGTGAAAACAGAGTGCTTCTCAAGAAAGAATCCACAGAGGGCGGAAAAATATCCTGTGTAAAGCAATGAAATTTTTCCCCTATTAATGTGAGTCATATCAGGGATACATACAGGATGGAGGGAGATCCCTTTAGGGCAAGGGTCCCTAATCTGTGGATTGTTTCCTCCTACCGGTCATGGGTTATTGGCCGCTCAGCTACCTGAGGGGATGGCCATTGTGTATGTTTATTCGTGCGCCTACATCCTCACGAGAGAATTGTGAAAGTCGGAGTTTGTGGCTATGCTCAAGCGAGCCTTGTCAAAAGCTTTGCAGGTGTTTGCCGCACCACTTGAACAAGTGTCAACACAAACATCGCAGGCATTTAGCGTGCCACTTTCATGAATGTCAGCTTGGGCACTCACAACCCCATTCACAAAAGCAGGGGGTGTTTATGCGTGTGCTCACCCAGTGTTCATCCCCCTATAAAACCATCCCTTTCACCCCTGCTCCTGGAACTCTGCTTTATTATTATTATTATTATTATTATTATTATTATTATTATTATTATTAATTTAATTTTTATACCGCCCTTCTCCCGAAGGACTCAGGGCGGTGTACAGGGCAATACAATAAAATACAATATATAAAAATTAAAAGAAATATTAAATAAAACATCCCAATTCAATAGATTAATACAAAGCGTTAAAATACCCCTAAACCCATCAGACCAGGCCGGCTTGTTCAAATAAATATCTTTTTAGGTCACGTCGGAAGGAGCGACGGTCGGGAGCCGTCCGGAGCTCCACCCGTAAATGATTCCAAAGGTCTGGCACGCCCACAGAGAACGCCCTCCCCCTGGGGGCCGCCAGTCAACACTCTTTGACCGACGGCACCCTAAGGAGGCCCTCTCTGTGGGAGCGCACTGGACGAAGGGAAGTTGATGCCGGCAGCAGGTGCTCCCGTAAGTAGAGACTGAAGTAAGTAAGTAAGTAGAGACTGAAGTGTCCTTAATTTGTATAAAAGTATCTACTGTCAGGTAAAACCATCTAAAAATATGGAGTGTAAAAAGAATAACATTGTGTAAAAATGTGGAGAACAATCTTCCTTCTTTTGGAGGATTGCCATAGGAGCAGTGAATAAATGTATTTGGATTTTGGAAAGTTGCCAGGATGGAGTTCTTAATTTCAGAGGTATTACCTATTTGATTAATTTTCTCAAGAAAGTCTGTTAAACAATTGCCCCTCTCATTACTCCAAAACTCTGCTTGGTCATCAAAGTGCTTTATTTCAGCAGAAGCAACATCTGAAGTGAATCTGAGATCAGTCTCCAGGGTTTGTGAAGAACTAGTGTACGTAAGCCAAAAAAGGAAAAGTGTGTCTCTGTGTATTCATTTTAGTTCTAATTGGGTTAAAAATACTGGCTTTCTTTAAATATATAGCTGTCAACTTTGAAAATGAGACTGGCTGCAGCCATTTCCCCCCTCATTTCAAGTTGCCAGATGGAATGGAGGAAGCGGGCCTTGTCCAGGTGTTTCGCTAGTCAAAACAATCCAATGTCCCATGGGAATCAAGGTCATCTATTGCTCCCGCAATTGGGGATTGGGCATAGTATAAGAAAGCCCGCCAAACTATTCTATTGGGAAATGTAGTTGCTTGCACAGTACTGGGGTGGGAAGTTTAACTTTATAATAATGTAACTTTTTGGAGGGAACTTTAATCTTGTTTTCACTTTTGACCCTGAAGATACTTTGTAACAATAAACATGTTTTTTGATGAATTTGTACGTCTTAGAGTTCTGCTTTATTCGTCTCTATCGCAACCATGACAGTAGCAAGGTATTTAAGCTTTTTTCTTCATATACTATATGAAGTTTGGTTTACTATGTACAAGTTTGATTTACAAGTGAAAATGTCTCCCAAATGTTTATATGTACACTCCAGTCTGGTGCAGAATTGCATTAACCCAGCTGAAAGGGACTTTATTGATCCGTGTACCATATGAGCAATTTTTTTCTAAAGAAAGGACTTAAATTGCTTGATTTAAATTATTCACTGTTCAGTTTGACAGATTAATCAGTACTATATTTTCTATTTCTCAAGGTTTTAAATGTTACTTTAGTGCTCCATTTCATTTTGTTGTGCCAAGTTGATCAGAAAGGTCAATCGTACTTGACACGTTAGGGGACCGTAGCATTGCTATGCTTTTGGAGAAAACTGTTTCAAGCATGACTGTGAGTTTGTGCTTTTTACCTTAATACAGCTTTTCAAAAACATATTTTCTGATTATTAACCTTTCTAATTTTGAAAGGTGAATAAATTATTGGAAACAGTTGTGGCACATTGTAAATGATGCCCTACTTAATACAC
The DNA here is from genome assembly GCF_947247035.1 of Vipera ursinii. Lineage (NCBI taxonomy): Eukaryota > Metazoa > Chordata > Lepidosauria > Squamata > Viperidae > Vipera > Vipera ursinii. The sequence goes on along the minus strand of NC_139513.1, from coordinate 2,146,140 downwards.
ATTGAACAAAAAATGAAGAAAACAGATGAATACGGAGGAGAACTTGGGTGGAGGGAGTGTGTGTAATAAAAAGTTACAAAATGGTAGAAGGAGGTGGAATGAATTCAGATCTGATTTATGTTTCATGTTGCACAATGATGCACAGAAAACATGAAATGACAAAAGCATTAACAAGGTAGATTTCTCTATGAAAAGAAATTGTAGCCTATAAAATGTGGGAACATTCCACATTCTAAAATCTTGGCATTTTTTAGAATTTTCCTAATTATACAATTTTACCTTTTTAAATTTTTATCTATTGTGGATTTTTCCTCCTACCAATAGGAGCTTATTGGATTATAAATGCTGGCTATTTGGCCACTGTGGATTACAGTATAAGATATAGAGACCAAGATGAGCACTTCAAACCTATCTAAACTTGGGAGAAAAGGATCTTCTGCCCCTGCCTCAACCTCTGCAAGTCCAGTATATCAAAAATCAATTACGACAGTGCTGCAGCAAGAAAAAATGGATGCCCAACAAAAAGACACTCAGACCATTTTGCAGGCAATTGCAGCCCAGACGGCATCCTCGACAAAAAAACTATGAAGATTTGAAAAATGATCTTGATAAAATGAATAAAAAATATTACCATAGATTCTCAGATTGAAAACTTTAAACAAACTATTACAGATAATCAGCAAAGGATCCAAAAAATGGAAGATAAGTCAGTCGAAGTTGACCAAAAATTGAATCCTTAAAAGATGAAAAGGAAAAACTGGTCCAAATAAATGGAGAATTGGAAGATTCTCTCATGGAGCGGGCATCATACTTTTTAAGATTTCAAAATTTAATAGAAGACAAGGAAGAGGACCTCCTAGACCTGATAACTGAGTTACTTGCAGATGTTCCAGGAGTGGGGAAGACTCAAATGGAAGGAGAATTGGATCAGGTCTACAGAGTTAACTCAAACTATGCTAGAAAGATAAAAAGGACAAGTATAAGAATTGGAAAGAGGGGCACATGACTAAGTCAGAATATCAGCAAATAGCCCGTGCCTGCAAAGATGAAGTGAGGAAAGCTAAGGCTCAAAATGAACTAAGGCTTGCGACCAAAGTCAAAAATAACAAAAAATGCTTCTTTCAACATATAAAAAACAAGAAAAAAATTAAGGAAATGATTGGTCCATTAGTGGGGGAAAGTGGCAAGAAGGTGACAAGCAATAGGGAGAAAGCAGAACTATTTAACTCGTTTTTTGCATCTGTCTTTACACAAAGGGAAAAAACAGCCCAACCTACCAAAAACAGTGCCATAAAAAACAGAATAGAAATGCAAGTTAAGATAGGCAAGAAAATGGTAAGTGACCACCTGTCCAGCCTAGACGAGTTCAAATCACCAGGACCAGATGGATTACACCCCAAGGTTCTCAAGGAACTGGCAGACGTGATCTCAGAACCACTGAACTATATTTTTCATAGATCCTGGAGCACTGGGGAACTACCAGAGGACTGGAAGAGAGCTGATGTAGTTCCCATCTTCAAAAAAGAGAAAAAATAGATCCAGGAAACTACAGACCTATCAGCCTGACCTCAATACCTGGGAAGATTCTGGAAAAGATAATCAAACAACAAATCAGCGAACACCTTGATGCAAGCAAAGTCATCACTAAAAGTCAACATGGGTTTGTCAAAAACAGATCATGCCAGACAAATCTTATTACATTCTTTGACCAAGTGACAAAATTAGTGGACCAGAGGAATGCTGTATTTACTTGGACTTCAGTAAGGCATTTGATAAAGTAGATCACAACCTACTACTTGAGAAGATAGAAAAATGTGGGTTAGATAGCATCACCACCAAATGGATTCGTAGCTGGCTGACAGGCCATACTCAGCGTGTGGTCGTGAATGGAACCGCATCTACATGGAAGGAAGTGTGTAGTGGGGTGCCCCAGGGCTCTGTTCTGGCCCCAGTGCTCTTCAATATCTTCATTAACGATTTGGATGAGGGGATAGATGGGGAACTCATCAAATTTGCAGACAACACCAAGCTGGCAGGAATAGCCAATACTCCAGAAGATAGGCTTAAGATACAGAAGGATCTGGACAGACTTGAACATTGGGCACTATCTAACAAAATGAAATTCAATGGTGAAAAAAGTAAGGTTCTGCATTTAGGCAGGAAAAATCAAATGCACAGGTATAGTATAGGTGGTACCTTGCTCAATAGTAGTAACTGTGAGAGGGATCTCGGAGTCCTAGTAGACAGTCACCTCAATATGAGCCAGCAGTGTGCTGCAGCTGCCAAACAAGCCAACACAGTGCTAGGCTGCATTAACAGAGGGATAGAATCAAGATCGCGTGAAGTACTAATACCACTTTACAATGCCTTGGTAAGGCCACACCTGGAATACTGCATCCAGTTTTGGTGACCACGATGTAAAAAAGATGTCGAGACTCTAGAAAGGGTACAGAGAAGAGCTATATGATTAGGGGGCTGGAGGCTAAACATATAGGGAACGGTTGCTGGAATTGGGTATGTGTAGTTTAATGAAGAGAAGGGTGAGGGGTGACAATATAGCAGTTTTCCAATATCTCAGGGGCTACCACAAAGAAGAGGGAGTCAAGCTATTCTTCAGAGCACCTGAAAGCAGGACAAGAAGCAACAGATGGAAACTAGTCAAGGAGAGAAGCAACCTAGAACTAAGGAGAAACTTCCTGACAGTTAGAACAATTAACCAGTGGAACAACCTGCCTCCAGAGGTGGTGAATGCTCCAACACTGGAGGTTTTAAGAAGAGACTGGACAGCCATTTGCCTGAAATGGTATAAGGTTTCCTGCCTGAGCAGGGGGTTGGACTAGATGACCTCCAAGGTCCCTTCCAACTACTACTTCTTCTTCTTCTTCTTCTTCTTCTTCTTCTTCTTCTTCTTCTTCTTCTTCTTCTTCTTCTTCTTCTTCTTCTTCTTCTTCTTCTTCTTCTTATTATTATTATTATTATTATTATTATTATTATTATTATTATTATTTTTTAAACTGGCAATTTATGTTCCAGCAGTTGATGGAAATGGGTTTCCACAAAAACTTTATAAATGAAATTCAAGCAATTTACCATAAACAAACGGCTAGAATAATCCTAAAACATATAGGGAACGTTTGCTGGAATTGCGTATGTGTAGTTTAATGAAGAGAAGGGTGAGGGGTGACCTGATAGTGTTCCAGTATCTCAGGGGCTGCCACAAAAAAGAGGGAGTCAAGCTATTCTCCAAAACACCTGAAAGCAGGACAAGAAGCAACAGATGGAAACTAGTCAAGGAGAGAAGCAACCTAGAACTAAGGAGAAACTTCCTGAAAGTTAGAACAATTAACCAGTGGAACAACCTGCCTCCAGAGGTGGTGAATGCTGCAACACTGGAAGTTTTTAAGAAGAGACTGGCCAGCCATTTGTCTGAAATGGAATAGAGTTTCCTGCCTGAGCAGGGAGTTGGACTAGATGACCTCCAAGGTCCCTTCCAACTACTACTACTACTACTTCTTCTTTTTCTGGGAGACTTTATGTCCACGGGAGACCACCATTGTCCAAATAGGCGGGAGTGAGTCCCTCCTCCTGAGATGCGGCTCTCAGGTTCAGATGGGCTTGTTGCTCACATACCTGGCACCCAGCTGTGTGGCAACAGCCCTGCCCAGGTTGCTCGACACCCTCTCAGGATTGGTGGTGGAGTTCTCCAGGCTTATAGTTTCGGGTGACTTCAACCTGCCTGCCCTGGGAGGGTTGTCAGAGTTAGCTCGAGAGTTCATGGCTTCCATGATGGCCATGGACCTGACCCAAGTAATTCATGGCCCAACTCGTGGAGGTCACACTCTCGACCTGGTGTTTTTATCTGGACAGTGGTTGGATGATCTGGGAGGGGGTTTGCCAGCTATTGTCCCCCTATCATGGTCCGATCATCATCTCCTGCGACTGGTCTTCTGTTATGCTACCCCCCGCTGCTGGGCTGCGGAACCGACCAGATGGTTCCGCCCCAGGCGCCTAATGGATCCAGAACGGTTCCAAATGGCACTTGGGTCTATACCCATTGCCCTCACTCACAACCTGGCCAGTGCCTTGGTGGATGCCTGGGAAAAGGCAGCCACCGAAGCACTCGACCGTGTTGTACCCTTGCGACCCCTGACTCGGCGCAGATCCCACTGGGCTCCATGGTTTTCTGTGGAGCTCCGGGTGATGAAGCGTCGGAGACGGGGTCTAGAGAGTGGTTGGAGGTCCAGCCGATCTGAATCTGACCGATTGCAGCTAAGATTCTTTATAAGGTCTTATCTTGCGGCGTTGAGGACGGCGAAGGCTAACTACTTCGCTGCCCTCATCGCCTCTGCAGATAATCGCCCAGCCACCCTGTTTACGGTAACTCGCTCCCTTCTTAACCAGGTGAGGGAGGACCCCTTACAGGGACGGGCCGAGGAGTTTAGTCATCATCTGATGGACAAAATCGCTCAGATCTGGGCTGGCTTGGACTCCGACTGGTCGGAGTCTGATGTGGAGGAATCGGACGGTCTTGAGCATGTTATCTGGACTGAGTTTGATCCTGTTTCCCCTGATGATGTGGACAGGATTATGGGGAGGCTGAGCTCCACCACCTGTTTGTTGGATCCGTGCCCCTCCTGGCTGGTTTATGCGGCTCGGGAGGAGACACGATGCTGGTTCCAAGCAGTAATAACTGCTTACTTGAAGGAGGGTATCTTCCCCAATGCCTTGAAGGTGGTGAGACCCCTCCTCAAGAAGCCTGCCCTGGACCCGGCTGTTTTAAATAACTATCGTCCGGTCTCCAACCTTTGCTTTCTGGCAAAGGTTGTTGAGAGTGTGGTGGCACATCAGCTTCCTCTGTTCCTGGAGGAAACTGATTATCTGGATCCGTACCAATCGGGTTTCAGGCCCGGTCACAGCACGGAGACGGCATTGGTTGCGCTGGTGAATGATCTCTGGCGGGCTCAGGACGGGTTGTTTCTCTGTCCTAGTCCCATTAGACCTCTCAGCGGCTTTTGATACCATCGACCATGGTATCCTACTGCGGTGTCTCAAGGGGTTGGGAGTGGGAGGCACCGTTTTATGGTGGTTCTCCTATCTCCTGGGCCGCTCGCAGTCGGTATTGACGGGAGGGAAGAGATCCGCCCCGAGGCCTCTCGTTTATGGAGTTCCTCAGGGGTCGGTTCTCTCTCCCCTCCTGTTCAACATCTATATGAAGCCGCTGGGCGAGATCATTCATGGTTTCGGGGTGGGGTATCATCAGTATGATGATACCCAACTTTTTTTCTCCACCCCGAACCAACCCAGTGATGCCCTCGACGTGATGTCCCGTTGCCTGGAGGCGGTCCAGGTCTGGATGGGGAGAAACAGGCTTCGTCTCAATCCTGGCTGTGCATACCAGCATCTCAGGTTAACCAGACTATTCCATCTTTAACGATGGGGGGTGAGGTGTTACCCCCTGTTGATAGGGCTCACAACTTGGGCGTCCTCCTGGATTTACGGCTCAATTTTTTAAAAAAAATTCCATTTATATCCCGCCCTTCTCCGAAGACTCAGGGCGGCTTACAAGCTTAGCAGTAGCCTTCATTCTATGTATATGCCTGCTTATTAGGGCTTTCGCACACACACCAAGTGGCATTTTGAAGATCACATAGGATCCGTGACCAGAGGGGATTTTGCCCACGTTCACCTGGTGCACCAGTTGCGACCCTATCTGGACCGAGATGCCCTACGCACAGTCACCCATGCGTTCGTGACCTCCCGGTTAGACTACTGCAACGCTCTCTATATGGGGCTGCCCTCGAGGACCACTTGGAGGCTTCAGCTGGTGCAGAATGCTGCTGCGTGAGTTGTGATGGGGGTTTCCCGATACTCCCATGTAACACCTCTACTCCAGAGCTGCATTGGCTTCCGGTTGCTCTCCGGGTGAGATTCAAGGTGCTGGTGATGACCTATAAAGCCCTAAATGGCTTGGGTCCGGGATATTTAAGGGAACACCTGCTGCCGGCATCAAGTTCCCTTTGTCCTGTGCGCTCCCACATGGAGGGCCTTCTCAGGGTGCCGCCGCTAAAAGACTGCTGGCGGATAACACCCAGGGGGAGGGCCTTCTCAGTGGGTGCGCCTGCCGTTTGGAACCAGCTGCCCGTAGAGCTGAGGACTGCCCCCGACCTACGGTCATTCTGCCGGGACCTGAAGACCTGGCTCTTTGACCTTTCCGGCCCAGGCTGAGAGTTTTTAAATGGGGTTCTATATTTTTTCAGGGATTAAATTTAATTATTTTAACTGTTTTTAACTTTTGTATTGTATTAACGTTTTTAAATACTTTGTAAACCGCCCTGAGTCCTACGGGAAAAGGGCGGTATATAAATTCAATAAACTTAAACTTAAACAACTTCTTCTTCTTCTTCTTCTTCTTCTTCTTCTTCTTCTTCTTATTCTTATTATTATTATTATTATTATTATTATTATTATTATTATTATTATTATTATTATCGGAGACTATATAGAAAACTTTGATATCAAAAAAGATACAAGGCAGGGGTGTCCATTATCCCCACTGCTATTTATATTAACATTGACCAGAAATATTAAACAACATAGAAATTAAAGGATTGGAGATAAAAGAACAAAGTCCAAATTACAAGCCTTTGCGGACAACTTGGTTTTTATTTTGGGGGAGCCACTTGAAACAGCTACTAAACTGTTGGAGAAAATAGAAAAGTTTGGAGAACTGGCAGGTTTGAAAATAAACAGAGATTAAAGTACCGGTATTAACAAAAAACCTAACAGACAAACAGAAAACAAAAAAAACAAACCTACAAATAACTAAAAAAGCATTTAGGAATTCACCTAACAGCAAGATGTATAACATTAAAAGAAGATAACTATGAAAGATTGTTGAAACAAATAAAACTGGACTTGTAAAAGTGGAAAAATCTTCAACTGTTGCTGTTAGGAAGAATAGCTACAGTTAAAATGAATATTTTATCAAAAGTAGTCTTCCTATTTCAAACAATCCCTGTAAAACTGGGAACGGTTTTCTTTGATGATCTAAATGCAACAATATTGAGATTTATCTGGTAAGGGAAGAAAGCATAAATTAAAGTGAAAATGTTACAAGAAGCTAAAAATAGTGGAGGATTTGGACTCCAGGACTGGAGACTATATTATCAAGCAGCCATTTTACCATGGCTTAAAGAATGGATAATGCTGAGAAATAAAAGACTATTGTACCTAGAGGGGCATGACCTACAAATTGATTGGCATGCCTTTCTATGGTATGAGAAAAGTAAAATACCTTCAAAATCACTTTATAAGGAATGTACTTCTTTTAGAATGGGAAACAATAAAGCAGAAAATATATTATCTAGACCCGTACCAATCGGGCTTCAGGCTCGGGTACAGCACAGAGACGGCATTGGTCGTGCTGGTGAATGATCTCTGGCGGGCTTGGGACAGGGGATGTTCCTCTGTCCTAGTCTTGTTAGATCTCTCAGCGGCTTTTGATACCATCGACCATGGTATCCTACTGCGGCGTCTCAGGGGGTTGGGAGTGGGGGGCACTGTTTTACAGTGGTTCTCCTACCTCCTGGGCCGCTCGCAGTCGGTGTTGACAGGAGGGCAGAGATCCGCCCCGAGGCCTCTTGTTTGTGGAGTTCCTCAGGGGTCGGTTCTCTCTCCCCTCTTGTTCAACATCTATATGAAGCCACTGGGTTAGCTCATTCGTGGTTTCGGGGTGGGGTATCATCAGTATGCTGATGATACCCAGCTTTTTCTTTCCACCCCGAACCAACCCAGTGATGCCCTCGATGTGATGTCCCGTTGCCTGGAGGCGGTCCGGGTTTGGATGGGGAGAAACAGGCTTCGACTCAGTCCCGCCAAGACTGAGTGGCTGTGCATACCGGCATCTTGGGAGAACCAGTTTTGTCCATCGTTAACTATGGGGGATGAAGTGTTACCCCCCGTTGATAGGGCTCACAACTTGGGGGTTCTCCTGGATTCACGGCTCAGTTTGGAAGATCATATAGGAGCCGTGACCAGGGGGGCTTTTGCCCAGGTTCGCCTGGTGCGCCAGTTGTGCCCCTATCTGGACCGAGATGCCCTACGCACAGTCACTCATGCGCTCGTGACCTCCCGGTTAGACTACTGTAACACTCTCTACATGGGGCTGCCCTTGAGGACCACTCGGAGGCTTCAGCTGGTGCAGAATGCGGCCACGCGAGTTGTGATGGGAGTCTCCCGATACTCCCGTGTAACACCTCTTCTCCATGAGCTGCATTGGCTTCCAGTTGTCCTCCGGGTGAGATTCAAGGTGCTGGTGATGACCTATAAAGCCCTAAATGGCTTGGGTCCGGACTATCTAAGGGAACACCTGCTGCCGGCATCAATTCCCATTGTCCTGTGCGCTCCCATAGGGAGGGCCTCCTTAGGGTGCCGCTGGTCAGGGAATGCCGGCGGGTGATCCCCAGAGGGAGGGCATTCTCTGTGGGCACGCTTGCCCTTTGGAATGATTTACCTGTGGAACTCCGGACTGCCCGCGACCTGCGCTTGTTTTGCCGGGACCTGAAAACCTGGCTTTTCGATCTATCTGGCCTGGACTGAGGGTTTTTTTAGTTTTAGGTTTTAACATTGTTTTCTTGTTGGGCTATTATTAATTTAATTCTTTTTAATTCTATTTTTATCTTAATTTTATATTGTCTTTTAAATACTGCCCTGTAAACTGCCCTGAGTCCTTTGGGAATAGGGCGGTATAGAAAACTAATTAATTAAATAAATAAATATATTAAACTACCTGAGTGGCTTTCAACAATGGAAGCTTTTGCTTTCCAAAATTTAATTAACTATGACAAAGTTGTTACCTACAAAGATATTTTAGATAAGGAAGGAAAATTGAAAGACAGACAAGACCTACAAAGACAAGGTATTGACTTAGCATGGTGGCCATATTTACAAATTCAAACAAGATATAGAAAAATGCAAAGACAATGGGATTTTATAAAGGATAGAATTTGATCAAATATTATTAAAAACACACGAAAACCTGATTAAGAAACTTTACAGATTTCTAATAAACTTAAAGATGGAAGAAGAACAAGTAAAAGATACAATGATAACATGGGCACATTTTTTTTTGGATATTCTATAGATTTGGAAGACTGGCAAAAATTATGGGACAGAAATATTAAATTGACTAAAGCAGTTTCATATAAAAAAATTTGTGTGTAAAATATTTTATAGATGGCATATGATACCAATAAGATTAGCTAAAATGTTTAAAAATACTTCAAATAATTGCTGGAAATGTAAACAAAGGCCAGGTACCTATTACCATATCTGGTGGGTATGCCTTAAAGCGAAAAAGTTCTGCTTAAGATACATACATGGTTGGAAAAGATGACTAAAATACAGGTTGAATTTAAGCCAGAATTGGTTTTGTTAGGAATATTAGGAGCTAAGTATGAAAAGGAGAATGAGTATCTAATATTGCATGTATTGACAGCAGCGAGAATAGCATTTGCCTAATAGTAGAAAAATGAAAACCTATCAACTGAGAAGATTGTAATCAAGAAAATTCTAGAATGCACAGAAATGGACAGATTAATTTTAGAGAATAAAGAGAAAGAGGATTCAATTTATTTTAAAACATGGGATAAATTTTACCAATGGTTAGGAAAATGACTAGCGAGAAATGAATGTGATATGTAATTTGAATATTTATTACTAAGGAGAATGATATGTACTAATTGATACTGTATGATTATTGTTTAGCATATATATTATAGCTATTTACAGTTATATTAATTAGTCTTAACTGAACATATGTACCCAAGACAATAGTCTGTTTGCTAAAGCTTGAAAATGTTATTGGGGGCCAACCCCAACGTTGTTCCCAACCCCATTCCTACCCTAATCCTGATCCTAACCCCATCCCAAATCCTGATCCTTACCCTGGTTATATCCTCTTCCTAACCCAATAAAATTTAATAAAAATTCTTATAAAAATAATAATTAACCAGTAGAACAACCTGCCTCCAGAAGTGGTGAATGCGCCAACACTGGAAGTTTTTAAGAAGAGACTGGACAGTCATTTGTCCGAAATGGTATAGGGTTTCCTGCCTGAGCACGGGGTTGGGCTAGATGACCTCCAGGTTCCAACTTTATTATTGTTATTTTGAAGGGCTTTTAGGGGCGAATGGAGGCCAAGGCCTTGAAGGGGATCACGTCCCAGGATGTGGGGATCCTCCCAATCATTCTGCCTCAGCCATGGGGTGACCCTGAGGGAATCACTGGGGGTGGGGAAGGTTTCCCATCAGAGAAACAATTGAGAGGGGGCAATTGTGGTTCTTCTCCTTTAGGGTTAGGGTTTTTTATCCAGCCTGCCTAAATCAGGGACATGATGGCCCCAAGAGGTTTGAGGGTGCTAGAAAGGGGCACTTGAGGTGGGCTGGAGGAGGCCCCTGAAAGAAAAGAGAGGGAGGCCTAATTCGGAGTCAGACTGAGAGAAAAGAGTCAGGTGCATCCTAGGGAGCCCCAAAGACCACCAATGGCAGTGCTTCCCTAGCGTGGCCTTTTTCCCCTATCCCCCCAGCAGCAAAGAGGTTCCTCCCACCACTCCAAGGACCACCTTGGATCACTGGGAGGGGGGTGGTCAGAGGGGGAGGGGAGGGGTCTTGCAACCTGCCCCTCCCTCACCCTGCAGTCTTTTCCTCAACATCTCCCCAGAGGTGGATGCCAGTCCCTTCCCCCCCAGACACCCAGCATCAATGGGGCTGCCCCCCAAGTGTGGCCCTGCTCCTTTATGGGTTGGGGGGGCTCCCTGAATCGGAAACACTTCAACGCCTTTGGACATAATGGGCCCTCCAAGAGTCTCAAAAGGGCTGGAAAAGGATTCTGGAGGGGCCCCCAAAGGAGGCCCCATCCAGACCGACGGACAAAAAGAAGTTGAGGCCGTCTCTGAGGAGCCCCGAAGAAGCCCGATGGGGGCGCTTCCCTCAGAGCCGCGTCTCTTTCTCTCAATGGCTTTTCCCGCTTCGCCGTCTGAAGGAATCGCACTGGGAGGATGGGTGGGGCGTGGCCAGAAGAGAGACTGGGGAGTGGAGAAGCTTTGCAAGGTCCCGCCTCCCTTGCCCTGAAGCCTTTCCTCCAATGCCTCTCATGGGATTCCCAGCGCCCCTTTTTCCCCTTCCAGGGATGCTCACCAGTTGACCCACCAGCAGCAACAGGGGGACCCAGCAGAGCCCATGGAAGATTTCCCTAAAGTCCCTCCCAAGAGAAGTAGGGGAGAAGTGGAATTGGGAGGGTGGGTGGATATTGTGTAGTGGGCTTTGGACCGCGTGGACTGCATGGAAAGGCAGATGAGTGCAGCATATCAGCTCTTTATTGTGGTCAGACAGAACTGGAACAAAGGGCTGCCTGATCCCTTATATACCTGGCCAGGTACACCTCAGGCCAATGCCTTTAACTGAATTTCCCGCCGTCCGCGAGCCAGCCAATCCTATTGCAGTATAGCGCCACCTGGTGGTGTCAGTGGCCACTGCTAATATGGTTACCCAACTATATACATCTATATACATAAAGGTCGCGATGGGTCGGACACGACTTCGCAACTAACAACAACAACAACATAACAGTGGGGGTCTTGACAGGGACTCAGTTCCTCAGTTTCTGCTCCAAAGGACTTTCTGGGTTTTTCCCCCCCTTTGAAGACATTTTGCTTCTCATACAAGAAGCTTCTTCAGCTCTGACTGGATGGTGGGGAGTAGTCAGACCTTGGACTACTCCATGGGGTGATGGGGTGATTCTGATTTTTATATTATTGCTATCTTCTAGTCAGTGGCTATCCTTTTCCCCTCCACATTTTTCTCATGCTCCTTAATTACATAATTATTACAAATGACACAACTACTGAAGCTGGATTGATCCATAATAATAATAATAATAATAATAATAATAATAATAATAATAATAATAATAATAATAATAATAAGTTGGAAGGGACCTTGGAGGTCATCTAGTCCAACCCCCTGCTCAGGCAGGAAACCCTATACCATTTCAGACAAGTGGCTGTCCAGTCTCTTCTTAAAAACTTCCAGTGTTGGAGCATTCACCACCTCTGGAGGCAGGTTGTTCCACTGGTTAATTGTTCTAACTGTCAGGAAGTTCCTCCTTAGTTCTAGGTTGCTTCTCTCCTTGACTAGTTTCCATCCGTTGCTTCTTGTCCTGCTTTCAGGTGCTTTGGAGAATAGCTTGCCTCCCTCTTCTTTGTGGCGGCCCCTGAGATATTGGAAGACTGCTATCATGTCACCCCTCACCCTTCTCTTCATTAAACTACACATGACTCGAGTCTGCATTCTCATTTCTTAGGGGAATATTGATGTATCTCCTGAGATTTATATATGGATAGGTAAAAAATAATCTGGGTTAAATCTGTCAGTTCAGGCAAGCTTTTATGGGATGTTTGGAGGATGGAAACAGGGATCACCCCTCTTGGCTTCTTCATCTGGTCTGGAAGATGAAGGAGGAGAAAACGAAAAGGATGTGGTCTACAACAGAGGGAAACATCACCAGGCATCAAGCTCTCAAAATATAACAAAAGCAGCATAAAACGTCAAGTTCTGACAGAAGTTGTGTGTGTGTGTGTGAGAGAGAGGTGGGGGGGGAGGGAGGGAAAGAAAAGGAGAGAGCGAGGGAGAGAGCGAAAGAGAGCACAAGTGGGACAGAGAGGCAGAGAGAGAGACAGACAGGAGGGAGGGAAGGAGAAAGAGAAAGGCTCAAAAAGAGCCTTGGTGGAGCAGTGGGCTAATGCCTCCTTAAGTAACACCAGCTGCCTGCAATTAGTGCAGGTTCGCATCCCACCAGGCTCAAGGTTGACTCAGCCTTCCATCCTTCCCAGGTAGGTAAAATGAGGACCCAGATTGTTGGGGGCAATAAGCTGACTTTGTAATAATGCCGCTTGGGGGGGGTGTGAAAGCCCTAATAAGCAGGCATATACATAGAATGAAGGCTACTGCTAAGTTTGTAAAGCCGCCCTGAGTCTTCGGAGAAGGGCGGGATATAAATGGAATTAAAAAAATAAAAAAAAGTAAGAGGGAGAGGGAGAGACCAAGCAAGTGGGAAAGACAGGAAGCAAGAGGGAGAGTGAGTGGGAGAGAGGACAAGAGAGGCAGACGGAGGGAGGGAGGGAGCGAAAGGGAAAGAGAGAGAGAAAGAGACGGAGAGGGAGGGAAAGAGAGGAGGAGGAAGAGCGCGCGGGAGGGAGGGTGGGTGGGGAATAGAGAATCGTTCGGCTCCCAAAAGTACGGAATCCGTATACTCTCCGGGAGACTTTCTTCAAGGGAGGCCTGTCATCTCTCCACGGCATTTACCGGGTGCTAAAGGGTAGAGCTCGTCCTCCAGGGCGGAGCCGGTGCCGAACAGAGGGTTGGGCTGGATAGCTTCCAAGGATGCTCCCATGGCCGTGATTTCACCGCAGGACCCAGCAGGAGGCGCATTCTGGGCTGCAGACTGACTGTATGCCACTGCGCATGCTTGACTCCTGCGTGGTCGGGAGACTGCAGCCTGTGAGTTCCTCTCCGGGAATCTGGGGTGGGGGGTGGAGGGGGGACGGGCAAGAAGGGCTCCCGCGACTCAGATCATACTCAGATCCTCTCCAAGGGAGGAGAAACTGTCTCCGAATCCTGAGGCACCCCATAACTGCTCTGGGCTGTGCATACAGGAGATCTAACAAGGGGGGAGGGGAAGAAAGTTGAGAGGGGTGGTGGTGGTAGGGGAGAGGAAGAGGAGAGGAAGCCTAACCTGCTCACGTCTCCTTCAGATTCAGCTTCCAAGACGGGAACGACCTTCGGAGAGCCAGCAGAGACCAGTTGCCCGACAGTGCCAGTGGCTGAAAGCTTCCTGGCGAGTGTGGCAGAGGAGAAGAAGCAAGAATAGAATGAAAGGGACATTGGAGGTCTTCTAGTCCGGCCCCCTGCTCCAGAAGTGCCCCAGGTCAGAGATACTTCTTTTGGGAAATGTGAAGGGATCCTTGTGTGCTTGAATTCTTAAATGCCTTCCTGAGAGAGTTTTGGGTGGTTGATAATGCAAGTAGATAATTTCGAGAACCTCATTAAAGAAATTGTCCTTGCATTCTTCCAAACAGTATCTCCTTTAGGCCAATTCTCCCATTGGCCTCATCCATCACCACCGATGGTCACAAGGGTTTGGCCACCTTGTGGAAGGAACATAAAATCCAGATCCTCTCATGTCCCGTCCTCCTTTGCTTCTATTTCAGGTTCTGAGGTCCTTCCAGGAATGGGGAGTAATTGGGTGGATCCCACAAATCTATCTCATGATCTGTCTTTCAGAGGGATCCCCAAGGATAAAATCCAATCTCAGGAAACCTCACTATGTGAGGGAAGACCATTGTGCTGGATTGGAGATTTTCTGGAAAGGTTCTCGTTATCCTTAATTCTCTGTGTCTTCTCCTGTCTTGGTCATTGGATTTAGTAGAAGGTGACTAAATGAGAAAGCAAAAATTCTCTCTTCAAGCTACAAGACTTAAGGCACAAAGGAATTCCTTCCATGATGAGAGATTTCTCTTTGTTCTCAATGATGCAGAAGACAGCAACCTGTTTTTTGGCCTTCCTTAAGAGATAATTTCGACTCAATTCCTACACAGATCCCTGGTGGACCATTTCTGACTCCACCTGTCTTTGCAGGCATTTTCCTGGATTGCTAGAATTTCATGAATTGCTCTTCCATGATGGTTTCAAGCTGCAGGGAATGGGGGAGGGGGAGAATTTGCAGAGATTGAGTGAGTGTTTTGGTTGCCAAGCGTGTACTTCCATGTGTTCTAAAAAGCTAGGAGAACAATCCAATTGAGGTTTATTCTTCAGTCTGTGGTGGGGTTTGGTCTTCTCCTTTTGTTCTTGGCTCCCATGATGGAGCCTATGAAAGGCCTCCGAAGGCAGAGTGTTGAAGAGGCCAATGGAGGTATCTTTTGCAGGACAGGAAGAAATCTTCAGTTATGCTTTCAAGCTAGACATGATGAAGTTGAACCCTTTCCTGTTTCCATCCTGTCTCTTTCTTTCCCAGTGGACAAAATGGAGTCACTGTTATTCACTGAATCATCTCTTTCTGTTGGTGGAGCTGAAAGAGCGGCTGGATTCCCAACTCAGGTACGAAGGAAGAGATCAGCAGCTAATATGGGGGAGCAGTAGAGAACCTCTAGTGTTGTGATTCAGGGTCAGCCTGTGGGTTCGGCAGTTGGGTCAGACGACTCAGAGGAGGAGGGGGGTGTTGAAGAGCTTGCTGAGGGGGTTGAAGATCTTGCTGATGAGAGCCCTCAGCCAGGCCCCTCCCACCTGGTCACTACGGAGACCCAGCTGTGTGAGCCTGACAGCGTGGATGAAGATGACCCACAGCTGGCCCTGTTCAAGGACGCCCAACGCAGGAGGCAGTCAATCAGGAGTAAACAGAGGAAGGCAATGGGGCACCTTGGAAGGAGGCAGAGAGAAGCCACGCCCTGAACTGTATAAAAGGGGAATGCGTGGGAGGGCTGGTTTGCTGAAGGCAACCGCTTGATTAGTTCTTGTTTCATGGTTGGTGTCTTGTTTTGCTCTGTTTTATCTTAATAAATTTGGCAGGCTTAATTCCAGCCTCTTGCCGTTTGTAAAGGGGTTGTCCCTGCCTTTTTTGCAGGGCCGGTAGCAGGCTGGTACAGAACATCTAGTTTCCTTTGGGGACTCAACATACGATACTGCTATTCTTGAGCAAAGCACAATAAGGAAATTAGAATTTAAATTTATAGAAAATAAACTTCTTTATTGGCCAAGTGTGCTTGGACACACAAGGTTTTGTCTCCGGTGCATAAGTTCTCAGTGTACATACAAGTAATAGTGATAATCATGGTCATAAACAACATGAAAATACATTCATCGTAAATCATAAAAAACAACACTTCATCATGAATCATAAGATGCAACACTTAGTGATAGTCATAGAATATTTTCAAACTAGGCCCACCACTCCACCTTTAAGTTTTGGAAATATATGGAATTCCTTAGTGGTTATATTATCATGGTTTCAAAAAAAATGCCACATTGCAGTTCATGTTGTCTATCCCAAGTAAAGCAGACAGGACACATGAATAGTTAGGCTAAATCTACTTTATTGTAAGTATAATCTTGTTTTGGGATCATTGGGGAAAGGGATGTAAACAGGAGGAGCAGAAACTGTCTTTGTATGTCATCTGCACCTTGACAGCCGGAAGTGCCTTCCTTGTATTTTCATGAATGTTCATGAATGGGAGCAAGGATGGTCCTTCAAAGAACCACAAAGACCTTTTGGTCACCATGTCAGACAAAAATCCCACAGAATCCCTTGCAAACATCATGAAATGGGTAGATCGTGTCTAAGGCACACACTGCAACTTAATCAAGGCAGGTTTATGACACAGAAGGTCAGCAGTGTCAGTCATGCCTTAATTGCCTGTCAGCCGTAGGCTGTGAATTCTGCCCATTTTAGCAGGTAATGTGTTGAGTCCAGCTAGGGAAATGTCCAATGAAGAATTTTCACTTTCTGCTTTTAGTATTTGTGGATGAAAGGCGATCTCACAAATTCTATCGAGTCTGCTCACAGATTCTTCCTTGTTCAGGGTCCTGTGTCCTTTGAGGAAGTGGCCGTCCATTTCAGTAGCGAAGAGTGGTTGCTGCTGGATCCCAGCCAGAAAGCCCTGCATCGAGAAGTCATGTTGGAAATGTCTGCGATGGTGGCTTCTTTAGGTAAGGGTTCCTCTGGAGGAAAATTAAGTCAGAGCAAGGAGTCACTAGACACTTTAGTCACAACTTACATTGATATGTATCTTGTTAAAAATGATTTCATCTCTTCTTGTGTCCTCTTATGTTAATTCCAGTCTGCCCTCATAGTCCTCTTAAGTAGCACAATTTCATTTAGAAGAAAGAGATCAGTGGGCTGATCAGTCATTCTGGCAAGGGTTGACATTTGGTCTTGTAGTCATCCTGGGCCCGTGTCATCACTGCAGAGCTATTGGGAAGATGATGAGGGAGAGGATGCTTTTGCCTATTGCAGTTGTCCTAATAGGCAACAAATGTTGTCTTTCTTCAGGTTGCAATGACATATGTTGTCTTATTGAATGTAAGTTAGGTGCATCGTATGTGAGACAATTTGGGTGCCACGTCCTGACATCAAACCTGTTCTTGCTTTAAATTTTTAACTGCCAAAAAGGAGGGTTAGGTCAGCAGCCATGCTAGTCTTTTAAGTTAATTAATATTTATGGTGTCATTTCCCCCGTTTCGTTCTCCGCAGATGCGTACTAATAGATATATCTATGCAGTGGGACAGCAAATTGTACGTTGCGGATTATTCTAATTCATTTTTCTTCCCCCTCAAGCACTAGATGCGCAGAAGAAGGAAAATCACCAAGAGCCAAATTTAGTGCCATTGCAAATAATCAAAATTGAAATACCTGAAGAGGCACCTACAAGTAAACAGGAGAGCAGAAAATATGAAAAGAAGCACACTTGGAGAGAAAAATCTGTTCTTGAATGTGTGGAAATGGATCGGTTCATGAACCAACGTGACTCCAAAGTAAATACGGGGAAATATCAAAGGAAAAAAAGATTCAAAGCAAACCCCAATTTTAGTAACCACTCCAAAACTGGAAAGTACTTCAGCAGTAATAAACTTACTCCCCATAAAATGACCCAGGCAAGGGATATGCCCTACAAAAGTGTGGACTGCAGAAAAGCCTTTGGGTGGAGAGGTAATCTAACTTCCCATAAAAGTACACAGTCAGGGAGAAAGCCCTATAAGTGCACGGTCTGTGGGAAAAGATTCAGTTCAAACAGTTCCTTTATTTCTCATAAAAGGATCCACACCAGAGAAAAACCCTATAAGTGCCTAGAGTGTGCAAAGAGCTTCAGGAACAGAGTGTGTCTCAAATACCACAAAAGAATCCATACAGGCAGAAAACCTTATAAATGTGTGTACTGTGATAAAAGCTTCACTTTGAAGAGTTCCTTTACCTCCCATAGAAGGGTCCATACTGGAGAAAAACCCTTTAAATGCATACAGTGTGGGAAGAGCTTCAGCACGAGTAGTTCCCTGATATCACATAGAAGGATCCATTCAGGGGAAAAACCCTATAAATGTGTAGACTGTGGGAAAACCTTCAGGACGAACGCTTCTTTTACTAAGCATCAATTGATCCATGTGGGAGAGAAGCCATTTAAATGCATAGAGTGTGGGAAGTGCTTTAGGCAAAGTGGAGTCCTTGCTTCCCATAAACGGATCCACACAGGAGAGAAACCCTATAAGTCTATTGAATGTGGAGAGTGCTACAGAAAGACTGATCAACTGATCTCCCACAAAGGGATCCATTCAGGTGGAATAACTTATGAATACACGGAGTGTGGACAACCCTCCAGGACGTGCAGTTCCCTTGCTTACCATAAACGGACACATAGTGGAGAAAAACCCTATACCTGCCTGGAGTGTGGAAAGAGCTTCAGTGTAAAGAGTTCTCTTACTTCCCATAAACGGTTACACACAGGAGAAAACCCCTATAAATGCATGGAATGTGAAAAGAGCTTCAAAACCAGCAGTCACCTGACCTACCATAAAAGAATCCATACGGGAGAGAAACCCTATATATGCCTGGAGTGTGGAAAGAGCTTCCCTATAAAGACTTCTCTTACTTCTCATGAAAGGATCCACACAGGAGAGAAACCCTTTAAGTGTATTGAGTGTGGGAAGAGCTTCAGCACAAGCAGTAAACTTAGTTTCCATAACAGGATCCATACAGGCGAAAAACCTTATACATGCACTGACTGTGGAAAGACCTTCGCTGACAGTGGCTATCTGACTTACCATAAAAGGACCCACACAGGAGAGAAACCGTATAAATGCCTCGAGTGTGGGAAGAGCTTTAGGCAAAGTGGTGCCCTTTCTTCCCATAAAAGGATCCATACAGGAGAGAAACCCTATAAATGCATAGAGTGCGGGAAGAGCTTTAGGCAAAGTGGTGGCCTTGCTTCCCATAAAAGGATTCATACGGGAGAGAAACCCTATAAGTGTATTGAATGTGGAGAGTGCTACAGAAATAGTGATCAACTGTCCTCCCACAAAAGGATCCATTCAGGTGAAAAACCTTATAAATGCACGGAGTGTGGAAAATCCTTCATGACATGGAGTTCCCTTGCTTACCATAAACTGACGCATACTGGAGATAAACCGTATAAATGCCTGGAGTGTGGAAAGAGCTTCAGTGTAAAGAGTTCTCTTACCTCTCATGAAAGGATCCACACCGGAGAGAAACCTTATAAATGTATTGAGTGTGGGAAGAGCTTCAGCCAAAACAGTCAACTTACTTCCCATCACAGGATCCATACAGGGGAAAAACCTTATAAATGCATAGACTGTGGAAAGAGCTTTACTAACAGTGGCTATATGGCTTACCATAAAAGGACCCACACAGGAGAGAAACCCTATAAATGCCTGGAATGTGGAAAGAGCTTCAGTGGACAGAGTGCCCTTGCTTCCCATAAACGGTTCCACACAGGAGAAGAACCCTATAAGTGCATGGAGTGTGGAAAGAGCTTCAAAACCAGCAGTCACCTGACCTACCATAAAAGAATCCATACGGGAGAGAAACCCTATCTGTGCCTGGAGTGTGGGAAGAGCTTCAGCCAAAGAAGTCAACTCAGTTACCATAACAGGATCCACACAGGGGAAAAACCTTATAAATGCACAAACTGTGGAAAGACCTTCGCTAGCAGTGGCCAACTGACTTACCATAAAAGAACCCACACAGAAGAGAAACCCTATAAATGCCTGCAATGTGGTAAGAGCTTCAAAGACAGCAGTCACCTGAAGTACCATGAACGGCTCCACACGGGAGAGAAACCATATACATGCCTGGAGTGTGGGAAGAGCTTCAGCCAAAGAAGTCAACTCAGTTACCATAACAGGATCCACACAGGGGAAAAACCTTATAAATGCACAGACTGTGGAAAGACCTTCGCTAGCAGTGCCCATCTGACTTACCATAAAAGAACCCACACAGAAGAGAAACCGTATAAATGCTTGCAATGTGGAAAGAGTTTCAAAAACAGCAGTCACTTGAAGTACCATGAACGGCTCCACACGGGAGAGAAACCCTACACATGCCTGGAGTGTGGAAAGAGCTTCTCTATAAAGACTTCTCTCACTTCTCATGAAAAGATCCACACAGGAGAGAAACCCTATAAATGTATTGAGTGTGGGAAGAGCTTCAGCCGAAGCAGTCATCTTACTTTCCATCACAGGATCCATACAGGGGAAAAACCTTATAAATGCACAGACTGTGGAAAGAGCTTTACTAACAGTAGCTATCTGACTTACCATAAAAGGACCCACACAGGAGAGAAACCCTATACATGCCTGGAATGTGGAAAGAGCTTCTCTATAAAGACTTCTCTCACTTCTCATGAAAGGATCCACACAAGAGAGAAATCCTAAAAATGTCTAGAGTGTGGGAAGAGCTTCAGCCGAAGCAATCAACTTACTTCCCATCACAGGATCCACACAGGTGGAAAACCTTATAAATGCACAGACTGTGGAAAGAGCTTTACTAACAGTAGCTATCTGACTTCCCATAAAGAGACCCACACAGGAGAGAAACCTTATAAATGCCTGGAATGTGGAAAGAGCTTCAGTGAGAACTTCCCATAACAGGATCCACACAGGAGATAAATTGTATGTATGCAATGAATGTGAGAAAAGTTTTGAGTTCAAGGAGCTCCCTTACTTACCACATTAGTTCCCACACACGGAAGAAATTGCATCAGTGCACAGAGTGTGGGACGAGCTCCAGATTAAAAAGACACCTTAGTTCTTATAAGAGGATCCACACAGGGGAGAAATAGACATGTTTGCAATGCAGAAGGAGTTTTGGTGAAAACAGGAAGCTTCAAAAGGAATCCAGAGGGCAGAAAAGTATCCTGTGGAAAGCAATGAACTTATTTCTCGTATTAATATGACCCACATTGTGGATATATACAGGATGGGAGGGAGATCCCTTTAGGAACTGAAGTGTCCTTAATTTGTATAAAAGTATCTGATATTAAACCACAAAGATACGGAATGTAAAAAGAATAACATTGTGGAAAAATGTGGAGAATAGTCTTCCTTCTTTCAGAGGATTCCTGTAGGAACAGCTGAATAAATGGATTTGAATTTTTGAATGCTCCCAGGATAGAGTTCTTAATTCCAGGGGTATTACCTATTGAAAGGTAAGGTCCCACTCAATAAAATCTGTTAAACAATTGCCCCCCTCATTACTCCAAAACCTCTGCTTGGTCAAGCTGCTTTATTTATGCAGAAGCAACATCTGAAGTGAGTCTGGGATCAACCTCCAGGCTTTGTGAAGAACTGGTGTATGCATGCAAAGCAAGGGAAAATGTATGTGTGTATATTCATTTTAGCTCTAAGTGTGTTGAAAATACTGGCCTTTAATCATGTAGCAAGATATTTAAGTTAGGTTTACAAGTGAAAATGTCTCCCAAATGTTTTTATGT
The DNA here is from genome assembly GCF_947247035.1 of Vipera ursinii. NCBI lineage: Eukaryota > Metazoa > Chordata > Lepidosauria > Squamata > Viperidae > Vipera > Vipera ursinii. Next base: position 2,124,589 of record NC_139513.1, on the reverse strand, counting down.
ACAGTCCAGTCTGGTGCAAAATTGCATTAACCCAGCTGAAAGAGACTTTATAAATGGTTTTATTGATCTGACAGTGTACGGTATGTGCAAATGTTTATATTTACAATCCATATGAGCAATATTTTTTTAAAAGGACTTAAATTGCTTGATTTAAATTATTCATTGTTCAGTTTCTCACATTAAAGTAATCGGTACCATGTTTTCTCTGATATTCAAATGTCACTTTAGTGTCTCTACTTCATTTTGTGGTACCAAATTGAGAAAGGTCAATTGTACTTGACAGGTTAGGGGACTGTAGCATTTCTATGGTTTTGGAGAAAACTAGCATGAATGTGACTTTGTGCTTTGTATTGTGGGAAGAATCCATAGAAATATTCTGGGAAATATTAAAAAGGCAGAATATATTTCCCAAAAGATTTTAAAGGCAGAAACCACCCCCCCCCTCAAGTCTCTCTGCCCCAGATAGAAACCAGGTCTGCAGAAATGCAAATGTGATGATTTTGTCAGAAAGATTGGAGTCAGGAAGCTGGGATTAGAAAGAAAGATCCCTAGAATCAACAATCCCTCACACCAAAAATTCCAACAGTCATCAGCCACAGGCCCAGGGAAGCAGGATATGACCTTTGAGACATAATAGGACTAATCCATCACCATCAGAAGATCAGAATGGCAAACTCAAGACTTAGGTCAAAGTACATGACACCGGAAATACAAAGCCTCAAACAGGAACAGGAAACAACCTCAAGAGCCCCAGAAGGTATAAAAACCCATTCCTTGCTACATGTGGTCAGTTTTTTTCTCTAGAGCCATCTTTCTTTCTAGCTCTCCTCTTCAATAACCCACAACCTTCTTTCTAAAGCAGTCTCCATGTTGTCTATTCCCGGCTTGGACTGGACCTTGAAGATTTTTCCTTCAGTATCTTAATCCAGCTTTTTAAAAAAATGTATTTCCTGATTATTAACAATCTTTTCTAATTTTGAAAGGTTAATAAATTATTGGAAACAATTGTGCCCTACTTAATACACATTGAACAAAAAAGTTAAATGAAGCCAGATAAATATGTAGGAGAACTTATCGGGGAGAAGAGGAGGTTTGGATAATAAAAAGTTAGAAAGTGGTAGAAGGAGGTTCAGATCTGACTCGGTTTCACGTTACACAATGATGCAAAGAAAACCATGGAATGAGAGGCATTAGCAAGGTATATTCATCTATGAAAAGAAGCAAGCAATGAAAGAAATTGTAGCCTACAAAATGTGGGAACATTCCTCATTCTAAAATCTTGGCACTTTTTAGAATTTTCCTAATTATACAATTTTACATCTGTGGAGATAATCCATAGTGCTTCAGCCAACTATATCTTCTTCCTTAAATGGGAACCAGAGAACTGAAACCCTTTTGCCGCTTTCTATAGTCTGAACGTTCATTTGGCCTTTGAGTGGTAGGCAAGGATTTGTCCTTCAAGGAGTGTGTGTGTGTGTAGGGGGTGTTTCTGGGTATTAAATGGGAAGACATTTATCTTCCCATTCTATACAATTACATAATATATTAACAGAATATATTTTCAAAGTATTTCTTATTCTCCAGCTAGCAATCCTACCGTTTCTCATTGAAAAGGAAGATGTGTAAGAGATACCATTATTCTGAGGGGTCCTTGGGACGAATGGAGGTCGAGGCTATGAAGGGGATCAGGGATCCTCCCAGTCATTCTATCTCAGCCACCGGAAGACCCTCAGGGATTCACTTGGGGGGGTCCCATCAGAGAAACTGCTGAATTGAGGGGGGCTGCCCTCCTCAATTGTGGCCTTTCTCATTTTGGGTTGGGTTTTTTTTTTAATCCAGCCTGCCTAAATCAGGGACAGTTCAGTGCGTTTCAATGTGGTGGGCCTGCAAGAGTCTCGAGGGGGCGTGAAAGGGGCTCTTGAAGTGGGGGTGGAGGGTGCCCCTGAGGAAGAGGAGGGGCCCAGAAGGAGGTCTAATTCAGAATCAGACCGAGAGAAAAGAGGTGGGTCTGTCCCTGAGGATCCCCAAAGATCCCCAATGGCAGTGCTTCCCTGAGTGGTGCCTCTTTCCCCTCCTCCCCCGCCTAGCCAGCAAAGAGGGTCCTCTCACCTGTCTCTGGACCATCTTTTCCTGTGAACTGGGAGGGGTTTGACCAAGAGTCTCTCATGCTCCTGCCTCCCTTACCCTGCAGCCTTTCCCCCATCTCCCCTGGCAGTGTCCCACTCCCTTTCTTTCCCCTCCCCCCGTCCGCCCCCATCAGCATCAATGGGTCCCTCCCACCATCCCCTGCTAACCAGGGGGGGCTCCTTTCCCCCTTCTAGGGACCCTGGACAGCACCCCAATAGCAACAGTGGACCCCAACACAACCCATGGATGCTTACCACTAGCTCTCCCCCTAACAAGGGAGGAGACACCCCAATGCTTCCAACCTCAGAAGTGGAATGGGGGGGGGGGAAAGAAAACACCAATTGGAATCCTCCCTTCTGTCGTGTCTTTTTTCCCCATGGGGAAAGCTTTTGGAGCAGAAGCTAGTCAGATTTGCAATCGTGGCAAATATGTGTAGGATGAGGGTGAAAGTTTGTTCTCCGAGCTTGTGGGTTGCTTTCCAAATGTTTCATTACCAGGCTAGGTAACATCTTCAGCAGAGTTTAGGGGATGTTAATATCGGTGTTATTCTGTTTATAAGAAGATCTCTACCCACATCAACACCAAACACCAGTTAAAATCATTGGCCACACTATCACCCGCCACTCTTGAGAGTTCATCAAAGCCTGGCACTCCACCCAGCAATTCCATCAACAATCGACCTACAACAAGCCTACGAACCCCTCAGAATCCAAATCAACCGCATAGTCAACCAGAAACAGCACCGACCCTCAACCAAATCACCCAAGCCCCCTCTCCCCCCAGCAGTTCACATCCCAATAATCTTGACCTGAGGTAACCTCCCCATCACAAGACCCTCACTTGACACACCCACACCTGAAGCTTTTATCAACAGAAGAACACAGACATCCACCCAATTCCACTGAAAATGTTACCTAGCATGGTAACGGAAGATTCGGAAACCAATCCACAAGCTCAGAGAAGGAACCTTCACCCTTAGCTAGCCAAATTGTCTGCAGACACAACTCAAGACCATTCTGTGTTAAACTGGGTTGTCCCCAAGAGAAGGCAGGTGGGCCTCAAGCAAAGTAATGTCTAGGGGAGGCAAGTATTGCTGAGATGTGGAAATCTCATTATTCTAGCGGAATAATGAGCGAGTCTTGTAATGTCCGAGTGGCTTCTACGAATCTATGTGACACCCCTTGGCTGAGGTTGATCCCTCTGTGCCTCTAGAAAGCACTTGGCACGTGAATGGGACATAGAATCAATTTTCTCAGTAGGAGAAAGACCAGTAGATGAAAAATCCAAGGAAGCAGCTTCAGGCAAGTAGTTGGGAGAAATTTCCTGACCAGACAAGGCTTTAGCCAAGGGAACAGCCCACCACTTGAAGCACGGAGGTCTCTTGCACAAGAATCTTCAAATAGGCGGGAGGGCCATCAGGCAAATGCCCCAGCATGTCGATGTAGCAAGCAGGGGTTGGACTAGATGGCTTCCTGGGAAGAACAGAGCATGAAGCCACACTCTTGTTAACAGGTGGTCCTCAACTTACAGCAGTTCAATTAGTGACCGTTCAAAGTTACAACGGCATTGCAAAAGTGACATTACTATTTTTCATAGGTACAACCTTTGCTGCATCTCCATGGTCATATGATCAAAATTCAGATGCTTGGCAACTGGTTCATACTTACGACCGTTGCAGCATACTGGGATCACGTGATCATTTTTTGCAGCTTTCTGACAAGCAAAGGGGGAAGCCAGATTCACTTAACAACCAGGTTACAGTAATAACTGTAAGAGGGACCTTGGAGTCTTAGTGGACAATCACTTAAAGATGAGCTAGCCATGTACTACTTTATAATGCCTTGGTAAGACCACACTTGGAATACGGCATCCAGTTTTGGTCGCCACAATGTAAAAAAGATGTTGAGACTCTGGAAAGAGTACAGAGAAGAGCAATAAAGATGATTAGGGGGCTGGAGGCTAAAACATAAGGGACGGCTGCTGGAATTGGGTATGTCTAGTTTAATGAAGGGAAGGACTAGGGGTGACATGATAGCATTCTTCCAATATCTCAGGGGCTGCCCCAAAGAAAAGGGAGTCAAGCTATTCTCCAAAGCGCCTGAAGGCAGGACAAGAAGCAACGGATGGACAGTAATCAAGGAGAGAAGCACCCTAGAATTAAAAAGAAATTTCCTGACAGTTAGAACAATTAACCAGTGGAACTACCTGCCTCCAGAAGTTGTGAATGCTCCAACACTGGAGGTTTTTAAGAAGAGACCGGACAACCATTTGCCTGAAATGGTATAGGGTTTCCTGCCTGAGCAAGGGGGGTTGGACTAGAAGACCTCCAAGGTCTCTCCCAACTGTTACTCTGTTCAGTTCTACTCTAGCCTAGCCTGCTAACTTATCAATTGCAGTGATTCATTTAACAACAGTGGCAAGAAATGTCCTAAAATGGGACATATCTCAACAAAGGTCTCAGTGAACAATATAAATTTTGGGCTAGAGTTGTGATCGTAAGTCGAAGACTGCCTGAATCCAACCCTATTGTGCAACGCCCCCCCCCCAGCTAAAATAAATGCCATCAGAAATGCCCCTGGCTCAAAAAGAGACTGTTTAGCCCGCGTTAGCATTTAAGGTCACTACAAGATGTTGCCACTAGAGAGCCGGGCGCTGCCGGCCCTGCCGACTTAGCGAGCGTTACTGCGCATGCGCTGGCGCCTGTCTGGCTGGGGAGAACCGGCAGTGAGTTGCACCCTGAATATCTTGGGGAGCGGGCAAGGTGGGGGATTGGGGGGGGAAACTACCCTGTTCTCTACCCGTAGGCAGAGTATCCCCGGCCGGTTCTTGCAAGGAAGAGAGGAAAGTGCGGTTCTATCCTGCAAACACTCTCGGAGCCAGTGGTGAGAAGGGGAACCCCGGATTCCCTGGAAAGATTGCTGGACTCCGAATCTCAAGGCTGGTAAGGAGGGGGAGACACCCCCCCCCCAATTCCTGCTTCTGGCTGTGCATGCAAGAGATCCGGCACTGGGGAGGGGAAGGTTGGGGGGAGAGGAAGCTTAAAGCACCACTGGCTTACATTTTGCATAAACTGGGTTTGCTTCCCAGATTTGTAACAAGCATCCGGGAAAGGGGCACTCCTCCACTCCTTGCAAACGGTCCCATTTCAGGCTTTTTGGGTGTGTGGGTGTGGGTGTAAAGGACCAATTCTGTCCCTCAAATGCAACTGTTGGCGGTGCTCTAAGCTCCCCCCACCTATTTTTTCCTGTTGTTAGTGGACCTCAGCTACACCTCCGCAGAAGACCCTCCCCCAAATTAGTGTTGGTCTCCAAGGGGAGGGAAGGGGAGGAGGGGCTGAGAGAGGGAGGACAAACATTACCCTCATCTGAAAGTCTATGAGAGGTTCTCCGCCATCCAGGTCATGGTTATCCCAAAGATGCTTTTTTAAAGAGGCAACTGAATTTTCTTGTTTTTCCTTTGGCTCTGACTGGATCCTTCCACTCCCCACCATCCAGTCAGAGCTGAAGAAGCTTCTTGAATGAGAAGTGAAAGCCTTCAAAGGAAAAACGAAGTCCAGTTGTGGCGTGAAAAAGCATCTTTGGGACACTGAGCTGAAACATGTTTAAGACACATAGGTCTGGAAGGGACCTTGAAGGTGTTCTAGTCCAACCCACTGCCCATGGCAGGAGACCTAATATCAGGGGGTCTTCAAACCTGGCATACTGACTGAGGAATTCTGGGAGTTGAAGTCCACAAGTCATAAAAGGGCCAAGTTTGAAGACCCCTGCCTTTTATCATCTCCGACGAATGGTTATCCAATCTTTCCTTGAAAACCTCCACTGCACCCACTACTCCAGGACACAAGCTATTCTGTTGATTAATTGTTCTCACTTTCAGGAAATTTGTGCTTAGTTTCAGGTTGAATCTCTGTTGAACAAGTTCCCATCCATTGCTTCTTGTCCTACTCACAGGAGTTTTGGAGACTAAGTCGACCTTCGTGTCTCTATAGCAGCTTCTCGTGAACCTAAAGACAGCTATAATGTTCTCTTCCCCCCCCCCCCTTATGCAGATCCCTTATCAATTGTTATTCTCTGCACTCTGCCCTCTTCCTAGCGTCTCAGCATCTTTTTTGTATTGTGGTAACCAGAACTGGATGCTGTATTCGAAGTGAGGATGCAGCCTAGAACTATGTTTGCTTTTTTGGCAGTTGCAGCCCACTGCCGGCTCATACGTAAACCACTAGGACATCTAGATTCCCCCTCACAGTTACCGCTGTTGAGCCATTTGATTTCTCCTGCCTAGGTGTAGGACTTTACTTTTCTCACCACTGAACTTCGTCTTGTTTGTACTGGATCTTATTGACTAGAGTCGAATGCTCAAGTCTCTCAAGTTCTTCTGAATATTTAGTCTAACTTGTTAGCAATTCTCCCAAACTTGGTGTCATCTGCAAATTTGATGAGCTTCTCTTCTCTCATCTAGATAATTTAGGAACATTTTGAAGAATACTGACCCCCAAAACAGAACTTTGAGGTATCCCACTGTATGCGCTCCTTGTTCTGAACCAGCCCTCTTCTCGCACCCCTAATCAAAAGAAGAGTCTGGAAAGCGTCCAAGACAAAAAGGCTTCTGCCAAGTTTTAATTACACTGTTACAAAAATACAAGAGCTTGACTTCTCAAACGGAAAAGTTGCTTTCAGCAACCAGCCCCTCCCCAAACACTTCTTTTATAGAGAGCTCAGGGCGTGGTCTCCCTGTGCCTCCTCCCGAGGAGTCCCATAGCCTTTCTTTGTTTGTCCCTGCTCGTCTGCCTCCTGCGTCGGGCATCCTTGAACAGGGCCAGCTGTGGGTCATCATCCTCCGCACTCTCGGGCTCACACAGCTGAGAAGAGGTTCCCGGCTGAGGACTCTGCAAAGCCTCCAAATCATCATCAGCCGGTTCGTTTCCCTCCTCCCCCACATCTGAGTCCTCCGATACATCGGACCCGGCTGTCGGACCCACAGGCTGGCCCTGAGTCACAACACTCCTCCAGGTAGATATAGTTCCACTGAGGACTACATACTAAGTGCAGTTGGTCAGCCAACTACGAATCCATCTGGTGGTAACATTGTTCTATCTTAGCAAAGAAATAGGCTGAGGTCTACTTTGTCAAATCCACATGAGAGATAAGATAACCTTTGTTGTCAAATCCCTAACTATACTGTATTTATGTTGTTTCCCTGATCTGCTAATTTAGTCACCTTATCAAAGAAGAAAATAAGGTTTGGCTGGCATGAACTGTTTTTGACAAACTCATGCTGACCTGGTAATTGCGGCTTCTAGATGCTCACAAATCCACTGCTTGATTCTCTTTTCCAAGATTTTCCCAGGTAGTGATGTCGTTTCCTGGATCCATTTTCTCCTGTTTTATACCTGAGTTCACCTTTCTTCTCACCACTCCTTTTCTTGTTGTCTGATTATTTATTGTGGGTTTATATTTGGGGATAAATAATAATAATTTTTATTTTATTTATTTATTTTAATTCCATTTATATCCCGCCCTTCTCCGAAGACTCAGGGCGGCTTACAAGCTTAGCAGTAGCCTTCATTCTATGTATACTGTATGCCTGCTTATTAGGGCTTTCACACACCCTTCCAAGCGGCATTATTACAAAGTCAGAATAATAATAATAATAATAATAATAATAATAATAATAATAATAATAATAATAATAATAATAATAATAATGAGATGATGATAATGATAATAATAATAATAATAATAAAGTTGGAAGGGACCTTTGGAGGTCATCTAGTCCAACTGTCTGCTCAGGCAGGAAACCCTATACCATTTCAGACAAATGGCTGTCCAGTCTCTTCTTAAAAACTTCCAGTGTTGGAGCATTCACAGCTTCTGGAGGCAGGTTGTTCCACTGGTTAATTGTTCTCACTGTCAGGAAGTTTTTCCTTAGTTCTAGGTTGCTTCTCTCCTTGATTAGTTTCCATCCATTGCTTCTTTTCTTACCTTTGGGTGCTTTGGAGAATAGCTTGAGTTTAGACCCTAAAGATTCGACTCTTCTGTTTCCAATTTTAGTTTTTAGCCTTTCAGATAACTGTTTTCCAAACACATTCTACCGGGTTCTTGTGAGATGCAGCCTCCTCCAAAATCAATTAAAAAAACATTTTGCCCCACTCCAAAATCAGTTGCTTTGACTTAAGATTAACTGACCACAATTTCTCAGTGAGAATATTCTGTGTAATTCCTGAGTTTTTCTTTTTCAGCTTAGATGTAATAGTTGGAGGCCATTTGAGGGCTGAATGGCTTGAAAAACGTCTCCTGGCCTCGCCGTGCAACTCGTTCAGATCCCATATCCGAAAAGACCTTTGGAGATCCAGAAGATCTTCAGGACCCTTGTGGATTCCTGTCAGAGGAGACTGGAAATGGATGCAAACCAGCCGGCCTGGGACAGAGTAGGAAAAGGCCCTGCTTCTGCTCAGGTTGGAAGCTATCAGGAGGTGTGGGTAGGACCCGGGCAGAAGATCCTGGAGGAAGCTATTTGTTCTGAGATCCAGCATTGGTGCTTCAGAAACAACCCCTTTCAGGAGGCTGAGGGGCCACGAGAGCTTTGCAGCCGCCTTCACCGCCTTTGCTGGGGGTGGTTGCAGCCCGAGAAGCACACCAAGGCTCAGATATTGGACCGGGTGATCTTGGAGCAGTTTCTGACCGTCCTGCCTGGAGAGATGCAGCGCTGGGTGCAGGAGTGCCAGCCAGAGACCAGTTGCCAGGCAGTGGCCCTGGCCGAAGGCTTCCTGCTAAACCAGGTGGAAGAGGAGGAGCAGGGAAGGTGCCAGGTGAGAGGCGCTCCTCTTGAGAAAAATAGATGGATTTTAATCTGCTTGAACTCTTACTTATCTGCCTAAGAGAGTTTTTGGGGTTAATAATAACAGAAGATTATTTAGAGAATTTCATTAGAGAAATTGTTCCTGTGTTCTCCCAGAGGACATACATTGAGTAGCTCTTCCATTGCCCTCTTCCTTTCCCACTAATAATAAACAGAGGTCTTGCAATATGCTGGGCACAAAATGAAAACCCAGTTTTTCTTATATCCTGTACCCAATTCCTCTTCCTTGCTGGTATTTTTCAGGTTCCGAGGTCCTTCCTGGAACTGGGCACTTATCCTGAGGAAATGCTACTTCCCGCAAATTCTTTGTGTTGCAGGGCTATCCCCAAACAGGAACGTCAACATCAGGATGGTTCACTAGGTGATGGTTGTTATGCATGGTTGAAGGTTTTTAGAGATATTCCAGTTTTTCTTAATTCTATGTATCTGCTCGCTTGTGTCTGTTAGAATTACTAGGTGACCCAACAAGAAAGACTTTAATTCTCCTACTTCACGCTAGAAGGCTTAAGTCCCACGAAGGAAGTCCTTCCCTTCAGTCCATACACTGCATTCCCATGATTCCCCATTTGCAGAAGACTAGTTCTTCTAGGGATCACCTGGGTGGTATTCTGACTCCTTCATCCCAATGTATTTTTCCTTTTCCTGAGAGATGGAGAGGGGAACAACCTGTCTTTGGCCTTTCTTGATAATTTTGATTGAATTTTAATGTTATAATTATGTTAAATTCTAATCCCTGCTAGACCATTTTGTGCCTTCAGACCAGAAGAGAGTTAATCTTTTTCCAGCTTTCATCTTATCTCTTTCCTTCCCAGGAAAAAAAATGCAATCACAATTGTTTGTTGGACCATCTCCTTGTATTGGTGAAGCTGAAAGAGCAGCTGGATCTCCAGCTCAGGTAGGAAGGAAAATAGCAGGGACTAATTTGGGGGAGCCGTGGGAATCTCCATTTTCATTTGGGGTCTCAGCGCATGATACTGCACTGAGATCTCAAATGTACTGATTGTGTGAGTCTGCTCATAGGGATTCTTTCTCGTTCAGAGTCCCGTGTCCTTTGAGGAGGTGGCAATATATTTCACCAGTGAAGAGTGGCTGCTGCTGGATCCCAGTGAGAAAGCTTCGCACCGAGAAGTCATGTTGGAGACTTGTGGGATTGTAGCCTCTTTAGGTAAGGGTTCTAGAATTAAGTCAAAGCAAGGAGTCACTAGACAGTTTGTTTAAAACTTGGGAAATCTGTGCAGATCTTGTTAAACTGATTGCCATAATATGTATGTTGTGGCATTGGATTCAAGTAAAGTACAGCATATCTATGGAGATTCTCAGTCATCCAGGTCATAGTTATCCCAACAGTGGTTTTTCACAAGGCTGAACTTTCTTGTTTTTCTTTTTGGAAAACTTTTTATCAAACAAGCTTCTTTAGCTCTGACATGGGAGAACAAACCCATCAGGACAAGATTCAGCATCCATCTGCATTTAAAAGACAAAGGCCACTCTTTCCAAGACAGTAAAGTCCACATTTTGGACAGAGAGGACTGATGGTTTGAAAGGGGGCTCAAAGAGGCCATCTATGTCAAAATTGAACCACCCTCTCTCAACAGAGGGGGAGGGATACGACATCATCTATATCAAGTCTACAACACAGTCCTTTTAGCAGTTCCAAGAAGGCTCCACATTGATTTGCACTACTCAGGTGACCCTGAGAACACAGGTAAATCTCCAACCCTCAGTGACTCTCCAAAAGAATAAAAATGATCTCTTGTCTGCAAGGAATATAAATGCTTCCATTCCCCACCATCCAGTCAAAGCTGAAGAAGCTTCTTGGATGAGGAGCGAAACATCTTCAAAGAAAAACAAAGTCCAGTTGCCTGTTGAAATGCACCTTTGGGACAATCATGACCTGGATGACTGAGAATCTCAATAGACGCTCTACCCCACTGTTTTTCCATGTGTACATTCCATCACATAGGCAATTTTTTAAAAACAGTAACTAGCATTCACACTGTCATTTTCCCTCTTGCTTTCTCTGCAGATGCAGGCTAGGGACTGGCATGGGAACAACAAGTTGTATGTTTGTTGCATTAGAAATATTGAAAGATCTTCTGGAAATCATGAGATTTAATCTCTGGTGGCATACTGAATTTCTTGCTTTTCTAGTCACATTTTCTAATTGCCCTTTTCCCCCATCAAGCAGTTGACGATCAGGAGATTGAAGATTACCAAGAGCCAAGTGTGGTGCCATCAGATGTAATCAAGATTGAAATAAAAGAAGAGACATCTACAGATAAGTGTGGAAGGAGGCAATATGAGAAAAACCAGTACTACAACTGGAGAGACAACTCCACTCTTGAATGTGTGGAAATGGATTATCTCCTGACCAAAAATGATTGTAAGGAAAATGGGATGGGAAACTGTCAAGGAAGTGGGGAAATATTCCAAGCAAAATCCAGTTTCGGTAACTACCACCTCAGCAATAACATTGACATTATTCCTCATAAAATGATCCACACAGGAGAGAAAGCTTATAAACCTGTGGACTGTGGAAAGAGCTTTAGTAGTAACCTTAACTACCATAAAAAGATACATTCAGGGAAAAAGTCTTATAAATGCACAGTCTGTGGAAAAGGATTCGGTTCAAACAGTTCTCTTACTTATCATGAAAGGACCCATAGGGGAGAAAAACCCTATGAATGCATGGAGTGTGGGAAGAGCTTCATCCAAAGCAGTGACCTTACTTCTCATAAAAGGATCCATACAGGGGAAAAACCATATAAGTGCATGGACTGTGGGAAAAGCTTCAGTTCAAATAGTTCTGTTAATTATCACAAAAGGATCCATACAGGAGAGAGACCCTATGAATGCCTAGAGTGTGGGAAGAGCTTTAGCAAAAGCAGTGTCCTTACTGCCCATAGAAGGATGCATACAGGGGAAAAACCCTACAAGTGCATAGATTGTGGGAAATGCTTCAGTTTGAACAGTTCCCTTACTTCTCATAGAAGGATCCATACAGGGGAGAAGCCATATAAATGCATAGAGTGTGGGAAGAACTTCAGCAAAAGCTGTTACCTCACTTCCCATAAAAGGATCCATACAGGAGAGAAGCCCTATCAATGTTTGGAGTGTGGGAAGAGTTTCAGCAAGAGCAGTGTCCTTACTTCCCACAAAAGGATCCATTCAGGGGAAAAACCTTACAAGTGTGCAGACTGTGGCAAGACCTTTCATGGGCGTGGGCACCTGATGTCTCATAGAAGGATTCACACAGGAGAGAAACCCTATAAATGTGTGGAGTGTGGAAAGAGCTTCAGTCATAGTGGTTCCCTTACTTCTCATAAAAGGGTCCATACAGGAGAGAAACCTTATAAATGCACAGAGTGTGGAAAGAGCTTCAGTCGAAGCAGTTCCCTTACTTGCCATAGAAGGATCCACTCAGGATTCAAACCTTATATATGCAATCAATGTGGGAAGAGTTTTAGTACAAGCAGCTCTCTTACTTACCACATTAGTATCCACACGGGGAAGAAACTATATCAGTGCATGGAGTGTGGGAAGAGCTTCAGGTTGAAAAGTCACCTAAATTCCCATAAAAAGATCCACACAGGGTTGAAACCATATAAGTGTATGGAATGTGGAAAGAGTTTTTCTGAAAACAGGACCCTTATTTGTCATGAAAGAATCCACACAGGGGAGAAAAAATATGCATGCACGGTGTGTGGAAAGAGTTTCATGTGGAGCAATCAACTTACTTCCCATAAAAGGATCCACATGGGGGAGATGCCTTTAGGGACTGAAGTGTCCTTCGTTCATGTAAGCAGATCCGCTATGATATGAAACCTTATAAAAGTGTGGAATGCAGACAGAACTTTAGTCAAGAATTGCAAAATGATTCATGTTAAGACACTTGATGTACAGGTCTATATATTGGCAGGACTAACTTTCTCTGAGGATATCTATCTGACATTATAAATTAAAGCAGAGGTCCCCAACCTTTTGGGCACCAGGGTCCGACTCCGTGGAGAGAGGTTTTTCCACGCACTGGAGGGGGTGTGGTTTTGTTTTGCTGCCTGCATCCCACGGATGGGGCTTTGCTTGTTTGTGTGGACTGGGCTGGCATGCATCAGCCCAGTACTGGTTCATGGACCCGGGGTTGGGGAGGCCTGCTGTAAAGCACTATGGAGTGGTAAGTCTACGTGCTATTGCTGTTTGCCTGTTCCAGCAGAGCAATAGTGTTGTCCCTTCTCTTAAATATTGCCATCTTGTGCATCCTCAAAACTCGCCTTTTTTTTGCAGCTTTCTGTCCTATGGAACAAACTTTCCAAGATCTGATAGTCTCTGCCCCCTTTTCCCCAAAGGTGCTTTTCAGGAGGCAAATGACTTTCTTGTTTTTCTTTGAAGACGTTTTGCTTCTCATCCAAGAAGCTTCTTCTTCAGAACTGAAGAAGCTACTTGGATGAAAAGCGAAACATCTTCAAAGAAAAGCAAAGTCCAGTTGCCTTGTGAAAAAGCACCTTTGGGATAACTATGACCTGGATGACTGAGAATCTCCATAGATACTCTGCCCCTTTTATCCTTCCAGAGAGCCCTTAAAACGTGGGTGCATTAGAGAAGTGAGGCAGTGGCACCTGGTTTTTTCCCCCTGTTTGCTTTTATATTGTTTTATACTGTTTTATTAGCTGTAAGCCATTCAGTTGTTTTAAGATTGGCAGCTATGCAAATGTTTAAAGTTTTAATAAATATATACAGGTTATCCTCACTTATTGACAACAATAGGGACCGGCAACTCCCATTATTAAACCACATAGTTATAAATTGAAACATCACATGGCTGTGCTGGTCTTACCTCAGTTGTTCAGTTCCACTTGTAATTGTTAATCAAGTCACCTGTGGTCATAAAACACAATTTGAAATGATTACAACATGTGAGTTCTTGCTGGCCTCCACATTGACTTTACTTATGAGAAGCTGGCTAGTTTAAGTTTTGATCATGTGCCCTCAAATTAGGGTCAGCTCTTATGATTAGAGACAAGTAATCCTTGACTTATTACAATTGGTTTGGAACTTTCACTGCAGAGCAATGTGGCCATTAAGTGAATAATGCCAAATTTTATTATCTTTTTGCCTCAGTCGTTAAGTGAATCAGCTTCCCCCATTAACTGACTAGTTGGGATGATCACAAAAGATGAGTACACAACACTCAAATGTTGCAACTGTCAAATACATGCCAGCCATCAAGCACCTAAATTGCAATCATGCAGTGGTTGTAAGTGCAAAGTCACTTTTTCCAGTGCCATTGTAACTTTAAAAGGTCACTAAACAAATAGTTGTAAATTGAGGATTACCTGTAGAGATTTTGCCCCAAACAATCTGTCCCTAACTGGGTCCTTTGGTTTTCCGATGGTGCCTCACTGCAGCTGTAGCTGAGGCAATCTGATGGCACTCTTAAGGGAAGCTGTGAGAAATTGCTAGAACCATGGGAAGTAGAAAAAAATCAAATAAAGGTTCCAGATTAAGCACCCCAATGAGGAAGTAAGAAAATCTGCCCAGAGGTAAAGCAAAACTGGCCAAAAGTAATGTGTCATGAACCAATTAAAACTGCTGATGTAACCTGAGAAGATCTATGAGGTCTATATAAGCTTGACATGAGGGTACACAAACAGATCTTGCTTTGTGACTCTAGTGTCCCTCGTGTGAATTTTTTACCTCAGTACAGAAATAAAGTTTTAAATATATTCACATCCACTTCTGTGTGATTATTGGTTCCTCACAGCAGATGAAACAAACCTCTGGGCTGTGTCTATGCACCCACCCTGCAGCTCAACCTGTTTCGCACAGCCTGATATTTCTTTTATGGCCCTTTCTTCCACTGCCTGGAGGGAGCTGAGAAATTAAGCCCCTCTCTCTGTTGCAGCCTGACTCGGAGACCACCAGGAGATCCTATGCCTCAAAGGGAAGCTTTCAAAAGATTTCCAGCATCTGAGGGGAAACACAAGGCTCCAGAGACCCTTGACAGGACTCAGGAGATCACCACTTCTCTCCAGGCTTCTCTCTTTGGGGTCTCAAGCCCAGGGCCAAGCTGGAGGGTGCTGCCTCTTCTCTCAGGAGGAGTCAATATTTTGTGTGTGTGTGTGTGTGAGAGAGAGAGAGAGAGAGAGAGAGAGAGAGTGAATGAGAGAGTGTTTTGTGTGTGTTTGTGTATGTCTGTCTCACCTCAGGGCGAGGAAGAGAGAATCGCGCCCAGTAGAGAAGACCAAAGGGCTCCCTTTTCCCGCCAAAACCGGTCAGGTGCTCCTCTGCCGTCATTGGTTCGTCAGGCTCGTGTGACCCGGCGGGCTCCCCTCCCACCATCCACGCCCGCCCCCAGCAGAACGTCCTGCGGTGAGAGGAACATCCTTGCTCGCTCGGAGCGCGACTGAGCATGCGCGGCGCTTGGAGGGTGTCTGAGGCAGGAGGCTCCGGGCATTTTCCCCGACTCAGACCTGATTAAAAGGCAGAAACGCTGAAGGGCTGCGGCACAAGTGGAGCCTCCCTCCCTCAGTCTCGAACCGGCGAGGCTGCCTCTCCCCCTTTTCCTCTGCAGGTTCAAAGTTGAATCCAAAGTTGACAAAGACTGGGGGTTGGACTAGATGACCTCCAAGATCCCTTCCTATTCTGTTTCTATTTCTAATAATATCTTGGAGGTCATCTAGTCCAACCCCTGATCAGACAGGAAACCCTATAACATTTCAGACAAATGGCTGTCCAGTCTCTCCTTAAAAACGTCCAGTGTTGGAGCATTCACTGCTTCTGGAGGCAGGTTGTTCCACTGGTTAATTGTTCTGTCAGGAAATTTCTCATTAGTTCAAGGTTGCTTCTCTCCTTGATTAATTTCCATTCGTTGCTTCCTGTCCTGCCTTCAGGCTCTTTGGAGAATAGCTTGATTCCCTCTTCTTTGTGGCAACCCCTGAGATACTGGAACACCACTGTCATGTCACCCCTTGCCCTTCTCTTCATTAAACTAGACATACCCAATTCCAGCAACCGTTCATGATATGGTTTAGCCTCTAGTCCCCTAATCATCTTTGTTGCTCTTCTCTGTACTCTTTCTAGACCAGGGGTGTCAAACTGCTGGAGTGTCACGGAGAAGCTGCACCCACCCCATTTTCGGCAATGGGGAAAAGTTCTGATACGTCGCACGACGTCACGAGTTTGACATGCCTGTTCTAGACTCTGTTTCCTGCCTGAGCAGGGGGTTCGACTAATGACTTCCAAGGTCACTTCCAACTACTACTACTACTACTACTACTACTACTACTACTTCTCCTCCTCCTTCTGAGTTTCTGTTAGGTTCTAGCTCAGTTTGGGTGGGGTTGTTTGGGGAGGGTGGAGGCCATCTTTGGGAGAGGATTGTAAGAGGGTTAAGAAGGAACCACCACCCCCCTTCAAAGAAAAAGCATCCGGGAGCAGCGCCTGGGTCCACCCTGGAGGGAATGCATGTGTTTGTGTGTGACAGGTAGAGAAGCGCAGCCCCACAGCTGATGAGGGACTTGGGGGGGGTCTGTGGGCATCCTCCAGTCCAGTCCAGTCCAGGAGGGTGAGCAGAGGCAGCCCTGAGGTCCAGACTCCCCTAAAACCAGTGGTGGGATTCAGCCAGTTCCCACCAGTTTGGTAGAACCGGTAGCTCATTTTTTGCTGCCCAGTCCCAGAACGAACTTCCAGAAGCGACATCCCCATAGAGAACTGGTTGTTCACATATTTGAATCCCACCTGTGCCTGCAACCCCAGAGAAGGGTCCTTGCCGGGGAAATGGGTTGGGTTGGGGTGGGAAGACTCCCAGGACTATGCCAGGTATCTGAGCTTTGCCAAGATGACAAACACTTGCTTTTCCCCTTTTGTAGCAAAGTGTTCTTGCCGGGCTGCCCCATAAGTGAACCTTCAGGCAGACAGGCAAAAACAAGTTGTTTGTGCTGCAATCATATTACAAGTCTTTTTCTTGACAGGGGAGGCACCAGACTCACGCAGAGGGGGGAGGGGGAGCGAGAGCAGTTGGGGTGGGGCAGATCCCTGAGCTGCCCGTGTGCCACCACGGCCACAACAGACAATGTGATTTTGGCAGTGGTGGGATTCAAATAGGTGAACCACCTGCTCTGTGTGTGGATGCCGCTTCCAGAAGTCCATTCTGGCCCCGGGCAACAAAAAAAATTAGTTATTGGTTCCGCCGAAGTGGTGCGAACCGGTTGAATCCTACCACTGGATCTTGGGCTGCGTCCACAAAAGGACAGTCAGAGGATCCCAGGAAAGGGCTGCACCAGTCAGACTGCACCTGGAATGGGGTGTCCAGTTTGGCTCCCCCAATGAAGGGAGCAGGCAAAAGGGCTGGGAGGGGGGGCATATGCCCACGGGGCCTGAGCATAGCCCTCCTTGGGCCCCTCATGGAAACTGCTTCCCCCCCAGGGTTGTGAGAGGCCTGAACTAGCAAGACTCCATCTTGCCCTGCATGTCCATCTCAGTTGCACAACGTATACACACCAACAAACACACACTTATAGAGAGGTTGGGTGTGCCAAGAGCAGAGGAGAAAACTGAAGGAGCCAGAGCAGCCTCCACCATTCCAAATGCTCTTCCTAAAGATGGATCAGCACAAGCAGCTTACTAGTCCTCATGAAGGACAAGTGAATTAGAGCAGGGGTCCACAATTCCCAGGCTGTGGCCTCTTCGAAACCGGGCTGCAGATGGGCAAGTGCGCACGTAGGGGAAGCTACACTTGCACAAGTGAAGGGCACTTGCACTCACACGCCAAGCTCTGTGCATGTACTTTGCGTGCAAGTGTCAACTCACACATGTGGAGGTTCACACGCGAGTGCAAACATCCTCTGCTCACGTGCAAAGCAAGCACACCACTCACACAAATGGAGCTGTATGCCCATACGTGCGCCTGTCACTAACACACCCCATGCCCCGCCAGGCCCCCAAGATGAAAAGTTGGGGACTGCTGAATTAGAAGTTCCAGGAAGTATAATACAGAATTAGAAGACTGGCAAAAGTTATGGAAAAGAAATGTTAAATTAACTAAAGCAGTGGCATATAAAGAAAATTTATATAAAATGTTTTACACGTGGCATATGACACCAGTGAGATTAGCAAAAATGTTTAAAAATACTTCAAACAACTGTTGGAAATGCAAACGAAGACTAAGTACTTACTATCATATCTGGTGGACATGCCCCGAAGCAAAAAGATTTTGATTAAAAACATATTTATGGTTGGAGAAAATGATTTAAAAACAAATAGACTTGTAAGCCAGAATTATTTTTGTTAGGAATAATAGGAGCAAATTATGAGAAAGATTGTATGTGTTTAATTCTACACGTACTAACTGCAAGAATTGTATTCGCCCAACATTGGAAAAATGAAAATTTACCAACTGAAGAAGTATTAAGAATATGTTACAAGTTTGCAGAAATGGACAGATTTCACTTTAAAGATAAAAGAGAAAGAAGACTCAGTGTATTTTAGAACATGGGATAATTTCTATCAATGGCTAGAAAAATGAGTCAGAGAGAAAGGAACGTGATATGTAACCTTGAATATATATTAGTAAGAAGACTATCGAGCGATTAATTAACACATTGGTTATGATAACTATTATCTATTATTTCTTGTTAAACACGTGAACTCAGACATTATGCTGTTTGCTAAACATTGAGAATCTTATTTGGAAAAACCCTAACCCCAACCCTAATCCTAACCCTAACCCAAATTCCAGCCCCAATCCTGATCCCATCTCATTCCTAACCCTATAAAAACTAATCAAATTTATACAAAAAAAAAAGTTCCAGGAAGAATATGGTCTGTACCCTAGTCAGACAAAGAAACTTTGTCTTCAGGTCTGGAAAGTTTGATGTCTTTTCCGCGTGGCTGAGCTCACTTACCCGAGCACCTGAGCTTTGTCTCCCTCTCATTGGGCATCTTCCTCTGGGAATTCTGCCCCCCTCCCTCCCTCCCCCCCTCCCTCCCTCCCCCCTCCCTCCCAGGTCCTAGTGCGAGAGGAGGAGGCGCAGAAAAGGTCCAGCAGAATTTTATTCGAAGGGATCCAAAAGGCCCGAATGGTGGGCCTGGGGGCGCCAGCCGGCCCACCCCTCCCTCCGCGCTGCCCCTTCAAGTCTTGATGGGCACCTTGCCCTGGGTCCGCTGGAACTCCTGCTGCAGCCGGCCCAGGGCCTCCCGATGCTGCTCCGACTTCCGCTCGTAGTCCTGAATCTGGGCGTCGTAGCGCTTGCTGTGGAGAGAGAGAGACAGACAGAGACAGAGGAAGAGAGACAGAGAGAGTCAGGCCAGTAAGCGCCTGAGCATGGGGAGAAGCCAGAAAGACGGTGGGGGCCCTAAGGTAGACTGCCTCAGGAGCTGGAGGCCCCACCGAGGACACCCCTGCCCACTCACATCTCCCCTGTGATGTACTCCAGCCTCTTCCCGACGGTGGCTTTGGCTTCCTCTGTGTCCTGCTTCACCAGCACTGGCCCGATGAGTTTATAGACGCCGTTAGAGGAGTCCAGCAGGTCCAGTTCCTGCAGGGGGGGGGAAGAAAAGGAGGAAGAGGAGGAGGGCTGTGGCCGAAAAGGGGCTCAAGGCGGGAAGGGGAGGGGATGACCAGCTTCGCCCTCACCTCCTTCACTACATGGTTCTCTGTCAACTGAGCCTCCAGCTTCTGACGGGTCGTCATGCATTTGCTCATATCTGCGAGGGGGGGAAGAGAAGAGACACCCCCCCCTTGTGGTTAGGGTCCTTCTGAGTCTGTTTCCAGAAGCCACACACCCCTCAGGTCCAGGAGACAGGAGACTTTTTCGAAGAGCTTCGAAGGAATCGGGAGAGGGACAGGGCTCCGTGGACACCTTCCCCCCCAATACTGCCGAAAGGCTCAGCCTCTCAGATGGAGAAGAGCACTCGGGGTCCCTCTGAAGACCATCCACCCCTTTGTGAACCCCTCCATAGAGGGACCCCAGAGGGATCCCTCTATGGGGGTCACAATCTTTCTGTCTCCTGTGCACCAGCACCCAAGAGGCGGGCGAAGGAGGGCACGGGGAGGTGAGGAATGCGACGGCACTTGTGGGCTTCCAGATACCCTCCCCAGCCATTCTAGAGCCTGCCTCAGCGAGCTCTCTGTATATGTTTCGTGCCCACGCAAAGTGTGGGACTACAGCTCCTATTCTTTTTCACACAGCCCGGCTGGTGGGCTGCTGGCTGGGGAGGAGGGGAGCTGCCGTCCATCACATCTGGCTGGACCCCGGCCAAGAAGCTGCTTTAAAAAAGTGTGCTTCTAAAATGGCCCCTACCTCCAGAGAACAGGAGCTTGCCGAACGGCCCTGCGCAAGCCCTCTCCTTCCAGGAGTGGCTGGGAGGAAGGGGAAGGTGGTGTGTGTGTGTGTGTGGGGTGTGTATGTCCCCAGACCCTCCCTCCAGGATCTGGGGAAAAGTTCCGACCTTTCTGCAGCTGCTGATATTTCTCCAGCTCCGCCTGTAACTTCTTCTGCAGCACTTCGCCCATGGTGTCTTTCTCGCCTTGCATGGAACGAGGGTCTTTTTTTTTTTACCCAACCCCTTCCTTCAAGCTGGAATAAAGAACACAAGGGCTTCAGTCGGCTGGTTAAACTGAATTATTACATCCAGAGGTGTTTCCTTCCCAGCAGTTTCGCAGTATAGATCAGGGGTGTCAAACCCGCAACGTCAAACTCGCAACGTCACGTGGCGTGGCGCGACGTATCCCAAATTTCTTCCATTGCTGGCAATGGGGTGGGTGTCATGGTTCCGACTAATGAAACACTTCAAATGATCTGTAGGCATTGTTTATTCTAAAAAGTCTATAATAATGAGAATGAGAGGTCCGCACGGCATGGATAGATGCCAGAATCTGAATTCTCCTCTCCTGAACACATCGTATCAAACACAATTCCCTCCCTTGAACGTCATAAATCACATTCTCCAATTAGTCTGACATGTAAAGCTTCACTTCTGTTCTATAGCGCTCCATTCCTTATCTTATTATAAACAACCGGGGTGGCATTCTCCTCCCCCCAGCTTCATTTAATTAAAAAGCAAAACAGTTTAAAGGAAAAGGCTGCCTCTTATATTGTCAGAGCAAAAACATCCAATGTTTGCAGCGTTGACATCGGGCGTGGTTTCACCATGACACATCCGGCCCGCGGGCCGGCAGTTTGACACCCTTGGTATAGCTATTCCTCGAATTACAACAGCTTGTTTAGTCGCAACGGACTGAAAAAAGTGACGTAGGGCCACTTACGACGGTTGCAGCCTCTCCCAGGGCCACGGGGTTTATATTCGGATGCTTGTCAACCGGCTCATATTTATGACGGTCGCAGTGTCCCGGAGTCACGTGATCCCTTTTTGCGACCTTCTGACAAGCAAAGTCAAGGGGGAGGGAAGCCAGATGCACTTAACAACCAGGTCTGTAACTTAGGTGCGGTGATTCATTTAACAACTGGGGCAAGAAAGGTTGTAAAATGGGGCAAAATTCACTTAAGAAATGCCTCACTTAACAACAGAAAATATTGAGCTCAATTGTAGTTGTAAGTCGAGCAGTGTGTGTCTGTATGAACATATATGTATGCAATGTGTGTGTATATATGTGTGTGTATACACACATATGTATATATACACATACAGACATGTGCATAGACACTTGTATGTGTATAGATAAAAATAAAAAAAATGTGTGTGCAGGTAGCCCTCAACTTATGACCACAATGGAACTCAAAAGGTATGCTGCTAAGTGAGACATTGGTTAAGTGAGTTCTGTCCCATTTTACGGCTTTCCTTGCCACCGTTATTCAGTGTATTATTGCAATTGTTAAGTTAGTAACACAGTTGTTAAATGAGTCTGGCTTCCCTCCCTATTGTCAGAAAGTCACAAAAAGAGATCACGTGACCCCCCCGGGACACCCTGACAGTTATGAGTCAAGTTGCCAAGCCGCATGGCCCTGGGGATGCTGGGACGGTCGTTAAGTGGGGAAAACGGTCGTTAAGTCTCGCTTCTCAGTGATGCTGTAACTTTGAACGGTCACTAAATGAACTCTTGAGGACTACCTGTATAAATAAAAATAAAAAAATGATAAAATTTGCAGGGCTCAGCCACAGCAAACCCACAAAATGATAGGTTTGCTGCACTGCCTGGGGGGAGGGGGCCGCCTCCAAGGAGAAGGAGCGCCTGCGTTCCTTGGGGAGGATGGGAGTTGTAGTCCAGCCCCTCTGGAAAAGGGAGAGGGTCGCCCAGTTCCTCCACAGTCTACCAGCCAAGGCACATGGGAGTTCTGCCGGCCAGGATGATGGGAGACGTAGCGCGCTGCCATCGCCCTCCCCTCGCCTGCCTGGGGATGATGGACTCTGTAGTCCGGCAGCTGGAAGGGGGGGGAGCCCTCCAGGTCCTTCTGAGGGTCTCCCGGCAAGGCCAAGGGAAGCCCCGCTTCGCCGCGGAGGATGGGAACGGCAGTCTCACCTCGGAATCGCGCAGCAACCGCCGACAACTCCGCCCCCGCCGATACCGGCCACCGCTCTGGCCTCGCGCGAGGGCGGAAACCCAGCAAACCGGAAGCCGCGGACGCCGCCGCGGAGCTCACTATTGCCCGGTTCCAAGATGGCGGCCGGGATTATTGCGTCGTACGAGCCGCTGCGGCGGCCACGTGACCGGACGGGCCCCGCCCCCGCAGAGCCCGCCAGCCTTTGAATCAACTTCAGTCAGAATAGAGCTGGAAAGGGACCTCGGAGGTCTTCTAGTCCAGCCCGTTGCTCAGAACAAAAAAAAAAAGGCCAGGAAATAAAAGTGATTTATTTTATTATTTCATTTCGTTTCGTTTCATTTTATTTATTTTATTTTAATTTTATTATTTTAATTTTATTATTTTTTTTATTTTATTTTATTATTTTATTTAATTATTTCTTTTTTATTCTATTATTTTTATTTTATTAATTTTTTTATTTTATTATTTTATTTTTATTTTATTTTATTATTTTATTTAATTATTTTTATTTTATTTTTATTTTATTTAATTATTTATTTTTCTTTTATTTATTTATTATTTTATTTTATTTTATTATTTTTATTTTATTTTATTATTTTATTTTTATTTTTTAACAAAGAGGGCTCTTTGCATTTTCAGTTTTATTTTATTTTTTTCCATAGGGGTGAGAAAATGGAGACTTTGAACGCGATGGAAGCCTTGAGGGAGTTGGTGGGTGTCAGAAGAAGAAGAGACCTTTGGGTCGATGGTGTTAACGCTTCCAGAGAAGAAGGAAACAGTATAAAGAATTAAAAAAACAGGCAGTCCTCGACTTACGGCCACAATGGAGGCCAAAATTTTATGATGCTGTGTGAGGCATTTGTTAAGTGAATCCTGCATGGCTGGCTCAAGAATTCTGGGAGTTGGTCCACGAGTCAGAAAAGAGCCAAACTTGCCTGACGACAATTCATTTAGTGACCGTTCAAAGTTACAACAGCATTGGAAAAAGCGACTTAGGACCGTTTTTCACAGTTTTCGACTTGTGGAAAGTCAGCCTCCCAGAGGAGGAAATATTAAAAGGGCAGGAAAATATATTTCCTCAAAGGATCTTAAAGAGGCAGAAAAGCAGTGGAGCGGCTTTGCTTCCAAAAATCGTGGGCGCTCCATCATTGGAGATTTTTAAGAAGAGACTGGACAGTCACCTGTCTGAAATGGTATAGGGGGGTCTCCTGCTCGAGCAGGGGGCTGGACTAGAAGACCTCCAAGGTCCCTCCCAGCTCTAATCTCCATGGACGTCCCCCCTTCGATCTTCTCTGTTTCTCTCCCCCCCCCCCCCTCTTGAACCATCTACTCTACAGGTCGAAGTCAAGAGAAACTCTTCCCGGACACCGATGACGCTGCAGGAGGGAGAATTCTCATTGGTCCTTTTGCTTCTGCCAATTTCAAGTCATTTTATTAGGCAGAGGCCAAGATTATTATTTTGCCTTTATTCTGTTATTTAAAAATTAAAATTGTTCCTGCATTTGGTCTTCTGTTCTTGGCTCTGTTGTGTCTCTCATATCTCTTCTTCTTTCCTCCAGCCAAGCCCACCGTCTCCATCTCCCCCACCAAGCTGGACCCCGCTTCCCCCCACACCATCCTCCTCTGCACCGCGAGGGGCTTCTACCCCGTGGAGATCGAGGTCTGCTGGCTGAAAAACGGGGGGCCGGAGGAGGCCGTGGCCTTTGGGGAGGAGCTTCAGAACGAAGACTGGACCTATCAGCTCCAGGTGATTCTGGAGACCCAGCCCCAGTGGGGGGACCTCTATGCCTGCCAGGTGGGGCACGCCAGCCTGGAGGCCATCACCATCCAGTGGGGTGAGGCCCTCCCCTCCCTCCCCTCCTGTTCTGGGGACCCCATCCTGCCCTGAAAAGGGGGGAGAGACCCTCCCTGTGGGGGGAGCCAGGAAGGACCCTCCTGGGGGGGGAAAGCTGGCCCTGATCCTCCATCTCAGGGGAGGCTCCTTCCCCAGAGCCCCGATCCTCCAACTCGGCCAGGAGCAAACTCTGGTCGGGGATTATGGGGGCCCTGATCGGTGTGATCTTCTTTGCCATTGGGCTCTCCCTCTACCTGAAGAGCAAGAAAGGGGAGTCCGGGGGGCTGGATGAGAGGTTGTGGGGAGGGGACCATCCTAGGGAGGGATCTCATCGAGCATAGTGAGGTGATGGTCAAGAAGGTCCCCTTGACCCCCAAATCCCAAGGCTGATGGTCCCCCTGAGAAATTTGACTTCGAGGGGCTATAAGTAAAGACTGTGCAACCTATTATGGGCTATCGACAGGGAGGGGGATCCCCCCTGAGTCCCCCAGCCCATGAAGGGTCCTGATTGGGTCTTTTTCTCCTTCCAGCAACTTCCATCTCACCAGCTGCAGGTGAGCGTCTTCTATTTCCCCTCCATGAATTGATAGGCTTTTCTAATTCTCTGTTCTGCTTGTGTGCGCCCCCCCATTTTTTTCTAGGATTTTTGGCAGCCTTGGGACCCCAAATGCAGTGTAATTGAACACAAAAACACTACAAAACACTAGTAACTGACCTAGGCTGTTTCTAAGTATTGGGAAATTGCAAAAGGGAAGGGAAGGGAAGGAGGGGGCATCCCTACTTTGTGATTTGCTGTTCCTCACTCACACACACACACACACACTCACACACACACACACATGTTCTTGATGTTTACACGTTCTGGTAAAATTGCACCCAGCTCTCTCCTTTGCTGCTACCACCATCCTAGCCCCATCTTCTTTGTTAATATGAAACATCTGCAAGGAGGGAGGGTGGCTTCCTTTATTAATTAACCCTCTAATTGTTAATTAGGGATAATTATGTCACTGCACGTTTTTTTTAGTTCGTCAGAAAAGTTCATTTCTAACTGTACATTTCCCCTGCTCTCTGCACCTGTGGTGATATCTTATCATGTAACCATAGTGACTCTCATATGTCCAGCTATGTTATGGTTTCAGACTGTTTTGTGCGCATGCCTAGAAAACGTTTCTCACAGTTATTCTTTTATTGTCTTTCACTTTGCTGTTACTGTCTGTTATGTTAGGATGTAGTCAGCTAGCTCTCTCTTTATAATATATATTTAGTTTTTGTAATTAAAAGGTATTTAGTAAGATTATGTGTCGTGTTTTATTTCCTTCCTTCATGCACATCATGCATCCTCTGAAGCACGGTCCTTCACCCTCTGCTAAGGTGATTTATACCTTGACAAATTCCACCTTGTCAAGGTCACTCTGGAGCCTTCGTTCGAACCCCCTCGGCTGAACCTGGAACCCCTTCAAGTCCCGGTAGATCAGGGGTGTCAAACTCAATTTCACTGAGGGCCGCATCAGCATTGCGGTTGCCCTCAGGGGGCCAGGTGGGTATGGCCAGGGTGGGCGTGGCCTACTGGGTGGGCATGGCTAGTGTGTATGGCCTACTGGGTGGGCGTGGCCAGCTCTACATCGTTCGCATCAAGGGTGCCTATGGGGGCCCAGGCAGGAGTGGGGACAGATCTGAGGGTCTGGCAGAAGGAGGGTCTCTGGGCCAGGGCCAAGGCAGTGGGGGCCGGTCCCTCACTGTTTCCAGGATGGCTTCACGGGCCACATGAAACCACTTCGCGGGCCGGATCCGGCCCCCGGGCCTTGTGTTTGACATGTCTGCGGTAGATGAAATGGGGAGGAATCCCTGGTCCTAAAGCGGCAGATTCTCACTCCATCCAGCCCCTGCCTTTCAACCACATCCCTGCAGTGTGGGCCTGCTTGGGAGGTGGATAGAAAAGGGGACGGGAAGCCCACTCTGTGTGTTTTTTTCCTGAAGACTCTCCAAATAGAAGTTATTGACATTAAAGGTTTTACTATATACATACACGATTACTAAAACTCCTGCGTCTGTTTATAACCTTCATCTGGGGGCCTCATTGGGCAACAATGGAATTAAGGAGAAACTTGAATTATCTGGTGAACAGCCACTGTGAGAGGGACCTTGGAGTCCTAGTGGACGATCACTTGACTATGAGCCAGCCGTGTGCAGCAGCAGCAGCAGCAGCCAAAAAAAGCTAATACAATCCTGGGTTGTATAAACAGAGGCATAGAACCAAGATCACACAAAGTATTAGTGCCGCTTTACAAAACCCTAGTAAGGCCACACCTGGAATACTGCAGCCAGTTTTGGTCACCATGTTACAAAAAAGAGGTTGAGACTTTGAAAAAAAGTCCAGAGAAGAGCAACTAGGATGATCCAAGGCCTGGAGACTAAAACATACGAAGAACGGCTGCAGGACTTGGGTTTGGCTAGTCTAAAGAAAGGAAGAAATGGGGATACCAAATATTGGTATTCCAGTATTTGAGGGGCTGCCACAAAGAAGAGGGGGTCAAACTTGAACCTTGGTGGCGCAGTGGGCTAATGCCTCCTTAAGTAACACCAGCTGCCTGCAATTAGTGTAGGTTCGCATCCCACCAGGCTCAAGGTTGACTCAGCCTTCCATCCTTCCCAGGTAGGTAAAATGAGGACCCAGATTGTTGGGGGCAATAAGCTGACTTTGTAATAATGCCGCTGGGGGGGAAAAAGCCCTAATAAGCAGGCATATACATAGAATGAAGGCTATTGCTAAGCACATTGGTTTGTGCTTAAATTGTAAGCCGCCCTGAGTCTTCGGAGAAGGGCGGGATCTAAATGGGATTAAAAAAAACAACTATTCTCCAAAGCACCAGAGGGCAGGACAAGAAACAATGGTTGGAAAGTGACCAAAGAGAGAAGCAACCTGGAATTAAGGAGAAACTTCCTAACAGGGAGAACAATTAACCAGTGGAACAGAAGTTGCCTTCAGAAATCGTGGGCGCTCTCCATCACTGGAGATTTTTAAGAAGAGACTGGACCGCCACTTGTCTGGGATAGTATAGGTTCTCCTGATCCAGCAGGGGGCTGGACTAGAAGACCTCCAAGGTCCCTTCCAGCTCTCTTCTGATTGATCGCTTATTGCCCACCATCAGCGAGGGCTTCCGGCCTCCGATGACCACCAGATGGCGGCCACGGCCCACAAGATCCTGGATCCGCCGTCCTCGGCCAGCCCGGTAGGACCAAGAAAAATCGCCCCTCGCTGACCCCACTAAAGCTGGGCGAGGCAGAGCTGGGCTGGGCTGGGCTCCGGGTGGGAAGAGGAGAGGCCAGCGATGGTTTAGCGGGCCCGCTTCGTTTCCTTGCTTGGCTGGACCAGCGCAGCTCATGGGGCGGGGAGGGGAGGGTGGGCAAGAAGGACCCCGCCCCATTGCCGTTCTTAGGGTGACTTTGGGCCAGTGTTTCCCCCCCCCCGTCTTCCCCCTCCCTCTCTCGCTATCTCTTCCCCTCGCTCTCCCTCTTACTCTCCTTCTCTTCCTCCCGCGCTCTCTCCCTTTCCCTTTCTCTTTCCCTCCCTCTCCGTCTGCCTTTCTCTCTCTCTCTCTTTGGCTCTCTGCCTCTCTTCCCCCCCCTCTCCCTCCTTCTTCCTTTCTCTTTTTCCCTCCTTCTCCCTCCCTCCGCCTCTCTCTCTCTCTCTGCCTCTCTCTGTTCCCCTCTCTCCTTCTTGCTCTTTTGCTCTCTCTCTCCCGCGCTCTCTCCCTTTCCCTTTCTCTTCCCCCCCCTCTCCCTCCTTCTTCCTTTCTCTTTTTCCCTCCTTCTCCCTCCCTCCCTCCGCCTCTCTCTCTCTCTGCCTCTCTCTGTTCCCCTCTCTCCTTCTTGCTCTTTTGCTCTCTCTCTCCCGCGCTCTCTCCCTCTCCCTTTAGCGCCCCCTCCTCCTTTCTCTGTTTGTCACTCTCTCTCCCTCCCCTCCCTCTCTTACTCTCTCTCTCTCTCGCTCTCTTTGTCTCCCTCCCGCGCTCTCTCCCCCTCCCTGTCTGTCTGCCTGTCTCTTTCTCGCTCTCTTTCAGGTTTGGGCACTTTCTGGGGCTGCTGGAACCCCGCCCACCTTTGTCTTGTGACATCAGGGCGTGTCACAATCCTTGGCTTTGTGAGGCCAAGGCTGCCGGGGCAGCGTTTGTGCGTTTGTGCCTTTGCTTGCAAAGCGTCCTCCGAGCCGAATCCCAGCTTTTTCTGGGGTTATGCGCGCGCGCGCACACACAAACACACACACACCGCAAAAGCTGCTGCTGGGGAGAGTCTGCCAAAGACCCACATATAACCCCCACCCCACTGATCACTGAAACGCATGCTGTAGTCCTGACCCTCCCCCCCCTACACGCAAGCATACATTAGTGAAGATGGGGCGCTCCCCTGCTGCACCCCAGTTGCCACCCCCCCTCTCCTAAGGGTCAGATCCAAGGACTGCAGACGCAGGTGGTGGATGCAAGCTTGGGCTGAAACGGGGTGGGGCTTAGAAGACACCGCCTCTGAGCAAGAGCAAAGTGCATTTTCTTCCCCGTGGAGATCAAAGGCAAAGGATTGCCTTGGGCGTGGGGGTGGCTGAATTATTTATTTATTTATTTATTTATTTTATTAATGGGACTTATATCCCGCCCTATCTCCCGAAGGACTCAGGGCGGCTAACATCAATAATATACAATAAATACAGAAACTAAGATAAAATTAAAATTAAAGGAATATTCCAGCAGCGGATTTTTTGGGGAAATAAAAATCCCCCATGACTTATTGGCTTTTTGCCATCTGATAAAGCAGAAGTGGGGTCCAATTTCCCCTAGGAGAAAGTTGCTTTGCAACGCCCCGCCCCCTCTCTCCACTCCCCACCCCACCCCGCCCCCTGGACCCACGCCAGGGGTTTTCCACGCTTGAGCCGGCCAATCACAACTCTGAAATAGGCCCCGTCACTAGTTGCCAGTCAGGGAAAGTCACTTTCTCGTCTGATTCACCACTTCAGCTGCGCGGCTGCCTTGACAATTTCGCATCTCTATCTACAGAATGCCAGAGTTGGTAGGGACCTTGGAGGTCTTCTAGTCCAACCCCTGCCCAAGCTTTAGACCCTATATAGTACTCTGGAAAAATGGTGGTCGAATCTTTTATTGAAAACGTCCAGCGTCTGAGCACCGATTAATTGTCCTAATCATTGTCAGGAAATTCCTTCTTAATTTTATATAAATTCTGTCCCTCTCTAGAAGCCAGTATATTTCACTTCGCCAAGACAGAGGGCAACAAGCCATTCTGGAGCCCATTATTAGCAATCTGCAAAATCAAGCTTGCACTGTGCCTGGGGGAAATCAAGCCTGCCATGAAAAACTCACATGAGCTTTTAGAAAATGTACTGTCAAAAGTTGGACCATAAGAAAAGCTGAGCACCAAAGAATTGAGGCCTTTGAACTATGGTGCTGGAGAAGACTCCTGCGAGTCCCTTGGACTGCAAGGCGATCAAACCGGTCAGTCCTAGAGGAGATCAACCCTGACTGCTCTTTAGAAGGCCAGATCCTGAAGCTAAAACTCAAATACTTTGGCCACCTAATGAGAAGGAAGGACTCACTGGAGAAGAGCCTAATGCTGGGAAAGGTTGAGGGCAAGAGAAGAAGGGGACGACAGAGAATGAGGTGGCTGGATGGAGTCACTGAAGCAGGAGGCGTGAGCTTAAATGGACTCCAGAAGATGGTAGAGGACAGGAAGGCCTGGAGGAACGTTGTCCATGGGGTCGTAATGGGTCGGACATGACTTTACAACTAACAACAACGGTCAAAAGTGGGAAAGTTATGCTGTGTCCAAACCTGTCTTCCAGAAATCTAATCTACTCAAGTATTACGGTTTTCCTGGGCAACTTCCATTTGAAAGCTAATAAACTAGCAACCTTTGAATTTTAATAGCTACCAGGAACGTCCCACCTTGTTTTTCCCCCACTGTGTAATCTCATTGATTGCAATGGGATTATGAAACAATAATCACGAAACACTGTTAAAGAATCCCATGAGCTGAACTTCCACTCACACTTCCTGGGCAAAAACAGGTCTTCTTGTCGACTATCAAATTATAGTCCCAAAGAGGCTTTTCAAAAGACAACTGGACTTTCTCGTCTCTTTTTTCCTTCCCATCTAAGAAGCCTCTTCAGTTCATTGAAGAACTGAAGAAGCTTCTTGGACGAGAAGCGAAACGATTTCAAGGGAACCCCACCCCCACCCCCACAAAAATCCACTTACCCTTTGGAAAAAGCACCTTTGGGAAAACCATGACCTGGATGGTTGAGAATCTCATAGACGTTAAGCAACACACACACACACACACACACACACACACACACACACACACCACAATGCTTTATTAAAGTTTACTATAATACAAAATACAATAAAAATAAAGGTTTAAAAAAGAGGGTGTGTAGGAAACCTGTGATATTTCCACCTTGAACTCACATAAAATGGCACAGGTCTGGCTCAGGGCAGAGACAAGTTTCGTTTCTGTTCATACCAGAAATCAGATGACCTTGCTACGTGCAGACGGACACCCGTTGGAACACGTACAAGAAAGTAACACATACAAAATAGTTACAGGAACAAAGACATTCCATACAGAAATGTAGCTGAAATGTAACCATTTGTAACCTTAAGATAACTGCTTGATGTATAGTTGAAATGTAACCATTTGTAAACGTAAGATAATTGCTTGCTGCATAACTAAAATGTAACCATTTAACTGCTTGTTGCTTGTGTTGTAACTTTGTAACCCATGTTAACTTGCTGACTTTGTAACCTATGTTTCCAATAAAAGAGAGGTTAGGACTTCGGTCTGGGCCCTCATCCCGAGAACGCTCAGAGAGACGTGTCCTCATTTATTGGCAAGTTCATGAGGAGCCCGCCGGGTGCGAAAAACCCGCAACTGGTGACCCCGACGTGATCCGCTGCGAGTGGATACGTCTCTGACGGTCTCCATACTCATCGCCTGGAATAGGCTGTGCACCCGATCTCGCCTCGTGAAGACGACGATCCATTCGTGAGTATGGGGAACAAATTTTCTAAGCAACAGGCAGCACACCTGAAAGAGCTTGAGGAAATAGTCAGAACTTCCAATATTTTACTTAAAAGTAGTGGCAAACAATTACCGGCAGTTTCAAAAAAGGAATTGATTGCCTTGATGGAATATATTTGGGAAAATACTCCGGCTTATCCGGAAAAGGGCTCGTTGAAAACAGGGACTTGGAGAAAAATTGGAGAATGGCTCCACGAACCTCCTCGAGCACTTCCAAAAATACTAACAGCCTGGCAAGTCTTAATGGAAAGTTTGTTGATTCACGAAAAGGGACTTAAAGAAGATTTTTTCATTTCTCCGGCTCCCCCTCCTTATGAGGAACCTATTCAGCCGGGAGAAACTCAGCAGGGCACCTCAGCTGCGGCTCCCAGTGCCCCTCAGGCTCAGCCAGAAGTAATTAACAATTATCCTAAAGAAGGAATGATGGCAAATGCTGTTAGACAGGCCGCCCGATCAGGACAGCTAACATTGGAAGATTTGTCTTGCTATCCAGTAAACATCCAGCCAGCTCCAGCAGCTGGAGGAAATGCTGTTCACACATATCAAGGACTGGAATGGAATATAGTGAAAGATCTTAAAAAAGCTGTTGCTTCATATGGCATTCAATCGCCTTTTGTACAAGGACTTTTCGTTTCCATGGCCTCTACTTATGTGATGGCATTGGTAGACTGGAAGTCCATTGCACATATGATACTGACACCTTCACAATATGTAGTTTGGGAATCTGAGTATAAAAAAGAAATAGAGAAAAAAAATCTTGCTGGATTACCTCAAGGAGTAGATAGGGATCAATTATTTGGCACAGGACAATTCGTTACTACTGACCAGCAGGCTCAAAGCCCAAGGGAGGCTTTGATACAGGAAGGGGCTTTAGCAGCTTTCCGCAAGATAGATGATCCTCACAGAAAAGCTAAAATGTCTTTTGCAAAGGTTTATCAAGGTCCCAATCAGGCTTATTCAGACTTTGTGGATAGACTGCAGGAGGAAATAACAAGGCAAATAGACAATGAATATGCCCGAAATGAACTCCTGTTAAAATTGGCTTATGAAAATGCTAATGAAGACTGTAAGAAATTGTTAAAATCAATTATTGCCATGCCAAATGCCACTCTTGCTCATTATTTAAACGCATGTCGCATAGTAGGCACAACGGCATATTCCATGGATGCCCTGGCTATGGCACTAAATAATGGAGGACAAAGAAAACCAATGGGACATTGCTTTAACTGTGGCAAGCCAGGCCATTTCAAATCTCAATGTAGAGCCCCCGGTGGAGGTGCCTCCAAATTTGGCAATCAATTGGCTAAACCAAAAATGGTGTGCCCCCGCTGCAAAAAGGGGTTCCATTGGGCCAATCAATGCCGCACCTCTTCTGGCTCCCAGCAGGGAAACTAGAGGAGGGGCAGTCAGCCAGCCCGACACCAAAGGCTGACATTTCTTTTCCTCTTAACACTTCTAACCCCTCTGAACTTTTCCCTGATTCTCTTTTTCATTCTCCCCCTATTCGCATAGTCGCCTCAGAAGAGGTTGAAATTAATGTTCCTGGCTTAGTCTATTTTCTGCCTACTGAACCCGATCCTAAACGCCCTTTACCTCCTAAAGGCCCACTCCTGGTTTTTCCTGTGCGCGATCTTATTGCTAGGGGAATTCTAGCTTCCCCATTCTTGCGAGACTCTCGTGACTTTTCTTCTGTTGCTATGGCGGTTACCGGAAACTCACCCACCATTTTTCACAAAGGGGACCTTGTGGCATCAGCTATTTTATTGGTCCCAGCCATGGCTCCGCCCTCCTCTGAGGTCACGGATGCGCTTGCAGTTGAGCAGCCAGTCCAAGATGGTCGCCCCATGATGACGTTTACTATCAATGACCAGAGTTTTTCTGGTTTATTGGATACAGGGGCGGACGTAAGTGTCATCCGAATGGCCACAGGGCGGGGAGACTGAGAGCGCCCCTGCTGTCAGAGGAGTAGGGGGAATTCAACACGCCGTGCGCAGCAAGAGGTGGTTCCCGGTAACTTCTTCCTTTGTTTCTTCAGTCGCTTACTTTCAACCTGTCATATTGCCTATTCACACAAATCTGTGGGGTCGTGATTTGATGCAATAGTTCCAAGCTAAATTGACACTCGAATAGATTCACTATGTCTATTTTACCCTTAAAGCTCCAATTGACAACTGATACTCCTGTTTGGATAAACCAATGGCCCCTCACCTTAGAAAAATTACACGCCTTAAAGCAATTAGTTAAAGAGCAATTGGAAAGTGCTCATATCGAGCCATCCAACAGTCCTTACAATACGCCTGTCTTTGTCATTAAAAAGAAATCTGGTAAATGGAGATTCTTACACGACCTCTGAGCGGTAAATTCCATAATTAAACTGATGGGGGCGCTACAACTTGGCCTGCCAAATCCGAATTTGATTCCTCAAAATTACGACCTCATGATCATTGACTTGAAAGATGCTTTCTTTTCTATTCCTTTATGTGAGGAAGATGGACAACTGTTTGCTTTTACTTTGCCTGTTCTCAATAACTCTGAACCTGCCCAAAGATACCAATGGAAGGTTTTACCTCAAGGCATGCTTAATAGCCCCACCATGTGTCAATGGTACGTGGCAAAAGTGTTGCAGCCATATCATGATAAGCATCCACATTTTTTGGTTTATCACTATATGGACGATATTTTAATTGCAGCACCAGGCCCCAAAGGAACTGTTATGGCAACTTTTGATTTTTTAACAAAATTTTTAAATCAGTTTGGATTTTTTGTCAGTCCACAAAAAGTTCAACACGTCGCCTATTCCTATTTAGGCCATAAGCTTTTATCCACAGCAGCTTTTCCTCATATTCCAAAATTATTTTTGCCATCAGAACCAACATTGGTACAATTGCAGCAATATCTAGGAACCATTAATTGGGCAAGACCATATCTGTCCTTAACAACATCAGATTTGTCTCCTTTGTTTCATGCTTTAACGTTAGGAAAGCATCCAGCAGACAAAATTTGTTTGTCAGAACAACATATTAAAACTTTGCAGTTGGTAAATGATGCATTAAAAAAGATCTGGGTAGATCGTATGGTTATCGATGTTCCTTTTGCTGCTATTATTTTAAACACGCCTGGACTGTTTACTGCTGCTATTGTTCAATGTGCTAACCAATTGAAAATTTTGGAGTGGATTCATTTATTCATTTATTTATACGCCCAAAGTTTCTGTTTTAACCAGAGAAGCACAATTGGCTCAATTGATTTTTAAAATTCATCACCGAACGAAAGCCTTGATTGGGCTGGAGATAGACACTCTTTTTGTGCCTATGTCTTTGCGAATTTGGGAATCATTTTTTCAAACCTCCAGTGAATTGCAATTTTCCTTAGCTGATTGGCATGGCAAGGTTTCTTGCCACCCACCACCCGATTATCGTTTGCAAATTGTTCTCACTGTACCCATTGACTGGTTGTCACCCTTGTCTCCTCACCCCCTACATTCTGCTGTTACAGTTTTTGCAGATGGGAACAAGGAGTGTGGCGCCTGTGCCTGGTTGGAAAATGGTCAATGGATAACCAAGCAAACAACACCCCAGCGGTCAGCTCAAAAAGCTGAACTGGCTGCTTCAATATTGGCCTGTCAACTTTTTTCATTTCAACCTTTGAATCTTATTGTGGATAGCTTTTATGTTTATCACACAATTCAAGTGATTTATGGATCTTATTTATCCCCATCCATTCAACCAGATTTGTTACAACTTTTTTTAACCTTGCAAAATTTGCTTTTTGAACGCCAACATCCTGTTTTTGTTGCTCACATTCATAGTCATCAGCCTTTTCCAGGTTTTTTGCAAGAGGGAAACACTGTTGCAGATCAGGCTGCCTCCGGACCTTCAGCCTGTTCCTTGCAACCCCTCACCCCCTGGGAAAGTCATTCATATTTTCATCAAAATTCCAAAGCTTTGCAGAAGCAGTTTGGCATCACCGCTGCCGAGGCAATTGCAATTCGACAGCAGTGTCCAACCTGCAGCCAACAAGCCACTGCAATCCCTATGGGTGTCAATCCAAGGGGATTGGAGCCTTGCCAAATTTGGCAAATGGATGTTACACAATATGCACCATTTGCCCCATGGAAGTATTTGCATGTTTCAATTGATACTTTTTCAGGATTCATCATGGCCACCCCCCAAAGGGGAGAAGCCACCAAACATGTCATTAATCATTGTATTCGGACCTTTGCAGTGCTGGGATGTCCAAAAGAACTCAAAACAGATAATGGCCCTGCCTATAGCAGTCAAGCCATGGCAGAATTTTGTCATTATTGGCAAATAACACACAAATTTGGAATTCCATATAATAGCCAAGGCCAAGCCTTGGTGGAAAGGGCTAACCAAACCTTGAAACATGCTTTAGATCGCTATAAAAATCAGAATGGGGGAAAACGAAGCCCCAACTTCCCAGCAGTGCAAGAAACTCTTAACCTTTGCCTCTACACTCTGAACTTTTCAAACATGACTGGCTATCCCTTAACCACGGCTGCAGAGCGGCATTTTTCATCTCCAGTTGCAGATCAGCCTAAACCCAAAGTGTGGTATCGCCAACTTCCAGACCTAACTTGGCAAGGCCCTGCAGACCTTCTCACCTGGGGCAGAGGCTATGCTGCAGTCCAACTGCCAGACAAAGTGCTGTGGATCCCTGGTCGCCATGTTCGTCCGTATCATGCCTCCACAAACACAAGAGCAGAACCCATTAATGAAGACAGCATGGTTTGTGACTTTTTTCAGCTTTGTTCTAACACCACTGACTGATGCCACTAAAACACAATTCCATCTGAAAGCTTATCCCAGACGTCAAGTTTTGCTGTCTACTCAGCCTGCAGTATTTCATTGTGCCTCCACTTCACCAGCTATCCCATCCCGTTCTTTACAATGGCTCACACCTTTGACATTGGTTCCAGTCAAAAATGACTCTTTTCACACTGTTTTTATTCAAGACTCAATGCTCACCTTGATTCTTTTTCCACCCATGATCAATCAAACTGCCTACTATTGGTGTTTTGGCTATGACATCGTTGATCATTTTGAACATT
This sequence comes from Vipera ursinii, assembly GCF_947247035.1. Classification (NCBI taxonomy): domain Eukaryota; kingdom Metazoa; phylum Chordata; class Lepidosauria; order Squamata; family Viperidae; genus Vipera; species Vipera ursinii. The sequence continues at coordinate 2,088,117 of NC_139513.1, read as the reverse complement.
ATTGGATAGGGGTTCGAATCATTTGGCAGCCACATCCTCGCCCCTCTCGATCCCCACACCATGGGGTGATACGTGGCCCTACCTTTGTTTATGGACATACTGGAGATATTGTTTATTTTCATTGATCAGATCACTCTCAACCTTATTGCCCCATCGCATGGACCCAGAAGGAACAACCTGTTGTCAACAATGAGTCTATGGTCATTTATCATCATCATCCATGTCGAGTTTTGCTTCAACTTATTGTTAGCCCCAGGACCACTGGCTTCTATTATTGTCAAGGTTTCAGTAGAGGACGCCAATTTAAAGACTGGGTAGAACTTGCTTCCATTGATAACTTTGCTAAACCTCCCCTCTCCCAGGACTTGTTTGTTTACACGCATCGTTATAAGACCAAGGCAAGACAGATGAACATGTATAAAGTTTTGTCCCGTCGTCGACGTTCCACTAATACTCAGACTGAGGGACAATGTGAACTCTGTATGGTTACCACCAAGCTAGGTACAACAATAACCAAAACATTTATATTATGTAAAATCGATTGGCCCTGGACTATCTCTTAGCTAAAGAAGGGGGGGTATGTGGAAAATTTAATCTTACGAATTGTTGTATTGAAATTGATGACAGTGGGAAAGTGATTCAGGAGATCACAGACAAAATGATTAAAGTAGCTCATGTTCCTGTTCAAACATGGAATGGTTTTAACTTCCAGGAATTATTTGGCTCCTGGTTTCCCAAATTACCTGGTTTGCAAGCTATTGTAGCTTTAATTAGTATGGTTGCTTTAGGATGTATTATTTTGCCTTGTGTTTTACCTATTTTTGTTAGAACTATCTCTAGTAGCATTTCATTTATAGCAGAACAACGTGCCATCAAGCATGTAAATGCCTTGTGGGAAAGAAAATATCAGTTATTGCCTCAAGAAGACCTTGAGTCAAATACTACGGACCGCGCCATTGAAAAGGCCTCCTTCGTATTAGACACAGATGGCGAGGAGGGCCAAAAGAAAGCCTTATGCTTAGCAACGGAATGCACCACATCTCTGTCCTCCTGAGCCTCTTGGGTCAAAAAAACAAAAAAGGAGGAGATGTAGGAAACCTGTCATATTTCCACCTTAGGCTCACATAAAATGGCGCAGGTCTGGCTCAGGGCAGAGACAAGTTTCGTTTCTGTTCATACCAGAAATCAGATGACCTTGCTACGTGCAGACGGACACCCGTTGGAACACGTACAAGAAAGTAACACATACAAAATAGTTACAGGAACAAAGACATTCCATACAGAAATGTAGCTGAAATGTAACCATTTGTAACCTTAAGATAACTGCTTGATGTATAGTTGAAATGTAACCATTTGTAAATGTAAGATAATTGCTTGCTGCATAACTAAAATGTAACCATTTAACTGCTTGTTGCTTGTGTTGTAACTTTGTAACCCATGTTAACTTGCTGACTTTGTAACCTATGTTTCCAATAAAAGAGAGCTTAGGACTTCGGTCTGGGCCCTCATCCCGAGAACGCTCAGAGAGACGTGTCCTCATTTATTGGCAAGTTCATGAGGAGCCCGCCGGGTGTGAAAAACCCGCAAGGGTGGGCAGGATAAAAAGAGGGGTGGAAAGAAAAAAAGGCGCTTTTCCAGTAGAGTGAAAATACTTACATTTGACTTTTAAATTATATTTAGCAATTACACTAGCCGTTTCTATAACTGCACAATTAATCAAACTAAATTCCAATTTTTTCTCCCTATTTCAAGCCTAAAAAAAGAAGCAATTTCCCAATGGAAACAGGGAAGTAAAAGTTCTTCTCTTTGTTTAAAAAAAGTTTCTACTGCCATACCAACCAAATCTATTTTTCCCCATCCATTTTTCCCCATTGTGACAAATAACACATTTCTATTTACACTTACGTATTTAATTTTCTGCACTGTCGTCATTCAAGACGTTGAGAGTTTGGGAAAAATTCAGCGACAACGAGCAACTGAGAAGATCCAAGGCCTGGAGACTAAAACATATGAAGAAGGGATGGGGGACTTGGGTTTGGCTAGTCCAGGGGTAGGCAACCTCGGCTCTTTTATGACTCATGGACTTCAACTCCCAGAAATCCTGAGCCAGCATAGCTGGCTCAGGAATTCTGGGAGTTGAAGTCCATGAGTCATAAAAGAGCCGAGGTTGCCTACCCCTGGGCTAGTCTAAAGAAAAGAAGAAATAGGGGACAGATGATAGATAGCAGCGTTCCAGTATTTGAGGGGCTGCCCCAAAAAAGAGGGAGTAACCTTCTTGTTCACCAGAGCACCAGAGGGACGGACGAGAAATAATTCCTCAATGGAATTGAGGAGAAACTTCCTGACAGGGTGGACAATGAACCTGTGGAAGAACTTAGCCCCAGAAATTGTGGGCGCTCCATCACTGGAGATTTTTAAGAAGAGACACTAGGTTCTCCTGCTTGAGCAGGGGGCTGGACTAGAAGACCTCCAAGGTCCCTTACAGCTCTCTTCTGATTGATCGCTTATTCCCCACCATCAGCGAGGGCTTCCGGACTCCGATGGCGGCCCACAAGATCCTGGATCCGCCGTCCTCGGCCAGCCCGGTAGGACCAAGAAAAATCGCCCCTCTCTGACTCCCCTAAAGCTGGGCGAGGCAGGGCTGGGCTGGGCTCCGGGTGGGAAGAGGAGAGGCCAGCGATGGTTTACCGGGTCCGCTTCGTTTCCTTGCTTGGCTGGACCAGCACAACTCATGGGGCGGGGAGGGGAGGGTGGGCAAGAAGGACCCCGCCCCACTGCCGCTCCCAGGGTGACTTTGGTCCAGTCTCTCTCTCTCTCCCCGCCCCCCACCCGGTCCTCCCTCTCTCCTATCTCTTTCTCTCACAGTCACTTTTCCTCTCCATGTCTCTCTCTCTTTCGCTCTCTGCCTCTCTCTCCCCTCTCCCCTCTTTCTTCCTCTCTCTTTCCCTCCCTCTCCTTCATCTCTCTCTCTTTTGCTCTCTGCCTCTCTCTCCCCCTCTCCCCCTCCTTCTTCCTTTCTTTCCCTCCCTCCCTCTCCCTCCCTCCGTCTCTCTTTCTCTGCCCCTCTCTCTGCCCCTCTCTCCCTCTTGCTCTTTTTCTCTCCCTCCCTCCCTCTCTCCCTTTTCCTTTATCTTTAGCGCCCCCTCCCCCCCCTCTCTCTCTCTTTGTCTCCCTCCCGCGCTCTTTCCCCCTCCCCGTCTGTCTGCCTGTCTCTCTCACTCGCTTGTTCACTTTCAGGTTTGGGCACTTTCTGGGGCTGCTGGAACCCCGCCCACCTTTGTCTTGTGACATCAGGGCGTGTAACACAATCCTTGGCTTTGTGAGGCCAGGCTGCCGGGGCAGCGTTTGTGCGTTAAGGCCTTTGCTTGCAAAGCGTCCTCCGAGCCGAATCCCAGCTTTTTCTGGGGCCGCGCGCGCACACACACACACACACCTCAAGAGCTGCTGCTGGGGAGAGTCTGCCAAAGACCCACATATAACCCCCCACCCCGTTGATCACTGAAACACATTGCTGTAATCCTGACCCCCCCACCCCACACAAACATACATTAGTGAAGATGGGGCGCTCCCCTGCTGCACCCCAGTTGCCACCCCCCCTCCTAAGGGTCAGATCCAAGGACTGCAGGTGGTGGATGCAAGCTTGGGCTGAAACGGGGTGGGGCTTAGAAGACACCGCCTCTGAGCAAGAGCAAAGTGCATTTTCTTCCCCGTGGAGACACTTCCCGGCGGGATCAAAGGCAAAGGATTGCCTTGGGCGTGGGGGTGGCTGGAATATTCCAGCAGCGGATTTTTTGGGGAAATAAAAATCCCCATGACTTACTGGCTTATTGCCATCTGATAAAGCAGAAGTGGGGTTCAATGTCCCCCAGGTGCTTTGCAACGCCCCGCCCCCTCTCTCCAGCCCCCCCCTTTCCGCTGGACCCACGCCAGGGGGTTTCCTCGCCTGGACGGGACTTTCCATGAACTGGCCAATCACAACTCTGAAATAGGCCTCGTCACTATTTGCCAGGCAGGGAAAGTCTCCTTCTGGTCGGATTCACCTCTTCAGCTGCGCGGCTGCCTTGAAATTTTCGCATCTCTGCCCAAGAGATTCTGTCCCCCCTGCGCAATATTTTATTAAAGTTTAATATAGCATAAAATACGATAAAAATAAAGGTTTAAAAAAGAGTGGGAGGGGGAGGATTAAAAAAAAGAACAGAAAAAGGCGTTTTTTCCAGTACATACTTACATTTGACTTTTGAATTATATTTAGTTATTAATGATTAATCTTTATATGTTACTTATATGTAAGGGTGTAGGTCTATACATATGTTGTACATAGCATGTTTTAAATGTGTGTTATGTATGTGTACACTTTGAGAGTAAGCAACTAAATTTTATTTTTAATGCCTGCCGTTGTGCCCACAGGGGAAAAAATGACAATAAAAGGTTACCTAATCTTATTATTAGTTATTTCTGCAACTTCATAATTATCCAACCTTCAAACTTAAGTCTATTTTTTTTCCTATTTCAAGGCTAAAAAAAGAAGTGGGTTTCCCAGTGGAAACAGGACTGAGTAAAAAAAATCTTCTCTTTGTTTAAAAAAGTTTCCACTTGGGTACCAACCAAATCTATTTTTCCCCATCCATTTTTTATAAATGGGATTAAAATAAAAAAAATAAATAAAAATAAATAAATAACATATTTCTATTTACACTTAATTTTCTGCCCTGTCATCATCCAAGGTTGTTGACTTACAACAGATAACAACAACAACAATAATAATAAGTTGGAAGGGTCCTTGGAGGTCATCTAGTCCAACCCCCTGCTCAGGCAGGAAACCCTATATCATTTCAGACAAATGGCTGTCGAGTCTCTTCTTAAAAGCTTCCAGTGCTGGAGCATTCACCGTTTCTGGAGGCAGGTAGTTCCACTGGTTAATTGTTCATTTAGTAAACATTCAAAGTCACAACTGCACTGAAAAAAGTGACTTATGACCATTTTTCACACTTACGACCATTTCATTTATTTTTATTTTTTTATTTTTATTACATTTATATCCCGCCCTTCTCCGAAGACTCAGGGCGGCTTACAAGCTTAGCATTGCAGCCTTCCCCAATGGTCACGTGATTTATATTCGGATGCTTGACCACTGACTCATATTTACGATGGTCGCAGTGTCCTGGGATCATGTGATCCCCTTTTGTGAACTTCTGACAAAATCAGTGGAGAAGCCAGATTCCCTTAGTGTGACTAATTGAACAACTGCAGTGATTCGCTTAACAAACATGGGACGAGAGGTTGTAAAAATGGGGTAGAATTCACCTAACACATTTCTCACTCGGCAACACAAATTTTGGGCTCAGCTGTGCTCGTAAACCGAGGACTACTGCACAATGGCACGAACCACAACATTCTTTCAAAGTCTTTCCCCAACAATTCCAATTTTTATGTTCCTTTCTCAACATCCGCAGAAGGGATCCTTCCGCCAGTCACGCAATCTACCGCTTTTTTGGTAGATTTCTGGTAGGTTTCTCCAACCCTTCCCCCCACCCACCCCCATCCTACAAACCACAATCGACCCCGCTTCCTTTTTCCAATCGCGCAAAAGGAACAGACAAGGCACGGTTGAGTAATAATCATCTTTATTCGAAAGAAGAAGCAGCGCAAAGCTTGGAAGCGGGTCCGGTTCTGCAGCGGTTGTAAAAAATTAAGGGGGTGGTTTTGCAGGACAAAGGGGTGGGCGGCGTTTTGTGTGGGGTGGGGGTGGGGGGAGCGCAGAAGGAAGGCACTGTTCAAAACAACAACAACAAAAAGCCTGCGGACCGCGTAAGAGAGATTGCTTAAATCACTGTCCAGGGTCCTGACAAAGGAACGGACCCCTGGATTTGGCTACACACACAGTTTTCACATTCTGTTCCAAGGGAGCCAGCAGGCTGCAATTGGACCATTGGGGGTGGGGTGTGGGGTTATGGCCTGGGATGGGAGCTATAAAAGCCAATGCAGGCTGAGGTTGCTTAAGGGAGGTTTCTGAGTTGGGGGGGGGACATCGAAGAGAGATGCTAAGGGATCGCTGTGGACAGAGGGGTCCCAAAGAAAGCCAGAAGCTGATCAGGAAGGGAGGGGAGAAAAATTACTCAAGAGGTAGGGGGATGAGCACCACAGGGGGTGCCCCCTTCAGCTAGCCACCCCTGTTCCTGGGCTTGGAGCAGGTGCCCCCTTAAAAACTGGCCTTTTCCATCATTGGTGGCCAAGGACCCCGGTCCTCTGTTTTTTCTCTCAATAAAGGAAAATATTTGTAGCTCAGGTTGGAAATTAGGGGTCCTTGGTGTTCCTTCAGCTTGGTGCTTGGTAGACGTCTCATGACCCAAGTAGGGAACATCATTAGAAGAGAGGGGAGTTGGAGGAGGAGGAGGAGGAAGAGGAGGAGGAGGAAGAAGAAGAAGGAGGAGGAGGAGGAGGACTGTGGGGTCCTTGATGGAGGAGGAGGAGGAGGAGGAGGAGGACTGTGGGGTCCTTGATGTTCCTTCAGCTTGGTGGTTGGTAGACGTCTCATGACCCAAGTAGGGAACATCATTAGAAAAGAGGGGAGTTGGAGGAGGAGGAAGAGGAAGAGGAAGAGGAAGAGGAAGAGGAAGAGGAGGAGGAGGAGGAAGAGGAGGAGGAAGAGGAAGAGGAAGAGGAAGAGGAAGAGGAGGAGGAGGAGGAAGAGGAAGAGGAAGAGGAAGAGGAAGAGGAAGAGGAAGAGGAAGAGGAAGAAGAAGAAGAAGAAGAAGAAGAAGAAGAAGAAGAAGAAGAAGAAGAAGGACTGTGGGGTCCTTGGTGAAGAAGAAGGAGGAGGAGGAGGAGGACTGTGGGGTCCTTGATGTTCCCTGAGCTTGGTGGTTTCTTGCAGACGTCTCATGACCCAATGAAGTAACATCATCAGCGCTAACAGGAGTGGGATTTGTACAGGGGGAGGGGGAAGGAAGGAGGAGGAGGATGACAACTGTGGAATCCTTAATGTTCCCTGAGCTTGGTGGTTTCTTGCAGACGTCTCATGACCCAACGAGCTAACATAATCAGAGCTCAGAGCTTGGGGGGTTGTTTGCTTGCAGATGTTTCATGACCCAACTCGGTATCCTCATCAGTGCTAGGGCAGATGTTACCTAGTTTTGATCATGAAGACAACCCAGCTCAGGGAGCACCCTTGCCAACCTCTCTCCACTCCAAAACCCCCTCCGATATTTCCCTCCAGTCCCAACGCTTGAGAGAGGAGGCGACCCCAGGATCCCCTGGGAATGTTGCATTTCTCGGATCTCCGACAAGGGAAGTGGGAAAGAACGCTGCCACTCCCTGGTTTACTCTGGAGTCATCACAAGTGTCAGAAAAGGAAAAGTGTGCAGCACAGGTAGAAATGCAGCTCATGGGAGGGGTGGGGGACGCTGATGCCTGCCCCAATCCTGGTTCACCTGGAAGGAAGGAAAGAAAGGGGGAGGGTTGAGAATCCCGGATGGGGGGTCCACTGGAGAGAAAGACCCGATGTATAATGCTGTGCCTGATCGCTTTGGGTCTTCCATGGGGGGGGGGGCTTCCCAGAACCATCCCTTCTTCCGGGATGTATGGAGTCACAGCCCCTCCCCCATTTCAGGAGGAAGCCCCACCTGGCTGAGGGGCTCAGGGGGCAGAAACCAACTCATCATGGCTTCCTCTCATGCAGATGGTCCAATTAAGGTCTACGGGATGGGGGGCAAGAGGGGGAGGATCCAAAAATCAAGACGGAGGCCACAATCCTGCGATCAAAGCAGGCCCCTCCCCTTCAGTTGCCATCTTGATTGTTTTGATCCGTCCCAGAATCCTTGACGGCGGGTGGGTGGGGGGTGGTCACTAGATTGGATCTCTTCAGAGTCACGTTTTTTTTTAAAAAAATTGTGGTTTGTTGAAGAAGCAACAGAACAAAAGAGCCTGGAGAAACACACGCAACTGTTCACACAACACACTCAAAAAAGGAAGCTCTGCTGGAGCTCTCTCGTGCAAAACCTCAGATGGCCACTAGGGGGGCACAACAGAGACTGCCCCTGGCTGCCCCCTAGTGGCTCTCTGGGGTTTTGCAGCCCAGATATCTCCCCTGCTTCCTAGTTTTGCCTAATATCGGGGTCCTGATGTGAATCTTACCCACCCTGGCTGACGCCAACCAGGTGGATTCCCCCCCTCCCTGGCCCTCCCCCCCAACACAGAATTTAGAGGGTCCGGGAACTTACAGATGTCCTCGGCGGTAGCTGGCCTCTCCCATCCTCCTGCTTTTTATCATCAGGAAGGTGCCAACCACAATGCCCACCATGCCGATCGCCAGGCCCACGGCGCACACCACATTCTCGGTCGTCTCCGGGAGGGGCTCTGGAATATTGGCGTCTAAGGGGAGAAGAAAAGGACGAGGTGGGGAGACTGCCACCCGACCACCTCCTGTTTCAGAAGGCACCGCAGGGATTCCCTGGGAGGTACCACAGTGAGGGTCACGCGGGGGGGGGGGAGGAGGCAGCCAGAACAAATCAAATTTCAGCAAGTCACAAATGCCTAGGACTGCAAGAGAATTTGGAGGTCATCTAGTTCAACACACACACACCCTGCCCAGAGCAGGAATCTTCAAACTTTGCCAGGCAAATGGCTTGCCCAGTACTTTCTTGAAACCCTCCAGTGAACGAGCCAAACTGGCGCCCCCAGTGTGGCTTCAAGTGGCAGGTAGTTCCCCTGCTTTTGTTCTGTTCTATCCTCTTCCTTTCCCTTCAATATTTTATTCTGTTCTGTTGTTCTATTATTCTGCATTCTCTTCTATTCTACTCTCCCTCCCCTATCCTATCCTATCCTATCCTATCCTATCCTATCCTATCCTATCCTATCCTATCCTATCCCATTCCCCTCTTCCCTTCCCTTCTATATTCTGTTCTGTTATTCTGTATTCGCTTCTATTCTGCATTCCCTATTCTATTGCATTCCACTCCTCCTACTCTACTCTCCTTCTACTCTACTCTACTCTACTCTACTCCCCACTCCACTCCTCCTACTCTACTCTCCTTCTACTCTACTCTACTCTACTCTACTCTACTCTACTCTACTCTACTCTACTCCCCACTCCACTCCTCCTACTCTACTCTCCTTCTACTCTACTCTACTCCCCACTCCACTCCTCCTACTCTACTCTCCTTCTACTCTACTCTACTCTCCACCCCACCCCACTCCACTCCACTCCACCCCATCCCATTGACAGTTTCAGGAGTGGGGTTTTCCAAGGGGGCACCCTCCTTTTCCCATTGGCTTACATACATGGGACCCTTGACCCAAAAGGCTGCCCTGTGTAAAAAAAAGCCAAGGGGGACTAATTCCCACCCACTGCTGCTACCCACCCCCCTCACCCATTCTTCTGCTTACTCCAAAGCTTGCCCAGAGGCTCCGTGAGGCCCCAATGATCCACCTCACAAATGTAGTCATCGTCCTGGTTTGGGACAAAGGTCAGGTAGGAGAACCGGCGGAAGGCATGGTTCTTCTTGGGGTAGTAATCCATGGTCTGCACCCCTTCGGTCACCAGCTGGCCGTTCTTCAACCAGGTCATGTTCAGCACCGGTGGAGAGAAGTTGTCCGCCATGCAGATCAGTAGGTTGGGTTCCCCTAGCTCCACCTCCATCTCCGGGTAGACCATCACTGTTGGAGGCTCTGCGGGGGGCGGGGGGGGGGGAAGAGGAGAGGGGCTTCAGTTGGGGAGGGGGGCCAACCTTGGCTTCCTCCAACTCTTGGACAAAGAAGGCCGTCCTTGGATGATAGGAAGGTAATGGGAAGGTCCTCGGGAGAAGTCTGAAGGATTTCTGAAGGGGGAGGGGACGGCTCCACACACGTGGTTGGCAAATACGTTCATGCCAACCGCTCATGCCAGTTCTGAAAGGCTCAAGACTTAGTAGTGGGCTGTGGGCCGGGTATCCAGGGTTGGGGACCCCTGCAGTAAGCAGTTAGGAGCAAGAGAGAGAAGGACGGGGGTCTCCCCTCCAGTTTGGATCAAGCGTTCAAGTCAGAGGGTCCCCATGTGGCATCAGGGATAGCAACAAAAGTAATATTTGTATGCTTTATTTAATTTTAATTTTATTTAATTCTTGTTTGTTATGCCACTCTTCTTCCCCACATGGCATCAAGGATAGCAACAAGATTAATATTTGCTTTTATTTTATTTTATTTTATTTATTTTGTTTTATTTTATTTTATTGCTTGCTTGTTATGCAACCCTTCTTCCCCACATAGCATCAGGGATAGCAACAAAAGTAATATTTGTATGCTTTATTTAATTTTAATTTTAATTTATTGTATTTATTGCTTGTTTGTTATGCCACCCTTCTTCCCCACATGGCATCAAGGATAGCAACAAGATTAATATTTGTTTTTTTTATTTTATGTTATTTTATGTTATTTATTGCTTGTTTGTTATGCCACTCTTCTTCCCCACATGGCATCATGGATAGCAACAAAACTAATATTTATTTATTTATTTATTTATGATGCCACACTTCTTCCCTACAAATTGACTCTGTACAGCATACAATTTTCTAGACTCTAGAGAAGGGAGGATGCAAAAGATTCTCACTGAGAAAATGCCTCCCAAGCTTGCTGCAGTTTTGAGTTTTTTTGGAAATATCTTCCTCTCTCCCCCCCCCCCCCCAAGCTCATGAAAAATAAGCTGGGCAGGCTGGGGAAATTCAAGAAATCTAGACTCTAGATCAAGGACATAATCCAGGGTAAAAAAAGGTGGAATGCAAATAGTAATTATAAAAAAGAGAGAAGGGGGGTGGGGAGTGTTACACATAGAGGGCAAAAAGAAGAGGCTGAATCCCTTCCCCCCCCACCCCTTGTCATTTGTGTTCATGGGGAAGCATCTTCCAGGGATCCATCTGGTGTAACCTCCCCCTCCAAGTGTCCTCCGAATTTAGAGGTATCTGTGCTCCCATAAGAGAGGGGGGGAGGGAGGGAGGGAGAAAAGGAGGGAGACAGACGGAGGGAGGGTGGGGGAGAGAAAGAGGGAGGGAGAGAGAGGGAGGGAAGGAAGAAGGGAGGGAGAGAGGGAGGGAGAGGAAGATAGAGGTAGAGAGAGAGGGAGGGAGGAAGAAAGGGGGAGGGAGGGAGAGAGAGAGGGAGGGAGAGAGAGGGAGGGAAGGAAGGAAGAAGGGAGGGAGAGAGGGACACGGAGGGAGAGAAAGATAGAGAGATAGAGGGAGGGAGGAAGAAAGAGGGGCAGGGAGGGAGAAGGAGAGGGGAGAGAGAAGGGGAGGGAGAGGGAGGGAGAGAGAGAGGAAAGGAAGAAGGGAGGGACAGGGAGAGGGAGGGAGAGAAAGAGGTAGAGAGATAGAGGGAGGGAGAGGGAGAGAGAGAGGGGAGAGAGAGGGGAGAGAGAGGGAGGGAGAGAGAGGGAAGGAAGAAGGGAGGGAGAGGGAGGGAGAGAAAGATAGAGGTAGAGAGATAGAGGGAGGGAGGAAGAAAGAGGGGCAGGGAGGGAGAAGGAGAGGGGAGAGAGGGAGGGAGAGAGAGGGAGGGAGAGAGAGAGGGAAAGAAGAAGGGAGAGAGAGAGGGAGAGAGGGAGGGAGGGAGAGGAAGAGAGGGGAGAGAGAGAGGGAGGCAGGAAGAGAAGGGGAGGGAGGGAGGGAGGGAAGGATTGAGGCAGAGAGGGAGAGGGCGGAAGGGAGGTCAAAAGAGTCAAGATGGCAGCTATTCACGCGAAGGAGCTGCACCACCAGGCTCAAGGTTGACTCAGCCTTCCACCCTTCCGAGGTAGGTAAAATGAGGACCCAGATTGTTGGGGGCAATAAGCTGACTTTGTAATAATGCCGCTTGGGGGTTGTGTGAAAGCCCTAATAAGCAGGCATATACATAGAATGAAGGCTACTGCTAATTGTAAGCCGCCCTGAGTCTTCGGAGTAGGGCGGGATATCAATGGAATTAAAATAAAATAAATAAAATAAATAATGCTTCCACAGTTCCATGGCTGTGGCCGCCACCTTGACTTTTCTGACCACCCACCCTCCTCCGGGCACGGATGGCGGGTGGAGTGGGGGTGGGGAAGGAAGGAAGAGAGACACACGCGCCCCCTCCCCACCCGCCCGCCCCTCCCGGCCCCGCTCACGGTTGGCGGCTGGTGTGAAGTTGGATCGCTTCATCAGGATCTGCAGGTTGGACTGCAGGACGGCGATGTTGCCTTGCGCTCCCTCCGCCTGGAAGCTGGTGAAGCGCCCGAACTCCGGCAGCCGCCAGATGGTCTTCCTCTCCTGCAGGTCCACGTGGAAGATCTCGTCGTCGTCAAACTCGAACATGAACTCGGAGCTGCCGCTGGTGTTGCGGAGGGTCTTCTGGACGAAGGCCACCTGGGACAAGATCTCCTCGCCTGGGACCCGGCTGTCCTGGGCTGAAAGCGGGGAGGGAGGAGCCTCGGTGGAGCAGTGGGCTGATGCCTCCTTAAGTAACCCCAGCTGCCTGCAATTAGTGCAGGTTCGAGTCCCACCAGGCTCAAGGTTGACTCAGCCTTCCATCCTTCCCAGGTCGGTCAAATGAGGACCCAGATTGTTGGGGGCAATTAAGCTGACTTTGCAATAATGCCGCTTGGGGTGTGTGAAAGCCCTAATAAGCAGGCATATAGATAGAATGAAGGCTACTGCTAAGCTTGTAAGCCGCCCTGAGTCTTCGGAGAAGGGCGGGATATAAATGGAATTAAAATAAAAAAATAAAAAAATAAAAAAAATCAGTCTGGCCCGGGACTCTCCAGCCTCCCAGTCCGCGGAAAGGGGGAGGCACCCCTTGGCACGCCTCCCTCCACCGCTACAGCAAAGGGGGGGGCGGGGAGGGAGAAGAGGCGGCGCGCTCTCCGTTGCCCCACCCATCTCGGTCGAGGTATGTCTGTGTGTGTGTGTGTGTGTGAGTGTGAGGGGGAGGGGTAGCGGGTGGGGCGGAGCCGGCGCCACCCGGAGGACAGCCATCACAGAAAGGGTCTACGCGGTCTCCTCCTTGAGCAGGGGGTTGGACTAGATGACCTCCAAGGTCCCTTCCCGCTTTTGTTGTTCTAATTGGCGCTCCAGGATAGCTGAGGGGAGAGGATCGACTTGGGGGGGGGCAGAACGGTCTCCCTGGGGGGGGCTTCTTCCCCTGTCTGCGGACAGCAACACCCCGAGTCACCCGCTGGGCGGGTGATGGGGGGACGGGAGGGGGGGAGCGGGCGGTGAAAATGCCAGCTTCAGCTCTCCCAAGGAGGGCGGGGGGGTGTCCTGTCTTCTCTGTGCGCCCCGACTGGGTCCCCGACTGGGTCCTGGTTCTTGCCTGGGGAGGCGGAGGAGCAGGCCGATCTTTTCAGCCCGCAGGCGGTGGCTGCGTCCCCACGAAACAGCCGAACTCGGCCGATTTCCGGCTTCGCGGAACGCCCGGAACGCGCTGGCCCAGGGCTGGCTTCGCTCTCCCCTCACCCTCCCACCCCCCAAGTGCCGCGGCCAGCTGGTAGCTGCCACCCTGGCACAGGAAGACGCGGAAAGCCCCCTTTCTGAGAATAGCCGGTCGTGTGAATGCACCCCGTGTACCTTCCCACGGATCGGGTCAGCAGATCCGCCCCGTCCCCAACTTTGCCAACTCGGACAACGATCCTCTCCCCACAGCTATCGTGGAGCGCCAATTAGAACAACAAAAGCGGAAAGGGACCTTGGAGGTCATCTAGTCCAACCCCCTGCTCAAGGAGGAGACCGCGTAGACCGCGTAGACCCTTTTCTCTCTAGAGGGGCGGCCTCAGATTCTTTTCCCTTCCCCCCCCCTTGGGTGAACTTCTCTTCCCCCTCCCGCCGCTCTCCGAGGGACCCCCCAGAGAGGCGCCCCTACCTCTCCCGAGCTCAGCCAGGGCCAGGAGCAGCAGCAGCCGCCGCGCCAGCCCCTCTGGGATCCCCGCGCCGTTGCCTTTGCCAGCCATGGCGACTCGGTCGCAGCAGCGAGACGGCGAGAGGGAAAGTGGAAGCGGCGCGCCTCTCAAGGGCAATTTAGCTCAGCCGTCGGCTGGCGAGCGCGGCCCCGCCCGCGGAGCGACCAATTGGAAAATCGAGCGCCTCTGACGCCGCTGTCGCCAGGTAAAGATCTCCTCGCAGGTGGACGGTCCCGTAGATAAGAGCGCGGCCGGGCGCTGCAACCCCCCCCGGCCAGCCTCCCTGCAGCCCCCCCCGACTTCTAGCCCGGGGTCTCCGGTTCCGGGGGGGGGGGGGGCTGCTGCAGCCAGTCGCTACAGACCTGGAGCAGCCTCCCTGCCTTCCCACCCCCACCCCTTGCCTGGAGTCTCCGGTTCTGGGAGTTGCTGCTGGATATCCCCCTCCCCACAAGATGGGCGGAGGTGGGTTTGGTCTCCACCTCAGGGACCACCTGCTGCCGGTGTCAACTTCCCTCTGCCCTGTGCGTTCCCACAGAGAGGGCCTCCTCAGGGTGCCTCCGGTCAGAGAATGTCGACTGGTGGCCCCCAGGGGGAGGGCCTTCTCTGTGGGTGCTCCGGCTTTATGGAACCAACTGCCGGTTGAGCTCCGGATGGCACCGGACCTTCGCTCCTTCCGGCGCAGTCTGAAGACCCATTTATTTGAACAAGCTGGTCTGGCCTGATGGGGGACGTTAGGGTTTTTAATGGGTTTCTTATATTGTAATTGTTTTTTACCTGGGCACTTGTTTAATTCCCTTTTAATTTTTGTATTTGCTATTTATATATGCCCTGTTCACCGCCCTGAGTCCTTCGGGGAGAAGGGCGGTATACAAATTTAATAAATAATAATAAATAATAATTCCAAACGGGGCAGAAGGGACGGTTGGTGGGGCCCAGCTGGAGTCTCTGATTCACCCAATCAATCAGAATAAAGTTGGGAGGGACCTTCGAGGTCTTCTAGTCCAACCCCCTGCTCGAGTCGTTCCACACAGGTGGCTGTCCAGTCGCTTCTTAAAAGCCTTTCAGTGATGGAGCCCCCATGACTTCTGGTGGCAACCCGTTCCACTGGGTAATCGCTCTCACCGTCAGGAAGTTTCTCCTTAGTTCCAGGATCCATTCAGATGCCTTCAGATCCTCCCCGTGCTCGGCTAGGGGTTCATCAGCTGGCCCCGCAAGGATGGGGTGGCGAGTTCTAATTCTGACTTGGGCATGAAAATTGGCTGGGTGAGCTAGTCTCTCTCTCTCTCTCTCTGCCCACCCCACCCCACCCCACAGGGGTGTTGTTGTGGGGTAAAGGAGTTGGCCGAAGGATTAAGTTATGTTCGCTGCCTTGCATTATATGTAAAAGTCACTTGAACCAGGCAGGAAATACATTTGATAAACAAATATAAAAAGACCGGGGTGGGGGGAGGGGTGGATAAAAAAAATGTAGTAATGCTATGGTAATTAATTATTTCCTCAAAGAAGCTGAAGAAAAAGTGGACCACTCGGTGAGTCCCTGCAAGAAGATCACAGGGACTGACAATATAGCCAGCGGTATGACAAAGTCACCACAATGGAAGAATCTGCAAATAAATAAATAAATAAATAAATCACCTTTTGCCTGCAAGGCAGAGCTTTTCTGAGAGCAGAAAATAGACAAAGCAACACAAAATGAGGAAGCTGAAGTGCTCTGGGACTTTAGAGTTCGAACAGACAGGCGCCTGCCACACAACAGCCCAGAACTGACAACTGTCGATAAGAAGGACAAAAAAAAAAGTCTGGATCGTGGACGTGGCACCACCTGGAGACAGCAGAAGAGGAGAAAAAGAACTGGAGCAACTCACAAAATGCAGATCTGCAAATAGAAATTAAAAAAGCGGTATAAAAAAGCAACTCAATCCTACATTTCCATCGCTCAGCAAGATGATTATTAAACGAGTTGCACCCCTTTTTATGACCTTTTTTTGGCCACCATTCTTTTTTTTTATTGAAAAGTTTTACAGTACATTTTTGAATACAAAACCCCTCCCATCCCCCTCCCCTCTCCCCAAACCTCCCCAACTCTCCCCTCCCCCCCTCCCCGACTTCCCAGAACTAAATACATGGTATAAAAATACAAACAAACATAATCTAAAATATGCAAACAACAATAAAATATTAAATTCTCTCGCACTTTAACTCTTAATAAAATAACTACAAGCTAGTTATACATCATATAAATCCACTACTTATTCAAATGCTAAGTGAAACTTTTTAGTCCCATATTTATTCTGGATATAATCAATCCATCTTCTCCACTCCACAATATATCTCTGTTGCGAGAGATATATTCTTCTTAAACGAATCGCTACGGTTGTTAAATGGGTCATGCTTTCCCCCCCCCCCTAACTTTCCTTGACAGAAGCCGGCTAGGAAGGCTACACAAATGGTGATCGCGGGATCCCAGGAGGCTGCAACTGTCGTAAGTACATGCCAGTTGCCAAGCGTCTGAATTTTGATCACATGACCATGGGGATGCAGCAAGGGTCATAAGTGTGGAAAAAACGGTCATAAGAGTCACTTTTTCAGTGCTGTTGTAACTTGGGACGGTTGCTAACTGAAAGGTGGTAAGTTGAGGACTTCCTGTAGTACCAATAGAGATGGGAGAGGGTTTGGCCTTGAGTGCAATCCCAAAACATCTGGAGCACCCCTTGAATAGACCGTGGGCGTTGACGAAATCCCCCTCGGTCAATTGCGAAAGGCAGCTTTGCTTGGAACTGCTGAAATCCCGCAAGGAGAGCTTTCACGCCCTCAAACGTCCGCATCTGCCTCTCCCGGGTCCTGGGGAAGGGGACTCGATGGGTGGACAAAAAGGCCAAATGCAGCCGGAACATCTGGCTGTGGGACCCCCCCCCCCCAAAGCCAGCCCCTCCCGGCGCCTCCGATCTTGCCGCCGGCCCCTCTTTCAGCCGAGAGAACGATCTCCTGCAAAGGGCCGAGCCGGGGGCTCCTCTGCCTGGAGACGGATGACGCTTCCAAAGCTCGCTTTTTCATTGGATGGGGCGGAAGTTCGACTTTCTGGAAGTCAGAAAGAGAGTTTCGCACCGCTGCCGCTTCCCCCTTCGCTCTTCCCCCTCCCCCGTCCTCGCTCCCCTCTCCCTCCCCCTCCCTCTCTCCGCGCTCCCTCCCCATTCCCCTTCCTCCCTCCCCCTCGCTCCCTCCACACTCGGCCCTCGCTCTTCCCCACCCCTCCCTCTTTTCCCTCCCCCTCCACCCTCTCCTCTCAATCTCCCTCACTCGCCCCTCGTTCTTCCCTCTCTCTCCGCCCCACTCTCCCTATTCTTCCTCCCTCCTCCCTCCCTCCCCCTCGCTCTTCTCCCTCCCCCTCCTCGCTCCCCCCTCAGTCTCCCTCTCTCCCCCCTCAATCTCCCCTTGCTGCTTCTCTCCACCCACCCCGTATTCTTACTCCCTCACTCCCCCTCACTGCCTTCCCACTTCCCCGTCGCTCTTCTCTCTCCCCCCTCCTCGCTCCCCCCTCAATCTCCCTTACTCTCCCCTCACTCCCTCACTCCCCCTTCGATCTCCCCCCAATTCTCCCTCACTCCTCCCTCGCTCCCCCGTCCCTCCCCACTCCCCCTCGCTGTTCCCGCTCACTTTTTCCCCTCCCCCCTCTCCTTGCTCCCCCTTGCTCTCCCTTGCTTTCCCCTCGGTCCCCCTCATTATTCCTCACCTCCCTTCTCCCCTCCCCCTCGCTCTCTCCCTCCCCACTCTCTCATCGCCTCCAGTTTTCCTTCCTGCTCCGCGTGGGTGCCATTTCCTCCCTCCTGACACACGGCTGGGGGTCGGGCTTCCTCATGCATCTGAGACCCACAAGAAAAGGGGGATCGGCCCCAAGGGAAGAGGCCAAGGGGGTTGAGGACCCCCCAATTACGTCCCTTGCGATCTGAGCCTTTGCAGCTAGAGGTGGAGGCAAGGGGGAAGGGAGATGAGACCCCCCCCCATTGCCCTCTTTAGGGTTTCTGCTCCACTCCAACCTTGCCCCTCCTCTCTGGACAAGGGGAATTGGGTCCCCACCAGGGCTTCCAAACAGCAGGAAGTGAGGAAGGGGGGAGGGGGGAGTTTCAGATAGGCCAGGCAAGGCTAAAAGAGGAATGAGAAGTGAATTTTTTGAGGGAGGCAAGTTCGAGAAGGGCTCGTGGCTGAAGCTTCATCCTCATTGCCTGGAGGTGTACAGTAGCCCAGATGCTTCCTGGTGGTCTCCCATCCTCAGACTAACCAGGCTGATCCCTCAGCTTGGCGAGGCCATCTGAGGCTGGACAAGGTGCTGTCAGCTCTAGAGGGCTGATCTTAAAATATTAGTTAATTCTTGGTGTTGCCAGATCAGCCCAATGCTCAGAGCTCCGCCCCTTTCCCAACTGCAGCAGGCAGACATCCCACAGGGTGTGTATCCTGAGATGGCCTGAATCCTTTCAGGGGATTGGGGGTGGGTGCTGGAGGGGTCAAAGTCCCCCCCTGGCCCATCACCAGCCTCGGCGGGCCAGAGCCGGGCCCTTCCCCCCCCCCCCCCCCGCCGCAGCTGCAGGAGGCAGCAGAGTCCGAATATGCTCCACAGTTGTGTATCTGGACACAGCCAGTCACACAAACTCGGGCCCAGAACCAGGCAGCCTTGGGAGGAACGGGGGGGGGGCTCCATCGCTGACCAAAGCAGAACTAACTAGACTCTTCTCATGTTTCCCTAGCACGATTTTGATTTTCTCCGAGTTCTTCCACACACACACACACACAGATACACAGAGCAACTTTGTTTCTACAACCCCCAACAGCTGCAGAGGCACTTGAGTTTCGCTTCCCCACGCGCCCAGCCTGAAGCGTTGGGCTCCTCCGAAGCGGAACCGAGAAAGTGGCCATGATCCAGCGGGCAACTAGCCTGGATTCTTCCCCCGGGCAGCTCCGGGACTGTCCTGCTCTGCCCCGTTGCTGAGTCTCCGGGTGGGGCGGCCCCCTCGGTCCTCTGTTCCCCCCCCCGGAGGCTGAGGGGTCCCTTCCCGACTCCCGGGGAGATCCTGGACAGCTCAGGAAACAAACTGATGGAAGTTTGGACAAATGTCCAGAGGCTCCGATTCTCCTCATTCACACATTACGTGCAGACTCGGCTCTAGCGGGGGGGGGAAGGGGGAGGGCTGTGATGCCGGGAAAGAGGGAAGGAAAGAGAGGAAAAGGATGAGAAGCAGGGAGGGGGAGGGGCTCGGTTGCAGTGGGGGAGGGGGATGATGACGGAGGACCTGGAGGAGCGGGGGTGGGGTCAGGTCTCCCCAGAGAAAGCCTATCCATTGGCTGGTTTAACGTTGACACCAACTTGATGGCACTAACCATCATTAGCCCATCGGGGAATGGTGATGACTTAACAACAGTTCATTTAATGGCTGTTCAAAGTTACAGTGGCACTGAAAAATCTGACTCTTCACCTAATATTTCTTCTTTTTAAAAATTTTTATTGTTTTTAATGTGTTTTTTTTAATAATTTCATGCATTCATGTGTTTAGGTTTGTGTATGAAACCCAGTCACTTGTGAGATGGGTGGTTATATAAATTTGATAGCTAGATGATATAGTGAGTGAATGAGTGAATGAGAGAGAGAGAGAGAAGAGAAGAGAAGAGAAGAGAAGAGAAAAGAAGAGAAGGGGTAGTGGACAGATAGATAGAAATGACAGAAGAGAGAGACAAAGAAGAGAGATGAAGATAGAGATAGGGAGAGAGAGATGATAGAGAGATATGATAGAGAGATAAAGAAGATAGAAATAGGGAGAGAGATGATAGATAGATAGACAGACAGACAGACAGATAGAGATATAAAATAGATGTAATAGAGAAATGATAGAGAAGAGAGAAATTATACAGATAAGGGAGAGAGAGAGGGAGGGAGGAAAAGCAAGAAAGAAGGAAGAAGAGAGAGAACTGTTAGATATAGATGGAGAGAGAGAGGGAGAGGGAGAGGGAGAGGGAGAGGGAGAGAGAGAGAGAGAGAGAGAGAGAGAGAGAGAGAGAGAGAGAGAGATGATAGAGATAAGACAGAGAGAGGGAGAGAGTGTCAACTGTCCAGGTGGCGAATTCAACATTGAAGAAACTCTAGGGTCTTGAGGTGCCATAAGAGATAACCTTTATTGAATACACATCCCGGCACTGAAAAAGTAAAATCAGCTCTAGTTTTCTTGTTAGTTAGTTTTCTGGTTAGTTAATCATAGCCTTTCATAACCCCTGCCCACCCTTTGTTCATATTGCCCAATCACATTCCTTCTGTTTGTTATGGGAACGGTCCACTTCTCTGCTAGACATCTGATTCGGATGACCTTGGGTCTCATGGTCGGAATCCTGAAAGTCCCATGTCTTTCCCAGACTCCCCCTCTCCCTCATTTCTATGGCGTTGAGCAGTGACAGAGGATAGCGAGCATCTTAGCGATTCAATCTTGACAGGGAGGGAGAAAAAGAGGGAGGGAAGGAGAGAGAGAGGGGGGGAGGGAAGGAGAGAGAGAGAGAGAGAGAGAGAAAAAGAGAGAGAGAGAGAGAGAGAGAGAGAGAGAGAGAGAGAGAGAGAGAGAGAGAGAGAGAGAGAGAGAGTCCCTCTAAGGTCCCTGCCCCGCTCCCAGCCAGCAACCGTTCTTGATATGTGTGAGTGACAAGCTTGAGGAGAGAGAGAGAGAGATAGAAAGAGAGAGAGAGAGAGATCTCCTGGGATTTCCAGACTGTTTGCCCGGACTGATCTTGCATACTTGCTGAGATCAGCCCTGGCGAGGGAGGGATTTTCACCTGCTCACAGGGAGCGTTTCCTTCTCTAGATAATCCCAAAAGCTCTCTTCCAAAGTAACAAGACTCAAAAGAAAGCTGCTTCTCGTTTCCCCTTCAAATAAAGGGTGGATTTCATCTTCCTTGAGGCACACCGATCAAAACGAGTGAAATAATCAGATCAGTTAATTCCCATTTTAATAAGCATATTTTCAAACCAAAACAAAGAATGGCGAGCACATTGGATTTTTTTTAAAAAAAAAAACAACAACGTAAAACAGAGTTAGGGAGGTCTTATAGTAATTAACAGAAGGAGAAAGGTTTTCCTAGGCAGTAAAAAGAGCGAAAGAAAGTGAGCAAATGGATTAGTCTCTAAGTAAAGATTTGGCCCGAAGGCTTTGAATTAAAGTGGTTAGGAGTCCCTCGGCGTTTCTCCATATCTGATTTCAGAGAAATGGGGGTGGGTGGGTTTGGAGTGACAGGCAGTCGTGGAGAGCTGGGGTCAGATGGTCTCCACCCCTCCCTCACCAGAAACGGAGGCCTTCAAAAGAAGCTGGGGGGGGGTCTCAGCAGGCGAAGCTCCAGGTTGCCGTTCTCCTCCTCCCCCCCAATCTAAAAGCTTCAGCCTCCATTTTTCAGGGGTTGCAAAAAAGGCAGAAATTCATCAGCTACTGGAAAAAAACAACCAACTTCCTTTCGCATCAGGAAGCAGGAAGGAGGGCAGGATTAATTCATGAGGGCTGTAGAGAAAAAGAGATGGGGAGAAAATGAGAATACAAAGCGACACCTTCAGTGTAAAGCTTAAAGAACTTCTTATTCCTCTCTTTCAGCTGCCCCACCCCAGGAAGACCTACACTGCAGGGCGGGTGGTTGATAGGCAGGGGCAGAATGAGTGACAATTTCCCCCACCTTTTCAGGGAGGAAAAAGATGCAAAGGACCAGCAACTCTGCTGGTGGAATTATCCCCAACTGACTTCAATGGGGGGGTTAATCAAAAGAGGAGGCTTCCCCCCACCCCCAACATTTCATATTATTTATTTATTTATTTTATTATTGGGACTTATATGCCGCCCTACCTCCTGAAGGACTCAGGGCGGCTAACAACAATAACATACAATAAATACAGAAGTTAAGATAAAATTAAAATTAAAGGCCTCTGTACAATAAATTAAAATTAAAATTAAAGTAAATTAAAAATTAGAGTTAAAAAATTAAAAACATAATTAAAATCCCTGTCAGTCCAGGTCACCCAGGTGGAAAAGGAGTGTTTTGAGGCCGCGGCGAAAGGACTGGAGATCTTGGGCCATCCGAAGCTCAGGGGGGAGCTGGTTCCATAGGGCTGGCGCTCCCACAGAGAAGGCCCTCCCCCTGGGGGTCGCCAGCCGACATTGCCTAGCCGAGGGTACCCTGAGGAGGCCTTCTCTGTGTGAGCGCACTGGGCGATGGGAATTCGTTCCTGGCATATTAACATATTAACAAAGAAGATGGGGCCAGGATGGGGCGTGGCAGCAAAGCCGAGTATCACTTGGCCAAAAAATGTGTGAAAAGTCACAAAGAGACTTCCCTTCCCTTTTGCAATTTCCCCAAAACTTGGAAACATCCTGGGCCAGATTTTAGTGTTTGTGTGTGTGTTTGTTTTTGATGGCACCGTTTTCAGGTCTCTGGAAGGAAAAGCTGCCCAAATTTTCAAAAATTTGTTGTATCCACAGCAAGGTGGTTTTGTTCAGCCACATTTTGTTTTAAAAAAGGAACAATTAACGAATGTTAAAGAAACATCTGTAACTTGAGGAGAAACTCACCTGCAGGAGGCTGGATGGGAATTGCTGGAAGGAGAAAAAGAGCCAATCAGAACCCTTCATGGGCTGGAGGACTCAGGAGGTTCCCTTCCCCATCTATAACCCATAATAGGTTGTAGGATGCTCACTTATACAGCAGACCCTCCAAGAACAGAATTTCCCAAGCAAATTTCCAAGGGGGGCTCCTTGCCTTCTGCTAAGCTTGCTGAGAGCCCCCCCTGGATGGTCCCCTCCCCACAACCTCTCATCCAGCCCCCAGACTCACCTTTCTTGCTCTTCAGGTAGAGGGAGAGCCCTGTGGCAAAGAAGATCACCCCGATCAGGGCCCCCATAATCCCCGTCCAGAGTTTGCTCCTGGCCGAGTTGGAGGATCGGGGCTCTGGGGAAGGAGAAGGAGCCTCCCCTGAGCAGGAGGATCAGGGCCAGCTTCCCCCCCCCAGGAGGGTCCATCCCAGCTCCCCCCACAGGGAGGGTCTCTCCCCCCCTTTCAGGGCAGGAGGGGGTCCCCAGAGCAGGAGGGGAGGCAGAAGCTCCACTGGTGGAGCAGATCTACTCTCTGTAGGGAGCGTTGGATCTAAAGGGGGAGGATTTGGGGGGGCCTGAAACTTTCTGGGGTGGATGGAGGGTAATATCCATGCCCCCCCCTCTCTTCCTTGAGGGGGCGGGGAATATGGGGATGGGGGCAGAATGAGTGACACTCCTGAGGGGTCCCAGCCCTTCAACTGCCCACCTTTCCTGGTGCCCCCAAGTTACCTTTTACCCCCTTATCTTCAGCCCAACTCCCTGCCTTAGGATGATTTTCGAGGTTCATACTTGTTTCCTATCCCCCTCCCCAAAAAGGCCCCCTTCAGCCCCCCCCGAGCATCTCAAGGGGAGGGTCTCCAGCCTCACGTACAATAGAGATTGTTTTGGGGAGCCCTAGGGGAGCAATTCGGAGCCCCCCAAATCCTCCTCTCTCACTTCCCCCCTCCCTCCAGGTCCCGAGAGAGCAATGTGGGATTATGGGGTGGGGGTTTATTGGCCTCCTCCCCAAATTCAGAGCCTCCCCCAGGTGGGACCGAAGCTCAACTCTGGCCTGACTTTGAAAGCCTCAAATTTGAGATTTGGGAAGAAAAACTGAAGACTTTGAAGAAGCAAAAAATACTTTTGCCAAAGTGCAGCTTTTTCCTTGTGTGGATTCAGGTCTGAAAATGCCTCAGTTTCCCGCTTTCGCTTTCCCTCCCTCTTTCGATGCAGCCGACTCCGACCCAGCCATTTTGAGGAGGCGAGAGAGGGGCCCGGCGGCGACTCCCCACCTCGGCTACAATCGGGAAAGAGGGGGTCCCTCTCCGCCCTTCTGAGGGGGGGAGGAAGTGGGGAGGGGAGGAGGAGGAGACCACGCAGAGATCTAGGCTGTTGTCGGCTCCCGTCACTCTTACCGTCTGAAGAGGTAGCAGCTTCCTTCTCCCCTCCCACGAGTATTGGGGGTGCTTCCCAGCCCCTTCCCTCCCCCGAAACCTCCTTCACCCCCGCCCAGCCCCCTCCTTACCGGGGGTCTCCTTCCCCCCGTCGCTCCCGGGGATCCGGGCCAGCGCCCCCACCAGCATCAGCAGCATTAGGGGGACCCCAGAGGAGTCCATGGCTGCCGCCCCACAAGCGCCCCCAAAGAGACCAGACAGAGACGCGGAGGCACCCAGTCCCAGAGGCGGAATCGGTGTGTCTGAATTGCGGGGGGAGGAGGCGTTTTCCTCGGAGTTTGGAATTGAGAGGGCGTAAAAGAGCCACAAGGACCAATCGGAATTCTTGGTTTTGTAGCGTCATCAATCTCCGGGCAGAGTCTCTCTTGACTTCGCCCGGTAGAGGAGATAGTTTGGAGCGGAGACAGGCGGAGAAAGTGGGAGGGGGATCCATTCAGTCCTGGGGGGAGGGGCTGCAGCGTCGGGATGGGGGGGGTGGTGTTTCATGCCAGCTCCGGAGAGGAGCGTGGATTTCCTTTTGCTGCCCACCCCCGGCATGATTCTCACCCAGTCTTCCTTTCTCTGTGCGCCTGGAAGGGTGGACTAGATGCCCTTTGAGTTGCAGGGGTGCCCAGAGGGAATCCCGGCCGGGGTTGGCGAAACTCCAGAAGGCCAAAGAGGAGCCAGAGCTTTGGGGCTCCTCAAGACGCAGTTTGGGGGAGGGAGCCCCCAGAAGCGTCTGGAGCTGGTGACTGCGGACACACAAATACGCACACAACTCTCTCTCTCTCTCTCTCTCTCTCTCTCTCTCTCTCTCTCTCTCTCTCTCTCACACACACACACACACACACACACACACACAGGTCCTAACCCCTCAGGCAACCAATTCCCATGCTTCCTGGCCCATGGGGTGAAACCTCCAGGGAAGCCTCTGACCTTTGACCCCCTTCATTCCTGGCAAAGGGGCTGCGCGCGGGGGGGGGAGGTCTCACCCCCATCACTGTGGGGTTCTCTGACCCGCTGCAAACGGCAGGTCGGTTTCGGATCCACAATGGCTGTTGTGGATCTTGATGGGAGGAAACTCGGAGGGGGGACAGAAGGGGGGTGGAAATCTCCGCAGGGCAATCAGCCCCCCCATCCGAAGGGCCGCAGGAGCGGGGCTGTGTCGGGGTTCAGCCCAGAGCCAGGAGGGTCCGAGGCATCCTCCCCTTTGGTGAACAGTCTGGGACTTCCTGGATTCCAACTGGATCTATCCCCACCCTCCATCCTCGGAAAGCCCAGCCGAGACCCCCGTTTTCCACCCTCCTCTCCCGGAATTCGGGAATTCCCCCCACCCCCCACCCCCACCCCAGATGGAGCCGCGGCTTCTCCGCCGGGGAGCTTCACGCGCGCAGCTTTTCCTCCCGAGTGGAAATTCTGAGTTTGTTTTTGTCCACTAATCCTCTTCAACTTTTGTCTGTGTGTGCCTACAAAACTTCTTTTTTAATATATATATATATTAAATGTTTGGGGCCTAGCAAGGTAATCTAAATAGTTAACAAGTATTTGACACATATCTCCCCTTGCTTCTAAAGCTAACAAAGCGAGAGAGATCCTGTGGCTCAAGAGGTAAAAACAACTGCCTAATGTGCAATCAGCCCAGGTTCAAATTTCAGAAGGGTATGGCTGACTGATGAAAACTAATAAGTTTGAAATGCATATCAGTCTCCCTTAGTTCTTTGTTAGTAATTTACATATATATAAATTTACATATATATCTATGGGGTATGCCTCACCCAGAGTACGTTCTGGACCACCTCCGGAAGCAGAGACACAACCCATCGTGAGAGGATGAGGAGTGGCCTGCTTCTGGGGGTTCGCCCGGCCAAGTGGCAGTGGCAGGGCGACGATCCAGATACGCACCTACCCGACTCGACCCTCCTGCAAATTCACCATCCAGGGGACAGCCTTCCCGGAACCACCTGTGACTATGCTCGTTCAATACTCTAGCATAGCACTGCACGCCCTCAGGGGTTCCCCACTCTCCTGGGTGCGACCCGCCTGCATCACATCCAATCTTGATGACGGGCCCAACCACTGGGCCTCTGAGAGATGGCCAGGCAGGGTCAGGGGCCTCCAGCATAAGCCCAACAAGAGGCCCCTGATTAAGTTCTTAGTTAAGTTTTTTGTGGGGTTAGGGAGGGGGGAGGGTGAAGACTATGGTTGCGCGGGAAAGGCACGCCGTCCAGCCACCATAACGCATGCCAGGCCCACGGCCGTTCGCGACGGCGTACAACGAGGACCAGTCGCCGATAACACCCAGTGGCGTACTGACAAACGTCCCATCCCTAGGATGGTGGGGAATGGCAGAAGGTGCACAGACAGAGGGCCGTATCGTCACCGGGAGTGTCATCTCCGCCCTGTACAGGCGGTGAGATGCTCCGACCCTCTGTTCTCCCCCGGAGGACCCGGGAGCAAAGGTGCGCACCCTCCCATGCTAAGGCTGGTCTACCTGAATGCAAGGTCCGCAGCTAACAAAGCTCACCTCATTCGTGACCTAGTGGAGAGTGAGCATGCGGACCTGGCCTGCATCACGGAAACCTGGCTGGGCCCGGAGGGGGGTGTTCCTCTGGTTGACCTCTGCCCGCCAGGTTTCCAGGTACTGCACCAGCCCCGGGCTCATGGGAGGGGCGGGGGAGTGGCAGTTATCATCAGGGAATCCCTTAGCCCGCGAGAGACCACCGTCCCTCAGATGGTCGGGTGTGAGTCTCTCCTACTGAGATTCGGCCCAGGGGCGCAGTTGGGTCTGCTGCTGGCGTACCTACCACCTAATTGTGCAGCGGCGGCCCTACCCGAGCTACTCGATGTCCTCTCAGGGTTGGTGGTTGAATTCCCAAGACTCATGGTCTTGGGCGACTTTAATCTACCGTCCCTGGGAGGATCGTCCGAACTGGCTCGGGAGTTCATGGCTTCCATGACGGCCATGGACCTGTTGCAAATAATTTCTGGGCCGACTCATGAGAGAGGCCACAACCCAGACTTGATGTTCTTGTCTGGACGGTGGCGTGATGATGTCGGTGGGGGTGCCACAACTATTACGCCCCTGTCATGGACCGATCACCACCTCCTGCGGCTAGACTTCCCCCTTGCCACCCCCCACCGTGGGTGCACGGTGCCAGTCAGATGGTACCGCCCTAGGCGCCTAATGGACCCTGATAAGTTCCAGGCAGCGCTTAGGGACTCGCATGCACCCCCTGCTCACAGCTCGGCGGAAGCCTTAGTGGAAGCCTGGGAAAAGGCAGCCACGGAGGCTCTGGACCGAGTTGTACCCTTGCGGCCTCTGACCCGGCGCAGATCCCAGCGAGCCCCATGGTTCACCGAGGAGCTCCGGGAGATGAAGCGTCGGAGACGGGGCCTAGAGAGCCGTTGGAGGGCCAGTCGATCCGAATCCGACCGATTGCGACTAAGAATCCTCACCAGGTCTTATCTCGCTGCGATAAGGGTGGCAAAATCCAACTACTTTTCCACCCTCATCGCGTCCGCAGATAATCGCCCGGCTGCCTTGTTCAGGGTGACTCGCTCCCTATTAAACCAAGAGGTGAGGGAGGAACCCTTGCAGGGTCGAGCCGAGGAATTTGGTCAATATCTGCTGGATAAAATCGCTCGGATTCGAACTGGTCTGGACTCCAACTGGGCTGAGATGGAAGAACAAGACATGGACAGTCTTGTCGACGTCATCTGGGAAGAATTTGATCCTGTAACTCCTAAGGAAGTGGACAGGATTATGAGAAGGTTGAGCTCCTCCACATGCTTACTGGACCCGTGCCCTTCCTGGCTGGCCTATGCAGCTCGAGAGGCGACACGAGGCTGGTTCCTAGAGGTCATCTCTGCTTCTCTGAGTGAGGGTCTCTTCCCCACCGCCTTGAAGGAGGCGGTGGTGAGACCTCTCCTCAAGAAGCCCACCTTGGACCCATCCTCTTTGAATAACTTTCGTCCAGTCTCCAATCTTCGCTTCCTTGCGAAGGTTGTTGAGAGCGTGGTGGCGCACCAACTTCCTCAGATCCTGGATGAAGCGGTTTATCTAGACCCCTACCAATCGGGTTTCAGGCCGGGCTACAGCACGGAGACGGCATTGGTCGCTCTGATGAATGATCTCTGGAGAGCCCGGGACAGGGGCCATTCCTCTGTCCTAGTCTTATTAGACCTCTCGGCGGCTTTCGATACCATCGACCATGGTATCTTGCTGCGACGCCTCAGGGGACTGGGAGTGGGAGGCACGGTTCTGCGTTGGTTCTCCTCCTTTCTCCAGGGTCGCTCGCAGTCGGTGCTGACAGGGGGACAGAGGTCGACCCCGAGGCCTCTCGCTTGCGGAGTCCCTCAGGGGTCGGTCCTCTCGCCTCTCCTGTTCAACATCTACATGAAACCGCTGGGTGAGATCATTCGCAGTTTTGGAGTAGGGTACCATCAGTATGCTGATGACACCCAGCTTTTTATCTCAACTCCTAACAATATCAGTGATGCCCTAGACGTGATGTCCCGCTGCCTGAAAGCGGTCCGGGAATGGATGGGGAGAAACAGGCTTCAACTGAACCCGGACAAGACTGAATGGCTGTACGTACCGGCAAGCCAGGAGGTTCAGAATGTCCCACTGCTTAACATTGGGGACAAGTTACTTCCCCCTGCTGATAGGGCCCGCAACCTGGGTGTCCTCCTAGACTCGCAGCTCTCCCTGGAAGACCACATTGGAGCTGTGACCAAGGGGGCCTTCTCCCGGGTTCGACTAGTTCGCCAACTACGGCCTTATCTAGACCTGGATTCCTTACGTACAGTCACCCATGCCCTTGTGACATCTCGCCTAGACTATTGTAACGCTCTCTACATGGGGCTGCCCTTGAGATCCACTCGGAAGCTTCAACTGGTGCAAAGTGCGGCGGCACGGACACTCTTGGGAGCCTCCTGATACTCCCATATCACACCTCTCCTCCGTGCGCTGCACTGGCTTCCGGTTGCCTTCCGTGTGAAGTTCAAGGTGCTAACAATGACATTCAAAGCCCTACATGGCATGGGTCCGGACTACCTACGGGAGCACCTTCTGCCGATGTCAGCACCCCACCGTCCTGTGCGCTCCCACAGAGAGGGCCTCCTCAGGGTGCCACCGCTCAAGGAATGTCGGCTGGTGGCCCCCAGGGGGAGGGCATTCTCAGTGGGTGCGCCAGCCCTCTGGAACACCTTACCTACCGAAATCCGGATGGCCCCTGACCTCCGTACCTTCCGTCGCGACTTAAAAACTTTTTTGTTCCAGCAGGCTGGCCTGGCATGATAGCGTTAATTGGGGTCCCAGTTTGTGTTCATTAGTGTTTCTTATTATTTTATTGTTCGGTCTGTATACTTCGTCCTTCCTCTGTACACCGCCCCGAGTCCCTCGGGAGAAGGGCGGTTTATAAAAACTAATAAATAAATAAATAAATAAATAAATATAAAATCAATATATATATATATATATAAAATCAATAGAATATATATATATATATAAAATCAATAGAATATATATATATATATATATATATATATATATATATATATATATATATATATATATATATATATATATATATATATATATATATATATATATATATGGATCCTTGGTTTTTCGGGTTTTTCCCCGCGTAGAATTAAAGGTGTAGGCGCAACGTTTCGACGGAATCCCATCCGTCATCATCAGGCTTCTGCTTCCTACTTCTGGGAGAAGCATGTGACATGCTTCTCCCAGAAGTAGGAAGCAGAAGCCTGATGATGACGGATGGGATTCCGTCGAAACGTTGCGCCTACACCTTTAATTCTACGCGGGGAAAAACCCGAAAAACCAAGGATCCACATACAGGCACCCGCGAAAACCTCAGAAAACATATATATATATATATATATTCTATTGATTTTTTATAGAAAACATAAATCACTCGATTATGGGTGAACAGCGTGTTGTCTGGGTTACATTTGTAAAGCAATCATTAACAATTAATTTCTGTAATCCATATTCCACATATTAATTTTAGTTGATTTCCTCTTTCCCCAAAATATCCTCTTTTGCAAGCATTGAGTTACTACAATTCTTCATGTTTTGATAAATAACAATGGAATATATATATATTTCCAATATTCCTAAACATCATAATCATATTAGTATAATAGTTCTTTTCCATTCAGTCATTATGGGTTGGCTTATGACAGATCCTTTTACAATCTTTATTTTAGTTTTATTTCTCCCACCAAATTCTTGATATTCTGACTGGTGAAGATTTTCTCAAAAATTAATTACATTTACGTTTACAGATCGAACTCTACTTCTTTTGAATAGAAATATCCTTTCCAAATATGGGCAGCTTTTCTCACTTTTTCCAAATCTCTGCCTTAATTTGAAATAAACATTAACAAAGTCCTTAACATGCCACAAAGACATTGAGGGAAGAGAAACTAGATTGCAAACTCAAGTCTCTATAGAAGGATTTAAGGCCAATCAATCTGACAAACAATTTACATTATGAACAGAATAGAATTCTTAATTCCCGCCATTTGGTCTTTGCCAGTGAACTCAACATTTTGACTGCCAGGATCCTGGCAGAGACGGAATTTCGTGGGAAGAGGAATCCGCCCTGGGACACTCACTCATCAAGGCTCTGAGATTAACTCCGTTCTTCTGAATGGGGGTTGAAGGAAATATTTTGCCAAAAAAGAAGAACAAAATATCCATATCCATGGGCATTAACGGTTAAGATTTTCTTACTGGTAAATCATTTTAGTGTCATTTTGAGATGGAGGAAAGGATGGATGGATGGACGGTGTGTTAAACCAAAGGGTAAATTTATAATTTATGATATAAATCGGAAGTTCAATAGAAATTCTGTGGACTTCAGTAATCCTTTACCCACAAGTATAGGATCCCAGCCTTAACCATTAAAGTCTGAAAAACCTTTTCCTCTCCCACAAACTTACCCAAAAGCAGACATTCTGTTTCTCATGTTTTACTACATGAGTAGAAAACAATTTTTCTAGATTCGGGTTCCGGTTACGCAAAGACAGAGCCTCAATTCCCGTTTCTCTTCAAAAGAGCTTTGGGGGTCCAGAGGGGGCCTGAATTCTTCCCAGACATTTGGTGGGGGATGGAGGGATCAAACTCCCCCCTGGCCCAGCATCAGCCTCAGCAGGCCAGAGCCGGGTCCCCGCCCCCCCCCGCAGCCGAAGGAGGTGGCACAGTCCGAATCCCCCCCCCCCGTTGTGTGTCTGGACATGGAGGAGGAGGAGGAGGAGGAGGAGGAGGAGGAGGAGGAGGAGGAGAAGAAGAAGAAGAAGAAGAAGAAGAAGAAGAAGAAGAAGAAGAAGAAGAAGAAGAAGAAGAAGAAGAAGAAGAAGAAGTTGGAAGGGACCTTGGAGGTCATCTAGTCCAACCCCCTGCTCAGGCAGCTTCATCTCCATCACTCTTCCTCTGAATCCCTTCCCTTCCCTTTGCAATAAAAGAATAAACTTTATAGGAAACCCTGGAATTCCTCCCTCCCTCCCTCCCTCCCTCCTTCCTTCCTCTTCCTCTTTCCTTCCCCCCCCCCCCAGGAGGGTCCTCCCTTCTTCCTTTCCCCTCCCCAGATTGACACCTCCCCTGCCTCTGGATCATCCATTCCAGGTACTTCAGGTCTGAAGTGAAAACTGGTTTTGGAGGAGGGTGGGTAGATCCAGGGAGGGGAAGAGGCAGGACCATTAACCAGTGGAACAGCTTGCCACCAGAAGTTGTAGATACTCCATCACTGGATGTTTTAAGAAGAGATTTGTCTGAAATGGTATATAGGGTCTCCTGCTTCAGCAGGGGGCTGGACTAGAAGGCCTCCAAGGTCCCTTCCAGCTCTATTCAGATTGATTAATTGAGAACTTGAATGCCTTTCTTTTATGTGAACAGAGGAGATCTTCCTTCCGTGGCAGGCACCTGTTTCCCTCAAGCAAGTGGCCATGGGCTTCAAAGAGGAGGAGTGGGCCTTGCTGGATTCGAGCCAAAGAGCCCTCCACCAGGAAGTCATGCTGGAGAATTCGAGGACCCTGGCCTCCCTGGGTAAGAACCCTCCTGGGCTGGGGTTTGCCGCAATCCTGGAACTACTTCCTTGTTTGCAGCCATTTCTACTGCTGCTGCTACCTTCTGGTTCATGGGAACCCGCACGTGTTCAGGGACATGGGAATTGGGGCAGTGGTAGGATTCAAATACCCTAACATCCGGTTCTCTGCGTGGATGCAGGCCTGGGGTGCTTCCCAACCACATAATCCAGACCGAAGTTGGTTAAAGTCCCAGTGTTGGAGCATTCGCCGCTTCTGGAGGCAGGTTGTTCCACTAGTTAATTGTTCTGTCAGGAAGTTTCTCCTTAGTTCCAGGTTGCTTCTCTCCTTGACTAGTTTCCATCCGTTGCTTCTTGTCCTGCTTTCAGGTGCTTTGGAGAATAGCTTGACTCCCTCTTCTTTGGGGCAGCCCCTGAGATATTGGAACACTGCTATCATGTCACCCCTCACCCTTCTCTTCATTAAACTACACATACCCAATTCCAGCAACCGTTCCCGATATGTTTTAGCCTCCAGTCCCCCGATCATCTTTGTTGCTCTTCTCTGTACTCTTTCTAGAGTCTCGACATCTTTTTTACATCGTGGTACATTGTTTGATTTAATATGCTGTCCGTCCATCCATCCTTCTTAAATAGTACTGAGATCAGGGGCTACCACAAAGAAGAGGGAGTCAAGCTATTCTCCAAAGCACCTGAAAGCAGGACAAGAAGCAACGGATGGAAACTAGTCAAGGAGAGAAGCAACCTAGAACTAAGGAGAAACTTCCTGACAGTTAGAACAATTAACCAGTGGAACCACCTGCCTCCAGAGGTGGTGAATGCTCCAACACTGGAAGTTTTTAAGAAGAGTCTGGACAGCCATTTGCCTGAAATGGTATAGGGTTTCCTGCCTGAGCAGGGGGTTGGATTAGATGACCTCCAAGGTCCCTTCCAACTTTATATTATTATTATTATTATTATTATTATTATTATTATTATTATTATTATTATTATTATTATTATTATTATTATTATTATTATTATTATTATTATTATTATTATTATTATTATTATCTTGCTCAGAACCTCTTATACATCCTGTCCGTGGATATGGATTTCCCCCCTCTTTTTTCTGAGGCAAAATATTTCCTTCAACTCCCATCCAGAGGAACGGAGCGAACCTCAGAGGGTTCATTCTTGGGAGGGAGTCCCAGGGCTGATTTCTCTCCCCATAAATTCCCCCGCCCCAACATTTCTCTCCCCCCCCCCGCTTCTTGCTCTGCCCCGAACTCTCTCCCCAATCGGCTGAAATCAAAGGAGACCCTGCCCGGAGATTGATGACGCTTCAGAAGGGCGATTTCCCATTGGTCCTTCTGCATCGATTCCACCTCTGGGGCTAGGCGCCTCCGCGTCTCTCTCCGTTCTCTCTGGGGGCGCTTGTGGGCTCTTTTGGGGTCCCCCTGACGCTGCTGCTGGTGGGGGCGCTGTCCCGGATCCACGGAAGCCAAGGGGGGAAGGACACCCCCGGTAAGGAGGGGGCTCGTCGGGGGGAGGCTATGGTTGGGAAGCACCCCAGAGGCTCGTGGGGGGAGGGGGGGGAAAAAGAAAGCTGCTGGTTCTCCGGACGTGACTTTGGGAAACGGGTCGAGGGTAAGAGTGGTGGGAGCCTGCAACAGCCTCGATCTCTGCGTGGTCTCCTCCCCCTTCTTCCCCCACCCAGGATGACGGAGAGGGACCCCCTTTTCCACGATTGTAGCCGAGGTGGGGAGTCGCAGCCAGGCCTCTCTCGCCCTCCCCCCTCCAGTGTCTGGGTCGGAGTCGGCTGCATCGGAAGAGGAAGGGGACGGAAAGTGAAAGCGAAAGAGGGAAACTGAGGCATTTTCAAATCTGAATCCACACAAGGAAAAAGCTGCTTAGAGGCCAAAAGTATTTTTGCTTCTTCAGAAACTTCTCAAATTGTAGGTTTTGAGGGTCAGGCAAGAGTTGAGCTTCGTTCCCTTCTTGGGGGAGACTCTGAATTTGGGGAGGAGACCAAGAAACCCCACCCCATAATCCCCCATTGCTCAATCGGGGCCTGGAGGGGAAGGGGGCAGTGAGGGAAGAGGAGGGGGGGTGTCCGCATTGCTCCTCTGAAAGTGGCTCCCCCAAACTCTCCCTTTTGTGAAGGGGGGAGGGGACCCTCCCTTTGAGATGAGCTGGGGGGCTGCAGGGGGTCTTTCAGGGGAGGGGGAAACAGGCATCCCCGAAAATCATCAAAGGCAGGTAGTTGAGCTGAAGGTTAGGGGGGGAGAAGAAAAGTTGGGGAACCCAAGGAAGGAGGGGGGGGCTGAAGGGCTGAGAGGATCCAGGAGTGTCAATCCAGATATCCTCATTGTGCCCCCTCCCCATATTCACCGCCCCCCTGTCAAAGGAGTAAATCAAAAACTCCTTATCAGAAGTCGATGAACCTTGGTTCATTTGACGCATGGTGCATTCCAGGTAAAAGAAAGAAAACCCGAAACATATTCTACTGTAAAAACTTTAATCAGAAAATAAAAGAGAGACTCTTAACCGACTACATGCTCTGTCTCACCAGACAGCAAAGAGAGAAAAAGAAAAAGAGAGAGAGGTGTGGATATTACTTTCCATTCCCCCCTCCCCTCATACTTCCTGCCGCTTTGGACCCACCCTTCCCTGCAGAAAGTAGGTCTGCTCGACCAGTGGAGCTTCTGCCTGCCTTTTTCTAGGGGGGGGAGGACGGAGGAGGTCCAGCAGGAAGTTCCTCCCCTCCCCCTCTTTCTTTCCTCCCCCCCCTTCCAGCAAGTCTGCCTCCTGCTGGCCCTGAGAAAGTTCCTTCTCCAGGGGGCGTCTTCCACCAGGATCTCAAGGAAGGCCTCCTGCCCCTTCCCCTTTTCCGTGTTGGTCCCTCGTCCTCTCCCAGTGGCTGGGAACGATGGGCCCTGGAGTCCCACCTGACAGCCCTTCTCCTCCTCCTCCTTGCAGCCCATTTCCTGCTCCAGAGGAAGTCCGAGTGCCGCTACCTCAACGGGACGCAGCGGGTGCGAATCCTGGGACATCTATGACCGGCAGCAGACTGACTACTTCGACAGCGACCTCGGGAAATTCATGGCCGTCACTCCGTTGGGGCAGCCCGATATGGACGCGTGGAACAGCGATAAGGACTTCATGCAGATCGAGAGGGCCGAAGTGGATTCCGTCTGCCGGCACAACTACAAGGTGGCCAAGATGAAGGAGCCTCTGATTGGCTGGAAAGGTGAGTGGGGGGGGCTTCCCTGGGAGGGCGATGCCACCACCCCTTTTTATTTAGTTTATTAGGATCCTCTCGGACAAGCCTTTAGTCCTTATTTATTCTATACTCTCAGATTTACAAAATCTTCCTTTCCTTTCCCAGGCTCCAAACTCTCTTCCTGACTGGAATCTGGGATCCTTTTGATCCCCTCCAGAAAATCCACCCAAATATTATTTTGGGGGGAGAGGAGAATCCAGCCAGGTCTCTCTCTCTCTGCTGCTTGTAAGCCGCCCTGAGTCTTCGGAGAAGGGCGGGATATAAATGGAATTAAAATAAAATCTCTCTCTCTCTCTCTCTCTCTCTCTCTCTCTCTCTCTCTCTCTCCAGAAACCGTTTTAAGATTAAAAAAAATGATATTTTTTTTACCCAAAATTTAAAAAAGAACAATTGTGTTATCTAGCGGGAACAGGACCTCATGGAGACGATAGACAAGGGTTGTCGGAACAGCCTTTTATTACAGCTCACAACGAAGACAAGAGCGGGGTTCCGCAGAGCCCCTTAAATACCTTGCCTGATCTGCTTACGCCCAATCAGCATGTCTGATTTTCCTGCCGAATGCCGGCTGACGAATCCGGACGCTTCACTGGCGCCACCTGGTGTTTGACAGTGGCTGAGCTGTCATAACATTTTAATTATATACACAACAAATTGTCTCATAACATTTAAAAGGTAAAGGTAAAGGTTCCCCCGCACATGCGTCCTAGTCGTTTCCAACTCTAGGGGCCGGTGCTCATCTCCGTTTCAAGCCGAAGAGCCAGCGCTTGTCTGAGGACGTCTCCGTGGTCCTGTGGCCGGCATGACTAGACGCCAAAGGCGCACAGAACGCTGTTACCTTCCCACTGTAGTGGTGCCTAATTGGGGAGTATGTCTTGCACTGTCAGAGGGAAGGGGAGTTCCTATATTTTTAATGGGCTGTTCCTGCCTCCAAAGGCCAGAGCTGTTTTTTTAGCTCCCAGGATGCTTTGCCCAATAAAGTTTTGCAATAGAGATTGGAATGTTTCCAGTGTGCTTCCTTCGTCGGGATCTTCAGCCAGAATTGTGACACGGGGACTTTAACCAACTTCGGTCTGGATTATGTGGTTGGGAAGCACCCCAGGCCTGCATCCACGCAGAGAACCGGATGTTAGGGTATTTGAATCCTACCACTGCCCCAATTCCCATGTCCCTGAACACGTGCGGGTTCCCATGAACCAGAAGGTAGCAGCAGCAGTAGAAATGGCTGCAAACAAGGAAGTAGTTCCAGGATTGCGGCAAACCCCAGCCCAGGAGGGTTCTTACCCAGGGAGGCCAGGGTCCTCGAATTCTCCAGCATGACTTCCTGGTGGAGGGCTCTTTGGCTCGAATCCAGCAAGGCCCACTCCTCCTCTTTGAAGCCCATGGCCACTTGCTTGAGGGAAACAGGTGCCTGCCACGGAAGGAAGATCTCCTCTGTTCACATAAAAGAAAGGCATTCAAGTTCTCAATTAATCAATCTGAATAGAGCTGGAAGGGACCTTGGAGGCCTTCTAGTCCAGCCCCCTGCTGAAGCAGGAGACCCTATATACCATTTCAGACAAATCTCTTCTTAAAACATCCAGTGATGGAGTATCTACAACTTCTGGTGGCAAGCTGTTCCACTGGTTAATGGTCCTCACTGTTATCAGTAGGAAGTTTCTCCTTAGTTCTAGGTTGCTTCTCTCCTTGATTAGTTTCCATCTGTGGCTTCTTGCCCTGCCTTCAGGCGCTTTGGAGAGTAAGTTGACCCCTCCCTCCTCTTTCTGGCAGCCCTTCAAATACTGATATTCTCTCCAGAAACCCGCAAATCCCCAAAGCTGGGACATCCAGCGGAATTAGTCTCCTCCCCAAATTCAGAATCTCCCCCAAGAAGGGACGGAAGCTCCACTCTTGCCTCAAATCTGAGATTCAGAAGAAAAGGTGACGTTTTTGAAGCTCCCAAAATACTTTTGCCAAAATGCAGCTTTCCTTGTATTTCGGGTTATGTATGTAGATTCAAAAGGACGTGGTGGCTCAGTGGGTTAGGACGCTGAGCTTGTCGATCAGAAGGTCGGCAGTTTGGCGTGTTGAATCCCGAGTGCCGTGTAACAGAGTGAGTGCCTGTTACTCGTCCCAGCTTCTGCCAACCTAGCAGTTCGAAAGCACGTAAAAATGCAAGTAGAAAAATAGGAACCACTCTGGTGGGAAGGTAACAGCGTTCCATGAGCCTTTGGCGTCTAGTCATGCTGGCCACATGACCACGGAGACATCCTTGGACAAGCGCTCGCTATTTGGCTTTGAAACGGAGATGAGCACCGGCCCCTAGAGTCGGAAACGACTAGCACGCATGTGCGGGGGAACCTTTACCTTATGTAGATTCAGGTGTGGCAATGCCTCAGTTTCCCTCTTTCCCTTTCCATCTCCTTCCTCTCTCAATGCAACCGACTTTGGGGGGCTTCGGAGGAAGAATAGAATAATAGAGTTGGAAGGGACCCTGTTG
The DNA here is from genome assembly GCF_947247035.1 of Vipera ursinii. Taxonomy (NCBI): domain Eukaryota; kingdom Metazoa; phylum Chordata; class Lepidosauria; order Squamata; family Viperidae; genus Vipera; species Vipera ursinii. The sequence continues at coordinate 2,050,413 of NC_139513.1, read as the reverse complement.
GTCATCTAGTCCACCCCCACCCCCACCCCCGAAGCAGGAGACCCTGCACCAATTCTGAATGATGGCAGTCCAGTCTCTTTTTGCAAGCTTAGAGTGATGAAGCTCCCACCGCTTCTGAAAGCAACTTGATTGTTCTCGCTATCAGAAAATTCCTCCCTTTATTTCTAGGTTGAATCTCTCCTTGATCAGTTTCCACCCATTATTCCTTGTCTGGCCTTCAGGTGCTTTGGAGAATAGCTTGACTGCCTCTTCTTTGGGGCAGCCCCTGAGATATTGGAACACTGCTATCATGTCACCCCTCTTAATCCTTCTCTTCATTAAACTAGACAGACCCAATTCCAGTAACCGTTCCCTATATGTTTTAGCTTCCAGTCCCCTGATCATCTTTGTTGCTCTTCTCTGCACTCTTTCTAGAGTCTCAACATCTTTTTTTATAGTATGGAGACCAAGAGTGGTCTGAATTACTTAATTTCCTGGTGAGTTACACAGTGACAATAAAGACGTTCTATTCTGCCAGCAGCTCGCGTGCTCTTGGTGGGATCCCCTTGGTTAGAAACGTAGGAAGGGCTGGCGCTGACGGATCGAGCGGTTGACAATCAAGTGGATTTCGGCTCCTGGGCTGCCGTTTCCTGCCCGACGGAGTCCGGAGCATGGAGATCAGCCTGGCCGGCCTGAACGGAGCCGCTTCCCGGCTTCTGCTCCCCGCACCTGTCGCCGACCCCTCCCTGCCTCCCTCCGGCGGAGACCCTCGCGCTCCGTCCGGCTCCTCCGTTGCTCCGCAGGGCCGGCCCCGGAGGAGGAGCCAAGCCCGGCCGGGCGCTTCCTCTCTCGGCCGCAGAAGAGGGGGCGGGGGTCCCCCGGCCGCGCGGAGGAGGCGGGGAGGGTCTTGAAGAGCTCCGGCCGAGACCCTCCCAGTCGCCCCGTCCGCCTGCTCCGCAGTCTGGATTGCCACTGCCGGAGGAGCAAAGGTCGGGGGGGGGGCACATAGAGGATTCTGGCATGTTTTGGGGGCCCCGGAGCATCCCTTCTTCCTTTGCTGAGAGGCTTCTGGACAAAATCTTCCTCTTGAGCAACTTGCTAGTTTGAGGCAGGCTCAGGTTTAAAGTTTTTTCCGTGTTTTTCCAGCCCTGCTTTTGTTTTTTTTGACTCCCCAAATATATATTTTTTATTTAATTTTAAGAAAATTTATATGACTGCCCAACTCATTCTCAGTGACTCCAGGCAGCTTGGACTAATCTACTGAGCAACCGAAGTAATGAAATATAAATTAAAGAATAAATAATGCATCCATAAAAATCTCTTAAAAGTATAAAAACAGAAAGGGGGAGCTGCAATAGGTCACTTCCGATGATCCGTGATGAAAGAAAACGCCAGCCAGGACTTTGGGGGGTCACTTTCGGTGGGACCTTCCCCACAAACTGAAATGACCTCCTCTCCCCCATCACAATGTCACCTGACCCGGCTTTCACCATCCACGGGATGGGGTGGGGGCTACACATCCTCCCTCACCACCCTTCAGGATCAAGAGCCATTTCTGGAGACAGATCGAGAGGGGATCCCATGGTGGTGGTAGCCAAGCATCCTCAAAAACCCCACAGGTGTGTAAAACAGGTGAGGATCCCCCCCAACTCCAGGTGCTACTTCTCAGCATCACCCACTTGCGAGGCCAAAGAGAATAGAGAACATGGAATACCAGGGCTGGAAGCGAGAAAGACCTGTACAGCCTCGCCCTTAAATCCCAGATGGCCTGTCCTGCGTGGAAAAGAAAACCCATCCCCGAAAGACCCCAACCGAGGCTTCTCCTTTTTTTCCAGAGCCCCGTGTCCTTTGAGGAGTTGGCTGTGTACTTCACCAACGAGGAGTGGGCCCTCTTGGCCGCTGGCCAGAAAAGCCCTCCACCGAGAAGTCATGCTGGAGAACTCGCGCAATGTGGCATCCTTGGGTAAGGCCTCTTCTCAGTTCGGGCTGCCAGAATTTGGGTGTGTGTATGTGTGTGTGTGTGGGAACCTGGATTGCAAGTCTTTAGCACCTCTTGTGCTTGGACCCCCCCAAGAGAAGCAGCAAATCTTCCAGCTAGAAATGTAGGTTCCGGGTGGGGGACACAAAATGTCTCTCCTGCCGAGATGCTTCCTCCATTTTGTGCTCCATTGCTTCGTGGTTGGGGGTTCCAGAAGGCCTTCCGTCTGATCCAGGCTGATGTTTTTAGGCCTCCTCGGGGTGTCCTTAGGCTGAGGTTGAGGGTCAAGGCAACCCCGACTCCATCTAGGAGAAATAGTGGCTTCTGAGGAACGTCTGTTTGTACCTGCATGTAATCCTGGATCCACCCTTCCCTATTGGATAACACAATTTTTCCTTCGTATAGGGAATTCTCAGTTCCAAAATTGAGCCAAAAGTCTCTGTTGCTAAGTGAGACATTTGTTAAGTGAGGTCTGCTCCATTTTACAACCTTTCCTGACATGGTTATGAAGTGAATAACTGCAGTTCTTAAATTAGTAACACGGTTGTTAAGTGAATCTGGCTTCCCACCCCCATGGACTTTGCTTGTCGGAAGGTTGCAAAAGGGAGGCACATGATACTGCAACAGTCGTAACTGTGAGTCACTTGCCAAGTGCCTGAATTTTAATCACGTGACCTGCAGTTTGATCATGGATGCTGTGATGGTCGTAAGTGTGAAAAATGGTCATAAGTCCCTTTTTTCAGTGCCATTGTAACTTCAAATGGCCACGAAATGAATTGTTTTAGGTTGAGGACTCCTATATTTGTAAGAATTTTCCACAATGATCTCGTAGCCTCCGAGAGAAGAGAATCTTGGTAGCTCAGGGTTGAACCATGGAGTCCTCAGTGTGCTACGTTGATGCTGTGTGGTTGTAACCATCTGTTGGCAGTTCCAGAGATACTTTTGACAGTGTTACTTTTTTCATAGCTAGTATTGGTTGTGCTGTGGAGGGTTGAGCGGGTGGGCACTTTGTGATAAAGTTGTGTGGGTATATCCATTTTGCTGGAAAATGGCAGTCTGTGTCCTTTTTCTGGTGTTCGGGGTTGCTGCGTGCATTTGTGATTATCTGAATAATATTTTAACATAGCAACTCTTGTGCAAGAATAGAATAGAAAGAGTTAGAAGGGACCTTGGAGGTCATCTAGTCCAACCCCCTGCTTAGGCAGGAAACCCTATACCATTTCAGACAAATGGCTGTCCAGTCTCTTCTTAAAGACTTCCAGTGTTAGAGCATTCACCGCTTCTGGAGGGAGGTTGTTCCACTGGTTAATTGTTTTCATTGTCAGGAAGTTTCTCCTGATTGCTTCTCTCCTTGATTAGTTTCCATCCGTTGCTTCTTGTCCTGCCTTGGGGCTCTTTGGAGAATAGCTTGACTCCCTCTTCTTTGGGGCAGCCCCTGAGATTTTGGAAGACTGCCATCATGTCATCCCTACTTCTTCTCTTCATTAGATTAGACCAGACATGTCAAACCCGCAACATCATGTGATGTTGCGCAACGTATCGGAGATTTTCTCCATTGGTGGCAATGGGGTTGGTGCGGTTCCCTGATGAGGTGTCTGGCCCGCGGGCCGGCAGTTTGACACCCCTGGACTAGACATACCCAATTCCAACAACCATTTTAGCCTCCAGCCCCCTGATCATCTTTGTCACTCTTCTCTGCACTCTTTCGAGGTTGGGTTGTTACTCTGTGTTGCTTTGTGCCTGGAAGAAGAAAGTTGTGGTGTCATTGTAGTAGTCACATGAAGTGTATCACTATTACACTGTATGTAATCTCTGTCATTTGGTTGAGGCAACTAGCCACAAATCATCGCTTGTCTGGGAGAGAAGTGGGCCACTGCGAGGTCCGGATTCTCATCCCTCAAATGTGAAAAAGTCTGCAGGGACTCAGAGAGGGGAGGGCAGGGGAGAGGGTGCATTCAGGCTGCGGATGGCCCACCTCTGCTCTCCAGGGGAAAAAGATTTTAAACTGTTTTGATTCAAAACTCACCTCTAGACAAGATGGCTGAGAGACAGACAGGATGAATGAATGAATGAATGAATCTACACCAGAGGCAAGAAAAGGGCTGATGGCATAATCTGCCTGTCAGGGAATGGCACCCCATTTGATGTCCAAATGAAGTCAGAGACACTGACACAAATTGGTAGTTTTATAGAAATAAATGTGAAGCAGCTTTCACAAGAGATCGATGGAACGTTAAGGTGCTTCCAAGCGAAATAGGCAGAATGCAGAGATGCAGTCATTATGAAGCTTTATTCATCGACAGGTTATATAAAAAGAGCTATATGGCATGGAAGCATCCATGCTTGTAAGATAGAAGATAGATAGAAAGAGAAGCAGAGCTAGAACAAAGAAGCAGCCCCTGAGCAGAGGTATTTATGGGGGGTCTCGGCCCCTCCATAGCCATAAAACTCTCTCACCAATGGGGCTGCTGCAGGGGAGCAAAGAAGCCTCTTTGCTCCATCTGATGACCTATTTGGGGAACTGCCATGGCTGGCACAAAACATGTAACAATTCCCCTTCTTGCCAGCCAATGACAGGGACCAGTGAATGTGTGTGAGGGGCAAGCAGGTGTCATAGACATGTATAAAAACATTCAGAAGGCCAAACACAAACGCTTACACAGAAGGTTGTGCCGGTCAATGGGAAGAGGTTTGGTGAACAGATCAGCTATCTGGTCAACTGTGTTACAGTGCTCTACACGTATAAAACCCTCTTTGGCAAGCTGTCTAACATTTTTATAGCGTATGTCTATGTGGCGAGATCTAGAGCCTACTGCATAAGCTTCCGAGATTGCAATGGCGGCTGTGTTGTCCTCTAGAATTTGGATGGGCAGAGGAGGAGCTGCCCAGATGCTCGTTATCAGCTCATTGAACCAAGTCAAATCATTGGCCGTGTCTGACAGGCTGGCATATTCAGCCTCGGCCGTGGAGCAAGAAACAAATTTTTGCTGCCTAACATGCCAATGTATTGGGCAGCCATTTAGCAATATGAGTATACCAGAAGTGCTCCGCCTACTTTTGGTGTCGCCAGCCCAGTCTGCGTCTGAGTAAGCAGAGAGCTGGGCCGTCTCCCCCTTCTCTGGTTCCAGCACAAGGAGGGCATCGGTCGTGCCCCTGAGGTACCTAAGTACCCTCTTAACAGCAGTCCAGTGGAATTCCTTTGGGTGTTCCACATGCCTGGACAATAGATTTACAGCTAAAGCTATGTCAGGCCTGCTCCAATTGCTGATATATAGCAAGGAGCCAATCACAGATCTGTAAAGCGTATTATCTGTGAACTCAGGACCGTCCTTGTGAGTATGGTTGTAAAAGTCGCTTTGCATTGGGCTGTGCGTAGGATTAGATTCTGCCATTTTGCATTTGGCCAATAACTCCTCTATTTTTTTCTTTTTGAGATAGAGCGAACCCCCCCTTAGTGGCCAAAATATGCACACCCAAGTACTTATCAACCCGCCCCAAAGATTTCAAAGTGAACTTTTCTTCCAGGGCCTTGGCAAATTCATCACACCCTTCCTTGTCAGGTCCTACATATAGTAGGTCATCCACATAAACTAACACCCTTTCTGTGGTACCCTTTGAGTTGCGTGTGAAAACACATTTATCTGCACGGGATGCAGTGAAACCAACTCGTTCTAAACTTTTTCTAAGGCAGTCATACCATAGTTTCCCTGACTGTTTGAGACCATATAACCCTTTGTGAAGTAACCATGTATTTTCCCCTTCTTGCTGGTAGCCAGGAGGGGCCTTCACGTAGATCTGCCGGTCCAATTTGGCGTGGAGGTAAGCCGTCTGGATGTCGAATTGGAAGACTTCCTCCCCCAGAGCAGCTGCAGTCACGAGGGCGGTCTTGACGCTCTCTGCCCGGACAGTTGGAGAGTATGTCTCGCCATAGTCTTCCATATAGCGTTGGGCGAATCCCTGAGCTACCAAACGGGCCTTATACAGGTAGAGGCCATTGGCAAGTGGTTTTGCCTTGTAAACCCACCTTGTGCCAATGACTTTCCTCTCCTTTGGAGGTTGCTGGGGGGTGAAGACCTTGAGTTGTTTTAAGCTCTGCATTTCCTTCTCCATCACGAGCTGCCATTTCTCCTGTTCTTCGATGGGCAGCTCCTGGATGTCAGAGAAGGATTTTGGGGTGACTACAACGCTGTTAACAGACGCAATGTGCCCAATGTCAATTCTCTTTGGCGGGATGCCTTTGTTGGACCGCTTTGACCTCCTTACCTTCTGCCACTCACCGCCTTTTTCTTCCGCGGGTTTCTGAGGCGTTGCTGGGGGACTGGACGGCTCATCCTCCCCATCTGAACCAGGTGGGATGACATCTTCGTCTTGTTCCACACTTTCGTCGGTGGCAGGGTATGTGGACGTCTCAGGTGATGTTGTAGTCGGTGTGCCCTTGCTGGGACGGTTGATATATGGGCTCAGATCATTGGAGTGTATCTGGGCCCAATTGGAGTCCTCTTCGAAGGAGGCAGATTGGGAAGTCACAATCTTGCCCCCTTCTCCCAGGAAACGGTAGGCCTTGGAGCCAGGAGCGTAGCCCAAGAACCTCAGTCTCTGGGAGACAGATCTCCCCTTCTTCCGCAGCTGCTTGGGGATGTGAACCCATGCATAGGACCCAAAAACACGTAAATGTCCAAGATTTGGTTTCCTACCATGAACTAGGAAATATGGGGTCTGGTTCACAACACTGCTCCAAGTGCGGTTTAAGGTATAATTGGCGTATTTTACCGCTTCTGCCCAGTATGATTCTGCGACCCCTGCGTCTGCAATCAGACTACGCATCATAGTTTGTAGGACTCCATTTCTTTTCTCTGCCACACCATTCTGAGCGGGGGTGAAAGGCGCGGTAAGAAAATGGCGGATGCCCTTACGCTTTACCCAGTCCTGGAATTTTCGGGACATGAACTCAGCCCCGCGGTCGCTCTGCAGTTGTGCAATCTTGGTTTTATACTGGGTCTCTACAAGGTTGTAGAGTGATTTTATGGCGTCAAAGGCTCCAGATTTTTCTGTGAGGATATACACATGGCCGTACCGTGAAAAATCATCAACTGCAGTGAGAAAATACTGACTTTTCCCTAGAGATGGTGTGAAAGGCCCGACCAAATCAACATGAACTAGTTGATATGGGAATTGGGTCTTACGCAGTGATGTTTTTGGGATAGGCGCAGCTTTCCTCTTTGACTTCTTACAGATTGCACAGTCCAGGAATACCTCACAATCTTTGAGCTGGACTCCCTCAGCAAACTCTCCCATCTTTTTAACTACAGGGAAGCTTGCATGACCTAATCTTCGGTGCAAAATATGGGCACACTTATCGTGGAGTGGCTTCCCGACTGACACCCTCTTGGCTTTGGTTGCCTTGAGCGGTGCTTCAGTTGACAGCTGAGGTTGGGATTTCTTATCCACACTGCCTTGCTGTGGGGGCTTGGATGCAACCGCTTCACCCTTGCGGTCGTTAAGCAGCCTTGGGGTTGTCTGTGAGGCCCCTTCTAAGGGGGAGAAATATGGCAAATCATCTATGATGGCTATATTTCCAATGACCCTCTGGTCCCGGGTGACATGACCTCCCCCTTTGCGAAATAAAACTTCCACCCCGTCATCGTCACATAACTTGATAATGCTCAACAGGTTGTTGGCAATAGAGGGCGCGTGCAAGACACCTTCAACTTTTCCAAGCCCGGGTAGAGAAACCGTGCCCTCCCCAATAACCAAAGCTTTATCACCGTTGGCCACCTTGACAGATGATTTCATTTTCTTTACCCTTTTAAAACCTTGACTCACATTAGTAATGTGAGATGAAGCTCCAGAGTCCAGCAACCATAAGTCAGTGGAGCTATCAGCTCTTGTGGTGGGGGCACAGGTAGACACAAGATTGTTAGTACTTTTGGCCCCGCCACGGCCCCTTCCTTGTCCCTTGCCCCTACCTTGATTGGGACCACGCTTGGGGCCTTGTTGAAAATGGGGGCAGTCCTTCTTGAGGTGCCCCTCAGAGCCACAGGTGAAACACTTGAGTAGAGCATTAACCCGCTCTGAGTTGCGGTGTCGTGTGTTGGCTGGCTGGCTGGTGACTCTGTTGTATTCTCCTGTATGTCTACGTCTGCTATCTTCGTCAATGAGTCTGCCCTCGAGGTAGGACAGAGGCATGGGTCCATCCCTGCCCCCTTCCAGGGAAATAATAAAATTGTTCCAACTTTTGTCCAGGGAAGCCACAATAACTGCGACCAAGTTCTCTTCAGGTATTCGGTAATTTTTGGACATTAGTTGCGCCCTGAGGGATTTTAATTTTCCAAGATGTTCTGCCATGCTGGCCCCAAACCTGAGTCTTGTGTTGTAAAACTCAGTTGTGAGTCTGGTGAGAGAACCCATGCTCTTGCTGTTGAATAAATTGTATAATAGGCGCAAGGCTGCGCAAGCTGTGAGTCCATCTGGAATGCTAGGGAACATATTATCATCGATGGACTCCATCAGAGTGGAAAAAGTCTGTCTATGAAGCCACTCTTCTCGTGAGCTCCACGGGAAAGGTGGTGGGTTCAGGGCCATTTCAAGAATCCCATCCTTCAATAGACATACCTGCAAATTTCTATTCCAACTGTGATAGTTCTCACCCCCAATTTTCAATTTTTCAAAGTTGGGATTCAACGGGGTGGCAATTAGAAACGTATTATCCCATTCTTGGAGCATTTGGGAGGTTGGCATTGAGAAAAATGGTAAAGGTACCCCTCTAGTGGGCGTTGGTGGTATATTTCTCTGATTTTCAGATGGCCCCCCTTCTGGGTTAAAAAGCCCGTACTGGGCATGTCCGGAAAACATGTGATCAGGGGGTGGGCGGAGCCCAAGATTGCCGGCCGGCACTTGGTTTTGAAAATGCTCTGGAAAAACTTCCTGCAGCCTCCCCGGCCCTGGATTGCCTTGAGAAGCCCATCGTTGTTCCTGAAAACCTTGGGGATGGCTAAAGCCGATGCTGGAGGAGGGGGCCAACCCCCCCCCCCCGAAGGCCAAGTAAGGAGAGCGCCTGGGCGGGGGCGAAAGGAAGGCTGGGGGCCCCGGAGAGAGGGTCGGGGGCCTTGGGGGGTAATGAGCAGTCTTATTGCCATCATAGGTCATGAGGGTTTCTGCTGGAGAGAGCCCAGGAGTTTGCATGTTGCTTCGGCCGTATGCGAGGGGTTGCTGGGCCTCCAGACTAAGTTGAGGCCTTTCTTTGTTAGAAAATGTGGGCGCACAGGGGGCTGCCATCTTGCTTCCTGTGCCGGGCCATGCGGTCTCCCTGGGCGGAGCCATCTTGTTTCCTGTTGCCCCAGGAAGCTGGAGGTCGCGGTTAGGCAGGGGATTTCGCGCCGAAAGCCCTGGGGTCCCGGGGTTACTCAGGGTGGCAGGCGCCATATTGAGGGGCCTCGTGGTGGCTGAGGGGGGGCTTACCCGGCATCCACAGTCCTTCTGCACTGATGTCCTCCGTGGAGAGGCTTGTGGGGTCTCCTGTACTTCAAGGAGTTTTAGAAGCAGTTCCTTGCATTCTGGTGTAGACATTTGATCCACGCGTTGCTTGCGATGGGCCCGGAGCGCTTCTGCTGCATCTTGACAGTCTTGGGTGGACTGTAAAACTTCCAAGCTTCCCTCTGTGGCGTGCAGAAGGAAGCCATCTGTGCTCTCACCTGGAGCGGGGCTTGCTTCAGGGGCTAGAGCTGTTAATCTTGATTGAAGACTCCTGGTCACAATCTGCGATTTCCGGCCATCCATTTCAGTTTCAAATCTAGGCATTAGCTGCAGGCTTTGGAAGCGTTCCCTTTAACCATCCTCTCTGCTACCAACTTGTGAAGCAGCTTTCACAAGAGATCGATGGAACGTTAAGGTGCTTCCAAGCGAAATAGGCAGAATGCAGAGATGCAGTCATTATGAAGCTTTATTCATCGACAGGTTATATAAAAAGAGCTATATGGCATGGAAGCATCCATGCTTGTAAGATAGAAGATAGATAGAAAGAGAAGCAGAGCTAGAACAAAGAAGCAGCCCCTGAGCAGAGGTATTTATGGGGGGTCTCGGCCCCTCCCTAGCCATAAAACTCTCTCACCAATGGGGCTGCTGCAGGGGAGCAAAGAAGCCTCTTTGCTCCATCTGATGACCTATTTGGGGAACTGCCATGGCTGGCACAAAACATGTAACAATAAACATATTTAATATCTACATTTACAGCAGACAAGATAGGTGCATCCCTACATCATGAGGTAAATCACAGAACAGCAGACAGAGCACACAGGAGGAAAAAAAAAGGTGGGAAAAAGGGAAACTCCCCCTTCTCACACAGCAACCAATCATAGCACAAATTTCCTCAGGCAGGAGCCCATACTCTCCAACTAATCAACTACAACTGTGTGTCCTGGCCCTTTATCCACTTTACTGTTCCAGCTATTAAGTTAAATATTTTAACACTGCCCATTTCCAACTTCCAAACTGAGCCCCTCTTGTATATGGATACATAACCCTTGATTTACAACCATTCATTTAGTGACCATTCAAAGTTACAACGGAAAAAAGAGGGCTTATGACCGTTTTTCACACAACCGTTGCAGCATCCCCATGGTCACATGATCAAAATTTGGACGCTGGACAACTGGCATGTATTTCTGACAGTTAGTGTCTCACGGTCATGTGATGCCCTTTTTGTGACCGTCTGACAAGCAAAGTCCATGGGGAAGCCTGATTCACTCAATAACCGTGTTACTAACTTCACAACTGCAGTGATTCACTTAATTGTGGCAAGAAAGGTCATAAAATGGAGCAAAGCTCAACTCACTTAACAACTGCCTTGCTTAGGAACAGAAATGTTGGGCTCGAGGACAGGGGTGGTGCAGATAGAGGGAGGAATGTGGAAGCAGGGCCAGAGAAGCATGGCATTAACAGCTGATCTGAGATCTATTAGGTTTGCCTTCTGACTGGGTTTCTATTTCTATTATTTCTATATCTATATCTATTTCTATTACCACTTTCACTTTCAATCTGCCAGCAGGAGATGGAGGGGAAGTGGGCAGCAACAACAACAACGTCGGCAGGTGCAGGATGTCACCGGTGATCCCCAGCCATCCTGGGATGAAGGTGTCGTGGAGAAGGCAGGAAGGAGCCAAGGAGCCGAGGGGAAGCCCAAACGAGAAGCCAAAGGAACTGCTCTCCCTGGGAGGCAGTCCTCAGAAAGCACCAGTGCAGCAAAGAAATAGTAGGAAAAGTGTCCCCCACCGAGCAGAACTCTGGCCAAGTCAAACAGAGCAGAAGCAGCACCGGTGCCCAGAGTGTGGGAAGAGCTTCCGTCAGAGCTCACACCTGTTGTCCCACCGGAGTATCCACACGGGTGAGAGACCACACCAATGCCGGGAGTGTGGGAAGAGCTTCCGTCAGCTGGCCTACCTTGCATCTCACCGGAGGATCCACACAGGGGAGAAGCCCTTCCACTGCCCCGAGTGCGGGAAGTGCTTCAACCGGAGCACCAACCTGACCTGCCACTGGAGGAAGCATACAGGTGGGAAGCCTTTCCTCTGCCCCATCTGCAGCAAGGGCTTCTGCGACAAGTCAGGCTTCAACCTCCACCAGCTGATACACTCAAAGGACAAACCCCACAAGTGCCTGACTTGCGGCAAGGCCTTCATTCGGCGCTCGCAGCTGACCTCTCATGAGGGGATCCACACAGGCAAGAGGCCCTTTTGCTGTCCTGAGTGCGGGAAGAGCTTCCACCGCAGCTCCAACCTCACCTCCCACCGGAGGATACACGTGGGGGAGAAACCCCACGGCTGCTCCGAGTGTGGAAAGAGCTTTTATGACAAGCAGCACCTTCTGCAGCACCAAAGGAGGCACACAGCAGAAAAGCCCTTCTCTTGCGCTGAGTGCGGGAAGACCTTCAGCCAGAAGAGGAACCTGGTGAGACACCAAAAGCTCCATGGTGGACCAACACCGCCTCAGTCCTCGCAGTGGACAAAGAGGTTCTGTAACAAGCGGCAGCCATGGAGGCATCCAGACACCCATGGGAAGGAGCGAGGACCCTTCATGTCCTGGAGTGTTGAGGTGGCATCTGACGGAGTCCCAGTCCTGCTTCCCTGCCAAAAACTCGCACACGGAGATCAGTATGTCACAATTTCTCAGATCAAGTGACAGTTATTAGTGCTCCATTAGGCTTTGGTTTGACAATTTCTCCTTTTTAAAAATCTCTTGCCAGTTAGAGCAGGGGGTTGGACTAGAGGACCTCAAAGGTCCCTTCCAGCTCTATTCTGACTGATTGATCACTTGGGCCTTACTTCTGTGCTTGCAGTCCTGGCACGCCTGGCTGACAGCAGTGCTGAGCGTGGTTCTGTCAACTCAGCTGTAAACATAAGATTCATGCTGATCAAGAACTCTCATATGTTCTAATTCCCTTCCTTTCTCACATGTACTGTGTATCTGTATCATTCAGGGTGGTGTGCAACACTCACAATTGGTTCCAATGCAATTATAAACGCTAGAAAGGCCAGAAATGCTGACTTAAAAAAATAATGCGAAACGACCAAAGGAAGTCACAAAATGTGCAAGGCATGTTGACAACACAAGAGGTTGTACAATTGGGCACTTAACGACTGTCTTGTTTAGTAACAAAAATTCTGGTCCTAAGTGTGGCCGTAAGTCAAGGTCCGCCTGTACTTGGGTCAGATGATAGCAGTCATACCTCTGTCCTGTGTCATGGTTCCAACAGATGAAACTCTTCAAAAGAACTTTGGGGCATTATTTACCTTAAAGAATCTTTTATTCGAGAAACAAAGTATCTGCACTACATGTAAAGGTAAAGGTTCTCCTGCACATGCGTGCTAGTCATTTTCGACTCTAGGGCCGGTGCTCATCTCCGTTTCAAAGCCGAAGAGCCAGCACTTGTCCAAGGACGTCTCTGTGGTCATGTGGCTGGCATGACTAGACGCCAAAGGCACACGGAGCGCTGTTACCTTCCCACCGTAGTGGTCCCTATTTTTCTACTTGCATTTTTTACGTGCTTTCGAACTGCTAGGTTGGCAGCGCTTACTCAGCTATGCGGCACTCAGGATTCGACCCACCAAACTGCCGACCTTCTGATCGACAGGCTCAGCGTCCTAACCCACTGAGCCACTGCGTCCCTTATTCTGCACTACATAGTTAAAGCCAAAAACTGAATTACCCTCTCCTGGGCACAAAGTAGCAAAGCACAATTCCCTCCTCCAATTAACAGTCATAAATCACATTCCCCAATTAGCGTGAGCTTTCTCCTCAGCTCTCCAGCCTAAAAGCAAAATAACAAAATGGCTGCATTTCCATCTGTTGTCAAAGCAAGAACATCCAATGTTAGCAGCAATGACATCCTGGAGATCAACAAAGCCTCCAGTTGAGGGGAAAGGAAATTGCAAAGCTGGGCGGTTCAACCTTCCCTATAACCGTCTCACTCTGCAAGAGTCACAAGCACTACTAGGAAGTGCAAACACAAAGCAAGTACTTTTCCTCTCCAGACCAAGCCGCCATCTTCCACTTGTGAGCAAAAGAGGCCGGTGCTGTTCCCTTTTTGGGGACAGCACAGTATGTGGATCCTGACACGATAGCCTCATGCAAGGGTTGGCATTCTGTCGAGCTTCTCATCTTGGGGACTTAGCGCCGCACGCGGAGTCCCCCAGATGAGCTAAGGGAGAGACCAGGCCACCAGGGTGGGAATCTATCTCCAGAGTTGGAGATCAGGGATATTCTTCCCTTTTTCCATGCTGGAATTCTCCATGGTGGAATTCACTGGGTGATCCTGGGTTCAAGTCTTCCTCTCCCAATTGAAGTTCATGTTAAAAGGCAGTACAGCTGCAGTTGCTCCTAATCATTCTGATTAGCCGTTTTTGTTTTGTAGTTTTTCCAGTCATAAACATTTTGTGTAATAAAAAATTACATATGCAAAATGGGCATTTTCAGTTCTATTTTGCAATATTCTTCGAAATAGAACTGATCCGTTCTCACAACTCCATGCTGGAGGGGTTTCCGCTTCATATACAATATGGCCAAGTGTCAAAACCATGGGCCCCCAAAACAAGTTAATTTTAGTCAATTCTAGTTATTCGCAGTAGTGAACATTCTGTACATTTGTTGTGAATGTGAGTTAGCAACTTCTGAGACCTCACTTGTGAACGTGGGTGTTGAGTGACGTAAATATTTTGCCACTCTGCATGTCCGCCAATCCCTGTGACGTCGCTGCAAGTATCGATTTTGCCATTACTGTAAAAATAAATTTTAATGAGTAGGTAAATTCTCAAATATGGAATGTAGAAATAGCAGAATTCAACCCTACCACATCAAAATCACTGTTTCCACCAAGGAGACCACGGGGCTGAGAGGCTGGTTCACCTTTGCAGCCATGTGTAGGGTGGAGAAAATCAGACCTACCAAAATGGAAACTGTGCTCTCCATTCCCTACCACCGTGTCTTTTGGGCATGAACAGGGTCAACCCTGGGTCCTCCCCTCTCCTAATCCCATCAGACCCCAATTGACACTTCCTGCCCCAGAGAAAGCCCCCTGCCCTACCACTGAATAACAGAGTTGGAATGTCTATGGAGATTCTTGGTCATCCAGGACATGGTTGTCGTAAAGCTGCTTTTTCACAAGACAACTGGACTTTCTAGTTTTTCTTTGAAGATGTTTCACTTCTCCTCCAAGAAGAACTGAAGGAGCTACTTGGAGGAGAAGCAAGACATCTTCAAAAAAAAAACCACCCAAGAAAGTTCAGATGCCTCCTGAACACGGCATCTATGGGATAACAGAGTTGGAAGGGACCATGGAGGTCTTCCACTCCAACCCCTGCTCAAGTGGCAGTGTCATGGTTCAGACAGATGAAACTTCAAAAGAACTTTGAGGCATTGTTTACCTTAAAGGATCTTTTATTTGAGCAGCATAACATCAGCACTTACATAATTGAAGCCAAAAACTGAATTCCCCTCCCCTGGGCACCTAGCATCGAAGCACAATTCCCTCCTCTAATTAACGGTCATAAAGCACATTCCCCAATTAACTGGAAGCACGGGCTTCCTCTCCAGCCCACCAATTCTTCATCAGCTCTGAGCTCAATAACCTTGATTCTCACGCTACGTTTAGTGTTATTATGTCTAGCTGGACTATCATTCACATCCCCCCTCCCAGCATCATCTAACTCTAAAAGCGAAAGGGAAAAAATGGCTACATTTCCATCTGTTGTCAATGCAAAAACATCCAATGTTAGCAGCACTGACAGGCAGACCCCATACCATTGAAGAGACCCATTCCAGTGCAGTCCTGAGAGGGGGGGCAACAGTGAGCAGCCCAGAAGCCCCAAGGTTCCACCCTCCCCCCGGGACACGCCCCCAATTGTCTGAAGGTTCTGTCTCCACAGGGAGGGGCTTCCCTGCTCACTCCCCTATGAAGGGACCAATCAGTTGCCAGCCCATCAAATGGCCAGGATTTCCCACCTTGTGGCCCTCCACACCTATAAAATCTTCTGTTTTTCCGTTGTTCAGGGTCCCTTGTTCTTTTCAAGGAGGCACCCTAATGATCACAGCTCAGGATTGCGTGCCATAACTTTTGAATTCTGCATGGGTGCCTTGATTGCTCAGCAGGAAAGGGAGCAGTAGTCCAGAAACACCCCACAGAGGGCCCCCCTCTCCCCGGCACAGCAGCCATGAAGGCTTTGGAGAAGACGCTCACATGCTGGGCTGTGTCTCTACCCACAAAGCTCAGAATCACACAAAGTGTCGTGTTCCCTGTGAACAATTATGGAAGTGAAAGCGGGACTTTGAAGAAGGAGGAGAGGAAGAGGAGTGGCGCCTTTGAACTTTGGTGCAAAGTTCAATAAATAAGTAAACAAATATATATTTTTTCTCTCTCCTGCAAATCCTTCTGGATTCCACTATGACCTCGTGTGTCTCATTTCTGCAAGATCTTTTCTTCTTTATCTTTTCCAGGATCTCCCCAACTCTAAAACAATTCCTTCCTTCCTTCCTTCCTTCCTTCCTTCCTTCCTTCCTTCCTTCCTTCCTTCACTATTTTATTGACGTCTATGGGAGGAAAATCTCTTAGCCTCGCTCTGAATTGAAGTATACACTATGACATAAGAAAAAAAGAAAATAAAACTGCCCCCCCTCCCATTTGCTCATATGAACTGGACCAGCCCCCGATTCCTTCGTAACCTGCTTAAGGGGGGGACACACCCTAGTTTGTACCCATTTTAATGACTCAGATAACCTTTGAATGAGGCCCATTGCGGATAAGTGAGACAATATAACTGTTTCATGCACCCAAACCAGGTTAATAACCTACAAAGTCTAAGTTGACACCCCCCCCAACGCCCCCTACCTCCTGCCCCCAGAAGCTGATTCCCATCTGCCCCAGATCCCCGGCCCTTTGCTTGCTGGGCCTCAGAAGAGAACCCTGATTGGCCCAGATATGCCCAAGATGGTTACCCTGATTTTTCCAGCCAGGACCATCCCCCTCTGGGATTGCGGGGGATCCGGACCCCAGGACTGCTGATTGGAGCATACCTAGGGACTCCCACGTCCTTCATGGCTGTGGGCTCCACCTCCCCACCCAACATCCCCTGCACCCCCTGCAGGCTTCATCTAAGTGCTCCTCCTGGATGTTTCTTTGGAAAGGGGGGGGTCCTTTATAATCTCCTCCAGCAACCTCGGTGCCCCCCAGGGGTATTTTCCACACCCAAACTGAGCTAGAATCCAGCAGAAGCCCTGGGTCTCAGCAGCCCCAGTGTGGAGTTCACCAGGGGCCTTAGGAAAAGCTTGAAAGGACATCTAGTCCACCCCGACAAGCACCCAGTGAAAGAGAGCCTGGCTGGGAATGGTGAAGACAGCAAAGAAAGGGATCGTCCCCTCTGGGGCTCGCAGGGGATGCCTCTTTTAGCTGCAGTCCCCCAAGACTGAAATATATCTGCCCCTTCCGCTTTCTCTGCTTTTTTCTCAGCTGGGAACTATCTTCTGTAACAGGTGAAATCAAGAGAGAATCTGCCCGGAGACTGATGATGTCACAGAAGAGGGAATTCCCATTGGTCCTTTTTGTTTTTCTAGGGCTCCTAACTCCCAAGGTCAGGAAAAACCACTTCTCCCCCCTCCTCCCCAGGTGAGGCTAACCGATTCCACCTCTGGGGCTGGAAGCATCAGGGTCTCCCTTCTCTTGGGGGAAGACGTTTTGGGGGCAGCATCCATGGGCTCTGCTGGGGTTCCCTTGATGCTGCTGCTGCTGTTGTTCTGGAAGCCAAGGGGGGAAGGAGACCCCTGATAAGGAAAGGGATGGGTGGGGGAGGGGGGTAGATAGCTCTGCAGAGCGGGCCCGGCTGAGCAGAGAGGTGGGATGGCCTGCAACAGCCCTGCAGTGCAGTCTGGTGGGACCAGCCCTTCTGCCGAGCCTTTCTGCTGGGCCCCCTTTGCTTCCTCCACCCTCCAGAAACAGGCCGCTAAAACATGCTAAAACCTGAACTAAGCGAGCGAGTGAGAAAAACACTCACACCATGTGATGGAGAACTAGGTTTAGTGCAAATTGTGCGATGATGGCAGGTTGCATTTCATGCAACTCAAAAGGGAGTTGCAGGTGAGGCCAACTCCTGTGCTGGGCAGATGATGAAGGAGGCTTCAGGCGCTGGTCCAGCCCGCACTTGTTCAATGTCACTTGTGCTGCTGCTGGCTGTGAGTTTTCAGAATGGGTTTTAATGATTTTTAAGAAGAACCCTTAGCTAACACAAGATGCCCTCAGATAAAAACAACACGAGTGCAAAAAAGAAGAAACAGATTATGGATGGGACTGAATGAACTTTCCGTCCAGCTGGAACCAATTGTCTTTCTTTCTTTCTTTCTTCTTTCTTTTTCTTTCTTTCTTTCTTTCTTTCTTTCTTTCTTTCTTTCTTTCTTTCTCTGGTCTGTTTCTTTCTCTTTCTCCCTCTCTTTCTTTTCTCTCTCTCTTTTTCTTTGTCTTTCTTTCTCTGTTTCTTTCTTTCTCTCCCTCTCCCTTTCTCGCTTTTTCTTTTTCCTTTCTCTCTCTTTCTCTTTTTCTCCTGCTTTCTCTTCCTCTTTCCCTTTCTTTTTTTCTGTTTCTGTCTCTTTCTCTTTCTTTCTTTGGTCTCTGTCTCTCTTTCTCCCTCTTCCTTTTTTCTCCCTCTGTCTCTTTTTTCTTTCTTCTTTTTTTTCTTTTTTGTCTTTCTTTCTCTCCCGCTCTCTTTTCTCCTCTCTCTTACTTTCTCTTTCTCTCTCTCTTTATTTATTTATTTATCCTATTTCAAACCCACCCATTTCCCTAAAATATTTTAATTTGAATACCATTTAAAGTTACCTCATATGTGGCATATGTACTGTATGTATAATGCCATATCTCGTCTCTGTAAAGGTTGCCTGCTGCTTTCTTCACCTCTGGTTGCCTCAGCAATAGCTCAAACGGAGGCCCGAGGAGGGGAGGAAGAATAATACTGAATTCTTTGGTGAGGTAAAATTGGCCTGAAAATTGATCCAGGCCCTCAGAAAAAAAAAGGGAGGAACCATCTGGAGAAAGGAGTTTTTATTCCGAGGGTGGACCAAATTCTAAAAAGGTGCTATTTATTTATTTAATTTTATTTATATTTAAGTCGTCATCTTGACTTTTTTAACCGCCGAGAGGTTTATCTGCTAGATTTTACCACAGGTTATCTCAGCAATATAATAGAGATTACCTCAAACGGAATCCCGAGAAGGGCTATCAGAATAATATTGAACTCTTTCGTGAGGTAAAATTTTCCCTAGGCACCCAGGAGCGCGGAAGAAGGAAAGTCTGAATAATAATTTCAAATTATTACTTTTGTCAAGTCTGTTTCTCAGGCTGGGCTGAGATCAGGAAAGCCAAAATGTCTCCGTTCGAGCCGTCATCTTGATTTTTTTTTCTCACCACCAAGAGGGGTGGAAGATTCCCGCGTAAGCCTTCATTGCGGGAAGAGGATCGCGGCGCCGAGGACCGCGAGAAGCCGCTTATTTGCATGTCGGCGTTTTTCCGAAGAATCGGGAGGCGGAGCGAGAAGACGTTGAATGGCTGACGGTGGAATTCTGGGAGTTGAAGTCCCAGAAAGCGGTTGTGTGGGAGGGGTTGGAAGCGGAAAGCAGCGCGCCGGCGTCGGCGGAGGGGCGGTACTTAAAAGCTGCTCCGCCCCCCCGCCTTCGTCGCCAGCGGGGTAGCCGGGTGGGCTCCCGTGGCCGGAGTTGGGAGTGGGCGTGCGCAACGGCGGCGGCGGCGGCGATGGCGGTTCCGGGGGTGGCGGCAGCAGCAGTAGAGGTTTCCACGGAGCGGCTGGCGGAGGTGGAGGCACTGCTGGCGCAGCGGGTGTCGGAGCCGGTGCGGGCGCGCTGGCGCTGGGAGGTCAACCTGGGCCAGCCCAACCTTCAGCGGTTCCGGGCGCAGCTGAGCGAGGCCCGGCGGGGCAGGGAGGCCCTGCTGGCCCGGGACGCGGCGCTCTCGGAGGCGGAGCAGCAACGGCTCCAAGGCTTCTTGAGGCTGGAGATGGCGCTGCTCCGCTGGTTCCAGGCGCGCGGCGAGCGCGAGGCGGCCCGGCGGGCTCGGCGGAGGAAGCCCGGCGGCGTTGCGGAGAGAGCGGCCGCGTCTGCCGCGGGCGGCGAGGGATCTGCGGCGCCGCCAGCCCGGGCGAAGGAGGAGGAGGAGGAGGAGGAGGCGGCGCCGCCGCCGGCGAGCGAGGACAAAGAGCCGCCAGGCCTGCCGCCGATGCCTTCCGAGCCAGCTGCCGCAGCCAGGACGACTTCGGTGGGGAAGGTGGCGGCTCTGCGGGAGGCGCTACTGAGCGTGGTGACCGAGCTGGAGGCCGCCAAAGGCCGGGGGCGGCCGGTGTGGGCGGCGCGGAAGCTGGAGGCGGCCCTGGCGGCGTTCCTGGACGACCGGCTGTGGGAGAGCCTGCGGGACCTGGGCCGGGCCGTGCGGAAGGAAGGGCGCGCCCGGGTCCGGCAGCTGCTGGCCCTGCGGGAAGTGCTGGAGGAGGAAGGTTGGGCCGAGAGCGCGGAGGCGATGCGGAGGGAGCTGGAGGGGCTGAGGACTGGCCTGCGGGAGGCGCCGCTGGAGGAGCTGCAGCCGCTGCTGGAGAAGGCGGAGGCGCTGCTGCGGAAGACAGACTGCTGGGAGGTGGCCTGCCTGGAGAAGGGCCTGTGGGCTGGCCCGCTGGAGGAGGCTGAGGCGGCCCGGAGAGAAGCCGAAGCCTTGCGCCAGACCCTCCGGCAGGTGCCCTTGGGGCAAGGTGAGGTGGCCCTGCGGAGGGTTGGGCAGGAAGCGCCAGTGAAGGAGGTGCATCTCCTATGGGAGAAGGCAGCGGCCCTGGAGACGCAGGCCCTGGCCTTCTGGTCAGACACGCTGAAGCGGGCGGAGGAGATGCTGGACCAGGTGGACGCCCTGAGGAGTGCCCTGCAGAACTCTTCCCTAAAGGAGGCCCTCTGGGAGAAGGTGGAGGAGCTGCGGGACGCTTTGCGGGAAACCACTAGGGAGAAGGTGGGCCTCCTGCCCTTGGACCTGTGGGGCAAGAGCCCGCGGGAGATGTGCAGCCGCCTCCACAAGCTCTGCTGGGATTGGCTGCAGCCGGAGAAGAAGACCAAGGCTCAGATGCTGGACCTGGTGATCCTGGAGCAGCTGCTGGTCGTGCTGCCTACAGAGATAGCCAGCTGGGTGCAGGAGTGTGGAGCAGAGACCAGCGCTCAGGCAGTGGCCCTGGCTGAAGGCTTCCTGCTGAGCCAGGCGGAGAAGAAACAGCAGAAAGAGCTGCAGGTGAGGGGACATCCTCCGAAGCTATGCATTAATCAAGAGTACTGGTATCTTTGAATTGAAGATTTTCTCCATTTTTTTCTCCAGAACATGTATTTGGGGCACTTGGTCCATTGTTCCATCTTCACCAAGAGTCAATGGTTCTGCAAAGTTGGGAGATTTTATCTGAAACCTTATTTCTTTTTTCAATCCTCCTGGTATTTCAGGTGCAAAAGCCCTTTCTGGAGGCCATCCCCAGACATCCTAAAGGGAGGAAGGATCTGCCAGATGCCTCTCAAGAGCTGCCTTTCAGGGGGATCCCCCAAGAAGATCCAATTTGGGACACTTCAGGAGGTAAAGGGAGCCTCTCCAAGGGACTTGACAGTCTCAAGAAATGTCTTGTTGGTCTTGTATCGTCTGAGTCGTTCATGTAATATTTTAAAAGTCTGGTTTAGCTCTATGTAGATCCCATGCAGGAAATTAAGTTATGCCCATGTTGTTTTTAGGATTGTCACCTTTTCCTGGTGGAACTGAAAGAGTGGCTGAACCTGCAGTTCAGGTAGGAGAAAAACATTTAAGGGTTCACTTGGAGTTCTCTTTCCTTGTGGGACTCAACACCGTTACTGCTCTTTAAGCAGCCTGAAATGGAATGTGGCAGAATTGGTTAGGAGATCCCTTTCAAGTCATGCTCTTGGCAACTGGCACAAGGATCCAAGAGTAGTACACCACCGTGGAGAGTGGCTGGAGGATTTTCCCTCCATCTTTTTAACTCTTTAATCTTGTCTTTTTTGTATGGATTGCATAGTTTGTTATCTGTAAACTGCCCAGATTCACTTTAATAGTAAAGATGTATAATTTGGATTAATAAATCATACCAGACAAAAAAAATCAGAAAACAATATTCTAATCCAGGAACTATCAAAGACAAAACCACCCCACTCCTCCATCCAACACTGGCAGAGAGAAAAAAACAGAAAACTTCAGACTCACTTGTGTTGATGATGTTGTCTAGTCAGGTAATAAAATGTCTGCTAGCAAACCACCAAGCTCAGTTCAACACTGAGCTACATATATTCTTTTCTCTTAGATGATAATTTGTACAAAATCTTTGGGGAATTTGTTGAACAAAGGGTATGAGTTGCAAAGGCTTCCTGTACTACTAACGGAGAAAAGTTTATTTTTTTTCTTTCCCTTTTCCAGGGTCTTGTATCCTTTGAGGAGGTGGCTGTGTGTTTCTCCAAGGAAGAGTGGATTCAGTTGGATCCCCGTCAAAAAGCCCTCCATGGGGAAGTCATGAGGGAGAACTTGAGGAATGTGGTCTCTCTGGGTAAGGGCACAGGCATATAGAAAAGGCATTTTGTGGTCACATAAAACCAGATCTTTGGCATAAACCCAACCACACTTTATATCTGAGAGAGGGAGAAGGTCCATTCTACAAAATTCTCTACTGGGTTCCAAGACACCTTACACTGGCACAGAGTGGTTGAGGGACAGTGCTGGAAGCAGAAACGGCCTACAGTGGGGGCTACAGTGTCCCTTTGTTGAATAATTCAAATTAATCCTTGTGATTGGACAGAGAAAGTTGGATATAGCAAATTTTATGCCTAGTGAAGTCAGATGTAACTATGAGGTTATAGGACTGGGTTATAAAGACATAGTGTTTTAAATAGATTCAAGTGGATACTTTCTTCCTAGGGAGTTACTATTTTCTGCTGTGCAGAGCTCTAGTTGCCTCTCAGGATCTTTTCTTGGCTATAAAACATTCCTTGGCCTTTTTGGTGTTTTATGGCTGAGTTGAGAGTTTTAGTTTTCGTAGGAAAGTGTTTTTTGTAATGAAAGTAAAATCCAGTTTGATACCCCATAGTGACCAGTGCTTTGTTTGTATTGCAAACATACATTGAGTTAGGGTTTTAGAGTTTTTTTTTCTATTTGAAACCAAGAACTTGAATGTATGGGGAAATGTATGTAGTGCAGAATAAAGAGAAAATCATGGATAGCAAGAGGCAAATATATTAATCCAGTTTGCAGTATCAGTCTACAACAGTGGCTCCCAACCTTTTCTATAGCCTGCACCCCTAGAATGCTTCTGATATATTCCCACACCCCTTACAAAAGTTTGAAATAACGGCAACGAATTATGCGTATAAACTATAATTTTGAAAACCCAAGTTTTCGTAACCCCTGGAATATTGTCTTGGGAACCGTTGGTCTAGAATGAATGGCTTTTAAAATTGTTTTTACTACCCTTAAAATATAAATTTCCATTACATGCAATTTTATACAATATTGTAAAATTGTCAGGAATTTGCATCAGTTCTCTAAATTTGATAAGCTTTAAGTCAGATTGTTTCATGTGGGTCAGAATAGCCTATAAAAATACTACAGAGGTTTTTGCAGTATTTGGGGGGGTTGGGATCCTCAATCATGTCATATGTTTTGGTGATTTCTTTCTTTCAGTTTAAACACTTATTTTCTTTTTCTCTGAAGATGCTGTTGGGCAAGAGAATGTGGGCTATAGGCAAATACTAGAAGCTCTCAGACGCAAAGAAGGAAGAGACCAAACAGAACTAAAAAGTCGCGAGAGAAACCAGTCAAAGGATGGGAGCAGAAAGTATTCCACTTTTCAGCGTGATGAAATTCAAGACGGAGCAGGGCCGCACATCCCTAAAGGAAAAAGGACAAAGTGTTTTGGGGAAAGTGTGAAAACATTTGGAGAAAATTTAGATTTAAAGGAATGTGATCAAACCCATGCTAAAGAAGAGGAGGATCAGGACAGGGAAGATGAAAAAAGTTACAGTTGGACTTTCATTCTTTCATTGCGTGATAGAATCAACATGGGGGAGAAGCCCTACAAATGTAGAGAGTGTGGGAAGAACTTCAGGAGTAGCAGCCAGGTTACTTCCCATAGGAGGATCCACACGGGGGAGAAACCCTATAAATGCCTGGAGTGTGGGAAAAGCTTCAGCTGGAGCAATGACCTGACTTGCCATAAAAGGATCCACACGGGGGAAAAACTTTATAAGTGCTCTGAGTGTGGGAGGAGCTTCAGGAGGAACAGTCAGCTTGCTTATCATAAAAGACTCCATGCGGGAGAAAAACCATACAAATGCATGGAGTGTGGAAAGAACTTCCTGTGGAGCTATCAGCTTACTTCCCACAAAATGATCCATACAGGGGAGAAACCCTATAAATGCCCTGAGTGTGGGAAGAGCTTCAGGAGGAGCAGTGAACTGACTTCCCACAGAAGGATCCATACCGGGGAGAAGCCTTATAAATGCATGGAGTGTGGGAGGGGTTTCAGGGGAAGCAGTGAACTGACCTCCCACAGGAGGGTCCATACGGGAGAAAAACCGTATAAATGCATAGAATGTGGGAGGACCTTCAGGAGGAACAGCCAGCTTGCTTACCATAAAAGACTCCACTCTGGAGAGAAACCCTACAAATGTATGGAATGTGGGAAGAACTTTTTCTGGAGCTATCAGCTCACTTCCCATAAAATGATCCACACAGGAGAGAAGCCATATAAATGCATAGAGTGTGGGAAGAGCTTCAGAGGCAGCCGTGAGCTTTCTTCCCATAAAAGGATCCACACATTGGAAGAATTGCACAAATGTTTGGAATGTGGAAAGGCCTTCAGGAGCAGCAGTGAGCTCACTTCCCATAGGAAAATCCACCCAAGGGAGAGACCATACATATGTATGGAGTGTGGAAAAAACTTCTGTTGGAGTTCTCAGCTTACTTCCCACAAAAGGACTCACTTGGGTGAGAATCCATATAAATGTGTAGATTGTGGGAAGAGTTTCGGGGAAAGTAGTGAACTTACTTCCCATAAAAAGATCCACTTGGGTGAGAGACCATATAAGTGTATGAAATGTGGAAAGAGCTTTAGAAGGAACAGCCAGCTTTCCTGCCATAAGAGAATCCACACAGGGGAAAAACCATTCAAGTGTGCGGAATGCGGAAAAAGCTTCCGACAAAGCAGCCATCTCATTTCCCATAAAAACATCCATACAGGAGAGAAGCCCTATCAATGCATGGAATGTGGGAAGGCCTTCAAGAGGAGCAGTGAACTTGCTTCCCATAAAAGGATCCACATGGGGGGGAAGCCATATGAATGAATGGATTTTCAGCAAGAGCAGCAGCCTTGCTTCATATGAAGGGTTCAGACAGAAGAAAAACCCTATAAATGGGTGGACTCCAGGCAGAGCCCCAGTGAAGCAGGAAGCTTCCCTAGACTAGGCCTACCTGGTTCTTTTTATGCATATCTTGTCTTCTTGGTATGAACTAAAAAAACATACTCTGAGTCATAACTCCTTGCTGCCTTAAAGCCAGATTTTTGCCAAGACCTGAAACCAACAGCCACAAGAAATAATTTACTGGGGGAAGATTTGTAACAATAGGAGTAGGCAGTTTTACATAAGATGAATGGACTTGTGTCATATTAATGTTCCAACACTGTTGCACCGAAAAGAATACTGTGCTTTAGTTTATGTTTTACGATGTCACAGTCTCAGATGCTTTGACACCAACATATAGAATTCAAGCAGTCCTCAATTTATGATCACAATTAGGATCAGAATTTCCGTTGCCAAGCAAGGAAGTTGTTAAATGAGTTG
This sequence comes from Vipera ursinii, assembly GCF_947247035.1. Taxonomy (NCBI): domain Eukaryota; kingdom Metazoa; phylum Chordata; class Lepidosauria; order Squamata; family Viperidae; genus Vipera; species Vipera ursinii. Next base: position 2,025,059 of record NC_139513.1, on the reverse strand, counting down.
TGCTCAATTTTATAACACTTTTTTGCTACAGTTAAGCTAGACACTGCAGTTGTTGAGTGAAATGTGGTTTTTAAGTGAATCTGGCTTCGCCCATTGACTTGGCTTGTGGAAGCTGGTGAACTCATAACCCTAGGATACTGTATCATGAATACATGCTGGTTGCCAAGTGCCCAAATCTTGATTATGTGACTATGGAGATGCTGATGACTCTTAAGTATGAGGACCAGTTGTAAATCACTGTTTTCAGTGCCCTTGTAACTTTAAATTTTAAACCATTGCTAAACAAATGAGTATAAGTTAAGAACTACCTGTATGGGAAACAAGCAGGGTGAACTTAATATTCTAATACAGAAGGGCAAATAAGTTTGTCACTGGCATCACTAAAACTTGGTGGAATGACAAGACATATAGCTTTGGAAGACAGCAACTTATTCAAAGGGAATAATGTCAGCAAAAGTAACGCTACATTGAAGGAATATGGCTGCGCACAGGTTCTTTGATCAAAGCATGAATTGTGTTAAGAGTGGGGAAAAATCAATGAAATGGAACTGATTGTAATTCTCAAACCGTCTGGAAGGCGGAATATATGTATAAGGACTTTTGGTGTCAGGTGACCAAAGTTTACCAGAAGCACATCGTAATTACAATTTCAGCTACTCTGACAACTACTGGAATTCTAATTCTGTTGAGAATTGGAAAATTCCTCCTTTCTTGTTGACAACTTCAGAGAAGGGATAAGGGGATCTGCTCTCAACCTAATGCTTTCCAATAGGGAGAAAGCTAGAAGTGAAGATGGATGGATCCTGAGGGAAAGCGATCATATCCCTGAGTTCTTGATATTAAGGGAAGGAAGAACAGAAAAGAACCAGAGTTTTCACACTGTTCTTCTGAAGAGTGGATCAGATCCAGGGTCATGAACAAGAGAACGATAGGAAATTCTGTTGAAGAATATGTTGAAGGCACAACAACAGAAGGAGATATGGTAGACTTTCAAAGATGCTCTAGCATTCTATAAATGGAAAAAGGAGGAGAGAGATCCATGTTCAAACAGAAGGAGTGGGGTGGTTCCTGTACCTAAAGAAAGGTGTGTGCTTTGGAGCAAGGAATCTGAAAAGGATATACTTTAAGGGGCACTTAGGGTATGGGGTGGAAGAACAATTCTTAGGCAAGAAATCCATTATGGCCTTAAACTCCAGTTGTATTACTTAGATTTCAGGGGTGGCCGGCCTGTGCTGCCTCTGTAAGATCAGGAGAAAGACTGCACCATCCAGTGACAATCCAAAACCATGAGAAGAGGGACACTATATTGCCGGAGGAATGAATGGATGAAGATGGGTGACCTTTTGTAGCAGGCACTACCAATGTGGGCAGTTTGTCTCCTTAGAATAGGACAAAATAGCCTCTCTCTAGTAGTCTCTAACACGGGCCTGCCACAAAAAAGAGGGAGTCAATCTATTTTCTAAAGCACCTGAAGACAAGACAAGAAGCAACAAATAGAAACTTATCTAAGAGAGAGCTAACCTAGAAATAAGAAATTTCCTGACAGAACTATCAATGGAACGGCTTGCCTCAGAGGTTGTGGGTGCTCCATCACGAGGTTTTTAACAAGCAATTGAAATGATACAGTCTCCTGCTTGGGCAAGGGGCTAGACCAATTTCATACATTCCCCTTGCAAGTCAGCATTCAGGCACCTGGAGATTGGACAACAGGAAGGGTACCAATTGCAGAAAAAAAATCAGACTTCTAGAAAAAAAAGGCAAGTGTTGGCGATAGGCGATTCATGCTCAGAGGAATCGAACCAACAACTTGTAGAATGAACAAGTGAGTGATTAGGGTGTTTTCCAGGAGCAATTAAAAAGATGACAGTAATGGGCTTATTAAAATAATTAGGTCTACAAATTATTATTCCTTTCTCCTCTTTCATGTGGGGTTGAATGATACAACACAGTCCCTGGAAACAATATGGAAATTATGAGCAACTAGGCATGAAAGCCAAAGAGATGGGGGCACAGGTGGTGTTCTCTTCCATACTCCCAATGAAAGGTAGGCATCCAACGAGAGAATGCAAAACCTTTGAAGTAAACCCCTGGCTTGGGGTATGGTGCTGTCAAAAGAACTTTGGATTCTTGGAGCATGGTCAACAATACCTACATGAGGAGCTTCTGGCCAGAGATGAGCTACACCTCACAGGAAAGGTCATCTTTGGAAACCAACCTTGCTTTATCTGAAGGGCTTTAAAATAAAACAAGGGGGAAGGAGATTACGTTTTAGAAGCTAATTTGAAACTCAGATCTCGGCAATCAAATGGAAAGAAAGAAGGGAAACAGACACAAAATGTAGAAAACAAACACAGGGTTAGTCAAATAGGACTCCGAAGCCTATACATTTAATGCTCAAAGTCTGATCAACAAATGGTGAATTTGATATCCTAGTACATGAGAGCAATTGTAACATTATTCCCATTACCGAAACTTGGTGGAATAAAGCCCATGGCTGGAATGTACAGCTAGAGAAATTCAAACTCTTCAAAATAAACAGATCTAATAAAAGAGAGAGTGGAGTTGCACTATATCTAAAAAGTCACTACAGAAATGCAACAAAAATAGGATGAAAACCTTGAATGCATTTGGATAAATATAAAACGAATTGCCATTGCCATAGGTGTATATGCTACAGGGCACACAAACAGGAAATATCTGGACTTTTTGCTAGTCACGTTAACTAAGGTATATAGGAAGCCCACCACAATAGTAACGACCCTCATATCAAGTGGAAGACAAACTCTGCACCTAGTAGAAGATCAATCAGATTCCTGATATTCTTAGCAGACAAACTTTGTCTCCCCAAAACCAGAGAGTCAACCATAATGGTTTAATTCTCATTAATAGAGATGAAAGGATAGATGGGTTGAAGTTGCAGGAACTCTGGTGGAGAGTGACCATGCAATATAATGAATTTGTCATGGTTCTGATAGATGAAACCCATCAAAGAATTTCAAGGCAAGAATTCTTCCTTAAAAAACATTTTATTATTGGCACTACATAGTTGAACCCAAAACTAAATTCCCTTCCCCCGGATACAAAGTAACAAATTGCAATTCCCACCCCTAATGAGCAGTCATAAATCACACTCTCCAATTAGCCTGAAACGCGGGCTTTCTCTCCAGATCCTCAGCCCGCCAAAATATTATCAGCTCGTCCTTGAGTTCCCACTGAGCAGCATTATTATTATGGCTAGCTGAGCACAAGCATTCATCCCAACCACTCTTCTACACTTGATTTCTAAATAGAAGAAAAGCATATTAAAAGCAAAGCAGAAATGGCTGCAATTTTCATTAGTTGTAAGAGCGGGAACATCCAATGTTTACAGCACTGACATCCAGCCCCCCTTTACAAAAAGGATAAATCCTGCAAATCAAACAAAATCATAGGTTAGGGCAGGGGTGTCAAACGACATCATGTGACGTAGCGCGATGTATCGCAGCTTTTTCACCATTGTCAGCAATGGGATGGGCGTGGTTTTGTCGTGACGCATCTGGCCCATGGGCCGGCAGTTTGACACCCCTGGGTTAGGGGTTGCCTCTCAGTTTATTAGGGTGCTTATCATAGAATTTACTAACAAGCCTGTCAGCTTTTACATCATGATTTTACCCAAATGGCTTCAGACAATGGATATCCTTTCCACTGCACTAAGTACTGTAATTTTCCCTTGAAAAGTCTAGAGTCAAGAATACAGTTCACTTCATAATGGGTCTGTCCAGCTACCACCAGAGGGCCAGGTGCCTTCTTAGGGGGAGGTTGTAAGGTAGAACCCTGAACATTTTCCAGTTGGCTACAGTGGAACACAGGGTGGACTTCCCCTAACAGTCTGGGAAGCTTTAACTGACCGTAACTGGGTTTATGATCCTTATGATGGGGAAAGGACCTAGATACTTCAGTCCCAACTTCTTACTAGGCAACTTAAGTTGTAAATATTTTGTGGATAAGTAAGCTTTCTCTCCAACTTGGAATGACCTTTGGGGAGCCCTCTTTTTATCCGCTTGTTTTTTGTATGCCTTGGAAGCCTTTTTCAGAGTGAGTTTGTTTTGTCCCAAACCACCTCCCACCCCTTCAGCCACTGGTCAAGAGTTCGGGAAGCAGAGGGTATTGGGTTGAGTTATTTTCCTGTGGCAATTTTAAAAGGCATAACCGATGCTGCTGTGAACAGTTATTGTAAGCCACCTATGCAAAAGGGAGGAGGTTGGTTCAGTTCGTTTGTTGATAGTCCACATAGCATCGGTATTGCTCCACTATTGAGTTTGCTTTTTCAGCCACCCCATTCATAGAGGGGTGAAAAGCTGACAGCAGTCCCTGCAACAAGCCAATTAACTTGAGGAAACCCCTCCAAAACCTGGCCATAAATTGCACCCCTCTGTCAGATTATCCATTTTGGCACATGTAGTGTGTAAATGTGCTTAAGAAACATCTTAGTCTCTGGGCTGACAGGACTCCTTTGTAGGCCATGAAATGAGCTTTCTTTGAAAAAAGATCAATCACAGTTCAAATCACCATATTTCCTCTGCTTTCAGGTAACTCGACTGTAAAATCCATAGCAATTTCTCCCCATGGCTGGGAAGAGTCCGTAACTGGTTGTGACAGTCCAGGAGGTTTTCCCGGGGAGGGGTGCTTTAGGACTGGCTCAACTGCAAATAGTCTTTTCAGATTCTCAAAAGCAGTTTGACAGTTCATAGTCCATGTCAGCGGCTGGCCCAGTCACAGCTTTCCCCCATCTTTGCCAGTTTTTAACAAATCCATGAGGGGTAAAGCAATTTCAGTAAATGAGGGAATGAATTGTCGGTAAACGTTGGTGAGCCCCAGCTGTTTGTGAGTCTTTGGGGGTTGCCATTTGATTACGGCTTTCACTTTGCCAGGATCCATTTCAATACCCTCACTGGAAAATCTATAGCTTAGATCAGGGTTTAGGCAACCTTGGCTCTTTTATGACGCTCAGGAATTCTGGGAGTTGAAGTCCATGAGTCATAAAAGAGCCAAGGTTGCCTACCCCTGGCCTAGATAATCCAGTCGGGTCTGATAAAACTCACACTTTGACAGTTTAACATATAGTTTGGCATTTAACAATTTCTTCAACACTTCTCGCACTAGCTTCACATGGTCAGCCATATTTGTGCCATATCAGGATGTCATCAAGATAAACCAAAAACCCCTTGTACAAATGATCGTGTAGCACCTGATTGATCAGCTGCACAAAGACAGCTGGAGCTCCCTGTAGTCCAAATGGGATAACTGAACTGATAGCTCCCTGTGAGAAAGTTAAAAGTGGTTTTCATTCATCTCCTTTTCTTATTCAGTAACATGCCTCTCTTAGGTCCAATTTAGTGAAGATGCTCCCCTTTGCTAGGTGGGTTAGGTCCATTGGCTGTTGTGCATTCATGGGGTGCTGCCCCCCATTGCTGCTGCACTCCAAACAGTTGGGCTCAGCGGTGGCTGCAGCATCCCCAATTGCTGTAGGACCCCCAATGGCTGCGGCACCCCAACCTGTTGCTGCCTGGCCAACAGGTTGCGCAGCTGTTGAATTAAATCTCATTGAATGCTCACATTTGGGTCTTCTCCCTGTGCAGGCCTCGGGCTTGGGTGGTGCCAACAGTGATGCACAGGGCTGTGTGACCAATAGTAACGACAGAGCTCTCACGATACCTATGACAATCCGGACTTTGGCTGCCCCAGTGGTGACTCAGGCTTCGGTAGTAGGGGGCGTCCTTTGGGGCTGTCATTGTAATCCCGCTGCATGGAACCATCATGGTGGCAGTGCCTGTCGAGGGATCGCGATGATCAATGCCAACCAGGGCTTCTCTGCTGGCTGGGGCTCTTGCATTGTGAGCGGTGCTCTGGACTCCTGGAGGAGCGATGATGTATCGGACTGCCGTGTTCAGAGTGGTGGCCAGGACTCTCCTTTCTCATGGGGCTGGAGGTTAATGCTGGTGGCTTTGAAGATGAGGAAGCTGCCTGCACCCTATCAGTGGGGCTGGGGCTTCTCTTAGGCACAGATTGGTGTCAGGTCTGCCGGTCATTGTGTTCGCTTGCATGTAAAGAGTGAGAAAGTTGTTCCCACTCCTCACCTCTAGCCGCTCGAATCTCCACCAGCTTCTCCACTGATTGGCTACAGACTGTGCACAGGTACTTCCATTCTCCAGAGTCCTCAGTGGTCACCAATCTTTTGGCTCCCCAACGGTCTGGGGAACGTAATTCTCGAGAGGCTCCTGCTTGCAAATCTGCTTCAGATGTCTTTGAAGAACTTGCCTTTGGCAGGCTTGCTTCGAGGTGCTTGGAGTCTCCACAGGGCAGGATCCACTCCAATGACCAGATCAGCTCTCACATCTTTGGTCTTGCCCCCAGCTGCAAAGCCCCAAAAATTTCCTTCTCCAATGCTGTGCTGGCTTGCGCTCCCTCCACTGAGGCAGTGCCATGGCTGGGGTGCTGGTTACAGGTGCTCCTTCCTCCTCCATGTTGAGATCTTCCTTGAGTCTATGTCAGCCTATCCCTCGAGTTAGGGAAAGTGACTGGAGCTAAGGACCCCAGGGTGCTTAGGATAGAAGGTAGTTTTGGGTTAATGTCATGGTTCTGATAGATGAAACCCATCAAAAGAATTTCAAGGTAAGAATTCTTTCTTAAAGAACATTTTATTCAGGAAACGAAGTATTGGCACTACATAGTTGAATCCAAAACTAAATTCCCTCCCCCCCATACAAAGTAACAAATTGCAATTCCCACCCACAATAAGCAGTCATAAATCACATTCTCCAATTAGCCTGAAACACGGCCTTTCTCTCCAGAACCTCAACTCGCCAAAATGTTATCAGTTTGTCCTTGAGTTCCCACCAAGCAGCGTTATTATTATGGCTAGCTGAGCTTAAGCATTCATCCCAACCTCCCTTCTACAACTGATTTCTAAATAGAAGAAAAGCATATTAAAAGCAAAGCCGAAATGGCTGCAATTTTCATTAGTTGTCAGAGCAGGAACATTCAGTGTTTACGGCATTGACAGAATTTAATATAAAACAAACACAAGTAATAGAACAGCCCTTAAGGACAAAAAACAAACCAAATTAAGGAGATAACTTGACATTTTGCATTTACATTCGTAATCCTTACACCAAACTTCTCCCTTGGGGGAACCTCCTCCAACTGAGCTGGAGAGTGCCTGGCTGGACTTGGTCTTTTCCGTGGAAGGGCCAGAGTCTCAGAAGCCCCACCTGGAGTCCTGGGGGAGGGGGAGGGGCTTAAAAAAGTTTAAAAGGGCATCTAGTCCATTACTCCAGGCACTCAGACAAAAGGAGGGTGAAAATCTTGAAGAGAGCAAAGGAAGGACTGGTCTTCTCTGGGACTGACAAGGGACACCCCTTTGAGTTGCAGCCCCCCAAGACTGCAAAGATTCCACCTTTTCTGCTTCTGCCTCTGGACTGAACTATCTCCTACATCGGGTGAAGTCACAAAGGACTTTGCCGGAGACTGTTGATGCTGCAGAAAGGAGAATTCTTATTGGTCCGACTGCTTTTTCTGGGCACGCCAAATGCTGACTGAGAGGGGGAAAAAAGCTTCCTCCTTACAATTCAGACGCACTGATTTCGCTTCTGGGGCTGGAAGCATTTGTGCCTGTCTCTTTGGGGGTATTTGTAATTATCCATGGCCTCTGCTGGGGTCCCCCTGATGCTGCTGCTGTTGGGGGTGTTGGTCAGGATCTCTGGAAGTGAAGGGGGGAAGGAACCGGGTGAGATGGGGTGGGAGGAGGAAGGAAGGGAGCTGGGACCCCCCCAAGAGTGACTTGGGATAGGAGTCGAGGGAAAGAGAGGCAGGAGTTTGCAGGCACCTCGGTCTCCAAGTGGTCCCTGACCCTTCGCTTCCTGTATCCTGCTCAGGAGGATGGAAAATAATCCCTCTCCCCTTCCCTATATATGATCAAGGTGGGGAAGGGGTTGTGGGAAGGTGGCCAATGTGGGATCAGAGGCAGCCAGGCCCATTTCTTGCCCACCCCGTTGCTCAATTGGAGTGGGACCTTCCGGGCCCCGAATTAGACAGTCCAGAGTCCCCCCTATTTCTTTCATTAAAGAAGGAAGGAGATGGAAAGCAAATGGGAAAGAGGGAAATTGAGACATTTTCAGATCTAATCCACAAATGCACCCAAAAATGTTAAAAAAGACGCATTTTGACAAAAGTATTTTTGCTTCTTCAGAAACAGGAATTGAGCTTCCAACCCTTCTCAGGGAGCCTCTGAATTAGGGAGGAATCTCAGAATCCCCACCCCATAATCCCTCACTGCTCAGTCAGAACCTGGAGGAGAGAGCCATGGGGAGAACTGAGGGAGAAGGCTATTGGGGGGAGAGAGATCTGAATTGCTCCTCTGAAGTTGGCTCCCCAGATCTATTCCTTTTGTGGAAGGGGCTGGAGACCCTACCTCTGAGATGGTCTTGGAGGATTGCAGGGGAGCTATTTGGGGAGGGGGACAGGAAAGTGGCCTGAACTGAAAATCATCCAAAGGTAGGTAGAATGGCTGAAGATTAAGGGGGGGGAAAGAAAAGTTGGGGGTACCCAGAGAAAGTGAGGGTTGAAAGGCTGGGGGAACCCAGGATTATCAGCCCAGATATCCTTATTGTCACCCCTCTTCCCATATTCCCCTCCCCTAAAGAAGAGGGATGGATGGATATTACTTTCTCTCCAGCCCAGAGTGTTCCTGGGGGGAGTCTCTTCAACTCCTCCCCTATATTCCATGCTGTTTTAAGTGGACAAAGAGCCCCCACCCAGATAGTTTATAGTTTATTATATTTGTATACCGCCCTTCTCCCGAAGGACTCAGGGCGGTGAACAGGGCACATATAAAATACAAAGTACAAAAGTTAAAAAGAGAATTAAATACAAAGCCCGAGCTAAAACAATAAATAATAATGTAAAAAACCACAATAAAAAACCCCAACACATCCCCCATCAGGCCAGGCCGGCTTGTTCAAATAAATAGGTCTTCAGATCACGTCGGAAGGAGCGAAGGTCAGGCGCTGTCCGGAGCTCAACCGGCAACTGATTCCATAAGTCCGGGGCGCCCACAGAGCAGGCAGAAAGCAGGAAAGTGTGCTGGACCAGGTGAACTTCTGCCTGCATTTCTCCACTCTAGGAGAATGGAGGCAGTCTATCCAGAAGCTCCTTCCCATTCTCTTCCCCATTCCAAATCCCCAGCAACTCTCCATCACCCCCATCGCCCTGTCGGAAGAGTTAGGAACTTCTCCCCCTTTGTGTGGATTGAGGCTTTTCCTCCTCCACCGCCCAATGGCGAAACATGGAGTGGATTGGGCCAGGGATCTTTTGCATTCCCCCCTCCTCCCCCAGGGAGCCCCTCCAAGAAAGAAAGTGGGGCTGGGGCTGAGAAAGCTCCACGTGGTTCCCGCTTCCAGCTGGACCCTCCAGTGGCCATCCATCAGTCTCCTGCAGCAGTCTCATCCCTTCCCCCTTGGGTCTCTTCTCCATTAATGAGTGGGAATGATGGACCCTGGACTTCCCTCTGATGGTCTTCCTCCTGCTCCTGCTCCTCTTCCTCCTACTCCTCTTCCTCTCCTCCTCCCTCACAGTCCATTTCTTGTACCAGATGAAGGCCGAGTGCCGCTGCTTCAATAGGACGACACAGAGGGTGCGATACCTGTACAGGCAGTTTTACAACCGGCTGGAATACATCCACTTTGACAGCAAACTCAGGAAGTTTGTGGCCATCACAGAGTTGGGGCAGGGGGATGCCGGCGCTTGGAACAGAGATAAGATCGACCTGCAATACCAGAAATCTGGTCTTTGGGATTGGCTGATTAAGTTAAGCTGTTGTTACAGAAATGCTTAGCATTTACTAACAGTCTACAGTAGAAATAAAAACCTGCGGCCGGCGTCAACCTCCCTCCGTCCAGTGCGCTCCCACAGAGAGGGCCTCCTCAGGGTGCCGCCGATCAAAGAATGCCGATTGGTGACCCCCAGGGGGAGAGCGTTCTCTGTGGGTGCGCCAGACCTTTGGAACCGCTTACCGGTCGAGCTCCAGATGGCCCCCCGACCTTCGCTCCTTCCGGCACGATCTCAAAACATTCTTTTTCGAACAAGCTGGCCTGACGGGATGGGGTTGGGTTTTTAAAACTAGTTTTAACTTTAATATGTATTGATTTTATGGGCATGATGATTTAATGGCTTTTTAATTTTTGTATTCGATTTTTATTGTGTATTGCCCTGTTCACCGCCCTGAGTCCTTCGGGAGAAGGGCGGTATAGAAATCAAATTATTAAATTAAATTAAATTAAATTTCACTTTGTATTTTATTGTGCTGGAAATTTTTCCCCCTTTTTCTCTTTCCCCCCTCTTTTTCCCTTTCCCCCTTTATCCTACACTTCTCCTTCCCCTTTCTTTTCCTTTCCCATTTCTCTACTACCTTTATTTTCTATCTTATGCTGTGATCATCCTAATACATTATAATAAAAGGGAGCCTGTTTTTTAGGAGCTCTTCCAGCTCCACAGCCAAAATGTGCAAATTCCTGGGGGAAAAGTTCATCAGATTCACGTCTATATGGCATAAATGTTGAGGTTATGCAAACGGAGGAGAAACGGCCAAACTTTATTCCAGGATCTTCATTCGGGGCTGCTTTGCCAGAAAAAGGGGGGTCCTGAACCCCAGAAAGAAAGAGGGAAATTCTTTCACATTTGGGGCTGAGGGGAGGGAAATGGGAAGGGGCCGATTCTTACAGACCTTCTGAGCAAGGGAGACACATGCTTCAAAAATGGAAAATGGAGTTATGCGGGAATCAGGAGGCTGGCCCAGTAAGCGTGCGCGGGGGGGGGGGAATTATATTTTATTTGTTTTCTTTCTTTTTTCATACTTTCTACTCCTTCAATTCCCAACCAGGCTACGAGAGGTTTTCCTCCCACAGAGTTCAAAAAGCTTAGGAGCTTTCTAGGAAGGAAGGAAGGAAGGAAGGAAGGAAGGAAGGAAGGAAGGAAGGAAGGAAGGAAGGAAGGAAGGAAGGAGCCATTTTCTCCTCTCCCCAGCATTTCCCCCCCCCTGATTTTCTCCCATAGAGATGAACAACAGACATTCTTGAATCCAAACCGACCTGCTATCAGCGGTGGGTCAGAAAACTGCACAGTGCTGGGGTCGAAACCGGCCCTCCGGCAGCCCCTTTGCCAGGAAGAGCCCCAAAGGGAGAAGCTTTTGGGAGGGGCTGGGGAGGGCCACTCCCACCCAGGATGGAGACTTGTGCCGTGGGCATGTGTGTGTGTGAGAGAGGCGGTTTTAAATGTTGATAAGTAAATCGACAGAGTTAGACCACAACCTACTACTTGAAAAGCGAGAAAAAGGTGGGATAGACAACATCCCCACCAGATGGATTTGCAGCTGGCTGAGAAGCCTTACTCAGTGGCACCACATCTGCATGGAGGGAAGTGAGCAGTGGAGAACCAGAAGGCTCCGTCTGAGGCCCAGTAAACTTTCCAATATCTTCATCCATGACTCAGGGGAAGGAATTGAAGGGGAACTCATCAAATTCGCAGAGGACACCTGAAAGGAATAAAATATTATTCAGAAATTTCTAATGAGTCTAAAGGACATTAGAAGAAGCCACCTGAAAATCCTAAGTAATAACGATTGTCTCTCTATGTCATCTAAAAGTTGACAAGTACAAACCGCAAGCAAAGGAAATACAGAAATAACTATAGGAGCCGAGCTTTGTTAATAGAAAATTGGTGGAGCAGTGGGCTAATGCCTCCTTAAGTAACACCAGCTGCCTGCAATTAGTGCAGGTTCGCATCCCACCAGGCTCAAGGTTGACTCAGCCTTCCATCCTTCCGAGGTAGATAAAATGAGGACCCAGATTGTTGGGGGCAATTAAGCTGACTTTGTAATAATGCCGCTTGGGGGTGTGTGTGAAAGCCCTAATAAGCAGGCATATACATAGAATGAAGGCTACTGCTAAGCTTGTAAGCCGCCCTGAGTTTTCAGAGAAGGGCGGGATATAAATGGAATTTAAAAAAAATTAGATGGTGATAGATAGGATGTGTACAAAGGGGCTTCCTGGAACATGGGAGGGACAGTGGTTTTAGGCGGTCCGGATAGTTTACCGGATGATTAGGGAAAGGGCGTTGAGTGCGATAGGGGAGGGGGAAAATCTGTGTCAGGGATAGGATATAAAAATGTGTCAAACAGCTCTGTAAGGTGTGACTGAACTCCTGTGTGGGTTTCAGCTCACTAAGCCTTTGCAAACCTTTCTTTTTAAATAAAAACTTTGTTACTGGAATTCCAAGTGAGTTTGTTTGTTTTGGGATATTGAGCCACATTCCAAACACACCAAACTGGCAGGAGCAGCCAACACCCCAGAAGACAAACTCGGAATCCCAAAAGATCTTGACAGACTTGAACAAGGGACCCCGTCCAACAAAATGAGTTTCATTGTGGAGGAAAGGAAAGTCTCACCCTGAGGCAGGAAAAAAACCAAAGGTTCAAGTACAGATTAGGTGCAATCTGGCTCAAAATCTGGGGGTCCTAATGGGGAGCATCACACTGGAGGTCATTGTTGAATTAAGAGGCAATCCCCCCTCCCCCATCACACATACTGTTCCTCCCCATCTTTTAACTATAATTTTATCTTGATTGAGAATTCCATTTTGATTGCTATAGTAATATTTATCTGTTAGGATTTTAATGTTTTAATGCTGTAAGCTGCCTAGAATCGTTTTATCATGAGATGGTGGCAAATAAATTTAATAAATAAATATATGTTCCGGATTATACCTAATTTTTTAAAATGTGGTTTTATTATGAATGAGATCCCTGCAATTCTCCGAAGCATGCTCTGTGTGCCTTCCCTGTCTTCTGGGTCTCTTTCCATCTCCCCCACATCTGGCAGGAAATTCCTTCTGTCTAGGGGTGATTCCAGCATTTATTCCTGTTAGATTTGTGCAATTTAATGATGGAAACTGATATCAACTGGGAAGGATGTACTTTTTTTTCATCTTTCAGGATCCCCTTTAATTTCTTGCTGCAATTTGCTTTGAAAATGACTTAAAACAAATAATATTTGCAGGAGTGAAAAGGGATCTTGGCTTGAACTAACCAACTTGGTCTCCCGTTCTGGGTCCACTTTGTGTTGTGTCCCTCCTCCCCCTCCTCCCCTCCAGCCAAGCCCACCCTCTCCATCTCCCCCACCAAGCTGGACCCGGCTTCCCTCCATACCATTCTCCTCTGCACCGCGAGGGGCTTCTACCCCGTGGAGATCGAGGTCCGCTGGCTGAAGAACGGGCAGCCGGAGGAGGAGGGTGTGGCCTTCGGGGAGGAGCTCCAGAATGGAGACTGGACCTACCAGCTCCAGGTGATGCTGGAGACCCAGCCCCAGCGGGGGAATGTCTACACCTGCCAGGTGGGGCACGCCAGCCTGGAGGCCCCCATCACCGTCCAGTGGGGTGAGCCCCTCCCCTCCTGCTCTGGGGACCCCCTCCTGCCCTGAGAGGGGGAGAGAGGCCCTCCCTGTGGGGGGAGCCGGGATGGACCCTCCGGGGGAGGGGAAGCTGACTCTGATCCTCCTGCTCAGGGGAGGCTCCTTCCCCAGAGCCCCGATCCTCCAACTCGGCCAGGAGCAAACTCTGGACGGGGATTATGGGGTCCCTGATTGGGGTGATCTTCTTTGCATTGGGCTCTACCTGAAGACCAAGAAAGGTGAGTCGGGGGGGGGGCTGGATAAGAGATTGTGGGGAGGGGACCATCCAGGGGAGTGGTCTCATCAAACTTTATGTTGAGATGGCCAAGAGAGTCCCCAGGGAAATTTGCTTGGGAAACTCTGTTCTTTGAGGGTCTACTGTATAGCTGAGCATCCTGCAACCTATTATGGGCTATCGATGGGGAGGGGGACCCCCTGAGTCCTCCAGCCCATGAAGGGTTCTGATTGGCTCTTTTTCTCCTTCCAGCAATTCCCATCCAGCCACTTGCAGGTGAGTTTCTCCTCAGGTTACAGATGTTTCTTTAACATTCGTTAATTGTTCCTTTTTTAAAAAAAATGTGCCTGAACAAAACCACCTTGCTGTGGATACAACAAATTTTTGGAATGTTGGGCAGCTTTTTCTTACAGAGACCTGCAAATGCAATGCAATCAAAAACAAACAGACAGAGAAACACTAAAATCTGACCCAGGATATTTCCAAGTTTTGGGAAATTGCAAAATGGAAGGGAGGTCTCCTTCTGACATTTCTCACAATTTCTGGCAAGCAGACACCAAGCTTTGCTGCCATCCCCCATCTTGGCCCCATCTACTTTGTTCATATGAAATGTCTGGGGGGGGCAGGCCTCCTTTCTTGATTAACCCCCCCAATTAAGTCAATTAGGGAACATTCCAGAAGTCCTGGGAGATGAATTGCTGGTACTTCCCATTCTTTTCCTTCCTGAAAGGGGCGGAGCCTCCCTCTATCTTGTCTCTGCCTATCAAGACACACACACACACACACACACACACACACACACACACACCACAATGTGGGCCTGTCTGGGGGGGCAGCTGAAAGAGAGGAATAATAAGTTATTTGCACTGAAAGTTTCACTTTATATTCTAATTTTCTCCCCATCTCTTTTTTTTCTACAGCACTCATGAATTAATCCTGATGTCCTTCCTGATTCCTGATGGGAAAGGAAGTTTTTTTCCAGTAGCTGATGAATTCCTGGCTTTTTCACAATCTCTGAAAATTGGTCAAGATTTTAGATTAGGGAGAGGAGGAGAAGGGCAGCCTGGAGCTTCTCCTGCTGAGACCCCTCTGGCTTTCCTTTGAAGGCCTCTCTTTCTTGTGAGGGAGGGGTGGAGACCATCCAGACTGACCCTGGAGACTCTGGACTTTCCTGTCCCTCCAGACCCCCCATCTCTCCTGGCTTGAACCCACAGCAGCTTCATCTGCATTACTCTTCCTACAAACCCATTCCCTTCACTGTCGTATAAAATAATACATTTGTTGAAAAACCCTGGAATTCCTCCTTCCTTTCTCTTCCTCCTCATCTTTCCTGCCCCCACAGGAGGGTCCTCCCTTCTCTCCTCTCCCTCCCCAGATTGAGGCCTCCCCTGTGTCCAGATTGACCATCCTGGCTAGTTTAGTCCTGAAGCCAGAACTGGTTCGGGAGGAAGGTGGGCAGGACCCCCCCTCTTCTTCAATCTCCCCAAAGCCCTGCCAGATGGAGGGGACCCCTCAGAGAACCCCCATTCCTGCCTCCCCTGGAGAGCTTCTTCTGGGGCTGAAAAACTGCTGGAGCTGGAGGTTCCCCTGGCTTCATCTGGGCCTCTTTCTCCAGGATCGGAGCTGGTTTGAGCCCCTCACAAGCCAGTGAGGCTCCTGCCCCATTCACACCCAGTGCCTCCCTCTTTGGGGCCCTGATCCCCTCAGCTGCACCCCTCCAGACAAATTCCCCCCCATCCATCCCCCCCCCCCGCAAAAGATGCCAGGGCTGGGGAGGGCGGAGAGCAATGCGGCCTCCCTGGGGATGGAGGGGAAATTTCCCTCCCTGCAGCCGAGGATCACCTTCGCTTTGTTTACCAGTGGGTGAAGTGACAAAGGACTCTGCCCAGAGACTGATGACGTGGTAGGAGGGAGAATTCCCATTGGTTACTCCCCTTGAGGGCATTTCCAGTTCTGAAGTCCTAGGAAATGCCTCCTCCATCCCCACTCCAGACCCCCCTTGATTCCTCCTCTTGGGTTGGGGGCGTCCCTGGGATATACATGCTGCTGGGAGGAGCGCTGGGCCAGTTCCCTGGAAGTGAAGCGGGGAAGGAAGGGGTAAGAAGGGGCTGGAAGGGAGGGGGTGAGGGGCTGGAAGGGACCCTCACTGTTTCTAGTGGAGGGGGAGAGAAAGGGGCTGGGACCCCAGATGTGACTGGGAAAGGGTTCAAGGGCAAGAGAGCCTGCATGAACCTCACTCCTTCCACACATCTCCCCAGGAGGATGGATAGAGACCCCCACTTTGTTGGTTGGGACTGAGGTGGGGAGGGGATCATGGGGAGGCAGCCGAGGTGGGATTGTCTTAGGGCAAAAATCTGGTTTTTCACATCTGAGTATGTAAAGAATTCTTTTTGGTTGTGGGGTCCCAGTCCCTCCCCATCTAGGCAGGGATCCCAATTGAAGCTCCCACCCCTGAGACAAGTGCCTGGACACCAGTGACACCCCCGCACCTTCCATGCAGGAGATCCCACCGGCTCTCCCCCACCCACCCCTGAGGCTTCTCTCCCTGAGGGACATCTTTCCAAGGGGGGCATTTCTTGCCTCCCCCTGAGAATAAACAGTTCCCCCAGGGAATTGGAGCGTTTTTCTCCTCCTCCTCCTGCCCTCCAGAGTGAGGCCGTGACATGTTTCCCTCCCAGGGATGGAGCATGAAAGGGCTGCTCTGCACCAGAGAGGCCTTTTCCTGGCTGGTTCCCACAATGGAGCATAAAACGGGGAATCGATCCAGATCCAGTCAGAGCACAAACTGCACCCGGGAGAGGGAGGGAGAGAAAAAAGGAAGGAAGGAAGGAAGGAGGGAAGGAAAGAAGGAAGGAAAAGAGGGAGGGAAGGAAGGAAGGAGAAGGAAGAAAGAAAAAAATGGAGGGAAGGTAGGAAGGAAAGGATGGATGGATAGAGGGAGGGATTCCCCCTTCCTATCCTTCTGATTTCCCCCCATTGAGGTCAACAACAGCCATTCTTGAACCAAAACTGAAGGGTCAAAAAACCCTTCAGTGCTGGGGACAAAACCTCCCCCCACTCAGCCCCTTCGCCAGGAAGGAAAAGGGTCCAAGCAGAAGCTTTTTGGAGGGGTGGGGGGTCTTCCCCCTCCTTTTTGATGCAAGGCCAGATAACGCATTTCTGTGTGTCTGAAGGCTCCCAAGGACTCCCCAGTCAGACACCTCAGAGACCTCCAAGTCCTCAGCAGCTGTGGGACAGCGCCTCTCCTTCTGCCATCCACTGTAGCCCCCCAGACCTTCTAGGCAGTTCAATGGGGGGAGAGCAAAAGGAAGCCCACCCTCCCCTCCAGGGCTGGCCTGAAACCCCCCTTGAGCTGCATCCACCCAAGACTGAAGGGATTTCTCTTCCCTCCCACTTTCTCTGCTTCTCTCTTTGCGCCGTACTATCTCCTGCATTGGGTGAAATCAAGGGAGACTCTGCCTGGAGACCGATGACGTTACAAAAGAAAGAATTCCCATCGGTCCCTCCGCTTTTCTGGTCCCTCCCAATTCCAAAGTTCGAGCAAAAAGCCCCCACTCCTAATCCATACCCCCCCCGATTCCGCCTCTGGGTCTGGGAGCCTCTGCACCTTTCTCCCCTCTCTTTGGGGGCGCTTATGGGGCAGCATCCATGGACTCTGCTGGGGCCCCCTGAGGCTGCTTCTAGTGGGGGTGCTGGCCTGGATCCCTGGAAGCGAAGGGGGGAAGGAGAACCCCGGTAAGGAGGGGGCTGGGTGGGGAGAGGAGAGGGGACTCTTGGTGCCCCTGGGGGAGGGGGCAAAAAAGGGGCTGGGACCCCAGTGGTGGGAAAAAGGGTTGAGGGCAAGAGAGACGGGAGCCTGCAGGAAGGCTAAAACATGTAAGGAATGTTTGCTGGAATTGGGTATGTCTAGTCTAATGAAGAGAAGGACTAACCAAAGAGAGAAGCAACCTAGGAGAAATTTCCTTACAGAACAATTAAGCAGTGGAACAACCTGCCTCCAGAAGCTGTGAATGCTCCAACACTGGAAGTTTTTAAGAAGAGACTGGTCAGCCATTTGTCTGAAATTTAATTTAATTTAATTTATTGAGATTTTTATACCGCCCTTCTCCCAAAGGGACTCAGGGCGGTTCACAGGGCATAAATATAAACACCAATACAAACATTAAAAAATAATTAAATTAATGCCCAAGTTAAAACCAGAATACTAAAACAAACCAATAAAAAACCCAAGTACCCCCATCAGGCCAGACCCGCTAGTTCAAATAAATGGGTCTTCAACCCGCGACGGAAGGATCGGAGGTCTGATGCCATCCGGAGCTCGACCGGCAGTTGATTCCATAACGCCGGAGCACCCACAGAGAAGGCCCTCCCCCTGGGGGCCACCAGTCGACATTCCTTGACAGGAGGCACCCTGAGGAGGCCCTCTCTGTGGGCGCGCACAGGGCGGAGGGGAGTCGACGCCGGCAGCAGGTGGTCCTCGAGGTATCGCGGACCCATGCCATGTAGGGACTTAAAGATCATAACCAAAACCTTGAACCTTACCCGGAAGACAACTGGCAACCAATGCAGCTCACGGAGCAAAGGTGTAACATGGGAGTACCGGGAAACTCCCAAGACAACTCTCGCGGCCGCATTCTGTACCAGTTGGAGCCTCCGAGTAGTCTTCAAGGGAAGTCCCATGTAGAGAGCGTTACAGTAGTCTAGGCGAGAGGTCACGAGCGCATGAGTGACCGTACACAAGGCCTCCCGATCCAGATAGGGCCGCAACTGGCGCACCAGGCGAACCTGGGCAAAAGCCCCCCTAGTCACGGCCACTATGTGATCCTCCAAAGTGAGTCGTGAATCTAGGAGGACTCCCAAGTTGCGAGCCCTATCCACAGGGGGTAAAAGCTCACCCCCCATAGAAAGAGGTGGAACATCCCAGGTGTCTCGGGAAGCCGGAATGTACAGCCACTCAGTCTTGTCAGGGTTGAGTTGAAGTCTGTTCCTCCCCATCCAGACCCGAACCGCCTCCAGGCAACGGGACATCACAGCGAGGGCATCACTGGGGTGGTTTGGGGTCGAAATAAAAAGTTGGGTATCATCAGCATATTGATGGTATAGAGTTTCCTGCCTGAGCAGTGAGTTGGACTCAATGACCCCCAAGGTCCCTTCCAACATTATTATTATTATTATTATTATTATTATTATTGTTGTTGTTGTTGTTGTTGTTGTTGTTGTTGTTGTTGTTGTTGTTGTTGAATATTAGCTAACCTGTATGGTAAGGAAAAGGAGGTCGACCAATAGTTAAAAGAACACAAATATTAATTATTAATTAATTTTATTATTTGATGATGTTAGATTTTAATTTTATCAATCTAATTATTTTTATTATCTTGGATTTTAAATTACCAAACTGTTAACTAGAGGAAGACGAAGCATTTAAACCAACAACAATTGCAATCAATAATCAAATGTTAAGAGCATAAGAAACCATTTCATTATCATGTCCCTACTGTTACCCTTAGATGTTCCTTAGTGTTTAGATCTGGCCTCAGGATAATAATATAGCACTTGGGGAAGAAGATGCAACCCAACAGCCCAGCAGCAGAAGACAAGATGGAGAAAACCTGCACGGCCACCATAGATTTTCCTTTGCTGCTCAGGTAGGTGGGAAGGAAGGAGACCCAGACACTGCAGAAGACCAGCATGCTGAAGGTGATCAGTTTGGCTTCATTGAAGGCCCCAGGCAGGTTTCTGGCCAGGAAAGCCACTGTGAAGCAAATGGCAGCCAGGAAACCCATGTAGCCAAGGACAGTATAAAACATAGTGACAGAGCCTTCATTGCATTGAAGGATGATCTCTCCAGGCTGGGAGTGCAGGTCAGAGTCAGGGAATGGTGGAGAAACTCCCAGCCACATGACACAGATAAAAATTTGGACCCCTGAACAAGAAAGGATGATGGAGTTGGCCAAACTCTTCCCCAACCATCTCCTCATCCTGTTCCCTGGTTTTGAGGCCAGGAAGGCCAGCACTACCGTGATTGTTTTGGACAACACAGAAGAGATGGATACTGAGAAGACAATGCTGAACATTGTTTGTCGGAGAAGGCAGGTGTCTTTCCTTGGTTGTCCAATGAAGAGAAAGGGAGACAAAAAACAAAGCAGGAGGGAGACTAGGAGGGTAAAGGAGAGGTCCCGGTTGTTGGCTTTGACAATGGGAGTTTCTAGATATTTAAGGAATATGATTAAAACAAGGCCTGTGGTTAGAAAGAAGAGTAGAGCAAAGGAAATGAGGATGATGCCCAGATGTTCTTCATAGGACAGGAAGGTTATTTTTTTTGTAATACATTCGATTCGGTTCTTGGTTGGATATTGATCATCTGGGCACTTGGTGCATTTTTTGGTATCTGAGAAAAGAAAGTAACATTTCTTTTATAGTCTTTCAAATTTCAAAAAAACCCTTTGGATGAGATGTCATACTGAGAGACAGGAAAGCCTCAGCAAATGGTATATTCTTATAGTCCAGCAAAAAAAATTCCCACTATAAAAAACTAGTAAAAACAAAAACAACATAATAAAATTAAAAGAAGAAATATCTGGTGCAACAACTTCCCTTCTCTGAGGTAATCCACCAAATTCTTATCTTGCACTGACCTTACCTTATCCCAAATATCAGGTAAAAGTAGCAACTCTCCAGAAGTTTAAGCAGATGGGGGCCTATTGGATTTCAAGGGCAAGTGGCTTCAATAGGGCAGGAATTGCACCAGAAAGGGCAGGCTTGTGAGGACCTATAAAGTGGCAATGTTTTAGGGAACAGATCTTTGGCATGCCAATTACATTTAGAAAGAAACTGGGAGCCTGTTCAGCCATCAGAATATGGGTGTTCTGTGGAAGAACATGAGGAAACCCAACATTGTGCATGGCTTTGCATTCTGGACCATCTGTAAATTCAAGGTGTTTTTTTCAAGAGCAACCCCATGAGTATGGGATAAAAACATAGAAACAGACTGATGGCAGAAAAAGACCTAGTGCTCCATCAAGACTGTTCCTTTAACTTCCGTATATACTTGAGTATAAGCCGACTCGAGTATAAGCCGAGACCCCTAATTTTACCCCCAAAAACTGAAAAAAGTTCTTGACTCAAGTATAAGCCGAGGCTGGGATCCGCCGAGTGGCTTTCAGCACTGGAGAAAATGCAAAATCGCTCGAGACCAAACTTGAAGGAATCAGCTGCCGGTGGGAGCGAGGCGATCCGTGCGGTCCCGTGACAGCCAGTCGGGCAAGCAACGCGAAGAGCGGCAGGGCTTTATTTTTGCACCGTGGAGCTCCCCCTCCCCCTCCTCCCAAACTCCCCCTCTCTCCCCCTTCCCCCCACTTCCCAGAGCTGAATACAGGGTATTAACCGGCGGCGGAGGCTTGCAGAACGGCGGATCGAGCCTCTGTCACCGGCGGCTGGATCCGCGCTCTGCAAGCCTCTGCCGCCGGCGGAGGCTGGATCCGTGCTCCACAAGCCTCTGCCGCTGGCTGGATCCACGCTCCGCAAGCCTCTGCCGCCGGCGGAGGCTGGATCCGCGCTCCGGAAGCCTCTGCCGCCGGCGGAGGCTGGATCCATGCTCCACAAGCCTCTGCCGCCGGCTGGATCCGCGCCCTGCCGCCGTCAGAGGCTTGCGGAGCGCGGATCCAGTGTGGGGGAAAAGCCCTTTAGCAGGATTTGCCTGCATGCCGGCGGAGGCTGGATCCGCGCTCCGCAAGCCTCTTCCGCCGGCTGGATCCGCGCCCTGCCGGCGGCAGAGGCTTGCGGAGCGCGGATCCAGCCTCCGCCGGCGGCAGAGGCTTGCGGAGCGCGGATCCAGTGGGGGGGAAAAGCCGTTTAGCAGGATTTGCCTGCATGCCGGCGGAGGCTGGATCCGCGCTCCGCAAGCCTCTGCCGCCGGCGGAGGCTGGATCTGTGCTCCACAAGCCTCTGCCGCCGGCTGGATCCGCGCCCTGCCGCCGGCAGAGGCTTCCGGAGCGCGGATCCAGCCTCCGCTGGCATGCAGGCAAATCCTGCTAAAGGGCTTTTCCCCCCCCACTGGATCCACGCTCCGCAAGCCTCTGCCGCCGGCTGGATCTGCGCCCTGCCGCCGGCAGAGGCTTGCGGAGCGCGGATCCAGCCTCCGCCGGCGGCAGAGGCTTCCGGAGCGCGGATCCAGCCTCCGCCGGCGGCAGAGGCTTGCGGAGCGCGGATCCAGCCTCTGCCGCCGGCGGAGGTCTAGGGGTAGTGGGGGGGGGGCTCGCGGACATAGATGGGCTCAAGTGGAAGCCAAGCAGCCCTCCCGAATCTGGGCTTCTGGACGGAGCAGCCGGTGGTGCGTTTCAAAAAGCAGAAAAGTTGGATTTTGAACATTTCAGAGGCCGTGGGTCAAGCAGGCTACGCTTCCCCGGGCGCTGCAACGGCACCCGTTTTCCCCGGCGAGTTTTCCCTACCTGGCCCCTGCAGAATTGCGGCGGCGCCCCTGGAGAAGCCTACCCCGAGGCTGCGGCCGATTTTTCCTTCTCCAGGCCTCTGCCACCCGTTTCTGTCTGACACACACACACACACGCACGCACGAGGGGGAGAAACAGAGCGTTGTTTCTCCCCCTCGTGCGTGTGTGTGTGTGTGTCAGACAGAAACGGGCGGCAGAGGCTCGGAGAGGAGTTAGGGTACACCGGGACTCCCAGGCGCGGACCCGGGTGTCCTTTTTCGCAGCTTGCCAAGCGGTCGGGAGCCGCGACTTGTTGCTTCTGTGCGACTCTTGGGAAGATGCAGAGGGTCCTCTGGCAAAAGCAGATGCGCCCTGGCCGGCCGGGCGCTTCTTTGCTTTCTTTTCCAATCCCCTCCCCCAAAATGTATTGTGGTCGGTATTTGGCGACCGAGTCCAGGAGGAGGAGGGGGAGGAGGAGGAGGAGGAGGAAGAGGAGGAGGACAGGTGAAAAGGCCGAGGCTTTGTTATGCGCTGGATGCTCTGGCTTCCCCCCCTCCCTGCCTGTACAACAGGTAGCGATGTCAGAAGCCGGGAAAAGCAGCGCGCCGAGTCCCGGCCGAGGCGACGCTTTTGTTCTCCTCGCCTGGATGCGCTTCCAAAAGTGAAAGGAAAGAGGCTTCACCCAAA
Organism: Vipera ursinii; assembly: GCF_947247035.1. Classification (NCBI taxonomy): domain Eukaryota; kingdom Metazoa; phylum Chordata; class Lepidosauria; order Squamata; family Viperidae; genus Vipera; species Vipera ursinii. The sequence goes on along the minus strand of NC_139513.1, from coordinate 2,002,233 downwards.
ACTTGCTTCCCGTTTTCCTCCCCCTCCCCCCTTTTCCCTTTCTCCCTCCTCCCAGCGCGGTGCTTTGAGTAGTAGCCCTTCCACTCCCCGGCTCCCATCCCGGGTTCTTGAAAGCCCCAGTTTTCGTCCTTGGGTACGGGAAGAGGACTCCCGGCACCCACCCGGCCAAATTGCGAGGGGAGATCGTTCTCCGCGCCTGTCAAAGGGGACCCAAACAAAGAGGTGCATTTGCCGGAAACAACGATCGGAGGGATTCTCCTTGCCTCCTCCGCCTCCATGAAGATTTGTTTTTCTGGGAGGCTCACTTAGAGGGAAGTTTTGAACTGGAAGCCAGGGATGAGGCGAGAAACCAACAGCCTGCGTCCGTGTCTCTCTTTATGTATATTTCTGTATATATCTTATCTCGGGATCTAGACCTTTTGAAGGAGAAGGGGCGGCTGGAGTTCGTGAGTTGCTGTGGGACCCAAGGGTTGGGGGAAGAGAGATGGGAGGGAAAAGGGGAGAAACCTGCCGCTGGCTAGTTCTTTGTCTGATCGGGGAGCCTGAACAAAAGAGGAAACTCGGTTGAACTCTTCATCTCCCTGTCTGCCTTATCTGGTCTTTCAAGAGGAGGGTATTCCTTTCACTTCTTGAACTTTCCCAAAGACTTGCAAACTTTTCCAACCATTACTTCCAAGGATCTTTGATTTTTATTTTTCCCCTTGCAACCTAGAGGAAAAGGAAGGTGAGCTGTTGATCTAAGTTTCTCTCTTCTTCCTTTGTAATTAAACTGGAAGTTTTACGTGTGGAAGGGGTAATCTGATTTTTCCTTCTCCAGGCCTCTGCCGCCCAGAGTGTTGTTTCTCCCCCTCGTGCGTGTGTGTGTGTGCGTGTGTCAGACAGAAACGGGCGGCAGAGGCCTGGAGAAGGAAAAATCGGCCGCAGCCTCGGGGTAGGCTTCTCAGGGGGCGCCGCCGCGATTCTGCAGGGGCCAGGTAGGGAAAACTCGCCGGGGAAAACGGGTGCCGTTGCAGTGCCCGGCGAGTTTAAAAGCAGCGGGTGCAGATGCCTGAACAAAAGAGGAAACTCGGTTGAACTCTTCATCTCCCTGTCTGCCTTATCTGGTCTTTCAAGAGGAGGGTATTCCTTTCACTTCTTGAACTTTCCCAAAGACTTGCAAACTTTTCCAACCATTACTTCCAAGGATCTTTGATTTTTATTTTTCCCCTTGCAACCTAGAGGAAAAGGAAGGTGAGCTGTTGATCTAAGTTTCTCTCTTCTTCCTTTGTAATTAAACTGGAAGTTTTACGTGTGGAAGGGGTAATCTGATTTTTCCTTCTCCAGGCCTCTGCCGCCCAGAGTGTTGTTTCTCCCCCTCGTGCGTGTGTGTGTGTGTCAGACAGAAACGGGCGGCAGAGGCCTGGAGAAGGAAAAATTGGCCGCAGCCTCGGGGTAGGCTTCTCCAGGGGCGCCGCCGCGATTCTGCAGGGGCCAGGTAGGGAAAACTCGCCGGGGAAAACGGGTGCCGTTGCAGCACCCGGGGAAGCGTAGCCTGCTTGACCCACGGCCTCTGAAATGTTCAAAATCCAACTTTTCTGCTTTTTGAAACGCACCACCGGCTGCTCCGTCCAGAAGCCCAGATTCGGGAGGGCTGCTTGGCTTCCACTTGAGCCCATCTATGTCCGCGAGCCCCCCCCACTGCCCCTAGACCTCAGCCTCGGTCCCCTGTCCGACCTGGAGGAGTATTTTTTTTAAAAAAACTTCCATCGGGATTTGTTCCTGGAGTTTAAATCCTTGCAGTCCGAAGCAAGAGAGAAAGCCGCGACCTCCTCCTGCGGGAGATTCTCTGCCGGCTCCGAAGAGCTTGACCACCAACGCCGGGGCGGCAGAGGCTTGCAGGGCTGGCAGAGGTGGCGGCAGTCCAGCGTTGTTTCTCCCCCTCGTGCTCCCCCTCGTGCGTGTGTGTGTGTGTGTGTGTGTGTGTGTCAGACCCGCAGGAATGGCTAGTAAAGGTGGCGGCAGTCCGGCATTTGCGTTTCTCTGTGTGTCCAGCCCCGTGGGCTCGACACACAGGAAGGGGGGGAATGCCGGAATGCCGCTTCCCTACCAGCCATTCCCGTGGGTCTGACACACACACGCACGCACGAGGGGGAGAAACAACGCTGGACTGCCGCCAGCTCCCTTTTAAGTCAAGAGACGGGAGAGGACCCCCTACATGGACGGGCTGAGGAATTTAGTAAATATCTGGTGGACAAAATTGCTCAGATTCGGGCTGGTCTGGACTCTGACTGGGCAGTATCTAACGAGAGGAAATCGATGAAGTTGGCCAAGTACATCTGGGAAGAGTTCGATCCTGTGACTCCGGATGAAGTGGACAAGATCATGGGGAAACTAAGTGCCGCCACATGTTTGTTGGACCCGTGTCCCTCCTGGCTAGTCTATGCTTCTCGGGAGGTTACACGAGGCTGGCTCCTAGCAGTTATCAATGCCTCACTGAGTGAAGGGTACTTCCCTGCTGCCTTGAAAGAGGCGGTGGTAAGGCCCCTCCTCAAGAAACCGGCACTGGACCCAGCTGTTTTAAACAACTTCCGTCCTGTCTCCAACCTTCGCTTCCTTGCGAAGGTCGTTGAGAGTGTGGTGGCGCGACAGCTCCCTTTGAACCTGGAGGAAGCTGAATATCTAGATCCGTACCAATCGGGTTTCAGACCGGGGCACAGCACGGAGACGGCATTGGTCGCGCTGGTGAATGATCTCTGGCGGGCCCGAGATAGAGGTTATTCTTCTGTCCTGGTCCTATTAGATCTATCAGCGGCTTTTGATACCATCGACCATGGTATCTTACTGCGTCGTCTTGAGGGGCTGGGAGTGGGAGGCACCGTTCTGCGTTGGTTCTCCTCCTACCTCTCGGACCGTTCGCAGACGGTGTTGGCAGGAGGGCAGAGGTCAAGCCCTAGGCCTCTTAATTGTGGAGTGCCTCAGGGTTCGGTGCTCTCGCCCCTCCTGTTCAACATCTATATGAAGCCGCTGGGAGAGATCATCCGTAGCTTCGGGGTGAAATATCATCAATATGCTGATGATACCCAGCTATTCATCTCCACCCCGAACCAACCCAGTGATGCCCTTGATGTGATGTCCCGTTGTCTGGAAGCGGTACAGATTTGGATGGGAGAAAACAGGCTTCAACTCAACCCGGCCAAGACTGAGTGGCTGTACATACCGTCATCTCGTTTAGTCCAAGAGGTTCCATCTCTGACTATAGGAGGAGAGATGTTACCTCCCATTGATAAAGCACGCAATCTGGGCGTCCTCCTAGATTCACGACTCAGTTTTGAAGATCACATTGGAACCGTGGCTAGGGGGGCATTTGCCCAGATTCGTCTTATATACCAATTGCGCCCCTTTTTGGACCGAGATGCCCTACGTACAGTCACCCACGCACTCGTTACCTCCCGTATTGATTACTGTAATGCTCTCTACATGGGGCTGCCCTTGAAGACCACCCGGAGGCTTCAGCTGGTGCAGAATGCAGCTGCACGGGTTGTGATGGGAGCTTCCCGATACTCCCATATTACACCCCTCCTGCGTGAGCTGCATTGGCTACCAGTTGCCCTCCGGGTGAGATTTAAGGTGCTGGTACTTACCTTTAAAGCCCTACATGGCTTAGGTCCGGGATACTTGCAGGACCATCTGCTGCCGGGAACAAATTCCCATCGTCCAGTACGCTCACACAGAGAAGGCCTCCTCAGGGTACCGTCAGCTAGGCAATGTCGGCTGGCGACCCCCAGGGGGAGGGCCTTCTCTGTGGGAGCACCAACCCTATGGAATCAGCTCCCCCCTGAGCTTCCGATAGCCCAAAACCTCCAATCCTTTCGCCGCGGCCTCAAAACACACCTGTTCCACCAAGCTGACCTAGACTGACAGGCATTTTAATTAATTTATATTTAGTATTTTTAATTCATTTTAAAATTCTCTAATTTTTTATTGCACTGATGTTCTCAATTTTCATTTTATCTTGATTTATGTACTTATTATATGTTTTATTGTGAGCCGCCCTGAGTCCTTCAGGAGATAGGGCGGGATATAAATCCCATCAATAAATAAATAATAAATAGCTCTGCAAGGCTCTGCCGCTCCCTTCTCTCAGCAGCCTGTTCCGAACGAAGGGACAGTTCTTTTTTTTGTTCACTGGAGTATAAGCCGAAGTGGATTTTTTCAGCCCGAAAAGTGGGCTGAAAAATTCGGCTTATACTCAAGTATATACGGTATATAATAATAATAATAATAATAATAATAATAATAATAATAATAATAATAATAATAATAATAATAATAAGAAGAAGAAGAAGAAGAAGAAGAAGAAGTTGGAAGGGACCTTGGAGGTCATCTAGTCCAACCCCCTGCTCAGGCAGGAAACCCTATACCATTTCAGACAAATGGCTGTCCAGTCTCTTCTTAAAAACTTCCAGTGTTGGAGCATTCACCGCTTCTGGAGACAGGTGGTTCCACTGGTTAGTTGTTCTAACTGTCAGGAAGTTTCTCCTTAGTTCTAGGTTGCTTCTCTCCTTGATTAGTTTCCATCCGTTGCTTCTTGTCCTGCTGTCAGGTGCTTTGGAGAATAGCTTGACTCCCTCTTCTTTGGGGCAGCCCCTGAGAGATTGGAACACTGCTATCATGTCACCCCTCACCCTTCTCTTCATTAAACTACACATACCCAATTCCAGCAACCGTTCCTTATATGTTTTAGCCTCCAGTCCCCCAATCATCTTTATTGCCCCTCTCTGTACCCTTTCTAGAGTCTCGACATCTTTTTTACATTGTGGTGACCAAAACTGGATGCAGTATTCCAGGTGTGGCCTTACCAAGGCCTTGTAAAGTGGTATTAGTACATCACTTGATCTTCATTCTATTCCTCTGTTAATGCAGCCTAGCACTGTGTTGGCTTTTTTGGCAGCTGCAGCATACTTTTATTTATTTATTTATTTTCAGATGATGGGCGTATGTTTATCCCAAGAATGTTTAAACTCTGTTACTGATGACTGACCCACCTGATGACTCATCTATTAAGAATCAATAGACACCCATCGCAGGAAAGAATAAAGAAACTGTACTACATATGTTTTGCCTTTTGGTACTGTCCATAGGGTTTTGTTCAAACTATCGCACCATTGCACTCATTTCTCATGCTAGTAAAGTTATGCTTAAAATTCTACAAGCTAGACTCCAGCAGTATGTGGATCGAGAACTACCAGAAGTACAGGCAGGATTTCGAAGAGGCAGAGGAACCAGAGATCAAATTGCTAACATACGCTGGATCATGGAGAAAGCTAGAGAGTTCCAGAAAAACATCTACTTCTGCTTCATTGACTATGCTAAAGCCTTTGATTGTGTGGATCATAACAAACTCTGGCAAGTTCTTAAAGAGATGGGCATACCAGACCATCTTATTTGTCTCTTGAGAAACCTATATGTAGGCCAAGAAGCAACAGTGAGAACTGGACACGGAACCACTGATTGGTTCAAAATTTGGAAAGGAGTCCGGCAAGGCTGCATACTGTCGCCTTGCCTATTTAACTTATATGCAGAGCACATCATGAGAAAGGCAGGGCTAGATGAATCAAAAGTTGGAATTAAGATTGCCGGAAGAAACATCAACAACCTAAGATATGCAGATGATACCACTCTAATGGCAGAAAGTGAAGAGGAACTAAAGAGCCTCTTGTTGCGAGTGAAGAAGGAGAGTGCAAAATGTGGGTTGAAACTAAACATTAAGAAAACCAAGATCATGGCATCTGGCCCTCTCAATTCCTGGCAAATAGATGGGGAAGAAATGGAGGTAGTGACAGATTTTATTTTCCTGGGCTCCAAGATCACTGCAGATGGGGACTGTAGCCAAGAAATTAAAAGACGCTTGCTCCTGGGGAGGAAAGCCATGGCAAATCTAGACAGCACACTAAAAAGCAGAGACATCACCCTGTCAACAAAAGTACGTATAGTCAAGGCTATGGTCTTCCCAGTTGCAATGTATGGCAGTGAAAGCTGGACCATAAGAAAGGCTGAGCGCCAAAGAATTGAAGCCTTTGAACTATGGTGCTGGAGAAGACTCCTGCGAGTCCCTTGGACTGCAAGGCGATCAAACCGGTCAGTCCTAGAGGAGATCAACCCTGACTGCTCTTTAGAAGGCCAGATCCTGAAGCTAAAACTCAAATACTTTGGCCACCTAATGAGAAGGAAGGACTCACTGGAGAAGAGCCTAATGCTGGGAAAGATCGAGGGCAATAGAAGAAGGGGACGACAGAGAATGAGGTGGCTGGATGGAGTCACTGAAGCAGTAGGCGTGAGCTTAAATGGACTCCAGAAGATGGTAGAGGACAGGAAGGCCTGGAGTAATGTTGTCCATAGGGTCACGATGGGTCGGACATGACTTCGCAACTAACAACAACTACATATGTTAGTTTGAAATAAAGGAAACATAATAATACTGCCAGGAATTAAGTTACAAAAAATAAGCAACTGTAACTAAAGATAGAGATAAAGGACAGGTAGAGCTTTCTGCAAGACAATTCTATGGATAAAATGATACAACTCCACAGATGAACAGACATGTATACTAAAATCAAGGTAGAACTCCCAAAAAAGATAAAAGTTCTGTGAAATTTTTACTTCCCCATTTCTTCAAAACAACCATATAAAACATCATGCTTTGCTATTTTTCAGGGTCTCAGCCCCCTTGGGTTGTTACTGGAGCGCTTCAATAAAGGTTTATCACGAAAGTCCATCTCTTATGTCTGGCTCTGACTGGCTGTGTGCCAGGCTTATCCATTTTTGGACAACAAAAAAAAAGCAGGAAAATATAAGTCTGCCATCTGAGCATTTTCCCCCTTTCTTAATTATTATTATTTTAAAAATTGTCAGGTGTTGGACATATGTTTATCAAAAAAGGGTTAAATACAGTCACTTGGTGGAGCAGTGGGCTAATGCCTCCTTAAGTAGCACCAGCTGCCTGCAATTAGTGCAGGTTCGTATCCCACCAGGCTCAAGGTTGACTCAGCCTTCCATCCTTCCGAGGTAGGTAAAATGAGGACCCAAATTGTTGGGGGCAATAAGCTGACTTTGTAATAATGCCGCTTGGGGGGGCAAAAGCCCTAATAAGCAGGCATATGCATAGAATGAAGGCTATGGCTAAGCACATTGATTTGTGCTTAGAGTGTAAGCCGCCCTGAGTCTTCGGAGAAGGGCGGGATATAAATGGGATTAAAAAAAAACAAAACTTCTCTCCCTCCATTGTTCTTCCCAATTAGATATTTCAGCTTATAAAGATTTATGATCTTGATAAAAATTAACTGATTAATTGAAGGATGGATTGATATTTCTTTTGGCCTGTAATGTAAAGTTGATTTAGGTATGCAAATCCCATTCATATAAAATCATTTGTCAAGGTACAAAGTATACAGATATTTCTAAGAAAGTAAAACATGGATGGAAACATCAACACTTGTAAATGAAAGAGAGATTAACAACAACAATAACAAAGTTGGAAGGGATCTTAGAAGTCATCTAGTCCAACCCCCTGCTCAGGCAGGAAACCATATTCCATTTCCTATCCTATTCTACCTCATCTTGCAAGATCTTTTTCTTTTCCCTCCCATTAGGGAAGAAATTGGGCACCATGAAAATTAAGAACTAATCAATCAAACTTACATGTGTCTTTAATATGCATATTGATCAAAGTTTCCCTATGGTGTCACCCACCTTCCTGAGTGGAGATGGTCCCCTCTGGACAAGGCATGCAGTCATAGCAGCAAAATGGCTCTCCTTCTCGAGCCTGCTTGACAAATCCAGGATGGCATTTTTCCACACATTTAGACTGAGGCAGAGACTGAGAAGAGAAAGAAGAAATGCCAAAGAAAATATGTTAGGACTCACCATCCATGTAAGATGGAGGTAGACATGAACATCAGCCAAGTCGTCTCTGGGCTTCAAGTAGGCATATATGAAATCTCTGACCCCTTCCAAATGGTTGCAGGGGACACAATTGCAAGAAGATGCTTCATTCAGTTCCTCTCCTTTTTCTTCTGATTTATCAGATTACAATAAAGTAGCTTTCTACTTAACAAAGTCTGGAGGGATGAAATTGAGAAAAGATTTAAGCATTAAGTGGCAACCGGTGGGTTCCTCCTCATTGTGGAATTAACATGCATTCCTCCATTCTTCATAAATGCTTGACAAATACTAACTGTTAGAGTGAACTTTATTGTGAAATATATATTAATTTTTCATTTGTTTGGATTTATTAAACTAAAATAAAACTGTGAGGAAGAAAGAAACTTTTGACCAGTAGGATCTAGAAAGGTTTATTATGGAGTACATAAAACATTGCAAAGCTGCTTCTCTTTGAAACCAGTCCAAAATTATCTGCAGTTAAGATAAAAGGGAAATTTCCTTACAGAGAAGGGCTGTCAACCTTAAAGATATTCTTCATTTGTGTGTGTGTGTCTGTGTGTACACACACACACACACACACACACACACACACATATATATATATATTTGATCAATTTATGTGGCTGCCATCGTGGTGAACTAAAACAAAAACTGGCTGAGTAGTTTCTAAAACTATAGTAAGGTGAGATGGAGGGGAGGTCATGAGAACGTGTCTCTCAAAAAGGGTGAGTCAGGGATCTTTTGATGCCCACATGGGTCATGAGTGTAAGCCCTGTGTGGGAAATGGATATTCAACACAATGTATCCAATGAGAGGTCCTTTCTGTTGAGAGAATACAATTAGGTGACACAATTTGACAGGGAAATACAGACATATTTATTATTAGTTTGATTTGTAGCCTCTCATTGTGTCCTAACAATCAAGATAAACAGTTGCATTCAAGGGATTTTCAGATGAAGTGCACTCTTACAAGCCAATGCCCAAATCTAAGTAATATTTCCCTTGAAATTGTTCCTTAGTATTTCTGATATCAAGATTTATTGGCACCAAAGTGATGTTTTAGTACTTCAGTTTTCAAGCCATTATCATGATGAAATGGGCAGTAAATAAATTTAATCAATCAATCCATAAATGAACTCACATCAGACCAGTCATTAATATTTTATGTGAACTGAAAGCCTTGGGCCTCCTTCCTAAATTCCACTATCCCAGTGGACTTAGAGAGAGATAGCTATAAGCATATTCTCAGCTGATTAAAAACATCCCAGAGTATGAGCCTGCAATTTTGGGAGACCCATGACTCCAATCAAGGCAAGATGAAGCTTATTTAACAATTGGACCAACAGGACCTCCATCCAGTCTTGATTCCATTTCATTGGATTCAGTCCAAATCTGAATTCAGGGACTGGTCAACAGAATTGTCTTCATCTTTGATATTTGAAGACAAAAAACTGGTGAACTTGAAGCTATTAACACCAAAATCTCCAGCATATGAGGCCCTGTCTCACCAGTTTTATGGTGATACTAAACTGCCAAAGGGACACTAAGTGGCAAATGATTTGTATCCTAAATAATAATCACCTCATTTCTCATTTTGGATCAGCTGACAACAGGGTTCAGCATGACAGCATCAGAAGGGAAACCTTGGTCAACAGAACTGAAGCATGCTTATCTGCCTAAGAAAATTATAGAGGTTTTACTCCACACATTCAATTCTCATTGAAGTCTACCCACTTTTTTGGCTGGATTTAGCCTATTTGAAATGGCTTTGGAAAAAAGAGAAAAGACATCAATATTTTCCCCACCTTGTTCAGCAACTTTAGCTGTGAAATAGCATCTTGGTTGATTGTAAGTCTCTGTTTTTCAAAACTCCCCAGTACCTTGTCAAAGGAATCATTGTTGGGGAGAACCACCCTACTAACGATCACCAGGTCTGCTGCTACGTCTCCATTCTGATCCAAGTAGACTTTCAGCAGGGAAAGATTGTACAATTCCCTCTTCTTTAGAAATGGGTGGAACTAGAATGGAAACATCCAGGAATTTAAAAGCAGAAATCTTATCTCTTATCACTTTTCACATTTGAATCTTTCTTCTATGGTTGTTTAACTTGCAAATATTGTGAGTTGTGAGAACAAGTGTTACCATTATCTTCAAAACTGAAGTACAAAGATTCAGCAATATTTCTAAATCATGTAGTGTACTGATAAAATGCATATTGACAAAATGTAATTGATAAAAATTGTCAATCATATATAACACTCTAGCGAAGGTCACCAATCAAGTAAACAAAATAGACAAATAACTAGAGTATTCATGAACTCCTTGCAAACAATAGGGTGATTACCAGAAAGCAAGGATTTGTTAAGAAGAAAGTTGCAAGGCTAATCTTCATTCATGTAGAGGAGATAGGAAAAATGACCAGATGTAAGGCTATATTAACAGTGTGAAAGTACAAATCTTTCACCATCTCTTTTGACAGTCAAAAAATTTAGGGAGGACTTCTTCTGAGTTTTTTCTCTGCATATTACGCAGCTGTGGGTTTCCTCCCCCTCCCCCAAACCGTCTTATCTCATCCTTCCCTGCACCTCTTCCTCTGGTCCTCCAAACTCATTCACATATATCATTATACTTCCTTCCAGCTGCCTGTAGAGCTTAGGACTGCCCTTGACCTCCGTTCATTCCGCCGGGACCTGAAGACCTGGCTCTTTGAGCTCTCTGGCCTGGACTGAGGGTATTAATTGGGGTTTTAATTGGTTTTTAACTAAGATTTTTATATTCAAGGTTTAATATAATCATTTTAATTGTTTTAAATTTTGTAATTGTGGTATTGTTTCTTTTAAAAACCTTGTGAACCGCCCTGAGTCCTACGGGAGAAGGGCGGTATATAAGTTTAATAAACTAAACTAAACTAAACTTAACAGATTGTGTGAATGCTTGTGGTATAACTTGTTTTTAGCAAAGAATTAACAAAATGCTTCATGATGTGATGAATGGGGATCTAGTTAATTGAGTGCTGGATGTTATGAGATAATTAAGTGGATCCAACTGTCTCAAAAATTGTACTCAAATAAATATTAATATTAATGATAAAACTGGGGAGTTATGAAAAACAATTGACCTTGGTCATTGTTTTTCTATATTTTCAATACAAAAAGGAAACAAATTATGGTTTTGTGATGGAAAAATTATAATAACACTTAGACAAATATCTTTTGGGGTTGGGGGAGGTGGCTGCTGGCGCTGGGAATGTGGGGGTGGGGTATCGAATCCCCACGGCGATAGGGTATGGCAGCAGGTGTTTGCGAGGAGGGTCATATCAACATCTGGGATCGCGCCCCCGCTATCTTCGAGCGGTGGCGCGCTCCGACCCTCCGGTTAGCACCCTCTTACCCGGGGATGAGGGTGATCAGGCCCCTGAGCTCAGGCTGGTCTATTTTAACGCTAGATCCGTAGTTAATAAAGCTCCCCTCATCCGTGATCGGATTGAGGAGGAATGTGCGGATCTAGCGTGCATCACGGAAACTTGGCTGGGCTCGGAGGGAGGGGTGCCTCTCACCGAGTTATGCCCGCCGGGTTTCCGGGTGCTGCACCAGCCACGGGCTCAGGGCAGGGGTGGTGGGGTGGCAGTGGTTATTCGGGAGACATTGTGTCCCCGGGAGGCCACCATTGTCCAGATGGCCGGGAGTGAGACCCTCCTCTTGAGGTGTGGTCCTCGGGTTCAGTTGGGCTTGTTGCTTACATACCTGGCGCCCAGCTGTGTGGCAACAGCCCTGCCCGAGCTGCTCGACACCCTCTCAGGGTTGGCGGTGGAGTTCCCCAGGCTCGTAGTCCTGGGTGACTTCAACCTGCCATCACTGGGAGGGTCGTCGGAGTTAGCTCGGGAGTTCATGGCTTCCATGACAGCCATGGGCCTGACCCAGGTTATTGAGGGCCCGACTCATGAGGGGGGTCACACTCTTGACCTGGTGTTTCTGTCTGGACAGTGGTTGGATGATCTGGGAGGGGGTTCTCCGTCCATCACCCCTCTGTCATGGTCAGACCATTACCTCCTGAGGCTAGTTTTCCGTCATGCCATCCCCCGCCGCTGGGCGGCGGAGCCGACCAGGTGGTTCCGCCCCAGGCGCCTAATGGACCCAGATCGGTTCCAGAGGGCGCTTGGGCCTATACCTATCACCCTTACCCACAGCCCAGTCGATGCCCTGGTGGAGGCCTGGGAAACGGCAGCCACCAGGGCACTCGACTGCGTTGTACCCATGCGACCTCTGACCCGACGCAGATCCCGTTGGGCCCCATGGTTCTCTGTGGAGCTCCGGGAGATGAAGCGGCGGAGACGAGGTCTAGAGAGTGGTTGGAGATCCAGCCGGTCCGAATCCGACCGATTGCAGTTAAGAACCTTTATAAGGTCTTATCTTGCGGCGATAAGGACGGCGAAGTCTAACTACTTTGCCGCCCTTATCGCGTCCGCAGATAATCGCCCGGCCGCCCTGTTTAGGGTGACTCGCTCCCTCCTTAATCAGGAGGTGAGAGAGGATCCCTTGCAGGGACGAGCCGAGGAGTTTAGTCATCATCTGGCGGACAAAATCGCTCGGATCCGGACCGGCTTGGACTCTGACTGGGCAGAGTCTAATGTGGAGGAATCAGGCGGTCTTGAGCACGTTATCTGGACTGAGTTCGACCCTGTTTCCCCTGATGATGTGGACAGGATCATGGGGAGACTGAGCACCACCACCTGTTTGTTGGATCCGTGCCCCTCCTGGCTAGCTTATGCGGCTCGGGAAGGAACACGAGGCTGGTTCCATGCAGTAATAACTGCTTCCTTGAAGGAGGGTGTCTTTCCTGTCGCCTTGAAGGAAGCGGTGGTGAGACCCCTTCTCAAGAAGCCTGCTTTGGACCCGGCTGTTTTAAACAACTACCGTCCAGTCTCCAACCTTCGCTTTCTGGCGAAGGTTGTTGAGAGTGTGGTGGCGCATCAGCTCCCTCTGTTCCTGGAGGAAACTGATTATCTGGACCCGTACCAATCGGGCTTCAGGCCCGGACACAGCACGGAGACGGCATTGGTCGCGCTGGTGAATGATCTCTGGAGGGCTAGGGACAGGGGTTGCTCCTCTGTCCTGGTCCTATTAGATCTCTCAGCGGCGTTCGATACCATCGACCATGGTATCTTACTGCGGCGTCTCAGGGGGCTGGGAGTGGGAGGCACTGTTTTACGGTGGTTCTCCTCCTACCTCCAGGGCCGCTCGCAGTCGGTGTTGACAGGAGGGCAGAGATCCGCCCCGAGGTCTCTCATTTGTGGAGTCCCTCAGGGGTCGGTTCTCTCGCCTCTCCTGTTCAACATCTATATGAAGCCGCTGGGCGAGATCATTCGTGGTTTTGGGGTGGGGTATCATCAGTACGCTGATGATACCCAACTTTTTCTTTCCACCCCGAACCAACCCAGTGATGCCCTCTCCGTGATGTCCCGGTGCCTGGAGGCGGTTCAGGTCTGGATGGGGAGAAACAGGCTTCGTCTCAATCCCGCCAAGACTGAGTGGCTGTGCATATCGGCATCTCGGGTTAACCAAGTTATTCCATCCTTAACGATGGGGGGTGAGGTGTTACCCCCCGTCGATAGGGCTCGCAACTTGGGCGTCCTCCTGGATTCACGGCTCAATTTTGAAGACCATATAGGAGCCGTGACCAGGGGGGCTTTTGCCCAGGTTCGCCTGGTGCGCCAGTTGCGTCCCTATCTGGACCGAGACGCCCTACGCACAGTTACTCATGCGCTTGTGACCTCCCGTTTGGACTACTGTAACGCTCTCTACATGGGGCTGCCCTTGAAGACCACTCGGAGGCTTCAACTGGTGCAGAATGCGGCCGCGCGAGTTGTAATGGGGGTTTCCCGATACTCCCATGTAACACCTCTACTCCGCGAGCTGCATTGGCTTCCGGTTGCCCTCCGGGTGAAATTCAAGGTGCTGGTTATCACCTATAAAGCCCTACATGGCCTGGGTCCGGGATATCTGAGGGAACACCTGCTGCCGGCATCAAATGCCCTTCGCCCAGTGCGCTCCCACAGGGAGGGTCTGCTCAGGGTTCCGCCGGTAAGAGACTGCCGGCGGGTGACACCCAGGGATAGGGCCTTCTCGGTGGGAGCGCCTGCCCTCTGGAACCAGCTGCCGGTGGAGCTGAGAACTGCCCCCGACCTTCGATCATTCCGCCGGGGCCTGAAGACCTGGCTCTTCGAGCTCTCGGGCCCAGACTGAGGAGGAATTTTTAATTTGGGGTTCTTTTTAATTGACTACAGGGTTAATTTAATATTTTTTAATTTGGTTCTTAATTTTTGTATTTTGGATTTTTTAATTTCCTGTAAACCGCCCTGAGTCCTCAGGGAATAGGGCGGTATATAAATATAACTAAATAAATAAATAAAAATTCCCAGCTTCTCTCAGGTCCCTATAGATCCCTGTCAGGAGGCTGCCATCCTGATGGGAGGGGGGACCTTTGGAGCTCTCCTGTGATGTGTTTAGCTTTGCTTTGTTGACTCGGTTCCACTGCCTGAGGTCATCTGCCTCACCTCACCAAGGAAGAGATGCCTGGGAACATCTTACCACAGTTTCCATCTGAGTTCTCACAACCTCTTTGCAACTCTGGATTGGCTCTTATGGACTGGGCAGTTGGGAGGGGTTTTGAACATTGGGCTTTAGCCTAACAGTTTCACCTGGAAACTTCAGATTCTGCCTGCCTTCTCTTGCTGTCACTGGCTCTCAATAAAATTTCCTTTTGAAACAATGTTAGTTTCAAGATTCTGCTTTCAGAATCTTCAGCTGAGGGCCTTTCAGCTTCCAGAAAATAAAAATATGATTTTGTGTTAGACAGAGGTGCATGAGTAAAATTCAATAGGATACTAACTATTTGTTAGCATTCAGGACTTGATTCACAATTGTATGAATGTAATGAATGGCAGCTATAATCTGTATTATTATTTCATTTGTAGTTTTTCTCACATTATTCTTTGTGTAGAATGGTTACTGATTAAAATAAAGTAGTAGTAATAAGTTAAAGTTATGATAATAACCGTATTATTAATTTGTCGATTATGTCATTAATGATCCAGTGGAATGATACCAGGTCCTCTTGCAGACACCACACTGGGAGAAGACACAGCACAAAAATTTCATCAGCTTTAATCAAGGACAAAAAAGTGGAGGAAGAGATCAAAGGAGCTGCCTTAAGCCTTGAGGAAAAACATCAAGCAGAAGACCCATGTTGGAATAGAATAGAATAGAATAGAATAGAATAGAATAGAATAGAATAGAATAGAATAGAATAGAATAGAATAGAATAGAATAGAATAGAATAGAATAGAATAGAATAGAGCTGGAAGGGACTTGCTTCTCTCTTTGATCAGTTTCCAACCATTGTTTCTTGTCCTAGTTTACAGGAGCTTAAGATCAGAAAGTGCCTGGGATATTTTTTTGAATATAAAAAAGGTCTTCGTTGTTGAAGGGAGAATGCAGCACTCTTCCAATAAGTAGATTTTGTACAGAAGTTTAAGATACTAAACAAACAAGCCCAGAGAGTACAAAAGACCCTGAAAAGGAATTTAGTTTGATGGATCCATGTTGGGACCCCATACCTTCCATGGCTGCAGCCTTGAAGCCCCCAACCTCTCTTCACCCTTCTTCCTTCTCCTCTGGGTTTTGGATAAAGCACTTAAGGTGTGGACCAGAATCTTAATAACGCTGTAGGTATAGCCATCATTTCTGATCAACATCCTTTTCTTTTTGTTTTGGGTGTCCACTGATGCTTTCTGGGTGCATCTTCTCCGGCTTTTGACAGAAAAGGTGTGTTTTGAAACAGAACAGTGAAAATATTCAGCTTGAAATTCAGGTTCCACAAAGAAAGTTGATTTATAGGCATTATCGTTTTTCCAACTCTTTTTCCACTGAAAGGGAAAGGTCCAAATACTATGGATGTGCTTGAGAGGCCAATCATTTTTCAGGAAAAATACTCCAACCACTGTCATGATCCAGACTTTCCCTTCAATGGGTCCTGGCAAACCTTCAAGTGCTGAATGGAAGGGAATAATTCTGTCCCAAAGGGAATCATATTCGATGAAGTGAACAAAGACGTTGACTTGTCTCCACTTAGAGAGGGCATCCACGAGAAATGTGGTATGTCCAGTTGTTGAGAATTGTTTTGATATAACAACACAAATTCTATTCTTGACAAGCATAGGAGTAAAAGTTCTCATGAAATTCTCTCCCTTTTCTGTGTCTCGAGCAAAGAGACCAATCAGGGTCCATCCAAAATGGAGGAGCAGTAGGACAATTCCTGGGTACTGGATCCCTTCTTTGGGGAACATCAGATGGAAAAAAGGGAATTGACTTTTATCAATCAGAAAATCTGAAGCAATTCTATCACTGACCTGAAAAAAAAAAGAATTTTGTGTTATATTTGGCATCCTATCAAGTTTAAAAATCTGAGATTTAGTCATGATTGAGGATATCATTATTTTGTTTAAGACCATGTAAAAAAATGTGAGCTTTCCATCCGTACTGCACACTCCTATTGTACAGAAGATCCTTTGACTGAACACAGAGCCTCTCTTCGCCTTCACAAGTGTGCAGCAGAAGCCTCTAAGCAATTGGGATGATGTCATGAAAAGACAGGTCTTTCAACATGTAAAAACAACAAAAAAGTTAAGGAAATGATCGGTCCATTAGTGGGGGAAAGTGGCAAGAAGGTGACAAGCAACAGGGAGAAAGCAGAACTATTTAACTCATTTTTTGCCTCTGTCTTTGTTGTGGTTAGCTGCGAAGTCGTTTCTGACCCATCGCGACCCTATGGACAATGTTCCTCCAGGCCTTCCTGTCCTCTACCATCTTCTGGAGTCCATTTAAGCTCACGCCTACTGCTTCAGTGACTCCATCCAGCCACCTCATTCTCTGTCGTCCCCTTCTTCTATTGCCCTCAATCTTTCCCAGCATTAGGCTCTTCTCCAGTGAGTCCTTCCTTCTCATTAGGTGGCCAAAGTATTTGAGTTTTAGCTTCAGGATCTGGCCTTCTAAAGAGCAGTCAGGGTTGATCTCCTCTAGGACTGACCGGTTTGATCGCCTTGTAGTCCAAGAGACTCGCAAGAGTCTTCTCCAGCACCATAGTTCAAAGGCCTCAATTCTTTGGCGCTCAGCCTTTTTTATGGTCCAACATTCACTGCCATACATTACAACTGGGAAGACCATAGCCTTGACTATACGCACTTTTGTTGACAGGATGATGTCTCTGCTTTTTAGTGTGCTGTCCAGATTTGCCATGGCTTTCCTCCCGAGGAGCAAGCATCTTTTAATTTCTTGGCTACAGTCCCCATCTGCAGTGATCTCGGAGCCCAGGAAAATAAAATCTGTCACTACCTCCATTTCTTCCCCATCTATTTGCCAGGAATTGAGAGGGCTGGATGCCATGATCTTGGTTTTCTTAATGTTAAGTTTCAACCCAAGGTTTGCACTCTCCTTCTTCACCCGCAACAAGAGGCTCTTTAGCTCTTCTTCACTTTCTGCCATTAGAGTGGTATCATCTGCATATCTTAGGTTGTTGATATTTCTTCCGGCAATCTTAATTCCAACTTTTGATTCATCTAGCCCTGCCTTTCTCATGATGTGCTCTGCATATAGGTTAAATAGGCAGGGCGACAGTATACAGCCTTGCTGGACTCCTTTCCCAATTTTGAAGCAATCAATGGTTCTGTGTCCAGTTCTCACTGTTGCTTCTTGGCCCACATATAGGTTTCTCAAGAGACAAATAAGATGGTCTGGTACGCCCATCTCTATAAGAACTTGCCACAGTTTGTTATGATGCACACAATCAAAGGCTTTAGCCTAGTCAATGAAGCAGAAGTAGATGTTTTTCTGGAACTTTCTAGCTTTCTCCATGATCCAGCGTACGTTGACAATTTGATCTCTAGTTCCTCTGCCTCTTCGAAATCCTGCCTGTACTTCTGGTAGTTCTCGATCCACATACTGCTGAAGTCTAGCTTGTAGGATTTTAAGCATGACTTTACTAGCATGAGAAATGAGTGCAATGGTGCGATAGTTTGAACATTCTTTGGCACTGCCTTTCTTTGGATTTGGAATGTAAACTGATCTTTTCCAATCCCGTGGCCATTGTTGAGTTTTCCAAATTTGCTGGCAAATTGAGTGTAGCACTTTTACTGCATTGTCTTTTAAGCTTTTGAATAGCTCATTCCGGTTATCTTTTAGCTTCCTAATTTAGCATTCCAATCCCCCATGATGATAAGGACATCATTTTTGGTGTTAATTCTATAAGGTGCTGTAGGGCTTCATAGAACTGGTCAATTTCATCCTCTTCAGCACTGGTGGTTGGGGCATAGGCTTGGATTACTGTGATATTGAATGGTTTGCCTTGGATTCGAACTGAGATCATTCTGTCATTTTGAGGATTGTGTCCCAGTATTGCTTTTCCTACTCTTTTTTTGACTATGAAGGCTACTCCATTTCTTCTGAGGGATTCTTGCCCGCAGTAGTATACTGATGGTCATCTGAATTAAATTCACCCATTCCTGTCCATTTTAGTTCGCTGATACCTAAGATGTCGATGTTCAGTCTTGTCATCTCTTGTTTGACCACGTCCAGCTTTCCTTGATTCATGGATCTTACATTCCAGGTTCCTATGGAGAAAAAATCTTTACAGCATCGGACTTTCCTTTCACCACCAGACACATCCACAGCTGAGCATCCTTTTGGCTTTGGCCCAGTTGCTTCATTCTTTCTGGCACTACTAGTACTAGCCCTCTGCTCTTCCCCAGTAGCATATTGGACACCTTCCGACCTGAGGGGCTCATCTTCCAGCATCATATCATTTTGCCTTTTGGTACTGTCCATAGGGTTTTCATGGCAAAGATACTGGAGTGGGTTGCCATTTCCTTCTCCAGTGGATCACATTTTGTCAGAACTCTCTGCTATGACCTTTCCATCTTGGATGGCCCTGCATGGTATAGCTCATAGCTTCATTGAATTATGCAAGCTCCTTTGCCACGACAAGGCAGTAATCCATGAAGGGGGCCTCTGTCTTTATACAAAGGGGAAAAACACTCCAACCTATCAAAAACAGTACCATAAAAATAGAATAGAAACACAAGTTAAGATAGGCAAGGAAATGGTAAGTGAGCACCTATCCAACCTAGATGAATCTAAATCACCAGGACCAGATGGATTACACCCCAAGGTTCTCAAGGAACTGGCAGATGTGATCTCAGAACCACTGAACTATATTTTTCAAAGATCCTGGAGCATTGGAAAACTGCCAGAGGACTGGAAAAGAGCTGATGTAGTTCCCTTTTTCAAAAAAGAGAAAAAATAGATCTAGGAAACTACAGCCTATCATCCTGACCTCAATACCTGGGAAGATTGTGGAAAAGATAAAGAGTGAATCAACAAACACCTAGAGGCAAAGAAAGTCATTACTAAAAGCCAACATGGGTTTGTCAAAAACAGATCATGCCAGACAAATCTTATTGCATTCTTTGACCAAGTGACAAAATTAGTGGATGAGACAAATGCTGTGGATATAATTTACTTGGACTTCTGTAAGGCATTTGGTAAAGTAGACCACAAACTACTACTTGATAGGATAGAAAAATGTAGGTTAGACAGCATCACCACAAGATGGATTCATAGCTGTCTGACCAGCCGTACTCAGTGTGTGGTCCTCAATGGAACCACATCTACATGGAAGGAAGTGTGTAGTGGGATGCCCCAGGGCTCTGTTCTGGGCCCAGTGCTCTTCAATATCTTCATTTATGATTTGGATGAGGGGATAGATGGGGAACTGCTAAGCTTGTAAGCCGCCCTGAGTCTTCAGAGAACATCAATGATTTGGACAAGGGGATAGATGGGGAACTCATCAAATTTGCAGACAACACCAAGCTGGCAGGAATAGCCAATACTCCAGAAGATAGGCTTAAGATACAGGAGGATCTGGACAGACTTGAACACTGGGCAATATCTAACAAAATGAAATTCAATGCTGAAAAAAATAAGGTTCTACATTTAGGCAAGAAAAACCAAATATACAGGTATAGTATAAGGGGTAACATTTTCAATAGTAGTAACTGTGAGAGGGATCTTGGAGTCCTAGTGGACAATCACTTAAATATGAGCCAACAGTGTGCTGCAGCTGCCAAAAAAAGCCAACACAGTGTTAGGCTGCATTAACAACGGGATAGAATCAAGATCACGTGAAGTACTAATACCACTTTACAATGCCTTGGTAAGGCCACATTTGGAAGACTGCATCCAGTTTTGGTCACCACGATGTAAAAAAGATGTTGAGACTAGAAAGAGTACAGAGAAGAGCAACAAAAATGATTAGGGGACTGGAGACTAAAACATATAAGGAACGGCTGCTGGAATTGGGTATGTCTAGTTTAATAAAGGGGACACGGTGGCTCAGTGGGTTAGGAAGCTGAGCTTGTCGATCAGAAGGTCGGCAGTTTGGCAGGTCGAATCCCGAGTGCCGCGTAACAGAGTGAGCGCCTGTTACTCGTCCCAGCTTCTGCCAACCTAGCAGTTCGAAAGCACGTAAAAATGCAAGTAGAAAAATAGGGACCACTACGGTGGGAAGGTAACAGCGTTCCGTGTGCCTTTGGCGTCTAGTCATGCCGGCCACATGACCACGGAGACGTCCTCAGACAAGCGCTGGCTTTTCGGCTTTGAAACAGAGATGAGCACCGGCCCCTAGAGTTGGAAAAGACTAGTACGCATGTGTGGGGGAACCTTTACCTTTACCTTTAGTTTAATGAAGAGAAGGATGAGGGGGGACATGATAGCAGTGTTCCAATATATCAGGGGCTGCCCCAAGGAAAAGGGAGACAAGCTATTCTCCAAAGCACCCAAAGGCAGGACAAGAAGCAATGGATGGAAACTAATCAAGGAGAGAAGCAACCTAGAACTACGGAGAATCTTCCTGACAGTTAGAACAATTAACCAGTGGAACAACCTGTTTGCAGAAGTGTTGAATGCTCCAACACTGGATGTTTTAAAGACAAGACTGGACAGCCATTTATCTGAAATGATACAGGGTTTCCTGCCAGAGCAGGGGGTTGGACTAGATGACCTCCAAGGTCCCTTCCAACTTCATTATTATTATTATTATTCAAAATAATCTTGAATTCCATAGAGAAGACACAGTTGGATCTATTGCGTACACACCAACACCCCACTCACTTTACAGAAAGGGAAGAACAAACACAAACCTGTGGGACTTTGTAGGTGCCTGCTAATGTTGACATCTGGATGGAGATGTCTGTGTCAGCTCCATCAAGAAGAGCCAAAAGGTTGTCCTTCCTTCCACAGCTGTAGTTGGGAACATTGGCTTCTCCAGTAGAGAGCATGTCCAGCAAGGCATCTGAAGTGCCGAGGGTGTTATCATAGTTGTCATGGATGTTGTAGCCAAGTGTGAGATTGTGCAGGAGTTGAAGATTCTCCCTCAGCACTTCAATATTGCAAATTATGCGTAGTACATTTCTATAGGATGAACTATTGTGAAACCATGATCATGTTAATATTAGCATTATCAACAGCAACAGCAATACTTTTTCTCCATTTAATCTTTTTTCTCTACAAACTAGCTGAAACATAAGCCAACATTGATCTAAAACTAGGGGCAAATGAGAGTCACCCATCACACTTTAATATTGTTAGTGTTGAGGATGCGGATAACAAATCAGAAGCATACAATTATTTTTAGCAGTACTAATATTCATAGCACAGAATAATTCTGTCATTAAAGAAGAACCACCATTAAAGGAAGGAGATTTTGATGAGTGACCCAGAGAAGCTGTTCTAAAAACAAGCCATCTTCTATTCCTTTAAAAACCAGACATCGCATATCAATTGGTTATAAAAAATATGGAAAAGATTGAGCAGAGGAAATTAGAACCATTTCAATCATTAATTTCAACCAAAGTCAATGTTCCAGTCAGGAATTTAGGATTGAACAGAGAGAGGAAAATAATGTGGACTTCTTTCAGGTTTCATTTGCCTCATGTTTCTACTCTCAGATAATAAAGCAAAAGAGAGAGGCCATGTTAATCAAAAGGACTCACAATATTTGTCAGATTCTGGAATATGAGAGTAAGTGAAACAACAAGAAAAAAAGAGTGTTAGAACTGCAGATGGAGGGAATGAAACTCCATCGCATGACTTACAGCCGAAACTGACTAGAAGGAGCCATGTTGAAAGGTAATGTTGCAGGTGTTATTTCTGATGGAGAGATGACTATACCAATGAGAAGATCTCCTGGCTTATAATAGCTCCATGGGTTTTCTCCATCCTGGTTGTCCAAATTCAGTGGACACTTCATCCTCAGCTTCCCAGAGAGTGGCTGGGACACCAGCAGCATCAGAAGCAGCATCAGAAGGAGAAGCAGAAGCAGGAGGTCCATAATTAATGGGGTGGAATCAATCTCCTTCCTCTTTCTGAAAAAAAAAGAGTTAGAATTCAAAGCACTCTGACAGGCTGGAATATCCAGTGGATTTCCTGATTCAAACAGAAAAACCAAGATTCACCTGAAAGAGAGAGAAAATATATTCAAGAGTGTGAGCCAAAAAAGCATAACCTGTGATATTTATCCTTTTCTGATGCAAGATCCCTTCCATGTTGCTTCAGTCTGATGTTTACATCAAAGGCAGTCACTGGAGACATAGGAGAAGAGGTCTCAGAGACAGGGATGGTGATGATTGCAGTGAGAAGCAGATTCTGCTTTTGGGACCATGAAATTCTTCCATGTAAGGAGTTGTAGTTAAGTTTGCAGATGAGATGGTGGCAGTGCAAAGTGTAGTAGATGGCATGACCTGATTTCTTTCCACAGCCATCCAGGTGTTAGTTTAGGGCAGGGGTGCCAAACTCTCTATGTCACATGACGTGTCGTGATGTATCATGACTTTCTTTCCATTGCCAGCAATGGGGTGTACATGGTTTCTCTTTGATTCATCCGCCCTGCAGGCTAGCAGTTTGACACCCCTGGTTTAGAGGGACCTTGTGGCAGTTCCTCTGATTATTTATTTATTTATTTATTTATTTATTAGTTTTTATAAACCGCCCTTCTCCCGAGGGACTCGGGGCGGTGTACAGAGGAAGGAAGGTATACAGATCGAACAATAAAAATAATAAGAAACACTAATGAACACAAACTGGGACCCCAATTAACGCTATCATGCCAGGCCAGCCTGCTGAAACAGGAAAGTTTTTAAGTCGCGACGGAAGGTACGGAGGTCAGGGGCCATCCGGATTTCTGTTGGTAAGGTGTTCCAGAGGGCTGGCGCACCCACTGATTATGTAGATGCACTTGGTGTGGTATGACTGCTGTGACATTCCCATCACTGAGGCTTTCTTTGTCCTCCCCAGAACACCTCCAAGTGCTTATAGATCGGGGTCCCTGTGTTCTGCTTTATCGTGGTTGATTGTTGATAGATTATGTTTTTTAACTGGAGGGCAGATGTCAATTTGGACAGCTTGGCCTAGAAGGGAGAACTGGGGGTTTGAGTGACAGGGGGAGCTGATGGGATGGGCAGGTCCACCCTTACAATGAGGACCATAGGATGACCAATATCCCAGGTCCGTCAAATGAAAGTTGTCCCACTGTTCAGTTCTCAGCTTCCACTCTCACTGCATGGCTACCAGATCTTCAGTGGCTCCCATTCTGCTGTTTCTTTTGAATGCCTACGTGATGTGTAAGAAGGCTTCTCTCACCCATGATGTTGCCTGCCCTGTTTCACTGAAGTCTATTTGTACCCCCCAGAGGGGAGGAAACCTCAGTTGGAAATGCGGCCACCTACTTTGTGGGTTTTCCTCAGGTGACAGTTAGAAGAATAAACCAGTGGAACAACCTGCCTCCAGAAGCTGTGAATGTTCCAACACTGGAAGTTTTTAAGAAGAGACTGGACAGCCATTTGTCTGAAATGGTATAGGGTTTTCTGTCTGAGCAGGGGGTTGGACTAGATGACCTCCAAGGCCCCTTCCAACTTTACTATTATGATTATGATAGCAAAGAGAGCCCAGGGAAGTGGCGGAGAGGGGGCTGTGCTCATCCATGGTTTGTTACAGCCTGTCTAGAGCTTTCTTTTCACCCAATGTTGGGTATCTGAAAAAATGTTTCCCCAGCCTGCGAGAAGTATTTTCTGTGAATGTGGTCCTTACAAGAACTGTCTCCAGCTTATTTCTGTTATAAATGATTGTTCAGCTAGCCCCTGCTAAATTAATATTCATAATTCACTGATTCATTGGTTCAACCTCCAAAAAGGAACCATGATTAAAAGTTGTGAAATGTGAATTCAGCCATTGGTGAGGTGACCAGGTTAAATGGGTTGTATGTATATGGTTCTGACAGATGAAACTCTTCAAAGAACTTTGAGGCATTGTTTTCCTTAAAGAATCTTTATTTGAGTAACATAGCATCGGCATTTACATAGTTGAAGCCAAAATCTTAATTCCCCTCCCCTGAGCACTTAGTATCAAAGCACAATTCCCTTCTCTAATTAACAGTCATAAATCACATTCTCCAATTAGATGGAAATGCAGGCTTCCCCCCCAGTTCTCCAGCCCGCCAATTCTTATCATCTCTTATTTCTATAACCTTGGTTCACATACTAGTTTCAATATTGTTATGTCTAGCTAAACTCTCATGCACATCCCTCCTGCCACCCCCCCACCAGCATCATCTAACTCTAATACTAAGAGTAAAACATAAGAAGAAAATGATTACATCTCCATCTGTTGTCAAAGCAAAAACATCCAATGTTAGCAGCATTGACACAAGTGGTGACCCTCTTGTAATTCTGTAGGATCCTCAATCTTCCACCCATTAGGAAAGTTGTTACTAAATTGCAGCTGCAATACCTCTTCCTCAGAGCCCCAGAGGGTCCCTCCAGGGAGAACCCCCCTCGCCTTTCCTTCCCAAACAAAGCCTGATCCCCCTTTGGAGTCAAAGGCCCTGCATGGCTTCTCCCTCACAGGAGACTTTCCTGGAAACACACAAAGAGGAACTGGAGCTTCACAAATCCCCCTTGGTTGCATTTCCCCCTGAAATGCAACTCCAAAGCCCATAATCCATGTTAGTTGCTTCCCAGTTCCCCTCCTCCTTCCTGAGCTTTTTCTATGGGCAACGTGACAAGTCTGGGCTTTGCTTTTCCCTATCAGTGCCCAATGTGTGGAAGGGAGTGGCAGCGGAACATGGGTCCTTCCCTTCCCTTTCTTCCTTACGTGGGGTGAAAGGCATCCTTTATTCCTCTTGTTGTGTAGTGAGTTCTTTGGAGGCAGGAAGCGAGACAAGAGGTTGCAAGCAGGAACATTGCTTTATTGAGGCAAACAAGAACAGAACTGAAACAGAGGCTTCTGCACAGCTACTTATAAGGTTGGCCACAAGGTGGCGGCCAATAGGTTTAAAGGAACCCATTCCTGCCCCAAATCATCCAATGATCTTCTTGGAGACTGCATGTCTCGCTAGTCAGTGACCATTACACAGACACCTCAATTGAGCAACCTTAAGCAGCATTCAAAAGACACGTGAAAGCAGTTCAGGTAAAATCCCAATACATTACACCCCTTTCCCCTAGAATGTACACACATTCCTTCCTCCCTTTCCCACAGCCCGGTCGAGACCTTAGTTGATGCCTGGCAACGGGCGGCTTTGGAGGCTCTCGACCGTGTTGTGCCTTTGCGGCCTCTGACCCGGCGCAGATCCCGGCTCGCTCCTTGGTTCTCCGTGGACCTGCGGGAGATGAAGTGCCGGAGAAGGGGCCTAGAGAGCATTTGGAGGTCCAGTCGGTCTGAGTCTGACCGAACACAGTTAAGATCCTTTTCTAGATCTTATCTTGTGGCAATGGAGGTGGCGAAGTGTGCTCACTTTGCCACCCTCATTGCATCCACAGATAAACGCCCGGCCACCCTGTTTAGGGTGACCCGTTCCCTTTTAAATCAGGGGACGGGAGAGGACCCCTTGCAGGGACGGGCCGAGGAGTTTAGTGAGTATCTGGTGGATAAAATCGCTCAGATTCGTGCTGGCTTGGACTCCGACTGGGCAGTGTCTGACGAAGGGGAAATGATGGGTTTGGCCAATAATATCTGGGAAGAGTTTGATCCTGTGACTCCAGATGAAGTGGACAGGATCATGGGGAAATTAAGTGCCGACACGTGTTTGTTGGACCTGTGTCCCTCCTGGCTGGTTTATGCGGCCCGGGAGGTTACACGAGGCTGGCTCCTGGCAGTTATAAATGCTTCCTTGAGTGAGGGGTGCTTCCCTGCCGCCTTGAAGGAGGCGGTGGTAAGGCCCCTCCTCAAAAAACCTGCCTTGGATCCAGCTATTTTAAACAACTTTCGTCCTGTCTCCAACCTTCGCTTTCTTGCGAAGGTTGTTGAGAGCATGGTGGCATGGCAGCTCCCTTTGGTCCTGGAGGAAACTGAGTATCTGGATCCATACCAATCGGGTTTCAGGCCCGGGTACAGCACGGAGACGGCATGCACTTGTTACCTCTCGGATAGATTACTGCAATGCTCTCTACATGGGGCTGCCCTTGAAGACCACCCGGAGGCTTCAGCTGGTGTAGAATGCGGCCGCGCGGGTAGTGATGGGAACATCCCGATACTCCCATATTACACCCCTCCTGCGTGAGCTGCATTGGCTACCAGTTGTCTTCCAGGCGAGACTTAAGGTGCTGGTACTTACCTTTAAAGCCCTACATGGCTTAGGCCCGGGATATTTGCAGGACCGTCTGCTACTGGGGATGACTTCCCATTGCCGAGTGCGCTCACACAGAGAGGGCCTCCTCAGGGTGCCATCGGCCAGACAATGTCGGCTGGTGACCCCCAGGGGGAGGGCCTTCTCTGTGGGAGCACCAGCCCTTTGGAACCAACTCCCCCTTGAGCTTCGGATGGCCCCGGACATCCGGTCCTTTCGCCGCGACCTCAAAACTTTCTTCTTCCATCAGGCTGACCGGGATTGATGATGGATTTTTAAATATGTTTAAATTTTTGACTGTGTAGTTAATTTATTTGGGGGCTGTTATTTAATTCTTTTTTAATTTTTGTATTGTTTTTTAATTGTTGTTAGCCGCCCTGAGTCCTTCGGGAGATAGGGTGGCATATAAGTCCCAAAAATAAATAAATAAATAAATAATATTATTTGAGAATAAAGTCTTGCAAATATGGTGGTGGTCTGCGCAACCTTGCACACTGCCTGGGGGATCCAGGGTACTCCTGGTCCACCAGCTTGCCCTCTGGGCTGGGTAGACCAGGACTCATGAGTTCATGAGAGTCAGATTGACTTGAGTCCCTTTGGCTGATCTTTCCAGGTCAGCCCAGACCAAAGTCCAATGAAGAAGCAGAATTAGCACAGGGGCTGTCTTGTTCGGGTTGACTTTTCCCATCAGGGGACCCATGTTGCACTCCTGGACTGTGTCCATCTATGACCACCTCCCCATTGTACTGACTGTAAGATTCCTCAGAGCATGTGAACTGCTCTGCTAGGTTGCCAGTTTCTGGCTCTAGGAGCAGACCCGTTGTGAGGTCCTCACTTTGTGTCCATTCTGCAAAATGCTTCCACAGCTGATCAATATGGTAGCGAATGACTCGCCCCCCCATCCAGAGCCACCTTATATGAAAGAGGGCCCAAGATTTTGACAATTTTTCCCAGCACCCACAAGTTTCCATGCCCATAGTTCCGGGCCCACACCCCATCGCCCACTTGCAACCCCCTTGGAGCCTTTTGGCAAGAGGTGCCTGCTGCTACCCGGTCAGGATGCAACCTGTCCAGTTTTGTGATGAGCCCTCTTTCCCAGGCTCTTGCCTGTTGCTGTACAAGGCGTAGCATGCTGGTAAAGCAAGAAATCAGCCAGCCTATGGTGCCAATCTCCGGTCACTATGCACTTGAGTGACTCCTTTGTAGTGTGCACCATACGTTCAGCCTGCCCATTAGTTGAGGGGTGAAAGGGAGCCAATCTTGCATGCCTTATGAGGTTAGTCCTCAAGAAGGCTTGAAACTCTGCTGCTGTGAACTGGGCCCCGTTGTCCAAGACTACAACATCTGGTAGCCCGTGTGTGGCAAAAAGCTTTCTAAGCACCTGGATGGTCCTACCAGTATTCATAGTTGAAATAGGAATTACTTCCAACCATTTAGAGTGGCTGTCGACCACTATCAAAAATAGCTGTCACTGAAAGGGCCCAGCGAAGTCAATGTGAATCCTTGACCATAGTGTATCAGTTTCCTCCCATTTGTGGATAGGAGCATGTGGCATTTCTGTATTGGACTGTTGACATGTGTAACACCTGTGTCCTTGGGCCTCAATAGCCTTATCTAACCCTGGCCAGCATAGGTAGCTTTGAGCCAATGCCTTCATCCAGACTATGCCTGGATGTCCCTCATGCAGAGACTGAAGTACATGGTACCTCAATGAACTGGGAACAATAACCCTGTTCCCCCATAAGATGCAGCCTTTGTGAGCTGAAAGCTCATGTCTGTGAAGTAGCTCTGGAACTCAGGTCCAGGGCTATTTTCAAGCCACCCAGTGTGAATCCATGACAAAACGCTACTTAAAACCTTGTCTGCAGCAGTTTCTGCAGCCACATCCCCAGCATGGAGGGGAAATTAAGGCAAATCCTGAATTGATAAGATGTGAGCTGCTGGAGCAGGATCTGGTTCTACCTGTGGCAATGGCAACCTGCTAAGGCCGTCTGTGTGGCCCATGTCTTTGCTGGGTTTGTGAACCAGCCTGTAGCTGTAGGCTGACATAAAAACAGACCATCTTAACATTCTAGGGGACAGTATGCGAGGCATCTGCCTATCAGTAGTAAACCACCCCAACAGTGGCTTGTGGTCAGTGAAGACCGTGAATTCCCTGCCATACAAGTAATCATGGAATTTCTTCACCCTGGCCACAATGGCCAAGGCCTCCTTATCAATCTGAGTGTAATTGCGTTCAGCTGAGGACAATGTCCTTGAATAATAGGCAATGGGGCTTGAGTCCCATCACTTGACAAATGGCTTAGAACAGCCCCAACCTCATAAGCGGATGTGTCACACACAATGCATACAGGCAATGTTTCATTAAAGTGCGTAAACACTGAATTGGAGGACAGTAGTGATTTTACTGCCTTAAAGCTGATTTCATGAAGCTTGGTCCACTTCCATGGGGTGTTTTTGTCTAAGAGCTGGTGTAACGGCTCTGCCACTGTGGCCTTGTTAGGAAGCAATGCATGGTAAAAATTAAGGACACCCAGGAATGCCTGTGTTAGATGTTTTGTGCCAGCCATGGCAGTTCCCCAAAAAGGTCATCAGATGGGAGCAAAGAGGCTTCTTTGCTCCCACTGGTGGGTCAGGGGTCCCCGGCCCCTGCAGCCCCATTGGCGAGAGAGTTTTATGGTAAGGGAGGGGCTGAGACCCCCCATAAATACCTCTGCTCAAGGGGCTGCTCTTTGTCTAGTCTAGCCATGCTATGCTTGCTTGCTCTCTCTTTGTTCTCTCTTCTGCTAGCTTACAATCCAGGCATGGAGGCCTCCATGCCAGGAAACTCTTTCTATTTACTTTATCGTTAAATAAAGCTTTGAATGATTGCATTCTTGCGTGATGCCTTTCACTTGGAAGCACCTTAACGATCCATCGACCTCGTGAGACCATCTCACAGCCTGAAGCTCTCCTTTTGACTGGGACTAGGTGCCAGCTGAATAGCCTTCAGCTTGGACTTCAGCATCAATATGGAATCCCAGGAACTCAGTGGAAGAGACCCCAATGTTACATTTATTTCTTTTCAATTTAAGTCCCGCTGCGTGAAACCGTTGAAGGACAGCTTTGAGCCTCCTTGCAAGCACCTCAGTGGACTCACCAGTGATGAGCACATCGTCAAAATAGGGGCAAACCCCCAGAATGCCCTTGAGCGTATGCTCCATGACTCCTTGAAAAATTCCTGGGGCTACACTAACAACGAATTGAAGGTGTTTGACTTTAAAAGCTCCTGTGTGTCACAATTGTTTGTGCAGCTGCTGTGGCCTTGTCCACAGGTAACTGCTGATAGGCCTGTGCCAAATCTAATTTAGCAAACATGGTACCCCATTGCAGCGATGCCAAGATGTGGCTAACGACTGGCACTGGGTATGCATGCTGCTTAAGTGCCCTATTTATGATGCACTTGTAAACAGTGCAAATTCTGACCTCTCCATTGGCCTTAAGTGGCGTGACAATTGGGGTTTCCCATTCACCCCCATCTATGGGCTGTAGTACCCCTGACTGACTAGCTTGTCCTGCTCTGCATCGATATTGTGTTTTAGTGCAAATGGCACTCTACGGGGTTTGATCTTAATAGGCGTTACGGAAAGATCAAGTTTAAAGGCTATTGGAGGGCCCTTGTACTCTCCCTCGCATACTGATGCTAATTTTGCTGCTTGTGTCCGGTGGATCCCGGTTATTTGGATGCCCAGAGCATCAAACCAATCAAGCCCTATTAAGCTTGTTCTCTGGCCCTCCACCACAATCACATCTAGGGGCCCTAAAAACCCCTTGAACTTGATGGCCAAGGTGGCCTCGCCTTTGACAGCAACTTGGGAATTCTGGAAGTCAGTCAGGATATGTTGAATGGCCTAAGCTTGGCCCACCTCATGCTGCGGTTGCACACGAACTGGAAGGTGTCCAGGGAAATGATGGATACAGCTGAACCAGTGTCCAGTTTCATCCTGCAAGGAATGCCTTGCAGCTCGACTTGAAGCCAAAGTTTGGGCTAAAGGGGACGGTGAGCTCCCCTGCGGCAAATGCTCCAATGGCTGGAGCAAAACTCTACACTATGCTGCCCCGGGCCCCCAATACCTCTCCTGATCAGAACGTCTGATTGGTGGACCTTCTGGCGACCTCTGCAGACTGATACGATGTGGCCAGTTTTCCTGCAGGCCCATGTGGCTGTCTGGAACCAGCAGTCCACTCATTGGTGGTGGCCACCACAGCCTGAACACCGAGGGAAAGGAACTGCCTTGTAAGGGATCTTCAGTTCCTTGTCATGGTGCCATTGGATCTTGTCAACTTCATGGTCGAAGTCGATGTGTTCTGGAAGTTTGGCATCCTCGTGGTGGATGGCTTCCTTGTGAGGATTATGTTTGGTGGGCTGCAAGGCCTTCACCGCTCCGCTGGCAGCTTCATCCACCATGACTTCTTTTAAGGTTTCCTGGAGTGAGAGAGTCTCTTTTGCAAAAAGTTTCTGTTGCAGCTCTCTGCTCCTTAGTTCACAGACGAGTCGGTCTTGAAGCCTTTCTTCCAAGTCTAAAATTTGGCACAGGCGCGAAGCTTGTCTCAATACCGCGATGAATTCCATGGCTGTCTCTCTGGGTTGTTGAACTCATTGTTCAAAGGCATGCCTCCACACAATCACCAACAGTTTGGGCTGGAAATGGTCACCAAGCTGTTTCTACAAGTCCATGTAAGTAACGGACTCTGGCTGCACCGGTGTGACTAAGTTCTCCACGATGTCAAATGTTGCAGACCTGCAGACACAGAGGAGTGTTGTGGCCTTCAGGCCATGTTCGGCAACTTGGTTGGTGCGGAGGTAGTTTTCGACTCTTGAGATGTAGGATGACCATCTTTCTGGGTGAGTAACATCAAATTCCTCAAGCTTTCAGACTTTTGCCATCTTAGGGAATTCTTCATGGCTCGTGCCTCTCATCTCATCTTGCTTCTTCTGTAGGTCCTGGGACTGGTCCACAGGGCAGTTTGGTTGATAGTGTGGCTTGCTAGGCCAACCGAGGGGGGGGGAATGCGGTCCCTGCCAGGCCCTTTGCTGGCCTCACCCCCCTAGTGACTTTCAGCTCTTCTGAAGTAGCAGAAGAGACATTTTGCAGAGACAGATGGAATCAGCTGCAGTTCTCTGCTTCTCTCTCTGACCTGGGAGGCCCAAAATAGAAATCTTTCCTGGGGGAGAACTTGGCTGTCTGTCTTCCTTTACATCAACATGTCCCACCCTGGGGAAAACAAGAGCTGAATGCCAATGGAGCTGAGTTTCTGCCTGCTGGGTTCACCCCCCCCCCAAGAGCCCCTTTTTGCATTTCCTTTCCGCAAATGTGAGCTCTTTCTTCAGCCCCTCCTTGGCTCCCTTGTGCCCCCACCAAGTCCCTTTTTAACATACAGAAGTCTTGGGTCTCCTGCGACCATGAGTGCCGATGTTTCATTTCATTATTAAGACTTTTTAGATAAACAATGCCTGAGTTTTGTTTGAACTGTCTCATTAGTCGGAACACTACATCACTCTGCATGGTCTTCCCCAAAGTTTTCTGGAGACAAGTTATTACACTTAAGTCAATTCCCTGGGTGTTGAACTATCTTCACCCAGTATCACTTTGTGGACCTGGCAGACCACAGCCACTAAACAACAATGCCCTCAAGGGTGGATCTGTGATTTTTCTCCAAGGTGCTTTTCTCCAGCTACTCCTCTGGAAACGTAGTCCTGAAGAAATTTAAGGTCCCCAGAGAAGAAGTTACTTCACACTGTAATTTTCAAAATTCTGGTCCCTGGGACCTCTTCTGCTACTTCTCCAATGACTGTCTTTGAGGTAAACATCAGACTGAAACAACATGGAAGGGATCTTACATCAGAAAAGGATAAATGCCTCAGTCACACACAATGTGGCACTGGTTTTGGGACAGGTAGGGACTTTGTCCTTGAATGCACTTTCTCTCCTTTCCAGGTGAAGCTCGATTTATCTCTGTCTGAATCAGGAAAGTAACTAGAATTTCCACATTATAAAGGTGTTTTCAATTCATCTAACTCTTATTGTTCTTTCTTGGAAACAGGAAGGGAATTGATTCAGATTCACAAATTATGTACCTTCTGCTTGTGCTTCTGTTGCTGCTGGTGTCCCAGCCAACCTCTGGAAAGCTTAGAATGAAGTGTCTGCTGAATTTCGAGCAGCAGGATGAAAAAAAACCATGGAACTATTACAGGCCAGGAGACCATATCATTAGTATCATCAACACTGGAACAAAAATACTGCGTACAGCAATGTTGCCTTTCAACACGGCACCTCGTTGTCAGTTTGAGTTGTAAGTCATTCACTGTGATGAAGTTTCATTCCCTCTATATGCAGTTCTCATTCTTTTCTTCTTATTTCACTTATGGCTGTATTGTACGACCTATCTTATTTCTTGAACTGTTTTGATTTCCATTGCTTCTCTCTTTTGTCTCATTTTGTAGAAAAAATCCGGAATCCAAAGATGGGGCAGAAAAAAAAGAAACCCTGAAAAAAATCCAGATTCTATAACTTTCCTGATCTAAACATTAGTTATACTTCAATACCAACTTTGGTTTAAAGTAGTTATTGAATGGATTGTACTTGTCTCTGCCCAGCCCATGTCCATATTTCTCACAATTCATATTCAGTGCCTGATATTTTAGAATGGCTTTTCTGGATTTGAAACAGCCTTTTCCTATTATGATGGTTCAATTTTAATGACTGAATGATTTTGGATCCTAGTTACTTGTCAGTTGAAAATTAGTTCTGCTACAAATAATGCTTTGTGATTTTTAACCTTATTGGAAAGCTAGCTTCAGCTCCAGCTCCCTCTCCCCAACACCCATTAAAAGAAATGATGATGGGTAACTATCATTTTCCTCTAGTTTTGATCCAACTTTGACCCGTTTCAATTTGTCTGCTGACCAAATCACTCTACGGAGGATGCTATTTCTTCTGTTCTCCATCTGAGCTTGAAGCACTTAGAGGAAAGATATACTCATGTGCCTTCATTGTTTGTCAACTTTGGCATTTAACACAATCATTTCCCAG
The DNA here is from genome assembly GCF_947247035.1 of Vipera ursinii. Taxonomy (NCBI): domain Eukaryota; kingdom Metazoa; phylum Chordata; class Lepidosauria; order Squamata; family Viperidae; genus Vipera; species Vipera ursinii. Next base: position 1,968,511 of record NC_139513.1, on the reverse strand, counting down.
CATCTAGTAGACAAACTGGGCCTTTTAGGCTTAAACATCCCTTTGTGCAACTGGATTCTTGATTTTCTTACCAACAGGCCCCAATATGTGCAAGTTGGAACAAATACCTCTAATACCATTTTCTTGAGCACAGATTCTCCTCAGGGCTGCATCCTAAGTCCGCTGCTGTTCACCCTGTTGACCCATGACTGTTGTGCTAGGTTTGCCACCAACCATACTGTGAAGTTCACAAATGATACAACAGTAGTGATCCTTATTCATGATGTCAAGGTGGAAGCTTACCACAAGGAGGTGGAGGGGTTGGTGAACTGGTGTAAGGAAAACAGCCTAGTTTTAAATACCAGAAAAACCAAAGAGATCATTGTCATTCTCTGTGCATAAATGATTAACCTGTGGAGATGGTTACTAGCATCAAATTCCTGGATGTACACCTAACAAGTAGGCTGGCTTGGTCGCTCAATAGTGAGAAACTGGCGAAGCGGGCACAGCAGCTCTTGCATTTTCTGCGTCACATAAGAAAAGCACATCTTCCTTCCCCTGTCCTGACCACTTTCTACAGAGAGATGATCGAGAGCATCCTGTCATACAGCATCAGAGTCTGGTTTGGAAGCATCACTGTTTCAGACAGGAAGGCGGTGCAGAGAATGGTGAGGATGGCCAAAAAAGATCATTGGTAGTTCCCTCCCTCCCATCCAGGACATAGCACAGAAGTGTTGTTTGAACATGGTCCGTAAGATTATCTGGGACACTACACATCCTCTTCACGACCTGTTTTCCTTGTTACCTTTTGGGTGGAGGCTTCATGATATCTATAGCAGAACATCCAGATTCAGCCATAGTTTCATTCCATACAGCATTAACCTTGTGAAAAGCTTCCTCCTTCCGTTATATATTCAAGATGGACAGTATTTAATATTTATTTGTTATGTATATATAGGGGTGTGGTCTATACATATGCTGTATATTGTATGTTTAGGTGTGTGTCATGTATGTGCTTCACTTTGAGAGTGGGCAACTAAATTTCATTTTTGATGTGTGCTGTTGTGTCCACAGTAAAAAAATAACAATAAAGGTTATCTCATCTCATCTCATCTCATCTCATCTCATCTCATCTCATTTCATCTCATCTCATCCCATCCCATCCCATCCCACCTCACCTCACCTCGACTCACCTCACCTCATCTCTTCTTATCTTATCTTTGGATCTGAATTGGCTTAAGACTCAGATAAAGAGCATTAAAATTAAAAACAAATATTTTGCTTTTGCTCTTAATGATGATGATGATAATATGAACATTTTTATGTTAGTTTACCTTTTGATAAGTATAGATTACTACGCTACGTTTTTAATATTCAACTGGTCAACAAGACTCCCCAGCTTCTGCACAATCTCACACTTGGCTACAATATCCATGACAACTATTTGAACACACTTTTGACTTCGGATGCCTTGATGGACCTGCTCTCTACTGGAAAAGCCAATATTCCCAACTACAGCTGTGGAAGGAAGGACAACATTTTGGCTCTTGTTGATGCAGCTACTTATGACATCTCCATCCAGATGTCAACATTAGGAGACACCTACAAAGTCCCTCAGGTTTGTATGTCTACTTTCCTATAGGTAAACTGGATGGGGTGGTGGGTCGGTACGTGATAGATCACTTTGGAACTGAAGAACTGCTTTTCATCATGGCCATTATTTGTATCATAATTAGGGATTGGGATCCACAGTGTTTAGGAGGGAAGGATCAAAGCAGTGATATCCTATTATGACATTGTCATCATTGATTATGGTCTTTTGCTGCACACTTGGAAATGCAAGGAGAGGCTCTGGGTTCAATCGAAGGGTCTTTGGTATGAGCCTTGGTGGAGCAGTGGGCTAATGCCTCCTTAAGTAACACCAGCTGCCTGTAATTATTGCAGGTTCGCATCCCACCAGGCTCAAGGTTGACTCAGCCTTCCATCCTTCCGAAGTACGTAAAATGAGGACCCCGATTGTTGGGGGCAATAAGTTGACTTTGTAATAATGCCGCTGGGGGGGGGGCGAAAGCCCCCTAATAAGCAGGCATATACATAGAATGAAGGCTATTGCTAAGCACATTTAATTTGTGCTTAGATTGTAAACCGCCCTGAGTCTTCGGAGAAGGACGGGATATAAATGAGATTAAAATAAAAAAATAAAAAATAAAAGGAAGGTGCAGCAGAGATGGGGCATCATCTTTTGTACATAATCTTAGCAAAAATAATATAATCCAAATATATTACCTTACCTGTAGCTGATAAAAACACATACGTCTTATGAATTCATAGGGATTGCTATCATTAATCAACCACTTTACTTTAAAAAATTACAATCATATTAGCCAGCATGTTAAATAATTTTTTTACCCTAAAGCGTTTATGATGAAATTCATCATAAACAGCTTGAAGAGCAATAAAGCTCATGTGAAGGATTTTCTGCCAGCTGAACTATTCAAAAAATTTCCCTAATTGTGTTGTCCTCTATTGGCAGGTTCATTTATATATATTAATAATTCCACTGTGTGTGTGTGTGTGTGTGTGTGTGTGTGTGTGTGTAAAAGTAATTTATAGACCCACTGGTCCAGTGGTGGGATTCAAATATGTGAACAACCAGTTCCCTGTGTGGATGCTGTTTCCGGAAATCCATTCTGGGCCTGGGCAACAAAACAATTATCTACCGGTTTTACCAAAGTGGTGCGAACCAGCTGAATCCCACCACTGCATTGGTCTAATATATAATATGGCTAAAATAGATCCTCTTGAGTAGAGTTGAGAGTGGGTAAATTAACAAAGAATTTCTTGCTGAGGAACAAGCAAGCTTTAGAAAATGTTTGGCCTAAACAAGAGCACTTGGCATATTGTCCTCAAAGGAACTAAATCCACACAAAGGGGAGCATGCAGTGAGGTACCTCAAGATTCTGTCTTAGCCCCAGTGTCCAATTATTGGTGTTACATTAAATCCATGGAAACTGACAGACTCCCAAAGTCTGTGTTTCAGAAGGAACAATGAAAGAAGAGACTATTTCAATTAAAGACACCTTAAATTGTACAGCTGACAAATAATATTAGGAGGTGTGGTCTTCCTGTTTCTTGTGCAACTGGAAAAGAAGCTAAAAGGTTTGCTGCACAAAGAAATCAGATATAGAAGCAGAGAAAGAGAGAAACATGTTCAATAAGGATGGCACATTGAAATGAATGGTGCTCTACAAATGTACTTGCAAACTGGCAAGCATCTCGATGGAGAAATGCCTGAATATCTTAAGGTGGTATTTACTCAGGCAGGATTTGGGCACTGGATACAAAGGTTAAATATGGAAGATTCAACCAAGACCCTTGTAATGAAGAGACTTTTTGTCATGGTTCTGACATGAAAACCTTCAAAAGAATTTCGAGGCATTGTTTAACTTAAAGGTTCTTTTATTCGAGAAACAAAGTATTGGCACTACTTAGTTGAACCCAAAACCTAAATTCCCCTCCCCTGGATACAAAGTAACAAAGTAAATCACATCCCCCAATTAGCTTGAAGTGTGGGCTTTCTCCCCATCTCTCCAGCCTGCCAAAACACTATCAGCCCCCGGCTAAGTTATTATTGTTATGACTAGCTGGACTCTCATCCCTATTCCCCCTCCCAGCATCGACTAATTCTAAAAGCATAGAGAAAATGGCTGCATTTTCATCAGTTGTCAAAGCAAGAACATCAGATATTAGCAGCATTGATACTTGTATTTCCTGAGACCCGGAGATAGACAAAACACTTCTGTTATTTGAATGCAAATTACTGTGTTTCCCTGAAAATAAAAGCTGGTCTTAATTTTTTTTTGGCCTCGAAAAGAGGCACCAGGCCTTTTTTTTTTTTGGTGTATGTGTGTGTGTGTTTTTTCTACTTACCTCCAGTATCAACAGCCGCTCCCAGCTGGCCCACTTCTGCGGCCAAAGAAGCAGCTTCATTCGGCACCTGAGAATGGAGCTCCTACCTCCATTTGGCAGTCAGAGGCCTTTCTGGATAGAATCCATAGCTCGGTTCTCAGCTGCAGTGGCCTTCCGGAGAGGTCTCTGACTGCAAAATGCAGGCCTGGGGGTTAGGATTAGGGTTGGCAAAAGAGGCCTGGCTGCAAGGTAAGTGGGTGCGGGCCGTGTGGACAGTTCCACCCGCCACCTAGCTTGATTTTTAGGTGTGTCCCTTGCCCCAAAACTAGTGCTTATTTTTGGGATAGGTCTTGCTTTCAGGAAAACACAGTATATAAGAAAAAGATCATTATCTTGGACTGCAGATTAGATCATTTAGATCCTTATAATAAAATATTTTTTCCTGTTTGGTCAAAATAAAAAACAATGCATTCAGTGTGGATCTTTATTTGAACAAAATATTTCAGCGGACATATGGATATGTGGATCGGTGATGTAGGGTTGATACAGACATATGATTTGCATTCTATATTCTTATTCTAAGTTATTTTCTTTTATACTATTGTTATATACAGTCTAGTTAATGCTATGTATTTTTATTCTTTATTTTCATAGGGGTTAATGGATAATCAACAATAAACTGTTCTAATAAGTTCATGAAATTGTATTTCTTTAAAGCTAATATTTTGGAATTGATCTGACCCCAAATATAACATAGTATATTCTTCATCATTTTTACAGATCAGTTTTGAATTATTTTCAGATTTGCTGCATGATAAAAGTCAATTGCCCTTTTATCACCGGCTTTTTCCCAAAAAAGGGGTCCTCTACCCAGGAATAATCCAAGTGCTCCTTCATTTCAGATGGACCCTGGTTGGTCTCTTTGCTCCAGACACAGAAAATGGAGACAATTTCATGAGGACTTTTACTCCTTTGCTTGTCAGGAATGGAATTTGTGTTGTTATCTCACAACAGTTCTCAACAACTCAACTTACAGCACCCCTCAGGGATGCCCTCTCTAAGTGGAGACAAGTCAATGTCTATATTCACTACATAGAACATGGTGCTGGTTTAGAAAGAATTCTTCCTTTCCATTTAATACTTAGGCGTTTGCCAGGACCCATTGAAAGGAAAGTCTGGATCACAACACTCACTTCATTATATCCATTGAAAGATCACAGAGCTCTCAAATATGTGAATAGTATCTGGACTGTTGATTTTGAGAGAAAAAAAGGGACAATAAAAGATGCCTTTATACCCAATTTCTTTGTGGACCCACCCTTTGGGCATCAGTCATTTCTCTGCTCTTTTTCAAAGCACCTCTTTTCTGTCAAAGGCCGGAAAAGATGCACTGAGAAATCACCACTGAAGACCCGACAGAAGAAAGACATGGTGTTGGCCGTAAATCTCCACCATTGTTACAGTGTTATTAAGACTCTGGGCCATGCCTTGAATGCTGCATATTCCTCCATATCCAGGAGGAGAAGGAAGAAGAGCAAAAGGAGTTTGGGGGTTCCAAGGTTGCAGCCGTGGCAGGTATGGGGTCCTGACAAGGATCCATTAATCTTAGTTCCTGTTGAGAAGAAATAAAAGGGAGAAGGGGGGGGAACCATATCAACGTACTTGTGTTAACAGGACTACAACAAGTTTGGCCAATCTAATTGCTTAAGCAAGAATGCTCACAAGAACAGGAACCACAACAGATATAGTTTGATATTGTTGTTGTTGTTGTTAGTTGCGAAGTCGTGTCCGACCCATCGCGACCCTATGGACAACGTTCCTCCAGGCCTTCCTGTCTTCTACCATCTTCTGGAGTCCATTTAAGCTCACGCCTACTGCTTCAGTGACTCCATCCAGCCACCTCATTCTCTGTTGTCCCCTTCTTCTCTTTCCCTCGACCTTTCCCAGCATTAGGCTCTTCTCCAGTGAGTCCTTCCTTCTCATTAGGTGGCCAAAGTATTTGAGTTTTAGCTTCAGGATCTGGCCTTCTAAAGAGCAGTCAGGGTTGATCTCCTCTAGGACTGACCGGTTTGATCGCCTTGCAGTCCAAGGGACTTGCAGGAGTCTTCTCCAGCACCACAGTTCAAAGGCTTCAATTCTTTGGTGCTCAGCCTTTCTTATGGTCCAGCTTTCACTGCCATACATTGCAACTGGGAAGACCATAGCCTTGACTATACGCACTTTTGTTGACAGGGTGATGTCTCTGCTTTTTAGTGTGCTGTCTAGATTTGCCATGGCTTTCCTCCCAAGGAGCAAGCGTCTTTTAATTTCTTGACTACAGTCCCCATCTGCAGTGATCTTGGAGCCCAGGAAAATAAAATCTGTCACTACCTCCATTTCTTCCCCATCTATTTGCCAAGAATTGAGAGGGCCGGATGCCATGATCTTGGTTTTCTTAATGTTTAGTTTCAACCCAAGTTTTGCACTCTCCTTCTTCACTCGCAACAAGAGGCTCTTTAGTTCCTTTTCACTTTCTGCCATTAGAGTGGTATCATCTGCATATCTTAGGTTGTTGATGTTTCTTCCGGCAATCTTAATTCCAACTTTTGATTCATCTAGCCCTGTCTTTCTCATGATGTGCTCTGCATATAAGTTAAATAGGCAAGGCGACAGTATACAGCCTTGCCAGACTCCTTTCCCAATTTTGAACCAATCAGTGGTTCCGTGTCCAGTTCTCACTGTTGCTTCTTGGCCCGCATATAGGTTTCTCAAGAGACAAATAAGATGGTCTGGTATGCCCATCTCTTTAAGGACTTGCCAGAGTTTGTTATGATCCACACAATCAAAGGCTTTAGCATAGTCAATGAAGCAGAAGTAGATGTTTTTCTGGAACTCCCTAGCTTTCTCCATGATGCAGCGTATGTTGGCAATTTGATCTCTAGTTCCTCTGCCTCTTCAAAATCCTGCCTATACTTCTGGTAGTTCTCGATCCACATACTGCTGGAGTCTAGCTTGTAGAATTTTAAGCATAACTTTACTAGCATGAGAAATGAGTGCAATGGTGCGATAGTGTGAACATTCTTTGGCACTGCCTTTCTTTGGAATTGGAATGTAAACTGATCTTTTCCAATCCTGTGGCCACTGTTGAGTTTTCCAAATTTGCTGGCAAATTGAGTGTAGCACTTTTACTGCATCGTCTTTTAAGATTTTGAATAGTTCAGCTGGAATACTGTCACGTCCACTAGCTTTGTTGTTGCTCAGCTTTTCTAAGGCCCACTTCACTTCACATTCTAGGATGTCTGGCTCGAGGTCAGTGACCACCTCATTGTGATTATCAGGGACGTTAAGCTCATTCTTGTATAGTTCTTCTGTGTAATTTTGCCACCTCTTCTTAATCTCTTCCGCCTCTGTTAGGTCCCTGCCATTTTGGTCCTTTATCATGCCCATTTTTGCATGAAATGTTCCTTTCATCTCTCCAATTTTCTTGAAAAGATCTCTGGTCCTCCCTATTCTATTGTTTTCTTCTATTTCTTTGCACTGTTCATTTAAGAAGGCATTCTTATCTCTTCTAGCTAGTCTCTGGAATTCTGCATTCAATTGGGCGTATCTTTCTTTTTCTCCCTTGCCTTTCGCTTCCCTCCTTTCCTCAGCTATTTGCAAAGCTTCCTCAGACAGCCATTTTGCTTTCTTGCATTTATTTTTCTTTGGGATGGTTTTGGTTGCTACCTCTTTTACAATGTTGCGAACCTCTGTCCATAGTTGTTCAGGCACTCTGTCTATCAGATCTAATTCCTTAAATCTATTTGTCACCTCTACTGTATATTGAACAGGGATATGATTTAATTCATACCTGACTGGCCTAGCGCTTTTCCCTACTTTCTTTAATTTAAGCCTAAATTTTGCAACAAGAAGCTCATGGTCTGAGCCACAGTCAGCTCCTAGTCTTGTTTTTACTGACTGTATAGAGCTTCTCCATCTTTGGCTGCAGAGCATATAGTCAATCTGATTTCTGTGTTGACCGTCTGGTGATGTCCATGTGTAGAGCCGTCTCTTGGGTTGTTGGAAAACAGTGTTTGCTATGACCATCGTATTCTCTTGACAAAATTCTAAAAACTGGATTTTACTTATGCACTTTTTTTCGATCAAAAAATCATAAAGGTTTCTCTGGAAGCATTATGTTTTTAAAAGAATACAGTTCTATAATCAGTTTTATCCACTTAATTCTTATACCATCTAGACTTCATTTAACTAGGTTCCTGATCATCACATCAGGAATTAGTTTGTTGATGTTTTGCTGAAAAGAAGTTATATCACCAGCAGTTCCACAATCTGTTAAAAATGTGTAATCAGAAAAGACATAAAGACATAAAGACAGAAACTCAGGTAGGATCCCCCCTAACTTCTCAGGCTGTAAAAGAGAAGGTGGGACATTTGTACCTCCAGACATGCATGGTGGCCTTGCACCCCAAGATGAGAGGCATATAAAATTGATAATGATGATGATGATGATATAGACAGACAGATAGACAGACAGAATGATAATATTCTCTTAATGTAGCCGTAAAGTACAATTAGCTCATCTGGATAAATTTATAATGTGGTCTACCTGGGGGGAGATTAGTCTGACAACTTTGTTGACAAATCCATGCTTTATGATAAGCACATGTTGTTTTCAAGGGATTTATGAATATTCTCTTTTTTGTACAGTTTATTTTTGACCTGCTTTAGAAGGTTAATAATAATAATAACAACAACAATAATAACAATGATAATAATAGAGTTGGAAGAGACCTTGGAGGTTTTCTAGTCCAACCCCCTGCTCAGGCAGGAAATCCTATACCATTTCAGACAAATGGCTGTCCAGTCTCTTCTTAAAAACTTCCAGTTTTGGAGCATTCACAGCTTCTGGAGGCAGGTTGTTCCACTGGTTAATTGTTCTCACTGTCAGGAAGTTTCTCCTTAGTTCTAGGTTGCTTCTCTCCTTGATTACTTTCCATCTGTTGCTTCTTCTCCTGCCTTTGGGCACTTTGGAGAATAGCTTGACTCCCTTTTCTTTGTGACAACCCCTGATATACTGGAAAACAGCTATCATGTCACCCCTCATCCTTCTCTTCAATAAACTAGACTTACCCAATTCCAGCCACCATTCCTTATATGTTTTAGCCTCCAGTACCCTGATCATCTTTCTTGCTCTTCTCTGTACTCTTTCTAGAGTCTCAACATCTTTTTTGCATCGTGGTGACCAAAACTGGATGCAGTATTTCAAGTGTGGCCTTACCAAAGCATTGTAAAGTGGCATTTACACTTCACGTGATCTTGATTCTATCCCTCTGTTAATGCAGTCTAGCACTGTGTTGGCTTTTTTGGCAGCTGCAGCACACTGCTGGTTCATATTTAAGTGATTGTCCACTAGGATTCCAAGATCCCTCTCACAGTTACTACTGTTGAGCAAGATACCACCTATACTATATGTTAGGTATACACCTGTCTGGCCACCTGATTGGCCAACCAGCGCGGCAGGAATTCCTAGACACCGGGTTGGGTGACCAGGGCCAGCGCAGGAGATCTGAGGCTGCGGGTTGGCCAGCGCCTGGGTGACGGGCATACATATATAGGCGACCGGGCAGGTAAGGCCAGTTTGGCCATGTGTACCTGAATAAACAGTTAACCGCAGACTGTCTCCGCGTGATCACTCGCCATCCGAGACCGGACACAACAGTGGCGATGAAGGTGGGATCGGCGAATGGCAGTGAAGGAAGCACGAGACGGGCAGATGCGAAGCGGGAAATTCAAAGAGCCGTCAACAGCGACAACTCCGAAACGAACGAGAGAGAATGGCGCAAGTCGGCTCGATCAGAGAATTCGACCCCAGGCACCCAGAAGACTGGGAGGTGTACGTGGGCCAGGTCGAGGGGTACATGCTGGTGAACGGCATCATGGACGATCGAAAAAAAGGCCGCCGCATTGCTGACGATCAGCGGGACGCCGGTTTACTGGGTCGCCGTGGGACTATGCCAGCCAGAAACGGTTGCCAGCGTTTCGTACGCCGAACTCCTAGGGAAACTGCACAAACACTTTACCCCAAAGAGATCCGAACTATTCTGGAGGAGGATCTTCGAAAAGCGAAACCAGAGACCAGGGGAATCGATAACGGAGTTCGTGGCAGCCGTAAGGGAAGCCGCACTCTGCTGCAAGTATGATAACCTGGAGGTGCGCATTCGAGACTGAGTGGTTCTGGGGTTACGCGACAAACAACTGCAGAATAGGATCATTGCCAAGCCCATGGGGAACTTGCAAGAAGTCCTTGATGAACTGCTCACATACGAAGTCACCGGACAACGCGACCCCCCCGCACAACAGCAACGGCGTGACTGGATCCATCCACCAAGAGTGCCTTGTGGACGGTGGGGTGGAGGACTAACCATGGGAGACAGACATCAACGAAGTCACCCGACGGTTCAGAAAGGCCACAGTGAAAACACCACGTGCGGACGACACCGATTGAAGCAGAAGACCACCCCCCCAGCAAACAAGACCACCAAGGGAAGGCCTGAACAGGCACAGGGACTTGGAACCCAAATGCGGAAGCTGTGGGGGTAACCACCCCCACGCAGGTTGCCGATTCAGGAATGCAAAGAGCAGAAATTGTGGAAAAACCGGGCACATTCAGAGCGTCTGCAGAAGCAAACTGCGGGAGAACCTCCACGACATCGACGCCTGGGCCGCAGGTAAGGTAACCCCCTGGAACGGTGGCAAAGGGTCCCTTAGGCCGCAGGGACGAAACCATAACCGAGGGGTGGTCAAGGCCGTCAACCAAGTGCTTAGGCCCAAACTTCAAATCGAGGTCCGCCTACAGGGCATCCCCTGCAAAATGGAGGTTGACTCAGGGGCGGCAGTGTCCATAATCTCTAGGGAAACACTGGCTCGCATCGAGGCCAGAAGCAGCCACCGGGTCCCCATTAAACACACACACATACAGCTGGCCAACTTTCAAAAGTCACCCATAAAGGTACAAGGAACAGTCACCATAGAAGTCAGCTTCAAGGGGTTCAGGGGACCCCTTGAGCTACTAGTTACTGAAGGCTGGAGGACCAGCTTGATTGGCCTCAACTGGTTTGAGCCGCTTGGTATATGGGTCGGGGGAATCAATTCGATCCAAAGCCAAACCCTGCAGTCCGTCTGCGATAACTACGCGGACGTCTTCGATGGCACACTAGGGAAATACAAAGGGCCACCGATCAGCTTTAAGCTAGACCCCACAGTACAGCCCATAAGAATAAAAGCCAGGAGAGTGCCCTTCGCACTCAAGCAAAAAATAGAAAATGAACTAGACAAACTTATAGGCCAGGGAATCCTAGAACCAGTAGACAGGGGGCCCTGGGAAACGCCTATCGTCACCCCACTTAAGCCTAATGGGGACGTGCGGATTTGCGCAGACTATAGGGCCACATTAAACCGCAGATTAAAGCAGCATGCTTAACCAGTCCCGACGGTGAAGCAGGTCCTCGCGACCATCCAGGACGGCGCCATCTTCGCTAAACTTGATTTGGCGCAGGCGTACTTGCAATTAACAGTCACCAGGGAAGCAGCAGATGCTCAGACGATAGTTACCCACAAGGGGGCGTTCGGAGTCAACAGACTGCAATTTGGAATAGCTACAGCCCCAGGTATTTTTCAAGAAGTGATGGAGAGGACCTTGAAAGGTATACCTGGGGTGTGCCCCTATTTTGACGATGTATTAATAGCAGGGAAAAATGAGGGGGCATTGGCTGAAAGGCTTGAAAGGGTATTAGAAAGATTCAAGAAGGCAGGGCTCAAATTAAAAAAGGGGAAGTGCTCCATAGGGGTAACATCCACTGAATTTTTGGGATACAGGATAGATGCACAGGGCATACATCCAACAGAGGGAAAGATAAGGGCAATCAAGGCAGCCCCAGAACCTAAGAATAAGGCAGAGCTTCAAGCATTCTTAGGTCTAATAAACTTCTACCACGCATTCATAACACACAAGGCTGCCATAGCTGAACCACTGCATAGGCTATTGGACAGCAAAACACCTTGGCAGTGGCAGGATCAACACAAAAAAAGCTTCCAAACATTAAAAGACATACTATCTAGTAGACCCACAGTAACCCACTTCATTGAAGGGAAGCCAATCTGTTTAGCATGCGATGCTTCACCATACGGGGTAGGGGCAGTGATCAGCCATTGGGATAGTAACGGGGAACAAAGACCCATAGCATACTATTACAGAACCCTAACCAAGGCCGAGCGAAACTACGCACAAATAGACAGAGAGGCATTAGCAATAGTGGCAGGTGTAAAGAAATTCCACGATTATTTATACGGAAGGGAATTCACGATACTCACTGACCACAAACCACTTCTAGGCTTATTCACCACAGAGAAACAGACCCCGCAAATAATGTCACCAAGGATGTTGAGGTGGTCTATATTCCTGTCAGCCTACACGTTCTCCATCCAATACAGGCCCGGGAAGGAAATGGGTCACGCCGATGCACTAAGCAGATTACTCCTCCCAGACACTGATACAGACCCAGCCCCAGCGAGCCAAATCCTAACAATAGAAGAACTCCCAGAATGCCCACTGACTGCCAAAGACATCGCCAACGCCACCAGCAAGGACCCAGTACTAAGCAGAGTGGCAACATGGGTCCTAGGGGGGTGGAATCACGGGAGCCTGGAACCACAGTTTCAGGCTTACCTAAGGAGAAGGGATGAAATATCAGCACACCGTGGCTGCCTATTGTGGGGAAACAGGGTAATAGTGCCAGAAGAATTAAGGGAGAGGGTCATCAGTGAACTACACGAGGGGCACCCAGGAATAGTACACATGAAAGCCCTAGCCAGGAGTCACCAATGGTGGCCAGGGTTAGACAAGGCCATTGAAGGAAGAGTAGCGGGGTGCTACCTGTGCCAGAGGTCCAGGCCAGAACAGGCCCACACACCAGTTCACAGGTGGGAGGCTACACACAACCCCTGGTCACTTATACACATCGACTACGCTGGGCCATTTCAAGGTCAAACATTCTTAATAGTGGTCGATAGCTACTCCCGGTGGTTAGAGGTAGTGCCTGTCAAGAACACAACGTCAGCCAAGACCATACAGGTCCTGAGGGGACTCTTTGCCACCCACGGGTTACCCGATGTGATTGTGTCTGACAACGGCCCTCAATTCACATCTAATGAATTTCAGGACTTCCTCAAGGCCAACTGGATTAGACACGCGACGTCGGCCCCCTTCCATCCCTCCAGCAACGGGTTGGCAGAAAGGAACGTAAGGACCATGAAAGACGCACTACGCCGGATCATTGCTGGTGATTGGCCCCAAAGACTGGCACAGTTCTTGCTGGCACAACACACCACTCCATGCACAGCAACTGGGAAAAGCCCAGCAGAAATGAGGTGGGGCAAGAAACTCACGACCAAACTAGACAGGCTCCACCCTGACAAGGCAACAGCGGAAACGGAACAAGAGTACACAGCCAGGACTCTGAACATTGGGGACTCAGTGTGGGCCAGGAACTACAGCCAGGGGGACAAGTGGATACCGGGAGTGGTGGTGGACAAGCTGGGCCCACTCTCATACATTATTGAGGGGGAAGGGGAATGCCAGGTCAGGAGACATGTTGACCAACTAAGGAAAAGGGCCCCAGAAATTACCACACACAATCAGACCCAGCAGCCACCAAACAACTCACACAGTGGAACATTCACACTCCCAGTCACCCCACATCAGGCCAACACCAGGGTTGCAACCAGGTCACCAGAGACAGAGGGACCCAGGGACGTCACAACCGAACCGGGGGCACCAGAGCCAAACACTGACAATGGGCAAGGTGAACGCACAGGGTCCTTACTGCCAGCGGGGCACGAACAAGGGGGGAACCAGTCAGGGCCATCAAGACCAACCCAGGGGAGGGGGCCAGAACCAGACAGCCCACCGGGGAGATACCCTACCAGAACACATAGGCACCTGGCATACCTAAAAGATTACATAAGACAGTAGCAGATCCAATTGGGGGGAAAGGGGTGTTAGGTATACACCTGTCTGGCCACCTGATTGGCCAACCAGCGTGGCGGGAATTCCTGGACACCGGGTTGGGTGACCAGGGCTAGTGCGGGAGATCTGAGGCCGCGGGTTGGCCAGTGCCTGGGCGCCGGGCATACATATATAGGCAACCGGGCAGGTAAGGCCAGTTTGGCCACGTGTACCTGAATAAACAGTTAACCGCAGACTGTCTCTGCGTGATCACTCGCCATCCGAGACTGGACACAACACTATACATGTGCATTTGATTTTTCTTGCCTACAGTAAATGTAGAACCTTACTATTTTCATTTTGTTAGATAGCGCCCAATGTTAGTGTTTCAAGATCCTCCTGTATCTTAACCCTGTCTTCTGGAATGTTGGCTATTCCTGCCAGCTTGCTGTCATCTGCAAATTTGATCAGTTCCCCATATATCCCCTCATCCATATCATTGATGAAAATTTTGAAGAGCATTGGGCCCAGAAGAGAGCCCTGGGGCACCCCACTACACACTTCCCTCCATGTAGATGCAGTTCCATTGAGGACCACATGCTGAGTACGGCCGGTCAGACAGCTATGAATCCATCTTGTGGTGATGCTGTCTAACCTACATTTTTCTATCTTATCAAGTAGTAGGTGGTGATATACTTTATCAAATGGCTTACTGAAGTCCAAGTAAATTATATCCACAGCATTCCTCTGGCCCACTAATTTTTTCACCTGGTCAAAAAATGCAATAAGATTTGTCTGGCATGATCTGTCATAACTGACAATTTTTTTCCAATGATATTGTTTTTAATACATATATTTTCAATATATTTGACAAATTTTGCTGAAGCTTTCTTTTTCATTTTTTTGATTGAAAAGTTTTAAAATACATTTTAAAAACATAAACTCACTCCCTCCCCCTCCCCCCCACTTCCCCTCCCTCCCCCTCCCCCTGACTTTCTTTTTCATTTTTGAACATAGAAGTGAAACCGGTTCTTTGGTTAGACCTCTGTAAAAAAAAGATTCAAATGAGAACAAAGGGCTAATTTATCAAGTTTACTGCTTTTGAAATACCTGGATGTTCTCATTCTAGTTCCATCCTTTTTTGAAGAAGAATGAGTTTTGCAATCTTTCTGAATACAAACTGTACTTGGACCAAAATGGAGATTTAAAGGCCGATTTAAGTATATTTAGCTCGGTGTTTCTCCCCAAAAAGAACCCCTTGAGAGACAAACTGGTGACTGTTGAAAAACAGAGAATTATTATCAACCGAGATCATCTGTCATGGCACAAGTTGCACAACAGGGTAGGAGAAATATTGGTGTTTTTTCTCTATTTACCAAAGGCTTCTGACCCATTTCGTTGGACTAAGCCTATGCACCTTGGCTCAATGTTGAAGTGGAGTAGCATGAAAATGGTAAGAGAGGGGTAATCCCTCAAGTGCTGGGGATTGTGATCCACTTCTTCACAGTCCACAAATAGCAAACAAGAAGGCAAATTTATTGAGCAGCGCCTGAATTCAGGTTTGGACTGAATTTGATGAAGTTGAATCAAGACTGGATGGACGTTCTTTTGGTTCTAGTTGAAAATAAGATTTGGAATCAGATTCATCTTGTCCTGTTTGGGGCCAGTGTCCCATAGAAGGGCAGGGCAAGAAGTTTTTAAGAAACCCAGATCTGGCTAGATTTATCAATTCTGATCGTTCACCTCACTAGGATAGTGCAATAGGCCTTCTGCTCCTATGAAGGAGGTCCAAGAATTTTTGTTGACATGGAATCAAAATAACTGGATTGCTTAGAGATAATGTCTTGGCCCAGCAAACTGAAGCATTGAAATATGATTTTGACTCAAAGAAAAGCCTTTCCTGATATCTGAAACAAATGTGGGGCAATTTAAAAGGAATGTTGCTTAGATTTGGGCCTTGCATGCAATTGTTCATCTTGATTTTTAGATACTTTAAATCATTCTAGGAAGAAAATGAGGCTCCAGATTTAACTAATAAATAACATGGGTTTGTTCTTCCAAGCCAGTGATGGTTATCTAATTGTAGTTCTTCAACGGAAAGGACCTTGTCTTGGATATCTAGCAGGACCCAAGAAAGCTCACCCGTTCTGCAACAAAAGATTCCTGACTTACACTTTTTGAGGGACATGTTCTCATGACCTCATCTCCACCTCATATCGTTATAGTTCCAGAAACTGAACAATCACTTGTATTTCAACAGTATGTCAGCGTATCAGGATGGTTAATGCTAACATATTTTCTTTGAATTCATTGTTTTTCTACTTAGTCTCTGCCTCAGTCCAAATGTGTGGAAAAATGTCGTCCTGGATTTGTCAAGCAAAAGCGAGAAGGAGAGCCATTTTGCTGCTACAACTGTGTTCCTTGTGCAGAGGGGACCATCTCCACTCAGGAAGGTGGGTGACACCAGAGAAGAGGATAGGCCTTGTAGAAGTGGATTCATCCAGAGTAATTTTCATTAAAATGAAAGTTAAAAGACAGAATGAATCTATTTTTTGTTTATTTTCTAGCTGCATGATTTCTTATCAAAATGAAAAATAGTAAAGGCCTTGACAGGGATTGGAGAGTATAGCATATTCGACAAGTTTTGCTACTGCAAATACTGCTTTTTAGTTTGCATCTGTCCTTCCACATCTATCTTTCTAGGCATATCTGAGTTCTTTGAAACTTAGAGAATTGTCACAGGTCCATTTCCTGGAAGGATTATTGCAATACTGTCCACACAAGCCTCCCCTGGTGGATCACTGAAGTTATACTGGCCCATAATGAGATGGTATGGACAATTATGGGTGCACCTCATTACACCGATATTACTACTGGTCCAAGTAGTCATTCCAGGTTACCTTGCTCTTCTAGTCAACTAGATTTTGGAAGACAGGCATTGTATATGTCCAGTATGGTTCTAGGTAAGTACCATCTGGAAGGATCCAAAAAGTATCCCTTGTAAGATGGACTGATTCATTATTTACCTCTAATAACCTTGGTTACCATGAAAATTCTGCAGAATACACAGAAAATCATATTGGTCCTAGGATTTTCTCCAATTTTATAGCTCTGTATGGTTTAGAAAATGATGTTCTTCCTATCTTCTTTTTGAGGAGATATTAAGAAACATTTTTGCAAAATGTTGCTGGTATCCCAAAAACATATTACTTGAAATGTAAAGGACAGAATGTTAAAGCAATATTGGTTTTTTGTTTTCTCAGATACAGAAAAATGCACCAAGTGTCCAGATGATCAATATCCAAATGAGGAACAAGTTCAATGTATCCTCAAAGTTATGACCTTCCTGTCTTATGAAGAGCATCTGGGCATCATCCTTGTCTCTTTTGCCCTATTTTTCTTCCTAACCACAGTTCTTGTCTTAATTATATTCATTCAATACCGAGAAACTCCTATTGTCAAAGCCAACAACCGAGACCTCTCTTACATCCTCCTGGTCTCCCTCCTGCTTTGCTTCTTGTCTCCACTTCTCTTCATTGGTCAGCCAAGGAAAGCCACCTGTTTTCTCCGACAAATGGTTTTCAGCATCACCTTTTCAGTTACCATTTCTTCGCTTTTGGCCAAAACCATCATGGTGGTGCTCTCTTTCTTTGCTACAAAACCAGGCAACCAATTGAAGAGGTGGTTGGGGAAGAGCTTGACCAACTCCATCATCCTTTCTTGTTCTGCTGTCCAAATTATCATCTGCTCCATCTGGCTGGGAGTTTCCCCCCCATTCCCTGACTCTGACTTCCACTCCCAGCCTGGAGTTATCATCTTACAATGCAATGAAGGCTCTGTTATCATGTTCTACACCACTCTCAGCTATCTGGGCTTTCTGGCTGCCATCTGCTTCACAGTGGCTTTCTTGGCCAAGAATCTGCCTGGGGCTTTCAATGAAGCAAAAGTGATCACCTTCAGCATGCTGGTCTTCTGCAGTGTCTGGGTGACTTTTGTGCCCACCTACCTGAGCACCAAAGGGAAATACATGGTAGCTGTGCAGATCTTCTCCATCCTTGCCTCCAGTGCTGGTCTGCTGGGCTGCATCTTCATCCCCAAGTGTTACATTATGATCCTCAGGCCAGAGATGAATACAAAGGAGCAGCTTATGAGCAGAAGAAATGTGGCAAAATTTACCCTCAAAATTTCCCAAGAGTCCAAACCTTGAATATGGTGCAAAATGTTCTTCATGCATGATTTTGCTAGGAAAAATTAAAGGGCAGTTGGACAGTAGTGTCCTCCATCCTTGTCCAGCAACTTGCAAGGTGGCAATTTAGTTCTTTTGAGTAGCTGAATTATCATAACTAACCTGTGCCCTTTGCTGAGCTCTGAAATGCCCCATCAAGATATTTTAAACATGACATTTGTACATTGTGAAATATGTTGATATGCCAGAAATAAATGTATAATTGCACAAGCCTGTAAAAATGCTATTATTTTAGTTGAATGATAGTTTATCTGCAAGTGGGGTTCTTTGTCATACTGGACTCAAGATCTCAGCATCATCAGTATAATACTGCATTCTAGCCATCATGGTTCATTATTATCAATGATTATAAAGATGGTGGTTGTTATGAAGAAGCAAGTGATTTCTCCTAGTGCAGATAGAAATGTGGGCACTGGAAGTGTTCATCTGCTCATTCTGCTTAGTTGTTGTGCCTCTTCCTATTGACCCCTGTAGAGTGTGATGTCAATGCTGCAAACATTGACATGTTTTTGCACTGACAATATAAGAGACAGCCAGTTACTTTAATTGCTTCACTGGGGGTGGGAGGAAAACTACCTGGATGTTGTGAGAAGATTAGAAAAGCCCACGTACAGAATGGTAAGTGAAACCTCATATGTAAAACTAATTGGATAATGTGATTTATGACGTGTAGATAAGGGTGGGGATTGTGTGTGTGTTATGATGGGTTTGGGGGGGGGGAAGAGATTTCAGATTCTGGCATCCCTCCATGAGTGCCGATGTTTTGTTTCATTATTAAGACTTTTTAGATAAACAATGCTTGCATTTTGTTTGAACTGCATTTTGTTTGAACTGACATGTGATGTAGGTTACAAGAATGTTATAGACATACCTGTGAGATTTTTTAGGTGGTGAACATGGTGGCAACAGTTGGAAGGGACCTTATAGGTCATCTAGTCCACCCAAGCAGCTGTCCCTACACCATTTCTGACAGTCTCAGTCCCTTCAAGGACTGAGTCCCAAGTCATCCTGGGGTTCATATGATTGTCACAAAGATCCTAACTCAGTTATATATTGGAAAGGAGCTGGAAATGCTGGCTGATCTCTTGGAAGGCCAAAAAGGTCTTTGCAGTAGTGGGTGGATGCTCTCCTAGTAAAAACTAATATAAATCAATTAAAATAGAGAGAACCAAAAAGAAAGAGATAAATAACAGAAAAAGCTAAAAGTGCAACAAGAAAAGAAAATAGAAGAGTTAAAAAATGTTCAAGTCTGTCAAGATCCTCCTGTATTTTAAGCCTATTTTCTGGAGTGTTGGCTATTCCTGCCAGTTTAGTGTTGTCTGCAAATTTGATGAATTCCCCATCTATCCCCTCATCCAAATCATTGATGAAGATGTTGAAGAGCACTGGGCCCAGAAGAGAGCCCTGGGGCACCCCACTACACACTTCCTTCCATGTAGATGTGGTTCCATTGAGGACCACACACTGAGTACGGACAGCCACCCAGCTCTGAATTGCATCTGCGGGGGCCCCAAAAAGGGCCTAAAGTTGCCCCAGAGAGGCAACGAAGAAGGAGGGGATCCTCATAGATCACGGTGAGGTGGCAGTCGAGCTGTTTCATTTGAGGAAGCCCTCTGAACTAACAGGTGAAAGACTGGCTGCAATACAGCGGCCAGTCAGAAGCTACTGAGAGTCAGGAAGAAAAAGCACTATTCAGCAGTTTAAGCATGCATTTAGAAGTGGGTGTGAATATTTTTCCTGCTCTACAATTTTAAAAATTTTCCCTGAAGGTGGAGGGGGGTTCCTTGGTACCCCTCCTCCTAGAAGAACAGTGGTGGTTCAAATTTTTGGGGACAAAGCAGATAGATTATAAAACTAATCTGGAAATAATTTAAAGTTGCAACACTGAAAAATTTGGGAGACTTAAAATATTTTGAAAACTTTATCCTTTTAAAAAAAATACTGGATTGAACCTTTGAGAAATAAATCCTGGTATGTTCGGTTAAAAAATAGAACAAACCTAGAATAGTTAATATGACACTTCATAGTAATCTTTATGATAATATTTAATAGTCGAAATAGACAACATTAAATAAGATTTAAGATTTACCGGGATGTAATTATGTATAACTGCACAGGGGTTTTTAATCCCCAGTTAGTTTATTTGCATGTTTGTTAAATGTTTGTTTGTCCTTTTCCTTTTTTTTCTTAATTTGAAATGTATATACTTAGTGTGTATGTGCCTGTAAATATTTAATAAATTTAAAAAAATATTTTAAAAAAGAAGCGATGAGGGTGGCGAGGTGTAATTACTTCTCTACCCTCATCGCGTCCGCAGATAATCGCCCGGCCGCCCTATTTAGGGTGACTCGCTCCATTCTTAATCAGGAGGTGAGGGAGGATCCCTTGCAGGGTCGTGCCGAGGAATTTAGTCAACATCTGTTGGATAAAATCGCTCGGATTCGGACCGGTTTGGACTCCAGCTGGGCAGAGTCTGGCGATCAGGACACGGGCGGTCTTGTCAATGTTATTTGGGAGGAGTTTGATTCTGTGACCCCTGATGAAGTGGACAGGATTATGGGGAGGCTGAGCTCCACCACATGTTTATTGGATCCGTGCCCTTCCTGGCTGGTCTATGCAGCTAGGGAGAGGACACGAGGCTGGCTCCAGGCGGTTATATCTGCTTCTTTGAGTGAGGGTTATTTCCCCACCGTCTTGAAGGAGGCGGTGGTGAGACCTCTCCTCAAGAAGCCTGCCTTGGACCCAGCTGTATTGAACAACTTTCGTCCAGTCTCCAACCTTCGCTTTCTTGCGAAGGTTGTTGAGAGTGTGGTGGCACATCAGCTCCCTCTGGTCCTGGATGAAGCGGATTATTTGGACCCTTACCAATCGGGTTTCAGGCCCGGGTACAGCACGGAGACGGCATTGGTCGCTCTGGTGAATGATCACTGGAGGGCTCGGGATAGGGGATATTCCTCTTGTTGTGACTCAGGGCCAGCCTGTGGGTCCGACAGCCAGCTCCGATGTATCGGATGACTCAGATGTGGGGGAGGAGGGAAACGAACCGGCTGATGATGATTTGGAGGCTTTGCAGAGTCCTCAGCCGGGGACCTCTTCTCAGCTGTGTGAGCCCGAGAGTGCGGAGGATGATGACCCACAGCTGGCCCTGTTCAAGGACGCCCGACGCAGGAGGCAGTCGAGCAGGAACAAACAAAGAAAGGCTATGGGACTCCTCGGGAGGAGGCACAGGGAGACCACGCCCTGAGCTCTCTATAAAAGGAGTGTTTGGGGAGGGGCTGGTTGCTGAAAGCAACTTTTCCGCTTGAGAAGACAAGCTCTAGTGTTTTTGTTAACTGCGTAATTAAATCTTGGCAGAAGCCTTTTAGCCTTGGACGCTCTCCAGACTCTTCTTTTTGAATAGGGGTTGCGAGAAGAGGGCTGGTTCAGAACAGTTTGCTTTCAGCCACCCACCCCTTATTACTACGATGGAGCAGCTTCTTGCCGAGAATGCCCAGCTCAACCAGCAACTCACCTTGCTGGCCACTCAGGTGGCACAACTGCAGGCTCAGGTACATGCTGCCCCCCCACCCAGGAGGAAATGTCAGATAGCTATGCCGGATAAATTTGCTGGTAAACCAGAACTGTTTCCTGCCTTCCTGGGACAATGCCAGCTTTATATCAGCGTGAGAGCAGCTGATTTCCCCACTGACCGAGATAAGGTGGGATTCGTGTTGAGCCTTCTGTCGGGAGATGCAGCTCGTTGGGGCACGCCTCTGTTGGCACAGCCTAGCCCTTTGTTGGATAACTTTGGGGGGTTTTGTGACCATATGCGCCTCATGTACGAGGACCCGATTAAGGCGCAGACTGCCACCCGACGCCTGAAAGCTTTGAGGCAGGGTCAGCGCCCTCTACAGGCCTATATCAGCGATTTCCGGCTGCTTAGCCAGGATTCCGCCTGGAATGAGGCTGCGCTCGTGGATGCCTTTCAGGATGGCTTGTCAGAGGAGATGTTGGATGAGCTGGCCCGCGTGGACATTCCCTCAGACCTGAATGGGCTGATCCATCTTTGTCTGCGGATCGATGCCCGGCTGCAGCAGCGTAAGAGTCGCCGTGCCACCCCACAGACCCCTGCCGCCCCTGTTGTGCGTGAGCCCCCAGTCCAGAGGGAGGAGCCAATGGAGCTGGGTGCCGCCAGGTCCCGTCTATCGGTGACGGAAATGGACAGACGACGATCGGAGGGGTTGTGTTTTTACTGTGGGGACCCTGGACATTTGGCTTCTTCTTGCCCGAAGAAGCGTCAGCGGGCGTCAGTGACCAAGCCTGCCCCGAGAAAGTCCCCTGCTTTGCTATCGGGAAACGGCCCGAGCCCGATCTAGACGGTGTGAAAGATCGGGCGACCCACAACGATCACGCCGAGCGACGCCGTTCCGACGGTGCCTGTGAACCTCCACGGCATTTGATTTTGGAGGCACGACTGATCCTTCCTGGCAAGCCAGAGGGGATTCCGGTCCATGCCTTAATTGACTCTGGGGCTACCACTAACTTTATGGATTCGGCCTTTGTGGCCAAATGGGCTGTTCCCCAGTGTCCAGTGGATCCGCCCATGCTTGTGGAGACCATCGATGGTCGAGTGCTCCTGTCCGGGCCTATCACGGCCGCCACGCAACCCGTGTGTATGGCCATCAGTACCCATGTGGAGGCCATTCAGTTTTACGTCACTTCGGATCTGCACTTCCCCGTGGTCTTGGGACTGGCGTGGCTCCGGGCGCATGATCCACAGATCTATTGGTCTCAGAACTTGGTCACATTCCCAAGTTTGCAGTGCGTGGACCACACCCGCCATATCTGTGCCGGCCAGGTGGAGGGTTCCTCAGGGGTTTCCTTGCCTCCCGAACTGTCCGACTTTGCTGACGTGTTCAGCGAGTCAGAGGCGGACCAATTACCCCCGCACAGGCCCTACGACTGCTCCATTGACCTAGTCCCTGATGCGCCTCTTCCAGTGGGGCGTTTGTACTCCATGTCGGAGCCCGAGTTGGCTGCATTGCGGGACTCCCTGACAAAGAACTTGGCTCGTGGATTCATCCGGCCCTCGTCCTCGCCAGTGTCTGCGCCCGTGCTCTTCGTCAAAAAGAAGTCGGGCGAGTTACGGCTTTGCTGTGACTACCGGAAACTCAACGCTATCACGGTGCGTAACCGCTACCCGCTGCCCCTCATCCCCGAGCTCTTGGACCGACTCCGGGAGGCTAAGATCTTCACGAAACTGGACCTGCGTGGAGCTTACAACCTCGTCAGGGTTCGGCCGGGTGATGAGTGGAAGACAGCGTTTGGTACTCGCTATGGACATTTCGAGTACACGGTGATGCCGTTTGGCCTGACCAACGCCCCCGCTGTGTTTCAGCATTTTATGAATGACATCTTTCGGGATCTGTTGGACCAGTTTGTTGTGATTTACCTGGACGACATCCTGATTTACTCCCCGTCGCGTGAAGCGCATCATCAGCATCTCCGTCAGGTCCTGCAGCGCCTCCGGAAACATCGGCTGTTTGCCAAGTTGGAGAAGTGCCAGTTCTACCAGGTGACCATTGATTTCTTGGGTCACCGCATTTCTCCTGAGGGCATCGCCATGGAACCGAGTAAAGTTGAGTCGTTGCAGAGTTGGCAACCCCCGCGTCGTGTGAAGGATGTTCAGCGACTTCTTGGATTTGCCAACTACTATCGGACATTCATCCCTGGCTTTGCTGCCTTGACAGCCCCCCTCACCCGGCTCCTGCAGAAGAAGACTCGGTTCCAGTGGAACGCCCCCGAACAACAGGCGTTCCAAGCTTTGAAGGACGCCTTCATGAAGGAGCCCATTTTGAAGCATCCTGATCCGCAACGGCTGTTTGTCGTGGAGGCGGACGCCTCCGACATTGCCATTGGGGCCGTGTTACTCCAGGCAGCGACGCCCAACGGTACCCTTTTCCCTTGCGCGTATCACTCACGGAAATTGAATCCCTCGGAGCGCAACTATACCATCTGGGAGAAGGAGCTGCTGGCCATCAAGGCGGCGTTCGAGGCTTGGAGGCATCATCTGGAGGGGGCGCGGCATCAAATCGAGGTCCGGACGGACCACAAGAATCTGGAAAGCCTGCAGACCGCTCGGAATTTGAACCAACGCCAGATCCGGTGGTCCCTCTTCTTTGCGAGGTTTGACTTCCGGGTGCGGTACATACCAAGCGGGCACAACCAGAGAGCGGATGCTCTGTCCAGGAAGCCCGAGTACACCCGAGTGGAAGACAAGCTTCCGCCCAGGACCGTGATCCCCGTTGAGTCTTTTGCTGCGGTGCGGGAGCCGGTGGATATACGGGCTCGGATCCGGGAGGCGCAGCAGCAGGAGGCGTGGGTGGCTCAGCGGAAGGAAGAGGTGGGGCCAGATTCGCCTTGGTCGGTCACGGATGGACTCCTGTATTATCGTGACCGGCTCTATGTTCCAGGAGGGCCACTCAGGGGACTCGTCCTCAGCCAATGTCATGATAACCCGGCTGCGGGGCATTTTGGCCTGTTCAAGACTCTGAACCTGGTCTCCCGTACATTCTGGTGGCCCCGAGTCCGACACGATGTCCAGTCTTATGTCACCTCCTGCGTCCCATGCAGGCAGGCCAAGTCAGCGACAGGGGCCCCGCCTGGTTTACTGCAGCCTTTGCCAACGCCCAAGAGACCCTGGGGGGCTGTGTCCATGGACTTTCTGACGGATCTACCCCCATCCTCCGGCTTCACGACAGTGTTTGTGGTGGTGGACATGTTGACCAAGAAGGCGCACTTCATCCCCTGTCGCGGCTTACCGTCAGCTCGCGCCACTAGTCGCATGTTCATCCAACAGGTGTTCCGGCTGCACGGCCTTCCCGATAGAGTCGTCTCCGATAGGGGGGCCCAGTTTACAGCCCGCTTCTGGCAGGAGTTGATGCGGGCGTTGGACATTAAGGTTTGCCTCTCGTCCGCGCATCATCCTCAGACCGACGGGGGTACCGAGAAGGTCATCGGCATCTTAGAGCAGTATCTGCGCTGCTACGTTAACCTGCAGCAGGACAATTGGGTGGACTATTTGGCCATAGCCGAGTTTGCCTTTAACAACTCGCAGCACACCTCTACGCAGATGACACCGTTCTTGGCCAACGTGGGTTATCACCCCCGGTTTTTCCCCCTTTCTCCCGTGGACTCACCGGAGCCGGCAGCGAACGAATTCATGGCGGAGTTACAGGCGATCCATCGGTTGGTGCGACGGCAGCTGGAGAAGGCCAAGGCCGACTACAAGAGGTTCGCCGATCGATCGAGAAGGGATACGCCTCCATTATCGGTGGGGGATCGGGTCTGGCTGTCCACCAGGAACCTACCATCCACTCGGCCGGCGAGGAAGCTGGACCACCGTTACCTTGGACCGTTCCCAGTCGAGGCCGTCATCAACCCGGTCGCCTATCATTTAACTCTGCCACGTTCCCTGCGCGTGCACCCCGTCTTCCATCGGTCCTTGTTGGTCCCCGAACAACCGGCTTGTCCACTTCGCCAAGCGGAACCTCCCCCATCAGGACCTCGTGATGGCGACAGTACCCCCGAGTACGAGGTCGCCAGCATCAGGGATTCCCGCTGGCTGAAAGGTCGCTTCCAGTACCTGATCGAGTGGAAAGGGTACGGGCCGGAGGACTTCACATGGGAAGACGTGACCGCCGTTCATGCCCCTGCGTTGGTGACTGCTTTTCACGAACAGTTCCCATCCCGACTGCATCCGGATCGGCAGACCCGGGGGAAGGGCCCTGCGGTGCGGGATAGTGTTGTGACTCAGGGCCAGCCTGTGGGTCCGACAGCCAGCTCCGATGTATCGGATGACTCAGATGTGGGGGAGGAGGGAAACGAACCGGCTGATGATGATTTGGAGGCTTTGCAGAGTCCTCAGCCGGGGACCTCTTCTCAGCTGTGTGAGCCCGAGAGTGCGGAGGATGATGACCCACAGCTGGCCCTGTTCAAGGACGCCCGACGCAGGAGGCAGTCGAGCAGGAACAAACAAAGAAAGGCTATGGGACTCCTCGGGAGGAGGCACAGGGAGACCACGCCCTGAGCTCTCTATAAAAGGAGTGTTTGGGGAGGGGCTGGTTGCTGAAAGCAACTTTTCCGCTTGAGAAGACAAGCTCTAGTGTTTTTGTTAACTGCGTAATTAAATCTTGGCAGAAGCCTTTTAGCCTTGGACGCTCTCCAGACTCTTCTTTTTGAATAGGGGTTGCGAGAAGAGGGCTGGTTCAGAACACCTCTGTCCTAGTCCTATTAGACCTCTCGGCGGCTTTCGATACCATCGACCATGGTATCTTGCTGCGGCATCTCAGGGGATTGGGAGTGGGAGGCACAGTTCTTCAGTGGTTCTCCTCCTATCTCTTGGGACGCTCGTAGTCGGTGTTGGCAGGGGGGCAGAGATCGGCCCCTAGGTCTCTCGTTTGTGGAGTCCCTCAGGGGTCGGTTCTCTCGCCTCTCCTGTTCAACATCTATATGAAACTGCTGGGTGAGATCATTCGTGGTTTTGGAGTTGGGTATCATCAATACGCCGATGATACCCAACTTTTCATTTCGACCCCAAACCACCCCAGTGATGCCCTCGCTGTGATGTCCCGTTGCCTGGAGGCGGTTCGGGTCTGGATGGGGAGGAACAGACTTCAACTCAACCCTGACAAGACTGAGTGGCTGTACATTCCGGCATCCCGGGACATTCAAAATGTTCCATCGCTTTCTATGGGGGGTGAGCTCTTAACCCCCGTGGATAGGGCTCGCAACTTGGGAGTCCTCCTAGATTCACGACTTACCCTGGAAGACCATATAGTGGCCGTGACTAGGGGGGCTTTCGCCCAGGTTCGCCTGGTGCGCCAGTTGCGGCCCTATCTGGACCAGGATGCCCTGTGTACGGTCACTCATGCGCTCGTGACCTCTCGCCTAGACTATTGTAATGCTCTCTACATGGGGCTTCCCTTGAAGACCACTCGGAGGCTCCAACTGGTACAGAATGCAGCCGCGAGAGTTGTCTTGGGAGTTTCCCGGTAGTCCCATGTTACACCTTTGCTCCGTGAGCTGCATTGGTTACCAGTTGTCTTCCGGGTGAGGTTCAAGGTCTTGGTTATGATCTTTAAGTCCTTACATGGCATGGCTCCGAGATACCTCGAGGACCACCTGCTGCCGGCGTCAACTCCCCTCCGCCCTGTGCGTGCCCACAGAGAGGGCCTCCTCAGGGTGCCTCCGGTCAGGGAATGTCGACTGGTGGCCCCCAGGGGGAGGGCCTTCTCTGTGGGTGCTCCGGCATTATGGAACCAACTGCCGGTTGAGCTCCGGATGGCATCGGACCTCCGATCCTTCCGTCGTGGGTTGAAGACCCACTTGTTTGAGTTAGCTGGTCTGGCCTGATGGGGAATATGGGTTTTTAATTGGTTTTTATTATTCTATTATTGTTGTATTTTAATTGGGCATGGTTTAATTCTCTTTTAATTTTTGTATAGCTATTTATATATGCCCTGTGAACCGCCCTGAGTCCCTAGGGAGAAGGGCGGTATAGAAATCAAATAAATGAAATGAAATGAAATGAAATAAATCCTGGTTGAAAAATAGACTTTTAGTGACATCTAGTGGTGAAAAAGTAAACAGTACTAAGACCTTGCTTTGCACTTTCCTTGCAAGGAGTGACCTTGGCTTGAAGCCCAAACAGAACTAGACTCTTTGATGTGCCTGAACTTCTCAGCCTTTCAGATTGCATCTGGAAAAGAGCCTTGGTGGAGCAGTGGGCTAATGCCTCCTTAAGTAACACCAGCTGCCTGCAATTAGTGCAGGTTCGCATCCCACCAGGCTCAAGGTTGACTCAGCCTTCCATCCTTCCGAGGTAGGTAAAATGAGGACCCAGATTGTTGGGGGCAATTAAGCTGACTTTGTAATAATGCCGCTTGGGGGTGTGAAAGCCCTAATAAGCAGGCATATACATAGAATGAAGGCTACTGCTAAGTTTGTAAAGCCGCCCTGAGTCTTCGGAGAAGGGCGGGATATAAATGGAATTAAAAAAAAATAAAATAAAAAATAAAATAAAAGGAGAAAAAAAAAACTCTTTGGGCTGATTTTCTGCATGATGGATTACAGTTATAAACTATTTTGAAGCCAGCTAGCTTTCCTGGATTACAAACATCGTTTGAGCTGCAGGTGTTAAGAATTACTCAGACACAGAGGAAATCTGATTCTTGGTTATTCTTTCTGGGAGAGGTCCTATGGATTACTAATTTGGAACAGTAGGATCTTGAAGATTATAAATTTTTGACTGACTGATGATTCTGGATTTTTGGACAACTGTTTGGAGTTGGTGTTGAAAGTCAAAAGTGGATTACATTTTTTTTCTTCTCTTTTCTTCTTCTTCCCAGTTCTTCTGGCTGGCATTATCCAATTACTCTCCACAGGGCAATGCTTAGTAGGAATTTTTTAGTTATCGTTTCCAGAAGAGGGTAAGGCTAAACCCTGTTCTCTTGTGAGATACATATGGTGACCTCCTTGAGATCAACATGGGGCAGAGGGATTGTAGTGAAAATCAGTTCTTGGTGGAATTGATTAAATGAAGTTGCTGTAAAGCCATATAAGGCCAGTGTTTGTTATCTCATTACAACAGTCCCATAGATTTGCAATGAGAGATGTTTTCTTTTGGGGTCTGGCATTTGCAAAATGACCCTCTTTTTGATTTATGGGAGATGTTTTCTTCCCTGTTTTATGGTTTTGTTGAAAGGAAAGTCTTCATTAGGGTCCAGTCCAAGCCGGGAATAAACAAAATGGAGATTGCTTTAGAAAGAAGGTTGTAATTTATTGAGGAGCAGAGCCAGACAGAAATATGGCTCTGGGAAAACTGACCACACATTGCTGGGAGTGGTGGGTTTCTATACCTTCTGAGGCTTTTGTGTTTGGAGTTCCTGTTCCTGTGGCATGAGCTTTGACCTGAGTGTGCCCTTTTTGTGCCCTTTTTGTGCCCTTTTTGGTATTGGTGGGTTAATCCTATTAAGTCCTAAAGGTCTTGTGTTTAGAGTTTGGGTGGCGTATATAGATTTTAGGGATCTTGTCTTCCTAATCTCATCATCTTCTAGCATCCTGGCTCCAACCTTTCTTAGTAGGATTATTAGCATTTCTATAGACCTGGTTTCTGCCTGGGGGAGAGGAGATGGGGCTGGTTTCTGGGGGCTGATTTCTGTCTTTTCTTTCTCCATGGCTGTATTCCTTTGGCAAATATAATATGCTGCTTTTTTATATATTCCCTGTTAGTCATATGATTATAGCCTAACTGGTTGGGTTGGCAATATATAAGCCATGATTTGTAATGTATTGTATCCCTTTAAATGTGTAATGATTGGCCAACGCTGTGTTCTTTCAACAGCCATAAGAGGGAGCTAGAGACATAGCTTCTCTCTCTCTCTCTGTTAGTTACTTTGGTACATTGCTTGCTGATTATTGTTGATTGTGGTTTTGCTACTGTTTGCTAAACCCAAAGAACTGTGTTTTTGACTTTTGGACTGGTAAGACGACTTTGTATTGGATAACTCTTGAACTATTGATATCTTCTCTGTACCCGTCTATGACCTGGACTGTTTATTCTTGACTTGTGCTACTCCTATAAGTAATTTTTTTTTCTTTTTTACACACCTCAGTGTATCAGTGTGGTTGCTGTGCAAACCCTGACCACTCTCAGTACCGCTTCTCCTGTGCATGTTTTCCCTTGTTGGCTCAAGAGATATGTACACTTACATAATTTGTTCCTTAGTCTCTCCTGATATTTTGAGATACATAAAAATGTGTGCATCTGTTTATTGTGTGTGGGGCCATCTCTCAATATTACTGTGTTTCCCCAAAAGTAAACCGTACCCTGGAAATAAGCCTTTGTTTTGTGGCGAGTTTCACCAGCAGAGGTGACACTCTAACCATAGCTGGGCGAGGATTTTCTGTTCAATCATATTCTGGTTCCCCAGAGGGAGGGAGGGAGGGAGCAAGGAGAGAAAATTGGCCAGAAGCTGCTCCCCCATTACTGGGTCTCTTCAGAACTGAAGTAGCTCAGAGGCAGTAAAATTTTTATTCTGAGGACAACTTTTCCACTACTATATGGTATTAGAGTAAGGGACGCAGTGGCTCAGTGGGTTAGGATGCTGAGCTTGTTGATCAGAAGGTCAGCAGTTTGGCGGGTCGAATCCTGAGTGCCGTGTAACAGAGTGAGTGCCTGTTACTCGTCCCAGCTTCTGCCAACCTAGCAGTTCGAAAGCACGTAAAAATGCAAGTAGAAAAATAGGGACCACTCCAGTGGGAAGGTAACAGCGCTCTGTGCGCCTTTGGCGTCTAGTCATGCTGGCTACATGACCATGGAGACGTCCTCGGACAAGCGCTGGCTCTTCGGCTTTGAAACGGAGATGAGCACCGGCCCCTAGAGTCGGAAACGACTAGCACGCACGTGCGGGGGAACATTTACCTTTACCTTTATGGTATTAGAAGTGGGATATTTATTTAGTTATATTTATATACCGCCCTATTCCCTGAGGACTCAGGGCGGTTTACAGGGAATTAAAAATCCAAAATACAAAAATTAAGAACAAATTAAAAAGTATTAAATTAACCCTGTAGTCAGTTAAAAAACCCCAAATTAAAAATTCTTCCTCAGTCTGGGCCCGAGAGCTGAAAAAGCCAGGTCTTCAGGCCCCGGCGGAATGATCGGAGGTCGGGGGCAGTCCTCAGCTCCACCGGCAGCTGGTTCCAGAGGGCAGGCGCTCCCACTGAGAAGGCCCTATCCCTGGGTGTCACCCGCCGGCAATCTCTCACCGGCGGAACCCTGAGCAGACCCTCCCTGTGGGAGCGCACTGGGCGAAGGGCGTTTGATGCCGGCAGCAAGTGTTCCCTCAAATATCCCGGACCCAGGCCATGTAGGGCTTTATAGGTGATAACCAGCACCTTGAATTTCACCCGGAGGGCAACCGGAAGCCAATGCAGCTCGCGGAGTAGAGGTGTTACATGGGAGTATCGGGAAACCCCCATTACAACTCGCGCGGCCGCATTCTGCACCAGTTGAAGCCTCCGAGTGGACTTCAAGGGCAGCCCCATGTAGAGAGCGTTACAGTAGTCCAAACGGGAGGTCACAAGCGCATGAGTGACTGTGCGTAGGGCGTCCCGGTCCAGATAGGGACGCAACTGGCGCACCAGGCGAACCTGTGCAAAAGCCCCCCTGGTCACGGCTCCTATGTGATCTTCAAAATTGAGCCGTGAATCCAGGAGGACGCCCAAGTTGCGAGCCCTATCAACGGGGGGTGACACCTCACCCCCCATCATTAGAGGTGGAATAACATGGTTAACCCGGGACGCCGATACGCACAGCCACTCGGTCTTGGCGGGATTGAGACGAAGCCTGAACATTAGTGGCTAACAAGGGAATCAAGAGGTGAGGTGTTTTTTTAAACAAATATTCCTCTGACAATCAGCAGAGGTCACATACCAGCCACAGGTCTTTAATTTTTTCCCCGACAGAAACTGGCAGCAATCAACAGGCTCATTGGTGCTAGGGCAGTCACACAATTGAGAAATGGCAAAGATGCCTGTATGCCAACTCTCTGTCAGAAAGGCACAGGCTATAAAGATGTCTGCTAAAGAAGATTCCTCACCAGAAGGAGGAAAGTCTGCTCAGCACCTCAGCCCTTAGAATTTGGAAAGGGAGGCTAAGAGAGACAAAGGATAAAAATTGATCTGGAGCTTTAAAAAATGGTGATTGCTGAGAAAGATCAATCAGGAGAAATATGAAAGAAGCACCAAATCCAATTAGAGCTGTTGCAATTGCAACACTGCATCTTCTACACTTCTCCCCCAAATACAACCATGCCTTAATATGTGTTTGCTGTTTTCCAGGAACCTTCCAGTTTTTGGAAGGGTCCGCCTGTCAAGTTTTGAAACTCCTTTTTTTTCTGCTGCAACAGTTATTGCTTCTCAGCTTGCCCATGAACCCACAGGGGAGGAAATCAGTTTGGAATGCAAACTTGAAAGATTAAGGAAGCAGACCATGGGAACCACGACATTTACTAGGTGTCTGGCCAAACCCAGAGATACTTTCTCAAACAATATTGCTGCATTTAATTGGTCTCCTGATCCAGAGGGAGGAGAGAGAATACTATGCTTTCACTATGTAGGGCTTGGGTGGGGTTTTGCCAGAGCTTCTTTTGCTTTCATACATGCCAAAATGATGTACTCAATAAAGTTTTACATTAAGAGATTGGAATGTCTCAAAGGTGTTTGCTTGGTTGGCATCATCAGCTGGATGTCACAGACCTTGGAGGAATTGAAATACCAATTCAGAAAGAATCATGAAGGAGATGAGGTTGAAACCTCCTTAGAAACTTTGAAGATACCTACCCATCTTAAAACAGTCCAAAGTCCAGGATAAGGTTCATATGTGTCCTCTCTTAAAGGGCTGTTTAATCCAAATATTGGGTAACGTGTGCTGAGAATAAGGAGGGTTACCAACAGTTCAAAAAGACAAATATTAATTATTAATTAATTTTATTATTTGATGATTGTGTTTGATTTTAATTTTATTAATCTAACTTTTTCATTTCCTTGGATTTTAAATAAGCTTAATTATCAAATGGAGGAAAATGAAGCATATACTGTAAACCAAAAATTGCAATCAATAATTAAAATTTAAGAACCCAAGAAACAATTTCATTATCAGTTCCCTACTTTAATCATTAGATCATCCTTAGTGTTTAGATCTGGTCTCAGGATGATAATGTAGCACTTGGGGAAGAAGATGCAGCCCAACAGTCCACCACTGGAGGCCAAGATGGAGAAAACCTGCACGGCCACCATGTATTTTCCTTTGGTGCTCAAGTAAGTGGAGAGGAAGGAGACCCAGACACTGCAGAACACCAGCATGCTGAAGGTGATCAGCTTGGCTTCATTGAAAGCTCCAGGCAGATTTCTGGCCAGGAAAGCCACCATGAAGCAAATGGCAGCAAGGAAACCCATGTAGCCAAGGACAAGATAAAACATGGTGACAGAGCCTTCATTGCATTGAAGAATGATCTCTCCAGGCTGGGAGTGCAGATCATAGTCAGGAAATGGGGGAGAAACTCTCAGCCACATGACACAAATGAAAATTTGGATAACTGAACAAGAAAGGATGATGGAGTTGGCCAAGCTCTTCCCCAACCATCTTCTCATTCTGTTCCCTGGTTTTGAGGCCAGGAAGGCCAGCACCACCATGATAGTTTTGGCCAACACAGAGGACACAGCTACTGAGAAGACAATGCTGAACATTGTTTGTCGGAGAAGACAGGTGGCTTTTCTTGGTCGGCCAATGAAGAGAAAGGAAGACAAGAAGCAAAGCAGGAGGGAGATCAGGAGGATGAAAGAGAGGTCCCGGTTGTTGGCTTTGACAATGGGAGTTTCCAGGTATTGAATGAATATGATTAAAACAAGGCCTGTGGTTAGGGACAACAGTAGAGCAATGGAGGTGAGGATGATGCCCAGCTGCTCTTCATAATAGAGGAAGGTTATGGTTTTGGGGATACATTGGACTCGGTTCTTATTTGGATATTGAACACCTGGGCACTTGGTGCATTTTTCGGTATCTGAGAAAACAAAGTAATATTTCAAATTCCAAGAAAACCTTTGTATGAGATGTGATACTGAGAGATAGGAAAGCCTCAGTAAATTATATACACTTGCACTTACACTCCAGAAAAACAAATCCCCAGTATATAAAAAACAAAAGAAGAAGAACAAGAAAGTTTCCCTCTGGTGTCACCCACCTTCCTGAGTGGAGATGGTCCCCTCTGGGCAAGGAATGCAGTCGTAACAGCAAAATGGCTCTCCTTCTCGAGCCTGCTTGACAAATCCAGGATGGCATTTTTCCACACATTTAGACTGAGGCAGAGACTAAACAGAAAAAGAAGAAATGCCAAAGAAAATGTGTCAGGACGTGTAAGATGGAGGTAGACATGAACATCAGTCAAGTTGTCTCTGGGCTTCTTATAGACAAATATGAGATCTATGACCCCTTCCAAATGGTTGCAGGGGGTACAATTGCAGGAAGATGCTTCATTCAGTTCCTCCCCTTTTCTTCTGACATATCAGATTACAAAAAAGTAGCTTTCTCCTTAACAAAGTCTGGAGGGATAAAATTGAGAAAGTATTTAACCATTAAGTGGCAACTGGTGGGTTCCTTCTCATAGTAGAATTAACATGCATTCCTCCATTCATCATAAATGCTTGATTTTAAAATATCCACAAATACTAAATTTTAGAATGAATTTTATTGTAAAATATATATTAAATTTTTATTTCATTGGATTTATTAAATTAGAATAAACTGTGAGGAAGAAAAAACTTTTGACCATCAGGATCTGGAAAGATTTCTTCTGGAGTACATAAAACATTGCAAAGCTGCTTCCCTTTGAAAGCAGTCCAAAATTATCTCCCAGTTAAGAAAAAATGGGAAATCTCCTTACAGGGAAGGGCTATCAACCTTAAATATATTCTTCATTCATATATATATATATATACACAAATATATGAACTGTCCGGTGTGACTACAGCCTGTTCGATGGCCTTTGAGATAAGGCTGAAAACAGGAAATAAAGATTTGCCCCATGTTTGGGGCCTAGCAAGGTAATCTAAGAGTTAACATATCACACACACACACACACACACACACACACACACACACACACAAACACACATATATATATATATGTATGTATGTATGTATGTATGTGTATGTATATATATATATGTGTGTGTGTGTGTGTGTACTGTATATATATATATGTGTGTGTGTGTGTGTATATATGTGTGTGTGTGTATGTGTTTATGTATATGTATATATGTATGTATATATATGTGTATATATATATATATGTATATATATGTATATATATATATATTTGTTTTCGTAGATTCTCGCGGGTGTCTGTATGTGTAGATCTAGAGTCTCGGGTTTCTTCCCGCGTTCCTTTCATCTTCAGAAAGTTGTGGCGACGTTTCGACGAAATCCCATCCGTCATCATCAGGCCGGAGTGTTCCTACTGCTGCTTCTCCATCTTTGGCTGCAGAGCATATAGTCAATCTGATTTCTGTGTTGACTGTCTGGTGATGTCCATGTGTAAAGCCGTCTCTTGGGTTGTTGGAAAAGAGTGTTCGCTATGACCATCGTATTCTCTTGACAAAATTCTATCAGCTTGTGCCCTGCTTCATTTTGTACTCCAAGGCCAAACTTGCCTGTTATTCCAGTTATCTTTTGGCTTCCTACTTTAGCATTCCAATCTCCCATGATGATAAGGACATCGGTTTTGGGTGTTAGTTCTATAAGGTGCTGTAGGGCTTCATAGAACCGGTCAATTTCATCCTCTTCAGCACCGGTGGTTGGGGCATAGACTTGGACTACTGTGATATTGAATGGTTTGCCTTGGATTCAAACTGAGATCATTCTGTCATTTTGAGGGTTGTATCCCAGTATTGCTTTTCCTACTTTTTTATTGTCTATGAAGGCTACTCCATTTCTTCTGAGGGATTCTTGCCCGCAGTAGTATACCTGATGGTCATCTGAATTAAATTCACCCATTCCTGTCCATTTTAGTTCACTGATACCTAAGATGTCGATGTTTAGTCTTGTCATCTCTTGTTTGACCACGTCCAGCTTTCCTTGATTCATGGATCTCACATTCCAGGTTCCTATGGAGAAAAAATCTTTACAGCATCGGACTTTCCTTTCACCACCAGACATATCCACAGCTGAGCGTCCTTTCGGCTTTGGCCCAGTCACTTCATCCTTTCTGGCGCTACTAGTACTAGCCCTCTGCTCTTCCCCAGTAGCATATTGGACGCCTTCTGACCTGAGGGGCTCATCTTCCAGCGTCATATCGTTTTGCCTTTTGGTACTGTCCATAGGGTTTTCATGGCAAAGATACTGGAGTGGGTTGCCATTTCCTTCTCCAGTGGATCACGTTTTGTCAGAACTCTCGGCTATGACCTGTCCGTCTTGGGTGGCCCTGCACGGCATAGCTCATAGCTTCATTGAATTACACAAGCCGCTTTGCCACGACAAGGCAGTAATCCATGAAGGGGACTTTACTGTTATAGATACTAAATTGGTTTTGAATTTAATTACGGCAGCAAGATATATTGTGGAATGGAGAAGATGGATTGAATATATTCAGAATAAATATGGGACTAAAAAGTTTCATTTAGCATTTGAATAAGTAGTGGTTTTATATTATTAGTTATTAGTTATTTGTTAGTAATATAATTATGATTATGGAGAGTTAAAGCGCGATAGAATTTAATATTTTATTCTTGTTGCTAGCATATTTTAACTTATGTTTGTAAGTCTATACCCTGTATTCAGCTCTGGGAAGTCAGGGAGGGGGGAGGGGAGGGGAGGGGAGGGTTGGGGAGAGGGGAGGGGGAGGAGGGAGTTTCTTTTTTCTATCTAAAAAATGTATTGTAAAACTTTTCAATAAAAAATAGATTCAGCATGACAGCATGAATAGTCAATAGAACTGAAGCATGCCTATCTGCCTAAGAAAATTATAGAGGTTTTACTCCACACATTCAATTCTCAGTGAAAGTTACCCACTTTTTTGGACTGGGTTTAGCCCACTTGAAACGGCTTTGGAAAAAAGAGAAAAGACATCAATATTTTCCCCACCTTGTTGAGCAACTTTAACTGTGACAAAGCATCTTGGTTGATTGTAAGTCTCTGTCTTTCAAAACTCCCCAATTGCTTGTCGATGGGATCCTCCTTGGGGAGAACCAACCTACTCATGATCCTCAGGTCTGCTGCTACGTCTCCATTCTGATCCAAGTAGACTTTCAGCAGGGAAAGATTGTACAATTCCTCCTTCTTTAGAAATGGATGGAACTAGAATGGAAACATCCAGGATTTTAAAAGCTGAAGGTTTTTTTTAATCTCATATGGTCTTTTTACATTTGAATCTTTCTTGTACTGTTGTTTAACTTGCCAATATTGGGAGTTGGGAGAACAAGTGTTGCCAATATCTTCAGAACTCAAGAACAAAGTAATACTTCTCAACCATATAGTATATTGACAAAAACTATAGTGAGGAGATATAATTGACAGAAATTGTCAATAATAGGGAACATTTTAGGAAACTCACAAATCAATTGAAGAAAACCCCCAAATATCTAGAGTATTCATAAATCCTTGAAAACTAATAATTTGTTTTTAGCAAATAATTAACAAAATGCTTCATGATGTGATGAATGGGGAGCTAGTTAATTGAGTGCTGGATGGTATGAGATAATTAAGTGGATAAAAGTGTCTCAAAATTGTACTCAATTTTCAACCTTACTAATAAAATTGTGGAGTTATGAAAAACAATTAGACCGTGATCATTGATTCTTCCATATTTTCATTAATAAAGTAGATAAATCATGATTTTGTGATGCAAAAGTTTAATAGGAAACTAATTTTTAGCATCTAGTACTTGAGACATGATTGTATGAATTAATGAATGGCAGCTACCATCTATATTAAGATTTCATTTGTAGTTATTCTATATGTAGAATGGTTACTTATTATAATAAAATGGTAGTAATATTTAATAATATGATAATAAACATATTATTTGATGATAATGTTATTTACGATCCTGTGGAAACATACAAGGTCCTCTTGAAGGAACCTCACTTGGAGAAGGTATTGCACAAAAATTTCATCAGCTTTAGTCAGGGACGAAGAAGTGGAGGAAGAGATCAAAGGAGCTGATTTTAGCCTTGAGGAAAGACAACAAGGAGAAGGGCTATGTTGGTTTATAGGGGCTTAAAGTCAGAAGGAATCTGGGAACATTTTTTCAATGCAATGCTCTTCCAATAAGTATGAGATGTTGTGCAGAAGCTTAAGATCTTAAACCACAAAGCTCAGAAAGCACCAAACACCCTGAAAAGGAATTTACTTTGATGGATCCTTGTTGGGACCCCATACCTTCCACGGCTGCAGCCTCGGAGCCCCCAACCTCTCTTCACCCTTCTTCCTTCTCCTCTGGGATTTGGATGCAGCACTTAAGGCATGGGCCAGAATCTTTATGACACTGTAAGGAAGGCCTTGATTTAGGATCCGCATTATATATTTTTTCTCTTGGGTCTCCACTGGTGCTTTCCGGGTGCATCTTCTCCGGCCTTTGACAGAAAAGGTGTGTTTTGAAATAGAACAGTGAAAATACTCATCTTGAAATTTGCTTTTCACAAAGAAAGGATTTTGATAGGCATCATCTTTCCTCCAACTCTTTTTCCACTGAAAAGGAAAGGTCCAAATACTATGGACATACTTGAGATACCATTCATTTCCCATGACATATACTCCAACCATTGTCATGATCCAGACTTTTCCTTCAGTGGGTCCTGGCAAACCTTCAAATGTTGAATGGAAAGGAAGAATTCTGTTCCAAATGGCAGCAAATTCTATGAAGTGAACAAAGACGTTGACTTGTCTCCACTTAGAGAGGGCATCCCTGAGGGGTGCTGTATGTCCAGTCATTGAGAATCGTTGTGATATAACAACACAAATTCTATTCCGGAGAAGCATTGGAGTAAGGGTTCTCATGAAATTCTCTCCCTTCTCTGTGTCTGGAGCAAAAAGACCAATGAGGGTCCATCCAAAATGGAGAAGCAGTAAGACAATTCCTGGGTACTGGAATCCTTCTTTGGGGAGCATTGGATGGAAAAACGGGAATTGACTTTTATCACTTAGAGCCTCTGAAGCAATTCTCTCACTGATCTGAAAAAACAATGAAGAATTGTGTGCTATATTTTGGGTTCTACCAAGACCAAAATTTTAGCTTTTAATAAATCCAATATTTTTCTCATGCATATATTAGAACAGTTTCTTGTTGATTAGACATTAGGCAATATCAAGATACAGAATGTAAAAGACAGAACATTAAAAAATAACATATAAATGTAGAATTTTTTAAAAAATAGTGCAATAGAATAAGTATAAAGAATGAAAATACTAATTCTTTATGAATCAGAATTTACCACAATTGGACTATTATTTCCTTCCAAAAAGGGCTTTATTGTATATAGTTTTTGAATTCTGAACACAGAGGAAATATGTTTATTTTTAACATTAGGATCACAGTAGGTTATTTCTCTAAAGTGCAGTCCAAGATTTTGATCTCCCTCTTTCTTATACAATTGATATGCATAATAATAGCTGTATTATGTCTTCTATCTCTGGAGCTCCACAAATACAAATATATTCATTGTAAGATTTGAAAGATTTAACTCAATATTTGTCAATTTGGAAGGTACATTTGTAGCAGCTATTGCATTTCAATGTGCCAACCTTACAAAGTATTATTATATTTTTCCTGGTTTTGAAAATCTTGGATTGTTAGTGCTACAATTTTTTTAGATTTTTTCTTCAATTGTAAAAAGACAGGGAGACCACAGTTCCTACTATAATTAGTTGGTTATACACTTCAAGAACTTTTTAACTGAAATTTGTTTTTTTCTAACAGAGTTTGGGGACTCTGACAGTTTCCATAGCATTAATTTTGTAAATAAATAAATAAATAAATAAATAAATAAATAAATAAATAAATAAATAAATAAATGCCCCAATTTTATAAATTATATAAATTCCCAATTCTGCTCTGAGGGCAGCAGCTGAAGTCCTTTTATCCACCCTCAAGATACTTCTCAGATGATGCGATCGGATTTGTTCTAGTAGCGATATAAAATTAATCCCAAAGTTCAGCTCAATATAAGTGCATAACGGTAACGTTGGTATTTTGTATTTAATAATTCAGTCCAAGGAACTAGCATACCTATGATTTTTTTTTAAAAAAAATTAACAGTGCATTAACTTGTGCCTTCTAAATGAGCTCCTTTGATGTTGAGGGAGGCGAGATCCAGTCACAGAAAAAAGTTCCACCAGGTAAGGAAATGTGTGAACTTGCTCTGTTGCCTCCTCATCGATTAGCCCTATATGGCAACACTGTTATTTTCCAAAGACCATCACTTTTGACTATGACTCATCCATAATGAGATAATTATTATGAGAATAGGAGCCAAATCCTCTTAACAGCACATGCAACCCAAATGTCATATCAGCAGCAACCTTTATTTGCCACATGGTAAGAATTATTTATTTGTTATGGTTCCAATGAGCCCAAAACACAAACAAGAACATAAGGGGCCATGGAGGTCTTCTAGTCCATCCCTGCCATAACAAGTGATCCTATACCATTCCAGACAAAATGAATTTCCAGTCTCTTTTTAAAACCTCAGGTAATGAAGCACCCACAACTTCATGAGGCAAGCCATTCCACTGATTAATTGTTCTCACTGTCAGTACTTGTAGAAAGAGCTTTGAGCAGGGACAATATTCTGAGTTCCATTTTAAGGGCAGTCAATTTCTTCCATAATATTTCTTTGTTTATTGTGTCAAATGCTATAGAGGCAGCAAACATTATTTCCTCTGACTGATATTTTTATAGTTAGATGGTTCAAGACAAAAGAATTGTCAAATCTGCTTAAAGACTGCTCGTGCTTCTACGAGGAATGCAGTTTTTACCCACATACTATCAACTTTATTCAAGGGGAAGCTGGCATGTATTAAAACCACAATATCTGTTAGACAAATGGGCCTGCAATTGCTAGCGTCCATTTCATTCCATTTTAAAAATATTTTTTAAACTACAATTGCCATCTTCGACCCAAGTGGGTATGGTGGATATTATTTATATATCTAAATGAACCTGCCAATAGAGGGTTCCACCAGCTGGGATATTTCTTGAATTGTTCAGGTGGTAGAAAATCTTCTCCAGAGGCTATATTATTCTTCTGATCTTTTATGATGAATTTGATCACGATCATTTTAAGGCAAAAATAAGATGCTGTATAATATATTTTAGCTTTTTTATATATAAAATGGTTAATAAATGTTAATGCTCCCTACAGACTCATAACACATATATGTTTCATCAACAGTAAGAAAGATAATCCAGCGGAACACTGTTTATAAATCTAGGATTTGTTCTTGATTGAGAATATCATTACC
This sequence comes from Vipera ursinii, assembly GCF_947247035.1. Lineage (NCBI taxonomy): Eukaryota > Metazoa > Chordata > Lepidosauria > Squamata > Viperidae > Vipera > Vipera ursinii. The sequence goes on along the minus strand of NC_139513.1, from coordinate 1,927,336 downwards.
TTGGCTAATATCATGAAACAAATGTGAGCTTCCCATCAGTGCTACACCTATTTATTGTGCAGAAGACTCTTTGATTCAACACACAGCCTCTCCTCACCTTCACAAGTGTGCGGCAGAAGCCCTCAAAGCATTCAGGATGGTGTCATGGTGTCATGTTTCTGTTTTGAACCTTGCTCCTCCCTCCCACTGTTGCCTCAATCCCCAGTCATGAAACCTACAAAGGCCACAGTGAAAAGGAGTTATTGAATTCCATAGAGAAAAAGTCGTTTTGATCTATCACTCGCACATCAATTTACCAGATAGAGGAAAAACAAACACAAACCTGGGCAACTTTGTAGGGGCCTCCTAATGTTGACATCTGGATGGAGATATCTTCAAGAGCTGCATCCAGAAGAGCCAAAAGGTTGTCCTTCCTTCCACAGCTGTAGTTGGGAACATTGGCTTCTCCAGAAGAGAGCAAGTCAAGCAAGGCATCTGAAGTGCCGAGTGTGTTCAAACAGTTGTCATAGAGGTTGTAGCCAAGTGTGCGATTGTACAGGAGCTGGTGATGTTTATTAATCACTTCAATATTGAAAATCAAACGTAGTATTCTTTCCTCTTCATAAGGTATACTAGTGTAAAACCATGTTCATGTTAATATTAACATCAACAGCAAAATCTAAACACCTTTTCTCTACTTAATCCTCTTTTTCTCCACAAGCTAACTGAGACTTAATCCAATATTGACCCAAAATCAGAGGCAAATGATAGCTACCCGTCACCGTTTAATATTGTAAATGTTGAGAAGATAGATAGCATGGAGATAGTTCTCCAAAAGGATTAAATTAGAAATATTCTATTTGTAACAGTATTAATTTTCATCAGCCCAGTAAACAGGTTGCAGAATATTTCAGTCATTAAAGTAGCACAATCATAAAAGGGAGAAGATATTTGATAATTGACCCAGAAAAGTGATTCTAAAAACAAGTCATCCTCTATTCTTATAAAAAGCACGTGTAGAATATCAATCAGTGGGTATAAAAATACAGAAATGACCTGGGCAGTGGAAACTTAAACCATCACTACTTTCAAAAAACTTTAGTATTCAAGTCATGAATTTAGGACTGAACACAGAGAGGAAAATAATGTGGACTTTTTTCAGGTTTTAATTGCCTCGTGTTTGGATTGGAGCCTCTCCCAGAAAATAAGACAAAAGAGAGAAGCTGTGGAAATCAAAAGGATTCAAAAATTAATTAGGTCCTGCAATATAGGAGTAAGTAAAATAAAAAAGAGAAAAAAATAAGATTATTAGAACTGCAAATGGAGGAATGAAACTCCTTCACAGTGAACGACTTACAACTGAATCCGACTAGAAGGAGCCACGTTGAAAGGTAATGTTGCAGGTGCTATTTCTGATGGAGAGATGACTATACCAATGAGAAGTTCTCCTGGCCTATAGTAGCTCCATGGCTTTTCTCCATCCTGGTGGTCCAAATTCAGTGGGCACTTCATCCTCAGCTTCCCAGAGAGTGGCTGGGACACCAGCAGCATCAGAAGCAGAAGCAGAAGCAGGAGGGCCATAATTCATGGGTTGGAATCAATCTCCTTCCTACTTCTAAAAAAGAATTAGAAGAATTTAAAGCACTCTGACAGGGTGGAATATCTTGTGGCTTTCCAGCAATAAACCAAGTTTCACCTGAAAGAGAGAAAAAAGTACATTCAAGAACACAGCTTCTGAGAGTCACAAAAAACATAAGCTGTGATATTTATCCTTTTCTGATGCAAGATCCCTTCCATGTTGCTTCAGTCCAATGTTTACATCAAAGGCAATCACTGGAGACATAGGAGAAGAGGTCTCAGAGATAAGGATGGTGATGATTGCGAGTGAAAAGGAGTTTCTCCTCTTGGGACCTTGAACTTCTTCTATGTAAGGAGGGGTGACTGCAGAAAAGCACATTAGTGAAAAATCACAGTATTTTGTCATCGTCTTAGTCTTTCCTGTTAGGACATGTCCAGAAAGCCCTGGTGGATGGAGATAGTTCAACAGCCAGGAAAGTGACTTCTGCTGTCCTTCAATGGGGTCTCTTGCCTCCAGAGGATGCTAGGGAAGGTCACCCAGAGTTATGGAGTTTGGTGCCATTCTAGGTTGGTGACACTTAACTCTATTTTTATTTTTATTTTTATTTTAATTGCATTTATATCCCGCCCTTCTCCGAAGACTCAGGGCGGCTTACAAGCTTAGCTTCATTCTATGTATATGCCTGCTTATTAAGGCTTTCACACACACACCCCAAGCGGCATTATTACAAAGTCAGCTTAATTGCCCCCAACAATCTGGGTCCTCATTTTACCTACCTCGGAAGGATGGAAGGCTGAGTCAACCTTGAGCCTGGTGGGATGCGAACCTGCACTAATTGCAGGCAGCTGGTGTTACTTAAGGAGGCATTAGCCCACTGCTCCACCAAGGCTCTAGTGTTGCCTGTGCTTTATCTCTATGGAAGCACTCAGTATCCTTGAACCCAGCTTTATGTTAAGAGTTTGGAATTTTCTTTTCAATGAGATTTCCATGTATTAATCCTAATTTAGAGCTGATTTTATCATTCCTTGTAACTGAAGTGAAATTTCATTTGCCATCTGTTCTAGAAAGATCATTTTTTGGCATGAGAGCTGGCTAAGAGGCAGGAAAGTGACAGCCTGCGATGGCACCATTGGCACAGAGAGGGAAAATTGTAGAGTGGGTAGACATTTTTGTTTCCTTGACACTTTCTGTGTTGTCTTTCCATACTGATACAGTGAGAGCCATTAAATTTTGATGTTTCTTGGTTTAAATAAAACAATTGTGCTGTTAGGTCTGCAGTTGTGATGGTGGCAGCGCCCGCAGTGTGGCGGATAGTATGACCTGATTTCTTGCCATAACCATACAGGTATTGGTTTAGGCCAGGGACCTTGTGGCAGTTCCTCTGGTTGTGTAGATGCACTTGGTGTTTTGCGGAACCTGTGACATTCCCATCTCTGAGGCTTGCTTAGTCTTCCCTGGAAGACTTACAGGTGCTTATAGTTTGGATTCCTTATGTTCTGGTTTGTCTTCCTTGATTGTTGATAGATTATGTTTCTTATCTGGAGGAGGGAACGTTAATATATCCAGCTTGGCCTAGAAGAGAGAACTGGGGGGTTGAGTGACAGTGGGAGCTGATGGGATGGGCAGGTCCATCCTTACAATGAGGAGCACAGGATAACCAATATCCCAGGTCCATCATTTGAAAGTTGTCCCACTGTATTGTCTTCAGCTTCCACTCTCAGTGCCTGGCTACCAGATCTTTGGTGGCTCCAGATACCGGCTGTTCTTTTTGAATGCCAATTGGATGTATAACATGGCTTCTCTTGTCCATGATGTTACCTGCCCTGTCTCCCTGAAGCCTAGTTGTGCCCAAAGGGGAGGAAACCTCTCCTCAGTTGCAAATGTGGCCACCTACTTTGTGGGTTTGCCTCAGTGAGAGCCCACTTTGCCTTTTACTTGGTTCCTGCATACTCAGGAGGGATGTGTCCTCAGCCCCCTTGACTATGCCATAAGGAACTTTGGTAAGCTTAAAACTTGTCAGGATATGAGAGCCCAAGTAAGTGGAGGAGGGTTGGCTGTGGTCATCCATGGTTTATTATAGGCTATAAACAGGTTGCACCCAGAGCTTTCTTTTGCATCAGGGAGGTTGCAAGAAAATTTCCCCACCCTGCTGAAGTATTTTGTGTGAATGTGGACCTTAAAAGAAGATAAGGGCCACGCCCAGGTTCGAACAAGCTGGCCTGGCCTGATGGGATGGGGTTGGGTTTTTATTACTTTTAATGTGTTTTAACGTATTGTAAGAGTTGTGGGCATTTTGTTTAATCTCTTTTAATTTTTGTATTTTGTCTTTTAACATGTATTGCCCTGTTCACCACCCTGAGTCCTTTGGGAGAAGGGCAGTATACAAATAAAATTAATAATAATAATAATAATAATAATAATAATAATAATAATAATAATAATAATAATAATAATAACAACAACAACAACAACAACAGCAACAACAACAACAACCTCCAGAAGTAGGCCATGGTTAAAAGTTGCAAGTGTGAATGCAGCCATTGGTGAAGTGAGCAGGTTAAGTGGGTTGTATGGCTATGACCAGAGACAGTCTGGTGTAGTGGTCAAGGTGTCAGACTAGTAACCAGGAGACCATGAATTTTAGTCCTGCCTTGGGCACAAAGCCAGCTGGGTAAACCTTGGCCAGCCAACCTCTCAGAGCCCTGGGAAAGAGGCAATGGCAAACCACTTCTGAAAAACCCGGTCACCCATGGTCTTCCTGATTACTTTCACACACAGCCAGTTGAGGCTGTTGGGGCTTCCTGTGTCCGGCTTCAGTTTTGCAAAACCAGCCAAGTGGACTATAATTTGCTAAACATGGGCATTGTTTTTTAATCTGTTTGCTCTCTGTAAAAGCAGCAGGAAAACTCCAATCCTGATCATGACAGTGAGTTCCAAGTCCTCATGAAGGCTGCGGACAGGCTGATGAAGTCAGGGTCCTGGAAGGGCAGGAGAGCTGCAGAAGGTGGCTGTCCCTTCCTTTCCAGGGCAGGGAGGGTTTGCTGGAAAAGAGGAAGGGTGGTGTAGCCCCTTCGTGATCCAGCTCAAGCAGCCTCCGGCATGGTTGGAAAATGTTTCCTTGAGGGAGAAGCCTTCCTAGCAGACAACAAGGGTGGGAGAGCAGCAGTGACATCACCGCAAGGGTGGCTTCACAGATTGGGGGAGGGGGTCCAAGTCCATGTACCCCCTTCTGTTAGCAGCACAGTGCAGCATGGATGGTCAGGCAGGAACCCCTTTAGGAGGTGAGTCCTGGGCACCTGCAGTCTAGGAGAGCTCACCTGAGTCTGAGGCGTTTGCACCCCTGTGTGCATTTGGCCAGGCTCACCACACCCAGCATTGGTGGGACCCCCTCAGTCCCCTTTGCATGACTCAGTTGCAGAGGCCCTGCAAGTGTGTTGTGTGAGTGTCTCACCAGGTGGCTGACAGTTGTGTGTGCTCTGCAGAATTGAACTGACCATCATGTAAGTGTGTGCTCTCCTTAACCTCTTTCCTGAGCTGGGTGGAGTCATCAACTGAATTAATGGGTGAAGTTCACAGCTCCTGTTTAGGCCATCCAGGTTTTTTCAGGCATTTCTGCATCATTTTTAGCAAGCTGGGCACATCTCAGCCTAGCACTGACCACAGGGAGGGGCAAAGGTTTTGGGCTTCAGAGGGAACCAGATTAAAAGGGGCTTTTTTCTCCTTGGCATTCCTAAAGAAACGTCTAAGCAGCGGGGGACTTTGGTCGTCCATAGACCCCTGGCAATATTGACTGAGACTTCAAAACTTTAAATGTAAAGTTTAAGTTTAAATTTAAATTAAAAATATTAAAATTCCAGTAGCTGGGAACTTTGTCCTGTGCCAATGTGTGTAGAAAGTTCATCATGCTAAGCCAGCATCTGCTTTAGATATTTTGGCATGACACATTATTTATTTATTTATTTATTTATTTATTTTATTTATTTGTTTTATATACCGCCCTTCTCCCGAGGGACTCGGGGCGGTGTACAGAGCAACGTATGTATACAGTTAAACAATAGAAAAAACAAATGAACCCCAAGAGCTGTCAGGCCAGGCCGGCCTGTTGGAACAGGTAAGTTTTTAAGTCGCGCCGAAAGGTGCGAAGGTCGGGGGCCATCCGGATATCGGTAGGCAAGCTGTTCCAGAGGGTTGGCACACCCACTGAGAATGCCCTCCCCCTGGGGGCCACCAGCCGGCATTCTTTGACCAGTGGCACTCTGAGGAGGCCCTCTCTGTGGGAGCGCACAGGACGGTGCGGTGTTGACGTTGGCAGTAGGTGCTCCCGTAGGTATTCCGGACCCATGCCATGTAGGGCTTTGTATGTCATCATTAGCACCTTGAATTTCACTCGGAAGGCAACCGGAAGCCAGTGCAGCTCACGGAGGAGAGGTGTGATATGGGAGTATCGGGAGGCTCCCAAAAGTGTTCGTGCAGCTGCACTCTGCACCAGCTGAAGCTTCCAAGTGGCTTTCAAGGGCAGCCCCATGTAGAGAGCGTTGCAGTAGTCAAGGCGAGAGGTCACAAGTGCATGGGTGACTGTACGCAAGGCATCCAGGTCCAGATAAGGTCGTAGTTGGCGCACCAGCCGAACCCGAGTGAAGGCCCCCCTGGTCACAGCTCCTATGTGATCTTCCAAGGATAGCTGTGAGTCTAGGAGGACACCCAAGTTGTGGGCCCTATCAACAGGGGGTAATAATGCCAATGTAGCAGTTCTCTTCCCTTAACCTAAGTTAAGGGTATTGTGTGAACTCACCCAGATTTACCACAAACCATCTATGTGATGGCCAATGCAGTCTGTTTGCAGTGAAGATGGAAAACTTTTAATAGGTCCTGCCTTTGGATTCAGGGTCCCTGGCTATCCAGCATGGCCACATTCACAAGACAAGAGATCAGTCTAGTTTGTGGTCCTGTTTTGCAAAGGAAGAAGCATCTCAGGTTTCACCCCCGAGTTCCCCTTTTCCCAGCCATTACCTTGTCTTGTGTGTCATGTCTGGGGTTTCTCTTGAAGAAGCAGGGAAGGAGGGAAGAGACAATGGTTGCCTGGGAGCTCAGCCACCTGTTGTGATTCAGCGTCAGCCTGTGGTTCCGGCAGCTGGGTCGGATGATTCTGAAGAGGAGGAGGGGTTTGGAGAGCCTTTGGTGTCAGAGGGAGGTTCTGATGCACTGCAGGACTCTCAGCCTGGCCCCTCCCATCTTGTTCAGACTCAACTAGTCCTGATAACTAGTTTTTAACTAGCAGATTTTTATTTTTATTTTATTTTTATCCTGGTCTCACTATTACATCAGTCTTTTTATATTGCTGCCCTTCAACATTAACTTTCAAAATAAATTAAACTTTTGTTTTAACTCAGTAGGAAGCGATTCCAGTTCTGTGACATGTTCAGGCACGAAGTAGTCCCCGGGGTTTTCTCTTTAACCGCTATTATGCCAACAAACGTCAGATTTCTTTTTCTTCAGCCACAGGTGCCGGGTATTCCCTCTGGGTCCAATTTCAAGCATGGAGCTTTCCAACCTCTCAATTCTTGCTGACCGATTGAATTCTAGCTCTGCCCTATCATTTTGAATCCTATGGGGATTATTCCCCTTTCATTTCTCTCCAGAGAAGGGCCCAACAAACTCTGAGTCCAAGAACTAGTTGAATTAGCCGGGGATCTCTGGTGTGAGAGAGAATTATTATTATTATTACCCTCAAAGTTTCAGCTCTGCTCTTGGGCCGAATCCTCCAGGGGAGACTTTGGGCAGAGACAGATGGAATCAGCTGCAGTTCGCTTCTCTCTCTCCACAACCTCTGGAGACAAGCTGTTCCACTGATTAATTGTTTTGTCAGGAAAGTTCTCCTTAGTTCTAGGTTGGTTGAAAATCTGTAAGTTACTTTGACTCTGAGAGTTAAAGAATAGAAAGAAGGATGGAAGCAAGCTAGTCCCTCCTAAAGTAATATTCATAATTCACTGACTCATTGGTTCAGACTATAAAAATAAACCATGATTACAAATTGCAAATGTGAATTCAGCCATTGGTGAGGTGACCAGGTTAAATGGGTTGTATGGCTACAATCAGAGCCAGTCTGGTGTAGTGGTCAAGGAATCAGACTAGAAACCAGGAAAGCATGAGTTCGATTCCTGCCTTGGGCACAAAGCCAGCTGGGTAAACCTGGATCAGAGAACCTCAATTTTGAACCAATCAGTGGTTCCGTGTCCAGTTCTCACTGTTGCTTCTTGACTCACATAGATGAGGCCGAGAACTTCCTAATTAACCATGAATATACCTACAAAGCTTAAAGCAGTCCAAAGCCCAGAACGTGGTTCATATGTCTTCTCTTTTAAAGAGTTGCTTAAGCCAAATATTAGCTAACATGTGTGCACCCAGTTAAGCACATGGCTCAGTATTTTGTCAGCTGCTGTCTCAGCAGCTATGTCCCCAGGGTGAAGGGGAGACTCCGGCAAATCCTGGATAGCCAGGATGCATGCACCAGGAGCTGTATCTGGCTCCAAATGTGGCAGGGGCAACCTGCTCAGGACATCTGCATGGCCAATTTCTTTGCCCAGTTTGTGAATCAGCCTGTAGCTGTAGTCTGATAGAAAGATAGACCACCTCAGCATTCAAGGAGACAGAAACTGAGGTATCTGTTCATCATGAACAATCTTAGAAGAGGCTTGTGGTCCATAAAGACCATGAACTGGCAGCCACAAGTAGTCATGTAACTTTTTAACTCCTGCCACAATTGCCAAAGCTTCTGCAGATGACAGGGTCCTGGAATAATAGGCGATGGGAGTCTGTTTCCCATCAGCCATCAAATGGCTCAACACAGCCCCAACCCCATAGGGAGATGCATCACACGTGATGCAAACAGGCAGCTTCTTGTTAAAATGTGTGAGGACTGAATTTGAGGACAGCAGTGCCTTGACTGCCTTGAAACTCCTCTCATGGATGCTGGTCAACTGCCACTGAGTCTTTTTATCTAAGAGCCAGTGTAGCGGCTTTGCCACTGCGGCCTTCTATGGGAGGAATGTGTGGTAAAAATTCAGAAGGCCCAGGAAGGCCTGAAGCTCTCCCTTGGGGCCTGCTAGATCGCTTTTAACTTGGAGTCCGCCAGATGAATGCCATTGGCATTGATGCGGAACCCAAGAAACTTGGTTGACTCCACCCCAATCTTACACTTTTCTTTTTTTAATTTAAGTCCCATGTTGCAGAACCACTGAAGGACGGCTCTAAGCCATTCAGCCAGAATCTCTGCTGATTCCCCGGCAATGGGGACATCATCGAAATAGGGACAGACCCCTGGGATACCCTTGAGCTTGTGCTCCATCACTCCCTAGAAAAGCCCTAGAGCTACACTCACCCCGAACTGTAGGCGCTTGACCTTAAAAGCCCCCCAATGAGTGGCAATGGTTTGTGCATTGACCTTCCATCACTATGACATCTAGTGGACCTTCAAAACCCTTGAATTTCACCAGAAGTGTGGCTTTGCCTTTGACTGCCACTCGGGAGTTTTGGAAGTCAGTGAGCAGTAAATTAGACAGCTGGAGTTTGGCCCATCTGTTGCTGCAATTGCATATGTGCCTGAATGTTCCTTGGCATATAATGGAGATGGCTAAGCCAGTGTCCAGTTACATTTTGCACGGAACTCCCTGAAGCTTGACCTTGAGTTGAAGCTTTGGCTTAAGTGAGCGATGGGCACCAATGCAGAACACGCTCCTTCAGCTGGAGCAGAGCCCTACTCGGTGTTGACCCGGGACCCCGATACCTCTCCTGAATGTGTCTTCAGGTGAGCTGTCCTTCTGGTGACCTCAGCAGATGGCGGCAATGTGGCCTGGTTTGCCACATGGCTGTCACGTTGCTGTTTGGAAATGGCATTCCAAGCAGTGACGGCGGCCTCCGCAACCCATGCATCTAAGAAAAGGAACTGCCTTGTCAGCTGGCCCTGGTCCCTTCTCTGGTTCCTTCTGAAGCAACTAGACTTCACAGATTGAATCGGCATCTTCCATCCACTCGGGGTCCTCGTGGTGGACGGTTTCAGAGGTCAGCATGCTTTTGGAGGGCCATAGCACTTTAACGGCCCCTCCGGCAGCTTCGTTAGCCATGACCTCCTTCAAGGCCTCCTGTAGTGACAGAGTTTCCTTAGCGAAGAGTTTTTTCTGGAGCTCTCAATTTCTTAGTCTACAGGCTAAATGCTCCCTTAGTCTTTCTTCTAAGTCCATGGAATTGCAGAGTCAAGATGCCTGCCAAAGGGCTGCGATGAATTCCATTGCTGATTCTTTGGGCTGTTGCTCCTGCTGCTCAAAGGCGTGCCTCCACGCTATGATGGACAATTTGGGTTCGAAGTGGTCTTGGAGCTTTTTCTTCAAGTCCGCATAGGTGACCGACTCAAGTGGCGTCGGGGTGACCGTGTTTTCAGTAATGTCGAAGGTGGCGGGGCCTGTCACGCAGAGGAGGGTTGTGGCCTTCAACCCATCTATTTATTTATTTATTTGATTTGTATACCGCCCTTCTCCCTAAGGACTCAGGGCGGTGAACAGTGACATAAATATCAAAATGCACAAATACAGAAATAGAAAACAAATTAAACCCTAATGCCCAAATGCAGAAGATAAGTTACATTAAAACAATAATTACAACAGAACCCGTCAGACTAGACCGGATTGCTCAAACAGATAGGTTTTTAGGTCGCGTCGGAAGGAGCGAAGGTCGGGAGCCATTCGGAGCTCAACCGGTAAACGGTTCCATAGGTCAGGTGCGCCCACAGAGAATGCCCTCCCCCTGGGAGCCACCAGATGGCATTCTCCGAACAGTGGCACCCTTAGGAGGCTCTCTCTGTGGGAGCGCACTGGGCGGAGGGAAGTTGACGCTGGCAGCAGGTGATTCCTAAGGTACTCCGGACCCATGCCATGTAGGGCTTTGAAAACCATTACCAGCACCTTGAATTTATGCCAACCTGGTTGACATGGAGGTAATTTTTGATGTGGGAAAAGTAGGACGCCCATCTCTCTGGGTGTGTGACATCAAATTCTTTGAGCTTTCTGACCTTCGCCATGGTGAGTGGCTTCTTGCTCACAATGCCTATGTGCTGCTGGCTTCTGTGTAGGCCCTAGAACAGATCCTTCAGGCGAGGTGGTCTCCAGCATGGCTTGCTGGCAGACCATGGGGGGGGGGGGGAACGTAGTTCCTGCCAGGCTCTGTGCTGGCCTCAACCCCTAGTGACTTCAGACTCTTACGATGAAGCAGCACATCCCACCTTCATCGCCACTGTTATATCTTCAGTTCTTTTAGGCATTAAGCGAGACGAAGCGTTGAATCAGCAAACAAGTTTATTCACTCAGAACAGAAGCAGCCCTAATGGCTGCTGCACAGCTATTTATACTGTTAGCCTCTAGACAGCAACCAATAGGTTTAAAGTAACAGTTTCCTGCCCCAAGCCTCATTATCAGCTTGGAGACAGCCAGTCTGAGGAAGTGATTAAAACAGTTATGACCAATACATTACACCAGATAACGTCATGGACAAGATAAACCATGTTACACATCCACTTGGCATTCAAAAAGAACAGCCGGTATCTGGAGCCACCAAAGATCTGGTAGCCAGGCACTGAGAGTGGAAGCTGAGGACAATACAGTGGGACAACTTTCAAATGATGGACCTGGGATATTGGTCATCCTGTGCTCCTCATTGTAAGGATAGACCTGCCCATCCCATCAGCTCCCCCTGTCACTCAACCCCCCAGTTCTCTCTTCTAGGCCAAGCTGGATATATTAACGTTCCCTCCTCCAGATAAGAAACATAATCTATCAACAATCAAGGAAGACAAACCAGAACATAAGAAATCCGAACTATAAGCACCTGTAAGTCTTCCAGGGAAGACTAAGCAAGCCTCAGAGATGGGAATGTCACAGGTTCCACAAAACACCAAGTGCATCTACACAACCAGAGGAACTGCCACAAGGTCCCTGGCCTAAACCAATACCTGTATGGTTATGGCAAGAAATCAGGTCATACTATCCACCACACTGCAGGCGCGTGGCAGGCGCGTGGCAGGTCTGCCCTAACAGCACAATTGTTTCATTTAAACCAAGAAACATCAAAATTTAATGGCTCTCACTGTATCAGTATGGAAAGACAACACAGAAAGTGTCAAGGAAACGAAAATGTCTACCCACTCTACAATTCTCCCTCTCTGTGCCAATGGTGCTATCCCAGGCTGTTACTTTCCTGCCTCTTAGCCAGCTCTCATGCCAAAAAATGATCTTTCTAGAACAGATGGCAAATGAAATTTCATTTCACTTACAAGGAATTATAAAATGAGATCCAAATCAGGACTGATACATGGAGAACTCATTGAAGAGAAAATCCCAAACTCTTAACATTAGGCTGGGTTCAAGGATACTGAGTGTTTCCACGGAGATAAAGCACAGGCAGCACTAGAGTTAAGGGTCACCAAGCTAGAATGGCACCAAACTCCATAACTCTGGGTGACCTTCCCTAGCATCCTCTGGAGGCAAGAGACCCCATTGAAGGACAGCAGAAGTCACTTTCCTGGCTGTTGAACTATCTCCATCCAGCATGGCTTTCTGGACATGTCCTAACAGGAAGGACTGAGACCACTACAGAACACTGCCCCAAGGGGTGTATCTAACATTCTTTTCTCCAGCTACCCCTCCTTACATGGAAGATGTTCAGGGTCCCAAGAGCAGAAACTCCTTCTAACCATAATCATCACCATCCCTGTCTCTGAGACCTCTTCTCCTGTGTCTCCAGGGACTGCCTTTGATGTAAACATCAGACTGAAGCAACATGGAAGGGATCTTGCATCAGAAAAGGATAAATATCACAGGTTATCCTTTTTGTGGCTCATATTACAGGAGAAACAGGAGCTGTGTTCTTGAATATATTTTCTCTCTCTTTCAGGTGAATCCTGGTTTCTCAGTTTGAATCAGAAAAGCCACTAGATATTACATCCTGTCAGAGTGCTTTGAATTCTATTTTTTTTAGTAAGAGGAAGGAGATTGATTCTGCCCCATGAATTATGGACCTCCTGCTTCTGCTTCTGCTTCTGATGCTGCTGGTGTTCCAGCCACTCTCTGGGAAGCTGAGAATGAAGTGCCCACTGAACTTGGACCACCAGGATGAAGAAAAGCCGTGGAGCTATTATAGGCCAGGAGATCTTCTCATTGGTATAGTCATCTCTACAACAGATATAGCACCTGCAACATTACCTTTCAACATGGCTCCTTCTAGTCAGATTCCATTGTAAGTCATGCGATGGAGTTTCATTTCGTCCATTATCAGTTCTAACACTCTTCTTTTTTTCTTCTTGTTTTACTTAATCTTATATTGCAGGATCTGACAATTTTTTAAAATCCTTTTGATTAACACGAGGCTAACGAAACCTGAAAGAAGTCCACATTATTTTCCTCTCTGTGTTCAATCATAAATTCATGACTGGAATACTGACTTTGGTTGAAAGTAATGATTGAAATGGTTCTAATTTCCTCTGCCCAACCATTTCCATATTTTTATAACTGATCTATATGCAATGTCTGATTTTTAAAGGAATAGAAGGTGATTTGTTTTTAGAATAGCTTTTCTGGGTCACCTCAAAAATCTTCTTCCTTTAATAGTGGTTCTTCTGTAATGACTGAATTATTCTAGGCTATGAATATTAGTAATACTAAAAATAATTGTATGTTTCTGATTTGTTAAACCTTTTTGAGGACTATCCCCATCCTTAACACTAACAATATTAAAGGGTGATGGGTGACTATCATTTGCCTCTAGTTCTGCATCAATATTGGCTTATGTTTTAGCTAGTTTCTAGAGAAAAGAGATGATTAAATGGAGAAAAAGTATTGTTGTTGTTGCTGTTGATGATGCTAATATTAACATGATCATGGTTTTACACTAGTTTATTCTATGGAAAGGTACCACGTATGATTTGCAATATTGAGCTGGTGAAGGAGAAGCCTCAGCTCCTGTACAATCTCACACTTGGCTACAACATCTGTGACAACTATTATAGCACCCTCGGCACTTCAGATGCCTTGGTGGACATGCTCTCTACTGGAGAAGCCAATGTTCCCAACTACAGCTGTGGAAGGAAGGACAACCTTTTGACTCTTGTTGATGCAGCTGACAGAGACAGATCCATCCAGATTTCAACATTAGTAGGCACCTACAAAGTCCCGCAGGTTTGTGTTTGTCCTTCACTTTCTGAGTGGGGTGAGTGGGGTGTTGGTGTAATTCAAGATTATTTTGAATCATCATCATCATCATCATCATGATCATCATCATCATCATCATCATCATCATTAGTCTATACTTCTAAAGGCGATATCATGGTTCCAACTAATGAAATGCTTCAAAGAAACCTCAGGCATTCTTTACTCTAAAAGTTCTATAATAATGAGAACAAAGCTTTGGCATGGCATGTTGGGATGCCAAGATCTGAATTCCCCTCCCTTCAGCACCTAATATCTGGAACAATTCCATCCTCCAATTAGCAGTCATAAATCACATTCTTTAATCAGTTTGAAATCACATTCTCCAATCCGTTCTGTAAGGTGCCATTTCTTATTTTATTAAAAACAACCAGGGGAAACATTCTCCTCTCCCCAGCTTCATCTAATTTTAAGTGCAAAACAATTTAAAGGAAAAGGCTGCCTCTTATATTGTCAAAGCAAAGATATCCAATATTTGCAGCATTGACATCTGGGCCCCCTTACAAAAGGGATAGATCCTCTAATGTAAACAAAAGCATATGTCAGGGATTATCTCTTGGTTTGTTGGGGTTTCTTTCATGAAACTTTTTGATGTGTCAATCAGCCTTCACATTGCTAGATTTCACCCAAGTAGCTTCAGACAGCGAGTATTCCTTCCATTGTACTAGGTACTGAAATATCCCTTTAAAAATTTTAGAGTCAAGAATACATTTCACTTCGTAGTGGGTTTGACCAGCCACTATGAGGGGCCTGGGTGCCTTCTTAGGGGGAGGTCTTAAGGTGGAGTCCCAAAAAGGTTTCAGCAGGCTGCAATGGAAGACAGGGTGAACTCTCCCCCAAAGCCTAGGGAGTTTTAATTCTATTCTGATGGGGTGATGATCCTTACAATAGGGAAAGGCCCTAAGAATTTTGGTCCTAATTTCTTGCTGGGTAACTTGAGGTGTAAATATTTAGTCGACAAATCTTTTCCCCAACTTGGAATGTTCTTCAGGGAGCCCTCTTTTTATCAGCCTGTTTTTATAGGTCTCTGAAGTCTTTTTTAATGCCATTTTCATGTTTCTCCAAATTTCTTCCCACCCCCTCACCCATTGATCAAGTGTCTGGGAAGTGGAGGGCACCTAAGGGTATTTAGGCATTGGGATGAACTCTTTTCCTGTGGCTACTCTGAAAGGTGTGTAGCCAGTGCTGCTGTGAACAGAATTATTGTAAGCCACCTCGGCGAAAAGGAGGAGGTCAGTCCAGTTTTTCTGTTGGTAGGAAACAGAGCATCTGAGATATTGCTCCACCATTTTGTTAGTGGATTCTGCAGCCCCATTGGTAGCTGGATGAAAAGCAGATGATAAGCCTTCAGATGATCCAATTAATTTAAGAAAACTCCTCCAAAGGTTTGCTGTGAACTGCACTCCTCTATCCAAAATTATTCACTTAGGGGCGCCATGCAGATGGTAGATATGTTTCAGGAACAATTTAGTCAGTCATTGGGCAGATGGGAGTCCTTTGCAGGCGATAAAATGAGCCTGGTTTGAGAACAGGTCTATGACAGTCCAGATGACAGTATTTCCTCTAATTTTGGATAGATCTACAATAAAGTCCATAGACTTCCATGGTTGAGAAGGGTCTGCCACAGGCTGCAGTAACCCAGGTGTTTTCCTTGGAATTCTTTTCATGGTGGCACATACGGCACAACTCCTGATATAGTTTTCCACATCCGGCAGATGAGGTGTAGAGTTTTTAAATATCCAAAGTGTTGAGCCTGTTTTACATCATGGCTGTGTTTCAGAGCATTGAGACAGAGGGCTTCAGGCAGATACGGTTTCTTCCCCTTGTATGCCAAACCATCCTTGCATGTTAAGAAGGTTTGATTATCTTTAAACCATTGATTGGTGAGGAGCTCTCATTTTATCTTCTTTGCTCCAGGGTCATCAGGATTAGGGGTTGTACAAGGTGTGAGTTGTGCCACAGGTTGTGAAATGGAGATAATTGCCTCGTTAACCTCTTTGTGTTCGCTTTTATACTGGGGCAATCAGGATAGCACATCAGCTAAGAAGTTTTTTCCTCCTGGTATGTACTTTAGAGTGAAGTTGAAATGATTAAAGTACTGTGCCCACCGCACTTGTTTTGGGGACAGTTTGCGGTGGGAGGGGTGTCTTCAATTCCTCTAGGATTTTGTGATCTGTCCATACTTCAAATGGCACCTTGCTCCCCTCTAGATAGTGTCGCCAGTTTAACAGGCTCCACCGAATGGTGAAGGCCTCCTTCTCCCAGACTGTCCATCTCCTCTCACTTTCAGTGAACTTTTTGGAGGTGTAGGCGCAGGTTTGTAGGACTCTAGTTTGTTGTTTTGCAATAATATAGCTCCGAGTGCAATGTCACTGGTGTCAGCTTGGATTATGAAGGGCTCCCCTGGGCATGGGTGCTTTAGGACTGGTGCAGCAGCAAATAGTCTCTCTGACTGATCTGGGCTCCCTCAACATCAAAGGAGCTCATTCAGAAGGCACAAGTGAATGCACTGCTTTTTTTTTAAAAAAAAATCATAGGTATGCAGCTTCCTTAGACTGTATTATTAAATACAAAATACCAACGTTACCATGATGCACTTATATTGAGCTGAACTTTGGGATTTAATTTATATCACTACTAGAACATATCTGATCACATCATCTAAGAATTATATTGAGGATGGATAAAAGGACCTCAGCTGTGGAGACTTCCAGGTGGCAAGGCTCCGTCAATGGCAGCTGTTCCGGCCGTCAGCCCCGTTGTTTTCCGTTGGAGCTGCTAAAACAGCGACGATCAGCTGTTTTGCGGCTTGGAAACCCTCTCCTCAGGAGAAGAGGGGGGGTGAGCGTTCAGGTAGGGGTAGAGCTCCCCTAGACCCACAGAGTTTAAATTCTGGGGGTTGAAGGGTGAGAGCCCCCCCGAAGCCTGAACTAGCTCCGGACTCGGGGACTCCTCTGTTCCAAGGCTTTGGAGCGGAGCAGGACACTGCAACCATCCCTGCAATCAACAATTAACTTTGGATTACCTGGATGCAGGCAGAGCTGTGCAGGAGAATATTGGAACAGCAAGTATTCGAACTTTAACTCTGGTTTATTTTGAAAGAAAAAGTTGCAAGCGGTGTGGAAAGTGAAAGTGCGTAATAGAAATTAACTGGCTGTTAAGATGGCTTCTAAACCAACTAACATTCCTAGAAGTGCTGGTACTTCGCCAGTTCAGCATTCTTCATTACAGGCTTTGATGCCTCCTCCTGTGGCACCTGCACCCGCACCCACATTAACAATAAAAGATTTACAAGATGCTTTACAAGATGCTTTAAAAAACCAATCCCAGCAAATAGCTGAACTTATTGAGGAGAAGAATACTGAAATAAGAGCAGACATTTTAGCTGCATTTCAAGGGCTGGCAGTCTGTATTGAGCGTCTGGATGATCGTATGGAAGAGTTGAATCAAAATAATTTGAGATTGGATGCTAAAATGTTGGAAGCTGAAAATGTGATGGAAAAGATTGATGATGATGTACTTATGATACAATATAGAGATATGGAGTTTGCTGTGAGGATTAGAGGATTGAAGGAAGACCCAAAGGAAAACTTGAAAGAGTTATTGGCACAAGCCCTTGAACTGGTTTTGGAGCATCAAGCAGAAGATATTATGGGGGATATAGACAAAATATTTCATGTTAGTTCTTGGATTGCCAGAGAAAGAAAATTACCTAGAGATGTACCTAGAGCCTTGGTGGAGCAGTGGGCTAATGCCTCCCTAAGTAACACCAGCTGCCTGCAATTAGTGCAGGTTCGAGTCCCACCAGGCTCAAGGTTGACTCAGCCTTCCATCCTTCCGAGGTAGGTAAAATGAGGACCCAGATTGTTGGGGGCAATAAGCTGACTTTGTAATAATGCCGCTTGGGGTGTGTGTGAAAGCCCTAATAAGCAGGCATATACATAGAATGAAGGCTACTGCTAAGCTTGTAAGCCGCCCTGAGTCTTCGGAGAAGGGCGGGATATAAATGGAATTAAAATAAAATAAAAAATAAAATGTGATGGTTTATTTTACAAAGAGATCAATCAGAAATGTGATTATCCAAGCCTTTTATAACAATAGATTTAAAGTTGCTGAGCAAGAAGTTTTGATTCTGAAAGAGATTCCTCCAAGAATTTTAAGGAGAAGAAAAGAATTTGCTTTTTTGGTAGAGGAATTAAAGAAACGGCAGCTTCAGTTTAGATGGGAGATTCCAGTAGGCTTGGTGATGAATTATGCTGGCACGAGATATCGTCTTAATACAGTTTTGAAGGCACAAGATTTTTATTCTAACATATTGAAGGCAGGTTCTCCGCCATCTTCAGAATTTAAAGGAAGGAAGGACGAAGGAGAGCGTCAGATTCGAGTGGAGAGTATACAAGGAGCTGAAGGAGTTACTTTGCAGAAGGATAAAGAATCTCAGCAAATTCCAAAAGTTGAGCAGTCCCAGATGTCATCAGAAGAGGTTAGAGAACAAAGAATGACATGGGCTGCAATTAGACGAATGAGACAAGAACAAGAACAACAGAAAGCTACAATTACATCTCAAGAACCTACTTATAGTGAAGCAGTGGGAGGAGCGAAACCGAAGAGGCAGGTGCAGGTGGTTTTGCAAAAGGCGCTCCGAAAGCTTCAGGTAGCAAAAGATGGTGACGAAGTTTATAACCTGGAATGTTAATGGATTAAATTCCCCACACAAGAGAAAGAAAATATTTCAGTATTTGAAACAATTTAAAAATGATGTTATTTGTTTATAGGAAATGCACATTAGAGGAGCTGATCAAAAATATTTGATAAACTTTAGATTGGGTACACAGTTTAATGCGTCTGCTCCAGATAAGAAAAATGGAGTAGTTATTTACATGAAGAAGAATTTAACAGTTAATTTAATTGAAACAGACAAACAAGGAAGATATATTATAACTGAATTGTTAATAGAAGGCAAGAAAATACTTTTGGTTGGATTATATGCCCCTAATCAACAGCAAGGAGAATTTTATAAAGTTTTACATAGTAAGATAGTTCAATGGGATTATAAATCGTGTATTTTGATGGGAGATTGGAATGGTATCCTGGATGTACAAAAAGACAAAAAAGGTCTTTGTAGAAGTATACCAAATCATGCTAGATTGCCTAAATCCTTTTTTGAGATCAAAGATGACTTGGAATTGAGAGATGTTTGGAAAGAAAGAAATTTGGAAGAAAAAGATTTTACCTTTTTTTCTGATAGACATCAATCCTTTTCTAGGATTGATTTTGTATTAATTACTAAATATTTTTTTCTAGGATTAAGAAGATTAAGATATGTCCAATAACTCTATCAGATCATAGTCCAGTATGGCTGGAACTGGAAAAAGAGAGTGGAGAGAGGAGGTCTTGGAGAGTGGATGAAAATCTGTGTAGATATCAAGAAAATGTGGAAGAATGCAAAAAAAGATGAAAGAATTTTTTAATATAAATATGCATAAGGGTACTTCTATTGAAATGGTTTGGGATGCAAGTAAAGCTTATATGAGAGGAGTGTTAATATACTTGAATAATAAATATAGGTGTAAACTGGAATATAAGCGAAAAGAGTTAGAGGAGGAAATTAAGAGGAAAGAGAAGGTTTTAATTTTGAATCCATCTGATAAAAAGATTAAAGAAGCAATTACTTTGTTAAGAGGTCAGTTTAATATGTTGATGGCAGATCAAGTGGCAACCAATTTACGGTATGTTAAACATAATACTTTTTGTAATGCTAATAAGCCGGGTAGATGGTTAGCTTACTTGTTAAGGAAGAAACAAAGGTCACATAATATAGATAGAATAGAATACAAGGGTAAAGAGGTGTTTCAGCAGAATCTTATTAAAAAGGCTTTTGTTGAATTTTACTCTAAGTTATACGTTAGGGATAAGATTCAAGATGTAGATATAGATAGATATTTACAAGAAGTGAATATCCCTGTTCTTACACAAGAGCAAAGGGAAGGGATGAATCAACCAATAAATGATGAAGAATTTTTTTTAGCAATTAAACAATTAAAGGTGGGGAAAGCACCAGGAAGAGATGGCTTGACTGCCGTTTACTATAAAGATTTACAGGTAGAAATGGTGGAACCTTTAAAAGAATTATTTAGAACAATTCAATCTGGAGGAGAAGTGTCTCCATCGTGGAAAATAGCTTTTATATCGCTGATTCCGAAGGAAGATCAAGATCTTACCCAAATCAAAAATTACAGGCCAATATCGCTTTTAAATACTGATTATAAGATATTTGCAAAAATTTAGCAAATAGATTAATGAAGGTAATGCAGCAAATGATTCATAGTGACCAAACAGGATTTATAAGTGGTAGACAAATGAAGAATAATGTGAGATATATTGTAGATTTATTGGAATTTTTGGAAAGAAATAACCAGGTCTCTGCAGGGCTGATTTTTTTGGATGCTGAAAAAGCTTTTGATCAATTAGATTGGCAATTTTTATTTAAGGTATTGGAGAAAATGGAGTTTGGGGAACATTTGTTACAACCTATTAGGATAATAATAATAATAATAATAATAATAATAATAATAATAATAATAATAATAATAATAATAATAATAATAAAAAAAAGTTGGAAGGGACCTTGGAGGTCATCTAGTCCAACCCCCTGCTCAGGCAGGAAACCTTATACCATTTCAGGCAAATGGCTGTCCAGTCTCTTCTTAAAAACCTCCAGTGTTGGAGCATTCACCACTTCTGGAGGCAGGTTGTTCCACTGGTTAATTGTTCTAACTGTCAGGAAGTTTCTCCTTAGTTCCAGGTTGCTTCTCTCCTTGACTAGTTTCCATCCGTTGCTTCTTGTCCTGCCTTCAACTGCTTTGGAGAATAGCTTGACTCCCTCTACTTTGTGGCAGCCCCTGAGATATTGGAAGACTGCTATCATGTCATCCCTCGTCCTTCTCTTCATTAAACAAATAAGAGACCCCAAATGCTATTAGAATAAAATCATTTAAAACATTCTTGATTTTATATTAAGAACTGTCATCTCCCTGTCTGTTTTGCCATTAGAGAAAAACCTAAAAAAATGCTGCACAAAGAATCCAAGATGGTCAAAGTAGAGAAAAGTAGGGCCATCTTCAGTAAGGTTGGCTCACTGAAAGGCATCAGCTGCTACAAATGTACCTTCCAAGTACTGAGTTAAATCTTCCAAACTCCTTATAATGTATATTTAATTTAATTTTAATTTATTAATATTTCTATACCGCCCTTCTCCCGGAGGACTCAGGGCGGTGTACAGGGCAAGAATAAAAAACAGAAATTTACAAAAACTAAAAGATAATTAAATACATGCCCGATTAAAATACAATTGATACATAGTAAAAACCCCAATAAAAATGATAAAAAAACCCACCAATCCCCCCTCAGGCCAGGCCGGCTCGCTCGAACAAGTATGTTTTCAGATCGCGGCGAAAGGAGCGCAGATCGGGCGCCGTCCGGAGCTCAACCGGTAACTGGTTCCATAGCTCCGGGGCGCCCACAGAGAAGGATCTCCCCCTGGGGGCCACCAGTCGACATTCTCTGACCGGTGGCACCCTGAGGAGGCCCTCTCTGTGGGAACGCACAGGGCACAGGGAGCTTGATGCTGGCAGCAGATGTTCCCTGAGGTACTCCGGCCCCATGCCATGGAGGGCTTTGAACACCATTACTAGCACCTTGAATCTCACCCGGAAGACAACTGGCAACCAATGCAGCTCACGGAGCAGAGGTGTCACATGGGAGTATCGGGAGACTCCCAACACAACTCTCGCGGCTGCATTCTGTACCAGTTGGAGCCTCCGGGTGGTCCTCAAGGGAAGCCCCATGTAGAGAGCGTTGCAGTAGTCTAGACGAGAGGTCACGAGCGCGTGAGTGACCGTGCATAAATCATCCCGGCTTAGATAGGGCCGCAACTGGCGCACCAGGTGAACCTGGGTGAAAGCCCCCCTAGTCACAGCCACCATGTGATCTTCCAAGGTAAGCCGCGAATCTAGGAGGACTCCCAAGTTGCGAGCCCTATCTACGGGGGGTAATAATTAACCCCCCATAGAAAGAGATGGAATGTCCGAATAGACCCGGGATGAAGGTATGCAAAGCCACTCGGTCTTGTCGGGGTTGAGTTGAAGTCTGTTCCTCCCCATCCAGACCCGAACCGCCTCCAGGCAACGGGACATCACGTTGAGGGCATCACTGGGGTGGTTTGGGGTAGAAAGAAAAAGCTGGGTATCATCAGCGTACTGATGATACCCAACTCCAAAGCCACGAATGATCTCACCCAGCGGTTTCATATAGATGTTGAACAGGAGAGGCGAGAGGACCGACCCCTGAGGAACTCCACAAACGAGAGACCTCGCGGTCGACCTCTGCCCTCCTGTCAACACCGACTGCGAGCGTCCCTGGAGATAGGAGGAGAACCACTGTAAAACCGTGCCTCCCACTCCCAATCCCCTGAGACGCCGCAGCAGGATACCATGGTCGATGGTATCGAAAGCCGCTGAGAGGTCTAATAGGATTAGAACAGAGGAATGACCCCTGTCCCGAGCCCTCCAGAGATCATTCACCAGCGCGACCAATGCCGTCTCCGTGCTGTGCCCGGGCCTGAAACCCGATTGGTACGGGTCTAGATAATCCGCTTCATCCAGGACCAAAGGGAGCTGATGCGCCACCACACTCTCAACAACCTTCGCAAGAAAGCGAAGGTTGGAGACCGGACGGAAGTTGTTCAATACAGCTGGGTCCAAGGCAGGCTTCTTTAGAGAAACAATCTAATGGCATCCTAATATTTTAAAAAATGTATTTTCTTGGTGCTCAAAATTCAGAAATGATATATAACAAAGCTCTTTTTGGAAGGAAATTATGGTCTGATTGTGGTAAATTCTGGGTTATAAAGAAATACTATTTTCATTCTTTATGCTTATTCTATTGTACTTATTTTTCTAAATTCTGTTCTACATGCAGTCTTGTTAATGTTCTGTATTTTATATTCTGTATCTTGATTTGGCCTAATGACTTATCAACAGGAAATGTTTAATATGTGTCTGAGAAAAAAGTTAGATTTATTAAAAGCTAAAAATTGGGAATTGGTAGGATCCCAAATATAACAGAATTCTTCATTGTTTTTTCAGGTCAGTGATAGAATTGTTTCAGAGGCTCTGAGTGACAAAAGTAAATTCCCTTTTTTCCATTCGATGTTCCCCAAAGAAGGGATCCAGTACCCAGCAACTGTCCAAATTCTCCTTCATTTTGGATGGACCCTGATTGGTCTCTTTGCTCCAGACACAGAGAAGGGAGAGAATTTCATGAGGACTTTTACTCCTATGCTTGTCAAGAATAGAATTTGTGTTGTGATATCTCAACAATTCTCAACAACTAGACATACACCATTCCTCAGGGATGCTCTCTCTAAGTGGAGACAAGTCAATGTCTTTGTTCACTTCATGGAATTTGATTCCTTTTTGTACAGATTTTTTCTCTTCCATTCAGAACTTGAAGGTTTGCCAGGACCCATTGAAGGGAAAGTCTGGATCTTGACAATGACTGAACTTTTTTTTGTGAAAAAGGATTGGTTTCTTAAGCACATCCATAGTATTTGGAGCTTTCCCTTTCAGTGGAAAGAGAGTTGTAAAAATGATAATGCCTATCAAACAGATTTCTTTGTGGAACATCAATTTCAAGCTGAGTATTTTCACTGTTCTGTTTCAAAACACACATTTTCTGTCAAAGGCCGGAGAAGATGCACCCAGAAAGCACCAGTGGAGACCGAAGAGAAAAATAATAGGATGACGATCGAAAATGATGGTGCTACTTATAGCATCATTAAGATTCTGGCCCATGCCTTAAGTGCTGCATCCAAACCCCAGAGAAGAAGGAAGAAGGATGAAGAGAGGTTGGGGGCTCAAAGGCTGCAGCCGTGGAAGGTATGGGGTCCCAACAAGGATCCATCAAACTAAATTCCTTTTCAGGGTCTATTGTGCTCTCTGGGCTTGGTGGTTTAAGACCTTAAACTTCTGTACAACATCTCCTACTTATCAGAAGAGTGCTGCATCCTCCCTTCAACAACCAAGACCTTTTATATATTCAAAAAAAAGTTCCCAGATTTTTTCTGATTTTAAGCTCCTGTAAAGTAGAACAAGAAACAATGGTTGGAAACTGTTCAAAGAGAGAAGCAATCTGGAATTAAGGAGAAACTTCCTAACAGTGAGGACAATTAACCAGTGGAACAACCTGCCTTCAGAAATAGAGGGCACTCCATTACTGGAGATTTTTTTAAGAAGAGACTAGACAGTCACTTGTCTGAGATGGTATAGGTTCTCCTGCTTGAGCAGGGGGCTGGACTAGAAGACCTCCAAGGTCCCTTCCAATTCTATTCTATTCTATTCTATTCTATTCTATTCTATTCTATTCTATTCTATTCTATTCTATTCTATTCTATTCTATTCTATTCTATTCTATTCTATTCTATTCTATTCTATTCTATTCTATTCTATTCTATTCCAACATGGCTCTTCTGCTTGATGTCTTTCCTCAAGGCTTAAAGCAGCCCCTTTGATCTCTTCCTCCCCTTCTTTGTCCTTGGCTAAAGCTGATAAAAAATTTTTTCACTGTCTTCTCCCAGTGTGGTGCCTGCAAGAGGGCCTGGTATCATTCCACTGGATCATTAATGACATTATTGACAAATTAATAATACAATTATTATCATAACCTTAAAATATTATTACTATTTTATGATAATCATTAACCATTCTACACAAAGAATAATGTGAGAAAAACTACAAATGAAATATTAATACAGATTATGGCTGCCATTAATTACATTCATTTAATCATGTATGAAGTCCTGGATGCGAACATTTAGTTAGTTTCCTATTGATCAAAACCCCTCCCAACTGCCCAATGCAGAGGTGCAAAGAGGTTGTGAGAACTCTTGAAAGAAACTGCCGTAAGATGTTCCCAGGCATACATACTTGCAAGTATGTATCCGAATTATCAGCCCAAGTGCTGGAGGTGTGGCGATGAAGATGCAACATATTTTCACATATGGTGGACTTGTAAAAAGGTTAAGGCCTTTTGGATAAAAATTTGGTGGAACATGCAGAAGATTTTCAAGCAAAGGATAAAGTTTTGCCCGCAACTTTTTTTGTTAGGTATAATTACAGATGCTACGGTTGTGGACACTAAGTTGATGTTGAATTTAATTACGGCAGCAAGACTCTTAATAGGTCAATATTGGAAGAAGGAGGAACTGCCGACTATAGAAGAATGGACTTTAAAGGTTTCTGACCTGGCAGAGATGGCAAAGATTTCGGCTTATTTGAAAGATCACTCTCAAGAACGTTACATTATGGAGTGGAGAAAATGGATTGAGTATATCCAGAACAAATATGGGACTAAAAAGTTTCATGTAGCATTTGAATAAGTCTTCCTTTCTTTTCTTTTTTCTTTTTTTATATTTAATAGTAATAGTGTTTGTAGTTATCCTATATGAGCTAGAGAGTGATAGATTTTAGAGTTTATGGTTGTTAGCATTTGGATGTTCATGATTGTTTTTTTTTTGTTTTTATACCCTGTACTTAGCTCTGGGAAGTCGGGGGGGGGGGAGGGGGGGAGGGGTAGGGAGGGATGGGTATGGGAGGGGGAGGGGGGATTGTTAAAGATAAAATGTATGTTAAAACTTTTTAATAATAAAAAAAAGATGTTCCCAGGCATCTCTTCCTTGGTGAGGTGAGGCAGATGATCTCGGGCAGCGGAACCGACTCAACAAAGCAAAGCTAAACACATCACAAGAGAGCTCCAAAGGTCCCCCCCTCCTATCAATGTGGCAGCATCCTGACAGGGATCTATGGGGACCTGAGAGAAGCTGGGAATTTTTAAAGGAGACCAAAATAACTTTCTCCAAGTGTTATTATAATTTGTCCTTCACAAAATCATGAATTATTTACTTCCTTTATTAATGAAAATACAGAAGAAATGATGACCAAGGTCTAATTGCTTCTCATAACTCCCCAATTTTATCAGTAATATTAATATTTGTTTGAGTAAAATTTTTGAGACAGTTGTATCCACTTAATTATCTTATGCTATCCAGCACTCAATTGACTAGATCCCCATTCATCACATCATGAAGCATTTTGTTAATTCTTTTTGCTAAAATCAAGTTATACCACCAGCATTCACACAATAATAATAAACCTTTATTGTCAAAGTACAACATGTGTACATTGAGATTAGCTGAGCATCCCCCCGTGCTCTCTCCCCCCAACACACAGTGACAACAAACCCTCCATCCCACCACACTATGTGAACCAACTACACCACACACCGGCCTCCCAAGTCAATTCTGCATAAGATTATGTCCCATTTAAAAGCCTAACAGCCCATGGATAAAAGCTATTTTTCAGCCTGTTGGTACGGCTGGCTATATTCCTATATCTCCTACCGGATGGTAGGAGAGTAAAGAGATACCGTCCAGGGTGTGAGTCATCCCTGAGAATCTTCCTCACTCTTCCAAGGCAAGGAGCCCTGGCGATGTCATCCAGTGGTGTCAGGGGACAGCCCACAATGTCTTGTGCTGTGCTCATTACCCTCTGTAATACTTTCCTGTCCGCGGCTGTCAGACCAGCATACCAAACCACAATACCATACGAGAGGACGCTCTCTATAGTAGACCGCTCTCTATTAAGGAAGTATAACGATACGTGTGAATGAGTTCGGAGGAGCAGAGGAAGAGATGCAGGGAAGGATCAGACAAGAGGGTTTTTTTGGGGTGGGTGGAAGGCAACCCACAGCTGCGTAGTAGGCAGAGAAAGAAACTCAGATAAAATCCTCCCTAAATTTTTTGACTGTCAAAACTGATGGTGAAAGATTTGTACTTTCAGAATGCAATGTAGTCATACAATAAAGTAGAATTACTTCATCTGGTCATTTTTCCTATCTCCTCTACCTGAATGAAGATTAGCCTTGCAACTTTCTTCTTAACAAATCCTTGCTTTCAGGTAATTATCCTATTGTTTGCAAGGAGTTTATAAATACTTTAATTATTTGTGTATTTCGCTTACTTGATTGGTTACTTTTGCTATATTGTTATATATGATTGACAATTTTTGTCAATTATATTTTGTCAATATATATATTATCAGTATACTCCATAATTTAGAAATATTGCTGAATCTTTGTACTTCAGTTTTGAAAATAATGGTAACACTTTCCCCCCCAAATTCTAGTTCCATCCATTTCTAAAGAAGAGGGAGTTGTACAATCTTTCCCTTCTGAAAGTCTATTTGGATCAGAATGGAGACGTAGCAGCAGATCTGGATATTACTACTACGGTGGTTTTCCCCAAACAGGATCTCATGGACAAGCGATTGGGGAGGTTTGAAAGACAGAGACTTGCAATCAACCAAGATGCTTTGTCACAGTTAAAGTTGCTCAACAAGGTGGGGAAAATATTGGTGTCTTTTCTCTTTTTTCCAAAGCTGTTTCAAATGGGCTAAATCCAGCCAAAAAAATGGGTAAACGTCACTGAGAATTGAATGTGTGGAGTAAAACCTCTATAATTTTCTTAGGCAGGTAAGGATGCTTCACTTCTATTGACCAAGGTTTTCCTTCTGATGCTGTCATGATGAATCCAGGGTCTCATATGCTGCAGGACTTTGGTGTTAATAGCTTCAGATTCACTAGTTTTTTGTCTTCAAATATCAAAGGTGAAGGCAATTCTGTTGACCAGTCTCTGAGTTCAGATTTGGACTGAATCCAATGAAATGGAATCAAGAGTGGATGGAGGTCCTGTTGTTCCAATTGTTAAATAAGCTTCATCTTGCCTTGAATAGAGTCATTGGTTTCTCAGAATTGCAGTCCCATACTCTGGGATATTTTTAATCAGCTGAGAACATGCTTGTAGCTGCCTCTCTCTAACCCCACTGGGATAGTGGAATTTAGGAAGGAGGTCCAAGGCTTTCAGTGCACATGAAATAATAATGACTGGTCTGATGTGAGCTCATTTATGGATTGATTGATTAAATTTATTTGCTGCCCATCTCATCATGATAATGGCTTGAAAACTGAAGTACTGAAGCGTTGCTGTGGTGCAAAAAAGAGCTTGATATCAGAAATAATAAGAGATAATTTCAAGGGAAATATTAGTTAGATTTGGGCATTGGCTTGTAAGAGTGCAGTTCATCTGAAAATCCCTTGAATGCAACTGTTTATCTTGATTGTAGCTCCCTTAGGACACAGGGAGAGGTCTTCTGAACCCCTTGATTACAAGATGGTGGTGTGCTCACACGCAGCGGCCCTGAGCTCCCGGTACCGGTGTGTGGTGATTGGAATAATGTATGGATGGATGAGTGTGCATACTGTGCACACCCTAACCCCCTGAATCTTTGCACGGGGTCAGGGCTGTGTGCTTAGCCCCTACCTGTACTCACTGTACACATACAATTGAGTATCATCCGACCCATCCACCACAATCATTAAGCTGGGCTTAGATAGGGGCCTTGAGTTGAGATGTGCTAAGAGGCCCCTGATAAAATTTTAGCCGGTTATTTTAAAAGATTAGGGAGGGGGGGTAGGGAGGGAATCTTTAACCGGCACTCAGTCTGGACCTGTTAGAGGTCCTGACGGGACGGGGTCGAGGGAGGTGGCTGCTGGTTCTGGGAATGTGGGGGTGGGGCTTCAAATCCCCATGGCGATAGGGAATGGCAGCAGGTGTTTGTGCGGAGGGCCATATCAACACCTGGGATCGCGCCCCCGCTATCTCCGAGCGGTGGCGCGCTCTGACCCTCCGGTTAGCACCCTCTTGCCTGGGGATGAGGGTGATCAGGTCCCTGAGCTCAGGTTGGTCTATTTTAACGCTAGATCCGTAGTTAACAAAGCTCCCCTCATCCATGATCTGATAGAGGAGGAATGTGCGGATCTAGTGTGCATCACGGAAACTTGGCTGGGTTCGGAGGGAGGGGTGCCTCTCACCGAGTTATGCCCGCCAGGTTTCCGGGTGCTGCACCAGCCACGGGCTCAGGGCAGGGGTGGTGGGGTGGCAGTGGTTATTTGGGAGACTTTGTGTCCCCGGGAGGCCACCATTGTCCAGATGGCTGGGAGTGAATCCCTCCTCTTGAGATGTGGTCCTCGGGCTCAGTTGGGCTTGTTGCTTACATACCTGGCACCCAGCTGTGTGGCAACAGCCCTGCCTGAGCTGCTCGACACTCTCTCAGGGTTGGCGGTGGAGTTCCCCAGGCTTATAGTCCTGGGTGACTTCAACCTGCCGTCACTGGGAGGGTCGTCGGAGTTAGCTCGGGAGTTCATGGCCTCCATGATGGCCATGGGCCTGACCCAAGTTATTGAGGGCCTGACTCATGTGGGGGATCATACTCTCGACCTGGTGTTCCTATCTGGACAGTGGTTGGATGATCTGGGAGGGGGTTCTCCGTCCATCACCCCTCTGTCATGGTCAGATCACCACCTCCTGAGGCTGGTTTTCCGTTATGCCACTCCCCACCGCTGGGCGGCGGAACCGACCAGGTGGTTCCGCCCCAGGCGCCTAATGGACCCGGATCGGTTCCAGAGGGCGCTTGGGCCTATACCTATCACCCTTACCCACAGCCCAGTCGATGCTCTGGTGGAGGCCTGGGAAACGGCTGCCGCCAGGGCACTTGACTGCGTTGTACCCATGCGACCTCTGACCCGGCGCAGATCCCGTTGGGCCCCATGGTTCTCTGTGGAGCTCCGGGAGATGAAGCGTTGGAGACGAGGTCTAGAGAGCGGTTGGAGATCCAGCCGATCCGAATCCGACCGATTGCAGTTAAGAACCTTTATAAGGTCTTATCTTGCAGCGATAAGGACGGCGAAGTCTAACTACTTTGCCGCCCTTATCGCGTCCGCAGATAATCGCCCGGCCGCCCTGTTTAGGGTGACTCGCTCCCTCCTTAATCAGGAGGTGAGAGAGGATCCCTTGCGGGGACGAGCCGAGGAGTTTAGTCAGCATCTGGCGGACAAAATCGCTCAGATCCGGACCGGCCTGGACTCTGACTGGGCAGAGTCTGATGTGGAGGAATCGGGCGGTCTTGAGCACATTATCTGGACTGAGTTCGACCCTGTTTCCCCTGATGATGTGGACAGGATCATGGGGAGACTGAGCACCACCACCTGTTTGTTGGATCCGTGCCCCTCCTGGCTAGCTTATGCGGCTCGGGAGGGAACACGAGGCTGGTTCCATGCAGTAATAACTGCTTCTTTGAAGGAGGGTGTCTTCCCTGCCGCCTCGAAGGAGGCGGTGGTGAGACCCCTTCTCAAGAAGCCTGCTTTGGACCCGGCTGCTTTAAACAACTATCGTCCAGTCTCCAACCTTCGCTTTTTGGCGAAGGTTGTTGAGAGTGTGGTGGCGCATCAGCTCCCTCTGTTCCTGGAGGAAACTGATTATCTGGACCCGTACCAATTGGGTTTCAGGCCCGGACACAGCACGGAGACGGCATTGGTCGCGCTGGTGAATGATCTCTGGAGGGCAAGGGACAGGGGTTGCTCCTCTGTCCTGGTCCTATTAGATCTCTCAGCGGCTTTCAATACCATCGACCATGGTATCCTGCTGCGGCGTCTCAGGGGGTTGGGAGTGGGAGGCACCGTTTTACGGTGGTTCTCCTCCTACCTCCAGGGCCGCTCACAGTCGGTGTTGATGGGAGGGCAGAGATCCGCCCCGAGGCCTCTCATTTGTGGAGTCCCTCAGGGGTTGGTTCTCTCGCCTCTCCTGTTCAACATCTACATGAAGCCGCTGGGCGAGATCATTCGTGGTTTCGGGGTGGGGTATCATCAGTACGCTGATGATACCCAACTTTTTCTTTCCACCCCGAACCAACCCAGTGATGCCCTCACCGTGATGTCCCGGTGCCTGGAGGCGGTTCAGGTCTGGATGGGGAGAAACAGGCTTCGTCTCAATCCTGCCAAGACTGAGTGGCTGTGCATATCGGCATCTCGGGCTAACCAGGTTATTCCACCTCTAACGATGGGGGGGTGAGGTGTTACCCCCCGTTGATAGGGCTCGCAACTTGGGCGTCCTCCTGGATTCACGACTCAATTTTGAAGATCACATAGGAGACGTGACCATTGGGGCTTTTGCACAGGTTCGCCTGGTGCACCAGTTGCGTCCCTATCTGGACCGAGACGCCCTACGCACAGTTACTCATGTGCTTGTGACCTCCCGTTTGGACTACTGTAATGCTCTCTACATGGGGCTGCCCTTGAAGACCACTCGGAGGCTTCAACTGGTGCAGAATGCGGCCGCGCGAGTTGTAATGGAGGTCTCCCAATACTCCCATGTAACACCTCTACTCCGCGAGCTGCATTGGCTTCCGGTTGCCCTCCGGGTGAAATTCAAGGTGATGGTTATCACCTATAAAGCCCTACATGGCCTGGGTCTGGGGTATTTGAGGGAACACCTGCTGCCGGCATCAAATGCCCTTCGCCCAGTGCACTCCCACAGGGAGGGTCTGCTCAGGGTCCCGCCGGTAAGAGATTGCCGGCGGGTGACACCCAGGGATAGGGCCTTCTCAGTGGGGGCGCCTGCCCTCTGGAACCAGCTGCCAGTAGAGCTGAGGACTGCCCCCGACCTCCGATCATTCCGCCGGGGCCTGAAGACCTGGCTCTTTGAGCTCTCGGGCCCAGGCTGAGGAGAAATTTATTTTAATTGGTTTTTTTTAATTACAGGGTTAGTTTAATCTTTTTTAAATTGTTTTTTTAACTTTTGTATGGTTGATTTTTAACTCCCTGTAAACCGCCCTGAGTCCTCAGGGAAAGGGCGGTATATAAATGCAATAAAAATAAATAAATAAATAAATAAATAAATAAATAAATAAATAAATAAATAAATAAATAAATAAATAAGTTTGCAGATGATACCACTGTAGTGGGTCTTATTACAGATGGAGATGAAACAGCATACAGGGGGAGGTACAAAAACTATCTTTATGGTGTTTAGAGAACAACTTACACCTGAACATTGGCAAGACAAAGGAGATGGTGCTAGACTTCAGGAGGAAAAGAGAAGAACCTGCCCCACTTTGCATTGGTGGGGTTGTGTGGAGAGTGAGGAAAATTCTCAGGGACGACTCACACCCTGGTTGGTACCTCTTTACTCTCCTACCATCGAGTAGGAGATATAGAAGTACAGCCAGCCGTGCCAACAGGCTGAAGAACAGCTTCTATCCATGGGCTGTTAGGCTCCTGAATGGGAAATCACTCTATGTATGATTGACTTGTGAGGCCGGTGTGTTGTGCAATAGCTCACATGGTGTAACTAGATGGTGGGTTTGAAGTCACTGTGAGTTGGGGGAGCACGAAGGGAGGCTCAGCCAATCTCACTGTACACATGTTGTACTTTGACAATAAAGGTTCATTCATTCATACAAATCAAATTAATAATAAATATGGTGTGTATTTCCCGGTCAGATTGTGTCAGCTAATTGTATTCTTTCAACAGATAGGACCTTGTGTTGGATACATTGTGCTGAATGTCCCTTTCACACACAGGGCTTACACTCATGACCCATGTGGTGCACCAAAAGATGCCTAACTCAGGGGATCGTTCTCCTGAACTCACCTCCATCTCACCTCACTATAGTTTTAGTAACTAGTCAGCCAGTTTTAGTTTAAGTTCACCAGCAAGGCAGCCATATAAACTTAACACACACACACACACACACACACACACACACACACACACACACACACACACACATATATACACACCCTTCATGGATTACTGCCTTGTCGTGGTGAAGGGGCTTGCATAATTCAATGAAGCTATGAGCTATGCCGTGCAGGGCCACCCAAGACAGAAAGGTCATAGCAGAGAGTTCTGACAAAACGTGATCCACTGGAGAACTACACCAAACTACATTTTGCATTTTTACGTGCTTCCGAACTGCTAGGTTGGCAGAAGCTGGGACGAGTAACAGGCGCTCACTATGTTACGCGGCACTCGGGATTTGACCCGCCAAACTGCCGACCTTCTGATCTACAAGCTCAGCGTCCTAACCCACTGAGCCACCACATCCCTATATATATATATATATATATATATATATATATATATATATATATATATATATGCCTTGAGTCAGGCCAAAGCAGGAAAGAAAGAGTTAATTAGCAAGGTGCATTCAAAAAGCCTTGACAAATTCTTAACACATATTTCCCTTGCCTTCTAGCTAATAAAAGAGAGAAAGAACCTGTGGCTCAGGAAGTTAAAACAACTGCCTAATATATAATCAGCCCAGGTTTGAATCTCAGATAAAGGGTATGACTGACTGATGAGAACATAAGAAGTTCGAAATGATCATCTCAGCCTCCCAAATTCTTTATTAGCAATTTGAATAATTTATATATATATATATATATATATATATATATATATATATATATATATATATATATATATATATATATATATATATATATATATATATATATGTAGATCTAGAGTCTCGGGTTTCTTCCCGCGTTCCTTTCATCTTCAGAAAGTTGTGGTGACGTTTCGACGTGTGTGTGTGTGTGTGTGTGTGTGTGTGTGTAAATTATTCAAATTGCTAATAAAGAATTTGGGAGGCTGAGATGATCATTTTGAACTTCTTATGTTCTCATCAGTCAGTCATACCCTTTATCTGAGATTTATTAGCAATTTGAATAATTTACACAAATAATGAACTGTCATAAGTTGACTATATCCTGTGGATAAGCCTTGGGTCAGGCCAAAGCAGGAAAGAAAGAGTTAATTAGCAAGGTGTGTCAAGGATAGTTGCAGTGGCTAATGCAATTTTCACACTTTCAGTCCGCACTGTGGGTGAGTATGTATTTGTATAGTCCTCCGGATAATGTTGAGTGAAACCCTGGGCTACGAGTCTGGCCTCGTACAACGACTCACCATTCGGCTTCTTTTTGATCCTGTAGACCCATCGAGTACCAATAACTTTCTTGTTTGCTGGAGGGCTTGCAGGCGTAAACACTTGGAGTTTCTTTAGACTGTCCATTTCAGCCTGCATTGCCTTAAACCATTTATCTTGTTCTGATTCAGGAAGATGTTTGATCTGTGTGAACTTCTCAGGTGGAAGTGTAACATTACAAATCAAAGGTTTTTGTTACTTGCCACGAATACCGTTTTGTAGGGATTTCCTTTGTGGTCCTCTTGGAACGCCTCGGGCCAACTGTCCATTCTTCTTCTGTGTCATCCTCGTCTTCATCATCGTTGCCAGCGGCAGCAATGGTGGCTTGCGAAGATGGAACAGTAGGTTGAGAAGAACTCATGGAAGGAACATTATCCTGTGAATCTTGATCATCAGGTTGTGTGGCATCAGCAACATCATCTCTAGGAAATAAACTCCAGGATCGTTAGAATGAATCCTGGACCAGTCAGCATCTTCCTCAAAAGTAGCAGAGTGTGAAACCACAATAACATGATGAGAGTCAATGTATTTGCTCCATTTTGAATTATCATCAATGCCCATAAATCTCATCCTTTTTGCTGCAGGACCCCCTTTCTTTCTTTGGGCTAAAGGAATATTCACCATAGCATAGGAACCAAAAACATGGAGATGTGAGAGATCAGGCTTGTGTCCATACAACATGAAATAAGGGGTCTGATTTATCACACTACTCCAAGTACGGTTGATGATATGGTTAGCATATTTGATAGCTTCACCCCAGTATGGAAGACCAAGGTTGGCATCTTCAAGAAGGCAACGCATCATGGTTTGCAGAACCCCATTTCTGCGTTCTGCCATCCCATTTTCAGCTGGAGTATAAGGAGCAGATGTCTGATGTACTATCCCATTCTCACGCGTCCAGTCCTGGAAACGCTGAGACATGAATTCAGCACCACGATCACTCTGGATTCTGGCAATGTTGACCTCGAATTGGGTATAGACAAGACTAGCAAAGTCTTTAAAGATCTGAAAGGTCTCAGATTTTTCTTTCATAGGATATACATATCCATATCTAGAATAATTATCAACGATTGTCAAGAAATATCTTTTACCACCAAGTGTTGGTGCAAAAGGACCAACTATGTCAGTGTGTACCAAATCAAAAATGCGTGTTGACAGGCGTGTAGCGCGTTTTGGAATTGCTGCTGCTTTGGATTTGGCTTTCTCGCAGACAGCACAGTCCAAGAACACCTTACACCCCTTTAGATCCAAACCTGGCATCTTCTTCAGAACACGGAAACTGGCATGACACAATCTTCTGTGCCACTTATGGATACACCTGGAATGCAAAGGTTTACCTGTTAGTGAATTCTCAACATTAGCATTTTTATTAGGAACCCCAGGCTTGCTGTGAGCAACCTGTGTCTTTTTTGTATTTTTATCATTATTAGGAACCTTTGGAGTAGCAACAGGATCTCTCTCTGGGACGTCTCTCTCTGGGCCTGTGCTTTTTGGAACATGTATACTTGCCTGCTCTTGCTGCTTAGACTTTGGTTTTAAATAATAAACACCACCAATCAACATGGTTTCAGCAACAATATCTCCATATTTGACTATATAACTTGCTTTTTCAAGATGGTGGACCTGAAAATGAGAAAACCTAGACAAATGACTCTGACTAAGCAAATTACTACTGGCAGACGGAACATAGTAAACATCTGGAATGAGAGCATCAAGCTCTTCAATATAAACAGTTCCTTTTCCCATGACCTGAACAGGATGATTGGAAAAAGAGTAAAGTTCACGAAGTTCAGGTTCAGGCTCGTGCATCTCTGTGTAAAGCTCTTTTCTGTAGGTAACATATAATGCTGCTCCCCTGTCCAAAGTCCAAAGAATTTGTCTGTCATACTCTGGTTGAGGCTGTGGATCGTTGGTCACAACCAATGTGACAAGTGGAGCTTGTGGATCACACCTGGAATCACGACCACGACCTTGTCGTCCGCATCTACCTCTGCCTCCTCTGGAATCTGTTCCTCTGGGCTGGTATGTGACGGGCGCTGGAACTCGTTGGGGACAATCCCGGGTGGCATGTCCCACACGATTGCAGATGTAGCATCTTGGCATCCTTGGAACATAGGTCCTTCCACGGAAGACACGCCTCGCTGAAGCTCTTGATGCAGGTGGTTCCCTTAAATGTGGCGCAGCTTGCATAAGTGCCTCTTCTTCGGCTAAAATTCTGCATACATGATCCACTGTGCGTTGAGCAATAGGCACTTGATTGATCTTGGAAATAGCATCTTTCCACTCATGATTCAAAGAATTGATGATAATGCTGATCATTTGAAAATCATCAATAGGATAGCCTTTTTCACCCAGTTCTTTTCTAATACCTTTCATTTTAGTCAAATGTGCTCCAATATGTTCACCAGATTTTAATCTGGAACCATGGAACTCAGACAAAAGTAAACATGTAGACTCAATTGATGTAGGCCGATAACATGTCTCTAACTGAGTCCAAATTTGTTGGGCAGTTGCATCATGTGAAAACGTGAGCTGCAATTCAGTGTCCATTGACATCAATAATGTTGTGCATGCTCTATTATCCAAGTCCGATATGTCAGGAGTCCATGGCTGGGCAGGAGGATTAAACACCATCATGTGAGTACCTTCTCTGCGTAGCAAAAGTCCAACCTCACTGACCCATGCCCTGTATTTCTGTCCTGACTTCTTTAATTTTGAGTCACCAGCCAGTGGTACAATAGAAGGTGTTTGATGAGGAATATACAATTGAGGTACTGGCTGTGCAGGTTGTGCAATCCGACCATAACCTGCAGGGGGCACCAGTGGCATCTGTGCCTGTGCCTGGACATGCGGCAGTTGCATTGAAGCTGCCGGTAGTCTTGGTGCTGGCTGTGACTGTCTTTGAGCTGCTATTCCACCCTGGCCAGCAGGAGGCGCTGGCGCTGGGGCTGGTGCATTAGCATAACCTGCAGATGACACTGGCCTTCGCATATAAGAACCCGGTGGCAATTGCATGTGGGTTAAATATGGCTGTGTTCTGCCAGGTAGAGGGGCTTGCATAGAAGCAATATTAACAGGAGAAGCAATAGTAACAGGAATCCTAGCACCATCAGGGGCTGGAGCCTCAAATAATGGCAGAAATCTTGTATCTCTGAGCAAAGACTCCTCCATGGACAGTTGCAAGAGTGAGAGCTCCAATTCATGTCTTAATGCAGCTTCACCAGTAGATAGTGCTATAACATTTGCTTCAGGCATCACTGTGGCTCTGTATGGCCTTTGGGACAGCCCATAATCATGTGACATAGGAGCCTCCGGTTCCCATTCGTCTTGCATGACACTCAATGATGGGCGTGACTTTGGCTTTGGGGAAGAAGGAGACAATATAGCTTCTCCTTGTGGGTGTGGCAATATGGCCGGTTCATGCTCATAATTCCTCTCATATTGCTGAACCATTGACACATATTCCTTTGCCTGCTGCAAACGCCTTTCAAAACCCCCAATTTGTTCACAGTAGCCTTGCATAGCCCTATCTCGCATAGTTTGCTTGGGGCTTGAAGGAGCAGAAGGAATTTTCTTCGGCTGAACTTTAGGTTTCGCTCCAAGCCTTTGAAATTCATCTTGAGCCCCTGG
Organism: Vipera ursinii; assembly: GCF_947247035.1. Classification (NCBI taxonomy): domain Eukaryota; kingdom Metazoa; phylum Chordata; class Lepidosauria; order Squamata; family Viperidae; genus Vipera; species Vipera ursinii. The sequence continues at coordinate 1,889,957 of NC_139513.1, read as the reverse complement.
AGTGTGAACATTTTCAAAATCAGCTGCCAGGGAGCTTGGAAAAATAGAAAAAGGAGTGACTGACCTTGCATCGTCGACAGGAGCAGGAGCGTCTTCTCCAAGGCGTGTGGCTGAAGCTATCGGAGTTCTTAAAGTGGAAGGGAGATGCCCCACAGACAGACTCCTTTTCAGCCGTGGCTTCCTTCCTGACATGTTTCAGCAGTTAATCACCGCTGCCTCGCTAGCACTAACTAACTGATAACAGCTGCAGAAACATGCATCTCTAAAACATAAATCAAACCAATCTCTGCTACCAAAATGTCAAGGTAAAAATCACCTTTGTAGAGGGCGAAGGACCGTGCTTCAGAGAATGCATGATGTGCATGCAGGAAGGCAATAAAACACGACGCATAATCTTACTAAATACCTTTTACTTACAAAAATATAAAAACTAAATATATATTATAAAGAGAGCTAGCTCACTACATCCTAACATAACAGACAGTAACAGCAAAGTGAATAAAACAATAAAGAAAACACTGTGAGAACTTTTTCTAGACATGCACACTAAACAGACTGAAACCATAACATAACTAGTCATATGGGATTCGCTATGGTTACCAGATAAGTTATCACAACAGGTGCAGAGAGCAGGGGAAATGTACAGTTAGAAATGAACTTTCTGACGAACAAAAAAAACATGCAGACACAAGGTGCATTGACAAATACTTCACACACACACACACACACACACACACACACACACACACATATACACACACACACATTTGTATGTGGATCTTTGGTCATGTATATATATATGTATATATGTATATATATAAATTATTCAAATTGCTAATAAAGAATTTGGGAGGCTGAGATGATCATTGTTGTTGTTAGTTGCGAAGTCGTGTCCGACCCATCACAACCCTCAATATTTCCCAGCATTAGGCTCTTCTCCAGTGAGTCCTTCCTTCTCATTAGGTGGCCAAAGTATTTGAGTTTTAGCTTCAGCATCTGCCCTTCTAAAGAGCAGTCAGGGTTGATCTCCTCTAGGACTGAGCGGTTTGATCGCCTTGCAGTCCAAGGGACTCGCAGGAGTCTTCTCCAGCACCAGAGTTCAAAGGCCTCAATTCTTTGGCGCTCAGCCTTTCTTATGGTCCAGCTTTCACTGCCATACATTGCAACTGGGAAGACCATAGCCTTGACTATACACACTTTTGTTGACAGGGTGATGTCTCTGCTTTTTAGTGTGTTGTCTAGATTTGCCATGGCTTTCCTCCCAAGGACCAAGCGCCTTTTAATTTCTTGGCTACAGTCCCCATCTGTGGTGATCTTGGAGCCCAGGAAAATAAAATCTGTCACTACCTCCATTTCTTCCCCATCTATTTGCCAGGAATTGAGAGGGCCGGATGCCATGATCTTGGTTTTCTTAATGTTAAGTTTCAACCGAACTTTTGCACTCTCTAAAGAGCCTCTTGTTGTGAGTGAAGAAGGATTCACCCGCAACAAGAGGCTCTTTAGTTCTTCTTCACTTTCTGCCCTTAGAGTGGTATCATCTGCATATCTTAGGTTGTTGATATTTCTTCCGGCAATCTTAATTCCAACTTTTGATTCATCTAGCCCTGCCTTTCTCATGATGTGCTCTGCATATAAGTTAAATAGGCAGGGCGACAGTATACAGCCTTGCTGGACTCCTTTCCCAATTTTGAACCAATCAGTGGTTCCGTGTCCAGTTCTCACTGTTGCTTCTTGGCCCACATATAGGTTTCTCAAGAGAATAATAATAATAATAATAATAATAATAATAATAATAATAATAATAATAATAATAATAATAATAATAATAATAATAATAATAATAATTTTATTTGTATACCGCCCTTCTCCCGAAGGACTCAAGGCAGTGAACAGGGCAAACATATAAAAATATAAAGATACAAAAGTTAAAAAAGAATTAAACAATTAAATAAGATGGTCTGGTACTCCCATCTCTTTAAGAACTTCCCATAGTTTGTTATGATCCACACAATCAAAGGCTTTAGCATAGTCAATGAAGCATGACTTTTTACTAGCATGGGAAATGAGTGCAATGGTGCAATAGTTTGAACATTCTTTGGCACTGCCTTTCTTTGGAATTGGAATGCAAACTGATCTTTTCCGATCCTGTGGCCACTGTTGAGTTTTCCAAATTTGCTGGCAAATTGAGTGTAGCACTTTTACTGCATCGTCTTTTAAGATTTTGAATAGCTCAGCTGGAATACTGTCACCTCCACTAGCTTTGTTGTTGCTTGGTTTTTCTAAGGCCCACTTCACTTCACATTCTAGGATGTCTGGCTCGAGGTCAGTGACCACCTCATTGTGATTTTCAGGGACATTAAGCTCATTCTTGTATAGTTCCTCTGTGTAATTTTGCCACCTCTTCTTAATCTCTTCTGCCTCTGTTAGGTCCCTGCCATTTTGGTCCTTTATCATGCCCATTTTTGCATGAAACGTTCCCTTCATCTCTCCAATTTTCTTGAAAAGATCTCTGGTCCTTCCCATTCTATTGTTTTCTTCTATTTCTTTCCACTGTTCATTTAAGAAGGCATTCTTATCTCTTCTAGCTATTCTCTGGAATTCTGCATTCAATTGGGCGTATCTTTCTTTTTCTACCTTGCCTTTCACTTCCCTCCTTTCCTCAGCTCTTTGCAAAGCTTCCTCAGCTATTTGCAAAGCTTTCTTGCATTTCTTTTTCTTTGGGATGGTTTTGGTTGCTACCTCTTGTACAATGTTGTGAACCTCTGTCCATAGTTCTTCAGGCACTCTGTCTATCAGATCTAATTCCTTAAATCTATTTGTCACCTCTACTGTATATTCAACAGGGATATGATTTAATTCATACCTGACTGGCCTAGCGCTTTTCCCTACTTTCTTCAGTTTAAGCCTAAATTTTGCAACAAGAAGCTTATGGTCTGAGCCACAGTCAGCTCCTGGTCTTGTTTTTACTGACTGTATAGAGCTTTTCCATCTTTGGCTACAGAGTATATAGTCAATCTGATTTCTGTGTTGACCGCCTGGTGATGTCCATGTGTAGAGCCGTCTCTTGGGTTGTTGGAAAAGAGTGTTTGCTATGACCATTGTATTCTCTTGACAGAATTCTATCAGCCTGTGCCCTGCTTCATTTTGTACTCCAAGGCCAAACTTGTCTGTTATTCTGGTTATCTTTTGGCTTCCTACTTTAGCATTCCAATCCCCCATGATGATAAGGACATCATTTTTTGGTGTTAGTTCTATAAGGTGCTGTAGGGCTTCATAGAACCGGTCAATTTCATCCTCTTCAGCACTGGTGGTTGGGGCATAGACTTGGACTACTGTGATATTGAATGGTTTGCCTTGGATTCGAACTGAGATCATTCTGTCATTTTGAGGATTGTATCCCAGTATTGCTTTTCCTACTCTTTTATTGACTATGAAGGCTACTCCAATTCTTCTGAGGGATTCTTGCCCACAGTAGTATACCTGATGGTCATCTGAATTAAATTCACCCATTCCTGTCCATTTTAGTTCGCTGATACCTAAGATGTCGATGTTCAGTCTTGTCATCTCGTTTGACCACGTCCAGCTTTCCTTGATTCATGGATCTTACATTCCAGGTTCCTATGGAGAAAAAATCTTTACAGCATCAGACTTTCCTTTCACCACCAGACATATCCACAGCTGAGCGTCCTTTCGGCTTTGGCCCAGTCGCTTCATTCTTTCTGGTGCTACTAGTACTATCCCTCTGCTCTTCCCCAGTAGCATATTGGACGCCTTCCGACCTGAGGGGCTCATCTTCCAGTGTCATATTGTTTTTCCTTTTGGTACTGTCCATAGGGTTTTCATGGCAAAGATACTGGAGTGGGTTGCCATTTCCTTCTCCAGTGGATCACGTTTTGTCAGAACTCTTGGCTATGACCTTTCCATCTTGGGTGACCCTGCATGGCATAGCTCATAGCTTCATTGAATTACGCAAGCCCCTTCGCCACAACAAGGCAAGAATCCACGAAGGGGCAACATAACTAGATTCTAAATAATCTATTTTTCAAAACACACAACAGTCCAAACAGTAAAATTAAAGTCCAAATTAAGAATATTTCATTCTTAAGAATTGTTTAATTTAAAGTGGTTTAGTTGTAATAGATGGTTATAGATTCAAAATAGTTTTCAAGAGTATTTACAAAAGGGCTTCCGGTGGCGGCGCGGCACCGAAGACAGCCTCTCCGGGCTGCCCGCGGCTCAGCTGAGTTTTTTTCGCCCGAAACAGCGCCGATCAGCTGTTCGGGCAAATTTGAAGCCCCCTCCTCGGGAGAAGAGGAGGGGGTGAGCTCCCAGGTAGGGGTAGAGTTCTCCAGGGCCGCCTGAGCTTATGGCTTGGGCGGCTGAAGGATTGAACTCCCCTGTAGCCTGGGCTGCTCCCAGCTGGCCAGCGCCTCTGCTCCTGATTTCTTGGAGCAGAGCCAGGCATCTGCGACCACCCCTGCCTGAAGGAATGACTATGGATTAAAGGAGCAGGCAGAGCGATACAAGAGGAAAAGGTGAAGAGGATTATTATATTTTACTCTCCAGCTTGATGGACTTTTTTGGATTATAAATCTGAAGTGAAAGTGCGTCACAATTGGTAAAAGATGGCGGCTAAACCACCCCCTAAAACTCTTCGGAGTGCTGGAACTTCTCCGGTGCAACAATCATTACTGCAGGCGCTGCATCCTCCTGATGTATTGACATCAAAGGACTTACAAGATGCTCTTGAAAAACACACCCAGGTAATTTTGGAATCAATTAATGATAGATTTGCACAGATGGAGGAGAAATTGGAGAAATTGGAGGAGAGAATGGAGGAGAGGATGGAACAGAAGTTCAGAGTGATGAAGGTAGACATCTTGTCTTCAGTGTGTAAAGTGGCTCGTTGTGTGGAAGAATTGGAGGAAAAGCTAGAAGATTTGACTCAAAAGAATGCTATATTAGAAGCAAAAGTATTGGAGAATGAAGATAAAATGGAAAAGGAACTGAGTCTTGCTCAATATTACCAGATGCAGTTTGCCATTAGAATTAGAGGCTTAAAGGAGAATATTAAGGAAGATCTAAAGCAGCTGGTTTCTGAGGCTTTCGAAGTAGTATTGAAACAGCCAGCATCTGAAATAAAAGGAGGCATGGATAAAGTGTTTCATGTGAATTCATGGATTGCTGGACAGAGAAAGTTGCCTAGAGATGTGGTGGTATATTTTGCAAAAAGGGAAACTAGAGATGAAGTTATACGAGCTGCTTATGATACTAAAGTTGTGATTGCTAATCAAGAAGTTTTGGTCTTAAAAGAAATTCCTCCAAAGATTTTAAGGAGAAGGAAGGATTTTACATTTCTTGTGCAAGAGCTCAAGCAACGAGATATAAGGTTCAGATGGGAGATCCCAGTTGGGTTGATGGTGACGCACGAAGGTAAAAGGTACCGTCTGGTTACTGTGATGCAAGCGCGTGATTTCTACAATAATGTTTTAAATGCAACGCCATTAACACTTCTGGAAGCTGAAAAGGGATCTGGAGAAGGAGTGCATCAAGAGGCCGAAGATGGTCAGATAGAAGACAACGGTGTTGGAGGAGATCAAGATATAACCTCGTCGGATGATCCTATAGAACAGAGGGTGACGCGTTCTGCTGCAAAACGATCTAAGAAGAGAAAATAGCAGGATTTGCAGAAGTCTATGGAATTTCTATGACGTATTTATAGTCAAGTATGGGAGGTGGGAAAAGGTTTGGGTGTAGACGCAATATATTTTTATATGTGGTGGTTTTGTGGAAAGGGTGAGGTTTTTTGGATTAAAGTTTGGTGGAATATACAGAAGATTCTCAAATGGAGGTTAAAGTTTTGTTCGCAATCTTTTTTTTGTTTGGAATAATTATAGATGTGGCACTGGAAGAGGAACGGCCGATTATAGAAGAATTGACTTTAAAGTTCTCTGATTTGGTTGAGGTGATTTTGATTTTGGTTAATTTGAAAGTTTATTTGTAAGAACGTTATATCATGGAATGGACAAAATGGATGGAGTCTATTTAGGATAAGTATAGGGTTGAGAAGTATTATGTAGTATTTGAATAACTCTTTTTTTCCTTTTTTTCCTTTTTCTTTTTCTCTTTCTATCTTGGGGTTTTTTTCCTTTTTTTTGTTTTTAATATATATTTAATACTATTAAGGTTTGTTTTTGGTCTTCCGTTTTGCCACCCCCCGCCGTGGGTGTTTGGAACCACTTAGATGGTACCGCCCCAGACGCTTAATGGATCCCCAGAGGTTCCAGGCCGCGCTGGGGTCCCCACCTGCCTTCCTTGCTCACAGCTCGGCTGATGCCTTAGTGGAAGCCTGGGAAAGGACGGCCACTGAGGCTCTTGACCGAGTTGTACCCCTGCGGCCCCTGACCCGGTGCAGATCCCGTCGAGCTCCATGGTTCTCTGCGGAGCTCCGGGAGATGAAGCGTCGGAGACGGGGCCTAGAGAGTGGTTGGAGGTCCAGCCGATCCGAATCCGACCGATTGCGACTAAGAGCCTACATTAGGTCTTATCTCGCTGCAATAAGGGAGGCGAGGTCTAACCACTTCGCCACCCTTATTGCGTCCGCAGATAATCGCCCGGCCGCCCTGTTTAGGGTGACCCGCTCCCTCCTAAATCAGGAGGTGAGGGAGGATCCCTTGCAGGGTCGTGCCGAGGAGTTTAACCAACATCTGTCGGACAAAATCGCTCGGATTCGGACCGGTCTGGACTCTGACTGGGCAGAGTCTGACGATCAGGACACGGGTGGTCTTGTCGATATCACCTGGGAGGAGTTTGATTCTGTGACTCCGGAGGAAGTGGACAGGATCATGGGGAGGCTGAGCACCACCACATGTTTATTGGACCCATGCCCTTCCTGGCTGGTCTATGCAGCCCGGGAGAGGACACGCAGCTGGTTCCAGGCAGTTATATCGGCTTCTTTGAGTGAGGGTATCTTCCCCGCCGTCTTGAAGGAGGCGGTGGTGAGGCCTCTCCTCAAGAAGCCTGCTCTGGACCCAGCTGTATTGAACAACTTTCGTCCTGTCTCCAACCTCCGCTTTCTTGCGAAGGTTGTTGAGAGTGTGGTGGCGCATCAGCTCCCTCTGGTCCTGGATGAAGCGGATTATCTAGACCCTTACCAATCGGGTTTCAGGCCCGGGCACAGCACGGAGACGGCATTGGTCGTGCTGGTGAATGATCTCTGGAGGGCTCGGGACAGAGGGCATTCCTCTGTTCTAGTCCTATTAGACCTCTCGGCGGCTTTCGATACCATCGACCATGGTATCTTGCTGCGGCGTCTCAGGGGACTGGGAGTGGGAGGCACAGTTTTACAGTGGTTCTCCTCCTATCTCTTGGGACGTTCGCAGTCGGTGTTGGCAGGGGGGCAGAGGTCGACCGCGAGGTCTCTCATTTGTGGAGTTCCTCAGGGGTCGGTCCTCTCGCCTCTCCTGTTCAACATCTACATGAAGCCGCTGGGTGAGATCATTCGTGGCTTTGGAGTTGGGTATCATCAGTACGCTGATGATACCCAACTTTTCTTTTCGACCCCAAACCACCCCAGTGATGCCCTCAACGTGATGTCCCGTTGCCTGGAGGCGGTTCGGGTCTGGATGGGGAGGAACAGACTTCAACTCAACCCCGACAAGACTGAGTGGCTTTGCATATCTTCATCCTGGGTTTATTCGGACATTCCACCTCTGGCTATGGGGGGTGAACTATTACCCCCCGTAGATAGGGCTCGCAACTTGGGAGTCCTCCTAGATTCACGGCTCACCTTAGAAGACCACATAGGAGCTGTGACTAGGGGGGCCTTCGCCCAGGTTCGCCTGGTGCGCCAGTTGCGGCCCTATCTTAGCCGGGATGATTTGTGCACAGTCACTCATGCGCTCGTGTCCTCTCGTCTGGACTACTGCAACGCTCTCTACATGGGGCTGCCCTTGAGGACCACCCGGAAGCTCCAACTGGTACAGAATGCAGCCGCGAGAGTGGTGTTGGGAGTTTCCCGATACTCCCACGTTACGCCTCTGCTCCGTGAGCTGCATTGGTTGCCAGTTGTCTTCCGGGTGAGATTCAAGGTACTGGTAACGGTGTTTAAAGCACTCCATGGCATGGGGCCGGAGTACCTCAGGGAACATCTGCTGCCGGCATCAAGCTCCCTGCGCCCTGTGCGCTCCCACAGAGAGGGCCTCCTCAGGGTGCCACCGATCAGAGAATGTCGATTGGTGGCCCCCAGGGGGAGATCCTCCTCTGTGGGCGCTCCGGAGCTGTGGAATCAGCTACCGGTAGAGCTCCGGATGGCGCCCGACCTTCGCTCCTTTCGTCGCGATCTCAAGACATTTTTGTTTGTACAAGCTGGCCTAGCCTGATGGGGATCGGTGGGGTTGTTTTATCTTTGGTCTTTTAATTTTATCTCGGGGTTTTTTAGAATTGTACCTTTATTGTTTTTAATTAGGGCAATTGTTTAATCTCCTTTTAATGTTTGTATTTGCTATTTTATTCTGCCCTGTGAACCGCCCTGAGTCCTCAGGGAGAAGGGCGGTATATAAATGTTATTAAATTAAATTAAATTAAATTTTATCCTATATAAGCTAGAGAGTGTTTCTTTTTTTATTTTAGTTTTTTATATATATTTAATATTGCTAAGGTTTGTTTTATCCTATATAAGCTAGAGAGTGATGGATTTTAGAATTTATAGTTGTTAGTATATGGTTGTTTATGTTTGCTTTTTTTTATATATATATACCTTGTATTTAGCTCTGGGAAGTCGGGGGGGGAGGGGGGGAGGGGGGGAGGTAGGGGGTGGAGGAGGGAGGGGGTGGAGGAGGGAGGGGGGGAGGGAGGGGGGGAGGAGGGAGGGGGAAGGGGGGGTTTTTAAAGGAAAATTGTATCTTAAAACTTTTCAATAAAAAAAAAGAGTATTTACAAAAGATACTATTTTTTTCAAGCATCAGCTAAATTAAACATATTACATTGAGAAAAATGTTTCGAATTTCTTTCCTTATTGATTTATTGATTTCATTGAAGAGATGTTAACATAGGAAATAGATTATTTTGTTATCTAATTTTACCTTCTAAAAGACAGAAGCAGATGAAAAATGTGAGGTTCTTTTCTGTTGGCTTTTTTGAATTAGCTGTTTTAGATTCTAAAAGTTTAGTTCCTAAAGAAGTAACCTTTTAAATAATTTTAATGTTGTCTAGTGCAGGGTAGGTAAACTTGGCTCTTTTATGACTCAAGGACTTCAACTCCCAGAATTCCTGAGCCAGCATGGCTCAGCTTGGAAACCTCTCTCTTTCCACTCAGCGTGGCTGGCTCAGGATTTCTGGAAGTCCACGAGTCATAAAAAAGAGCCAAGATTGCAATAGGCTTTCCAAAGCCAATAGAGGGAGCTTTTTTTTTTTTGCAAAAAAAAGGTGCCGGAATGCCATTCTGAGCATTCCATGCGGAAAAAAAGCCCTGGTCACGAAGCTTGCAATTGAATGCAAGAAATTAGCAAGAGAGTGCAACATGAGCAAACACTTACAACATATACAAAAGGCCAATACATTACAAATATCTTTAAGGTTGACAGCCCTTCTGTTTAAGGAAATGTTCCTTTTTATCTTAACTGGGAGATAATTTTGGACTTCTTTCAAAGGGAAGTAGCTTTGCAATGTTATATGTATTCCAGAAGAAACCTTTTCAGATCCTATTGGTCAAAAGTTTCTTTCTTCATCACAGTTTTATTCTATTTCAATAAATCCAATGAAATGAAAATTTAATCAATCTTTTACAATAAAGTTTACTCTAAAATTTAGTATTTTAGATATTATATTTTAAAATCAAGCATGTATGAAGAATGGAGGAATGCATGTTAAATCCACTATAAGAAGGGAAACACTGGTTATCACTTAATGGTTAAACCTTTTCTCAATTTCATCCCTCCAGACTTTGTTAAGTAGAAAGGTACTTTATTGTAATCAGATAAGTCAGAAGAAAAAGAGAGGAACTGAATGAAGCATCTTCCTGTAATTGTATCTCCTGCAACCATTTGGAAGTGAAAAGAGATTTCATATTTGCCTACATGAAGCCCAGATACAAGTTGGCTGATGTTTATTTCTACCTCCATCTTACATGAATGGTGAGTCCTAACATATTTTCTTTGGCATTTCTTCTTTTTCTCTTTAGTCTTTGCCTCAGTCTAAATGTGTGGAAAAATGCCATCCTGGATTTGTCAAGCAGGCACAAGAAGGAGAGCCAGTTTGCTGCTACGACTGTGTTCCTTGTCCAGAGGGGACCATCTCCACTCAGGAAGGTGGGTGACAGCATAGCAAAACTTTGATCAATATGCATGTTAAAGACACATAGGAGTTTGATTGTTTAGTTCTTAATTTTCATGGTGTCCAATTTCTTCCATAATGGGAAGAATAAGAAAAATATCTTGAAGGATGAGATAAGAAGAAGGATGTTGTGGATTGCATGAGATATCTCTCTTTTATTTCCCAGTTTGGATGTTTCCATCCATATTTATCTTTCTTAGAAATAACTGTCTTCTTTGTAACTTGAGGAATGATTTTAGATCAGGGGTGTCAAACTCAATTTCATTGAAGGCCACATCAGCATTGTGGTTGCCATTGGGGGGCTGGGTGGGTGTGGTGAGCATGGGCGTGGCTTACTGAGTGGGGCATGGCCAGCTTGACATCACTCACATCGGGGGCACCTGTGCGGGCCTGGGCAGGACTGGGGCAGATTCAAGGGTCTCCGGCGGAAGGTGGGGTGGGACCGGGGCGAGCACCAGGGCATGGTCCATTGGAGGAGCTCACTGAGCCTCAGGCTGTGCATAAACTGGACAGTGGCATGAACTGCCTGGAGCCCCAGGCAGCGAAGGTCAAGAGCCCAGCCCGACCCTTGAGCTCCCACAGCACCAGGACCCCACAGCCTTGCCTTGCCTAGCCGCACTTCCCCAAGGGGGCGCCCACCTGCGCTTACCTCCTCAAGGTTGCTGCTGCTGTCCTCCCTCTCCTTGGCCAGGTTGCTTATGGTGGGTACAGCAGGACAAAGTGCATGGGTCAAAGGGAGCTCCACCCCCTCTCCATGCGAGGAGACCTGGCTTTGTAACCAAAGCATCCTCAGCAAGAGGATGGGAGACCACCAGGGCATGGTGAAAGGGCAACAGGGCTGCTGGTGGCCAAGTGATAAAGCAAGAATTCCCTCAGACCCTCCCTCCCTCTTATTCCAATTTCCTTCCTTCCTTCCTTCCTTCCTTCCTTCCTTCCTTCCTTCCTTCCTTCCTTCCTTCCTTCCTTCTTTCCTCCTTCCCCTCCTTCCCCTCCTTCCCTGCCTCTCTCCTTTTCATTTCCATCTCATTCCTTCCCTTTCTTTCTTCCTGTTTCCCTCCCCTTCTTCCTTCCTTCCCTCCTTCTCTCTGTGCCCAAGAAGGGATGAGGGGAGGGAGAGAGGTTGGCAGCACTTCTCTCAAAGAAAAAGAGTTGGAGGTCTTTAGTCTTTGAGGTCTTTAGTCCAAGCCCCTGCTCATTACCATTCCAGACAATGGAATATCCAATCCAATCTCTTGTTCTTTTTATAGTTATATGTATTGGGGATATTTTTGCTGTTTAGTGTAAGTATATTCCATTTACTGAGACTTTTCTGTCCCTCTGTATCACATCTTATCCAAAGTTTTTCTTGAAATTTGAAAGACTATGAAAGAAACATTACTTTCTTTTCTCAGATACCACAAAATGCACCAAGTGCCCAGATGATCAATATCCAACTGAGAACAGAGTCCAGTGTATTCCCAAAAGAATAACCTTCCTCTCCTACGAAGAACATCTCAGCATCATCCTCATCTCCTTTGCTCTACTCTTCTTCCTAACAACAGGCCTTGTTTTAATCATATTCCTTAAATACCTAGAAACTCCCATTGTCAAAGCCAACAACCGGGACCTCTCCTTCATCCTCCTGGTATCCCTCCTACTTTGTTTTTTGTCCACCTTTTTCTTCATTGGACATCCAAGGAAAGCCAACTGCCTTCTCCGACAAGCAGTGTTCAGCATTGTCTTCTCAATAGCTGTGTCTTCTGTGTTGGCTAAAACAATCACAGTAGTGCTGGCATTCCTAGCCTCAAAACCAGGCAATAATGTGAAAAGATGGTTGGGAAAGAGCTTGGCCAACTCCATCATCCTTTCTTGTTCTGCTGTCCAAATTCTCATCTGTGCCTTGTGGCTGGGAGTTTCTCCCCCATTTCCTGACTCTGATCTTCACTCCCAGCCTGAAGAGATTATCCTTCAATGCAACGAAGGCTCTGTCACCATGTTTTATGTTGTCCTTGGCTACATGGGCTTCCTTGCTGCAATTTGCTTCACGGTGGCTTTCCTGGCCAGGAACCTGCCTGGAGCTTTCAATGAAGCCAAGCTAATCACCTTCAGCATGCTGGTCTTCTGCAGTGTCTGGGTTTCCTTCCTCCCCACCTACCTGAGCACTAGAGGAAAATACATGGTGGCTGTGCAGGTCTTCTCCATCTTGGCCTCTGGTGCTGGACTATTGAGCTGCATCTTCTTCCCTAAGTGCTACATTATCATCCTGAGACCAGATCTAAACACTAAGGAACATCTAATGGCAAAAGCAGGGGAATGATTGTGAAATTGTTTCTTAGGCTGGTAACTTCTAATTATCCATTATTATTGGTTATATATTCTTCCTTTGGATTTGCTTGACAACTTATGTTTATTAAAACTGAAGGAAATAAATATGTGAAGTTTGTTAGTTAAATAAAAACTCAAGATAATCATCAAATACATTGATAATAAATAAATAAACAAATGAATGAATGAATAAATATTATGTTTTTTAAAACTATTGGTTTTCCTCCTTTTGCTCAGCACAGATGTCAACCAATATTTGGTTTATGCAACTCTTCAAGAAAAGAGATATATGAGTCATTTCCTGGGCTTTAAGGTGGTGTGAGCTTGGCAGGTATCTTCAAAGATAATTAGTGAGGTCTGAATCTCATCTCTTTCATGGTTCTTTATGAATTAGCATTTTCATTCCCCCCAAGTTATGGGTTCTAATGGGGAGAAGAGAGTAAGTGAAGATGACATGGTATTGCAACTCTCTCACCGGTTTTGTTTTTCCTTCTCTTTCTCCTGAGGTGCTCTTTCTCAGCAATCTTCCTTTATTTCAGCTCCAGATCAAGTTCCATCTTCTTCATGGATTCCTCTCTCACAGCCTCCAGTTCCATCTTCTCTGGGCTGAGGTGTTGAACAGACTTTCTCACTTCTGGTGAGGAATTTCCAGTAGCATATATTTATTTATGGCCTGTAACTTCCTGATAGGTTTGGCATATCAGTATTCAAGTCAATTGGACTGAAGAGGATTGAAGATAAAATTCATCCTGGTCTGGTTTGGAGAGTCAGTAACTCACTCGATCTTAGGCAAGTACAAGAAGGCTATGGGTCAACTCCCAGATTGAAATGAAAATCAATTTTACTAACGGTATCAAAAGAAATAGAATAGAATAGAATAGAATAGAATGGGACTTTGGAAGTCTAGTCCAGTCCACTGCTCGAACAGGAAAACCTATACCAGTTCAGACAAGCAACTGTCTAGTGTCCTCTTAAAAACATCCAGTGTTGGAGCATTCACAGCGTCTGGAGGCAGGTTGTTCCACTGGTTAATTGTCCTCACTGTCAGGAGGTTTCTCCTTAGTTCCAGGTTGCTTTTCTCTTTGGTCAGTTTCCAACTGTTGTTTCTTCCCTGCCCTCTGGTGTTTTGCAGAATAATTTGACCTCAACCCCTCTTCCTTGTGGCAGCCCCTCAGATACTGGAATGCTGCTATCATGTTGCCCCTATTTCTTCTTTTCTTTAGGCTTGCCAGACCCATCAAAGAAGACTGGGTGAGAATCATGCGGGGGTGGGGCCCCCAAAAAAGTGCACACTCACCTGTGGAGCTGGCATGAAATACTCCCCCCCCACACAAAATCTGCAGCCCCCCCAACCCAGACTGAAAAGATTCCCCCCTGACATTTTCTCCAGTTCTCGTTCTGCTCCGAACTATCTCCTCCATCATGCAAAGTCAAGGGAGACTCTGCCCAGAGGCCGATGACAATGCAGAAAGGAGGATTCTCATTGGTCCTTCCACTTTTCTGAGCCCTCCCAATTACAAAGTCCCAGAAAAACACCCCCTTCCCCCACCCAGTTCCGTCAATTCCACCTCTGGGGCTGGGAGACTCAGCATCTTTCTGCCCTCTCTTTGGGGGTGTTTCTGGGTTGGCATCCATAGGCTCTCCCTGATGCTGCTACTGGTGGGGCTGCTGACCTGGATCCCTGGAAGCCAATGGGGGGAAGGAGACCAACCAGTAAGGAGGGGGCCAGGAGGGGGAGGAGATGGGCTGGGGGGAGGAGATGGTTGGGAAGCACCCCTGATACTCGTGGGAGGAGGGGAGGAAGAAAGCTGCTGGCTTCCAGACATGTTTTTGGGAAACGGGTCGAGGGTAAGAGTCATGGAAGTCTGCAACAGTTTTGATCTCTGCGTGGTCTCCTCCCCCTTTTTCCCTACATCCATATTTCCAAATATAAATTTTAAAAAATTGTAACTGATTTGTCTTGGCTGAGAGTCTCTTAATGTTTTCTACTGGCAAAGTATAAAGTTCACACAAAAAGCATCCTCTTATCCTCGTTTCTTAAGTTCATCATCATCACTTGGTGGAGCAGTGGGCTAATGCCTCCTTAAGTAACACCAGCTGCCTGCAATTAGTGCAGGTTCGCATCCCACCAGGCTCAAGGTTGACTCAGCCTTCCATCCTTCCCAGGTAGGTAAAATGAGGACCCAGATTGTGGGGGGCAATTAAGCTGACTTTGTAATAATGCCGCTTGGGGTGTGTATGAAAGCCCTAATAAGCAGGCATATACATAGAATGAAGGCTACTGCTAAGCTTGTAAGCCGCCCTGAGTCTTCGGAGAAGGGCGGGATATAAATGGAATTAAAATAAATAAATAAATAAATAAATAAATAAATAAATAAATAAATAAATAAATAAATAAATCATCATTTTAGCTATTCTCTGTCCACTGTAGGATGAAGGTCCCTTCCTTATGTTTCCAACCTGAGCTTTCTTTTGCCAATTGGCCTTGCAATACTTGCTGATGTCATTGATCCAGCTTGTTTCGGGTCTCTTTCGTGGATGCTTTTTATCAAGTGGGATCCATTCTATGAGTGCCTTGGTCCACCTGCCATCGGTTCTTCTTGCTATGCAACCGGACCATTTCCATTTCAATTCTTTTACTCTGTTGATATATCGTATATTTTTGTTTGTTCTCTAATCCATGTGCAGCTCTTTCTGTCTTGTACTTTTCCATGGCTCTTTGTGCCTCTCCTAGCTTTTGTATCGATTGTGAGATTACTGTCCATGTTTCATCAGCACATGTTAGAGCAGGTAGCACACACTGATTGAAAACTTTTCTCTTCAGGCATAGGGGGAGGCTGTTTTTGAAAATTATACTTAGCTTGCCAAAGGCCTGCCAACCATATTTAACATGCTCTTCAATTTCCTTTATTGTATCACCTTCCACTGAGATCAATTGGCCAAGATATATGTAATGGTCTACTACGTCTGATTCTTTTCCAGATATAAAAATTGTTCTTTCTTTGGTGAATTTATTATACATAACCTGGCTCTTCTGAAGGTTTAATTTTAAGCCAAATGGTTCTCCTGCTTTGTGCAGCTCTTGTACATATCTTTGTAGCTCTTCTGGGTCTTGTGAGAAGAGAACATCATCTGCAAATCTTAAGTGATTTAAATAGGCACCACTGATTTTTTATTCCATCTTTTGCTCAGTCTAGTTTGTGAAATACTTCTTCAAGGCAGGCTAAGAATTCCAGAGAGTAGCGTTCCCTTCATCTCTCCAATTTTCTTGAAGAAATCTAAATTTAAAGGTAAGTACCAGCACCTTAAATCTCACCCGGAGCGCAACCAGTAACCAATGCAGCTCACGCAGGAGGGGTGTAATATGGGAGTATCGGGGTGCTCCCATCACTACCCGTGCAGCCGCACTCTGCACCAGCTGAAGCCTCCGGGTGGTCTTCAAGGGCAGCCCCATGTAGAGAGCATTGCAGTAGTCTATACGGGAGGTAACGAGTGCGTGGGTGATTGTACGTAGGGCATCTCGGTCCAGAAAGGGGCACAACTGGCATACCAGGTGAACCTGGGCAAATGCCCCCCTAGCCACAACTCCAATATGATCTTCAAAACTGAGTCGTGAATCTAGGAGGATGCCTAGATTGCGTGCTCTATCAACGGGAGGTAACACCTCTCCTCCTATAATCAAAGATGGAACCTCTCGGACTAAACAAGATGTCGGTACGTAAAGCCACTCAGTCTTGGCCGGGTTGAGCCGGAGCCTGTTCTTTCCCATCCAAATCTGTACCGCTTGCAGGCAATGGGACATCACATCGAGAGCATCACTGGGTTGGTTCGGGGTGGAGATGAAAAGCTGGGTATCATCAGCATATTGATGATACTTCACCCCGAAGCCACGGATGATCTCTCCCAGTGGCTTCATGTAGATGTTGAACAGGAGGGGCGAGAGCACTGACCCCTGAGGCACTCCACAACTAAGGGGCCTAAGGGTTGACCTCTGCCCCCCTGCCAACACCATCTACGAACAGCCAGAGAGGTAGGAGGAGAACCACCGCAGAACGGTGCCTCCCACTCCGAACTCCTCAAGACGACGCAGCAAGATACCGTGGTCGATGGTATCAAAAGCTACTGAGAGATGTAATAGGACCAGGACAGAGGAATAACCCCTATCTCGGGCCCACCAGAGATCATTCACCAGCGCGACCAATGCTGTCTCCGTGCTATACCCGGGCCTGAACCCCGATTGGTACAGATCCAGATACTCAGTTTCCTCCAGGACCAAAGGGAGCTGCCGTGCCACCACGCTCTCAACAGCCTTCGCAAGAAAGCGAAGGTTGGACACAGGACGAAAGTTGTTTAAAATAGCTGGATCCAATGCAGGTTTCTTAAGGAGGGGCCTTACCACCGCCTCTTTCAAGGTGGCAGGGAAGTACCCTTCACTCAGTGAGGCATTGATAACTGCTAGGAGCCAGCCTCCTGTAACCTCCCGAGACGCATAGACCAGCCAGGAGGGACACGGCTCCAACAAACAAATATAAGGAATGGTTGCTGGAATTGGCAGAATGCTGGATCCTGATGGGAGGGGGACATTTGGAGCTCTCCTATGATGTGCTTAGCGTTGCTTTGTTGACTCGGTTCTTCTGCCTGAGGTCATCTGCCTCACCTCACGAAGGAAGAGATGCCTGGGAACATCTTACCACAGTTTCTGTTTGGAGTTCTCACAACCTCATTGCACCTCTGGATTGGCTCTTATGGACTGGGACATTGGGGTGTGTGTGTTGAAGAATGGGGTTTAGCCTAACAATTTCACCTGGGAACATCAGATTCTGCCTGCCTTCTCTTGCTGTCACTAACTCTCAATAAAAGTTCCTCTTGAAACGATGCCAGCATCAAGAGTTCTGCTTTCTTGAGGGATTCACCTGAGTCAGGGCCTTACAGCTTCCAGAAAATAAAGATATGATTTTGTGTTAGAGAGAGGTGCATGAGTAAAATTCAATAGGAAACTAACTAATTGTTAACATCCAGGACATGATACATCATTGTATGAATGCAATGAATGTCAGCTATAATCTGTATTAATATTTCATTTGTAATTTTTCTCACATTATTCTATGCATAGAATGGTTACTGTAGTTGTTGTTAGCTGCGAAGTCATGCCCGACCCTTCGCGGCCCTATGGACAACATTCCTCCAGGACTTCCTGTCCTCTACCATCTTCTGGAGTCCATTTAAGCTCACACTTCAGTGACTCCATCCAGCCACCTCATTCTCTGTCGTCCCTTTCTTCTCTTGCCCTCAATCTTTCCCAGCATGAGGCTCTTCTCCAGTGAGTCCTTCCTTCTCATCAGGTGGCCAAAGGATTTGAGTTTTAGCTTCAGGATCTGGCCTTCTAAAGAGCAGTCAGGGTTGATCTCCTCTAGGACTGACCGGTTTGATCGCCTTGCAGTCCAAGGGACTCACAAGAGTCTTCTCCAGCACCATAGTTCAAAGGCCTCAATTCTTTGGTGCTCAGCCTTTTTTATGGTCCAGCTTTCACTGCCATACATTGCAACTGGAAAGACCATAGCCTTGACTATATGCACTTTTGTTGGCAGGGTAATGCCTTTGCTTTTTAGTGTGCTATCTACATTTGCCATGGCTTTCCTCCCCAGGAGCAAGCGTCTTTTAATTTCTTGGCTACAGTCCCCTTCTGCCGTGATCTTGGAGCCCAGGAAAATAAAATCTGTCACTACCTCCATTTCTTCCCCATCTATTTGCCAGGAATTGAGAGGGCCGGATGCCATGATCTTGGTTTTCTTAATGTTAAGTTTCAACCCAAGTTTTGCACTCTCCTTTTTCACCCGCAACAAGAGGGTCTTTAGTTCTTCTTCACTTTCTGCCATTAGAGTGGCATCATCTGCATATCTTAGGTTGTTGATGTTTCTTCCGGCAATCTTAATTCCAACTTTTGATTCATCTAGCCCTGCCTTTCTCATGATGTGCTCTGCATATAAGTTAAATAAGCAAAGTGACAGTATACAGCCTTGCCGGACTCCTTTCCCAATTTTGAACCAATCAGTGGTTCCGTGTCCAGTTCTCACTGTTGCTTCTTGGCCCGCATATAGGTTTCTCAAGAGACAAATAAGATGGTCTGGTACGCCCTTCTCTTTAAGAACTTGCCACAGTTTGTTATGATCCACACAATTAGCATAGTCAATGAAGCAGAAGTAGATGTTTTTCTGAAACTCTTTAGCTTTCTCCATGATCCAGCGTATGTTGAGCAACAACAATGTATTTGATGATTATCCTTAATTTTTATTTAACTAACAAATTTCACATATTTATTTCCTTCAGTTTTAATAAACATAAGTTGTCAAGCAAATCCAAAGGAACAATATATAACCAATAATAATGGACAATTGGACATTACCAGCCTAAGAAACAATTTCACAATCATTCCCCTGCTTTTGCCATTAGATATTCCTTAGTGTTTAGATCTGGTCTCAGGATGATAATGTAGCACTTGGGAAAGAAGATGCAGCTTAAAAGTCCAGCACCGGAGGCCAAGATCGAGAAGACCTGCACAGCCACCATGTATTTTCCTTTAGTGCTCAGGTAGGTGGGAAAGAAGGAAACCCAGACACTGCAGAACACCAGCATGCTGAAGGTGATCAGCTTGGCTTCATTGAAAGCTCCAGGCAAGTTCCTGGCCAGGAAAGCCACCGTGAAGCAAATTGCAGCAAGGAAGCCCATGTAGCCAAGAACAACATAAAACATGGTGACAGAGCCTTCGTTGCATAGAAGGATAATCTCTCCAGGCTGGGAGTGAAGATCAGAGTCAGGAAATGGGGGAGAAACTCCCAACCACATGGCACAGATGAGAATTTGGACAACAGAACAAGAAAGGATGATGGAGTTGGCCAAGCTCTTCCCCAACCATCTTTTCACTTTATTGCCTGGTTTTGAAGCTAGGAATGCCAGCACTACTGTGATTGTTTTGGCCAACACAGATGACACGGCTACTGAGAAGACAATGCTGAACACTGTTTGTTGGAGAAGGCAGGTGGCTTTCGTTGGTCGGCCAATGAAGAACAAGGAGGATAAGAAGCAAAGCAGAAGGGAGACCAGGAGGATGTAGGAGAGGTCCCTGTTGTTGGCTTTGACAAGAGGAGTTTCAAGGTATTTAATGAATATGATGAAAACAAAGCCTGTGATTAGGAACAAGACTAGAGCAAAGGAGATGAGAATGATGCTGAGATGTTCTTCATAGGATAGGAATGTTATTCTTTTTGGGATACACTGGACTCGGTTCTCAGTTGGATATTGATCATCTGGGCACTTGGTGCATTTTTTGGTATCTGAGAAAGGAAAGTAATATTTCTTTTATAGTCTTTCAAATTTCAAGAAAAACTTTGAATACGTACGGTGTGATACAGAGAGACAGAAATGTCTCAGTAAATGGAATATTTATTTATTTATTTATTTTATTACATTTATATACCGCCCTTTCCTGAAGGACTCAGGGCGGTTTACAGGGTGATTAAAAAACCAAGATACAAAAGTTAAAAACAAATTTAAAAAAAATTATATTTGTCCCTGCATAAATAAAACCCCAGTTAAAATTAAGATTAATCGTCAGCCTGGGCCAGAGAGCTCGAAGAGCCAGGTCTTCAGGACCCGGTGGAATGAACGGAGGTCAGGGGCAGTTCTCAGCTCCACTGGCAGGTGGTTCCAAAGGGCAGGCGCCCCCACTGAGAAGGCCCTATCCCTGGGTGTCGTCCACCGGCAATCTCTTACCGGTGGCACCCTGAGAAGACCCTCCCTGTGGGAGCGCACTGGATGAAGGGAACTTGATGCCGGCAGCAGGTGTTCCCTCAGATATCCCGGACCCAAGCCATTTAGGGCTTTATAGGTCATCACCAGCACCTTGAATCTCACCCGGAGGGCAACCGGAAGCCAATGCAGCTCGCGGAGTAGAGGTGTTACATGGGAGTATCGGGAAACCCCCATCACAACTCACGCGGCCGCATTCTGCACCAGCTGAAGCCTCCGAGTGGTCCTCAAGGGCAGCCCCATGTAGAGAGCGTTTCAGTAGTCTAAACGGGAGGTCACGAGTGCATGAGTGACTGTGTGTAGGGGATCTCGGTCCAGATAGGGTCGCAACTGGTGCATATATACTTATACTCAGGGCTTTTTTTCTCATAGAATGCTCGGAACGGAGTTCCGGCACCTTTTTTGGATGGAACCTTGTAGGGTAGGCAAGGCAGGTTGTATGACATGTGTGAGTTCTGCCACCTTTTTCTTTTACAAAAAAAGCACTGCTTATACTACAACAACAACAACAAAAACCCCAATACACACAAATATAAAAAGAACAACAACAACAACATGAAATTAAAAGAAGAGCTATCTGGTGCTGCAAACTCCCTTTTCTGAGGTAATCCACCAGATTCTTATCCTGCACTGACCTTACCGTATCCCAAATACCGTATCCCACCGGATCTCCGCTCCTTCCGGCGCGGGTTAAAGACCCACCTATTTGAACAAGCTGGCCTGGCCTGATGGGGAATTAATTTGGGTTTTAAATATTGCTATATTTTATTGTTTTATCGTGGGCATTAATTTAATTCTATTTTAACTTTTGTAGTTTTGTATTTTTATTATATGCCCTGTACACCGCCCTGAGTCCCTTGGGAGAAGGGCGGTATAAAAATTTAATTAAATAAATAAATAAATAAATAAAATAAATACAGCATGGGTATGTTAGAATGCTGTGGGTCGCCCAGCACAGAGTCCTGCATGGCGGCCCTTCCACAACGGTCCTTGCTGCGGATTACCAGGCGACAGGGACCATTTTGGTTTGGGGCCTGTGGAACATCAACAGAATACTCCTACCTATTCCTCGCCTGTTCCTATCTGCTACCTGCCACTATATACTCCCCGCTTGTTAAAGCAGCCATTGGAGACCATCGAGGAGAAGATCAGGACGGTGCTGGTCTCCTATGTTGACTAAGATCTGCTGCCTTTAAGAGGTCTGAGGCAGCTTGGGCTGCTTCCCAGGTTCTTGGCTGGCTGGGTGGTGCACTGGCTGGCTGCCTAGCAACAGCCTTTCAATCATGGCCTGGAATTATGGCTTCCAAGTTGGGCTGGGCTTGCTTATCACCTATATGGAGTCGGACTCTTGCATGCTGTTTCCCTTGTCCTCCAAAGACTCAGTAGGACCCGGGGTGAAGAGTCGCTGTGAGAGGGCGGCTCAGTTTCTTTTCCATCTACAACCTCTCCGGATGTGAGAGATCCGTGAGGGTATGTTTTTCCCCCTGGATGGGGTTTCCATCTGCCTCCCAGATCAGCCTCGAGGTAGGGGTGAGACTGGTTCTGGGGTATCCAGCGCAAGTGAGAGTGGTGCTGGACTGGTGGTTTTGGACTCATATACTCCTTCTGATTTGATATCATCTTTTTTCAACATCTGACTGCCATTTCCCAAACTCACATGGCCATTTATGGCACGCTTAGGTTATTCAGGCATGGACTTATACGCCCTCAGGGGTGCTCCCCCCCTCCTGGGTGCATCCCGCCTTCTTTTCTACCTCTCCTCTTGATGACGGGCCCAATTGTTGGGACCCTGAGAGATGGCTAGGTATGGATTGGGGTCTCCGGTTTATTGTTAGGAAGAGACCCCTGATTTGTTTTTTAGCTAAATTTTTTAAGGGGTTAAGGGGGAGGGTTGGGTTGCGGTTTGGGTTGGAATTTGGGGGGCTTTCACCAACCAAATTTCAGTCCAGGCTTGTGACAGGTCGCGGTGGGACTGGGCTTGGGTTGGGCACCTCTGGGTCTCTGGAAGGAGGGGTGGGGTTGCGGATCCCCACGACGATTGGGAATGGCAACAGGTGGTTGTATGGGGGCCCGCATCAATATTCGGGAGCATGCCCCTGCTATATTCAAGAGGTGGCACGCGCCGACACCCCTGATTTAACCCGTATTCCCGGGAGCAGGGATGAGCAGGCCCCTGAGCTCAGGCTGGTGTACCTTAATGCCAGATCGGTAGTTAATAAGGCTCCCCTTATCCGAGAGTTGGTTAAGGAGGAGCATGCCAATCTGGCTTGCATTACTGAGACATGGTTGGGCCCAGAGGGAGGTGTCCCTCTGACTGAACTTTGCCCACCAGGTTTCTGTGTGCTTCACCAGCCTCGGGCTCAGGGAAGGGGTGGGGTGTTGCGGTGGTTGTAAGGGCGACCTTGTGTCCGCGGGAGGCTACCGTTACTCAGGTAGTCGGGTGTGAGTCGCTCCTCCTGAGATTTGGCCCTGGGGTTCAGTTGGGCTTGTTGCTGGTGTATCTTTCACCTACCTGTGTAGCAGCAGACCTGCCCAAGCTCCTCGACATCCTCTCTGGGTTGGTGGTTGAGTTCCCCAGACTTATGGTTCTGGGGACTTTAACCTGCCATCCCTGTGAGTTTCATTGGGGTTGGCTCGGGAGTTCATGACCTCCATGACGGCCATGGACCTGACCCGTAATTCAGGGCCCGACTCATGGGGGGGATCACACACTCGATCTTATTTTTCTATCTGGATGGTGGCTTGATGATCTGGGAGGGGGATCTCCATTTATTACTCCCCTGTCATGGACCGATCATCACCTCCTGTGGCTGGCCTTCCGCTTCACCCCCCCCATCGTGGGGTTATCGAACTGACCAGGTGGTTCCATCCCAGGCACCTAATGGACCCTGAATAGTTCCAGGAGATGCTTGGATCTGTGCCTGCCCTCTTCGCTCACAGCCCAGTCGATGCCTTAGTGGAAGCCTGGGAAAGGGCGGCCACGGAGGCACTCGACCGCGTTGTTCCCATGCGGCCCCTGACCCGGCGCAGATCCCGCTGGGCACCATGGTTCTCCATGGAGCTTCGGGAGATGAAGCGTCGGAGACAGAGCCTAGAGAGCTGTTGGAGGTACAGCCAGTCTGAGTCTGATCGATTGCAACTAAGAACCTTCACGAGGTCTTATGTCACAGCGATGGAGGCAGCGAAGTCTAATTACTTTGCTGCCCTCATCGCATCTGCAGATAATCGCCCGGCCGCCCTGTATGGGGTGACTCGTTCCCCCCTGAATCAGGAGGTGAGGGAGGAGCCCCTGCAGGGTCGTGCCGAGGAATTTAGTCAATATCTGGCGGATAAAATCGCTCAGATTCGGGCCGGCCTGGACTCTGGCTGGGCAGAGTCTGACGATGGGGAATCGAGCAGTCTTGGGAATATTACTTGGGAAGAACTCAATCCTGTGACTCTGGAAGAAGTGGACAGGATCATGGGGAGGCTGAGTTCCACCACTTGTTTACTGGACCCGTGCCCCTCCTGGCTGGTTTATGCAGCTCGGGAGGAGACATGAGGCTGGCTCCAGGCAGTAATAACTGCTTCTTTGAGCGAGGGCAGCTTCCCCGCCACCTTGAAGGTGGTGAGGGCAGCTTCCCCGCCACCTTGAAGGTGGTGAGGCCCCTCCTCAAGAAGCCTGCCCTGGACCCAGCCATTTTGAATAACTATCGTCCGGTCTCCAACCTTCGCTTTTTAGAGAAGGTTGTTGAGAGTGTGGTGGCTCATCAGCTTCCTCTGTTCCTGGAGGAAGCGGATTATCTGGATCCCTACCAATCGGGCTTTAGGCCCAAGTGGCTGTGCGTACCGGCATCTCGGATTGTCCATTCTATTCCATCTTTATCTATAGGGGGTGAGGTGTTACCCCCCGTAGATAGGGCTCGCAACTTGGGTGTCCTCCTTGATTCACAGCTCAATTTTGAAGATCATATAGGAGCTGTGACTAGGGGGGCTTTTGCCCAGGTTCGTCTGGTGTGTCAGTTGAGGCCCTATTTGGACCGGGATGCCCTACGCACAGTCACTCATGCGCTCGTGACCTCTCGGATAGACTACTGCAACGCTCTCTACATGGGGCTGCCCTTGAATACCACTCGGAGGCTCCAGCTGGTGCAGAATGCGGCCGCGCGAGTTGTGATGGGGGTCTCCCGATACTCCCATGTAACACCTATGCTCCGCGAGCTGCATTGGCTTCCAGTTGTCTTCTGGGTGAGATTCAAGGTGCTGGTGATGACCTATAAAGCCCTAAATGGCATGGGTCCGGGTTATTTACGGGAGCACCTCTTGCCGGCGTTAACTTCCCATCGCCCTGTACGCTCCCACAGAGAGGGCCTCCTCAGGGTGCCGTCGGTCAGGGAATGTTGACTGGCGGCCCCCAGGGGGAGAGCATTCTCTGTGGGCACGCTTGCCCTCTGGAATCAGCTTCCGGTTGAGCTCCGGATGGCTCCTGACCTTCGCTCGTTTCGCCGCAACCTGAAGACTTGGCTATTTGAACTTGCTGGCCTGGACTGAGGGATTGGGATTTTAGTTCTTAAATTTTAAAAATTTTAAATTTTAGAATGTGTTTATTGTTTAGGGCTATTTGATTTGTTTTCATTTTAATTTTTATACATTATGTGTTGTTTATAGTGTTTTAATTGCCCTGTACACCGCCCTGAGTCCCTTCGGAGAGGGGCGGTATATAAATCCAAATAAATAAATAAATAACTGGTTGGCAGAAGTAGCAAGTCTCCAGAGGTTTAAGAGGATGGTGGGGACTATTGAATTTCAAGGGGACGAAGTCCAATAGGGCAGGAACAGATTGTTTGCATGCCGATTATATCTGCTCTGGTGGGACAAGCAGATATCCTCAAGCAGAGGAAACCCTGCAGATACCCTGGTTCTGTCTCATGGAGGGTTTGAAAGGTGAATTGGATTGCACCTGGAAAGAAACTGGGATTCTGTGGAGCTTGCACAGCAGGGGTGTCCTACCGAAGAACACAGAGAAACTCAACACTGTGCATGCCTTTGCATTCTGGAACATTTTATAAATTGCAGGTGGTTTAAACGAGCAACCCTATGAGTATGGGATAAAAAGATAAAAATAGAAAACTCATGGCAGAAAAAGACTTAGTGCGGCATCGAGTCTGCCCTTTGAAGTATTTGTTTTCTTATTTATTTAATATTTTATTTCATATATTTTTTTCAAAAAAATTCAGATGATGGACATATGTTTATCCCAAAAATGTTTAAACCTAGTTACTGATGATTGACCCACCAACCATTCTCTCAATACATTGCTCCAAAAATACTGGACAGAGGATAAAAGTTGTCTAAAACATGGTTAGATGTATGGAGAACCACTTGAGAAGGGTTGCAACACTGGCTATTTCAGGGCAGGTTGTACAGCCCGCTTCACACAAAAAAATCATTGACTATCCTGAAATTTCTAGGCCTTCTAGAAATTCCTTAAAATGTGATTATTTCAATGGTCCTGGGGATCCCCTGATAACAGGGCCCCCGTGAGCTGGTTGCATGGTAGGTAGCATCTTAATGTACTTCTCTCTTGCTTTCCTAGCATTTATACCTCATTGTTTTAACTTTTATTATTGGTTTAATTGTATTCCCCCAAGAGTCACTTTGTGTGAAATAGCCATATAAACTTGATAAATAAATTTGAAAAAAACATCTTAAGGAAGATTAATTCATAAATGAATTCACCAACAGGATCTGAGTGTGTTATCTGTATTTTTGTCCTGTAAAAATGAGAAGATGAAGCAATACGTTTCCATATTATTTCATTTTGGCAACAATTTTAAAGAGAACGAATTGAACATCGGAATCAAAGGATATTTAGTAGATTGGTCTTTTATTAGTTCTCTGTTTCTCCCTTCTTTCTCTTCATTTTAATCCCAACACTGCATGTTAGATTTTTTTCCCCTTTACAGATCACAACTATATATTATTCCTTTTTTGGGGGCTGTTATACCTCACTACAGAATTTAACAAGAAAGAAAATTGGAAAGATAAGAAAAGGTGGAAAGGAAATGTCTACTTGATGATTTTATGCTGAACTCTCTGTTTGGTTTTCATTGTTCTCCCTCTATTGTTCCTCCCAATTTGATATTTCAGCTTATAAGGATATCTGATCTTACTAAAGATTAACTGATCAAATGAATGATTGATCAATGCATCTATCAGCCTGTAATGCAATGTTGGTTTAGGTAAATAAAACCCATTGATCTAAAATCATTCCTCAAGTTACAAAGAATACAGATATTTCTAAGAAAGATAAATATGTATGGAAACATCCAGATTGGGAAATAAAAGAGAGATTTCCTATGCAATCCACATCATCCTTCTTTCTACCTCACCCTTCAAGATATTTTTCTTATAAATCCCTTTTAGGGAAGAAATTGGACACCATGAAAATTGAGAACTAAACAATCCAACTTACATGTGTCTTTAACATGCATATTGATCAAAGTTTCCCTATGGTGTCACCCACCTTCCTGAATGGAGATGGTCCCCTCTGGACAAGGAATGCAGTCATAGCAGCAAACTGGTTCTCCTTCTCGAGCCTGCTTGACAAATCCAGGATGGCATTTTTTCACACATTTAGACTGAGGCAAAGACTAAAGAGAAAAAGAAGAAATGCCAAAGAAAATATGTCAGGACTCACCATCCATGTAAGACGGAGGTAGACATGAGCATCGGCCAAGTTGTCTCTGGGCTTCACACAGACAAATATGAAATCTCTGACCCCTTTCAAATGCTTGCAGGAGATACAATTGCAGGAAGATGCTTCATTCAGTTCCTCTCTTTTTCTTCTGACTTATCTGATTACAATAAAGTACCTTTCTACTTAAAAAAGTCTGGAGGGATGAAATTGAGAAAAGGTTTAACCATCAAGTGATAACCAGTGTTACCCTTCTTATAGTGGATTTAACATGCATTCCTCCATTCTTCATACATGCTTGATTTTAAAATATAATATCTAAAATACTAAATTTTAGAGTAAACTTTATTGTAAAAGATTGATTAAATTTTCATTTCATTGGATTTATTGAAATAGAATAAAACTGTGATGAAGAAAGAAACTTCTGACCAGTAGAATCTAGAAAGGTTTCTTCTGGAATACACATAACATTGCAAAGCTACTTCCCTTTGAAAGAAGTCCAAAATTATCTCCCAGTTAAGATAAAAAGGAACATTTCCTTAAACAGAAGGGCTGTCAACCTTAAAGATATTTGTAATGTATTGGCCTTTTGTATATGTTGTAAGTGTTTGCTCATGTTGCACTGCTTGCTAATTGCTTGCATTCAATTGCAAGCTTCGTGACCAGGGCTTTTTTTCTCATGGAATGCTCAGAATGGTGTTCCGGCATCTTTTTTTTTTTTTTTTGCAAAGCCTATTGCAATCTTGGCTCTTTTTTATGACTCGTGGACTTCAACTCCCAGAAATCCTGAGCCAGCCACGTTGAGGGGAAAGAGAGAGGTTTCAAATCTGAGCCATGCTGGCTCAGGAATTCTGGGAGTTGAAGTCCTTGAGTCATAAAAGAGCCAAGTTTACCTACCCTGCACTAGACGACATTAAAATTATTTACAAGGTTACTTCTTTAGGAACTAAACTTTTAGAATCTAAAACAGCTAATTCAAAAAAGCCAAGAGAAAAGAACCTCACATTTTTCATCTGCTTCTGTCTTTTAGAAGGTAAAATTATTTATTTATTTTTATTTATTTTAATCCCATTTATATCCCAGCCTTCTCCGAAGACTCAGGGCGGCTTACAATCTAAGACGGAGGTAGACATGAACATCAGCCAAGTCATCTCTAGGCTTCAAGTAGGCAAATATGAAATCTCTGACCTATTCCAAATGGTTGCAGGAGGTACAATTGCAGGCAGATGCCTCATTCAGTTCCTCCCCTTTTCTTCTGATTTATCAGAGTACAATAAAGTACCTTTCTACTTAACAAAGTCTGGAGGGATGAAATTGAGAAAAGATTTAACCGTTAAGTGGCAACCGATGGTTGCTCCTCATTGTGGAATTAACATGCATTCTTCCATTCTTCATACATGCTTTATTTTAAAATATAATATCTAAAATACTAAATTTTAGAGTAAACTTTATTGTAAAATATATATTAATTTTTCATTTCATTTGATTTATGGAAATAGAATAAAACTGTTAGGAAGAAACCTATGACCAGTAGGATCTGGAAAAGTTTCTTCTGGAGTACATAAAACATTGCAAAGTTACGTCCCTTTGAAAGCAGTCCAAAATTATCTCCGGTTAAAATAAAAAGGGAAATTCCCTTACAGAGAAGGACTGTCAATCTTAAAGATATTCTTCATTCTTATATATATTTCCTCAGTTTATATGGCTGCCATGCTGGTGAACTAAAACTAAAATTGGCTGATGAGTTTCTAAAATTATAGTGAGGTGAGATCATGAGAACGTGTCCCTCAAAAAGGGTGAGTCGGGCATTTTTTGGTGCACCACATGAGTCATGAGTGTGAGTCTTATGTGGAAAATGAATACTCAACACAAGGTATCCAACATAAGATCCTTTCTGTTGAAAGAATACAATTAGGAGACACAATCTAACTGGGAAATACACACTCATATTACGTATTAATTTGATTTGTAGCCTTTCAGTTCGTCGTAAGGCAGCTAACAATAAAGATAAACAGTTGCCTTCAAGGGATTTGCAGATTAAATGCACTCTTACAAGCCAATGCCCAAATCTAAGTAATATTTCCCTCAAAATTGTCCCTTATTATTTCTGATATCAAGATTTTTTCCACCAAAGCGATACTTCAATACTTCAGTTTTCAAGCCATTATCATGGTGAGATGGGCAGCAAATAAATTAAATCAATCAATCCATAAATGAGCTCATATCAGACCAGTCATTATTATTTCATTTGAACTGAAAGCCTTGGACCTCCTTCCTAACTTCCACTATCCCAGTGGAAGCATGTTCTCAGCTGGTTAAAAACATCCCAGAGTTTGAACCTGCAATTTTGGGAGACCCCTGACTCCAATCAAGGCAAGATGAGGCTTACTTAACTATTGGACCAACAGGACCTCCATCCAGTCTTGAGGCTATTTCATTGGATTCAGTCCAAATCTGAACTCAGGGATCGGTCAACAGAATCGCCTTCAGCTTTGATATTTGAAGACAAAAAACAAGTGAACCTGAAGCTATTAACAACAAATCTCCAGCATATGAGGCCCTGTCTCACCAGTTTTATGGTGATACTAAACTGCTGAAGGGACACTAAATGGCAATGATTTGTGTCCTAAATAATAATCACCCCGTATGTCATTTTGGATCAGTTTACAACAGGATTCAGCATGACAGCATCTGAGGGGAAACCTTGGTCAATAGAACTGAAGCATGCTTATCTGCCTAAGAAAATTATAGAGGTTTTACTCCACACATTCAATTCTCAGTGAAGGTTACCCACATTTTTGACTGGGTTTAGCCTACATGAAATAGCTTTGGAAAAAACAGAAAAGACATCAATATTTTCCCCACCTTGTTGAGGAACTTTAACTGTGACAAAGCATCTTGGTTGATTGCAAGTCTCTGTCTTTCAAAACTCCCCAATACCTTATTGATGGGATCCTCCTTGGGGAGAATGACCTTACTAATGATCATCAGATCTGCTGCTACATCTCCATTCTGATCCAAGTACACTTTCAGCAGGGAAAGATTGTACAATTCCCTCTTCTTTAGAAATGGATGGAACTAGAATGGAAACATCCAGGAATTTTAAAAGCAGAAATCTTGGTTTCTTATCTATTATCACATTTTACATTTGAATCTTTCTTCTATGGTTGTTTAACTTGCAAATATTGTGAGTTGGTAGAACAAGTGTTACCATTACCTTCAAACCTGAAGTACAAGGATTCAGCAATATTTCTAAATCATGTAGTATACTGATAAAATGTATATTGACAAAATGTAATTGACAAAAATTGTCAGTCATATATAAAAATGTAGCAAAGGTCACCTTTCAAGTACACAAAATACACAAATAACCAGAGTATTCATAAACTCCTTGCAAACAATAGGGTGATTACCAGAAAGCAAGGATTTGTTGTGGAGAAAGTTGCAAGGCTAATCTTCATTCAGGTAGAGGAGATAGGAAAAATGACCAAATGAAGTAATTTTATTTTATTATAAGACAATATTACAAAAACCTTGCAGTGCGAAAGTGCAAATCTTTCACCTGCTCTTTTGACAGTCAAAACATTTAGGGAGGACTTTTCCTGAGTTTCTTTCTCTGCCTGCTACACAGCTGCGGGTTGCCCTCCCGCCAAATCATCTTCTCTGATCCTTCCCTGCATCTCTTTCTCTGATCCTCCAAACTGATTCACACGTATCATTAAACTTCCTTAACAGATTGTGTGAATGCTGATGATATAACTTATTTTTTAGCAAAGAGTTAACAAAATGCTTCATGATGTGTTGAATGAGGATCTAGTTAATTGAGTGCTGGATGGTATGAGATAATTAAGTGGATACAACTGTCTCAAAAGTTGTACTCAAATAAATATTAATATTACTGATAAAATTGGGAGTTATGAAAAGCAACTAGACCTTGGTCATTGTTTCTTCTATATTTTCATCAATAAAGGAAGTAGATAAATCATGTTTTTATTTTATTTTATTTTATTTTATTTTATTTTATTTTATTTTATTTTATTTTATTTATTTTAATTCCATTTATATCCCACCCTTCTCCGAAGACTCAGGGCGGCTTACAAGCTTAGCAGTAGCCTTCATTCTATGTATATGCCTGCTTGTTAGGGCTTTCACACACACACACCCAAGCGGCATTATTACAAAGTCAGCTTAATTGCCCCCAACAATCTGGGTCCTCATTTTACCTACCTGGGAAGGATGGAAGGCTGAGTCAACCTTGAGCCTGGTGGGACTCGAACCTGCACTAATTTGCAGGCAGCTGGTGTTACTTAAGGAGGCATTAGCCCACTGCTCCACCAAGGCTTTTTGTGATGCAAAAATTATAATAACGTGGACAAAGTTATTTTGGTCTCCTTTAAAAACTCCCAGCTTCTCTCAGGTCCCTGTAGATCCCCGTCAGGATGCTGCCATCCTGATGGGAGGGGGGACCTTTGGAGCTCTCCTGTGATGTGTTTAGCTTTGCTTTGTTGAGTCAGTTCTTCTGCCCGAGGTCATCTGCCTCACCTCACCAAGGAAGAGATGCCTCGGAATGTCTTACCACAGTTTCTGTCTGAGTTCTCACAAACTCTTTGCACCTCTGTATTGGCTCCTATGGACTGGGCAGTTGGGAGGGGTTTTGAACAATGGGGTTTAGCGTAACAATTTCACCTGGGAAATTCAGATTCTGCCTGCCTTCTCTTGCTGTCACTGATTCTCAATAAAAGTTCCTTTTGATACGATACCAAGTTTCAAGAGTTCTGCTTTCCTGAGAGATTCAGCTGAGGCAGGACTTTACAGATTCCAGAAAATAAAAGTATGAGTTTGCATTAGAGAGAGGTGCATGATTCGATAGGAAACTAACTATTTCAATAGGAAATTCAGTAGGAAACTAACTAAATGTTAACATGCGGAACCTGACACATGATTGTATGGATGTAATGAATGGCAGCTATAATCTGTATTAATATTTCATTTGTGCTTTTCTCACATTATTCTATGCATAGAATGGTTACTGATTATAATAAAGTAGTAGTAATATTTTAATGTTATGATAATAAGCATATTCTTAATTTGTCGATAATGTCATTAATGACACAGTGCAATGATACCAGGTCCTCTTGCAGATACCACACTTGGAGAAGACACTGCACAAAATTTTCACCAGGTTTAGTCAAGGACAAAGAAGGGAAGGAAGAGATCAAAGGGGCTGCTTTAAGCCTTGAGGAAAGACATCAAGCAGAAGAGCCATGTTGGAATAGAACAGAACAGCACAGAATAGATCTGGAAGAGACCTTGGAGGTCTCATAATCCAGCCCCCCGCTCAGGCAGGAGAACCTATACCATCTCAGACAAGTGACTGTATAGCCCCTTCTTAAAAATGTCTAGTAATGGAGCGCCCACAATTTCTCAAGGCAAGCTTTTCCACTGGTTAATTGTCCTCACTGTTAGGAAGTTTCTCCTTAATTCCAGGTTGCTTCTCTCTTTTATCTGTTTCCAGCCCTTGTTTCTTGTCCTAGTTTACAGGAACTTAAAATTAGAAAAAGTCTGGGAACTTTTTTTCAAATATATAAAAGGTCTTGGTTGTTGAAGGGAGGATGCAGCACTCTTCCCATTAGTAGGAGATTTTGTATAGAAGCTTAAGATCTTAAACAACCAAGCTCAGAGAGCACCAAAGACCAAGAAAAGTAATTTAGGTTGATGGACCCTTGTTGGGACCCCGTACCTTCCATGGCTGCAGACTTGGAGCCCCCAACCTCTCTTCACCCTTCTTCCTTCTCCTCTGGGGTTTGGATGCAGCACTTAAGGCATGGGCCAGAATCTTAATGACACTGTAAGTAATGCCTGTATTTGTGACCCCCATCCTATTCTTTTTCTTTTTGGTCTCCACTGGTGCTTTTTGGGTGCATCTTTTACGGCCTTTGACAGAAAAGGTGTGTTTTGAAGCAAAACAGTGAAAATACTCAGCTTGAAATTCAGGTTCCACAAAGATAGGTGATTTATAGACATTATCATTTTCCCAAATCTTTTTTGACTGAAAGGGAAAGGTCCAAATACTATGGACGTACTTGAGATGCCTATTCTTTTTAGTTGAAAATATTCCAGACACTGTCATGATCCAGACTTTCCCTTCAATGGGTGCTGGCAAATCTTCAAGTGCTGAATGGAAGGGAAGAATTCTATCCCAAAGGGCATCAAATTCTACGAAGTGAACAAAGATGTTGACTTGTCTCCACTTAGAGAGGGCATCCCTGAGGGGTGCTGTATGTCCAGTCATTGAGAACTGTTGTGATATAACAACACAAATACTATTCTTGACAAGCATAGGAGTAAAAGTCCTCATGAAATTCTCTCCCTTCTCTGTGTCTGGAGCAAAGAGACCAATCAGGGTCCATCCAAAATGGAGGAGAATTTGGACAATTCCTGGGTACGTGATCCCTTCTTTGGGGAGCATCAGATGGAAAAAAGGGAATTGACTTTTATCACTAAGAGCCTCTGAAGCAATTCTATTACTGACCTGAAAAAAGCAATGAAGAATTATGTGTTATATTTGGGATCCTATCAAGTCCCAATTTTTAACTTTTAATGAATCCAAATTTTTTCTCATGCCCATATAGAACATTTCCTGTTGATTAGTCATTAGGCCATATCAATATACAGAATATAAAACACAGAATATTAACAAGATTGCATGTAAAAACAGAATTTAGAAAAATAAGTACAATAGAATAAGTAGAAAGAATGAAAATAGTATTTCTTTATAACCCCAGGAGTTACCACAATCAGACTATAATTTCCTTCCAAAAAGGGCTTTATTATACATAATTTGCAAATTCTGAGCACAGAGGAAATTCATTTTTTAAAATATTTGGATCCCAATATATTGTTTCCCTAAGGTGAAATCCAAGATATTGATCTCCCTCTTTCTTAAATAATTGACATTCAAAATAATAGATGTATTACATCTTCTATTTCTGGAGCTCCACAAATACAAGTATATTCATTGTAAGGAGTTTGGAAGATTTAACTCAATACTTGGAAGGTACATTTGTAGCAGCTGATGCCTTTCAGTGTGCCAACCTTACTGAAGATGGCCCTACTTTTCTCTATTTTATTTATTTTATTTATTTATTAGTTGAATTTATATACCGCCCTATTCCTGAAGGACCATCTTGGACTCTTTGTGTAGCATTTTTTTTAGGTTTTTCTCGAGTGCCAAAAAAGACAGGGAGATGGCAGTTCCTAATATAAAGCCAAGAATGTTTGAAATGAAATGTCTTTGTTCTAATAGCGTATTGGGACTCTTTTAATTTAATGAAGAGAAGGATGAGGGGTGACACGATAGCAGTGTTCCAATATCTCAGAGGCTGCCACAAAGAAGAGGGAGTCAAGCTATTCTCCAGAGCGCCTGAGAGCAGGACAAGAAGCAACGGATGGAAACTAGTCAAGGAGAGAAACAACCTAGAACTAAGGAGAAACTTCCTGATAGTTAGAACAATTAACCAGTGGAACAACCTGCCTCCAGAAGTGGTGAATGCTCCAACACTGGAAGTTTTTAAGAAGAGACTGGACAGCCATTTGCCTGAAATGGTATAGGGTTTCCTGCCTGAGCAGGGGGTTGGACGAGATGACCTCCAAGGTCTTTTCCAACTTTATTATTATTATTATTATTATTATTATTATTATTATTATTATTATTATTATTATTATTAATCGTTGGTGTTGTTATTGTTGGTGTTGGTGTTGTTAGTTTCTATACTATTAATTTTATTAAAAATAGTTATATGCCCCAATTTTTTAAAATTGTATAAATTTCCAATTATGCTCCAAGGGCAGCAGCTAAAGTCCTTCCTCCACCGTCAAGATACTTCTCAGATGATGTGATCGGATTTGTTCTAGTAGTGATATAAATTAAATCCCAAAGTTCAGTTCATTATAAGTGCATAATGGTAATCTTGGTATTTTGTATTTAATAACTCAGTCTACGGAATCTGCATACCTATGATTCTCCCAGGTAAGGAAAAGTGTGAACTTGCTCTCTTGCCTCCTCATCAATTAGCTCTTTACAGCAATGCTGTAATTTTCTAAAAACCATCACTTTTGACTTTGACTCATGCATAATCAGATAATTATTATAAGAATAGGAGGCAAGTCCTCTTAACAGCACATGCAATGTGTTGTGTACTGGGTTTCTTGCAAGCAAGAGGTGAGATAAGAGGGTTCAAACAGGAACATTGCTTTATTGTAGAACAGGAAAAGAACTAAAAACCAAGGCTTCTACGCAGCTACTTATACTACTAGCCAATAGGCAGCGGCCAATAGGTTTGAAGGAACCTATTGCCACCCTAGAGCCAACCAATGATCGTCCTGGAGACTGCGTGTCAGGGGAGCCAGCGACCATTACACAGACTCCCTGATTAAGCAGTGTCAAGCAGCATTCAAAGACACGTGGAAACAGTTCAAGTAAATAGGCCCAATACTTTACACAACCCAAACATCATATTGGCAACACCTTTGTCTTACCTTTTGGTACATATCAATCCTACTTCTCATGGCTCCATTGAGCCCCAAACACACTCTCAAACAAATGAACAAAAACGGGATGGAAGGGACCATGGAGGTTTTCTAGTCCAACCCCCTGCCCATACTAAGAGATCCAGACAAAATGAATGTCCAGCCTCTTTTTGAAAATCTCCATTAATGGAGCACCCAAAACTTCATGAGGCAAGCTGTTCCACTGATTAATTGTTCTCACTGTCAGTGCTTGTAGAAAGGGCTTTGAGCAGGGTCAACAGCTCCATTTGAAGGGCAGTCAATTTCTTCCATAATATTTCTTTGCTTACTGTGTCAAATGCTATAAATGCAGCAAACTGATATTTTTATAGTTAGATGGTTCAAGACAAAAGAATTGTCAATAGTGAATCACATCTGCCTAAAGACTGCTGGTTCTTCTATAGGAAATGCACTTTTTATTCACCTACTATCAGTTCTTTTCAAGTGGACGTTTGCATATATTTTAGTCACAATATCTGTTAGAGAATGGGCCTGGAATTGCTAGGGGCCTTTTTAGTCCCTTTTTTATATATAGGCAGGGCTTTTTTTCTCATAACGGAGAAAAACGGAGTTTTTCAGAACGGAGTTCCGGCACCTTTTTTGGATGGAACCTTGTAGGGTAGGCAAGGCGGGTTGTATGACATGTGTGAGTTCCGGCACCTTTTTCTTTTACAAAAAAAGCACTGTATATAGGAATTAGAATTGCCATCTTTGAGCCAAATGGTTGTGGCAGACATTATTTATATTTGTAAATGTATCTGTCAATGGAGGGTCCCAGCAGTCAGGATATTTGTTGAATTGTTCAGCTGCTAGAAATTCCTCTCCAGAGGCCATATTGCTCTTCAAACCTTTTATGATGAATTTGTTCATCAGAATTTTGGGGCAAAAAATGGTTGATATGTTGCGTAACATATTTGTAGATTTTTAATAATATAGTTGGTTAATGTTAGTGGCCCCTAAATTTTCATAATACGTATATGTTTAATCATCAGTAGGAAAGGGAATCCCGCAGGACTTTGTTTAAAAATCTGAGATTTGATCATGACTGAGGATATCATTATTTTGGCTAAGACCATGTAAAAAAATGTGAGTTTTCCATCAGTACTGCACATTCCTATTGAACAGAAGATACTTTGAAAGAACACAGAGCCTCTGTTCGTCTTCACAAGTGTGCAACAAAAGCCTCTAAGCAATTGGGATGATGTCATGAGAAGATAGGTCTCTTTTAATCCTTGCTTCCTCACGACTGTACATCCCAATCTTTATTTATAACCTTTACAAATGCCATGTGAAAAGATTATTTGAAACAGAACCAGTACTTAAACACCCTGATCCTGAGGAACCTTTCATCATCCAAGCTGATACTAGTGATGTGGCACAGTTCTCCTACAAAAAAATCCATAGAGAGGATCTCCAGCCCTGTGCCTACACTTCACCGAAGCTTTCAGAGACAGAGAGGAGATCAACTGTTTGGGAGAAAGAGGCTTTTGGGGTAGATGGGCGTTATTAACTTGGCACCATTTCTTGGAAGCAAGTAAAGTGCCTTTCGAAGTATAGACTGATCATTGTTATTATTCAAAATAATCTTGAATTCCATAGAGAAGACACGTTTGAATCTATCATTTACATAACAACACTTCACTCACTTTACAGAAAGGGAAGGACAAACACAAACCTGTGGGACTTTGTAGGTGCCTGCTAATGTTGACATCTGGATGGAGCTGTCTCTGATAGCTCCATCAACAAGAGCCAAAAGCTTGTCCTTCCTTCCACAGCTGTAGTTGGGAACATTGGCTTCTCCAGTAGAGAGCATGTCCAGCAAGGCATCTGAAGTGCCGAGGGTATTATCATAGTTGTCATGGATGTTGTAGCCAAGTGTGAGATTATGCAGGAGCTGGGGAATCTCCTTCATCAGTTCAATACTGCAAATCATGGGTAGTAATAGTAGCTTTCCATAGGATAAACTAATGTAAAACCATGATCATGTAAATATTAGCATCATCAACAACAGCAACAACAACAACAATACTTTTTCTCCATTTAATCATCTTTTTTCTCTATAAACTAGTTGAAACATAAGCCAATACTGATCCAAAACTAGAGGCAAATGATAGTCACCCATCACTCTTTTATATTGTTAGTGTTCAGAATGGGGATAGTCCTCAAAAAGGTTTAACAAATCAGAAACATACAATTATCTTTAGCCTAGAATTCAGTCATTAAAGAACCACCATTAAAGGAAGATTTTTGATAAGTGACCCAGAGAAGCTGTTCTAAAACAAGTCATCTTCTATTCCTTTAAAAACCAGACATTGCATATCAATTGATTATAAAAATATGGAAATGGTTGAGCAGAGAAAATTAGAACCATTTCAGTCATATTTTTTTTGTTGTTGTTAGCTGCGAAGTCATGTCCGACCCATCGCGACCCTATGGACAACGTTCCTCCAGGCCTTCCTGTCCTCTACCATCTGCTGGAGTCCATTTAAGCTCATGCCTCCTGCTTCAGTGACTCCATCCAGCCACCTCATTCTCTGCTGTCCCCTTCTTCTCTTGCCCTCAATCTTTCCCAGCATTAGGCTTTTCTCCAGTGAGTCCTTCCTTCTCATTAGGTGGCCAAAGTATTTGAGTTTTAGCTTCAGGATCTGGCCTTCTAAAGAGCAGTCAGGGTTGATCTCCTCTAGGACTGACCGGTTTGATGGCCTTGCAGTCCAAGGGACTCGCAGGAGTCTTCTCCAGTACCATAGTTCAAAGGCTTCAATTCTTTGGCGCTCAGCCTTTCTTATGGTCCAACTTTCACTGCCATACATTGCAACTGGGAAGACCATAGCCTTGACTATACGCACTTTTGTTGACACGGTGATGTCTCTGCTTTTTAGTGTGTTGTCTAGATTTGCCATGGCTTTCCTCCCCAGGAGCAAGCATCTTTTAATTTCTTGGCTACAGTCCCCATCTGCAGTGATCTTGGAGCCCAGGAAAATAAAATCTGTCACTCCCTCCATTTCTTCCCCATCTATTTGCCAGGAATTGAGAGGGCCGGATACCATGATCTGGGTTTTATTAATGTTAAGTTTCAACCCAACTTTTGCACTCTCCTTCTTCACTAGCAACACGAGGGTCTTTAGTTCTTCTTCACTTTCTGCCATTAGAGTGGTATCATCTGCATATCTTAGGTTGTTGATATTTCTTCCGGCAATCTTAATTCCAACTTTTGATTCATCTAGCCCTGCCTTTCTCATGATGTGCTCTGCATATAAGTTAAATAGGCAGGGTGACAGTATACAGCCTTGCCGGACTCCTTTCCCAATTTTGAACCAATCAGTGGTTCGGTGTCCAGTTCTCACTGTTGCTTCTTGGCCCGCATATAGGTTTCTCAAGAGACAAATAAGATGGTCTGGTACGCCCATCTCTTTAAGAACTTGCCACAGTTTGTTATGATCCACACAATCAAAGGCTTTAGCATAGTCAATGAAGCAAAAGTAGATGTTTTTCTGGAACTTTCTAGCTTTCTCCATGATCCAGCGTATGTTGGCAATTTGATCTCTAGTTCCTCTGCCTCTTCGAAATCCTGCCTGCACTTCTGGTAGTTCTCGATCCACATACTGCTGGAGTCTAGCTTGTAGGATTTTAAGCATAACTTTACTACCATGAGAAATGAGTGCAATGGTGCGATAGTTTGAACATTCTTTGGTACTGCCTTTCTTTGGAATTGGAATGTAAACTGATCTTTTCCGATCCTGTGGCCGCTGTTGAGTTTTCCAAATTTGCTGGCAAATTGAGTGTAGCACTTTTACTGCATCACCTTTTAAGATTTTGAATAGCTCAGCTGGAATACTGTCACCTCCACTAGCTTTGTTGTTGCTCAGTTTTTCTAAGGCCCACTTCACTTCACTTTCTAGGATGTCTGGCTCGAGGTCAGTGACCACCTCATTGTGATTATCAGGGACGTTAAGCTCATTCTTGTATAGTTCTTCTGTGTAATTTTGCCATCTCTTCTTAATCTCTTCTGCCTATGTTAGGTCCCTGCCATTTTGGTCCTTTATCATGCCCATTTTTGCATGAAACGTTCCCTTCATCTCTCCAATTTTCTTGAAAAGATCTCTGGTCCCCCCTATTCTATTGTTTTCTTCTATTTCTTTGCACTGTTCATTTAAGAAGGCATTCTTATCTCTTCTAGCTATTCTCTGGAATTCTGCATTCAATTGGGCGTATCTATGTTTTTCTCCCTTGCCTTTCGCTTCCCTCCTTTCCTCAGCTATTTGCAAAGCTTCCTCAGACAACCATTTTGCTTTCTTGCATTTCTTTTTCTTTGGGATGGTTTTTCTTGTACAATGTCACAAACCTCCATCCATAATTCTTCAGGCACTCTGTCTATCAGATCTAATTCCTTAAATCTATTTGTCACCTCTACTGTATATTCAACAGGGATATGATTTAATTCATACCTGACTGGCCTAGTGCTTTTCCCTACTTTCTTTAAGCCTAAACTTTGCAACAAGAAGCTCATGGTCTGAGCCACAGTCAGCTCCTGGTCTTGTTTTTACTGACTGTATAGAGCTTCTCCATCTTTGGCTGCAGAGCATATAGTCAATCTGATTTCTGTGTTGACCGTCTGGTGATGTCCATGTGTAGAGCCGTCTCTTGGGTTGTTGGAAAAGAGTGCTTGCTATGACCATCGTATTCTCTTGACAAAATTCTATCAGCCTGTGCCCTGCTTCATTTTGTACTCCAAGGCCAAACTTGCCTGTTATTCCAGTTATCTTTTGGCTTCCTACTTTAATATTCCAATCCCCCATGATGATAAGAACATCATTTTTTGGTGTTAGTTCTGTAAGGTGCTGTAGGGCTTCATAGAACCGGTCAATTTCATCCTCTTCAGCACTGGTGGTTGGGGCATAGACTTGGACTACTGTGATATTGAATGGTTTGCCTTGGATTTGAACTGAGATCATTCTGTCATTTTGAGGATTGTATCCCAGTATTGCTTTTCCTACTCTTTTATTGACTATGAAGGCTACTCCATTTCTTCTGAGGGATTCTTGCACGCAGTAGTATACTTGATGGTCATCTGAATTAAATTCACCCATTCCTGTCCATTTTAATTCACTGATACCTAAGATGTCGATGTTCAGTCTTGTCATCTCTTTTTTGACCATGTCCAGCTTTCCTTGATTCATGGATCTTACATTCCAGGTTCCTATGGAGAAAAAATCTTTACAGCATTGGACTTTCCTTTCACCACCAGACACATCCACAGCTGAGCATCCTTTCGGCTTTGGCCCAGTCACTTCATTCTTTCTGGCACTACTAGTACTAGCCCTCTGCTCTTCCCCAGTAGCATATTGGACGCCTTCTGACCTGAGGGGCTCATCTTCCAGCGTCATATCGTATTGCCTTTTGGTACTGTCCATAGGGTTTTCATGGCAAAGATACTGGAGTGGGTTGCCATTTCCTTCTCCAGTGCATCACGTTTTGTCAGAACTCTCTGCTATGACCTATCCATCTTGGGTGGCCCTGCACGGCATAGCTTATAGCTTCATTGAATTACGCAAGCCCCTTTGCCATGACAAGG
This sequence comes from Vipera ursinii, assembly GCF_947247035.1. Classification (NCBI taxonomy): domain Eukaryota; kingdom Metazoa; phylum Chordata; class Lepidosauria; order Squamata; family Viperidae; genus Vipera; species Vipera ursinii. Next base: position 1,848,699 of record NC_139513.1, on the reverse strand, counting down.
CAGTAATCCATGAACAGGTTTCAATCATTACTTTCAACCAAGGTCAGTACTCCAGGAATGAATTTAGGATTGAATGGAGAGAGGAAAATAATGTGGACTTCTTTCAGGTTTCATTTGCCTCATGTTTCTACTCTCCGAAAATAAGGCAAAAGAGAGAGGCTGTGTTAATCAAAACGATTCAAAAAAATTTGTCACATCCTGCAATATAAGAGGAAGTAAAAAGAATTTAAAAAGAAGAGTGTTAGAACTGCAAATGGAGGGAATGAAACTCCATCACATGACTTACAGCTGAATCTGACTAGAAGGAACCATGTTGAAAAATAATGTTGCAGGTGCTATTTTTGATCCAGAGATGACTATACCAATGAGAAGATCTCCTGGCCTATAATAGCTCCATGGCTTTTCTTCATCCTGGTAGTCCAAATTCAGTGGGCACTTCATCCTCAGCTTCCCAGAGAGTGGCTGGGACATCAGCAGCATCAGAAGCAGCATCAGAAGCAGGAGGTCCATAATTCATGAGGCAGAATCAATCTCCTTCCTCTTTGTTAAAAGAATTAGAATTCAAAGCACTCTGAAAGGGTGGAATATCCAAACAGAGAAACCAAGATTCACCTGAAAGAGAGAGAAAATATATTCAAGGGAACAACTCCTGACTGTCTTGTAATGTGAGCCACAATAAAAGCATAACCTGTGATAATTATCCTTTTCTAATGCAAGATCCTTTCCATGTTGCTTCAGTCTGATGTTTACATCAAAGGCAGTCACTGGAGACACAGGAGAAGAGGCCTCAGAGACAGGGATGGGGATGATTACGTTTAGAAGGAGCTTCTGCTCTTGGGACCCTGAACTTCTTCCATGTAAGGAGGGGTAGCTGGAGAAAAGCACGTTAGAGACAAGTCACAGATAGACCCCTTGGGGCAGTGTTCTGTAGTGGTCTTAGTCCTTCCTGTTAGGACATGTCCTAACAGTCATGCAGGATGGAGATAGTTCAACAGCCAGGAAAGTGACTTCAATGGGGTCTCTTGCCTCCAGAGGTTGCTAGGAAAGGTCATCCAGAGTTATGGAGTTTGTTGCCATTTGGTGACACCTAACTCTAGTGCTGCCTGTGCTTTATCTCCATGGAAGCATTCAGTATCCTTCACCCAGCCTAATATTAAGAGTTTGGGATTTTCTTTTCAATGAGATCTCCATGTATCAATACTAATTGGGAGCTGATTTTATAATTCCTTGTAACTGAAGTGAAATTTCATTTGCCATCTGTTCTAGAAACATCATTTTTTGCATGACAGCTGGGTAAGAGGCAGGCAAGTGACAGCCTGGGATAGCACCATTGGCACAGAGAGGGAAAACTGTAGAGTGGGTAGAGGTTTTAGTTTCCTTGAAACTTCCTGTGTTGTGTTTCCATTCTGACACAATGAGAGCCATTAAATTTTGAAGTTTCTTGGTTTAAATAAAACAATTCTGCTGTTAGATCTGCAGTTGAGATGGTGGCAGTGCCCAGTGTAGTACATCAGAGCTTTTCAACCTTTTCACAGACTGTACCACCTTTAGGACATGACAATATTCGAGTACCTCCAGTGGCTTAGCAAGGTAAAATAACTTTACGACAAAAAAAAAGAAAAAGAAAAAGAAAAAAGCACCCACCCAGACGTTCCATATTTGAGACGCTTTTCAGATAGTTTTACTGTACCTGATCACTCGTTCTGAAAATAGCTGCACTTTGTGTTAGGTTCGAATGGACGATCGACACAGTGAGGTTTATTGCAAGAACGTTTATTAACACACACATAAGTCAACTGTCAGTTAACCGTTTAACTCCCCCTTATATAGTCAGAACGTTCAAACAGTGGCCAATCCCCAGCCCAGAAACTCCCGCCTAAAATGCACCAACCAATAATTGCACTCAGAGTTTCCCGCTTCAAGGAAGGCCCATTTAATTAATCTACAGACACAACACCCCTTCCCCCCCACTAATGTTATTTATTAACATAGTCTTTCAAATATATTGGTGGCTGGTGAACCCTAGTAGGATATCTATTACTCTTGTTGGCAACAGTCTCATTCGCTGTCTGGCAATTGGCTATAGGCCCGGATGTTTGGGGAAAGGGCTCTGATGACGCAATGTTAGTGTTTTGTTGTTGTTGTGTTTGTTGTTGTTGAACTGGACGTCTATGTGATACACTTGAGCTACCCACCGGAAACAACTCCCAATCAGCATTGCCATGCTGTGGCACTGTGTCCGGTAGCCTGATTTGCGTTTCCACTCCTCCCTCTCCATACCCGATAGTTGCTGAGCCAAGCTGGTCAGGATTGAATGTGACATCATGAGTCTGTGTGTATTGACCCACATCATTTTGCACAATTTCTGGGGCCCTTTTTCTTAATTGGTCTATATGTCTCTTAATTACTCTATTCCCTTCCACCTCAATAGTGTAAGATAACGGCCCCGTGACATCAATGACCGCTCCCGGTACCCATTTGTCCCCCGGACCATAGTTCCTGGCCCAAACTAAGTCCCCGATGTTGAGAGACCGGGTTGGGATAGCCGCCTCAGCTTCTGTGGGTAGTCTATCAGGGTGAAGTCTGTCCAGCTTTGTGGTTAATCTTCTTCCCCACCTCATTTCAGCCGGGCTCTTTCCTGTGGCTGTGCACGGTGTAGTATGTTGTGACAGTAGGAATTGTGCCAATCTCTGTTGCCAGTTGCCGCGGATGATCCGTTTCAGAGCGTCTTTTGTTGTTCGGACGTTCCGTTCAGCCAAGCCATTGGTGGATGGGTGAAAGGGTGCCGAAGTCGTGTGCCTAATCCAATTGGCCTTGAGGAAATCCTGAAATTCAGCAGAGGTGAATTGGGGCCCATTGTCAGAGACAATCACGTCAGGTAACCCATGGGTGGCAAAGAGGCCCCTTAAAACCTGAATTGTTTTAGCTGAAGACATAGATTTAACAGGCACAACCTCCAACCACCAGGAAAAGCTGTCCACCACAACTAGGAATGTCAGGCCCTGAAATGGCCCTGCGAAGTCAATATGAATGCGTGACCATGGATTCCTAGCCGCCTCCCACTTGTGAGTTGTTGTGTGAGCCTTTTCCGGCCTAGATCGTTGACACAGATAACAACCAGCTACGCACTCTTCAATTGCTGTGTCTAACCCAGGCCACCACAAGTGGCTTCTAGCTAGAGCCTTCATGCGGACAATTCCCGGGTGACCTTCGTGTAGCTCTGCTATTACTGACTTTCTATGAGTCTCAGGGATAACCACTCGGCTGCCCCACAAAATGCATCCCAAATGAGATGATAATTCATCTTTTCTCCTAAAATAAGGTGTGAATTTAGGGTCTGGATTTTTATTGGGCCATCCCCCTTGAACCCAGGCTGAAATTCTGTTAAGTATTAGATCTTTCTTAGTGGCTGCCGCAATATCTCTTGCAGTTAACGAGCACTCAGGTATTTCGTGTAAGGACATAATTTGGCCCACAGGTGCAGGATCACCCTCAGTGTCAATTAGAGGCAGCCTGCTTAAAGCATCTGCATGGCCCATCTCTTTGCCTGGTCTATGTTTTAGGGAGAACGAGTATGCTGACAGGAAAATAGACCACCTAAGCATCCTAGGAGACATGATCTGAGGTGTCTGCTTATCGGTAGTAAACAATCCCAGTAAGGGCTTATGGTCAGTATATATAGTAAAGTTCCTACCATAAAGGTAATCGTGGAACTTTTTTACACCTGCCACTATTGCTAAGGCTTCCCTGTCAATTTGGGCATAATTCCTTTCAGCTTTTGTAAGCGTCCTGGAATAATATGCAATTGGCTTTTGTTGACCCTTGTCATCCATATGGCTGATGACAGCCCCAACACCATAAGGTGAAGCATCACACGCTAAATAAATTGGCTTATTTTCAATAAAGTGTGTAACAGTGGAATGGCTAGACAAAATGTCCTTTAAGGTTTGAAAACTGATTCTATGTTTTTCCTGCCATTGCCAAGGGGATTTCTTGTCTAAAAGCCTATGTAATGGTTCAGCAATAGCAGCTTTATGTGGTAAAAATGTATGATAAAAATTAACTAATCCTAAAAAGGCTTGTAATTCAGCCTTGTTCTTTGGTTCAGGTGCCAATTTAATTGCTTTAATTTTTTCAGTTGTTGGGTGAATGCCCTTCTCATCAATTCTAAACCCGAAAAATTCTGTTGATTTAACCCCAATAAAACATTTTTCCCTTTTTAATTTAAGTCCTGCAGCTCTAAATTTCCCCAATACCTGTTCCAACCGGTCAGCTAAAATTTCTTCAGTTTTTCCAGCAATCAGGACATCATCGAAGTAAGGGCATACACCAGGTATGCCCTTTAAGGTCCTCTCCATCACCTCCTGAAAGATGCCTGGAGCTGCTGCAATACCAAATTGAAGCCTGTGAACTCGAAACGCCCCCTTGTGGGTAACAATCGTTTGGGCCTCGGCGGCTTCCTTAGACACGGTAAGCTGTAAATACGCCTGCGCCAAGTCAAGCTTGGCAAAGATGGCGCCGTCCTGGATCGTCGCGAGGACCTGCTTCACTGTTGGGACCGGGTAAGCGTGTTTTTTCATTCCTAAATTTAGAGTGGCTTTATAATTGGCACAAATCCTCACATCCCCATTAGGTTTTAGGGGTGTGACGATTGGTGTCTCCCACAGGCCTCCCTCGACCAGTTCTAACACGCCTTGGCCTACAAGCTTATCAAGCTCGGCCTCGATTTTTTGTTTAAGGGCAAAAGGCACCCTCCGGGCCTTCAATCTAATAGGTTTCACTGCAGGGTCCAAATTAAAATTGATGGGGGGGCCTTTATATTTACCTAAAGATCCATCAAACACGTCTGTGAATTCATCGCAAACAGATTTGAGGGTCTTACTTTGAATTGTATTTATTCCCCCGACCCAAATTCCTAAAGCAGGGAACCAATTAAGGCCTACCAAGCTAGTTCTTTGGCCCTCAGTCACTAACAGGTCCAATGACCCGTTAAACCCCTTATAATTAACCCTAATGGTGATTTTTCCCTTAATTGCTATGGGGGATTTTTGGAAATCGGCTAACTGGATTTTAGTCGGCTTAAGTGGAATTTTGTGACCACTTTTCCGTTCAATGTGCTTCAGGGTTTCACATGAAATTATTGATACTGAGGCCCCTGAATCTACCTCCATTTTGCAGGGTATTCCTTGCATTTGGACTACAATTTTTAATTTAGGCCTCAGTATGTGATTAATTTTTTGTTGTCCTATGTGGTTGACTCTCGCCCCCTCCCCGCGGTTGGATTGTCGTGCCCTAGGTCTAGGGGTCTCTATGCCACGATCCCTGGGGGTTACCTTACCTTCGGCCCAGACGTCGATTTCGTGGATTCGGTTGTCTTGCGGCCGGCTGCGGCAAATGGCCTGGATGTGGCCCGTCTTTCCGCGCGATCTGCATTTTGCTGAGCAGAATCTGCATGTTGATCTGGGGTGGTTACCCCCACAGCTACCACATCTGGTGTCCGGGTCTCTCGGTCTGGACTGGCTGTCCCTTGGTGATCTTTGCGCTGCTTGTGGCTGTTGTCTCCAGCTCTGATCTGGTCCTTCGGTGCGCGTCGGTCTAGTCGCCATTTTACCGAATCTTCTGGTGATCTCGGCTATGTCGGCCTCCCATTGCTGATCCACCTCCCCGCTGTCCACATGGCTTTCAAGATTTATTTCGGCCGAAGTGCCCATGCTGTTGCGGGGGGGGGGGGGTCCCGGGTCCCCGTTGATTCGTAAGTCAGTAATTCATCGAGGACTTCCTGCAGATCTCCCGTGGGCTTAGCAATTATGCGATTTTGTAGATTTTCGTCCCACAAACCAAGCACCACTCGATCTCGAATTCTAATTTTGAGATTGTCATATTTGCATCACAAAGCCGCTTCTCTCACCGCTGCCATGAACTGTGTAATCGATTCACCAGGTCTTTGATTCCTTTTTTCGAAAATCCGTCTCCAAAATAATTCAGACCTTTTTGGCGTGAAGTGAACCTTCAATTTTGCCAATAAGTCTGCATAAGAGACGCTGGACACCGGCAGCGGTTGACACAGGCCGACGGCGATCCGGTACACAGGCGTACCGCTGATGGTCAAAAGAGCTGCGGCTTTCTTTCGGTCGTCCGTAATGCCGTTTACTAACAGGAACCCTTCAACCTGGCCGACATATTCTTCCCAGTCTTCTGGGAATCGCGGATCGAACTCTTTCAGAGAGCCGACTTGTGCCATTACTAGATTTAATTCGGCAGCGTTGTTAAGCGGTTGACTGTGTTTTAAAATTTTTCCGCCTTGCGCACAGCTGACTTTCGCCGTTCCTTCACTGATCCGCCGTCGATCCCATCCTCGTCGCCAGTTGTTAGGTTCGAATGGACGATCGACACAGTGAGGTTTATTGCAAGAACGTTTATTAACACACACATAAGTCAACTGCCAGTTAACCGTTTAACTCCCCCTTATATAGTCAGAACGTTCAAACAGTGGCCAATCCCCAGCCCAGAAACTCCCGCCTAAAATGCACCAACCAATAATTGCACTCAGAGTTTCCCGCTTCAAGGAAGGCCCATTTAATTAATCTACAGACACAACACTTTGGGTTTTGACAATGCACATATCCTCAATTACCGTCCACATTTGGAACTGGTTACTTGGTCAGGCAGTAGCTAAGAGATTCCACTGCTGTGCTTATGAACTCTGTTCAGCTTTACAGACCTGCAAAGATTCTAAATGCAAGAATAGGTTGCCCAGTTATTTTTTCCATCAGTTGTTAACTCTGAACAGTTGCTAAATTAGGCGGTCACTAAATGATGACAGGGACGCGGTGGCTCAGTGGGTTAGGATGCTGAGCTTGTCAATCAGAAGGTTGGCAGTTTGGCGGATCGAATCCTGAGTGCTGCGTAGCAGAGTGAGCGCCTGTTACTCATCCCAGCTTCTGCCAACCTAGCAGTTCAAAGTACGTAAAAATGCAAGTAGAAAAATAGGGACCACTACGGTGGGAAGGTAACAGCGTTCCGTGTGCCTTTGGCATCTAGTCATGCCGGCCACATGACCACGGAGATGTCCTCGGACAAGCGCTGGCTCTTCGGCTTTGAAACGGAGATGAGCACCGGCCCCCAGAGTCGGAAACGACTAGCACGCGTGTGCAGGGGAACCTTTACCTTTTTAAATGATGACTATTTTGTTAGTAATTTATACTTAATCCCTTTTCTAGTAATGATGACCTTATCACAAAAATATTCATATGTCTAATAATTTAGCTGTTGTGCAACCAACTTCTCCAGCAAGGTGTTCAGTGAGCTGCCTACCAGTCAGAGCCCATTTTTCAATTAAAGCACTGCTGCTTCAGACCTTTCACTCATGTAGCTGCCAATGTCAATGCTGCTAACACCGGAGGTTCTTGCTTTGACCACATATGAAGATGCAGCCATTTTCCCCTTAACTTGTATGTTGCTTTTAGACTAAGAATTAAATGATACTGGGGGGGAGGAGGAGGAAGAATGCTCCCACCCACAAAACTGCCCTGAAGAGTTTTATGTGTTTTATTCAAGTTGAGAGCACCTTTCTAAGGACTTTTCAGAAAGCAATGGATATCGTTCTTCAAAACCACTTGATTTGCATAGAGGTCATTCAGATGAATCTGATGTGAGTTCAAAGCTAGGGCAGATTCGGGGTTCTGGACTGGCAGGCAGGCCCAGAGTCCCTGGGGTCGGTCTTGATAGTCTCCACCCCTCCCTCACAAGAAAGAGGAAAGCCAGGGAGGTTTCAACATGAGAAGCTGCTGATGGGGGCCTCCAGGCTGGCGTGTCCCACCTTGCAGGCATAGAGGTCCCCCCACTGGGGCTGGGTCTCTAGCTGGTAGGTCCAGTCTCCATTCTGGAGCTCCTTCCTGAAGGCCACGCCCTCCTCCTCCAGATGCCCATTCTTCAGCCACCAGACCTCAATCTCCACAAGGTAGAAGTGCCTCATGGTGCAGAGGAGGATGGTGTGGGGCACGGGTCAGCAACCCGCGGCTCCGGAGCTGCATGCGGCTCTTTGAGCCGTCTCCTGTGGCTCCCAGCCTCCCGGTGCGCGCGCACCTCTTCGAACGGGCAGTGGTGCACATGCACCTCTTCAAACGGGCAGTGGTGCGCGCGCACCTCTCCAAATGGAGAGTGGCACCGCCCGTTCTGAGAGGTGCGCGCGCACCTTTCCGAAGGACGGAGGTGCGCGCGCACCTCTCCAAGCCGCCGCCGGCCCGTCCAGAGACCTGCTGCATTCGTCAAACATTGACGAACACGGCAGCTGTGCAAACGGGATGGCGGCAGTTTGGAGAGTGCGCGTGCACTCGCCAAACCGCCGCCATCCCGTCCGGAGACCTGCCGCGTTCGTCAAACATTGACGAACACGGCAGCTGTGCAAATGGGATGGCGGCGGTTTGGAGAGTGCGCGCGCACTCACCAAACCGCCGCCATCCCATCCGGAGACCTGCCGCGTTCGTCAAACATTGACGAACACGGCAGCTGTGCAAACGGGATGGCGGCGGTTTGGAGAGTGTGCGTGCACCTCTCCCAAGCCACCGCTGTCCGGAGACCTGCTGACATTTGGGGAGGTTTGGGGAGGTGCATGCGCACCTTCGGTCGTTCAGAGAGGTGCGCGCGCACCTCTCAGAATGGGTAGCGGCGCCGCTTCTTGTGAATGCTGCCACGGCCCGTCTGCAAAGCTGCCGCTTTTGGCAGCTTTGCAGATGGGCTACAGCAGCTTTCCCAAGAAGTGGGGCCGCTGCCCGTTCGCACGGAGGTACGGAGACCTGCCGACGTTTGGGGAGGTTTGGGGAGGCGCACCTACGGTTGTTCGGAGAGGTGCACCGGCACCTCTCGGAATGGGTAGCGGTGCCGCTTCTTGGGAAAGCTGCCGCAGCACGTTTGCAGGCTGCCAAAAGCGGCAGCTTTGCAGATGGGCTGTCGCCGTCACGCAACCAGGAACCGGTTCCATCACACATAAAAAAAGGCAACCGCGCGCATCCATGCATGTGCAAGAAAAACCCGTTTTGCACATGAGCAAAACTTTTTTTGCGCATGTGCGTGCATGGATGCACGCACGCGGCTCCCACTTTTTTTATGTGTGATGGAACTGGTTCCCAGTGGCTCTTTTCCTTTTTCAGGTTGCCGACCCCTGGTGTGGGGGGAAGCGGGGTCCAGCTTGGTGGAGGAGATGGAGATGGTGGGCTTGGCTGGAAGGAGGAGAGGGAGGAGGGACACAGGAGAGATACAGGAGGGGCCAGAACAGCTGACCAAGTTGGTTAGTTCAAGCCAAGGTCCCTTTTCACTCCTGAAATATTTGGTGTTTTGAGTCATTCCAAAAGCAAATTACAGCAAGAAATTACAGGGGATCCTGGAAGATGGAAAAACGTAAATCCTTCCTGGTTGGGATCAGTTTCCACCATCAAATTACAAAAATCCAACAGCAATAAATACAACCAGACCACAGAAAGAGGGAGGGAGAGGGAAGGCCTGGGAGGGTGAGGGAGGTTTGGGAGCCCACCCAGCCTCAGACACAACAGACACACCCAGGCCAAATCCTGGGAAACTCTGAAGCCCTCTGATTCTTCCCAAAATGAAATGAAGGCAATTGATTGGTGGACGATGAGCAGATGGAGGTCTGAGGGGGAAAAAAGGGGATTTTACCCAGGCTGTTTTCGCACAAAACCTCCACAACTGGCTCTGCTGCTTCTGTGCCTCTGTGGGTTCAATCTCAGTCCATTTCCACACCGGGAGAAACAAAGTCCCAGGAGTTTCTTTCGCTCTTGAAAGCGACCGGACGGTGGGCCTCTGCCTCACTCCCGGCTGACCCCAGGATCTCCAGACAAGGAAACTGGGGGGGGAGCAAAGCCCCTGAATGACAAGAGGAATTGTGGAATGACCAGTGCCCCCCCTCCCCTCCCCTCCCCAGGGGTCACATCAATAAAAATGCCACAATTGATGAAGGTGCAAGCTGAAGGCTGCGAGGACAAACTTTGCAGAACGCTGGAGGAAAGAATGCCATGCCTTCCACAATACTGTGTTGATTCACAGATATCTTTTTTAAAATAACAACAACAACAACAACACTGTTTTAAATACATGAGAGAAAGAAAGAAAGAAAGAAAATTAAAAAAAAGGAAAAGCCTGATTGGTTCAAGCCCATGTCCATCTTTCTCCTAATTTTCTCCTGTGTTTCAATCACTTTTCAAAAAGTTTTATTTGGAGAAAGAAAATTTCTCCTTTTCACTTTCCCTTTTTTGCCTTTCTGACCCACAATATGCATAAATAAGCAAAATCCAGCAGAAGATTTAAGGGGGAAAAGTGAAAAGCATGAGGTGGCTGCAAAACCCAACAGTTTTAGGCAGCATCAACCCAAAGAGACATTTTTAAGGAAAGGGCAAAGGACCCCAAGGAGGGGCAGCCGTTTTCTCCCTGTCACTCCCAGAATCCCCTGAAGGAACAGATTCTCCCCCCCCCACACACACTGAAGACTGACAGGCCCCAAATCCCCCTTTCAGAGCAGGAGGGACAGAAGAGATTTGGAGGATCTCAAGGGGGGCCTTTGGGGGGGATTTGGTGGGAGATCTCCCCCCACACCAGACCACCTTCTGCCTGCATCTGGCCGGCCTCCTTCCCAGCCTCAGGAACAGACCATTCCTGGGGAAGGAGGTGGGGAGGGGGTCTCACTCCTTGATGGCAGCTTCTGCCCAGGATAGGGGGGCAGGGGGAGTCGGACAACTTGCCACAGGATGTGTTTCATATGACCTGATCTTCAGTTTTAATGTTTGTGGGTGTTTTGGACTCCCTCCCCCAAATCAGGAACCTCCTATGGTGTGAAGAGGGAAGTGATTTGGCTGCAGTTGAAGCTGAGTCTATTGCCAAAAAGGGGGTCTCAAAAAAGGGGGGGGGGGCTTTCTCACAGACCAACCAAAATTGGCTGAATGAAATTTCTCAGCCTTTGAATCAGTTTCTTCTCAAGGCAGAGGAAACAGAGAGAGAGAGAAAGGGAGTGAGGGAGTGAGGGAGTGAGGAAGAGAGAGACCTGGCTGGCTTCTCATCCCAGCCTCCAAAGTCATATGTGGGTGGATTTTCGGAGGGAGGAGGGATCAAAGGGATCCCAGATTCCAGACAGGAAGAGAGTTCAGATCCTGGGAAGAAAAGGAAGATTATGAGAATTTTTTTTAATTCCATTTATATCCCGCCCTTCTCTCTATGTATATAGGCTTATTAGGGCTTTCATACACCCCCCCAAGCGGCATTATTACAAAGTCAGCTTAATTGCCCCCAACAATCTGGGTCCTCATTTTACCTACCTCGGAAGGATAAATCTGAGACTCTAGAATAATCCTAATGAATGAAATGAAAGGGGGGTCCTAGTGGACCCCTCCCAGGGAATCCCCTCCCTTTTGTATTCACTTCTCCATCCTGGCCACCTTATTCATAGTCGTCCACCTGGCAGTTGAGTCGGCAGAAGCCATCCACTTGGCTCCTCTTGTACTGCCTGCCGACCTTATTGCTGTTCCCAGCCTCGGCATCCACATTTCCCAACTCCGGGGTGGCCGCATGTTTCCCACGTGTTGCTGTCAAAGCGGGGGAACTTCTCCTGGTTGTAGAAGATCCAGTACAGGAACCGCACCCACTGCATCCCGTTGGAGAAGAGGCACTCGGACCACGTCTGGAAGAAGAAATGGGCTGCAGGAAGGAGGAGGAGGGCCACCAGAAGGGACTACAGAGTCCATCATTCCCAGCCACTAGCAAAAGAGGAACCCACTCGGGATGGGGAAGAAGCGGGGGACCTTCCATGAGAGAATGGCAGAAGACGCCCCCTGGAGGAGGAGGGAGGGGGAACTCTCACAGTCCCATGGAAGGAGGCAGACTTGCTGGGGGGTCTGGAGGGGGAAGGAAAGAAAGAGGGGGAGGAGAGGAACTTCCTGCTGGACCTCCTCCATCCTCCCTGGGTGGAATAAGGCAGGTAGAAGCTCAACAGATCTAATCTCTTCAGGGAATCTGGATCAAAAGGGGGAGGAAGTGTGGGGGAAGGGGGCTGAAGAGACCTCCCGAAACTTTCTGGGATGGAGGGAAAGTAATATCCATAACTGCCCCACACTCTCTTTTCCTTTGGGAGAGAATATGGGGAGGGGGCACAATGAGGACATCTGGACTGACACTCCTGGGGGTTCCCAGCCCTTCAACCCCCACCTTCCCTGGGTCCCCCCCAACTTCCCCCTTAATCTTCAGCCCAATTACCTGCCTTTGTATGATTTTGGGGGATCACACCTGTTTCCTATCCCCCTCCCGAAAAGGCCTCCTGCAGCTCCCCAAAGAGGGTCTCCAGCACCCTTCACGATGGGGAGTTTTGCAGAGCCAGTTTTGGAGCAGCAATTCAGTGCCCCCTGCCCCCAGTACTCCTCCCTCAGTTCCTCCTCCCCTCCAGGTCCCAACTGAGCAATGGGGGATTATGGAGGGTGGGGGTTTCTTGGTCTCCTCCCCAAATTTAGAGTCTCCCCCAGAATGGACGGAACCTCAACTCTTGCGGGACCGTCAAAGCCTCAAATTTGAGATTCAGAAGAAAAAGTGAAGTTTCCGAAGAAGCAAAAATACTTTTGCTAAAATGCATCTTTTTCTTTGTGTGGATTCAGGTTGGAAAGTTTCCCTCTTTCGCTTTTGCTTTCTGCCTCTTTCCTCTTTCGATGCAGCTGACTCTGACCCAGATATTGGGGGAAGAGGAGAGACGGGCCCAGTTGCGACTTCCCACCTTGGCTACAGTTGGGAAAGAGGGGGGTCCCTCTGAATCCTCCAGGGGGGATGTGGGGAGAAAGGGGGAGGAGACAACACAGAGATCAAGGCTGTTGCAGACTTCCACCATTCTTACCCTCCACCCATTTCCTAAAGTCATGTCTGGACATCCAGCAGCTTTCTTTCCCCCCCTCCCCCCACGAGCATCAGGGGTGCTTCCCCACCATATCCTCCTCCCAGCCCCTCTCCTCCCCTTCCCAGCCCCCTCCTTAATGGGGGCCTCCTTCCCCCCTTGGCTTCCAGGGATCCAGGCCAGCACCCCCCCTACCAGTAGCATCAGGAGGAGTCCAACAGAGCCCATGGATACCCCACAAGCGCCCCCAAAGAGATGGGAGAAAGACACGGAATCTCCCAGCCCCAGAGGTGGAATAGGTGGTCTGGATGGGGGAAAGGGGGCATTTTTCTTGGATTTCCTAATTGGGAGGGCTCAGAAAAGCAGAAGGACAAATGAAAATCCTCCCAGTCTCCAGGCAGAGTGTCCCCTGACTTCGCCCGATGGAGGACATAGTTCGGAGCAGAGCGAGAAGCGGAGAAAGTGGCAGGGGGGATCTTTTCAATCGGGGGGGCTGCAGTTTTTTGGGGGGGAGTGTTTCATGCCAGCTCCACAGGGGAGTGTGCACTTCTTTTAGGGGCCTACCCCTGTATGATTCTCAACCAGTCTTTCTTTCTTGGGTCTGGCCAGTGTAAAGAAAAGAAGAAATAGGGGCGACATGATAGCAGCATTCCAGTATTTGAGGGGCTGCCACAAGGATGGGGGGGGGGTGAGGTCAAATTCTCCAAAGTACCAAAGGGCAGGGGAGAAACAACATTGGAAACTGACCAAAGAGAGAAGCAATCTGGAACTAAGGAGAAAGTTCCTGACAGTGAGGACAATTAACCAGTGGATCAGCTTACCCCCAGAAGTTATGGGTTCTCTATCACTGGAGGTTTTTAAGAAGAGACTGGACAGTTGCTTGTCTGAAATGGTATTGGTTCTCCTGCTTGAACAGGGGGCTGGACTAGAAGACCTCCAAGGTCCCTTCCAATTCTCTTCTGTCCTGTCCTGTCCTATCGTATCCTATCGTATCCTATCGTATCCTATCGTATCGTATCGTATCCTATCCTATCCTATCCTATCCTATCCTATCCTATCCTATCCTATCCTATCCTATCCTATCCTATCCTATCCTATCCTATCCTATCCTATCCTATCCTATCCTATTCTATTCTATTCTATTCTATTCTATTCTATTCTATTCTATTCTATTCTATTCTATTCTATTCTATTATTCTATTCTATTCTATTCTATTCTATTCTTACAGTATTTTCTTTTGACACCTTTAGTAAAATTGGTTTTCATCTCAATCCGGGAGTTGATACATGGCCTTCTTGTACCTGCCTTAGATTGATTGAGTTACTGACTCCCCAAACCAGACCAGGATGAATTTTACCTTCAATCCTCTTCAGTCCAATTGACTTGAATACCGATATGCCAAACCTGTCAGGAAGTTACAGGCTATAAATAAATGTCTGTTACTGGAAATTCCTCACCAGAAGTCCGAAAGTCTGTTCAGCACCTCAGCCCAGAGAAACTGGAACTGGAGGCTGTGAGAGAGGAAATAGTTTAACAAATAGTTTAAAAAACATAATACTAATTTATTTGTTTGTTTATTTATTTATTTATTATTAATATATTTAATGATTATTTTAAATTTTCATTTCACTAACAAACTTCACATATTTGTTTCCTTCAATTTTAATAAACATAATGTCAACACTGAAAACATTGGATGTTTTTGCTTTGACAATATGAGGCGGCCTTTTCCTTTAAATTGTTTTGCTCTTAGAATTAGATGAAGCTGGGGGGAGGAGAATGTTACCCCAGCTGTTTTTAATAAGAAATGGTGCGTTGCCCTTCGAACTGATTGGAGAATGTGATTTATGACTGCTAATTTGGAGGAGGGAACTGTGGCAGATATTAGGTGCTGAAGGGAGGGGAATTCAGATTTTGGCAACCATCCATGCCGTGCCAATGCTTTGTTCTCATTATTATAGCCTGGGGCCCCTGCAGCAATGGGAGGTTTGGGAACCCTTGCAAGGGGGAAGGCCAACAACGTCTGAGCTTGCCACAGCTAATAGAGGCCTTGCAACAGCTTGGGGTGGTGCAGAAACCTGGAGATCAGAAGCTGCTGGGAGGACGACCACAGCAAGGAAATTGGTCACTGCCCCCAAAGATACAGCAACCACTGAGGGGCCCACAAATGAGGGAGATCTAGCAGCACAGCAGCAGGGAGCATGGCCACAGGGCATAAATGTGCAACCCCTGGACATACAGCAGTAGTCAGCAGCAACTGGAGGTGCAACAGCTACAGTGGGGAGCCCAGAAGCTAGTGATTGTTCCACCTTTCAGGGCAGCCTTCAATGGGGACCCAGAGAAGCTGATTTTCTTTCTCAACCAAGTGCACTCTCATCTGAACTGCTGTGCCTACCTCTACCCAGACCCACGTGCTATGGTCGATGTGATTGCGTCCAGCCTAGAGGGAGAGGCATCTGAATGGCTGAATAATTTATACAATGAGCAAGCCCTTGAATTGGAGGACCACCCCACCTTTTCCTCCTAGGACTGAAAGTTTTGAGGACCCGTCCATTGCCCTCAAAGCAGAATTACAAATCCATAAGATAAAACAAGCCAACCGGCCTGTCCTGGAGTATGTACAAGAATTTCGCAAGATAGCCAGTTGGCTAGAGAGGTGGCCTGAGCAGTCCATAGTCCATCCCTTCAGGGAAGGGTTGGACGACCAACTCTTTCAGGCCTGCATCTATTGAGCAATACCTGATCAGCTGCAAGAATGGTACTAGACAGTGGTAAAACTATATGTTCGGCTCACCCGTTATAAGAAGCCTCCCCCACCTGAAGCCGAAGTGAGGACAGAACAACCTGAATGGCAATCACCCCGACAAAAACCTCCAACAACTGTGAGGGCTGAAAGACCCAGGCCACCTGCAGGCCTGTCAATTAAGTGTTTCCGGTGCAGACAGCTGGGACATCGAGCATCAAATTGCCCACTCCCCTACCCCCAATCACAGAATAGACCAGGAGTAGCAGTGAGAAAGAAACCTGCACAGAGGCTAACAAGAGAGAAATCCAATTGGATCACACAGGAACCTGTTGCCCAGGTCACATCCCCCACATTGGAGGACTCTGGGACTCAGGCTGGACCCGCCCCCATTCTACCCTCTTTCAACAGCAATGATGAAGGAGAGAATGACCCAATGGTGAGCCGACACATCCCACCTTTCTCACTACCTGCCAAGCTCATAATCCCTAAGTTGGGTACGCAGACAGATTTAAAGGTGCTAGTTGATTCTGGATGTTCCCGATGCATCATTAGCTTGCCATTTGCCATGAAACTGGGTATACGAGCAAAACTGCTCCCCAAACCTGTGAGATTTGAGCAAGCCAATGTCTCCCTGTGATCCTAGGATTAGCCTGGTTGGACAAATGGAAGCTGTTTATCTGGTGGGAGAAAGGAATGAGAACTGTGAGACTACCTATAGGGCGTAAATCTCCCACTGATTCAACAGATGTGGCAGGACAATTTAGACCACCAATTGAACAAGCGCACATGACTGCCTCACCGCCACCAGGTGAACCAACCATCCCCAGTGAGTACTGGGACTTGGCAGGGGCATTTAGTGAGAAATAATGCGACACCCTGCCCCCTCACAGACCCAATGATTGTTCTATAAAACTGTTTCCAGGAGCCAAACTCCCACAACCAAGAACGTACACCATGTCCCCCCCTCGAAATGGAGGAGATGCAGTGATATGTTATTCCCAGTTCACAACCTGCAGAACCCCTAATCCTGATGACCATTGAGTGAAGAAGATAAAATGAGAGCTCCTCACCCATCAATGGTTCAGAGATAATCAAACCTCCTTAACATGCAGGGATGGTTTGGCATACAAGGGGGGCACTGTATCTGGCTGAAGCCCTCTGTCTCAATGCTCTCAAACACAGCCAAGATGGAAAATTATGTCAGGACTTGTTCCTTATGTGCCACCATGAAAAGAATTCCAGGGAAAACCCCTGGGTTACTGTAGCCTGAGGCAGATCCTTTTCAAGCATGGGAAGAAATAGCTATGGACTTTATTGTACACCTACCCAAAAGTAAAGGAAATACTGTCATCTGGACTGTGATAGACCTGTTCTCAAAGCAGGCTCATTTTATCACCTGCAAAGGACTCCCATCTGCCCAACAACTGACTAAATTGTTCTTGAAACATATCTACCGGCTGCATGGCACCCCTAAGCGAATAATTTTGGATAGAGGACTGTAGTTCACAGCAAAATTGTGGAGGAGTTTTCTTAAATTAATTTGATTATCTCAAGGCTTATCAACTGCTTTTCATCTGGCTACCAATGGGACTGCAGAATCCGCTAACAAAATGGTGGAGAAATATCTCAGATGCTATGTTTCCCACCAACAGACAAATTGGACTGACTTCCTCCCTTTCGCCAAGGTGGCTCACAATAACTCTGTTCACAGCAGCACTGGCTACATGCCTTTCAGAGTAGCCACAGGAAAAGAGTTCAGCCCAATACCTGAATACCCTTAGGTGCCCTCCACTTCCCAGACACTTGATCAGTGGGTGAGGGGCTGGGAAGAAGTTTGGGGAAACATGAAAACGGCGTTAAAAAAAGACTTCCAAAACCTATAAAAAAACAGGCTGATAAAAAGAGGGCTCCCCAAAGAACATTCCAAGTTGGGGAAAAGGTTTATCTGTTGGCTAAATATTTATGGCTCAAATTACCCAGCAAAAAAATTAGGACCGAAATTCTTGGGGCTTTTCCCCATTGTAAGGATCACCAACCCCGTCACAGTAGAATTAAAACTCCCTAGGCTTTTAGGGAGAGTGCACCCTGTCTTCCATTGCAGCCAGCTGAAACCTTTTCAGGACTCCACCTTAAGACCTCCCTCTAAGAAGGCACCCAGGCCCCTCATAGTAGTGGGTCAGACAAACTTTGAGGTGAAAGGCATTCTTGACTCTAGAATCTTTAAAAAGGAAATTGCAGTACCTAGTACAATGGAAGGGGTATTCGCTGTCGAAAGCTACTTGGATGAAATCATGTGATGTGAAGGCCGACCGACTCATCAAAACGTTTCATGGATAAAAAACCAACAAACCAAGAGATAATCCATGACATATGTTTTGTTTACATTACAGGAGCTATCCTTTTTGTAAGTGGTGGTGGTGGATGTCAATGCTGAAAACATTGGATGTTTTTGCTTTGACAATATAAGAGGCAGCCTGTTATTTAAATTGTTTTGCTTTCAGAATTAGATGAAGCTGAGGGAAGGAGAAATTTATCCCAGTTGTTTTTAATAAGATAAGAAATGGCACATTACAGAAAGGAAGGGAAGCTGTGTCCTTCAAACTGATTGGAGAATGTGATTTATGACAGCTAATTTGGAGGAGGGAACTGGGCCAGATATCAGGTGCTGAAGGGAGTGTAATTCAGACCTTGGCATCCATCCATGCCATGCCAAAGCTTGGTTTACATTATTATAGACTTTTTAGAATAAACAATGCCTGAAGATTCTTTGAAGTGTTTCATTAGTTGGAACTATGACACATAAGTTGTCAAGCAAATCCAAAGGAAGAATATATAACTTATAATAATGAATAATTAGATGTTACTAGCCTAAGAAACAATTTCACTATCATTCCCCTGCTTTTGCCATTAGATGTTCCTTAGTGTTTAGATCTGGTCTCAGGAGGATAATGTAGCACTTGGGGAAGAAGATGCAGCCCAACAGTCCAGCACCGGAGGCCAAGATCGAGAAGACCTGCACGGCCACCATGTATTTTCCTTTAGTGCTCAGGTAAGTGGGGAGGAAGGAAATCCAGACACTGCAGAAGACCAGCATGCTGAAGGTGATCAGCTTGGCTTCATTGAAAGCTCCAGGCAAGTTCCTGGCCAGGAAAGCCACAGTGAAGCAAATTGCAGCAAGGAAGGCCATGTAGCCAAGAACAACATAAAACATGGTGACAGAGCCTTCGTTGCATCGAAGGATAATCTCTTCAGGCTGGGAGTGAAGATCAGAGTCAGGAAATGGGGGAGAAAGTCCCAACCACATGACACAAATGAAAATTTGGACAGCAGAACAAGAAAGGATGATGAAGTTGGCCAAGCTCTTCCCCAGCCATCTTCTCACTTTATTGCCTGGTTTTGAGGCTAGGAATGCCAGCACTACTGTGATTGTTTTGGCTAACACAGAAGACACGGCTATTGAGAAGACAATGCTGAACATTGTTTGTCGGAGAAGACAGGTGGCTTTTCTTGGTTGGCCAATGAAGAGAAAGGCAGACAAAAAACAAAATAGGAGGGATACCAGAAGGATGTAGGAGAGATCCCGGTTGTTGGCTTTGACAATGGGAGTTTCTAGGTATTTAAGGAATATGATTAAAACAAGGCCTGTTGTTAGGAAGAAGAGTAGGGCAAAAGAGACGAGGATGATGCTAAGATTTTCTTCATAGGACAAAAAAGTTATTCTTTTGGGGATACACTGGATTCGATTCTCAGTTGGATATTGATCATCTGGGCACTTGGTGCATTTGTCAGCATCTGAGAAAATAAAGTAATATTTCTTTTATAGTGTTCCAAATTTCAAGAAAACTTTGGCTAAGATCATACCAGACAAATCTTATTACATTATTTGGCCCAGTGACAAAATTAGTGGACCAGAGAAATACTGTAGATATAATTTACTTGGACTTCAGTAAGGCATTTGATAAAGTAGATCACAACCTACTATTTTTATTTTTATTTTTTTATTGAATTTATATACCACCCTTTCCTGAAGGACTCAGGGCAGTTTACAGGGTACTTAAAACATTGATACAAAAATTAAAAACAATTTAAAGAATTAGATTTAATCCCTGAAAAAATATAAAAAACCCCAATTAAAAACTCTCAGCCTGTGCCAGAAAGCTCGAAGAGCCAGGTCTTCAGGTCCTGGTGAAATGAACAAAGGTCGGGGGCGGTCTTAAGCTCCGCAGGCAGCTGGTTCCAGAGGGCAGGCTCACCCACAGAGGAGGCCCTCCCCCTGGGTGTTACCCGCCGGCAATCTTTAACCGGTGGCACCCTGAGAAGGCCCTCCCTGTGGGAGAGCACTGGACGAAGGGAACTTGATGCCGGCAGCAGGTGTTCCCTCAGATATCCCGGACCCAAGCCATTAAGGGCTTTATAGGTCATCACCAGCACCTTGAATCTCACCTGGAGGGCAACCGGAAGCCAATGCAGCTCGCGCAGAAGAGGTGTTACATGGGAGTGTCGGGAAAACCCCATCACAACTCACGTGGCTGCATTCTGCACCAGCTGAAGCCTCCGAGTGGTCCTCAAGGGCAGCCCCATGTAGAGTGCATTGCAGTAGTCTAAACGGGAGGTCACGAGCGCATGAATGACTGTGTGTAGAGCATCTCAGTCCAGGTAGGGTCGCAACTGGTGAACCAGGCGAACCTGGGCAAAAGCCCCCCTGGCCATGCCTCCTTTGTGATCTTCAAAATTGAGCTGTGAATCCAGGAGGACGCCCAAGTTGCGAGCCCTATCAATGGGGGGTAACACCTCACCCCCATCGTTAAAGATGGAATAGTCTGGTTAACCCAAGATGCCGATATGCACAGCCACTCAGTCTTGGCAGGATTGAGACGAAGCCTGTTTCTCCTCATCCAGACCTGGACCACCTCCAGGCAACGGGACATCATGGTGAGGGCATCACTGGGTTGGTTCAGGGTGGAGAAAATAAGTTTGGTATCATCAGCATACTGATGATACCCCACCCCGAAACCCCGAATGATCTCACCCAGCGGCTTCATATAGATGTTGAACAGGAGGGGAGAGAGAACCGACCCATGAGGGACTCCACAAACGAGAGGCCTCGGGGAGGATCTCTGCCCTCCCATCAACACCGACTGTGAGCGGCCCAGGAGATAGGAGGAGAACCACCGTAGAACGTTGCCTCCCACTCCCAATCCCCTGAGACGCCGCAGTAGGATACCATGGTCGATGGTATCAAAATCTGCTAAGAGGTCTAATAGGACTAGGACAACCCCTGTCCCGAGCCCGCCAGAGATCATTCACCAGTGCGACCAATGCCGTCTCCGTGCTGTGCCCGGGCCTGAAGCCCAATTGGTACGGGTCCAGATAATCAGTTTCCTCCAGGAACAGAGGAAGCTGATGCGCCACCACACTCTCAACAACCTTCGCCAAAAAGCGAAGGTTGGAGAACGGATGATAGTTATTTAAAATAGCCGGGTCCAGGGCAGGCTTCTTGAGGAGGGGTCTCACCACCACCTCCTTCAAGGCTGCGGGGAAGATATCCTCCTTCAAGGAAGCAGTTATTACTGCCTGGAACCAGCCTCGTGTCTCCTCCCGGGCCTCATGAAAAGAAGAAGAAGAAGAAGAAGAAGAAGAAGAAGAAGAAGAAGAAGAAGAAGAAGAAGAAGAAGAAGAAGAAGAAGAAGAAGAAGAAGAAGAAGAAGAAGAAGAAGAAGAAGAAGAAGAAGAAGAAGTTGGAAGGGACCTTGGAGGTCATCTAGTCCAACCCCCTGCTCAGGGGGTTGTTGCTCATCGTTGTTGTTCTTCTCTGAACTTTTTCCAGAGTCTCAACATCTTTTTTATAGTGTGGAAACCAAAATTGGTTGCAGCATTCTAAGTGTTGTCTTACTAAAGCTTTACAGAGTGGTATTAGTACCTCACGTCATTACTCTTTGTGTGTGATTTCTAAGACAGTTAAATTCCATCTGATGGTGATGCTGTCTATCCTGGGTTTTGGTTTTTTTTTTTAGCTTTCTAAGAAGTAGGTTGTGCTCTATTTTGCTGAATGCCTTGCTGAAGTTTATGTATAATCTATTGCTTTCCCGTTTAGACTACTGCAACGCTCTCTACATGGGGCTGCCCTTGAGGACCACTCGGAGGCTTCAGCTGGTGCAGAATGCGGCCACGCGAGTTGTGATGGGGGTTTCCCGATACTCCCATGAAACACCTCTACTCCGCGAGCTGCATTGGCTTCTGGTTGCCCTCCGGGTGAGATTCAAGGTGCTGGTGATGACCTATAAAGCCCTAAATGGCTTGGGTCCAGGATATCTGAGGGAACACCTGCTGCCGGCATCAAGTTCCCTTCGTCCAGTGCGCCCCCACAGGGAGGGTCTTCTCAGGGTGCCACTGGTAAGAGATTGCCAGCGGGTAACACCCAGGGATAGGGCCTTCTCAGTGGGGGCGCCTGCCCTTTGGAACCAGCTGCCAGTGGAGCTGAGGACTGCCCCCAACCTCCGTTCATTCCACCGGGGCCTGAAGACCTGGCTCTTCGAGCTCTCTGGCCCAGGCTGAGGATTAATCTTATTTTAACTGGGGTTTTATTTATGCAGGGACAAATATAATTTTTTAAAAAATTTGTTTTTAACTTTTGTATCTTGGTTTTTTTAATCACCCTGAGTCCTTTGGGAAAGGGCGGTATATAAATGTAATAAAATAAATAAATAAATAAATTTATTTCTCATTTTTTAAGTATTTAATTTTCAGTTAAACCAACAGTCACTTTGTGTGAAATAGCCATATAAATTTGATAAATAAATTTCAAAAGACATCTTAAGGAAGATTAAATCATAAATGAATTCAAGAACAGGAACTGACTATTATCTGTAAAATCTTTTTACCCCGTAAAAATGAGATGATAAAGTGATATGTTTCCATCCTCTCTAGATTTGGCAACAATTTTAAACAGAAAATGAATTTAACATTGGTATCAAAGGATGTTTAGTAGATTAGTCTTTTATTAATTCTCTGTTTCCCCCTCCTTTCTGTTCATTTTAATGTTAGACTTTTTTTCTTTCAGGACCACGATTATATTCCTTTTATTATTATTTTTTTGGTGTTACATCCCACTATTTAAAAAGAAAGAAAATTGGAAAGATAAGAAAAGGTGGAAAGAAAATATCTGCTTTATGATCCTCTGTTTGTTTTTGTTCTTTTAACCTGACATCTCTCCCTCTATTGTTCCTCCCAATTAGATATTTCAACGTATATGATCTTAATAAAGATTAAATTATTAAATAAATGATAAAGTTGGTTTAAGTAAGCAAACCCCATTGATCTAAAATCATTCCTCAGGTTACAAAGAATACACACATTTCTAAGAAAGACAAATATGGATGAAAACATCCAAACTGGGAAATAATGAGACATTTCCTACTCAATCCACAGCATCCTTCTTCCTACCTCATTATTCAAGATATATTTTTTTTTATCCTTCCCATTGGGGAAGAAATTGGACACCATGAAAATTGAGAACTTAACAATCAAACATACACGTGTCTTTAACATGCATATCGATCAAAGTTTCCCTATGGTGTCACCCACCTTCCTGAGTGGAGATGGTCCCCTCTGGGCAAGGAATGCAGTCGTAGCAGCAAACTGGTTCTCCTTCTCGAGCCTTCTGGACAAATCCAGGATGGCATTTTTCCACACATTTCGACTGAGGCAGAGACTAAAGAGAAAAAGAAGAAATGCCAAAGAAAATATGTTAGGACTCACCATCCATGTAAGATGGAGGTAGACATGAACATCAGCCAAGTCGTCTCTGGGCTTCAAATAGGCAAATATTAAATCTCTGACCACTTTCAAATGGTTGCAGGAGATACAATTGGAGGAAGATGCTTCATTCAGTTCCTCCCTTTGTCTTCTGATTTATCAGATTACAATAAAGTAGATTTCTACTTAACAAAGTCTGAAGGGATGAAATTGAGAAAAGATTTAAGCATTGAGCGATAACCAGAGTTTTCCTCCTCATAGTGGAATTAATATGCATTCCTCCATTCTTCATACATGCTTTATTTAAAAATATCCACAAATACTAAATTTTAAAGTGAACTTTATTGTAAAATATATATTAATTTTTCATTTGTTTGGATTTATTAAACTAAAATAAAACTGTGAGGAAGAAAGAAACTTTTGACCAGTAGGATCTAGAAAGGTTTATTATGGAGTACATAAAACATTGCAAAGCCGTTTCCCTTTGAAAGCAGTCCAAAATTATCTCCCAGTTAAGATAAAAAGGTTAATTTCCTTACAGAGAAGGGCTGTCAATCTTAAAGATATTCTTCATATTTGTTCACTTTATACGGCTGCCATGCTGGTGAACTAAAACTAAAACAGGCTGACTAGTTTCTAAAACTGTAGTGAGGTGAGATAGAGGTGAGGTCATGTGAATGTGTTCCACAAGAAGGGTGAATCAGGGATCTTTTGGTGCACCACATGGGTCATGACTGTGAGTCGTATGTGTGAAAGGGATTTGCAACACGATGTAACCAACACAAGGTCCTTTCTGTTGAGAGAACACAATTATGTGACACAATCTGACAGGGAAATACACACTCATATTTATTATTAGTTTGATTTGTAGAATCTCAGTGTGTCCTAAATTAGATAGCAATAAAGATAAACAGTTGCATTCAAGGGATTTTCAGATGAAGTGCACTCTTACAAGCCAATTCTCAAATCTAAGTAATATTCCCCCTGAAACTGCCCCTTATTATTATTGATATCAAGATTTATTTTGCACCAAAGCAATGCTTCAATACTTCAGTTTCTAAACCATTATCATGGTGAGATGGGCAGCAAATAAATTTAATCAATTTATATTGATTATTTACATTGATTTATATTGTGAGCTCAATCCATAAATGACTCACATCAGACCAGTCATTATTATTTCATGTGAACTGAAAGCCTTGGACCTCCTTCCTAAATTCCACTATCCCAGTGGGGTTAAAGAGAGGCATGTTCTCAGCTGATTAAAAACATCCCAGACTATGAGCCTGCAATTTTGGAAGACCCCTGACTCCAATCAAGGCAAGATGAAACTTTAAGAATTGGACCAACAGGACCTCCATCCAGTCTTGATTACATTTCATTGGATTCAGTCCAAATCAGAACTCAGGGACTGGTCAATGGAATTGCCTTGAATCTTTCATATTTGAAGGCAAAAAACCAGTGAACCTGAAGCTATTAACACCAAAATCTCCAGCATATGAGGGCCTGTCTCACTAGTTTTAGGGTGATACTAAACTGCCAAAGGGACACTAAATGGCAATGTTTTGTGTCCTAAATAATAATCACCCCATTTCTCCTTTTGGATCAGCTGACAACAGGGTTCAGCATGACAGCATCAGAAGAGAAACCTTGGTCAATAGAAATAAAGCATGCTTATCTAAAAACATACTTGTTCGAACAAGCCGGCCTGGCCTGATGGGGGATTGGTGGGGTTTTTACTGTATTTTATTGGGGTTTACTATGTATTAATTGTTTTTTAGTGGGCATGTATTTAATCATTTTTTAATTTTTGTAATTTCTGTGTTTTTTATTCTTGCCCTGTTCACCGCCCTGAGTCCTTCGGGAGAAGAGCGGTATAGAAATATTAATAAATTAAATTAAATTAAATTAAATCTGCCTAAGAAAATTATAGAGGTTTTACTGCAGACATTCTATTCACAGTGAAGGTTACCCAGGTTTTTTTTACTTGGTTTGACCCACTTGAAACAGCTTTGGAAAAAGGAGGAAAGACACCAATATTTTCCCTACCTTGTTGAGCCACCTTAGCTGTGAAATCGCATATCGGCTGATTATAAGTTTTTGTCTTTCAAATCTCCCCATTACCCTGTCGATCGGATTCTTCTTGGGGAGAACCATCAAACTAAAGATCATCAGGTCTGCTCCTACGTCTCCATTCTGATCCAAGTAGACTTTCATCAGGGAAAGATTGTACAATTCCCTCTTCTTCAGAAATGGATGGAACTGGAATGGAAACATCCAGGAATTTAAAAGCAGAAATCTTGTTTTCTTATCTCTTATCACTTTTTACATTTGGATCTTTCTTCTATGGTTGTTGAACTTACAAATATTGTGAGTTGGGAGAACAAGTTTTACCATTATCTTCAAAACTGAAGTACAAAGTTTCAGCAATATTTCTAAATCATGTAGTATACTGATAAAATGTATATTGACAAAATGTAATCGACAAAAATTGTCAATCATATATAACAATCTAGCAAACGTCACCTTTCAAGTAAACAAAATACACAAATAATGAGAATATTCATAAACTCCTTGCAAACAATTGGGTGATTATGAGAAAGCAAGGATTCGTTAAGAAGAAAGTTGCAAGGCTAATCTTCATTCAGGTAGAGGAGAGAGAAAAAAATACCAGATGAAATAATTATTCTTAATCATAAGGCTATATTAGCAAAATGTTGCAGTGTGAAAGTACAAATCTTTCACCTTCTCCTTTGACAGTCAAAAAATTTAGGAAGGACTTTTTCTGAGTTTCTTTCTCTGCCTGCTACGCAGCTGTGGGTTGCCCCCCCCCCCAACCAAACAATCTTATCTGATCCTTCCCTGTATCTCTTTCTCTGGTCTTCCGAACTCATTCACACGTATCATTAAAAATGTCCAGTAATGCAGTGCCCCCAATTTCTCAAGGCAAGCTTTTCCACTGGTTAATTGTCCTCACTGTTAGGAAGTTTCTCCTTAATTCCAGGTTGCTTCTCTCTTTGGTCAGTTTCCAGCCATTGTTTCTTGTCCTAGTTTACAGGAGCTTAAAATCAGAAAAGTCTGGGAACATTTTTGCAAATATATAAAAGTTTTTGGTTGTTGAAGGGAGGATGCAGCACTCTTCTGATAAGTAGGAGATGTTGTACAGAAGCTTAAGATCTTAAACCACCAAGCCCAGAGAGCACAAAAGACCCTGAAAAGGAATTTTGTTTGATGGATCCTTATTGGGACCCCATACCTTCCACGGCTGCAGCCCTGGAGCCCCCAACCTTTCTTCTCCCTTCTCCCTTCTCCTCTGAGCTTTGAATGCAGCGCTTAAGGCGTGGGCCAGAATCTTAATGACACTGTAGAAATAAATATCATTTTCGATCGTCAACCTATTGTCTTTCTCTTCGGTCTCCACTGGTGCTTTCTGGCTGCATTGTCTCCGGCCCTTGACAGAAAAGGCATGTTTTGAAACAGAACAGTGAAAATACTCAGCTTGAAATTCAGGTTCCACGGACAAGGGTGATTTATAGACATTATCATTTTTCCAACTATTTTTCAACTGAAAGGGAAAGCTCCAAATACTATGGACGTGCTTGAGATGCCTATCCATTAAAATGGACAATGCTGCAACCACTGTCAAGATCCAGACTTTCCCTTCAATGGGTCCTGGCAAACCTTCAAGCACTGAATGGAAGATTTGAATTCTGTCCATATAGGAATCAAATTCTATGAAGTGAACAAAGACGTTGACTTGTCTCCACTTAGAGAGGGCATCCCTGAGAAATGGGGTATGTCCAGTCATTGACAATTGTTGTGAGATAACAACACAAATTCTATTCTTGACAAGCACAGGAGTAAAAGTCCTCATGAAATTCTCTCCGTTCTCTGTGTCTGGAGCAAAGAGACCAATCAGGGTCCATCCAAAATGGAGGAGAATTTGGACAATTGCTGGGTACTGGAATCCTTCTTTGGGGAGCATCAGATGGAAAAAAGGGAACTGACTTTTATCACTCAGAGCCTCTGAAGCAATTACAACACTGGTCTGATTAGTCATTAGGCCATATAAAGATACAGAATATAAAACACAGAACATTAGCAAGATTCCATGTAAAAGCAGAATTTAGAAAAATAACTACAACAGAATAAGCATAAAGAATGAAAATAGTATTTCTTTATAACCCTAGAATTTATCACAATCAGACCATAATTTCCTTCCAAAAAGGGCTTTTTTTTATCTAAGTTTTGAATTCTGAGCACAGTGAAAATACATTTTTTAAAATATTAGGATCCCAACAGACTTAAGTGCAATTCAAGATATTTATCTCCCTATTTTTAAAAAATAATTAACATTCAAAATAATAGATGTATTTTATCTTCTATTTCTGGAGCTCCACAAATACAAGTATATTCATTGTAAGGAGTTTGGAAGTACATTTGTACATACTTTTAAAGTACATTTGTAGCAGCTGATGCCTTTCAGTATGTCAACCATACTGAGATTCAAGGTGCTGGTGATTACCTATAAGGCCCTAAATGGCATGGGTCCGGATTACTTACGGGAGCACCTGCTGCCGGCGTCAACTTCCCTTCGTCCTGTGCGCTCCCACAGAGAGGGCCTCCTCAGGGTGCCGTTGGTCAGAGAGTGTCGGCTGGTGACCCCCAGGGGGAGAGCATTCTCTGTGGGTGCACCAGCCCTTTGGAATCAATTACCGGTTAAGCTCCCGCTCCTAACCCCCTGAGACGTCGCAGCAGGATACCATGGTCGATGGTATCAAAAGCTGCTGAGAGGTCTAAAAGGACTAGGACAGAGGAGCAACCCCTTCCCGAGCCCGCCAGAGATCATTCACCAGCGCGACCAATGCCGTCTCCATGCTGTACCCGGGCCTGAAACCCGATTGGTACGGGTCTAGATAATCAGCTTCATCCAAGAACAAAGGGAGCTGTTGCGCCACCACGCTCTCAACAACCTTCGCCAAAAAGCGAAGGTTGGAGACCGGACGAAAGTTGTTTAATATTGCTGGGTCCAAGGCAGGCTTCTTGAGGAGGGGTCTCACCACCGCCTCCTTCAAGGCGGCGGGAAAGCTACCCTCACTCAAAGAAGCAGTAATCACTTCCTGGAGCCAGCCTTGTGTCCCATCCCGAGTCGCATAAGTCAGCCAGGAGGGACACGGGTCCAACAAACACGTGGTGGAGCTCAGCTTCCCCATGATCTTGTCCACTTCTTCAGGAGTCACAGGGTCGAACTGTTCCCAGATTAAATCGACAAGGCTGCCCGTATCCTCATCGTCAGACTCTGCCCAGTCGGAGTCCAGACTGGTCCGGATCTGAGCGATTTTGTCCGACAGAAATCGACTAAACTCTTCGGCTTGACCCTGCAAGGGGTCCTCCCTCACCTCCCGATTAAGGAGAGAGCGAGTTACCCTAAACAGGGCAGCTGGGCGATTTTCTGTGGACGCGATGAGAGTGGCGAAGTGGTTAGACCTCGCCACCCTCATCGCCGTGAGATAAGTTCTCGTAAACGACCTTAGTCATAACCGGTCAGATTTGGATCGGCTGGATCTCCAACAGCTCTCTAGGCCCCCTCTCCGACGCTTCATCTCCCGGAGCTCCATGGAGGCTGGTGCAGCACCCGGAAACCTGATGGGCAAAGATCAACCAGGGGGACACCGCCCTCTGGGCCCAACCAGGTCTCCGTAATGCAAGCCAGGTCCGCTGGCCTGGTCTGATGGGTTGTGGTATTTTTAATTTTTAATTATTATTGTTAGGGCTAGATTAATTTAATCTCATTTTTCATTTTTGTATGTTGTATTTTTATTGCCCTGTATACCGCCCTGAGTCCTTCAGGAGAAGGGCAGTATAGAAATAAAATAAAATAAATAAATAAATAAATAAATAAATAAATAAATAAATAAATAAAATAAACCATACTGAAGATGGCCCTACTTTTCTCTCTTTTGACTATCTTGGATTCGTTGTGCAGCATTTTTTTAGGTTTTTTTTTGAGTGGCAAAAAAGTCAGGGAGATGACATTTCCTAATATAAAATCAAGAATGTTTTAAATGAAATTTGTTTGTTCTAATAGCATTTGGAGACGTTTATTAGTTTATTGAAGAGAAGGACGAGGGGCGAAATGATAGCAGTGTTCCAATATCTTGGGAGCTGCCACAAAGAAGAGGGAGCCAGGCTGTTCTCCAGAACACCTGAAAGTAGGACAAGAAGCAACAGATGGAAACTAGCCAAACATAGAAGCAAACTAGATCTAAGGAGAAATTTCCTGACAGTTAGAACAATTAACCAGTGGAACAACCTGCCTCCAGAAGTGGTGTAGGCTCCAACACTGGATGTTTTTAAGAAGAGACTGGACCGCCATTTGCCTGAAATGGTATACGGCAGTGATTGCGAAACTTTTAGACACAAAATGCTCCCAAAATTCCCTCCTCCCACCCTCCTGCCCGCAGTGCCACCTAACACCTCCATGGGCTGCAGGTGGCCCTGCAGTGCCATGGCGGCCATGCCCTCTGCCCATGCCCTGCAGTATCAATTGTGTGCAACTGGGTGCAAGGGCAGAGTCTTGTCCCTGCTGCCTGGCTGCCATGTCCATGGCTGCACGGCTCCATACAGGCCATGCCCAGAAGCGACTCTCCTCATGGGGGGAGGTTGCTGGTGAGGAGGGAGCTGCAGGGGGAAGCAGGGCTGGGGTGATGACACGTGTGACGTCCCATCTCTGGCATGTGTGCCATAGGTTCGATACCACTGATATACAGTTTCCTGCCTGAGCAGGGGGTTGGACAAGATGTTATTAGCTGAACTCCTTTTGTCCACTACCCTCAAGATACTTCTCAGTTGATGTGATCGGACTTGTTCTAGTAGCAATATAAATTAAATCCCAAAGTTCAGCTTAATATAAGTGAATAATGGTAATGTTGATATTTTGTATTTAATAATTCAATCTAAGAAAGCTGCATAGTTATGATTTTTTTTAAATAATTAACAGTGCATTCACTTGTGCCTTCCTTTGATGTTGAGGGAGTCCAGATACAGTCACAGATAAAAGTTCCCCCAGGTAAGGAAAGGTGTGAACTTGCTCTATTGCCTCCTCATCAATTAGCCCTATATGGCAATGCTGTCATTTTCCTAAGACCATCACTTTTGACTTTGATCCATAATCAGATAATTATTGTGAGAATAGGAGCCGTCCTCTTCACAGCACATGCAACCCTAATGTCATATTGGCAACAGCTTTGTCTTACCTTTTGGTACATATGAATCCTATTTGTCAGACATGGTATAGGGTTTCCTGCCTAAGCAGGGGGTTGGACTAGATGACCTTCTTCTCATGGCTTCATTGAGCCCCAAACACACTCTTAAACAAATGAACAAAAATGGGATGGAAGGGACCATGGAGGTTTTCTAGTCTGACCCCCTGCCCATTGCAAGAGATCCTATACCAATCCAGACAAAATGAATGTCCAGCCTCTTTTTGAAAATCTCCATTAATGGAGCTCCCACAACTTCATGAGGCAAGCAGTTCCACTGATTAATTGTTCTCACTGTCAGTGCTTGTAGAAAGGGCTTTGAGCAGGGTCAACATCCTGAGCTCCATTTGAAGGGCAGTCAATTTCTTCCATAATATTTCTTTGTTTACTGTGTCAAATGCTATAAAGGCAGCAAACCATTATTTCCTCTGACTGATATTTTTATAGTTAGATGGTTCAAGACAAAAGAATTGTCAACAGTGGATGGATCACAGCTGCCTAAAGACTGCTGGCTTTTCTACAAGGAATGCACTTTTCATCCACCTACTATAAATTCTTTTCAAATTGACGTTTGTATACAGTTTATTTTAGTCACAATATATGTTAGAGAAATGGGCCTGGAATTGCTAGGGTCCTTTTTAGTCCCTTGTTTGTATATAGGACATACAATTGCCATCTTTGACCCAAATGGTTGTGGCAGATATTATTTATATGTGTAAATGTATCTGTCAATGGAGGGTCCCCCCAGTCGGGATATTTCTTGAATTGTTCAGCTGGTAGAAAATCCTCTCCAGAGGTCATATTGCTCTTCAGACGTTTTATCATGAATTTGATCATGAGAATTTTAGGGCAAAAAATAGTTGATAGGTTGCCTAACATATTTGTAGATTTTTAATAAAATGGTTGGTTAATGTTAGTGGTCTTTAAAGGTTCATAATACATATATGTTTTATCATCAGTAGGAAAGGTAATCCTGTAGGACTCTTTTTAAAAATCTGGGATTTGTTCATGATTGAGGATATCATTACTTTGGCTGCGACCATGTAAAAAAATGAGTACTGCACATTCCTATTGTACAAAAGTTCCTTTGATTAAACACAGAGCTTCTCCTTGCCTTCACAAGTGTGCAACAGAAGCCTCTAAGCAATTGGGATGATGTCATAAAATATAGGGCTCTTTTGATCCTTGCTTCCTTTTGACTATCCTTATTTATAACAGTTACAAATGCCATGGTGAAAAGATTATTTGCAGCAGAACCAGTACTTAAACACCCTAATCCTGAGGAACCTTTCATCACCCAAATTGATGCTAGTGATGCTGCGGTGGACACAGTCCTACAAAAAAACCTAAGGGTGGATCTGCAGCCCTGCACCTACACTTCACCAAAGCTTTCAGAAACAGAGAGGAGATGGACTGTTTGGGAGAAAGAGGCTTTTGTGGTAAGATGGGTTTTATTAACTTGGCACCATTTCTTGGAAGCGAGTAAAGTGCCTTTCGAACTATAGACTCATTATTATTATTATTATTATTATTATTATTATTATTATTATTATTATTATTATTATTATTCAGAATAATCTTGAATTACTTAGAGAAGACATGGTTGGAATTATTGCTTACACCCCAACACCCCACTCACTTTACAGAAAAGGAAAGACAAACACAAACCTGTGGGACTTTGTAGATGCTTGTTAATGTTGACATCTGGATGGAATTTTCTCTGTCAGCTCCATCAATAAGAGCCAAAAGTTTGTGCTTCCTTCCACAGCTGTAATTGGGAACATTGGCTTCTCCAGTAGAAAGCATGTCCAGCAAGGCATCTGAAGTGCCGAGGGTGTTATCATAGTTGTCATAGATGTTGTAGCCAAGTGTGAAATTGTGCAAGAGCTGGGGATTCTCCATTGACAGGTCAATATTGAAAATCATGCATAGTATTAATGCATTTCCATGGGATATACTAGTGTAAAACCATGATCATGTTAATATTAGCATCATCAACAGCAACAACAATACTTTTTCTCCATTTAATCATCTTTTTTCTCTACAAACTAACTGAAACATAAGCCAACACTGAACCAAAACTAGATGCAAATGAGAGTCACCCATCACCCTTTAATATTGTTCGTGTTGCAGATGGGGATCTCAAAAGGGTTTAACAAATCAGAAACATAGAATTATTTTTACCAGTACTAATATTCATAGCCCAGTATAATTCAGGCATTAAAGAAGAACCACCATTAAAGGTAGGAGATTTTTGATAAGTGACCCAGAGAAGCTGTTCTAAAAACAAGTCAGCATCTATTCTTTTAAAAACCAGACATTGCGTACCAATCAGTTATAAAAATATGGAAATGCTTGGGCAGAGGATATTAGAACCATTTCAATCATTCCTTTCAACCAAAGAGAGTACTGCAGTCATGAATTTAGGATTGTACAGAGAGAGGAAAATAATGTGAACTTCTTTCAGGTTTTATTTGCCTCATGTTTCTATTCTCACAAATAAGGCAAACAGAGAGAGGCCATGTTAATCAAACAGATTCAAAATATTTGTCAGATCCTGCAATATAAGAGTAATTAAGAAGAAAAAAAGAAGAGTGTTAGAACTGCCAATGGAGGGAATGAAATTCCATTGCATGACTTACAGCTGAATCTGACTAGAAGGAGCCATGTTGAAAGGTAATGTTGCAGGTGCGATTTTTGATACAGACATGACTATGCCAATGAGAAGATCTCCTGGCCTATAGTAGCTCCATGGCTTTTCTCCATCCTGGTGGTCCAAATTCAGTGGGCACTTCATCCTCAGCTTCCCAGAGAGTGGCTGGGACAGCAGCAGCATCAGAAGCAGAAGCAGAAGATCCATAATTCATGGGGGCAGAATCAATCTCCTTCCTCTTTCTAAAAAAAGAATTAGAATTCAAAGCACTCTGACAGGGTGGAATATGCAGTGGCTTTCCTGATTCACCTGAAAGAGAGAAAAAATATATTCAAGGGAACAACTCCTGACTGTCTTGTAATGTGAGCCACAAAAAGCAAAACCTGTGATATTTATCCTTTTCTAATGCAAGATCCTTTCCATGTTGTTTCAGTCTGATGTTTACATAAAAGGCAGACACTGGAGACACAGGAGAAGAGGTCTCAGAGACAGGGATAATGATGATTGTGGTGAGAAAGAGCTTCTGCTCTTGGGACCCTGAACGTCTTCCATGTAAGAAGGGGTAGCTGGAGAAAAGCACATTAGAGAAAAGTCACAGATAGACCCCTTGGGGCAGTGTTCCATAGTGGTCTTAGTCCTTCCTGTTAGGACATGTCCAGAAAGTCATGCTGGATGGAGATAGTTCAACAGCCAGGAAAGTGACTTCTGCTGTCCTTCAATGGGATCTCTTTTCTCCAGAGACTGCTATGGAAGGTCACCTAGAGTTATGGAGTTTGGTGCCATTCTAGGTTGGTGACCCTTAACTCTAGTGCTGCCTGTGCTTTATCTCCAGGGAAGCTCTCAGTACCCTTGAACCCAGCCTAATGTTAAGAGTTTGGGATTTTCTTTCAATGAGATCTCCATGTATCAATCCTAATTTAGAGTTTATTTTATAATTCCTTGCTGTCATGGTTCTGATAGATGAAGCCAGTAAAAGAACTTCAAGGCAAGAATTCTTCCATAAAGAACATTTTATTTAGGAAACAAAGTATTGGCACTTACATAGTTGAACCTAAGAATGAGATTCCCTCCTCCCAGATACAAAGTAACAAATTGATATTCCCACCCCACAAAAGCTGTCATAAATCACATTCCCCAATTAGCACAAAACAAGGGCTCTTCTCTCCAGGCCCTCAGCCCACCAAAACCTTATCAGAACAAGTCCTTGAGTTCCCACACTTCTACATTGTTGTGGCCAGCTAAGGCATTTACCCCATCCCCCCTTCTACATCTGAACTCCAAAAGAATAGAAAAGCAAAAGTAAAAATGGCTGCTGGTTCTCAGTTGTCAGAGCAATAACATCCATTGTCACAGCATTGACACCTGAAACTGAAGTGAAATTTCATTTGCCATCTGTTCTAGAAAGGTCATTTTTTGCATGAGAGCTGGCTAAGAGGCCGGCAAGTGACAGCCTGGGATGGCACCATTGGCACAGAGAGAGAAAATTGTAGAGTGGGTAGACGTTTTCATTTCCTTGACACTTTCTGTGCTGTCTCTCCATACTGATACAATGAGAGCCATTAAATTTTGACGTTTCTTCATTTAAATGAGTTGAGATGGTGGCAGCACCTGCACTGTGGTGGATGGTGTGACCTGATTTCTTGCCGCAGCCAACCAGAAATTGGTTTAGGAGGTCCTGGTGGCAGTTCCTCTGGTTGTGTAGATGCACTTGGTGTTTTGCGACTCCTGTGATATTTCCATCTCTGAGGCTTTCTTTGTCCTCCCTGGAAGACTTCCATGTGCTTATAGTTCAGAGTCCCTGTGTTCTGGTTTATCTCGGTTGATTGTTGAATGCTTTTCTTACCTGGAGGGGGGATGTTAATATATACAGCTTGACCTAGAAGGGAGAACTGGGGGGTTGAGTGACAGGGGGAGCTGATGGGATGGGCAGGTCCATCCTTACAATCAGGAGCACAGGATGACCAATATACCAGGTCCATCATTTGAAAGTTGTCCCACTGTATTGTCCTCAGCTTCCACTCTCAGTGCCTGGCTACCAGATCTTTGGTGGCTCCAGGTACCGGCTGTTCTTTTGGAATGCCAAGTGGATGTGTAACATGGTTTATCTTGTCCATGATGTTACCTGCCATGTCTCCCCGAAGCCTAGTTGTGCCCAGAGGGGAGGAAACCTCTCCTCAGTTGCAAATGTGGCCTCCTACGTTGTGGCTTTGCCTCAGGTGTGAGCCAAGGGAAGTGGAGGAGGGTTGGCTGTGGTCATCCATGTTTTTTTATGGGCTCTAACCATGTTGCACCCAGAGCTTTCTTTTGTCTCGAGGGGGGGTTGCAAGAAAATTTCCCCAGCCTGCTGAAGTATTTTGTGTGAATGTGGCCCTTACAAGAAGATAAGGACCACACCCAGGTTCAACCTCCAGAAATATACCATGGTTAAAAGTTGCAAGTGTGAATGTAGCCATTGGTGAAGTGAGCAGGTTTAGTGGGTTGTATGGCTATGACCAGAGACAGTCTGGTATAGTCTCCTGCGGCTGGTCTTCTGTTATGCCACCCCCCGCTGCTGGGCAGTGGAACCAACTAGATGGTTAGGCCCCAGGTGCCTAACGGACCATGAACGGTTCCAGATGGCGCTTGGGTCTATACCCATCACCCTCACTCACAGCCCAGTTGATGCCTTGGTGGATGCCTGGGAAAAGGCGGCTGCTGAGGCACTCAACTGTGTTGTACCCTTGCGATCTCTGACCCGGCACAGATCCCGTAGGGCTCCATGGTTTTCTGCGGAGCTCTGGGAGATGAAGCGTCGGAGACGGGGTCTAGAGTGCGGTTGGAGGTCCAGCCATTCTGAATCTGACCGATTGCAGTTAAGAACCTTTATAAGGTCTTATCTTGCTGCGATGAGGACGGCGAGGGCTAATTACTTCGCCGCCCTCATCGCGTCTGCAGATAATCGCCCGGCCGCCCTGTTTAGGGTGACTCGCTCCCTTCTTAACCAGGAGGTGAGGGAGGATCCCTTACAGGGACGGTGTTGTGACTCAGGGCCAGCCTGTGGGTCCGACAGCCGGCTCCGATGTATCGGATGACTCAGATGAGGGGGAGGAGGGAGACGAACCGGCTGATGATGGCTTGGAGGCTTTGCAGAGCCCTCAGCCGGGGACCTCTTCTCAGCTGCGTGAGCCCGATAGTGCGGAGGATGATGACCCACAGCTGGCCCTGTTCAAGGACGCCCGACGCAGGAGGCAGTCGAGCAGGAACAAACAAAGAAAGGCTGTGGGACTCCTCGGGAGGAGGCACAGGGAGACCACGCCCTGAACTCTAAATAAAAGGAGTGTTTGGGGAAGGGCTGGTTGCTGAAAGCAACCCTTCCGCTTGAGGATTCAAGTTCCTGTGTTTCTTGTTCTGTTGTTTTGCTTGTGAATTAAACTTGGCAAACGCTTTGCAACCTCAGACGCTCTCCAGTCTCTACTGCTTGAACAGGGGTTTGCTTTATTACAAGGCCGGTAGTTGGCTGGTTCAGAACAGTTTGCTTTCAGCCTCCCACCCCTTACTACTACGATGGAGCAGCTTCTTGCCGAGAATGCTCAGCTCACCCAGCAACTCACTTTGCTGGCAGCTCAGGTGGCTCAACTGCAAGCTCAGGTACATGCTGCACCCCCACCCAGGAGGAAATGTCAGATAGCTATGCCGGATAAATTTGCTGGCAATCCAGAACTGTTTCCTGCCTTCCTGGGACAATGCCAGCTTTTTATCAGCGTGAGAGAAGCTGATTTCCCCACTGACCGGGATAAGGTGGGGTTCGTGTTGAGTCTTCTGTCGGGGGATGCAGCTCGTTGGGGCACGCCTTTGCTGGCACAGCCTAGCCCTTTGTTGGATAACTTTGGGGGGTTTTGTGACCATATGCGCCTCATGTACGAGGACCCGATTAAGGCGCAGACCGCCACCCGACGCCTGAAAGCTTTGAGGCAGGGTCAGCGCCCCCTACAGGCCTATATCAGTGATTTCCGGCTGCTTAGCCAGGATTCCACCTGGAATGAGGCTGCGCTCGTGGATGCCTTCCAGGATGGCTTGTCGGAGGAGATGTTGGATGAGCTGGCCCGCGTGGACATTCCCTCAGACCTGAATGGGCTGATCCATCTTTGTCTGCGGATCGATGCCCGGCTGCAGCAGCGAAAGAGTCGCCGTGCCACCCACAGACCCCTGCCGCTCCTGTTGTGCGTGAGCCCCCAGTCCAGAGGGAGGAGCCAATGGAGCTGGGTGCCGCCAGGTCCCGTCTCTCGGTGACGGAAATGGACAGACGACGATCGGGGGGGGTTGTGTTTTTACTGTGGGGACCCTGGACATTTGGCTGCTTCTTGCCCGAAGAA
Source organism: Vipera ursinii (assembly GCF_947247035.1). Classification (NCBI taxonomy): domain Eukaryota; kingdom Metazoa; phylum Chordata; class Lepidosauria; order Squamata; family Viperidae; genus Vipera; species Vipera ursinii. The sequence goes on along the minus strand of NC_139513.1, from coordinate 1,811,053 downwards.
GCGTCAGCGGGCATCAGTGACCAAGCCTGCCCCGAGAAAGTCTTCTACTTTGCTGTCGGGAAACGGCCTGAGCCCGATCTAGACGGTGTGATAGATCGGGCGACCCACAACGACCACGCCGAGCGACGCCGTTCTGACGGTGCCTGTGAACCTCCATTTGATTTTGGAGGCACGTCTGATCCTTCCTGGCAAGCCAGAGGGGATTCCGGTCCATGCCTTAATTGACTCTGGGGCTACCACTAACTTTATGGACTCGGCCTTCGTGGCCAAATGGGCTGTTCCCCAGTGTCCGGTGGATCCGCCCATGCTTGTGGAGACCATCGATGGTCGAGTGCTCCTGTCCGGGCCTATTACGGCCGCCACGCAACCCGTGTGTATGGCCATCAGTTCTCATGTGGAGGCCATCCAGTTCTACACCACTTCGGATCTGCACTTCCCCATGGTCTTGGGTCTGGCGTGGCTCCGGGCGCATGATCCACAGATCTATTGGTCTCAGAACTTGGTCACCTTCCCAAGTTTGCAGTGCGTGGACCACACCCACCATATCTGTGCCGGCCAGGTGGAGGGTTCCCCAGGGGTTTCCTTGCCTCCCGAACTGTCCGACTTTGCTGACGTGTTCAGCGAGTCAGAGGCGGACCAATTACCCCTGCACAGGCCCTACGACTGCTCCATTGATCTAGTCCCTGATGCGCCTCTCCCAGTGGGGCATTTGTACTCCATGTCGGAGCCCGAGTTGGCTGCATTGCGGGACTTCCTGACAAAGAATTTGGCTCGTGGTTTCATCCGGCCCTCGTCCTCGCCAGTGTCTGCGCCCGTGCTCTTCGTCAAAAAGAAGTCGGGCGAGTTACGGCTTTGCTGTGACTACCGGAAACTCAACGCCATCACGGTGCGTAACCGCTACCCGCTGCCCCTCATCCCCGAGCTCTTGGACCGACTCCGGGAGGCTAAGATTTTCACGAAACTGGACCTGCGTGGAGCTTACAACCTCGTCAGGGTTCGGCCGGGTGATGAGTGGAAGACGGCGTTTGGTACTCGCTATGGACATTTCGAGTACACGGTGATGCCGTTTGGCCTGACCAATGCCCCCGCTGTGTTTCAGCATTTTATGAACGACATCTTTCGAGATCTGTTGGACCAGTTTGTCGTGATTTACCTGGACAACATCCTGATTTACTCCCCGTCGCGTGAAGTGCATCATCAGCATCTCCGTCAGGTCCTGCAGCGCCTCTGGAAACAACGGCTGTTTGCCAAGTTGGAGAAGTGCCAGTTCTACCAGGTGACCATCGATTTCTTGGGTCACCGCATTTCTCCTGAGGGCATCGCCATGGAACCGAGTAAAGTTGAGTCGTTGCAGAGTTGGCAACCCCCGCGTCGCGTGAAGGATGTTCAGCGACTTCTTGGATTTGCCAACTACTATCGAACATTCATCCCTGGCTTTGCTGCCTTGACAGCCCCCCTCACCCGGCTCCTGCAGAAGAAGACTCGGTTCCAGTGGAACGCCCCCGAACAACAGGCGTTCCAAGCTTTGAAGGACGCCTTCATGAAGGAGCCCATCTTGAAGCATCCTGACCCGCAACGGCCGTTTGTCGTGGAGGCGGACGCCTCCGACATTGCCATTGGGGCCGTGTTACTCCAGGCAGCGACGCCCAAGGGTACCCTTTTCCCTTGCGCGTATCACTCTCGGAAATTGAATCCCTCGGAGCGCAACTATACCATCTGGGAGAAGGAGCTGCTGGCCATCAAGGCGGCGTTCGAGGCTTGGAGGCATCATCTGGAGGGGGCGCGGCATCAGATCGAGGTCCGGACGGACCACAAGAATCTGGAAAGCCTGCAGACTGCTCGGAATTTGAACCAACGCCAGATCCGGTGGTCCCTCTTCTTTGCGAGGGTTGACTTCCGGGTGCAGTAGATACCAAGCGGGCACAACCAGAGAGCGGATGCTCTGTCCAGGAAGCCCGAGTACACCCGAGTGGAAGACAAGCTTCCGCCCAGGACAGTGATCCCCGTCAAGTCTTTTGCTGCAGTGCGGGAGCCGGTGGATATACGGGCTCGGATCCGGGAGGCGCAGCAGCAGGAGGCGTGGGTGGCTCAGCGGAAGGAAGAGGTGGGGCCAGATTCGCCTTGGTCGGTCACGGATGGACTTCTGTATTATCGTGACTGGCTCTATGTTCCGGGAGGGCCACTCAGGGGACTCGTCCTCAGCCAGTGTCATGATAACCCGGCTGCGGGGCATTTTGGCCTGTTCAAGACTCTGCACCTGGTCTCCCGTACCTTCTGGTGGCCCCGAGTCCGACATGATGTCCAGTCTTATGTCACCTCCTGCATCCCATGCAGGCAGGCCAAGTCAGCGACAGGAGCCCCGCCTGGTTTACTGCAGCCTTTGCCAACACCCAAGAGACCCTGGGGGGCTGTGTCCATGGACTTTTTGACGGATCTACCCCCATCCTCCGGCTTCACGACAGTGTTTGTGGTGGTGGACATGTTGACCAAGATGGCGCACTTCATCCCCTGTCGTGGCTTACCGTCAGCTCGCGCCACTAGTCGCATGTTCATCCAACAGGTGTTCCGGCTGCACGGCCTTCCAGATAGAGTCGTCTCCGATAGGGGGGCCCAATTTACAGCCCGCTTTTGGCAGGAGTTGATGCGGGCGTTGGACATCAAGGTTTGCCTCTCGTCCGCGCATCATCCTCAGACCGACGGGGGTACCGAGAAGGTCATCGGCATCTTAGAGCAGTATCTGCGCTGCTACGTTAACCTGCAGCAGGACAATTGGGTGGACTATTTGGCCATAGTCGAGTTTGCCTTTAACAACTCACAGCACACCTCCACGCAGATGACACCGTTCTTGGCCAACGTGGGTTATCACCCCCGGTTTTTCCCCCTTTCTCCCGTGGACTCACCGGAGCCGGCAGCGAACGAATTCATGGCGGAGCTACAGGCGATCCATCGGTTGGTGCGACGGCAGCTGGAGAAGGCCAAGGCCGACTACAAGAGGTTCGCCGATCGGTCGAGAAGTGATACGCCTCTACTATCGGTGGGGGATCGGGTCTGGCTGTCCACCCGGAACCTACCATCCACTCGGCCGGCGAGAAAGCTGGACCACCGTTACCTTGGACCGTTCCCAGTCGAGGCCGTCATCAACCCGGTCGCCTATCGTTTAACTCTGCCACGTTCCCTGCGCGTGCACCCCGTCTTCCATCGGTCCTTGTTGGTCCCCAAACAACCGGCTTGTCCACTTCGCCAAGCGGAACCTCCCCCATCAGGACCTCGTGATGGTGGCAGCACCCCCGAGTACGAGGTCGCCAGCATCCGGGATTCCCGCTGGCTGAAAGGTCGCTTCCAGTACCTAATCGAGTGGAAAGGGTACGGGCCGGAGGACTTCACATGGGAAGACGCGACCGCCGTTCATGCCCCTGCGTTGGTGACTGCTTTTCACGAGCAATTCCCATCCCGACCGCATCCGGATCGGCAGCCCCGGGGGAAGGGCCCTGCGGTGCGGGATAGTGTTGTGACTCAGGGCCAGCCTGTGGGTCCGACAGCCGGCTCCGATGTATCAGATGACTCAGATGAGGGGGAGGAGGGAGACAAACCGGCTGATGATGGCTTGGAGGCTTTGCAGAGCCCTCAGCCGGGGACCTCTTCTCAGCTGCGTGAGCCCGATAGTGCGGAGGATGATGACCCACAGCTGGCCCTGTTCAAGGACGCCCGATGCAGGAGGCAGTCGAGCAGGAACAAACAAAGAAAGGCTGTGGGACTCCTCGGGAGGAGGCACAGGGAGACCACACCCTGAACTCTAAATAAAAGGAGTGTTTGGGGAAGGGCTGGTTGCTGAAAGCAACCCTTCCGCTTGAGGATTCAAGTTCCTGTGTTTCTTGTTCTGTTGTTTTGCTTGTGAATTAAACTTGGCAAACGCTTTGCAACCTCAGACGCTCTCCAGTCTCTACTGCTTGAACAGGGGTTTGCTTTATTACAAGGCCGGTAGTTGGCTGGTTCAGAACAGATGGGCCGAGGAGTTTAGTCATCATCTGATGGACAAAATCGCTCAGATCTGGGCCGGCTTGGACTCTGACTGGGCGGGGTCTGACGTGGAGGAATCGGACGGTCTTGATCATGACATCTGGACTGAGTTCGATCCTGTTTCCCCTGATGATGTGGACAGGATCATGGGGAGGCTGAGCTCCACCACCTGTTTGTTGGATCCATGCCCCTCCTGGCTAGTTTATGCGGCCCGGGAGGCGACACGAGGCTGGTTCCAGGCAGTAATAACTGCTTCTTTGAAGAAGGGTGTCTTCCCCACCGCCTTGAAGGAGGTGGTGGTGAGACCCCTCCTCAAAAACCCTGCCCTGGACCCGGCTGTTTTAAATAACTGTCATCCAGTCTCCAACCTTTGCTTTCTGGCGAAGGTTGTTGAGAGTGTGGTGGCGCATCAGCTTCCTCTGTTCCTGGAGGAAACTGATTATCTGGACCTGTACCAATCGGGTTTCAGGCCCGGGCACAGCACGGAGACGGCATTGGTCGCGCTGGTGAATGATCTCTGGTGGGCTCGGGACAGGGGTTGCTCCTCTGTCCTAGTCCTATTAGATCTCTCAGCGGCTTATCATACCATCGACCATGGTATCCTACTGCGGCGTCTCAGGGGGTTGGGAGTGGGAGGCACCGTTTTATGGTGGTTCTCCTCCTATCTCCTGGGCCGCTCGCAGTCGGTGTTGACAGGAGGGCAGAGATCCACCTCGAGGCCTCTAGTTTGCGGAGTCCCTCAGGGGTCGGTTCTCTCGCCTCTCCTGTTCAACATCTATATGAAGCCGCTGGGCAAGGTCATTTGTGGTTTCGGGGTGGGGTATCATCAGTACGCTGATGATACCCAACTTTTTTCTCCACCCCGAACCAACCCAGCGATGCCCTCGCCATGATGTCCCGTTGCCTGGAGGCGGTCCAGGTCTGGATGGGGAGAAACAGGCTTCATCTCAATCCTGCCAAGACTGAGTGGCTGTGCATATCGGCATCTTGGGTTAACCAAATTATTCCACCTTTAACGATGGGGGGTGAGGTGTTACCCCCCGTTGATAGGGCTCACAACTTGGGCATCCTCCTGGATTCACGGCTCAATTTTGAAGACCATATAGGAGCCGTGACCAGGGGTGCTTTTGCCCAGGTTCGCCTGGCTTGCCATTTGTGACCCTACCTGGACCGAGATGCCCTACGCACAATTACTCATGCACTCGTGAACTCCCGTTTAGAGTACTGCAACGCTCTCTACATGGGGCTGCCCTTGAGGACCACTCAGAGGCTTCAACTGGTGCAGAATGCGGCTGTGCGAGTTGTGATGGGGGTTTCCTGATACTCCCATGTAACACCTCTACTCTGTGAGCTGCATTGGCTTCCGGTTGCCCTCCAGGTGAGATTCAAGGTGCTGGTGATGACCTATAAAGCCCTGAATGGCTTGGGTCCGGGTTATTTGAGGGAACACCTGCTGCCAGCATCAAGTTCCCTTCGTCCAGTGGGCTCTCACAGGGAGGGCCTTCTCAGGGTGCCGCCGGTAAAAGATTGCCGGCGGATAACACCCAGGGAAAGGGCCTTCTCTGTGGGTGCGCCTGCCCTCTGGAACCAGCTGCCCGTGGAGCTTAGGACTGCCCCTGACCTTTGTTCATTCCGCCGGGACCTGAAGACTTTGCTCTTTGAGCTCTCTGGCCCAGGCTGAGAATTTTTAACTGGGGTTTTTATTTGTAGGGATAATTTAATCTTTTTAAATTTTTTTTTAAACTTTTGTATTTTGTATTGGTTTGATTTTAAAATACCCTGTAAAGGGCGGTATATAAATCTAATAATATAAATAAATAAAAAATCGTGGTCAAGGTGTCAGAGTAGTAACCAGGAGACCAGGAATTCTAGTCCTGGCTTGGGTACAAAGCCAGCCAACCTGTTAGAGCCCTGGGAAAGAAGCAATGGCAAACCACTTTTGGAAAACCTGGTCACCTATTGTCTTCCTGATTACTTTCACACACAGCCAGTTGAGGCTGTGGGGCTTCCTGAGTCTGGCAAAACCAGCCAAGTAGACTCCAATTTTATTTATTTTATTTTTATTTATTTTAATTCCATTTATATCCCGCCCTTCTCCGAAGACTCAGGGCGGCTTACAAGCTTAGCAGTAGCCTTCATTCTATGTATATGCCTGCTTATTAGGGCTTTCACACAACCCCCAAGCGGCATTATTACAAAGTCAGCTTATTGCCCCCAACAATCTGGGTCCTCATTTTACCTAACCTCGGAAGGATGGAAGGCTGAGTCAACCTTGAGCCTGGTGGGACTCGAACCTGCACTAATTGCAGGCAGCTGGTGTTCCTTAAGGAGGCATTAGCCCACTGCTCCACCAAGGCTCTTATGCTCCACCAAGGCTCTTATGCTCCACCAAGGCTCAATTTGCTAAAATGGGCAGATTTTTTTTTTAAAATCTGGTTGCTCTCTGTAAAAGTGGCAGGAAAACTCCAATCCTGAATGTGACAGTGAGTAAGAAGTCCTCATGAAGGCTGCAGACAGGCCGATGAACTAGCATCCAACAAGGGTGGGAGCGCAGCAGTGACATCACAGCAAGGGTAGCCCCACAGATTGGGGGGGTCCAAGTCAATGCACCCCCTTCTGTTAGCAGCACAGTGCAGCATGAATGGTTAGGCAGGAACCCCTTCAGGAGGTGAGTCCCGGGCACTTGCAGGCTAGGAGAGCTCACCTGAGTCTGAGGCGTTTGCACCCCTGTGTGCATTTGGCCAGGCTCTGCACACCCAGCTTTGGTGAGACCCCCTCAGCCCCCTTTGCAGGACTCAGTTGCAGAGACCCTGCTAGTGTGTTGTGTGAGTGTCGCACCAGGTGGCTGACAGTTGTGCGTGCTCTGCAGAATTGAACCATCTGAGTCAAACTCCACTGACCATAATGGAAGTGTGTGCTCTCCTTAACCTGGATTGGGGAGAAACCCTCTTTCCTGAGCTGGGTGGAGTCATCCACTGAATTAACGGGTGAAGTTCACATCTCATGTTTAGGCCGTCCAGGTTTTTTCAGTCATTTCTGCATTATTTGAAGCAAGCTGGGCACATCTCAGCCTGGCATTGACCACAGGGAGGGGCAAAGGTTTTGGGCTTCAGAGGGAACCCAATTAAAAGTGGCTTCTTTCTCAAACCATCTGACAGCAAGGCCGGATGGAATAGCAGCAGGAGGGATCTGGCCACAATGCCGAACAGCTGCGTGCCACAGGATGGACGCGACCAGTACGTGGGGCAGATGGGGGAGGGAAAATGTCAAAACTGAAGCGGATACGGCTAGCATGGTGAAACCACAATCAATGCAGCCAGGTATGGGAGAACATGGGGTGGGTAGACTGGTTATGTGTTCCACGACCAGATCGGTAATATCCGCATAGCTCTAAAAGTTGTTAAAAAGGTTTTTTCTGTCATATATATGTGTGTGTAAATTACTAACAAAGATTTAAGGGATATATATATATATATATATATATATATATATATATATATATATATATATATAATCTCCTGTTACCCCTGGCAACCCATGTTATCATGGCAACCCAGCAGCAGCCAATCAAAAAGGATGGAAGAGACAATAGTTGCTTGGGGGCTCAGCCACCAATCAGACTCAGGGAGAAGAGGTTGCTTGAGTAAAGACAAAAGTGGGGGGGGGAGACAGGAAAATATCTAATAAGGATAGAAAATGAAAAGTTTTTCATGTGATGAGAAAGGCAAAACCTGCCAGAAAAGCAGAGGGAGGGGAGGCCGAAGTCCTGGAAGGGCCTTTTCTCCCCCACTCAGAAATGGCTGCAATGAAGAGCTTCTCCTCCAGTGGGGCTTGGGCAAGTGGGGGACAGCGGCTGCCCAGGAGAGACTTTGGGGGAGGGACCCCAGGATGCCCCGTCCTCAGAGCCCCAGAGGGTCCCTCCAGGGAGACCCCCCCTCGCCTTTCCTTCCCCAGCAAACCCGGATCCCCCTTTGGAGACAAAGGCCCTGCATGGCTTCTCCCCACCAGGAGCCTTTCCTGGAAACACACAAAGAGGAACCGGAGATTCACAACCCCCATTGGCTGCATTTCCCCCTGAAATGCAACTCCAAAGCCCATAATCCACATTAGTCTCTTCCCAGAATGTGTGTGTGTGTGAAGGGTTCCCCCAGTTCCCCTCCTCCTTCCTGAGCCTTTTCTATGGGCAACGTGACAAGTCTGGGCTTTGCTTTTCCCCCTCAGTGCCCCATGTGTGGAAGGGAGTGGCAGTGGAACATGGGTCCTTTCCCTCTCTTTCTTCCTTATGTGGGGTGAAAGGCATCCTTTATTTCTCTCATTTCTCTCTCTCTCTCATTCTCTGTACATGGGTGTGATTTGTTTTAAAAAAACTGTCAAGTCCTGATAACTAGTATTTAACTAGATTTTTTTTATTTTTATTTTTATCCTGGTCACACTATTGCATCAGTCTTTTTATATTGCTGCCCTTCAACATTAACTTTCAAAATAAATTAAACTTTGGTTTTAACTCAGTAGGAAGCGATTCCAGTTCTGTGACATGTTCAGGCATGAAGTAGTCGTCCCCGGGGTTTTCTCTTTAACCGCTATTATGCCAACAAATATCAGATTTCTTTTTCTTCAACCACAGGTGCCGGGTATTCCCTCTGGGGCCAATTTGAAGCATGGAGCTTTCCAACCTCTCCATTCTTTCTGATCGATTTAATTCTAGCTCTGCCCTTTCATTTTGAATCCTATGGGGATTGTTCCCCTTTCATTTCTCTCCAGAGAAGGCCCCAACAAACTCTGAGTCCAAGAACTAGTTGAATTAGCTGGGGATCTCTGGTGAGAGGGAGAATTATTATTATTATTACCCTCAAAGTTTCTGCTCTGCTCTTTGGCCAAATCCTCCAGGGGAGACTTTGGGCAGAGACAGATGGAGTCAGCTGCAGTTCTCTGCTTCTCTCTCTGACCTGGGAGGCCCAAAATGGAAATCTTTCCTGGAGGAGAACTTGGCTTTAGGCAAAAAGGGTCACTGGAAGATTTCAGACTTGGGACTTCCCTCCCCACTCAAGTTCAGGGCTGTCTGTCTTCCTTCACATCAAAATGTGCCACCCTGGGGAAAATAAGATACATTCTGTTTTAGATTTCAATAAGATGGTTGAAACTCCATTCTTCTTGAGTTTTATTCTGGCTTTTTTGCTTTGCCAAAACATCTTCCATGTCCTTGTTTTTCGGTCATCAGATCAGTCTCCTTGTAATATCATGTATATTAATTGATATTGGCAATTTTTGAGAGGACTTGTAGATCTAGTGGGTCGTCTCTTTATTCTTCCATATCAACGTGGTTGTTCTGAATTGTTTATCTTCTCATCCAACTGTTCTTTTTCTAGATCCCCTAGTTCCTTCTGAATTGTATAAGAAACCTTTTCCTTTTTCCAAGTAGTCGGTGTCTTTTCTGGATTTTCAAATGTCAATATTTGTTGAATAGTAGATTCTTCTGTCATAGTATTTGAATGTTCCTTACTTTGACTCTAGAGAGAAAAAAAAATAGAAAGAAGAAAGGAAGCAATGAAAGAATTCTTTTGCTCTGTGTTAACAATGCTGACTGTGATGTTAGTGATGCTCAACCCCCCCATATGTGAATAGGGCCCCTCCCTCAGAAGAGAAGTTTCTGATCACACCCAAGGCTGCCCCGACTGGATTGGGTTGGGGGCTCTGCCTTCCCTTCTCTCTTCCAGGACACCCTCCCTGCCCTTGCCAGGAAGACCCACAGGCATCCTATAGCATCTCAGTCATTCCTGGCTCTCCAGGACCCATGCTTCCTTGCCCCATCCCCCCAGTTGCCTTCACGAGAACTTGAAACCCATTCTCCTTGTCAGGATGGAGAGATTCTTGTCACCTCTCTGCAGCACAACCAGCTGCAAAAAATTAACGTCAAAGTTTAACGACTCTCTATGGAAAGACAACACAGAAAGTGTCAAGGAAACTAAAATGGCTACCCACTCTACAATTTTCCCTCTCTATGCCAATGGTGCTATCCCAAGTTGTTACATTCCTGCCGCTTAGCCAGCTCTCGTGACAAAAATGATGCTTCTAGAACAGTTGGCAAATGAAATTTCACTTCAGTTGCAACATGAGGCAAATGAAACCTGAAAGAAGTCCACATTATTTTCCTTCCTCTGTTCAATCCTAAATTAATGACTGCAGTACTGACTTTGGTTGAAAGTAATGATTCTAATTTCCTTTACCCAACTGTTTCCATAATTTTATAACATTGATATGCAATGTATGATTTTTAAAGGAATAGAAGATGATTTGTTTTTAGAACAGCTTCTCTGGGTCACTTATCAAAAATCTCCTTCCTTTAATGGTGGTTCTTCTTTAATGGCTGAATTATTCTGGGCTATTAATATATTAGTACTGCTAAAAGACTTGGCTATTTGAACTTGCCGGCCTGGACTGAGGGACTGGGATTTTAGATTTTAGATTTTAAATTTTAAATTTTAGAACGTGTTTTATTGTTTAGGGCTACTTGGTTTAATTCATTTTAATTTTTGTATATTATGTGTTGTATATATTGTTTTCATTGCCCTGTACACCGCCCTGAGTCCTTTGGGAGAGGGGCGGTATATAAATCCAAATAATAATAATAATAAAATAATTGAATATTTCTGATCTGTTAAACCTTTTTGAGGACTATCCCCATACTCAAGACTAACAATATTAAAAGGTGATGGGTGACTATCATTTGCATCTAGTTTAGGATCAATATTGGCTTATGTTTTAGCTAGTTTGTAGAGGAAAAAGATGATAAAATGGAGAAAAAGTATTGTTGTTGTTGCTGTTGATGATGCTAATATTAACATGATCATTGTTTTCCACTTGTTTATACTATGCACAGTTGGTACGCATGATTTGCAATATTGAACTGGTGAACAACAATCCCCAGCTCCTGCACAATCTCACACTTGGCTACAACATCTATGACAACTATGATAACACTATTAGCACTTCAGATGCCTTGCTGGACATGCTCTCTACTGGAGAAGCCAGTGTTCCCAATTACAGCTGTGGAAGTAAGGAGAAGCTTTTAGCTCTTGTTGATGGAGCTTTCAGAGACAGATCCATCCAGATATCAACATTAGCAGACACCTATAAAGTCCCACAGGTTTTTGTTTGTCCTTCCCTTTCTGTAAAGTGAGTGGGGTGTTGGTGTGTAAGTGATAGATCCAACCGTGTCTTCCCATTTTTTTGAGAAAACGGTGAATATCTACTTTGGGAACAAATCTAAAAGCCTCCATGAGGCACCTTCAAGAATCCTGGTGGACAACATTCCTCCCACTTGGGTTTGGATAGGACCTAAATAGGAAGATGAAAAACATGAGTTCAAATGGCAAAAAAAATGGATTGATAAATTTTGATATAAATTCGAAGCAACCCAACAACATCTATGGTGCCGGATCAGAAGCTGAAAATGTTCAATGGAAACAAGGTGAATAAGAGAGCTGCTAATCCTGTTTTGCTCCTGGATCCTCACTGGTTTTCCTTGGTCCAGATTTTGAGCAAAAATCTCATCTTTTCCCCTATTCAAATTGCATGAATGCTGAAGTATAATCCTCTCTAAAGAAGAGAAATAGAATATTTAATAACAATTCCTGGGGGTGGGGTGGATTTCCAGAGAATAAAACACAAGCTTGGGTTTCTTCAGTTAAGACCCTGAATATGGAAACAGATTGATGAGAAACTGATCCCAGTGTCCCTCTAAATTAAATTTGTGTTGTTTTCCCACACAGAATTTCAGTTAAGAGGATTAATTTCATCTAGGTTTCTGATCATTTCCACAAATGAGATCATCATTTAGTGTCATTAATTACTTCACAGAGGGCATGACTGAATTCAGTTCTCAGTCCATATGCTTGTGTGAAGTTATTTGATAGAGATTCTCTAGCTAAGACCAAAAATGGAGAATTTAGTGCATAGACTTTTAGCCATGTTATTCTTTGGAGGATGGAGGACATGCAGAACAGATGGCAAATGAAATTTCATTTCAGTTGCAAGGAATTATAAAATCAGCACCAAATTAGAATTAATACATGGAGATCTCATTGAAAAGAAAATCACAAACTCTTAACATTAGGATCTCTGGTGAGAGGAATTATTATTATTATTATTATTATTATTATTATTATTATTATTATTATTATTATTATTATTATTATTATCCTCAAAGTTTCAGCATTTGGAAGAGACAGTTAAGGCGTCTCTGCTTGTGACAGGAACAGGGAAGAGTTTCTGAGGGGAAAAAATTGGAAGTGTTGGACTTCCTGTTCCTGTTTCCAGTGGAGCAGTCGGAAGATTCAGAATGCCGAACCCTTCAGCTGAAATTTCTTTTTGTTGGGGACCCTAAGGGGCCAGAACCCACCCTGAAGGGGTGGAATGAAGGAAGGAAATCCCAGGGACCTAGGAGAGATGGCGGTCTCCCCGAATGGTCCAGGAGAAGCCTCCCAGAAACCAACAAAAGAAAAGGCTGGCTAACTCCATTGTCCAGTCACAGCTGAAAACAGTGGAAGTCACAAGCATTTAAATTAAGCAGATTTTAAACAGCATGCTTGAATCTGGGTAAGAATACTGATTTTCTCTATCTTACCTATTTTCCTGAAGAAGAAAGTCCCAAAAATAAGAGATCTCAGGAAAAAAAAGGAGGGGGATTCTACTCCCTCCCTTTGGTTACCAGAAGTGGTGAAACTTACCCTTTAGAGAGAGAGGAAAAAAAAGACTAGAAAGATCTGAAAAATAAGCAAACACTGACACCTACTGGTGGGTGAGGATTATTTTTTCTCTGACCCTCAAAGTTCTTTAAAAATGCAGCTGTGTAAACAAAGTGAGAGTAACAAATATGAAGCAATGAATACTTTACAAAAGGAAACATATGATAAGCAGCAACAATTTCAAAGGACAATGATTTTAAACCACAAAAAAATACAGAACAACCTTGAGAGTATGAATCAACTTATCTCCAACTTAATTTTACTCCAAGAAATTTCCCAGAAAAATACATTAGAGATGACTGAACATAATTCTGAGAATAGAGACTTAAAGATGGAACTGTATAAAATAAAAAATCATGATTTAATTCAAATGGGAAATATTTCAACGTGTCCAAGTAACTTTGAAGATAAGGAAAAGAATGAGAAAAAGTACTTTACAGGGAAACGAATAATGCAGCAAAACATACTGAATAAGAAAGGTAATGGCCAGAGAAAAAAGATTAAAATGGAAATCAAGAAAATATATGATGGGACTTATCAGAGAGAATACTTAAAAAAGAAACATTTTTTGAATATGGCTAAAAATGGAAAAACTTTGGAATATATTACTCTTAGAGAGATGATTTTTTTTGTTAACTAATACAATAAGAAACATTTGTTTGAATATGGCTAAAGAAATGGAAAAACTTTGGAATACATTACTCTTAGAGGAATGATTTTTTTTAAATTAATACAATACTTCTCCTTTTTTCCTTTCTGTTAAAAAAAGTTGAAATGATTTAAACAAAGCAAACGTTTTAGTCATTTAATGATAAGAAAAGCATAAAAATGTGTTTTGAATGAGAGTGAAAGGATTAGATGATTAGATCTATTGAATGGAATGCTTAAAGTTTAAATAGATTAAATACATTCTCAGCTATGGTCAAAAAGAATAAGAAATTGAGGGAATAAATATATATTAAATTAGGAGGGATATATACTTTAAGTAGTATGTTATTTTTTGTATTTCAGTGCTTTTGTCTTTTTTTTCCTCTTTCTTCTTTTTCTCCTCTTTTTTGTCTCTCTCCTCTTTTCTTTTCTCTTTCTACTTTTTTACCTATTGATTAAGAAATATAAAAGTATGAGAGGGCTTATATGGAAAAATAGAATTAAATCCACCAATGTAATAATAATAATAATAATAATAATAATAATAATAATAATAATAATAATAATAATAATAATAATAATAATAATAATAATATAAAGTTGGAAGGGACCTTGGAGGTCATCTAGTCCAACCCCCTGCTCAGGCAGGAAACCCTATACCATTTCAGACAAATGGCTGTCCAGTCTCTTCTTAAAAACCTCCAGTGTTGGAGCATTCACCACCTCTGGAGGCAGGTTGTTCCACTGGTTAATTGTTCTAACTGTCCGGAAGTTTCTCCTTAGTTCTAGGTTGCTTCTCTCCTTGACTAGTTTCCATCCGTTGCTTCTTGTCCTGCTTTCGGGTGCTTTGGAGAATAGCTTGACTCCCTCTTCTTTGTGGTAGCCCCTGAGATATTAGAACACTGCTATCATGTCACCCCTCACCCTTCTCTTCATTAAACTAGACATACCCAATTCCAGCAACCGTTCCCTATATGTTTTAGCCTCCAGCCCCCTAATCATCTTGGTTGCTCTTCTCTGTACCCTTTCTAGAGTCTCAACATCTTTTTTACATCGTGGTGACCAAAACTGGATGTAGTATTCCAGGTGTGGCCTTACCAAAACATTGTAAAGTGGTATTAGTACTTCACTTGATCTTGATTCTATCCCTCTGTTAATGCAGCCTAGCACTGTGTTGGCTTTTTTGGCAGCTGAAGCACGCTGCTGGGTCATATTGAAGTGATTGTCTACTAAGACTCCGAGATCCCTCTCACAGTTACTACTATTGAGCAAGGTACCACCTATACTATACCTGTGCATTTGATGTTTCCTGCCTAAATGTACAGTAGAACCTTACTTTTTTCACCATTGAATTTCATTTTGTTAGATAGTGCCCAGTGTTCGAGTCTGTCCAGATCCTTCTGTATCTTAAGGCTATCTTCTGGAGTATTGGCTATTCCTGCCAGCTTGTTGTCGTCTGCAAATTTGATGAGTTTTTTTATTTTTATTTTTATTTTAATCCCATTTATATCCCGCCCTTCTCTGAAGACTCAGGGCGGCTTACAAGCTTAGCAGTTCCCCATCTATCCCCTCATCCAAATCATAAATGAAGATATTGAAGAGCACTGGGCCCAGAACAGAGCCCTGGGGCACCCCACTACACACTTCCTTCCATGTAGATGTGGTTCCATTGAGGACCACACTCTGAGTACGGCCTGTCAGCCAGCTACGAATCCATCTGGTGGTAATGCTATCTAACCCACATTTTTCTATCTTATCAAGTAGTAGGTTGTGATCTACTTTATCAAATGCCTTACTGAAGTCCAAGTAAATTATATCTACAGCATTCCTCTGGTCCACTAATTTTGTCACTTGGTCAAAGAATGTAATAAGATTTGTCTGGCATGATCTGTTTTTGACAAACCCATGTTGACTTTTAGTGATGACTTTGTTTGCATCAAGGTGTTCGCTGATTTGTTGTTTGATTATCTTTTCCAGAATCTTCCCAGGTATTGAGGTCAGGCTGATAGGTCTGTAGTTTCCTGGATCTATTTTTTTCCCTTTTTTGAAGATGGGAACTACATCAGCTCTCTTCCAGTCCTCTGGTAGTTCCCCAGTGCTCCAGGATCTTTGAAAAATATAGTTCAGTGGTTCTGAGATCACGTCTGCCAGTTCCTTGAGAACCTTGGGGTGTAATCCATCTGGTCCTGGTGATTTGAACTCGTCTAGGCTGGACAGGCGGTCACTTACCATTTTCTTGCCTATCTTAACTTACGTTTCAATTCTGTTTTTTATGGCACTGGTTTGGGTAGGTTGGACTGTTTTTCCCTTTTTGTAAAGACAGATGCAAAAAACAAACTAAATAGTTCTGCTTTCTCCCTATTGCTTGTCACCTTCTTGCCACTTTCCCCCACTCATTTCCTTAACTTTTTTCTTGTTTTTTATATGTTGAAAGAAGCTTTTTTGTTATTTTTGACTTTGGTCGCAAGCCTTAGTTCATTTTGAGCCTTAGCTTTCCTCACTTCATCTTTGCAGGCACGGGCTATTTGCTGATATTCTGACTTAGTTATGTGCCCCTCTTTCCAATTCTTATACTTGTCCTTTTTATCTTTCAATTTATCAGAGAGTTCTTTATGCAGCCATGCTGGTTTCTTTTGAGAGCTGTTATTTTTCTTCTTTGTTGGTATTGTACTAGACTGGGCCTTTATTATCTCACTTTTCAAAATTTCCCAAGCTTCTTGAGTTGTTTTCCCCTTTAGGATTCTCATCCATGGAATTCTTCCCATGGTCTCTCTAAGTTTATTGAAATTAGCTCTTTTAAAGTCCAAGACTCTAGTTTGGCTGTGTTCTATTGCTTGTGCCTCCAGAATGTTGAATTCCAATATTGCATGATCACTTCCCCCCAAGGTTCCTGTGGCTTCGACACCTTCTATCATTTCATCTCTGTTAGTGAGAATTAAATCCAATATGGCTAATCCCCTAGTTCCCTTCTCTACCTTTTGGGAGAGAAAGTTGTCTGCTAGGTTTGACAGGAATCTGTTTGATCTTCCACTTGGTGCAGAGTTTGTCTCCCAGTTGATATCAGGGTAATTAAAGTCCCCCATTACTATTGTAATGTGCTTCTTACATACCTTAGTTAGCTGACTAGCAAAAAGTTCATCTATTTCCTCTGTTTGGTTGGGCGGCCTATAGTATACACCTATGGCAATGTCATTTTCCCCACTTTTATATTGACCCAAATACTTTCAGGTTTACAGTTTCCGTCATTGTTGTGCTCTATTTCTGTAGAGATAAAGTTATTTCATATATAGAGAGCAACTCCTCCTCCTCTTTTGTTTAGTCTGTTTCTTTTGAATAGTTTAAATCCCTCTAGCTGTGTGTTCCATTGGTAGGTTTTGTCCCACCATGTTTCCGTAATGGCAACAATATCATATCTGCCCTCATTTACCTGAATTTCTAGTTCACCCTGCTTACTGTTCATACTCTGTGCATTAGTGTATAGACATTTGAGTCCTTTATGACTGACGCTGTGTTTACTTGCTGCATAACTTGTGTGGTGCCTGGCTTCCCCTATTTTCTTAGATTGCCGGGGACAGTGATGTACTGTATCAATTAACTTACTATCCCCATTATTTAGTTTAAATGTTCCTCCAAAAAAGCTGTGATTTTATTGCCAAGTAACTCAGTCCCTTTCTTGGATGGATGCAGACCATCTCTTTTATACATTTTTTCGTTGGACCAGCTACAGACATCATGACTAATATAACCAAAGCCTTCTCCTTTACACCACTCCTTTAGCCACATATTAAATTCTGCTATACGCTGGCCTTTTCCATTTTGCTCCTTATACACTGGTAAAACCTCTGAAAAAGTAAGCCTACAGCCTATTCTGCTGAGTTCCTGCCCCAAGCTCTGGAAATCATTCTGCACAGAGAGTACATCTTTTTGGGACAGATCATTAGTGCCAAGATGTACAATAGCCTTGTACATAGCCAAAAGTTTTTCCTGGAAGTTGAATTAACAGATTGAAAACCCCCCAACTAAGGAGAGGGGCAAAATCAGCATCTTCTAAGTAGCCCCCTCTCTCTTCCAGAAGAAGCAAAAAAGATTGCAGTTGTTGGGTAAAAGTGAAGAGCCTGGACTGCTGGAGAAATCCCATCTCATAGCAGTTAAAGAAGTTGTTCCTTTATTCTCTGATGGGAAGATGCTGGAGGTTCTTCGGCTACAGCCCTGAGAGGGAAGGGTGATTCCATGGTTTGATGACTTGTTGCTGTGTGCTGATGACACCCAGGCATGTGCAAAGTTTGCCATGTCTAGGTTAAATTTCTTTGGAGAAACCACAAAATAAATCTGATAAAGGCTGAGATTACCCAAGTTCCCTCCAAAGTCCTGTGTCTCTATGTTTCCCTGTTTCAAGCAGAAAAAGAATTGCCACTTTTTGGTAGTTGGAACAAAAGCTCATGAAGCTCCCTCCTTGTCCTCCTTCCCACAAGCAGATGACAGGCAGGGCTGGGGAGACCAGATCTCAGAAAATCTGAAGAAGGGAAGCTTTCAGCCTGGGCAAGGCTGGAGCAGGTAGAGGGATAGCCTCATCCAGGCATCAAGCAATGGGGATGACGTGCCAGAGCCCTCTCAGTCACTGGAACCATGGGATTGTTGTATGGGGTGGGGGGCAGTAATGTGAATCTGAGCAGATTCCAGTTACTTAGATTCCTGGATTCCTTGTTTGTGTGGTATCCCATGGCTGGGAGGCTATTGACCTAATGTAGGCTCAAACCATAGTCACAAGCCCAGGCGAGCATGCAGGAACACAAACCTCATTGAGGGCTCCCCCCTCGACAATAGTTGGGATGACCATATAGGGCAATTAAACAGAGAAATGGTTTATGGGCTTTCTAGCTCTAAAATTGGCTCAATAGCCCTAGCAGCCCATATCTACGTCAATATTAGAAAACTGGCTTGTTTAGTAGTAAAAAGTATGAGGATCCGGAACAGCAAAGAAGGGCAATTTTGCAGAACATCCTGGCCATTGAATTTATGCTATTCAACATGGCCCATGGCTGTGAGGAGTTTTCAGCTTTGTGTTGCTTTAAACTCACTGACAATTCCTTGGCAACCTTTACCTACAAGTGCATTTACACAACCAGAGGAACTGCCACCAGGTCCCTCTAAACCAACTTCCAGGTGGTTGCGTTAAGAAATCAGGTCATACCATCCACCAACACTATGGGCACTGCCACCATCTCAACTGCAGACCTAACAGCACAATTGTTTTATTTAAATCAGGAAAGGTCAAAATTTAATGGCTCTTGTTGTATCAGTATAGAAAGACAACACAGAAAGTTTCAAGGAAACTAAAACTTCTACCCACTCTACAATTTTCTCTCTCTGTGCCAATGGTTCTATCCCAGGCTGTCACTTTCCTGCCTCTTAGCCAGCTCTCATGCCAAAAATTATGCTTCTAGAAAAGATGGCAAAAAAAAAAATCACTTCAGTTACAAGGAATTATAAAATCAGCTCCAAATTAGGATTAATACATGGAGAACTCATTGAAGAGAAAATCCCAAACTCTTAATATACTGAGAGCTTCCATGCAGATAAAGCACAGGCAGCACTAGAGTTAAGTGTCACCAACCTAGAATGGCACCAAACTCCATAACTCTGGGTGACCTTCCCTAGCAGCCTCTGGAGGCAAGAGACCCCATTGAAGGACAGCAGAAGTCACTTTCCTGGCTGTTGAACTATCTCCATCCAGCATGGCTTTCTGGACATGTCCTAACAGGAAGGACTAAGACCACTACAGAACACTGCACCAAGGGGTGTATCTGTGACTTTTCTCTAACGTGCTTTTCTCCAGCTACCCCTCCTTACATGGAAGAAGTTCAGGGTCCCAAGAGCAGAAGCTCCTTCTCAATCATCCCCATCCCTGTCTCTGAGACCTCTTCTCCTGTGTCTCCAGTGACTGCCTTTGATGTAAACATCAGACTGAAGCAACATGGAAGGGAGCTTGCATCAGAAAAGGATAAATATCACAGCTTATGCTTTTTGTGGCTCACATTACAGGACAGACAGGAGCTGTGCTCTTGAATATATTTTCTCTCTCTTTCAGGTGAATCCTGGTTTTTCTGTTTGAATCAGGAAAGCCACTGGATATTCCACCCTGTCAGAGCGCTTTGAATTCTAATTTTTTTTTTTAGAAAGAGGAAGGAGATTGATTCCACCCCATGAATTATGGACCTCCCGCTTTGACTTCTGCTTCTGATGCTGCTGGTGTCCCAGCCACTCTCTGGGAAGCTGAGAATGAAGTGCCCACTGAATTTGGACCACCAGGATGGAGAAAAGCCATGGAGCTTTTATAAGCCAGGAGATCTTCTCATTGGTATAGTCATCTCTGCATCAGAAATAAAACCTGCAACATTACCTTTCAACATGGCTCCTTCTAGTCAGTTTCAGCTGTAAGTCATCATTCATTCCCTCCATTTGCAGCTCTAACACTCTTCTTTTTTCGTTCTTGTTTTACTTGCTCTTATATTGCAGGATCTGACAGATTTTTTTAGTCCTTTGGATTAACACAGCCTCTCTCTTTTGCCTTATTTTCTGAGAGTAGAAACACGAGGAACATGAAACCTGAAAGAAGTCCACATTATTTTCCTCTCTGTGTTGGATTCTAAATTCATCACTGCAGTACTGACTTTGGTTGAAAGTAATGATTGAAATGGTTCTAATTTCCACTGCTCAACCATTTCCATATTTTTATAACTGATTGATATGCAATGTCTGATTTTTCAAGGTTAAAGAAGATGACTTGTTTTCAGAACAGCTTCTCTGGGTCACTTATCAAAAATCTCCTTCCTTTAATGGTGGTTCTTCTTTAATGGCTGAATTATTCCGAGCTATGAATAATAGTGCTGCTAAAAATAATGATATGTTTCTGATATGTTAAACTTTTTTGAGGACTATCTCCATCCTCACCACTAACAATATTAAAGGGTGATGGGTGACTATCTTTTGTCTCTGGTTTCGGATCTATAGTGGCTTATGTTTCAGCTAGTTTGTAGGAAAAAAAAGATGATTAAATGGAGAAAATTATTGTTGTTTTTGTTGCTGTTGATGATGCCAATATTAACATGATCATGGTTTCACAATAGTTCATCCTATAAAAATGTACTACACATGATTTGCAATATTGAACTGCTGAGGGAGAATCGTCAGCTCCTGCACAATTTCACACTTGGCTACAACATCCATGACAACTCTGATAACACCCTCGGTACTTCAGATGCCTTGCTGGACATGCTCTCTACTGGAGAAGCCAATGTTCCCAACTACAGCTGTGGAAGGAAGGACAAACTTTTGGTTCTTGTTGATCGAGCTAACAGAGACAGATCCATCCAGATATCAACATTAGCAAACACCTACAAAGTCCCACAGGTTTGTGTTTGTCCTTCCCTTTCTGTAAAGTGAGTGTGATGTTGGTGTGTAAGCAATAAGATTTTCAAAAAGAGGCTGGATATTCCTTTTCTCTGGATTGGTATAGGACGTCTTGCTATGGGCAGGTGGGTGGACTAGAAAACCTCCATCCCATTTTTGTTCATTTGTTTGAGACTGTGTTTGGGGCTCAATGGAACCATGAGAAGTAGGATTGATATGTACCAAAAGGTAAGACAAAGGTGTTGCCAATATGACATTTGGGTTGCATGTGCTGTTAAGAGGACTTGGCTCCTATTCTCATAATAATTATCTGATTATGGATGAGTCAAAGTCAAAAGTGATGGTCTTTGGAAAATGACAGCATTGCCATATAGGGCTAATCGATGAGGAGGCAAAAGAGCAAGTTCACACCTTTCCTTACCTGGGGGAACTTTCCTCTGTGACTGGATCTGGGCTCCCTCAATGTCAAAGGAGCTCATTTAGAAGGCACAAGTGAAAGCACTGTAAATTTTTTAAAAACAAAATCATAGGTATGCAGCTTCCTTAGACTGAATTATTAAATACAAAATACCACCATTACCATTATGCACTTATATTGACCTGAACTTTGGGATTTAATTTATATCGCTACTAGAACAAATCCGATCACATTATCTGAGAAGTGTCTTGAGGGTAAATAAAAGGACTTCAGCTGCTGCCTTCAGAGTAGAATTGGGAATTTATACAATTTATAAAATTGGGGCATATAATTATTTTTTTAAAAAAATTAATGGTATGGAAACTGATGAGAGTCCCCAAATGCTATTAGAACAAACAAATTTCATTTAAAACATTCTTGATTTTATATTAGGAACTGACATCTCCCTGTCTTTTTTGCCACTCAAGAAAAACCTAACAAAATGATGCACAAAGAATACAAGATGTTCAAAATAGAGAAAAGTAGGGCCATCTTCAGTAAGGTTGGCACACTGAAAGGCATCAGCTGCTACAAATGTACCTTCCAAGTATTGAGTTAAATCTTCCCAACTCCCTTCATTGAATATACTTGTATTTGTGGATTTCTAGAAATAAAAGATGTAAAATATATATTATTTTGAATAACAATTGTTTAAGAAAAAAGGAGATCAATATCTTTGATTGCACAGTCTTATTGGATCCTAATATTTAAAAAAAATGTATTTACTCTGTGCTCAGAATTCAAAAATTGTATATAATAAAGCCCTTTTTGGAAGGAAATTATAGTCTGATTGTGGTAAATTCTGAGGTTATAAAGAAAGGCTATTTTCATTCTTTATGTTTTTTCTATTGTATTTATTTTTCTAAATTCTGTTTTTACATGCAGTCTTAATAATGTTCTGTGTTTTATATTCTGCATTGTTATATGGCCTAATGACTAATCAACAGGAAATGTTCTAATATTTGCATGAGAAAAAATATTCAATTTATCAAAAGCTAAAAATTGGGACTTGGTACGACCCCAAATATAACACAGAATTCCTTTTTTCAGGTCAGTGGGAGAATTGCTTCAGAGGCTCTGAGTGATAAAAGTCAATTCCCGTTTTTCCATCCGATGTTTCCCAAAGAAGGGATCACGTACCCAGGAATTGTCCAAATTCTCCTCCATTTTGGATGGACCCTGGTGGGTCTGTTTGCTCCAGACACAGAGAAGGGAGAGAATTTCATGAGAAGTTTTACTCCTATGCTTGTCAACAATAGAATTTGTGTTGTTATATCACAACTAATCTCAACAACTGGACATACTGCATTCCTCAGGGATGCCCTCTCTAAGTGGAGACAAGTCAACGTCTTTGTTCACTTCATAGAATTTGATTCCCTTTGGGACAGAATCCTTCCCTTCCATTCAGCACTTGAAGGTTTGCCAGGACCCATTGAAGGGAAAGTCTGGATCATGACAGTGATTGGAGTAGATTTCATCAAAAAGGATTGGCGTCTCAAGCATCTCCATAGTATTTGGAGCTTTCCCTTTAGGTGGAAAAAGAATTGGAAAAATGATACTGCCTATAAATCACCTTTCTTTGTGGAACCTGAATTTCAAGCTGAGTATTTTCACTGTTCTGTTTCAAAACACACCTTTTCTGTCAAAGGCCGAAGAAGATGCACCCAGAAAGCACCAGTGGAGACCCAAGAGAAAAACAATAGGATGCGAGTCTTAAATGGCCTTGCTACTTATAGCATCATTAAAATTCTGGCCCATGCCTTAAGTGCTGCATCCAAGCCCCAGAGGAGAAGAAAGAAGGGTGAAGAGAAGTTGGGGGCTCCAGGGCTGCAGCCATGGAAGGTATGGGGTCCCAACAAGGATCCATCAAACTAAATTCCTTTTCAGGGTCTTTTGTGCTCTCTGGGCTTGGTGGTTTAAGATCTTAAGCTTGTGTACAACATCTCCTGTCAACTCTACTAACATTAGATGTTTCTTCTCTGACAACTGATGAAAATGCAGCCAATTTCTATTCTCCTTTAACATGCTTTTCTTTACTTTTAGAATTCAGGTGTAGTAGGGGCGGGGTTGGGATGTCAGCTCAGTAAGGCATAATAATAATGTTGCCATGGGAACTCAAGGATGAGCTGATAATGTTTTGGCAGGCTGAGGAGCTGAGGAGAAAGCACGCGCTTGAAGCTACTTGGGGAATGTGTTTTATGAGAGTTTGTTGAGGGTGGCAATTATGCTTTGTTACTTTGTAACAGGGGGAAGGAAATTTAGTTTTTGGGTTCAACAATGTAGTGCTGATACTTTGTTTCCTAAATAAATGTTCTTTAAGGAAGAATTTTGCCTCAAAGTTCTTTTGATGGGTTTCATCTATCGGAACCACGACTTTAATCTAAAAACTACACATTTTGTACCTTAACCACCTTGGGGTCCTGATGTCTAATCACCGTCCCTAAGTTGAGGGATAGACTGACAAAGACTTGGGGAAGCTCTCAACATGAAGAAGGAAGGAGTGCCTAGATCCAGCACCCTGGCCATGGGTGCAGCCTCAGTGGACGGAGATCAAGCCAGCACACCGGTGGAGAGGGAATCTTCTCAGGCCTTACAGCTGGGGCATGACCCAAAATGCAGGAGCTGATCTTGTCATTGGAGTGGACCCTGCCCAGTGGAGACTCCAAGCCCCTTGAGATGACCCTGCCTAAAACAAGTTCTTCAAAAGTGACCGAAGTTGACTTGCAAGAGGGAACCTCTCGAGAATCATGTTCCCCAGGCTGCTGGAGAGTCAGGAACTCAATGACTACTGAGGATTCTGGAGAGTGGAAGTACCTGTCCACAGCCCATAGTCAATCAGTGGAGAAGTTGGTGGAGAGGTTTGAGGGACTAGAGATGAAGAGTGGAGAGCAAGATGTCGTTCCTCTAGAAGCCCTGACCATCACTACCATCAGTCACACAGCCCAGAGCTTCACCATCAGCACCATCCAAGCCCGAAGTCTATTCAGGGGGAAGAGTCAGATGTGAGCCTGCAACATGATATAATGCAACAGCTGCATGAGCTGTTGCCTGGGCAGCAACAGGTGAGAGCACCACAGCCATTGGGGCCCATGCCACAATTGGGGATGCAAGAGCTACTGCCACTGGGAGGTCAGCCACAGGTGGGAGCACCACAGCAGTGGGGCTGGTACCAGCCCCTGAATGTGCAACATGTCAACGCTGCAAACATTGAATATTTTTGCTTTGACAATATAAGAGGCAGCCTTTTCCTTTAAATTGTTTTGCTCTTAGAATTAGATGAAGCTGGGGGAAGGAGGGAGAATGTTTTCCCCAGTTGTTTTTAATAAGATAAGAAATGGCGTGTCATAGAATGGAAGGGAAGCTTTGTCCTTCAAAATGATTGGAGAACATGATTTATGACTGCTAATTGGAGGAGGGAATTGTGCCAGATATTGGGTGCTGAAGGGAGGGGAATTCAGATCTTGGATCCATCATGCTGTGCCGATGCTTTGTTTTCATTATTATAGACTTTTTAGGATAAACAATGCCCAAAGTTTCTTTGAAGTATTTCATTAGTCAGAACCATGACATCATCTACTTTCTTTTCAAACTATCTGGAGTCCTAAGCTCCAGCTGCTGTCTCTAGGCTTGAGAGAAGCTGGCAAAGATTCAGGGAAAAATTTTCATCATGGGAAAAGAGAATCTGATTGAAGATGGTGACCCAGCAGCTACCAATTTGCTGTGTGGGCCAGAGTTTCCTTTCTTCGTGGAGCTGAGGTGGGGAACTTGACGGCCTCTGTGCCCTTCATGGCCATCTCCTTAGGGTTTGCTGGTGGTTTTTTGGGCTTCCCAGCCAGGGTCCAGTCAGACTTTCCAGTTGGAATGTGAGAGCATTCGGCAGCGTAGTGCCCTTCTTTCCCGCATTTAAACATCCAGTGTTTCTTTTGGTGGATGATGACTGTTTGCTGGCTCACAGGCTGGCTCTGATAGTGACTTCCCCCATGATGTCCCCCCTCTGCATTGCGTCTTGGCCAGGTTGATCTCAGTTTCTTCAGCTGGGACATACCAGTCCTGCAGCCGATGAGGATCTCCCCGAGGGAGCAGGCAGCATAGAGGTCGTACTTTAATACATGTTTGAAATGGATGAGCAAGATGTCCTCTGGCCAATTGAGCTTGGTGGCCAGGGTTCAGAATTCCTGGGTGTATTCTGCCACTAGCCATCTGCCCTGTTTCAGTCTTTATCCACTCCTGGGCTTTCTGGTTGGCTAAGGGGTCTTTGAACCAGCATCTGAGGGAGACCATAAACTGATTGAAATTCAGCAGCTCCAGGACATCTGAGTCTGCTGTGATGCCATCCAGAGCTGCTTGTATGATGCAAATTCTGGCTCGGCCAGTTGGGATGTCCCGGCCATACTTCTACATATACTTTAGCACCTGGGTTAAGAAGAATCCCAGGCACCATGGCTTCCCACAGAACTTCACATCTAGTGGTGGGAACGTCTGGATGGATCGGTGTCAGTTTTTCCATTTGTGTCACCTCCCTTCTCTGTCCATAGTTCCCATACGATGGGGGGTGGCTGCAGCAGGATCCAGAACATCAGGTTCAGTTTCCCCTTTGTTGGATCTCCTGGCAGATCTCAGGAAGATGGTACCCTGCTAGGGTTCAGCTTTCTCCTCCTTCATGGAGTCGAGGGCTATTTTCACGATGCTGATTGCCTGTTCCAGCAATCGGCTGGAATGCCCCAGGTGATCCTTTTCGTCCTCACTGAGATGAAGAGAACTTTCCATCTCTTCCTTCCAGCCTGGCTGATGACTGTCCCATCTGAGTGTCACCTTTCTGCTCTTCTTCTCCCAGTCTTCCTTTCAATGCCCATTGACCACCTGGACTTGTGGCAGTGTTGTCACCAATTCCTCTTCTGAGGAGCTTGAGGATCCGGAGCTGGAGTATGTGCAGGGGTCTGCTTGGTGAGAGGCTTCCCCCTCCATGGCAGGTTCCTCTCTCTCTATTCCGTTGTCTGACACGATTTGTCAAGTCCCCCGGTAAGGGCTTTCCTTCTGGGCTGACTGTTATTGCAGATCCTGTCTAATGTCGGGGCCCACTTCAAAACCTCATGCTAAGAAAGCAGAACTCATGGAAGAGGTTTCTTCCAAAAGGATCTTTTATTAGGGGAAGCTGATGTTGTTGTTAGCTGCGAAGTCGTGTCCAACCCATCGCGACCCTATGGACAATGTTCCTCCAGGCCTTCCTGTCTTCTACCATCTTCTGGAGTCCATTTAAGCTCACGCCTACTGCTTCAGTGACTCCATCCAGCCACCTCATTCTCTGTCGTCCCCTTCTCCTATTGCCCTCCATATTTCCCAGCATTAGGCTCTTCTCCAGTGAGTCCTTCCTTCTCATTAGGTGGCAAAAGGATTTGAGTTTTAGCTTCAGGATCTGGCCTTCTAAAGAGCAGTCAGGGTTGATCTCCTCTAGGACTGACCGGTTTGATCACCTTGCAGTCCAAGGGACTCACAGGAGTCTTCTTCAGCACCATAGCTCAAAGGCCTCAATTCTTTGGCGCTCGGCCTTTCTTATGGTCCAACTTTCACTGCCATACATTGCAACTGGGAAGACCACAGCCTTGACTATATGCACTTTTGTTGACAGGGTGATGCCTCTGCTTTTTAGTGTGCTGTCTAGATTTGCCATAGCTTTCCTCCCCAGGAGCAAATGTCTTTTAATTTCTTGGCTGCAGTCCCCATCTGCGGTGATCATGGAGCCCAGGAAAATAAAATCTGTCACTACCTCCATTTCTTCCCCATCTGTTTGCCAGGAATGATTTATCTACTTCCTTTATTAATAAAAATATAGAAGAAATAATGATCAAGGTCTAATTGTTTTTTGTAACTCCCCAATTTTATCAGTAATATTAATATTTGTGTACAATTTTTGAGGCAGTTGTATTGACTTAATTATCTCATACCATCCAGCACTCAATTGACTAGATCCCCATTCATCACATCATGAAGCATTTTGTTAATTCTTTGCTAAAAACAAGTTATACCACCAGCATTCACACAATCTGTTAAGGAAGTATAACAATATGTGTGAATGAGTTTGGAGGATTAGAGAAAGATGTGCAGGGAATGATCAGATAATGTGATTTTTTTGGGGGGGACAACCCATAGCTGTGTAACAGGCAGAGAAAGAAACTCATAAAAAGGCTTCTGGTTTGCCAGTGCAGCCACTATGGACATTTGGAGGATGGTTCTCATCTTCCACATCCAGTTTCACATTGCTGGGGGGCCCTAAAAGGGCCGAAAAGTCGCCCTGGAGAGGCGACCAGCAAGAAGGGGCTTTCGCAGAAACGCAGGTGAGCCACAACTCTCCCATTATTGCCTGTATTCCCTTTAAACCGGTGGATGAAAGACTGGCTATAGCAACATTGCTGACCACTAGGCTGCAGACATCTGAAGTCACACTTACCACCAGGCAACATTAAAGCAATGTGAAAGACTGTGTAAGAACTACTTCTCTTATACTCCAACCTTCTTCTTTCCACCTAAATAAGCTGCTAAGCACCTTCCCCCTTGCAGAAAGGGAGGGTGATTTCAACCCTCCCTTCAGAAACAGTGGCGATTTGAACTTACAGGGGAGATTTAAAAAAACATTGAAAAACTAATTGGACCTCATCTAGAACTTTATTCTTTTTAAAGAAAAACTTGTGGATTAAAAGCTTTTGATCATCTAATTTCTACTTCCTATTCTTATTTGAAAGTTTGGCTTTGTTGTCCTGAAACAAAAAAAAATAATTGAAAAGAATTTCCTAAGCACTTGGGGGACACCTTGTGGCTAAACCTGAAATGGTAATCTGACACAGAGAGAGAGAGAGAGAGAGAGAGAGAGAGAGAGAGAGAGAGAGAGAGAGAGAGAGAGAGAGAGAGAGAGAGAGAGAGAGAGACTTGGCTGACACTTTAGAAAATAAGATAAGACTAACCTTGAACAACAGATATGAGAGTCCACCGTGGAAGAAATACAAAAACAAATCTCTGCTATGATGAAAATAACCTGCCAAACTTACCAATTCCTTTCTACAGCCAGTGATGAAATAAGAGTTTTTTTGGGGGGAAACTAGAAAGCGTCTTGGATAAGCAAACTCAAATTTTGACTACAACTAATAATTTATTGGGACAGAACATAACAGAAGGAATTGAACAACCAAATATTCTGACAGAAGATTTAACTACTCAACAAACACAGATAAGAGAAAACTCAGAAAAAAATCTGACAAAATGGATGGAAGAAAAAACTTGTTAACATAAACCAAAAGGAATTTGAAGATCAAAATGAGAAACAGATGGAAGAAAAAATAGATAGTCCAGGACAACTACGTCAAGAGGAAAAAATAATGAGAAGATTTGATACTTCTATCAGACCTCTCAACCCTCCAGAAATGGAGATTGGAGGGTCACTTCAATATGATACAACAACACAAGAACTCTTTGATGACCCTGAAGGAAGGACATGGAAAATGACATGGCAAAGGAAAAAAAAGCTAGAATAAGATTGAAGAAGAATGGACATATCTAAGAGGCCTAAAATGGAAATATATCTAAATAGACAAGAGAGATTGTCTTGATGTGTAGATAAAGGAAAATACTGGCTAAGACTTAGATGTATGAATATCAATAGTTAAATTAAAATATTGAGCCATCTATAAAGCTTAAACAAAGGTGACTAAGACGTATATATGTTAAGAGTGATATAACGTAATTAATGTACTTGGATATAGTGATAAGAATAAAATCATAAGCCTAAACACAAGAGAGCAGATATAAAGGAAATAGAAAGGATGTATTCAAGGTCCTGGTCATGATCTTTAAGTCCTTACACGGCATGGGTCTGGGTTACCTCGAGGACCACCTGCTGCCGGCGTCAACTCCCCTCCGCCCAGTGCGTGCCCACAGAGAGGGCCTCCTCAGGGTGCCTCCGGTCAGGGAATGTCGACTGGTGGCCCCCAGGGGGAGGGCCTTCTCTGTGGGTGCTCCGGCATTATGGAACCAACTGCCGGTTGAGCTCTGGATGGCATCAGACCTCCGATCCTTCCGCCGTGGGCTGAAGACCCACTTATTTGAATTAGCTGGTCTGGCCTGATGGGGGAATATGGGTTTTTAATTGTTTTTTAGTATTCTATTATTGTTGTATTTTAATTGGGCACTGGTTTAATTTCCTTTTAACTTTTGTATCGTTATTTATATATGCCCTGTGAACTGCCCTGAGTCCCTTGGGAGAAGGGCGGTATAGAAATCAAATAAAACATAAACATAAAACATAAACATAAATGCTGAAATGGGAGAAATTTTGGCTATTAAATCTACACTTTGTGGAAATTATAATGAAAACAAGAATATTATATTGTACTATTAATTGATTGATATGGAAATGAGATAGATAGGATGTGTATCTAGATTATTAGGTATTGGAGAATTGTGATAAAGGGAAGTTGGGTCAATCAGAAATATGGAAATGAGAAATTTCAAATGTTTAACTTAAAGATGGAATGTTAAAATAAATAAAATATATAAAAGTATTGACAAATGTAAGAAAACCACTAAATAACTGATGGATAGAATAAGAAGTATGTTAATTTAGATAAGAGACAATATGTATTAAGGGAAAAAAGAGAGGAAACATTGGCTATAACAAATTGGAGATTTGTAATAACATGCATTTGTACGAAATGGAACTATTGTAACCTAGACACCACGTTTCTTTTCAAAGATACAATTGTAATATAGGAAAATCAATAAAAATATTTTTAAAAAAGAAACTCAGAAAAAGTCCTCCCTTAATTTTTTGACTGTCAGAAGAGATGGTGAAAGATTTCTACTTTCACACTGCAAGATTTTGTTAATATTGCCCAGTGCTTTTTTTTGTAAAAGAAAAAGGTGCCGGAACTCACACATTTTATACAACCTGCCTTGCCTATCCTACAAGGTTCCATCCAAAAAAGGTGCCGGAACTCCGTTTTGAGCGTTCTATGAGAAAAAAAGCCCTGATATTGCCTTACAATAAAGAAGAATTACTTCATCTGGTCATTTTTCCTATCTCCTCTACCTGAATGAAGATTAGCCTTGCAACTTTCTCCTTAACGAATCCTTGCTTTCTGGTAATCACCTATTGTTTGTAAGGAGTTTATGAATACTCTCATTATTTGTGTATTTTGTTTACTTGATTGGTGACCTTTGCTAGATTGTTATATATGATTGACCATTTTTGTCAATTACATTTTGTCAATATACATTTTATCAGCATACTACATAATTTAGAAATATTGCTGAAACTTTGTACTTCAGTTTTGAAGATAATGGTAACATTCTCCCAACTCACAATATTTGCAAGTTAAACAACCATAGAAGAAAAAAGAAAGATTCAAATGTAAAAAGTGATAAGAGATAAGAAACCAAGATTTCTGCTTTTAAATTCCTGGATGTTTCCATTCTAGTTCCATCCATTTCTAGAAAAGAGGGAATTGTACAATCTTTCCCTGCTGAAAGTGTACTTGGATCAGAATGGAGACGTAGGAGCAGACCTGACAATATTTAGTAGGGTGTTTCTCCCCAAGGAGGATCCCATCAACAAGCAATTGGGGAGTTTTGAAAGACAGAGACTTACAATCAACCAAGATGCTTTGTCACAGTTAAAGTTGCTCAACAAGGTAGGGAAAATATTGATGTCTTTTCTCTTTTTTGCAAAGCTCTTTCAAGTGGGCTAAACCCAGTCAAAAATGTGGGTAACCTTCACTGAGAATTGAATATCTGGAGTAAAACCTCTATAATTTTCTTAGGAAGATAAGCATGCTTTATTTCTATTGACCAAGGTTTCCCCTCTGATGCTGTCATGCTGAATCCTGTTGTAATCTGATCCAAAATGACATATGGGATGATTATTATTTAGGACACCAATCATTGCCATTTAGTGTCCCTTCAGCAGTTTAATATCACCATAAAACTAGTGAGACAGGGCCTCATATGCTGGAGATTTTGGTGTTAATAGCTTCAGGTTCACTAGTTTTTTGTCTTCAAATATCAAAGCTGAAGGCAATTCTGTTGACCAGTCCCTGAATTCAGATTTGGACTGAATCCAATGAAATGGAATCAAGACTGGATGGAAAACCTGTTGGTCCAATAATAATGCCGCTTGGGGGGGGGAAAGCCCTAATAAGCAGGCATATACATAGAATGAAGGCTACTGCTAAGCTTGTAAGCCGCCCTGAGTCTTCCAAGAAGGGCGGGATATAAATGGAATTAAATAAATAAATAAATAAATAAATAAATAAATAAATAAATAAATAAATAAATAAATAAATTGCAGGCTCATACTCTGGGATGTTTTTAATCAGCTGAGAACATACCTCTCTCTAACCCCACTGGGATAGTGGAATTTAGGAAGGAGGCCCAAGGCTTTCAGTTCACATGAAAGAATAATGACTGGTCTGATGTGAGCTCATTTATGGATTGATTGATTAAATTTATTTGCTGCCCATTTCATCGTGATAATGGCTTGAAAACTGAAGTACTGAAACATGACTTTGGTGAAAAAGAAATCCTGATATCAGAAGTAAAAAAGCAGTGGGCATTGGCTTGTAAGAGTGCACTTCATCTGAAAATCTCTTGAACGCAAATTTTTATCTTGATTGTTTGCTCCCTTAGGACACACTGAGAGGCTACAAATCAAATTAATAATAAATATGAGTCCGTATTTCCCTGTCAGATTGTGTCACCTAACTGTATTCTCTCAACAGAAAGGACCCTGTGTTGGATACCTTTTGTTGAATGTCCGTTTCACACATAAGACTCACACCCATGTGGTGCACCAAAAGATGCCTGACTCACCCTTTATGAAGGACACGTTCTCATGACCTCACCTCCATCTCACCTCACTATAGTTTTAAAAGCTAGTGAGCCAGTTTTAGTTTTAGTTCACCAGCATGGCAGCCATATAAACTGAACAAATATATACACGAATGAAGAATACCTTTAAGGTTGACAGCCCTTCTCTGTAATGAGATTTCCCTTTTTATCTTAACTTGGAGATAATTTTGGACTGCTTTCAAAGGGAAGCAACTTTGCAATGTTTTATGTACTCTAGAAGAAACCTTTCCAGATCATACTGGTCAAAAGTTTGTTTCTTCATCACAGTTTTATTCTATTTCAATAAATCTAATGAAATGAAAATTAATATATATTTTACAATAAAGTTTACTCTAAAATTAATATATATTTTACAATAAAGTTCATTCTAAAATTTAGTATTTGTGGACATTTAAAAATCAAGCATTTATGAAGAAAGGAGGAATGCACGTTAATTCCACTGTGAGGAGGAACCCACCGGTTGCCACTTAATAGTTAAATCTCTTTTTAGTTTCATCCCTCCAGACTTTGTTAAGTTGAAAGCTACTTTTTTTTTTGGTAATCTGATATTTCAGAAGAAAAAGGGAGGAACTGAATGCGGCATCTTCCTGCAGTTGTATCTCTTGCAATCATTTGGTCAGAGATTTCATATTTACCTATTTGAAGTCCAGAGACGACTTATGTTCATGTCTACCTCCATCTTACATGGGTGGTGAGTCCTGACATATTTTCTTTGGCATTTCTTCTTTCTCTTCTCAGTCTCTGCCTCAGTCTAAATGTGTGGAAAAATGCCATCCTGGATTTGTCAAGCAGGCTCGAGAAGGAGAGCCATTTTGCTGCTACGACTGCATTCCTTGTCCAGAGGGGACCATCTCTACTCAGGAAGGTGGGTGACACCATAGGGAAACTTTGATCAATATGCATGTTAAAGAGACATTTAAGTTTCATTGTTTTGTTCTTAATTATCATGGTGTCCAATTTCTTCCCTAAGGGGAGGGAAAAGAAAAAGATTTTGCAGGATGAAGTAGGATTGCATAGGAAATGATATAGGGTTTCTTGCCTGATCAGGGGGTAGAACTAGATGACTGACTGCCATGGTAACTTTCAACTATGTTGTTGTTGTTGTTGTTGTTGTTGTTGTTATTATTATTATTATTATTATTATTATTATTATTGTTGTTGTTGTTGTTGTTGTTGTTGTTGTTGTAGTTGTTCTTGTTGCTGTTGTTGATGTTGCTGTTGCTGTTATTCCTCAGATCTTGCACAACATATGTTCTTCAGCAGGACAACTTTATTGTTCTGGCTACACAGGCTCTCAGTTTCTTTCCAAATGCAATTAAATTCACCTTTCAAACCCTACATGAGACAGAACAAGGGTATCTGCAAGGCTTCCTCTCCTTGAGGATATATGCTTGTCCCAACACAGCAGATATAATTGGTGTTAAATATTCAGTCCGGTGAGCAGTAAGTGAGACAAGGTCTTCAAAACAGGAACTGGTTTATTCAGAAGTTAACAGGAACAGAAGCAAAGCACTAGCTGCTGTGCAGCTATTTATGTGGTTGACCTCTAGGTGGCAACCAATAGATTTGAAGGAGTCAATTCCCACCCCAAATCTACATAACTGCCCTGGAGACAGCTAGACTGGCCCAGACAGTAACCATTACACATACCCACAATAGAGCATCGGTTAATGAAGCATTTTACACAGACACGTGAATTGTACAAGCATAAAAACCCAATACATTACACCCCTTTTCCCTGGATAGTACACACATTACTTGCTTACATAATCTTGAATATATTTTGGTGGTCGTCGAGACCGTTCAGAACGCCTGGGGGTTCCAGTGAATCTCCTGGTCTACCTGCTTGCCTGCTGGGCTGGGTAGACCAGGACTCTTTGGTTCATTTGAGTCAAAATGACTCGAGTTCCTTTGGCTGGCCAATCCAGGTCAGCCCAAACCAAAGTCCAATTGTGTAGTGAGGTCCATTGGGCTGCTACACAGTTTGGTTTGTCCTTCCCCATCTGGGGACACACTTTGAGGTTCTTGAGTGGTTTCTTCTATGGCCATGTCCCTGTTGTAATGTCGGAATGAGTGTTCAGAGGGCACAAACTGCTCTGTTAGACCACTGGCTGGCGGACCTTGTCGCTGACCCTCTGGGGAGTCTTCAGCTACTGACTGCTCTGCAAACCGCCAATGCAGCTGGTCAATATGCTGGTGAATGACTCGCCCACCTTCCAGGACCACCTTGTAGGAGAGGGGTCCTGAGACCTTAACAATTTTAGCGGGCACCCACAAAGCCCCTTGCCCGTAATTCCAAGCCCACACCATATCACCCATTTGCAACCGCGTTGGTGCCTTTGGGCGTGCAGTATCTGCAGCTATTCAATCAGGGTGCAACCTGCCCAGCTTTGTGATTAATCTTCTGCCCCAATGAAGCTCTGCTGGGCTTTTACCTGTGTCTGTGCAAGGAGTAGTGTGCTGGCATAGCAAGAAATCAGCCAGCCTGTGGTGCCAGTCCCCTGAAACAATGCATTTGAGCAATTCTTTTGTCATACGCACCATGTGTTCTGCCAGCCCATTTGTCGAGGAGTGAAAAGGAGCTGACGTGGCATGCCTTATGAGGTTGGCCCTAAGGAAGGCCTGAAATTTGGATGCAGTGAACTGGGCTCCATTGTTGGAGACTAAGATGTCCAGAAGCCCATGTGTAGCAAAAAGTTTCCTAAGCACCTGGATGGTCCTAGCAGTAGTCCTAGTGGGAATGGAAATTACTTCCAACCATTTAGTGGCTGTCGACCACTGTCAAAAATAGCTGTCCCTGAAAGGACCCAGTGAAATCAACATGCATTCTTGACCACGGTGTATGAGTCTCCTCCAATTGGTGGACAGGGGCCTGCGGCAACTCTGGTCTGGACTGTTGACATGTGTAATACCCGTGTACTTGGGCTTTGATAGCCTTATCTAGCCCTGGCCACCATAGGTAGCTCCTCGCAAACGTCTTCATCTGGACTATCCCCAGATGGCCTTCATGCAGAGACTGGAGAACCCTGGGCCTGAGTGAACTGGGGACAATAACCCTACTCCCCCAAAGGATGCACACCTTATGAGCAGAAAGCTCATTCCTACACATAAAATAACTTTGGAACTCTGGTCCCAGTGTATTTTCAAGCCATCCTGTGTGAACCCACGACAATACCCGGCTTAAAATTTTTCTGCTGCTGTTTCTGCAGCTACATCTCCTGCATGAAGACGGAATTCAGGCAAATCTTAAATGGATAAAATGCATGCTGCTGGAGCCAGATCTGGTTCCACGTGTGGCAATGGCAACCTGCTAAGGCTGTCGGCATGGCCCGTGTCTTTGCCCAGTTTGTGGATCAGCCTGTAGCTGTAAGCTGAAAGGAAAATGGACCACCTCAACATTCATGGTGACAGAATTTGTGGTGTCTGCTTGTCCATAGTGAATAATCCTAGCAAGGGCTTGTGGTCAGTGAAGACCATGAATGTGTGGCCATACAAATAATCATGGAATTTTTTTAACCCCGGCCATGATGGCCAAGGTCTCCTTGTCGATCTGAGCATAATTTTGCTCAGCTGAGGATAGGGTCCTTGAATAATAGATGATGGGGGACTGAGTCCCATGAGCCAACAAGTGGCTTAACACAACCCCAACCCTGTAAGGGGACGTCACACATGATACAGACTGGCAAATTTTCATTAAAGTGCGTTAGCACTGAATTTAAGGACAGTAGTGACTTTACTGCCTTGAAACTGCTTTCCTGGACCTTGGTCCACTTCCACGGGGTATTTTTGTCTAAGAGCTGGTGTAACGGTTTTGCCTCTATGGCCTTATTAGGGGGGAAAGCATGGTAAAAATTAAGGAGGCCCAAGAAGGCTTGGAGCTCCCCTTTGGACTGAGGGCTTTGTGCCAGCTGAATCACTCTCAGCTTGGACTCTGCAGGATGGATGCCTTCGATACGGAACCCCAATAATTCCATTGAAGGGACCCCAATTTTACATTTATCTTTTTTTAGTTTGAGCCCCACTGTGCAGAACTGCTGAACGACGGCTCTGAGCCATTCTGCCAGGACCTCTGTGGTCTCTCCAGCGATGAGTACATCATCGAAGTAGGGGCAGACCCCCAGAATACACTTGAGCATATGTTCCATTACTCCCTGGAAGATTCCTGGGGCTACACTAACCCCAAATTGAAGGTGCTTGAACTTGAAGGCCCCCCTATGTGTTACAATAGTTTGGGTGGCTGTTATGGCTTCGTCCACTGGTAACTGATAAGCTTGTGCCAAATCTAATTTAACAAACATGCTGCCACTTTGCAGCGATACCAAAATATGGCTGTTCTGTTCCAGCCTACGACCGGCCCTGTTGGAATGTCAGGTACAACCCCTTTTTATAAACAATAGGCTGGAACTAATCCAACCAAATTTATTTGCAAAAGCTAAACGAAAAATTCAAACAAAAGTTAAACAAATACAGACCAAGACTTTATCAGAAGCTCTTCAAACGGTTGTCTTCAGCAACCAGCACCTCCCACACATTCCCCTTTTAAACAGCAGTCTCAGGGCGTGGCTTCTCATTGCCTTCTTCCGAGTTGCCTCATTCCTTTCCTTTGCTCAGTTCTACTGAATTGCCTCCTGCTCATAGCGTCCCTGAACAGAGCCAGCTGTGGATCGTCTTCTTCCAATCTTTCATGCTCTGACAGCTGGGTCTGAGGAGGAACAAGATGGGAGGGGCCTGGCTGAGAGTTCTGCGGTGCATCAGAACCTTCCTCTGACACCAAAGGCTCTCCACACCCCTCCTCCTCCTCCTCCTCTTCAGAATTGTCCGACTCAGCTGCCGAAACCACAGGCTGACGCTGAATCACAACAATGGCTGACAACTGGCACTGGGTACGAGTGCTGTTGTAATGCCCGGTTAATTGTGCCCTTGTAATCGGCACGTATTTATACCTCCCCATTGGCCTTGAAATGGAGGTAGTGACAGGTTTTATTTTCCTGGGCTCCAAGATCACCGCAGATGGGGACTGTAGCCAAGAAATTAAAAGATGCTTGCTCCCGGGAGGAAAGCCATGGCAAATCTAGACAGCACACTAAAAAGCAGAGACATCACCCTGTCAACAAAAGTGCGTATAGTCAAGGATATGGTCTCCCCAGTTGCAATGTATGGCAGTGAAAGTTGGACCATAAAAAAGGCTGAGCGCCAAAGAATTGAGGCCTTTGAACTCTGGTGCTGGAGAAGACTCCTGCAAGTCCCTTGGACTGCAAGGCAATCAAACCGGTCAGTCCTAGAGGAGATCAACCCTGACTGCTCTTTAGAAGGCCAGATCCTGAAGCTGAAACTCAAATGCTTTGGTCACCTAATGAGAAGGAAGGACTCACTGGAGAAGAGCCTAATGCTGGGAAAGATTGAGGGCAATAGAAGAAAGGGACGACAGAGAATGAGGTGGCTAGATGGAGTCACTGAAGCAGGAGGCATGAGCTTAAATGGACTCCAGAAGATGGTAGAGAACAGGAAGGCCTAGAGGAACATTGTCCATAGGGTTGTGATGGGTCAGACATGACTTCGCAGCTAACAACAACATTGGCCTTGAATAGCATTATACGATAGGGGTCTCCCACACCCCACTGTCTATGGGCTGCAAAACACCCTGCCTAACCAGCTTGTCCAGCTCTGCATCAATTTTGTGCTTTAAAGCAAAAGGCACACAACAGGGCTTACCCCGGATTGGCGTTACCAAGGGATCAAGTTTAAAGGCTATCGGAGAGCCCTTGTACTCTTCCAGACTTGCACTGAAAAGATCTGCAAACTCCTTGCAGACTGATGCCAAGTTGGTCGCTTGAGTCCAGTGAATGCCGGTTACTTGAATACCCAATGCATCAAACCAATCAAGCCCAATAAGGCTTGTTCTCTGACCTTCCACCACAATGACATCTAGAGACCCCGAAACCCCCTTGAATTTGACAGCCAAAGTGGCCTCGCCTTTGACGGCTACCTGGGAATTCTGAAAGTCAGTTAGTAAAATGTCAGATGATCACAGTTTGACCCATCTGATACTGTGGCTACAAATATGCCGGAAAGTTCCAAAAGAAATGATAGACACAGCTGAACTGGTGTCCAGTTCCATTTTACATGAAACACCCTGGAGCTCTACTTGGAAATGGAACTTTTGCTTAAGCGGATGGGAGGCCCCTCTGTGGCACACACTCCTACGGCTCGAGCAGAACCCTACTCGGTGTTGCCCCAGTGCCCCGGTACCTCTCCTGAAAGGCTCGTTCAGTGGGCAGTCCTTCTGGTGACCTTGACAGACAGCAGTAATGTGGCCTGGTTTCCCACATGCCTGGCATATGACTGTCTTAAAATGGCAATCCACACATTGATAGTGGCCTTCGCAGCCTACACATTTAAGGAAGGGAACTGCCTTGTCAGAAAGTCTTGGCCTTTTTTCCTGGTGCCTCTGGATCTTGTCAACTTCATGGTCAGAGTTGACATCTTCCCGTTGCTTGCGTCCTTGTGGTGGATGGCTTTGGTGTGCTTTTAGTGGGCCTCAATGCCTTTACAGCTCCACTAGCAGCTTCGTCTGCCATTACCTCTTTCAAGTCTTCCTGGAGTGAGAGAGTCAACTTTGCAAAGCGTTTCTGTTGGAGCTCTTCATTCCTAAATCCACATACAAGATGGTCTCGAAGTCTTTCTTCCAAGTCCGTGAATTGACAAAGATGAGACGCCTGCCACAATGCTGCGATGAACTCTGTGGCTGACTCGCCGGGTTGTTGTTTGCACTGTTTGAAGGCATGCCTCCATGCTATTTTTTTTATTATTTTATTAAACTTATATACCGCCCTTCTCCTGTAGGACTCAGGGCGGTTCACAAGGTTTTTTAAAACAGTACTACAAATTACATAGATTAAAAACAATTAAAATAATTAAACTAACCTTGAAACTAAAAATCCCAATAACAATTAAGATACAATTAAAACCCCAGTTAATATTCTCAGTCTAGGCCAGAAAGCTCGAAGAGCCAGGTCTTCAGGTCCCGATGGAATGAGCGAAGGTCGGGGGCAGTCCTAAGCTCTACGGGGAGCTGGTTCACCCACAGAGAAGGCCCTCCCCCTGGGTATTGTCCAGCGGCAATCT
Organism: Vipera ursinii; assembly: GCF_947247035.1. NCBI lineage: Eukaryota > Metazoa > Chordata > Lepidosauria > Squamata > Viperidae > Vipera > Vipera ursinii. The sequence goes on along the minus strand of NC_139513.1, from coordinate 1,771,759 downwards.
TTTACCAGCGGTACCCTGAAAAGACCCTCCCTGTGGGAGCGCACTGGATGAAGGGAGCTTGATGCCGGCAGCAGGTGTTCCCTCAGATAACCCGGACCAAAGCCATTTAGGGCTTTATAGGTCATCACCAGCACCTTGAATCTCACCCGGAGGGCAACCAGAAGCCAATGCAGCTCATGGAGCAGAGGTGTTACATGGGAGTATCGGGAAACCCCCATCACAACCCACGCGGCTGCATTCTGCACCAGTTGAAGCCTCCGGGTGGTCCCCAAGGGCAGCCACATGTAGAGAGCGTTGCAGTAGTCCAATCAGGAGGTCACGAGTGCATGAGTGACTGTGCACAGGGCATCTCGGTCCAGGTAGGGCCGCAACTGGCGCACCAGGTGAACCTGGGCAAAGGCCCCCCTGGTCACGGCTCCTATATGGTCTTCAAAACTGAGCCGTGAATCCAAGAGGACGCCCACATTGCGAGCCATATCGACGGACCCAAGCCATTCAGGGCTTTATAGGTCATCACCAGCACCTTGAATCTCACTATCACTGACAGCTTCGGGTGGAAATGGTTGCCAAGCCTCTTCTTCAAGTCCGTGTAGGTAACAGACTCTAGCTACACCAGGGTGATCAGGTTTTTATTGATATCAAAGGTAGCTGGATCGCACATGCAAAGAAGGGTCGCAGCCTTCAGTCCATCTTCAGTGACTTGGTTGGCTCAGAGGTAGTTCTTTACCCGGGAGATGTAGGATGCCCATCTCTCTGGATGTGTGATATCAAACTCCTCGAGCTTGCCGACCTTCGCCATGGTGAGTAGCCTGCTTCTTTTCTTGCCTCTCTTGTTTCCTCGTGCTGCTGGCTTCTGTGTAGGCCCTAGGATGGATCCCTAGGGCATGGTGGTATCCAGTGTGGCTTGCTAGGCAGACCGTATGGGAGGGAAAGTAGTTCCTCCCAGGCTCTGTGCTGCCTCAGCCCCTGCTGGCTTCAAGCTCTTACAAAGGTGCAGCATGATCCCACCTTCATCGCCAGTATTAAATATTCGGTTCGGTGAGCAGTAAGCGAGATGAGGTCTTCAAAACAGGAACCGGTTAATTCAGAAGTTAACAGGAACAGAAGCAAAGCACTACCTGCTGTACAGCTATTTATATGGTTGGCTCTAGGTGGGGACCAATAGATTTGAAGGAGCCAATTCCCACCCCAAATCTACTGTACATAACTGCCCTGGAGACAGGCCCAGACAGTAATTGTTACACATACACACAATAGACAAACCATTAATGAAGCGTTTTACACAGACACATGAATTGTACAAGAATAAAAACCCAATACATTACAATTGGCATGCCAAAGATCTGTTCCCTAAAACATTGCCACTTTATGGGTCTTCACAAGCCTGCCTTTTCTGGTGCAGTTCCTGCCTTATTGAACACACTTCCTCTTGAAATCCAATAGGCTCTCATCTACTTAAACTTCTGGAGAGTTGCTACTTCTCCCTGATATTTGAGACAAGAATCTGGTGGATTACCTCATAGAAGGAAAGTTGTGGCACCAGATATTTCTTCTTTTAATTTTATTAGGATGTTTTTGTTTGTATTAGTTTTTTATATTGGGGAAATATTTTTGCTGGACTATAAGAATATACCTGTTACTGAGGCTTTCCTGTCTCTCAGCATCACATATCATCCAAAGTTTTTTTAAAAAAATTTGAAAGACTATAAAACAAATGCTATTTTGTTTTCTTAGATATCAAAAAATGCACCAAGTGCCCAGATGATCAGTATCCAACCAAGAACCGAGTCAAATGTATTCCAAAAGAAATAATCTTCCTGTCCTATGAAGAACATCTTGGTATCATCCTCATCTCCTTTGCTCTACTCTTGTTCCTAACCACAGGCCTTGTTTTAATCATATTCCTTAAATACCTAGAAACTCCCATTGTCAAAGCCAACAATCGGGACCTCTCCTTTATCCTCCTGGTCTCCCTCCTGCTTTGTTTTTTGTCTCCCTTTCTCTTCATTGGACAACCAAGGAATGTCACCTGTCTTCTCCGACAAACAATGTTCAGTATTGTCTTCTCAGTTGCTGTGTCTTCTGTGTTGTCCAAAACAATCACGGTAGTGCTGGCCTTCCTGGCCTCAAAACCAGGGAACAGGATGAGGAGATGGTTGGGGAAGAGCTTGGCCAACTCCATCATCCTTTCTTGTTCAGGGGTCCAAATTTTTATCTGTACCATTTGGCTGGGAGTTTCTCCACCATTCCCTGACTCTGACCTGCATTCCCAGCCTGGAGAGATCATCCTTCAATGCAACGAAGGCTCCGTCACTATGTTTTATACTGTCCTCGGCTACATGGGTTTCCTGGCTGCCATTTGCTTCACTGTGGCTTTCCTGGCCAGAAACTTGCCTGGGGCCTTCAATGAAGCCAAACTGATCACCTTCAGCATGCTGGTCTTCTGCAGTGTCTGGATCTCCTTCCTCCCCACCTACTTGAGCACTAAAGGAAAATACATGGTGGCTGTGCAGGTCTTCTCCATCTTGGCTTCCGGGGGAGGACTGTTGGTCTGCATCTTCTTCCCGAAGTGCTACATTATCCTCCTCAGGCCAGACCTAAATACTAAGGAACATCTAATGGTAACAGTAGGGACCTGATAATGAAATGGTTTCTTACAGTCATAACATTTGATTAGTGATCGCAATTGTTCTTGGTTTATATGGTTCCTTTTTCTCTAGTTGACAGTTTAGTTATTTAAAATCCAAGGAAATAAAAATAATTATATTAATAAAATTAAAATCTAACAATCATGAAATAAGAAATTTAATTAATAATTAATAACTGTGCTTTTAACTGTTGTTAGCCCTCCTTTTCCTCACCATACATATTAGCTAAATAATAATCATCATCATCATCATCAGCAGCAGCAGCAGCAGCAGCAACAGCATTTGAAAAACATTGAAGGAAAATGTGATAACAACTGGACAGGGGCATGGCTTAAGATGGGAACCATCAAGAAAAAAAAGAGAAGGCTTAATACTGGCTGCTGAAGAACAAGCACTACAAACTAATGCCATGAAAGCGAAGCTACAAAAATCTACTGACAATCCAAATTGCCGACTTTGCAACAACAAAGTTGAAACTGTTTCACATTTAATATGTGAGTGCAGCAAAATCACGCAAACTGATTACAAAACTAGACATGGCCAAGTTGCTAAACTAATCCACTGGGCATTGTGTAAAAAAATACAACTTTTTTTTACATTTTAAGGAGATACCTGGTTGATACCTAGGATGCTGGCAGCAACTCGTGTCAACCATTAGTGCCAGTCAGTTTGAATGTTCATTTGACTGTGCTTCATGTTTTATGAATAAACATTTTATAATAATAATGTTGGAAGGAACCTTGGAGGTCATCTAGTCCAACCTCCTGCTCAGACAGGAAACCCTATAACATTTCAGACAAATAGCTGACCAGTCTTTTCTTAAAAACTTCCAGTGTTGAAGCATTCACAGCTTCTGGAGGCAGATTGTTCCTGTCAAGCCCCGTGGGCTCGACATCACGAGGGGAGCAGGGGAAACGCTGCACAAACTGCCCGCCTGAACCTTCCTGCTGGAGCCGCCCGGGAACAGCGCATCCAGCAGTCAAATGGCCGCCAGCTACCACGGGCAGTTGCACAAGTCCCATGGCCATGCCACCGATGGGCAGCTGTTCCGGGGCTTTCTGGTGTGTCTGTGTCGACGGAGCTGCTGAAGGGACCCACAGGCAGTCAGACCAGCAGCTGCAGCTCATCCTGGGATTATCCAGCCGCCTGTTCCTCGGCGGGGGCGCCAGGCGGCTCAGAGGGGGCTTTGGGCGGCTCAGAACGAAGTCTGGACAGCGGGGCATTGTGGGGAGCTGTTAGGGGGGCTGTAACACTGACACTCTGGACATTGGAGGGGAGCACGGAGGAGGGGTGGGGGAGCACGAAAGGGGGGTTAGGGGCATACACTCACCTGGAGGCTGTGTGGGAGCTCAGGCACAAAGGGCGGGGTGATGTGCGGAGAGCTGGGAAGGGGGCGGGTTTTAAGCAGACTCAGCCAATGTATAACAGACGTGTTGGGACGGCTAGCTCCCAACGCTGACTTTGTATCTGCTAGGCTTTTCTGAAGTAAAGAAAACCTCGTCGTCACCCGTACCACGTTGTCGTCGTTCTTTCAGCGTGGACGGCTTTGACAGTAAGTCAGTGTTGCTTACAGCATTTCCTCATTGTTGTGTTCTGCTCTGGACTTCGAGGCAACTGACATGGCCGAGGGAACGCAGGGGGCTGTGCTTACCATGGAGGGAGAGGAGCCGGCTGGGGCTACAGCGCCTCTGGACATGGGGGAGTTGGCAGAGACCCCACCAGTAGTTTGGCCCAAGGTCTGGGACCCTTGCCCAGCGGCTGAAGGCATTGGGACCCAAGGGACGACTGCTCAAGCAAAGACTGGGGAATGGTGGCTCAGTTCTGTACTGGGACAACTGGAGACTGGGCAGGAGCGGCCACCGAGGCAGAGGGGGCCGTTGTTGGAGTGGAGGGAGCATCGCGTTACCAACGAAGAAGGGGAGGAGTGGAGCTACTCCACGGCTCCAGGGAGTTATACTATGGACGTCCTGAGGGACAGGTTCGGGGAGCCTTGGCCATGGACCCCCATCAAACCCAAACCGGACCCTGGCCATTGGTCTCAGGACAGGGGTGGCCCTGTACAGCAGAGCCAGGCCCATTTCCGCCTGGCTAGCCCCCATTTTCAGGCTCCGCAGGGTTCCAGCACCCCTCAGGGGACTGCACCTTCGTTGCCGGGCCCCGCGGCCGCACCAGGTCAAGGGCCCATACGGGCGGGTGCTACGGGGGGCGGTGGTGCTGCACTATGCCCGGGGCCACTGGCAGGAGTACTGAGTTGGCCACAACCAGGGCCCATAGCGCAAGGACCGGGTGCTCTGGCAGGGCTCTGGGGAGCACCAGCAGCGTGGGGCCCACCACCATTGCCCATGACTTTCGATGGCCACCCTGACTGCCTGGCCCTCTTCCTTGGTCATGTGATCCATCATCTGGATAAGTACGGCCCCGTGTATGCCTCTCAGTGGGCAATGGTGATGGCGGTCACAACAGCGCTGCAGGGGCAGGCTGCGGTGTGGGTTGCTAACCTGTACAGCGACTGTGCTAGAGAGCTGGGGGATGTCGGGTTGTTCCTCGAGGCATTGCGAGTCCGCTTTGAAGACATTACCCAGGTACAGCGGGCTGAAGCCGAGATAGTTGGGCTCCGACAAAACGGCCGGCCAGCAACGGAGTTTGTTCAGGAGTTCAGGGAGGTGGCAGGCAAACTTAGCTCGTGACCAGAGCGGATGTTGATCCATCATTTCCGGGCTGGGCTGGACGACCACCTCCAGAGGGCCTGTATCGTCCGCGGCATCCCTCCCAGACTCCAGGAATGGTTCTGGGTCGTGGTTGAGCTGGATGTCGGCCTACAGGGCTGCCAGCGGTGTGCAAAACCTCCAGCAGACCCCCAACAGGCTCCGCAGAAGCCGCAAGGGGAGGGGCAAAAACCGGCATCTCCAATGCAGAAACCCACAGGACCACCGCCCCGGGCTGCTTTCCACTGTTTCCGGTGTGACCAGCCGGGGCACTGTGTAGCTGACTGTCCAATGCCGGCGCCCCGGGCGGTGGCAGGAGCAACCCCAGCATGGGGTGTAACTTCCCCACGGTTTGTGGAGCGCTCCCGAGCCACTCGTCAGGCTTTGGACACGACGCCCAGGAGAAACAACCAAGCGGAGACTGACAGGCCAACGGACATGGACCTAGAGGGGTACGGGAATGGTGATGGACAGGAGGAAGACCCAATGGTAAGTGCACCGATCTGCCCTTTCACGAACCCAGTAACACTGACGAACCCCAACACAGGTGAGGCACTGGGATTCAGGGCCTTAATTGACTCGGGTAGCACACGGTGTCTTGTCAGTCAAGAGGTGGTGGCCAAGGTGGGTGTTGGGGTGGTGCGACTGGAAACCCCTATACGCTTCCAACAGGTGGATGGCTCCCTCTTGGGGGGAGTGCCCATCACGCATGTAACAAAACCCATACGCCTGGGCATGGGGGAGCACTGGGAGAGGTTACGGTTCATTCTGGTACCCTCAATGACTGAGGAGGTGATCCTGGGTCTCGCGTGGCTGGACAAGTGGAGCCTGACCATCTGGTGGGAGGGGGGTGCCGACACCTTCGACTTGGGGTTGGGCCCCAACCCCCTGACCACAAACATGTGGGGAAAGACAGACAGCCAGGAAGGACAGAAGAAGGCTGCAGGGCCGGATCGGAGGTGCAGGTTCTGCCAGAATATGCCAACCTCCTGGAGGTCTTCTGTGAACAAGAGTGTGACCTCCTACCACCCCATCGGGCCACGGATTGAGTGATTGAGCTGGAGCCGGGGGTCAGGTTGCCCAAGCCACGAATGTACACCATGGCACCGCGAGAGATGCTGGAGCTGCGGCGTTACATAGACAAGAACCTGGCACGGGGCTTTATCCAGCCCGCTCGCTCACGTATGGCAGCACCCATTCTCTTCAGAGAAAAGAAGGACGGTGGGCTACGACTATGTGTGGATTATCGTGGGGTCCACGCGGTGTGCATTGAGCACCTGTACCCACTGCCTCTGATGAAGGACATGTTATCCCATCTGGCCAGTGGGAGGGTGTTCACTCACTTGGACCTGTGGGAGGCGTACTATCGAGTGCGCATCAAAGAAGGCGACAAATGGAAAACAGCGTTTAACTGCCCACTCGGCAGTTTTCAGTTTCGTGTGATGCCATTCAGGCTCCAAGGGGCTCCCGCGGTTTTCATGCAGTTGATAAATCAGGTAATGCATGAGCATCTGTACAGGGGGGTCCTCGTGTATCTCGATGACATACTAATTTACACAGAATCCATGGACGAGCACGTCACTTTAGTGCGGCAGGTATTACAGAAACTCCTAGAAGCTTGACTCTACGTAAAACTCACGAAATATGAGTTCCATACCTCCCGTTTGGACAATCTGGTCTACCGGATCTCCGCGGCCGGAATTACGATGGACCCCAAGAAAGTGGAGGCGGTACAACAGTGGCAAGCCCCAGGAACCCAACGGCAGCTGCAGAGCTTCTTGGGATTTGCCAACCTCTATAGGCAGTTCATACCGTCCTTCGCCGCGATCGCACTGCCCTTAACGGACCTGCTGCAGACCAAACAGCGGACAGTGAAGCCGCGTCCAGGCTTATGGGTGGCATGGACTGTCGAATGTCAAAGGACTTTTGAGACGCTAAAGGAGTTGTTTGCCAAAGAGCCCGTTTTGTTGCACCCCAACCCTACCATACCATTCATTGTTCAAGCGGACGCCAGATAAATAGTGATGGGGTACTACAACCATGTGCCTATGGTTCCAAGAAGCTGTCAGCCACTGAACGGGCCTGGGCCATCTGGGAAAAGGAGGCCTTCGCCGTTCAGTGGGCATTGGAAACGTGGCAACATCACTTGGAAGGGGCGGAGAAGCCCTTTGAGGTATGGACGGACCACAAAAACCTGGAGGCTTTGCAGTCACCTAGGAAGCTGGCTCCAAAGCACGTTCGGTGGGCGCTGTACTTCAGGTGTTTCAAGTTCACCCTGAAATATGTCCTGGGGGGAAGAACTTTCTAGCGGATGTGCTCTTACGCCTCCCTCAATACGATAGCCGACAGGAGGAGGTGGTGCAGGCTATTCTTTCCCCGTGTGAATCGGAGGTGATACAAGCCGTGAAATCCAGGGCTGTCAACGACCTGTTGCAACACTTAAAGGATGCTCTAAACGAGGATATCTGGTTGCAACAACACCCGCACCTCCTGACCCTTCGGGAGGGTCTGGCCTGGTACCGGGACAGGATGTACGTTCCGCAAGCTCTTCGAGCAGATGTCCTGTTCAGGTGCCATGATGCCAAACAAGCTGGCCACTTCGGGTTCGTTAAGACTCTGCACCTCGCTCGGCGACAGTTCTGGTGGCCGGGTATGAGACGTCACGTTGAGGAATATGTGCGCCGCTGTGAAATGTGTGCTACCGCTAAACCCTGGCCTGGTAAACCAACGGGTCTTTTACAAGCAGTGGCAGACCCCTGTCGGCCATGGCAGGACATAGCCATGGACTTTATTGTGGAGCTGCCGGAGAGCCGAGGGTATGCCGTGATATGGACAGTGGTAGACCTATTCTCCAAGCAGGCCCACTTTGTACCATGCAAAGGATTGCCAACAGCCCGACGACTGGTGTGGATGTTCATAACGCACATCTACCGCCTACATGGCGTGCCCAGGTGTATCATCTCGGACCGGGGGGTGCAATTTATGGCTAGGTTTTGGCGGGAGTTCATCCAATTCATTGGATCATCCCAGGGGCTGAGTTCTGGGTATCATCCCTGCACAAACGGAGCAGCTGAGTGAGCCAATGCCACAGTGGAGTGGTATCTGCGCAGCTATGTCTCCTATCAACAAATGGACTGGGCGGACCTGCTGGCATTTGCGGAGGTAGCCCACAATAATGCAGTGCACAGCAGCACCGGATACCCTCCCTTCACGGTGGTGTCAGGGTATGACTTCTCCCCCATCCCGGAGTACGGCCAAGGGTCGGCATCTCCCTGCCAACCCAGGCAGTGGATATCACAATTGGAAGGGGTGTGGAAAGCGACCAGAGAGACGCTACAAAAAACGGCCGGTGTTATGAAAGAACAGCCAGACAAGAAGCGCCAACCCTTTCACACCCCTGGGGTCGGGGACTGGGTGTATCTGTCCAACAAATATTTACGCCTACAGATACCAAGTAAGAAACTGGGCCCCAAATTCATAGGGCCATTCCAGGTCACCCAGGTCATCAACCTGGTAACGGTATGACTCAGGTTACCCAAATTCCTTGGCAAGGTACACCCGGTGTTTCACGGAAGTCTGTTGAAACTGGCATCCGTTCCTGTGGGGTTGGGGAAGGGGGCCCCCGGACCTGTTCGTAATGGGCACTACGAAGTGCAGGACATCCTTGACTCCAGGGTGCAGAGGGGAAGGGTGCAGTACCTGCTATTGTGGAGGGGATATCTGGCGTCTGAGGTGGCAGAGCGGGATGTCCAAGCACCACGGCTGCATAGGGCATTCCACCGTAGGCACCCAGACAAACCGGGGGGGGGGTCGGATGGAACCCGTCGCCCATATTGGTACCTGTGTAACATCTTCCTCTTGCCTTCCAGGTGGTGCCCTGGTAGGAGGGGCTGCCTATCAAGCCCCGTGGGCTTGACATCACGAGGGGAGCAGGGGAAACGCCACACAAACCGCCCGCCCGAACCTTCCTGCTGGAGCCAGCCGGGAACAGCACATCCAGCAGTCAAACGGCCGCCAGCTACCACGGGCAGCTGCACAAGTCCCAAGGCCATGCCACCGACGGGCAGCTGTTCCGGGGCTTTCTGGCGTGTCTGCGTCGACGGAGCTGCTGAAGGGACCCACAGTCAGACCGGCAGCCGCAGCTCGTCCTGGGATTATCCAGCCGCCTGTTCCTCGGTGGGGGCGTCGGGTGGCTCAGAGGGGGCATTGGGCGGCTCAGAACTAAGTCCGGACAGCGGGGCATTGTGGGGAGCTGTTAGGGGGGCTGTAACACTGACACGCTGGATGGTGGAGGGGAGCACGGAGGAGGGGTGGGGGAGCACGAAAGGGGGGTTAGGGGCATACACTCACCTGGAGGCTGTGTGGGAGCTCAGGCACAAAGGGCGGGGTGATGTGCGGAAAGCTGGGAAGGGGGCGGGTTTTAAGCAGACTCAGCCGGATGCTGGTTTGCATGGGGAGGGGTGGGGCTAATCACCCCCAATGTATAACAGATTTGTTGGGACGGCTAGCTCCCAACGCTGACTTTGTATCTGCTAGGCTTTTCTGAAGTAAAGAAAACCTCGTCGTCACCCGTACCACGTTGTAGTCATTCTTTCAGCGTGGACGGCTTTGACAGTTCCACTGATTAATTGTTCTAACTGTCAGAAAATTTCTCCTTAGTTCTAGGTTGCTTCTCTCTTTGGTTAGTTTCATCCATTGTTTCTTGTCCTGCTTTCAGGTGCTTTGGAGAATAGCTTGACTCAATCTTCTTTGTGGCAGCCCCTGAGATATTGAAACACTGCTATCGTTTACGTTTACGTTTTATTTAATTTATATACCGCCCTTCTCCCTGGGGACTCAGGGCGGTTCACAGGGCATATAAATAAAAATACAATACTGTACAAAAGTTAAAACAGAGATTAAATCAATGCCCAGTTAAAAAACAATAATACAATCTAAAATAACAATTTAAAACCCAGCTCCCCCATCAGGCCAGACCGGCCAATTCAAACAAATGGGTCTTCAGACCACGACGGAAAGTTCGGAGGTCCGATGCCGTCCGGAGCTCCACCGGCAGTTGGTTCCACAAAGCCGGGGCACCCACAAAGAAGGCTCTCCCCCTGGGGGCCGCCAGTCGGCATTCCCTGACCGGAGGCACCCTGAGGAGGCCCTCTCTGTGGGAACGCACAGGGCGGAGGGGAGTTGAAGCCGGCAGCAGGTGGTCCCCGAGGTACCCTGGACCCATGCCATGTAGGGACTTAAAGATCATAACCAAGACCTTGAACCTCACCCGGAAGACAACTGGCAACCAATGCAGCTCGCGGAGCAAAGGTGTAACATGGGAGTACCGGGAAACTCCCAAGACAACTCTCGCGGCCGCATTCTGTACCAGTTGGAGCCTCCGAGTGGTCTTCAAGGGAAGCCCCATGTAGAGAGCATTACAGTAGTCAAGGCGAGAGGTCACGAGCGCATGAGTGACCGTGCACAGGGCATCCCGGTCCAGATAGGGCCGCAACTGGCGCACCAGGCGAACCTGGGCAAAAGCCCCCCTAGTCACGGCCACTACATGATCTTCTAGGGTAAGCCGTGAATCTAGGAGGACTCCCAAGTTGCGAGCCCTGTCCACGGGGGGTAAGAGCTCACCCCCCATAGAAAGAGATGGAACATTTTGAATGTCCCGGGATGCCGGAATGCACAGCCACTCAGTCTTGTCAGGGTTGAGCTGAAGTCTGTTCCTCCCCATCCAGACCCGAACCGCCTCCAGGCAACGGGACATCACAGCGAGGGCATCACTGGGGTGGTTTGGGGTCGAAAAGAAAAGTTGGGTATCATCGGCATATTGATGATACCCAACTCCAAAACCACGAATGATCTCACCCAGCGGTTTCATATAGATGTTGAACAGGAGAGGCGAGAGAACCGACCCCTGAGGAACTCCACAAACGAGAGACCTAGGGGCCGATCTCTGCCCCCCTGCCAACACCGACTGCGAACGTCCCAGGAGATAGGAGGAGAACCACCGAAGAACCGTGCCTCCCACTCCCAATCCCCTGAGACGCCGCAGCAAGATACCATGGTCAATGGTATCGAAAGCCGCCGAGAGGTCTAATAGGACTAGGACAGAGGAATATCCCCTGTCTCGAGCCCTCCAGAGATCATTCACCAGAGCGACCAATGCCGTCTCCGTGCTGTACCCGGGCCTGAAACCCGATTGGTAGGGGTCCAGATAATCCGCTTCATCCAGGACCAGAGGGAGCTGATGCGCCACCACACTCTCAACAACCTTCGCAAGAAAGCGAAGGTTGGAGACTGGACGAAAGTTGTTCAATACAGCTGGGTCCAAGGCAGGCTTCTTGAGGAGAGGTCTCACCACCGCCTCCTTCAAGACGGTGGGGAAATAACCCTCACTCAAAGAAGCAGATATAACCGCCTGGAGCCAGCCTCGTGTCCTCTCCCTAGCTGCATCATGTCACCCCTAGTCTCCTTCTCTTCATTAGACTAGACATACCCAATTCCAGCAACTGTTCCTTAAATGTTTTAGCCTCCAATCCCCGATCATCTTTGTTGCTCTTCTTTGTACTCTTTCTAGAGTCTCAACATCTTTTTTACATTGTGGTGATCAAAATTGGATGCAGTTTTCCAAGTGTGTCTTTACTAAGGCATTGTAAAGTAGTATTAACACTTTATGTTATCTGGAATCTATCTCTCTGTTAATGAAGCCTAGCACTGTGTTGGCTTTTTTGGCAGCTGCAGCACACTGCTGGATCTTATTTAAGTGATTGTCCACTAGGACTCCAGGATCCCTCTCACAGTTGCTATTGTATACCTGTGCATTTGGGTTTTCTTGCCTAAATGTAGACCTTACTTTTTTCACCACTGAATTTCATTTTGTTAGATCATACAGCCCAATGTTCAAGTCTGTCAAGTTTCCTCTGTATCTTAAGCCAAGAAACCCAACATCTTGTTACACCATATGAGCTAATTGTACAACACACTGGCCTTGCAAGTCTATCATACAAAGAGTTATTTCCCATTCAAGAGCCTGACAGCCCATGGATAGAAACTGTTTTTCAGCCTCTTGGTGCAGCTGGCTATACTTCTATATCTCCTACCCGATGGTAGGAGAGTAAAGAGGTACCAACCAGGGTGTGAGTCATCCCTGAGAACTTTCCTCACTCTTCCAAGGTAGTGGGCCCTGGCGATGTCATCCAGTGGTGTCAGTGAACAGCCCACAAAGTTTTGTGCTGTGTTCACCACCCTCTGTAATATATTCCTATCTGCGGCTGTCAGGCCAGCATACCAAAGCACAATACAGTGCAAGAGGACGCACTCTATAGTAGATCGGTAAAAGAAGGTCATTAGTCATTGTTCTACCCTGTTCTTCCACAAGACCCTGAGGAAGTGGAGTCTCTGTTGGGCCTTTCTGGCCACCTGGATTGTATTGACTTTCCAGGTAAGATCTTCACAGAGATAAACTCCCAGAAATTTAAAGGAGGAGATTCTCTCCACACAGCCTCCCCACGATGAAAAATGGGGCAGGTTCCTCTCTTTTCCTCCAAAAGTCTAGCACCATCGCCTTTGGTGCTATCCCAGGCTGTCACCTGCCTGCCTCTTAGCCAGGTCTTATGCCAAAAATGATATTTCTAGAACAGATGGCAAATTAAATTTTACTTCAGTTACAAGGAATTATAAAATCAGCTCCAAATTAGAATTAATACATGGAGATCTCATTGAAAAGAAAATCCCAAACTCTTAACATTAGGCTGGGTTCAAGGATACTGAGTGCTTCCATGGAGATGAAGCACAGGCAGCACTAGAGTTAAGTGTCACCAACCTAGAATGGCACCAAACTCCATAACTCTGGGTGACCCTCCTTAGCAGCCTCTGGAGGCAAGAGACCCTGTTGAAGGACAGTAGAGGTCACTTTCCTGGCTTTTGAACTATCTCCATCCAGCATGACTTTCTGGAAATGTCCTAACAGGAAGGACTGAGACCACTACAGAATACTGCCCAAAGGGGTATATCTGTGACTTTTTTCTAATGTGCTTTTCTCCAGGTGCCCCTCCTTACATGGAAGAAGTTCAGGGTCCCCAAGAGCAGAAGCTCCCTCTAACTGTAAACATCACCATCCCTGTCTCTGAGACTTCTCCTATGTCTCCCCTGACTGATGTAAACATCAGACTGAAGCAACATGGAAGGGAACTTGCATCATAAAAGGAGAAATATCACAGATTATGCTTTTCGTGTCTCACATTACAGGGCAGACAGGAGCTGTGCTCTTGAATATATTTTCTCTCTCTTTGGGGTGAATCTTGGTTTCTCTGTCTGAATCAGGAAAGCCACTCGATATTCCACCCTGTCAGAGTGCTTTGAATTCTAATTTTTTTTTTAGAAAGAGGACGGAGATTGATTCCGCCCCATGAATTATGGATCTCCTGCTTCTGCTTCTGCTTCTGCTTCTGCTTCTGCTGGTGCCCCAACCACTCTCTGGGAAGCTGAGAATAAAGTGCCCACTGAATCTGGACCACCAGGATGGAGAAAAGCCGTGGAGCTATTATAGGCCAGGAGATCTTCTCCTTGGTATAGTCATCTCTCCTTCAGCAGTAACACCTGCAACATTACCTTTCAAAATGGCTCCTTCTAGTCAGATTAAGCTGTAAGTCATATGATGGAGTTTCATTCCCTCCATTTGCAGTTCTGACACTCTTCTTTTTTTCTTCTTGTTTTACTTGCTCTTATACTGCATTTGAATATAATTTTTTTACTCATTTTGAATGACAAAGCCTCTCCCTTTTGCCTTATTTTCTGAGAGTAGAAACATGAGGCAAATGAAACCTGAAAGAAGTTCATATTATTTTCCCCTCTCCGTTCAATCCTAAATTCATGACTGAAATACTGACTTTTCTTGAAAGTAATGATTGAAATGGTTCTGATTTCCTCTGCCCAACCATTTCCATGTTTTTATAACTGATTGATATGCAATGTCTGGTTTTTAAACGAATAGAAGAAAAATAATTGTATGTTTCTAATTTGTTAAACCGTTTTGAGGACCATCTCCATCTTCAACACTAACATTATTAAAGGTTGATGGGTGACTATCATTTGCCTCTGGTTTTGGATCAATATTGGATTATGTTTCAGCTAGTTTGTAGAGAAAAAAGATGATTAGATGGAGAAAAAGTATTTTGGTTGTTGCTGCTGTTGATGATGCTAATATTAACATGATCATGGTTTTACATTAGTTCATCCTATAGAAAGCAGTTCATACTACTCATGATTTTCAATATTGAAGTGGTTAGCAAAAATCCGTGGCTCCTGCACAATCTCACACTTGGTTACAACATCCATGACAACTATGATAACACCCTCGGTACTTCAGATGCCTTGCTGGACATGCTCTCTACTGGAAAAGCCAATGTTCCCAACTACAGCTGTGGAAGGAAGGACAAGCTTTTGGCTCTTGTTGACGGAGCTACCAGAGACAGCTCCATCCAGATGTCAACATTAGGAGGCACCTACAAAGTCCCACAGGTTTGTGTTTGTCCATCCCTTTCTGTAAAGTGAGTGGGGTGTTGGTGTGTAAGTGATAGATCCAACTGTGTCTTCTCTAGATAATTCAAGATTATTTTGAATAATAAAAACGATCAGTCTATACTTAGAAATGCACTTTACTCCCTTCCAAGAAATGGCACCAAATTAATAGTGTCCATCTTACTGCGAAATCTTCTTTGTGCCAAACAGTCCATCTCCTCTCTGTTTCAGAAAACTTTCATAAAATATACATGCAGGGCTGCAGATCCCCACTAAGGTTTTTTTGTAGGAGGACTGTGCCCACTGTAACATCACTAGCATCATCTTGGATGATGAAAGTTTCCTCAGGATCAGGGTTTTTAAGAACGGGTTCTGCTGCAAATAATCTTTTCACAATGGTGTTTGTAAGTGTTATAAATAAGAATTGGGATATACAGTCAGGAGGAAGCAAGGATCAAAAGAGACCTGCCTTTTCATGACATCATCCCAGTTTCTTGGAGGCTTCTGCTGCACACTTGTGAAGGTGAGGAGAGGTTCTGTGTTCAGTTAAATGATCCTCTGTATAATAGGAATGTGCAGTACTGATGGAAAAGTCACATTTTTTTTACACGTTCTAAGTTAAAATAATGATATCCTTAATCAAGGGACCTGGTGGCTTAGTGGGTTAGGACGCTGAGCTAGTCGATCAGTTCAGCAATTTGGTGGGTTGAATCCTGAGTGCCACATAACAGAGTGAGCACCTGTTACTCGTCCCAGCTTCTGCCAACCTAGCAGTTCGAAAGCACGAAAAAATGCAAGTAGAAAAATAGGGACCACTACGGTGGGAAGGTAACAGTGTTCTGTGTGCCTTTGGTGTCTAGTCATGCCAGCCACATGACCATGGAGACATTCTTGGAAAAGCACTGGCTCTTTGGCTTTGAAATGGAGATGAGCACTGGCCCCTAGAGTTGGAAACGACTAGCACGTATGTGCGGGGGAAACTTTACCTTTACCTTTTATTCATGAACAAATCTCAGATTTTTAAACAGAGTCCTACGGGATTACCTCTCCTAGTGATGATAAAATATATATGTATTATGAACCTTTAGGGGCCACTAGCATTAACCAACTATTTTATTAAAAATCTACAAATACAGTACATTAGGCAATATATCAACTATTTTTGCCATGAAATTCTTATGATCAAATTCTTCATAAAAGGTCTGAAGAGCAATATGGACTCTGGAGAGGATTTTCTAGAAGCTGAACAATTGAAGAAATATCCTGACTTGTGGGACCCTCCATTGAAAGATACTTTTATGCATATAAATAATATCTGCCATACCCATTTGGGTCAAAGATGGCAACCGTAATTCCTATATATAAAAAAGGGAATAAAAAGGACTCTAGCAATTCCAGGCCCATTTCTCTAAGAGATATTGTCACTAAAATATATGCAAATGTCCACCTGAAAAGAATTGATAGTAGGTGGATGAAAAGTTGATTCGTTTTTTTTATTAAAGAGTTTTACAAAAACAAAATTTTACAATATATCCCCAAATCCCTCCCACCCCAAACCCACCCCAAACCCACCCACCCCACAAGTTGATTCCTTGTAGAAGGACCAGCAGTCTTTGGGCAACTGTGATCCACTCTTGACAATTCTTTTGTCTTGAACCATGTAATTATAAAAATATCAGTCAGAGGAAATAATGGTTTGCTGCCTTTATAGCATTTGACACAGTAAACAAATAAATATTATGGAAAAAATTGACTGCCCTTCAAATGGAGCTCAGGCTGTTGACCCTGCTCAAAGCCCTTTCTACAAGCACTGACAGTGAGAACAATTAATCAGTGGAACGGCTTGCCTCATGAAGTTATGCATGCTCCAATAATGAAGATTTTCAAAAAGAGACTGTACATTCCTTTTCTCTGGATTGGTATAGGATCTCTTGCTATGGGAAGGGGGTTGGACTAGAAAACCTCCATGGTCCCTTTCATCCCATTTTTGTTCATTTGTTGGAGAGTGTGTTTGGAGCTAAATGGAGCCAAGAAAATTAGTATTGATAGGTATCAAAAGGTAAGACAAAGGTGTTGCCGATATGACATTTGGGTTGCCTGTGCTGTTAAGAAGACTTGGCTCCTAGTCTCATAATAATTATCTGATGATGATGATGATGATGATGATGATGATAATAATAATAATAATAATAATAATAATAATAATAATAATAATAATAAGAATAAGAATAAGAATAAGAAGAAGAAGAAGAAGAAGAAGAAGAAGAAGAAGAAGAAGAAGAAGAAGAAGAAGAAGAAGAAGAAGAAGAAGAAGAAGAAGTTGGAAGGGACCTTGGAGGTCATCTAGTCCAACCCCCTGCTAAGGCAGGAAACCCTATACCATTTCAGACAAATGGCTGTCCAGTCTCTTCTTAAAAACTTCCAGTGTTGGAGCATTCACCGCTTCTGGAGGCAGGTTGTTCCACTGATTAATTGTTCTAACTGTCAGGAAATTTCTCCTTAGTTCTAGGTTGCTTCTCTCCTTGACTAGTTTCCATCCGTTGCTTCTTGTCCTGCCTTCAGGCGCTTTGGAGAATAGCTTGACTCCCTCTTCTTTGGGGCAGCCCCTGAGATATAGGAACTACACATACTCAATTCCAGCAACCGTTCCCTATATGTTTTGGCCTCCAGCCCCCTAATCATCTTATGGATGAGTCAAAATCAAAAGTTATGGTCTTTGGAAAATGACAGCATTGCCATATAGGGCTAATTGATGAGGAGGCAACAGAGCAAGTTCACACCTTTCCTTACCTGGGGGAACTTTTATCTGTGACTGGATCTCGCCTCCCTCAACATCAAAGGAGCTGATTTAGAAGGCACAAGTGAATGTACTGCTAATTTTTTTTTTAAAAAAATCATAGTTATGCAGCTTCCTTAGACTGAATTATTGAATACAAAATTCCAATGTTACCATTATGCACTGATATTGAGCTGAACTTTGAGATTTAATTTATATCACTACTAGAATAAATGCAATGACATCATCTGAGAAGTATATAAGGACTTCAGCTGCTGCCCTCAGAGTAGAATTGGGAATTTATACAATTTATAAAATTGGAGGCATATAATGATGATGATGATGATGATGATGATGATATAAATAATAATAAAGTTATCTAGCCCAACCCCCTGCTCAGGCAGGAAACCCTATACCCGTGGTGGTGAACCTATGGCATGCCTAGCACAGGTGGCACACAGAGCCCTCTCTGTGGGAAGATGCACTGTCTGCCATTACCAGAATGCCATTACCATTACCCACCCAGTCTGCCATTACCACCACAGCCACACCCACCCAATGGGCCACACCCACCCGGCACCTGACGATATATAAGTGAGTTTTGAGTTGCAATTTGGGCACTCATTCTCTAAAAGGTTCACCATCTCTGCCCTATACCATTTCAGACAAATGGCTTCTAGTCTCTTCTTAAAAACTTCCAATGTTGGAGTATTCACAGCTTATGGAGGCAGGATGTTCCACTGATTCATTGTGCTAACTGTCTGGAAATTTTTCCTTATTTCTAGGTTGCTTCTGTCTTTTGCTAGATTCCATCTGTTGCTTCTTATCCTGCCTGCAGGTGCTTTGGAGGATAGCTTGATTCTCTCTTCTTGTGGCAGCCCCTGAAAAATTGGAACACTGCTATCGTGTCACCCCTCACTCTTCTCTTTGTTAAACTAATAAGAGTCTTCAAACGCTAGTAGAAGAGAGAAATTTCATTTAAAACATTCTGTCAGAACCCATATTCTCATGGGGCTCATTTCTTTCTTTAACTCAAACTCTGTTCTCTCTATACTTCTGGGTTCTGCCATGTTCCTGGACGGGACGGGGGAAAAGCACTGTGGGTTATTGCTTTATTTTCCTCTATTGTTACACTTTGCTGTTTCTGTATACTTCATCTGTGGACTGTCTCTCCCCTTGATGTCAGCTAGAAAAGGGGGGAGGAGAAAGGAATGCGCCTCCGGCAACTGGTTGATCTTCGCATTCAGAAGGGAAGGTGTGAATAGCCGACAAAACATCACTGCTACCCTGAGACAGCCCAGAGTTATCTACTCTTTCTCACAACGGACATAACACCTGGCAATTGGCCTATTTGAACTGACCGGATGTACTATAGGGTGGGGTTTGCTTGGGACACTTTTAACCTATTGATCTGAGCAGGAAACCCTCAGATCCTGTCTATTATCCCTGCTATGAGCTTCTCCTAATAAAAGTTCCTTTTGGAAGAAACTGCTTCCATGAGTTCTGCTTTCTTTGGATGAGGGTTTGAAGTGGGCCCTGACATTAGACAGGATCCGCAGTAATAGCCTGGAATGAAAACCCTTACCGGGGGACTTAGCAAACCATGTTGAACAATGGAATAGAGATGAACCTGCTGCAGGGAGGGAACCCTGCTGCAGGGCAGACGCGTGTAAACAATCCAGTTCCGGATCCTCAAGCTTTTCAGAAGAGGAAGAAGTGACAGAGTGCTGCCACAAGCCTAGCTGGTTGATGGGCATTGGAAAGAAGGATGACTGGGAGAAGAAAGCCAGGAAGGTGACACTCAGATGGGGCATTCATCAACCAGGCTGGAAGAAGGAGATGGAAAGATCTCAGTGAGGACAAGGAGGATCGCTTAGGGCATTCCAGCCAGCTGCTGGAACAGGCAATCGGCATGATGAAGATAGCCTTCAACTCCATGAAGGAGGAGAAAGCCAAATCCTACTGAGGCACCATCTGCCTGGGGTGCAGCAAGAAAGGAAGTTTGTTGCAGTTGCTGCTGCTGCAGCCACCCCATGTCGCGTGGAAGCTGCAGACAAAGAAAGGACATGACACAATGGAAAAAAGGGCATACTCCATCCAGATGTTCCCTCCACTAGACGTGAAATTCCATGGAGAGTCACAGTGCCTGGGATTCCTCCTAACCCATGTGCTAAAGTACAGCTGAGACATCCCCACTGACTGTGCCAGAATTCGTATCATGCAATCTGCCCTGAATGGCATCGCAGCAGACTGGGTTGTGGACCTGTATGACGCTGACACTCCAGAGCTACTGAATTTCAACCAATTCATGTTCTCTCTCAGGTGCAGGTTTGAGGACCCATTGGAAGATTGGAAGGCCCGAGACCAGATAAAGATGGTGAAGGAAGGCAGACAACCAGTGGACCCTGACCAGCAAACATATTGGCCAGAGGATATCTTGCTTAGCCATATTAAAGATTGTTTTAACTATGATGTCTATGATGTCTGCCTCCCTCGGGGGGATTCTCACTGGCTGAAAGATTGGTAAGTCTTAGCCAAGGAAACTGAGATCGACGTAGCCAAGAGGCAATGCAGAGGAGGAAGACTGTAGGGGAAATCACCACTGGAGCAAACCTGTGAGCCACAAAGCAGCCGTCAACCTCCAAAAGAACCACCGGGTGTTTCAAATGTGGCAAGGAAGGGCATCACGCTGCTGAATGCTGCTCTCACACCCTGACTGGAAAACCAGACCGGGCCCTGGCTGGAAAGTCCAGAAAGGCACCAGTGAAGCTGAAGAAGATGGTCATGAAAGGCACGGAGACCATTGAACTCCCTGGCTCAGCTCAGCGAAGAAAGGGAACTCCGGCCTACATGGCGGGAACGTCCAACTCATCTGATGACAACTCTGAGGATGAACCCCTGGTAAGTGGATTCATTGCGCCCCTCACCAGGGCAGTGATTTTGCTAGCATTGACCATGCCTGAAGTTAGGGCATTAATTGACTCCAGGTGCACCCGCTGTCTTATCAGCCCAACCCTAGTGAGGAATTTAGGAATACTGGTGAGGAGGCTGAAGAAACTGATTTTGTTCAGTCAATTAGATGGGAGGGTGGATGTCTGCCACCCTAGCAACGCTACCGCTTCAACTCTCCCTGGGGGACCACATAGAGACTATAACTCTTGTGGTAACCCCTGGCAATGGAGTGTCCCATAATCTTAGGCATGGTGTGGCTAGCCAAATGGAACCCATGGGTGGACTGGAGAATGGCAGAAATTAGGTTTTCAAAAGGAGAATCAACCAAGGCAACAGCCCAACCCCAAGCAGAAGGAAATACCATGGCTCCACTAAATATCTAGTGGCATGGAATCACCTCACATCCTCCAAAAATGAGAGGAGAAAGGAATGCACCTCCGGCAACTGGTTTATCTCTGGGAAGGTGTGAAGAGCTGACAAAACATCGCTGCAAGCCTGAGACAGCCCGGCGTTATCTACTCTTTCCCACAATGGACCAATCACCTGGCAATTGGCCATTTGAACTGACAGGATGAACTATGGGGTGGGATTTGCTTGGGACACTTTTAACCTATTGATCTGAGTGGGAAACCCTCAGATCCTGTCTATTATGCCTGCTATCAGCTTCTCCTAATAAAAGTTCCTTTTGGAAGAAACTGCTTCCACGAATTCTGCTTTCTTGGGATGAGGTTTTGAAGTGGGCCCTGATACATTCTTGATTTTATATTAGGAACTATCATCTCCCTGTCTTTTTTGCCACTTGAGAAAAACCTAAAAAAATGCTGCACAAAGAATCCAAGATGGTCAAAAAAGAGAAAAGTAAAGCCCTCTTCAGTGAGGTTGGCACACTGAAAGGAATCAGCTGCTACAAATGTAGCTTCCAAGTATTGAGTTAAATCTTCCAAACTCCTTACAATGAACATACTTGTATTTATGGAGCTCCAGAAATAGAAGATGTAATAGATCTATTATTTTAAATGATAATTATTTAAGAAAGAGGGAGATCAATACCTTGGATTGCACTTTAGAGGAACAATCTATTGGGATCCTAATATTTGAAAAAAATGTATGTGTGCTCAGAATTCAAAAATTATATATAATAAAGCCCTTTTCGAAAGGAAATTGTGGTCTGATTGTGGTAAATTCTGAGGTTATAAAGAAATACTATTTTCATTCTTTATGCTTATTCTATTTTACCTTTTTTCTAAATTCTGTTTTTCAATGCAATCTTGTTAATTTTCTGTATATTATATTCTGTATCGTGATATGGCCTAATGACTAATCAAGAGGAAATGTTCTAATATGTGCATGAGGAAAAAGTTGGATTAATTAAAAGCTAAAAATTGGGACTTCATAGGATGCCAAATATAACACAGAGTTCTTCATTGTTTTTTCAGGTCAGTGGGAGAATTGCTTCAGAAGCTCTGAGTGATAAAATTCAATTCCCTTTTTTCCATCTGATGCTCCCCAAAGAAGGGTTCCAGTACCCAGGAATTGTCCAAATTCTCCTCCATTTTGGATGGACTCTGATTGGTCTCTTTGCTCCAGACACTGAGAAGGGAGAGAATTTCATGAGGACTTTTACTCCCATGCTTGTCAAGAATAGAATTTGTGTTGTTATATCACAACTATTCTCAAAGACTGGACATACCCCATTCCTCAGGGATGCCCTCTCTAAGTGGAGACAAGTCAACATCTTTGTTCACTTCATAGAATTTGATTCCCTTTTGGACAGAATTCTTCCCTTCCATTCAGCACTTGAAGGTTTGCCAGGACCCATTGAAGGGAAAGTCTGGATCATGACGATGGTTGGAGGATATTTTATGAAAAAGGAGAGGTGTCTCAAGCATGTTCATAGTATTTGGAGCTTTCCCTTTCAGTGGAAAAAGAGTTGGAAAAACGATAATGCCTATAGATCACTTTTCTTTGTGGAACCTGAATTTCAAGCTGAGTATTTTCACTGTTCTGTTTCAAAACATACCATTTCTGTCAAAGGCCGGAGAAGATGCACCCAGAAAGCACCACTGGAGATCCAAGAGAAAAAGAATAGGATAAAGATCCCAAATCCAGCCATTACTTATAGCATCATTAAGATTCTGGTCCATGCCTTAAGTGCTGCATCCAAACCCCAGGGGAGAAGAAAGAAGGGTGAAGAGAAGTTGGGGGCTCCAAGGCTGCAGCCATGGAAGGTATGGGGTCCCAACAATGATCTATCAAACAAACTTTTCAGGGTCTTTTGTGCTCTCTGGGCTTGGTGGTTTAAGATCTTAAGCTTCTGTACAGCATATTCTACTTATCAGAAGAGTGCTGCACCCTCCCTTCAACAACCAAGACCTTTTATATATTCGAAAAAAAACTTCCCAGACTTTTCCTGATTTTATGCTCCTGTAAACTTGGACAAGAAACAACGGTTGGAAACTGTATCAAAGAGAGAAGCAACCTGGAAAAGGAGAAACTTCCTAACATTGAGGACAATTAATCAGTGAAACACCTTGCCTTCAGAAATCGTGGGCACTCCATTATGGGAGATTTCTAAGAAGAGACTAGAAAGTCACTTGTCTGAGATGGTATAGGTTCTCTGGCTTGAGCAGGGGGCTGGACTAGAAGACCTCCAAGGTCCCTTCCAGCTTCTATTCTATTCTATTCTATTCTATTCTATTCTATTCTATTCTATTCTATTCTATTCTATTCTATTCTATTCTATTCTATTCTATTCTATTCTATTCCAACATGGCTCTTCTGCTTCATTTCTTTCCTCAAGGCTTAAAGCAGCTCCTTTGATCTTTTCCTCCCCTTCTTTGTCCGTGACTAAAGCTGATGAAATTTTTGTCCTTGACTAAATTTTGTGTAGTGTCTTCTCCAAGTGTGTTGCCTGCAAAAGGACCTGGTATTATTACACTGGATCATTAATGACATTATCAACAAATTAATAATTATCATAACATTAACTTATTACTACTACTTTATTATAATCAGTAACCATTCTACGCATAGTGTCACCAACCTAGAATGGCACCCGTCATTCTTTACATACATACAATCGTGTATTAAGTCCTGGATGCTAACAATTAGTTAGTTTCTTATTGAATTTTACGCATGCACTTCTCTCTAACACAAAATCATATTTTTATTTTCTGGAAGCTGAAAGGCCCTGCCTCAGCTGAATCTCTCAGGAAAAGCAGAACTCTTGAAACTGGCATCGTTTCAAAAGGAACTTTTATTGAGAGTCAATGACAGCAAGAGAAGACAGGCAGAATCTGAAGTTCTCAGGTGAAATTGTTAGGCTAAACACCATTGTTCAAAACCCCTCCCAACTGCCCAGTCCATAGGAGCCAATCCAGAGGTGCAAAGAGGTTGTGAGAACTCCAGAGGGAAACTGGGGTAAGATGTTCCCAGGCATCTCTTCCTTGGTGAGGTGAGGCAGATGACCTCGGGCAGCGGAACCGACTCAACAAAGCAAAGCTAAACACATCACAGGAGAGCTCCAAAGGTCCCCCCTCCCATCAGGGTGGCAGCAGCCTGACAAGGATCTACAGGGACCTGAGAGGAAGTTGGGAATTTTGAAAGGAGACCAAAATAAGTTTCTCCAAGTGTTATTGTAATTTTTCCATTACAAAACCATAATTTATCTATTTCCTTTTTTAATAATAATGAAAAGATAGAAAAAACAATGACCAAGGTCCAATTGTTTTCATAACTCCCCAATTTCATGAGTAATATTAATATTTGTGTACAATTTTTGAGACAGTTGTATCCACTTAATTATCTCATACCATCCAGCACAATAGATCCCCATTCATCATATCAGGAAGCTTTTTGCTAATTCTTTCCTAAAAAACAACTTATACCAGCAGCATTTTACACAATCTGTTAAGGAAGTATAACAATATGTGTGAATGAGTTTGGAGGACCAGAGAAAGTGATGCAGGGAAGGATCAGATGGGGCAATCCAGAGCTGCATAATAGGCAGATAAATAAACTCAGAAAACGTCCTCCCTAAATTTTTTGACTGTCAAAAGAGATGGTGAAAGATTTGTGCTTCCACACTGCAAGATTTTGTTAATGTAGCCTTACAATAAAGTGGAATTATTTCATCTGGTCATTTTTCCTATCTCCTCTACCTGAATGAAGATTAGCCTTACAATTTTCTTCTTAACGAATCCTTGCTTTCTTATAATCACCCTATTGTTTGCAAGGAGTTTATGAATATTCTCATTATTTGTGTATTTTGTTTACTTGAAAGCTGACCTTTGCTAGATTTTTAAATATGATTGACAATTTTTGTCAATTACATTTTGTCAATATGCCTTTTATCATTATACTATATGATTTAGAAATATTGCTGAATCTTTGTACTTCAATTTTGAAGATAATGGTAATACTTGTTCTCCCAACTCACAATATTTGCAAGTCAAACAACTATAGAAGGAATATTCAAATGTAAAAAGTGATAAGAGAAAAGAAACCAAGATTTCTGCTTTTAAATTCCTGGATGTTTCCATTCTAGTTCCATCCATTTCTAAAGAAGAGGGAATTGTACAATCTTTCCCTGCTGAAAGTCTACTTGGATCAGAATGGAGACGTAGCAGCAGACCTGCAGATCTTGAGTAGGGTGTTTCTCCCCAAGGAGGATCCCATCAACAAGCAATTGGGGAGTTTTGAAAGACAAAGACTTACAATCAATCAACATGCTTTGTCACAGTTAAAGTTGCTCAACAAGGTGGGGAAAATATTGATGTCTTTTCTTTTTTTTCCAAAGCTGTTTCAAGTGGGCTAAACCCAGTCAAAAAAAGTGGTTAACCTTCACTGAGAATTGAATGTGTGGAGTAAAACCTCTATAATTTTCTTAGGCAGATAAGCATGCTTCAGTTCTGTTGTGTGTGTGTGTGTCTTGGCGTATTCGGGTCTTTTCCCATGTAGAATTGAGGGTGTCTTGGCAACATTTCGACGAGGTCCCACTCGTCATTTTATTATATTTATATATATATATATATATGTGTGTGTGTGTGTGTGTGTGTGTGTGTGTGTGTGTGTGCATCTTTGATTATTCGGGTTTTTCCCCGCGTAGAACTAAAGGTGTAGGGGCGACGTTTCGACAGAATCCCATCCGTCATCATCAGGCTGGTGGCTTCTGCTTCCTTCTTCTGGGAGAAGCATGTGGCTGTTTGTTCCTCTTTTTAAAACTGCCAGAGGAGGTGTGTTCTGTGGGTGGTGTGCTCTGATTGGGTGGGGGAGTAAGTGTGTTCTGATTGGGTGGGAGTGTGTTTTGAATGGTGGGTGTGTTCTGATTGGGTGGGGGTGTGTTTTGAGTGGATGGGCTGGTCTCAGCTGTCAGCCTTAGACCTGAGCTGGTGAGTTGTGCTGCTTTTGTTCGGCTTCGTGTTTGTGGTGGTGCCATGTTTTTATAGTGGGTGTCAGTTTGCTTATTGTGTGGTTTGGAGGGGTTTAAAGTGGCTGATGTTGCAGCTGTAGTTAGGTTTCTGTTTTGTGGTTGTGCCTCGTTATCATTGTGGGTTCGGATTTGCTTTTTGAATGGTTGTGTGGTGGTGATGTCATGTGGTGTTATCATGAGTTTGGGTCTATCATTCTTGGTGGTTGGGAATCAGAGCACACCACCCACAGAACATACCCCCTCTGGCAGTTTAAAAAAGAGGAACAAACAGCCACATGCTTCTCCCAGAAGAAGGAAGCAGAAGCCACCAGCCTGATGATGACGGATGGGATTCTGTCGAAACGTCGCCCCTACACCTTTAGTTCTACGCGGGGAAAAACCCGAATAACCAAAGATGCACATACGAACACCCGCGAAAACCTCAGAAAACATATATATATATTATATATATATATATATATATATATATATATATATATATATATATATATATATATATATATATATATATATATATATATAGATCTAGAGTCTCGGGTTTCTTCCCGCGTTCCTTTCATCTTCAGAAAGTTGTGGTGACGTTTCGACGAAATCACATCCGTCATCATCAGGCCGGAGTGTTCCTCCTACTGCTTCCAGGAGCAATGCGTGGTCTGGCTGTTCCTTTCTTTCCAACTGCCGGTGGGGCTGAGTTCTGACTGGGTGGAGGCGTGGCTGCTTTCTGATTGGGTGGGGGGGGGTGTGTCCTCCGACTGGGTGGAGGCGTGGTTGTCTTCTGATTGAGTGGAGGCGTGGCTGTCTTCTGATTGGGTGGGGTGTGTTCTGAATGGGTGGGGTTTTTGTTGTGTTGTAATATCCTGAGTGTTGTGATTTGGTGTCCTGAGGAGTGGGCTGTGTAGTGGCCTCCAGAGCTTTGATTTGGCTCCGAGTTCGAGGACCTGCTATGTATCTCTGGTATGGGTCAGTCAGGTTCGTGTGTGCGTTCTTCTGCTTGGGTGATGGCACTTTTGCTTGACTTGTTCTGTCTTCTGTGTGGGAGAGTTTTTGTTCTGGGTGTGGATGAGTCTTGCTGGGGCTGGTGGCATTTGGGGTTGTTTGTTGGTTTTTTAAATCCTTGTTTGCTGAAATTCGTTTCTCTATCAATGCTGGTTTCCAAATGGCATGTAGGCGGGAGGTGTCGTCTCGCTTGTTCATACTGTCTGGGTGTTTTTCTATTTCAATGGCTTCTCTGATTATTCTGCCATTGAGATGTTCTATTTTGGCGATTGTTTTTGTACCTTCAAAATTGATGTTGTGTCCCATAGTGTTTATGTGTTGTACTAGTGAAGATGTGTGATCTTTTTTCTGTACTGAGTTCTTATGTTCTTCTATACGTACCTCTATTCTTCTGTTAGTCTGTCCGATGTATGTTGCTGGACAGGAGGCGCATGGGATTTGGTATATGCCCTGGTTTTCCAGTTCTATTTTGTCTTTGGGATTTCTCAGGATGGTTGATATCTTTCTGTCAGTGTTAAATGCGGTTTTGATGTTATGTTTGCTTAGTACTTTACTGATTTTGTCGGTTGTTCCTTTTATGTAGGGCAAGATGGCTCGTCCGTTGTTCTGTTCTTCTTCTTGGATGTTTTTCTGTTTCGGAGTCCCCTGCTGAATCATATTGGTGATTTTGTTTTTTTGGAACTTGTTTGCTGTCAATATGTCTGTCAGTGTGTGTAGTTCTGTTTGTATATGTGTTTCATCTGCAAGGCGTCTGGTTCTTGTTATTATCTACGAAAACATATATATATATATATATATATGTTTTCGTAGATTCTCGCGGGTGTCTGTATGTGTAGGTCTAGAGTCTCGGGTTTCTTCCCGCGTTCCTTTCATCTTCAGAAAGTTGTGGCGACGTTTTGACGAAATCCCATCCGTCATCATCAGGCTGGAGTGTTCCTCCTGCTGCTTTCAGGAGCAATGCGTGGTCTGTCTGTTCCTTTCCTTCCAACTGCCGGTGGGGCTGTGTTCTGACTGGGTGGAGGCGTGGCTGCTTTCTGATTGGGTGGGGGTGTCCTCCGACTGGGTGGAGGCGTGGTTGTCTTCTGATTGAGTGGAGGCGTGGCTGTCTTCTGATTGGGTGGATGCGTGGTTGTCTTCCAATTGGTTGGAGGCGTGGCTGTCTTCTGATTGGTTGGGGTGTGTTCTGAATGGGTGGGGTTTTTTGTTGTGTCGTAATATCCTGAGTGTTGTGATTTGGTGTCCTGAGGAGTGGGCTGTGTAGAGGCCTCCAGAGCTTTGGTTTGGCTCCGAGTTCGAGGACCTGCTATGTATCTCTGGTATGGGTCAGTCAGGTTCGTGTGTGTGTTCTTCTGCTTGGGTGATGGCACTTTTTCTTGACTTGTTCTATCTTCTGTGTGGGAGAGTTTTTGTTCTGGGTGTGGATGAGTCTTGCTGGGGCTGGTGGCATTTGGGGTTGTTTGTTGGTTTTTTAAATCCTTGTTTGCTGAAATTCGTTTGTCTATCAATGCTGGTTTCTGTCGCGCCCCGCGGGCTCGACGCCCAGCGGCACCACGGGCGTGACACTCACCAGCGCTGGTCTCTTCCGTTCCTGCTTCTTCTGGTCGGGCCGGCTCGGATCGGGAAAGTGGTGAACAGCTGCGGCAGCAACAACGGCCTCCACACACGGCCGCCGAGCCAGCAGACGCCCCGACTGCGCACACGCGCGTGGAGCAATCTAGCCCCGCCCTGCCTGCTACGGAGGCCTCACAGGAACCTGGCCCTGCCCTGCCTGTTACGGAGGCCTCACAGGAACCTGACATCAGCTTCGCCCTGCCGGCTATGGTGGCCTCGCAGGGCCATGGGCCCAGGTCGAATAGCAATCCGGGCCTTGCGGCATTGGCGGGCGGGGCCCTCAGCAGCAGAGCTCGGTTGCTTCAAGAACGGACTGGGGGCTTGCCAGCCTTCCGAGGGGGGGCCGGACAGCAGGCTAGAGGTGTGTCCGTAACAGGAGGGAAGGTGGCGGGATCAGAGACGGGGGTGGGGGTGGAGACTGGCGTTCGCGAGAGGACTCACCTGGGAGGTAGAGGGTGCCGGGTGGTGGGGCGTGTCGCAAAAGGAGGTGTTTGGGGGAAACGGGAGCTAAGTAGGGAAGGGGCGGAAGTGGGTGCAGCTGGGTGGGGCGTGGGTGTATACATGCAGTGTGTATTTAACAGCGTTGGATGCGGGTAGCAGCCAACGCTGGCTTTGTTCCGTTTGAAGATCGTTTGTTTTTGCTCATTAAACCGTTTTGGAAACTCAGCTTTCGTCTCGGTTGCTTGAATCTCCTGCTCTCCGGACGAGGTTTGAGAGAAAGCCAGCGTTCCTCACCCTTTCATTTTCCCTTCCGAGCGACAAGTGGGTGAGTTGTATGGCAAAGGGATCGCAGGGGCCCGCCTCGGTGGCTGCTTCGGAGAAGAAGGTCGGGCCTGAGATGGGGGCTGGGGCTGGAGCAGCCTCCCCCAGGACAGTGGATGTTGGAGAGGTTGTGCTTCCGGCGGTTTGGCCTAGGCAACGGCCATCGTTGCTCGAGGATCGCTTGGTGGAGCCAAGGGAGGCAGGGGCCCAGAGCCTCGGCAGAGGGAGGAGGCCGGGTCTTGCCCTGGGCCATAGAGGATATGAGGAGGCCCACGAACCTCGGCTGAGGGGTCCTTCGTCGGTATGGAGGGAGCGCTGCCTAGTGGAGGACGAGGGGGACGAGTGGAGTTATTCCACCACCCCTGGTAACCAGACTATGGACATTCTGCGGACCAGGTTCGGGGAGGCTGGTGGCCAGGAGCCAGGCCATTGGTCCCCTGCTGGGGCTCCGCCTTTGGATGCGCCAGGCCACCTGAACCAACCTGGTCTGGGCTCTGCTCCTGTGGGCCTCGGGCGAGGTGCTGCAGGGATGTGGTCAGGGACGGACGATAGGCCCGGGCAATCGACAACACGGCCAGTTGGAGCCTCTCCTGTGCTGGGCCCGCAAGTGGCTTCGTGGGGACCCGGAGTGGTATGGGGACCTCCACCTTTGTCAGTTACCTATGATGGCCACCCTTACTGCCTGGCGATGTTCCTGGGTCAGGTGATAGGACATATGGACCAGTACGCCCAGGCTTATGTGTCCCAGAGGGCTATGGTGGTGGCAGTAACAGCTTGCCTGCAAGGGGAGGCAGCGGCTTGGGCAGCCGATTTATATAGTGACCACGCTCGGGAGCTCGGGGATGTTGGCCTGTTTTTGGAGTCGTTGCGGGCTCGTTTCGAGGACATTTCTCGGGTGCAACGGGCCGAAGCCGACATCCTTTCTCTACGGCAGCGAGGCAGATCTGCGCTGGAGTATGTGAGGGAGTTCCGTAAGGTGGCCGGGAAGTTGCGTTCGTGGCCGGAGCGTCTTCTTGTCCACCATTTTAGGGCTGGCATGGACGGGGCTCTCCGTCGAGCTTGTGTGGTCCACGGCGTTCCAGCACGACTGCAGGAGTGGTACCGCGTGGCCGGGGAGCTGGACGTGGGTTTACAGGACGTGCGAGGCCGGTTTGAACCTCCTTCTGGAAGCCGACGGCCGGCCGAGAAGACGAAAGTGGCAGAGCCATCTGTAGCAGCGTCTACGCGGCCTTCCTCCCAGCCAGCGCGGGCCGTTCTGAGGTGTTTCAGATGTGACCAGCCAGGACACCGGGCAGTTGATTGCCCTCTGCCTCCTGCCAGGCCAGCCCCCTCTGTTTCCCCAGCACGGGGGACTGGAACTCAGAGATCCATGGAGCGGACATGGGCCGCTCACCAACTAGGCGGGGATGTCTCCAGACCAACTGTTCCTGTTCGGGTGGAGACGCCGGTAGAAACACAGCCTCCACCGTACGAGAGTCCAGAGGAACAGGATCTAGATGAAGATCCAATGGTAAGTGCTCCGGTTTGTCCCTTTATTTTCCCTTTGGTGCTGGTCAGTCCCCGCACCGGTCAGAGGATGGCATTTAAAGCTCTCGTTGACACAGGTAGCACACGGTGCCTAGTGAGCCAAGCGGTGGTAGCAAGGCTGGGAGTCACGGTGAAGCGACTATCTAGCCCGCTACGCTTTCAGCAGGTGGACGGGTCTCTTTTGGGGGGGGCACCTGTTACTCACGTCACTGAACCGATCTGATTAGAGATGGGTGATCACTGGGAGACTTTGCGGTTTATAGTGGTGCCTTCTATGACCGAGGCAGTTATACTGGGGCTTACGTGGTTGGATCGGTGGGGTCCTACGATCTGGTGGGAGGGGGGTAGTCGCCATCTCCGGTTGGGGTTGGGCCCACAGCCTCCGCGAGAGCACGCATTTTTGGGACCACTACACACGGGGGAACGGGAGAGGGTCTGTGCGGGTGAATTAGCACAAGAGGCTCAGGTACCCCGTGAATACTCCGACCTGTTGGATGTTTTTAATGAACGAGAGTGCGACACGCTACCACCCCATCGTTCCACGGACTGCGCCATTGAGCTGGAACCGGGTGCTAGGCTACCAAAACCCCGGATGTACGCCATGTCCCCGAAAGAACTGCAGGAACTCCGGCGGTACATCGACAAGAACCTGGAGCGGGGATTCATCCAGCCAGCACGGTCTAGGATGGCGGTGCCCGTGCTGTTTCGTGAGAAAAAGGATGGTGGGCTTAGACTGTGCGTAGACTATCGCGGAGTGAACGCGGTGTGCGTTGAGCACCTTTACCCGCTCCCGCTAATGAAAGACCTGTTGGCCCACTTGGCTAAAGGTCGGGTCTTTACCAAACTGGACCTCAGGGAGGCCTATTATCGTGTTCGAATCAAAGCAGGGGACGAATGGAAGATGGCGTTCAACTGTCCTCTAGGTAGTTTCCAGTTCAGAGTGATGCCGTTTGGGCTACAGGGTGCCCCTGCCGTTTTCATGCAATTGATCAACCAGGTCTTGCATGAATTCTTATATCGTGGGGTCTTGGTTTACCTGGACGACATCCTGGTGTATACTGAGACGATGGAGGAGCACGTCGCCTTGGTTAGGCGGGTGTTAACGAAATTGCGGGACGCACGGCTCTTTGTGAAACTATCCAAGTGCGAGTTCCACCGGCAGCGACTTGATTATTTGGGGTACAGAATCTCTGCAGGGGGGGTAGAAATGGACCCAAAAAAGGTGGAGGCCATCCAGCAGTGGCAGGCCCCGCGGACACGGCGGCAGTTACAAGGGTTTCTAGGCTTCGCAAATTTTTATCGCCAATTCATACCCTGTTTTGCGGCCATAGCCCTGCCACTTACGGACCTTCTTCGCACACGACAACTAAATGTACGAACACGTCCTGGATTACGGGTGGGGTGGACTGCAGAGTGCCAACGAGCTTTTGATACGTTAAAAACTCTTTTTGCTAAAGAGCCGATCTTACGACACCCAAACCCTGACCTGCCTTTCGTGGTCCAAGCCGACGCAAGCGATGTTGCCCTTGGAGCCGTCCTTCTCCAACGAAACAACGACGGGGTGCTTCAACCATGCGCTTATGTGTCTAAAAAGTTGTCTCCTGCAGAACGTGCCTGGGCAATATGGGAGAAGGAGGCTTTTGCGGTACGCTGGGCATTGGAACTGTGGCAACATCATTTGGAGGGGGCTGTCCACCCGTTTGAGGTGTGGACGAATCATAAGAATCTGCTGGCATTGCAGACACCCCGACGGCTGTCCCCCAAACATGTACGGTGGGCACTGTACTTCCGTCGGTTCCGCTTCACATTGAAATATGTTCCGGGGGGGAAGAACATCCTGGCGGATGCACTGTCGCGTATGCCACAGTTTGAGGGGCAGAGGGAGGAGGTTGTGCAAGCGCTTGTGCCTACCGCAGGTCCAGATCAGGAGGGGGACACCGCTCTAGCAGCGCAGGACGAGTTCTGCGAAGAACTTCGAAAGGCCCTTCAGGGGGATACCTGGCTACAGACCCACCCAGAGTTCGTAGCCATGCGTGATGGCTTGGCTTGGCATGGGACTCGACTTTATGTACCAGCCCCTTTGAGGGAGCGAGTGCTATATCGGTGCCATGACACCAAGCAAGCTGGACACTATGGGTTTCTGAAGACCCTGCATTTGGCACGTCGGCAATTCTGGTGGCCACACATGGCAAAAACGGTGGAGGACTATGTACGGCGATGCCACATTTGTGCCACCACAAAACCTATGGTGGGAAAAACTTTGGGCCTTCTACAGAGAGTAGCTGACCCTACTCGTCCATGGCAGGATATAGCTATGGATTTCATTGTTGAGTTACCAGACAGCAAGGGCCATAACGTTATTTGGACAGTGGTAGACTTATTTTCTAAGCAGGCCCACTTTATTCCCTGTAAAGGGTTGCCCTCAGCACGTCGATTGGCTTGGCTCTTTGTAACCCACGTCTACCGTTTACATGGAGTGCCACGCCGTATCATTTCGGACAGGGGAGTTCAATTTACGGCACATTTCTGGAAGGAATTTGTTAAATTCATCGGCTCAACCCAAGGACTCAGTACAGCGTACCACCCTAGCACCAATGGTGCAGCAGAACGGGCCAATGCTGCCGTTGAGCGATATCTACGTTGCTACGTTTCGTACCAGCAAACCAACTGGGTGGATCTTTTAGCGTTTGCGGAAGTAGCGTATAACAACGCTGTACATAGCAGTACGGGGTTTTCCCCCTTCAAAGTGGTTATGGGTAACGATTTTGTCCCCATCCCTGAATGCAGTCCGGAACATGAGGATCCTTGTCAGCCACAGGAATGGATGAGGCAGATTGAGGGGGCCTGGGGTGCAGTGAAAAAAGCGTTGGAGCGGGCTGCGATAACATATAAAGAGCAGGCTGATAGGAAGCGAAAGGCGTTCGCAGTCCCGAAAGTGGGGGACTTAGTTTACCTATCTACCAAGTACATACGTAGCCAGGTTCCCTGTAAAAAGCTAGGGCCCAAATACATCGGACCATTCCGGGTGGTACAGGTAATTAACCCCGTAACCGTACGGCTACAACTACCGAAGTTCCTAGGCAAACTTCACCCAGTGTTCCACAGTAGCCTTCTGAAGCCTGTCACCTCGGGTGCCACGGCAGTGGGGGAGGGTGGACCTGGGCCCACTCATGGCGACCACTATGAGGTCCAAGAAATCCTTGACTCCAGGGTTCGTAGGGGGGGCGTCCAGTACCTCATCAAGTGGAAGGGTTATCCTGTGGAGGAAGCGACGTGGGTGGGGAATGCAGATGTCCATGCTCCTCGGTTGGTGCGAGCATTTCACCGGTTGCACCCTGACAAGCCGAGGGAGGGTCGGGGGGACACCGCGGACAGGGTGGACGTTTGCTTACCTTTGTGTCTTCCCCTTCAGGAGGGGCCCTGGTAGGAGGGGCGGCATGTCGAGCCCCGCGGGCTCGACGCCCAGCGGCACCACGGGCGCGACACTCACCAGCGCTGGTCTCTTCCGTTCCTGCTTCTTCTGGTCGGGCCGGCTCGGATCGGGAAAGTGCTCAACAGCTGCGGCAGCAACAACGGCCTCCACACACGGCCGCCGAGCCGGCAGACGCCCCGACTGCGCGCACGCGCATGGAGCAACCTGGCCCCGCCCTGCCTGCTACGGAGGCCTCACAGGAACCTGGCCCCGCCCTGCCTGCTACGGAGGCCTCACAGGAACCTGACATCAGCTTCGCCCTGCCGGCTATGGTGGCCTCGCAGGGCCATGGGCCCAGGTCGAATAGCAATCTGGGCCTTGCGGCATTGGCGGGCGGGGCCCTCAGCAGCAGAGCTCGGTTGCTTCAAGAACGGACTGGGGGCTTGCCAGCCTTCCGAGGGGGGGCCGGACAGCAGGCTAGAGGTGTGTCCGCAACAGGAGGGAAGGTGGCGGGATCAGAGACGGGGGTGGGGGTGGAGACTGGCGTTCGCGAGAGGACTCACCTGGGAGGTAGAGGGTGCCGGGTGGTGGGGCGTGTCGCAAAAGGAGGTGTTTGGGGGAAACGGGAGCTAAGTAGGGAAGGGGCGGAAGTGGGTGCGGCTGGGTGGGGCGTGGGTGTATACATGCAGTGTGTATTTAACAGCGTTGGATGCGGGTAGCAGCCAACGCTGGCTTTGTTCCGTTTGAAGATCGTTTGTTTTTGCTCATTAAACCGTTTTGGAAACTCAGCTTTCGTCTCGGTTGCTTGAATCTCCTGCTCTCCGGACGAGGTTTGAGAGTTTCCAAATGGCATGTAGGCGGGAGGTGTCGTCTCGCTTGTTCATGCTGTCTGGGTGACAACCACACATCCACCCAATCAGAAGACAGCCACGCCTCCACTCAATCAGAAGACAACCACGCCTCCACCCAGTCGGAGGACACCCCCACCCAATCAGAAAGCAGCCACGCCTCCACCCAGTCAGAACACAGCCCCACCGACAGTTGGAAGGAAAGGAACAGACAGACCACACATTGCTACTGAAAGTAGCAGGAGGAACACTCCGGCCTGATGATGACGGATGGGAGACTCTAGACCTACATATATATATATGTGGCTTTAGCTTCCTTCTTCTGGGAGAAGAATGTGGCTGTTTGTTCCTCTTTTTTAAACTGCCAGAGGGGGTGTGTTCTGTGGGTGGAGGTGTGCTCTGATTGGGTGGGGGACCAAGTGTGTTCTGATTGGGTGGGAGTGTGTTTTGAATGGTGGGTGTGTTCTGATTGGGTGGGGGTGTGTTCTGAGTGGATGGGCTGGTCTCAGCTGCCAGCTCCAGACCTGAGCTGGTGAGTTGTGCTGCTTTTGTTCAGCTTCCTGTTTGTGGTGGTGCCATGTTTTTATAGTGGGTGTCAGTTTGCTTATTGTGTGGTTTGGAGGGGTTTAAAGTGGCTGATGTTGCAGCTGTAGTTAGGTTTCTGTTTTGTGGTTGTGCCTCGTTATCATTGTGGGTTCGGATTTGCTTTTTGAATGGTTGTGTGGTGGTGATGTCATGTGATGTTATCATGAGTTTGGGTCTGGTATCATTCTTGGTGGTTGGGCCTCGTCTGTCAATCAAGGCGGGTTTCCAAATGGCTGGTAGGTGAGAGGTATCATCTCGTTTATTCATGCTGTGGGGGCGTTTTTCTATCTCAATGGCTTCTCTGATTATTCTGTTGTTAAAATGTTCAATTTTGGCAATAGTTTTGGTTTTTTTAAAATCAATTTCATGTCCCGTGGCTTCAAAGTGTTGGACCAGGGATGAAGTTTGTTCTCCCTTTCTGAGTGAGTTTTTGTGCTCTTCAATGCGTGCACTTATTCTTCTGTTGGTCTGTGCGATGTATGTGGTGGGGCAGGTGGTGCATGGGATTTCGTATACTCCTTGGTTTTCTAAGCCAATTATGTCCTTGGGGTTTCTTAGGATGGTGGATATTTTTCTGTCTGTGTAGAATGCTGTTTTGATGTTGTGTTTTTGGAGGACCTTGCTGATTCTGTCTGTGGTCCCTTTTAAGTATGGGAGGAGGGCTTTGCCATTTTCTTGTTCTCTGTCTTGGGTTTTTGTGGGTGTCTCTCTTCGGATTAAGTTGGTAATCGTGTTTCTTTGGAATCCATTGGCTGTTAGTACATTAGTGAGAGTGTGTAGTTCTGTTTTTTGGTGTTGTTCGTCAGCTAGGTGTTTTGTTCTGGAGATGAGTGTCTTGGCTACGGAGTTGATCTGTGCTGGGTGGTGGTGTGAGAGTGCGTTCAGATAGCGGTTTGTGTGTGTTTTTTTATGGTAGATAGTGTGTCCTAGGGAGCCGTTGGATTTCTTGTAGACTAAGACATCAAGGAAGGGAAGTTGATTGTTAGTTTCTGTTTCCATGGTGAATTGTATTTTGGGGTGTAGGCTATTGAGGTGTGTGAGGAAGTCATCCAGTTTTTCTTTGCCGTGTGGCCAGATTACAAAGGTGTCATCTACGTATCTGAGCCAGAGTTTGGGTTTGTGGTTGGATTTTTCTAGAGCGAGGGTTTCAAAGTGTTCCATGTAGAGGTTTGCGATGACAGGTGAAAGGGGTGATCCCATGGGTGCTCCTTCCATTTGTTTGTATCTTTGTCCATTGTAGATGAAGTATGTGTTAGATAGGCAGTGGTTGGTCAGATCTAGGATGTGTTTTGGGGGGTTGTATTTATTTAGGATAGCTGTCAAGGCTTCTTTGATTGGCACTTGGGTGAAGAGGGATACGACATCGAAGCTCACAAGTAGGTCACAGGGCTGTAAGTTTAGTTTACTTATGATCTCTATGAATTGGAATGAGTTTTGTACGTGTGAGGTGATGGAATTTGCGTAAGGCTGTAGTTGTTTGGCAAGAAATTTGGCTAGATTTTGTAGAGGTGAGCCTATGGAGCTGACTATGGGTCTGAGTGGGGTTCCTTCTTTGTGTATCTTGGGCAGACCATAGAGCTTAGGACATCTGGATGATTTTTCTCTGGGAATGATTGTTTTCTGGATCTCTTCACTGATGGGGGTGGCTTTTATTTTTGATTTTGTGGTTTTTTCCAGGTTGGTGGTGGGATCTGTCTTGAGGAGTTTGTATGTGGAGTCTCGGAGTAGGTTGGATAATTTGGTATGGTAGTCAGATGAGTTCATTACCACCGTGGCGTTGCCTTTGTCTGCTGGCAGAATGATTATGCTGGTGTCATTTTTTAGGTTAAGTAGTGCTGTCTGTTCCTCTTTGGGTAAGTTGCTTTTGGGTGGTTTGCTGGTGCAGAGGATGTTGGTAACTTTGAGTCTGATTTTGTTGTTAACATATATATATATGTTAAATGTTTGTTAAGTATTTAGAATGCACTTGCTTAAGTCCCAAACACGGGACAAATCTTATTTCCTGTTTCAGCCTAACCCAAGGCCATTCACAGGCTGTAGCCAGAGCAGCGGCAGCTCATATTTGTGTAAATTTTTTGGCTTGCTAACAAAGAATAATGGGAGACAGATATGATCATTTCAAATAAGTTTGAAATGATCATATCTGTCTCCCTTTATTCTTTGTTAGCAAGCCAAAAAATTTACACACACACAAACACACACACATACACACATACACACAGACACACAGACACACACATATATATATGATTCATATATGTATATGATTCCCCTTAATCCTAAAAAGACATTTTTTAAGTTCCGTCTTTACAAATCCCCCCCCCAAAAGAGACTAATCTAGGTCTTTAAATCTAACTCTCGCCTTCTTTTTGTGCCAATCAGATTTCCATCTTAGTGCTTTTAAGTTCTCCAATGTGTCTCCCTTTCTTCTTCCACCTCTTATTTGAATCCACAGAGAGCATCCAAATGACAGTTTTGCCAAGCTAATGTCCCTTTATAATCATTGAAGTATTGCTTTAATAGCTCAGTTTTTGATGTTTGCTGTGATATGATTGTCATAAATTCAGTCTGGTCTTTATCTTGTTCCATTTCCATCTGTGGTAGGTAGTACGTAGTAGCTAATGTTGTTATCATTTGATTGGGTGAATCCTAAAATACTGTATTTGGAGGCCTTTGATCTCTTAATGTTGCTTTCTTTGGGTATGAATGTGGTCCGCCTTTCTTCCTGCCGGTACCAGGGGCTCCGTTGGGACCAGCGGTCCTCAAACATTCACCCTTTGGGGCCTGCGTCTATGGGTTGGCATTCAGTCCATTCAGACCCACCAGCTGTAGAATTTGGACCTGGGGAAGAGAGAAACATTTCCCCGAGGCTGTCTTTAGCGATGTCCCCGGAAACACTCCGACCAAGGCTTCTCTTCTGAAGCTATCATGCTGAATCCTATTGTAAGCTGATCCAAAATGAGATATGGGGTGATTATTATTTAGGACAGAAATCATTGCCATTTAGTGTCCTTTCGGCAGTCTAGTATCACCATAAAACTGGTGAGATAGGGCCTCATATGATGGAGAGTTTGGTGTTAATAGCTTCAGGTTCATTAGTTTTTTGCCTTCAAATATCAAAGATGAAGGCTATTCTGTTGACCAGTCCCAGAGTTCAGATTTGGACTGAATCCAATGAAATGGAATCAAGACTGAATGGAGGTCCTTTTGGTCCAATAGTTAAATAAGCCTCATCTTGCCTTGATTGGAGTCATGGGTCTCCCAAAATTGCAGGCTCATACTCTGGGATGTTTTTGATCAGCTGAGCACAAGCTTCTAGCTGCCTCTTTCTAAGCCCATTGGGATAGTGGAATTTAGGAAGGGGGTCCAAGACATTCAGTTCACATGAAATAATAATGACTGGTGTGATGTAAGCTCATTTATGCATTGATTCAGTGATGGGATTCAGCCAGTTTGCACCACTTATGTAGCTAATGTAGCTAATTTTTTTTGCCAGGCTCAGAATGGACTTCCGGAAGGGGTGTTCACATATTTGAATTCCACCAGTGGATTGATTGATTAAATTTATTTGCTACCCATCTCACCGTGATCATGGCTTGAAAATTGAAGTACTGAAAC
This sequence comes from Vipera ursinii, assembly GCF_947247035.1. Classification (NCBI taxonomy): domain Eukaryota; kingdom Metazoa; phylum Chordata; class Lepidosauria; order Squamata; family Viperidae; genus Vipera; species Vipera ursinii. The sequence goes on along the minus strand of NC_139513.1, from coordinate 1,732,378 downwards.
ATGACTTTGGTGAAAAAGAAATCCTGATAGCAGAAGTAAAAATGGGTAGTTTTGAAGGAAATATTACTTAGATTTGGGCATTGGCTTGTAAGAGTACACTTCATCTGAAAATCCCTTGAATAGAACTGTTTACCTTGATTGTTAGCTGCCTTAGGACACACTGAGAGGCTACAAATCAAATTGATAATAAATATAAGTATGTTTTTCTGCAGCACATTGTGTCACCAAATTGTATTCTCTCAACAGAAAGGACCTTGTGTTGAATATTCCTTTCACACGTGAGGCTCACACTCATGACCCATGTGGTGCACCAAAAGATGCCTGACTCACCCTTTATGAAGGACACGTTCTCATGATGTCACCTCCATCTCATCTCACTACAGTTTTAGAAACTAGTCAGTCAATTTTAGTTTTAGTTCACCAGCATGGTTGCCATATAAATTGAACAAATACATATACAAATAAAGAACATGTTTAAGGTCGGCAGCCCTTACTTGTAAGGAAATTTCCCTTTTTATGTTAACACTTTGGGACTGCTTTCAAAAGGAAGCAGCTTTGCAATGTTTTATGTACGTCAAAAGAAACCTTTCCGGATCCTACTGGTCAAAAGTTTGTTTCTTCCTCACAGTTTTATTCAAGTTTAATAAATCCAATGAAATGAAAATGTAATATATATATTACTATAAAGTTCACTCTAAAATTTAGTATTTATGGATATTTTAAAATCAAGTATTTATGAAGAATGGAGGAATGCATGTTAATTCCACTATGAGGAGGAACCCACCGGTTGTCACTTAATGGTTAATTTTTTTCTCAGTTTCATCCCTCCAGAATTTATTAAGTAGAAAGCTACTTTTTTTGTAATCTGATATGTCAGAAGAAAAAGGGAAGAACTGAATGAAGCATCTTCCTGCAGTTGTATCTCTTGCAACCATTTGAAAGGGGTCAGAGATTTCATATTTGCCTACGCGAAGTCTAGAGACAACTTGACTGATGTTCATGTCTAGCTCCATCTTACATGGATGTTGAGTCCTAACATGTTTTCTTTGGTATTTCTTCTTTTTCTGTTTAGTCTTTGCCTCAGTCTAAATGTGTGGAAAAATGCCATCCTGGATTTGTCAAGCAGGCTCGAGAAGGAGAGCCAGTTTGCTGCTACGACTGCATTCCTTGTCCAGAGGGGACCATCTCCACTCAGGAAGGTGGGTGACACCATAGGGAAACTTTGATGAAGTTGCATATTAAATACAGATGTAAGTTTGATTTTTTTAGTTCTTAATTTTAATGGTGTCCATTTTCTTCCCTAAATGGGATTTATACAAAAAATATCTTGAATGTTGAGGCAGAATGAAGGATGTTGTGGATTGCATAGAAAATCTCTCTTTTATTTGCCAGTTTGGATGTGTCCTTCCACATTTATCTTTGTTAGGAACATATGACTTCTCTGTAACTTGAGAAATGATTTTACATCTGTTGAAAGAAAAATCTTCATCAGGGTCCAGTCCAAGCTGGGAATAAACAAAATGGAAATTGCTTTAGAAAGAACGTTGAAGTCTATTGAAGAGAAGAGCCAGACAGAAGCGTGGCTCTGGGAAAGCTGACCACATGTTTTTGGAAGTGGTGGGTTTTTATACCTTCTGGGGCTTTTTATGTTGTTTCCTGTTCCTGTTTGAGGATTTGTATTTCCTTTGTCATGCACTTTGTATGTTGGCTTCAAGAAGCAAATGAAAATCAAACAGAGGATTCACCACAAAATCTTTGTGGATATTTCCTTCCCACCTTTTCTTATCTTTTCCATTTTCTTTGTTCTTAAATAGTGAGATACAAACAGTTACAACAGGAACAAAAAAAGAATATAGTCCTAGTTCTGAAAGGGGAAAAAATTACATGCTCTGTTGGGATTAAAAAGAACAGAAATGGGGGGAGGAGAACTAATAAAAGATCAATCTACTTACCATCCATTGATACCAATGTTGAATTTATTCTCTCTTTAAAATTATTTGCCAAATCTAGAGAGTATGGAAATATATCACTTCATCTTCTCATTTCTACAGTGTAAAAAGACTTTGCAGACAAAGTTTTTGTTTTATGAATTCCTTCATGAATTAATTTTCCTTAAGGTCAAGATGCTACCTACCATGCAACCAGCACACAGGGCCCTGTTTCCAGGAGATGCCCAGGGCTGTTGAAAGAGTCATATTTTAAGGGATTTTTAAAAAGGCCTCATAGTTTGGAGATACTGTGAATTTCTGTGCTCTAATGATTATTTTTGCTGAAATTCACCTTTCAAAACCGTACATGAGAAAGGACCAGGGTATCTGCAGGGCTTCCTCTCCTTGAGGATATCTGCTTGTCCCACCAGAGCAGATAATAATTGGCATTCAAAAAGGTCTGTTCCCTAAAAGATTCCCACTTTATGGGTCCTCAGATGCCTGCTTTTTCTGGTGCAGCTCCTGCCCCATTGGACCCACTCCCCCTTGAAATTCAATAGGCCCCCATTTTCTTAAACCTGTGGAGACTTGCTACTTCTCCCAACCATTTGGGATAAAGTAAGATCAGTGCAAGATAAAAATCTGGTGGATTGCCTCAGAGAAGGGAGGTTGCGGCACCATTATTTCTTCTTCTTTTTTCTTTTGTTGTTCTTGGTTTTAATAGTTATATATATTGGAGAAATTTGTTGCTGGAGTGTGAGAATATACCATCATTAAGACTTTCTTGTCTCTCGGTATCACCTAATCCAAAGGTTTTCTTGAAATTTTAAAGAATATGAAAGAAATATTACTTTGTTTTCTCAGATACTGACAAATGCACCAAGTGCCCAGATGATCAATATCCAGCCAAGAACCGAGTCCGATGTATCCCCAAAAGAATAAGCTTCCTGTCCTATGAAGAGCATCTGAGCATCATCCTCATCTCCTTTGCCCTACTCTTGTCCCTAACCACAGGCCTTGTTTTAATCATATTCATTCAAAACCTAGAAACTCCCATTGTTAAAGCCAACAACCGGGACCTCTCCTTCATCCTCCTGATCTCCCTCCTGCTTTGCTTTTTGTCCTCCTTTCTCTTCATTGGCCGACCAAGAAAAGTCACCTGTCTTCTCCGACAAACAATGTTCAGCATTGTCTTCTCAGTAGCTGTGTCTTCTGTGTTGGCCAAAACTATCATGGTGGTGATGGTCTTCCTGGCCTCAAAACCAGGGACTAGGATGAGAAGATGGTTAGGGAAGAGCTTGGCCAACTCCATCATCCTTTCTTGTTCAGTTATCCAAATTTTCATTTGTATCATGTGGCTGGGAGTTTCTCCCCCATTTCCTGACTCTGATCTTCATTCCCAGCCTGGAGAGATCATTCTTCAATGCAATGAAGGATCTCTCACCATGTTTTATGTTGTCCTTGGCTACATGGGTTTCCTTGCTGCCATTTGCTTCACTGTGGCTTTCCTGGCCAGAAATCTGCCTGGAGCTTTCAATGAAGCCAAACTGATCACCTTCAGCATGCTTTTGTTCTGCAGTGTATGGGTCTCCTTCCTCCCCGCCTACCTGAGCGCCAAAGGAAAATACATGGTGGCTGTGCAGGTCTTCTCTATCTTGGCCTCCAGTGGTGGACTGTTGGGCTGTATCTTCTTCCCCAAGTGCTACATGATCATCCTGAGACCAGATCTAAACACCAAGGAACATCTAGTGATAAAAGTAGGGAACTGATAATGAAATTGTTTCTTGGGTTCTTAAAATTTAATTATTGATTGCATTTGTTTTTGGTTTATATGTTTAGTTTGCCTGTTTGACTATTAAGGTTATTTAAAATCCAAGGAAATAAAGAAGTTAGATTAATAAAATTCATTTATTAATTATCAAATAATAAAATAATAAAATAAATTAATAATTAATGCATTTTTAAACTGTTGCTAGCCCTCCTTTTCCTCAGCATGCAGGTTAACCAATATTCGGATTAAGCAACCCTTTAAGAAAAAACACATAGGAACATTATCCTGAGCTTTGGACTGCTTTAAGCTTGGTAGGTATCTTAAAACTTAGTTAGGAGGTTATCAACTTCATCTCCTTCATGATTCTTTCTGAATTGGTATGTCAATTACTCCAAGGTCTGTGTCAATATTCTGGTTGATGATCCCAACAAAGGAAACACCTATGAGAAATTCCAATCTCTTAATGTAAATCTTTATTGACTACATCGTTTTGGCACGTATGAAAGCAGAAGAAGAACCCCACCCAAGCCCTACATAGTGAAAGCATAGTATTCTCTCTCCTCCCTCTGGATCAGGGGGCCAATTGAATGCAGCAGAATTGTTTTGAGAAAGTATCTCTGGGTTTGGCCAGACACCTGGTAAATGTTCTGAATAATAATAATGATGATGATAATCATCATCATCATCATCATCATCATCATCATCATCATCATCATCATCATCATCATCATCCCCTTCATGGATTACTGCCTTGTCATGGCGAAGGGGCTTGCATAATTCAATGAAGCTATGAGCTATGCTGTGCAGGGTGGTGGCAATCATTTTCGCGCCAATTGCAGATTTGTTCAGCCACGTGTAGAGCTTGTGGAAGGAACAGTCCACATCGCAGTGGTTTGCAGAGCTCGCCAGAGAGACTGGCCACCCAAACACCAGTCGGAAGAACTGACTAGGAGAGGTACTGGGGCCCAGGGTCCAGTTATTGTGGGGTTCTTCAGAAACCGTAGAAGCATATGCTGCACCGTGGCTCAACGCCCCTTCAAACCCAAACGTAAGCTCATGGTAGAGCTACAAGGAGTTCCATGTAAGATAGAATTGGACTCTGGCTCTGCAGTCTCAATCATTTCTCAAGACACTTTTAACTTCGTGTGTAGGTGCAGTAACAATTGGGCCAAACTAAGACCCTCAGATATAATACTAAAAGATTTTCAAAATGCTCACGTTAAAGTTAAGGGAGAAGCCACCTTGTTGGTCAAGTTTAAAGGGTTTTGGGGGCACCTGGATGTAATAGTAGTAGGGGGCCAGAGAATGAGTCTCATTGGACGCGATTGGTTTGATGCCTTAGGTATTCAGATTACTGGCATAAACTGGACACAAACTGCAGACCTCACGTCAGTGTGCGAGGAATGCATGGATGTTTTTTATTCAACCATAGGGACATACACAGGCCTGCCTATTTCATTTAAGCTAGATCCCAACGTAGTTCCAATCAGGGTTAAGCTTCGTAGGGTCCCCTTTGCCTTAAAACATAAAATTGATTCTGAAATTGATAAGCTTGTAGATCAGGGCGTGCTACAGCCTGTGGATGGTGGGGAGTGGGAAACTCCATGACTATTTATATGGCAGGGATTTCATGGTCTACACTGACCACAATCCTCTGTTGGGACTGTTTACAATGGACAAACAAACCCCCCACATACTATCTCCAAGAATGTTGAGATGGTCTATTTTCCTATCTGCATACAATTTTAAATTAATCCACAAACAGGGCAAGGAACTGGGCCATGCTGATGGCCTCAGCAGACTACCACTGTCACTAATGGATCCAGATCCAGCTGCTGCTGCTAGAATATTGTCCATACAGGACATTCCTGAGTTTCCCCTTCATGCAGGGGACATTGCTGCTGAAACTGCCACAGATAAAATACTTAGCAGAGTGTTGTCATGGGTATACATGGGCTGGTTGGAAAAAAAGTCCAGGCTCAGAATTTCAGAGCTATTTTGTCATGAGGCATGAGTTATCTGCCCATAATGGGTGCGTTTTATGGGGAAACAGAGTCATAATTCCCACTTCCCTAAGAGACAGGGTTTTACAATCATTACATGAAGGCCATCCAGACATTGTCAGAATGAAAGCTTTAGCTAGAAGCTACCTCTGGTGGCCTGGCCTTGATAAGGACATCAAGGCTCAACTCCATGGTTGTTATACATGCCAGCAAGCTAGGCCTGAAATGCCACAGGCTCCAGTTCACAGGTGGGAGGAAATGCACACTCCCTGGTCTAGGGTTCACATAGACTATGCTGGGCCCTTTCAGGGACAACTCTTCCTTATAGTAGTGGATAGCCATTCAAAATGGCTGGAAGTAATTCCAGTTCCTAACATGACTACTGCTAGTACCATCCAGGTGCTGAGAAAACTCTTTGCCACACATGGGTTGCCTGATGTCTTAGTTTCAGACAATGGGGCCCAATTGACTGCTGTTGAATTTCAGTCCTTCCTTAGAGCTAATCTCATCAGACATGCAACGTCTGCGCCTTTTCATCCATCTTCTAATGGTCAAGCTAAATGCATGGTGAGGACAATGAAGGGGGCACTCAAGCACATTGTCACAGGTGACTGGCATCACAGAATTGGCAGTTTTTTTTTACTCTGCCAGTATTCTACGCCCTGCACTACCACAGGCAAAAGTCCTGCAAAACTACATTGGGGGAGGCATTTGATCACTAAACTGGACAGGTTGTATCCAGATAGAGTGGCAACAGAAGCCTCTCAACCAAAACCCCTGAGGTGACTGCACATGGGCAATTGGATTTGGGCCAGGAACTATGGGCATGGGAATCTGTGGGGTCCTGGTCAAATTACCAAGGCATCCGGACCCCTGTCTTATGAAGTGGGGTTGGAGAGAGGGCGAGTTGTGAGATGACACATTGATCAGCTCAGGAAACGGTTTCCAGAATGGACACTAAGTGAGGACTGCATCATAAGTCCCTCCCAAGATCCTCACACTTGTGGCCAAGCCAGCCCTCACATGGACTACCAGGACTTTTCCTTCTTAACTGAGATGGAGCCAGAGGGAGAACTGGGGAGCTCTGGAGTGCAACATCATCATCATCATCATCATCATCATCATCATCATCATCATCATCATCATTATTATTATTATTATTATTATTATTATTATTATTATTATTATTATTATTATTAGACTGGAATCTAATAAGGCATCTGCCGAGCTGTGAGCTGAGGAGGCAGGTGGGGACCCCAGTGCTGCCTGGAACCTCTCATATTGAGAGCATGGTTGCTGGGTCAATCATCAGTAAGTGAGTTTAAACATTTTTGGGATAAATATATGTCCATCATCTGATTTTTTAAAAAATGAAATAAAATAATAAATAAATATGAAAACAAAAAAACTCAAAGGCCAGACTGGATGGAGCACTAGGTCTTTTTCTGCCAACAATTTCCATCTGTTTCTATCTTTTTATCCCATATTCATGGGGTTGCTCTTGAAAACCACCTGGAATTTAAAAATGGTCCAGAATGCAAAGGCGCACACAATTTTCTGTTTCCTTGAGTTCTTCTGTAAAGGTAAAGGTAAAGGTTCCCCCGCACATGCGTGCTAGTCGTTTCCGACTCTAGGGGCCGGTGCTCATCTCCGTTTCAAAGCCGAAGAGCCACTGCTTGTCCGAGGACGTCTCCGTGGTCATGTGGCTGGCATGACTAGACGCCAAAGGCGCACGGAACGCTGTTACGTTCCCACTGGAGCGGTCCCTATTTTTCTACTTGCATTTTTACGTGCTTTCAAAGTTCTAGGTTGGCAGAAGCTGGGACGAGTAACAGGTGCTCACTCTGTTATGCGGCACTCGGGAATTGACCCACCAAATTGCCAACCTTCTGATCGACAAGCTCAGCGTCTTAACCCACACCACTACTATGCAAGGTCCATAGAATCCCAGTTCCTTCCCAAGTGCAATAAAGATCAACATTCAAACCATATATGAGACAGAACCAGGGTATCTGCAGGGCTTCCTCTCCTTGAGGATATCTGCATCTCCCACCAAAGCAGATATAATCAGCATGGAAAAAAGGAATTTTCCCTAAAAATTCCCACTTCATGGATCCTCAGCAGCTGCTGCAACTCCTGCCCCATTGGACCTGTTCCCCCTTGAAATTGAATAGGCCCTCATCCTCTTAAACTTTTGGAGACTTGCTACTTCTCCCAACCATTTGGGATAATGTAAGGTGAGTGCAAGATAAGAATCTCATGGATTAGAGAAGGGAAGAAGAAGAAGAAGAAGAAGAAGAAGAAGAAGAAGAAGAAGAAGAAGAAGAAGAAGAAGAAGAAGAAGAAGAAGAAGAAGAAGAAGAAGAAGAAGAAGAAGTAGTTGGGACCTTGGAGGTCATCTAGTCCAACCCCCTGCTCAGGCAGGAAACCCTATACCATTTCAGGCAAATGGCTGTCCAGACTCTTCTTAAAAACTTCCAGTGTTGGAGCATTCACCACTTCTGGAGGCAGGTTGTTCCACTGGTTAATTGTTCTAACTGTCAGGAAGTTTCTCCTTAGTTCTAGGTTGCTTCTCTCCTTGACTAGTTTTCATCCATTGCTTCTTGTCCTGCATTCAGGTGCTTTAGAGAATAGCTTGACTCCCTCTTCTTTGTGGTAGCCCCTGAGATATTGGAATAATGCTATCATGTCACCCCTCACTCTTCTCTTCGTTAAACTACACATACCCAATTCCAGCAACTGTTCCCTATATGCTTTGGCCTCCAGTCCCCCAATCATCTTTGTTGCTCTTCTCTGTACCCTTTCTACAGTCTCGACATCTTTTTTTACATCGTGGTGACCAAAACTGGATGCAGTATTCCATGTGTGGCCTTACCAAAGCATTGTAAAGTGGTATTAGTACTTCACATGATCTTGATTCTATCCCTCTGTTAATTCACCCAGCTGGCCAGTAACAGGCTGGAGAGTGCCAGATAGCGGCAGCTGCCCTGTGACAAGCGGTAGGTGGGGTGGGCATTCCCGATATCTACGGGGAAAGAAGCAGCAAGGTGGCTCCGTGCCCAGCCCAGTCCAGTCCAGCACCAGCACATCAAGTAAGGCAGCAGCCCCACATCCATCTCTGAGGGCAGTGGAAGGCACGAGAAGCCTCAATCCAGGCACAGCCCCTCCCCACCTCAGAAGAGCTGTGGGGTTCAGGAGCCTCTCCCCATGCCCCCCCACACATTGTGAGACACTCTTCTGTTTTATTATTTCTTTCTTTGTCATATTTTGGAGATTCCATCCTGCTTTTGTGAGACGGCAGCATTTGGGAGGAGGTGTAGCTAGGCCCTTCCCCCATAAGCCATCAGCTGAACAAGACATCCTCCTGCCCACTGCCCCACCCACCAGAGACCCCCCTAGATCTCCCCCAACCCTGCCTGGCCCCCACAGGCATCCATCTCCAGGAGCAATATCGAGCTGGCCACACCCACTCTGCCCACACCCACTCACTCTGCCATGACCACAGTAGCCACGTCCACCCAGCGGGCCACACCAACCCAGCACCTGCTGATACATAAGTGCATTTTGGGTTGCAGTTTGGGCACTCTGTCTCTAAAAGGTTCACCACCACTGGTATAGCCCCTTTGCCCATTGGCCCATCCCCCGAGTTGCCTTCATGAGGACTTGAAACCCATTCTTCTTGTCAGGACGGGGAGATTCTTGTCCCCTCTCTGCAGCACAACCAGCTGCAAAAAATCAGGCCAAGTTTAGGGAGTTGGAGGCCACCTGGCTGGGCTTCCAAGAACAGATCCAGGAACAGCAATGGTTTGTGAAGAGAAGCAATGGCTTCTCTCCTCTTGTCAATGTTGCTGTTCTGGATAGCCATTGACCCTGAATCCAAAGCAGATCCTTTAAAAGTTTCAAATTCTCTGTGAAAACATAATGTATTTGGCATCACGTAGATGGTTTGTGGTAAATCTAGGTGAGTTCACACAACACCCTTAACGTCTGGGTAAGTTTACACAACATCTTTAACTTTTAGTTTAAGGAAAGAGAACTGCTATGTTGGCCTAATATACCATGCCAAAATCTATATAATTCAGATGCTGGCTAAGCATGATGATCTGCTACATACATTTGCACAGGAGAAGGTTCCTAACTATTGGAATGTATGAAATGAGACAAACATGTTTTAAGATCTCAGTCCATATTCTCAGGGGCTTTATGGCCAATCAAAGATGAGTCCCCCACTCCTTCGAGGTGTGTTTGGAGATGCAAGGGAGAAAGAAGCCACTTTTAATCTGGTTCCCTCTTAAGGCCAACATCTTTGCCCCTCCCTGTGGTCAGTGCCAGCCTGAGATGTGTCCAGCTTGCTAAAACTAATGCCTGAAAAAACCTGGATGACCTAAACATGAGCTGTGAACTTCACCTGTTATTTCAGTTGATGAGTCCACACTGCTCATGAATGAGGGCTTCTACTGAATCTAGGTTAAAGAGAATACACGCTTCCATGATGGTCAGTGGAGTATGATTCACTCAGCTCAACAACCTGCTGGGACACTCACACAACACACTTGCAGGGGTTTAGTAACTGAGTCCTGCAAAGGGGGCTGAGGGTGTGACACCAATGCTGGGTGTGCTGAGGTTGGCCAATAGCAAACAGGATTGCAAACTCCCTGGACTCTTCTAATCTATCAGGAATTGACCAAGATAAAGCAGAACACAGGGACTCTGAACAATAAGCACTTGGAGGTCTTCTGGGGAGGACAAACAAAGCCTCAGAGATGGGAATGTCAAAGCAGTCATACCACGCCAAGTGCATCTACATAATCAGAGGAACTGCCACAACGTCCCACCTAAACCAGGGTTTTCAAACTGCTGGCCCACATGGCAGATGCATCATAATGAAACGGTGTGCACCCCAGTGCTGGCAATAGAAAGAAAGTCATGATACATCGTGACATGTCACATGATGTTGAGAGTTTGACACCCCTGTGCTAAACCAGCACTGGGATGGTTGTGAAAAGAAATCAGGTCACATCTTGTATTTGAGCTTTCCGGCCCAGGCTGAGAATTTTAATTGGGGTTTTTATTTTTTAGGGATTTGATTTAATCTTTTTTAATTGTTTTTAACTTTTGTATTGATCTTTGTTTTAAATACCCTGTAAACCGCCCTGAGTCCTTCGGGAAAGGGCAGTATATAAATCCAATAAAATAAATAAAATAAATAAATTATACTGGGCACTGCCACCATCTCAGCTGGAGACCTAACAGCACAATTGTTTTATTTAAGCCAAGAAATGTAAAAATTTAATGGCTCTCATTGTATCAGTATGGAAAGACAACACAGAAGGGGTCAAGGAAATGAAAACTTCTACCCACTCTACAATTTTCCCTCTCTGTGTGTAAATGGTGCTATCCCAGGCTGTCACTTTCCTGCCTCTTAGGCAGCTCTTATGCCAAAAATGATATTTCTAGAACAGATGGAAAATTTCACTTCACTTACAAGGAATGAATAAATCAGCTCCAAATCAGGATTAATACATGGAAATCTCATTGAAAAGAAAATCCCAAACTCTTGACATTTGGCTGGGTTCAAGGATACTGAGTGCTTCCATGGAGATAAAGCACAGGCAGCACTAGAGCTAAGTGTCACCAAGCTAGAATGGCACCAAACCCCATAACTCTGGGTGACCTTCCCTAGCAGCCTCTGGAGGCAAGAGACCCCATTGAAGGAAAGCAGAAGTCACTTTCCTGGCTGTTGAACTATCTCCATCCACCATGACTTTCCGAACATGTCCTAACAGGAAGGACTAAGAGGATTGCAGATACTGCCCAAAGGGATGTATCTGTGACTTTTCTCTACCGTGCCTTTCTCCAGCTACCCCTCCTTACATGAAAGAATTCAGGGTCCCAAGAGCAGAAGCTCCTTCTCACTGCAATCATCACCATCCCTGTCTCTGAGACCTCTTCTCCTATGTCTCCAGTGACTGCCTTTGATGTAAACATCAGACTGAAGCAACATGGAAGGGATGTTGCATCAGAAAAGGATAAATATCACAGGTTATGCTTTTTGTTGCTCACATTACAGGACAGACAGGAGCTGAGCTCTTGAATATATTTTCTCTCTCTTTCAGGTGAATCTTGGTTTCTCTGTTTGAATCAGGAAAGCCACTGCATATTCCACCCTGTCAGAGCGCTTTGAATTCTAATTCTTTTTTAGAAAGAGGAAGGAGATTGATCCCACCCCATGAATTATGGATCTCCTGCTTCTGCTTCTGATGCTGCTGATGTCCCAGCCAGTCCCTGGGAAGCTGAGAATAAAGTGCCCACTGAATTTGGACCACCAGGATGGAGAAAAGTCATGGAGCTATTACAAGCCAGGAGATCTTCTCATTGGTATAGTCATGTCTCTATCAGGAATAACACCTGCAACATTACCTTTCAACATGGCTCCTTCTAGTCAGATTCGGTTGTAAGTCATGCTATGGAGTTTCATCCCCTCCATTTGCAGTTCTAACACTCTTCTTTTTTTTCTTCTTGTTTGACTTGCTCTTATATTGCAGGATCTGACAGATTTTTTTAGTCCTTTGGATTAACACAGCCTCTCTCTTTTGCCTTATTTTCTGAGAGTAGAAACACGAGGAACATGAAACCTGAAAGAAGTCCACATTATTTTCCTCTCTCTGTTAAATTCTAAATTCATGACTGGAATACTGACTTTGGTTGAAAGTAATGATTGAAATGGTTCTAATTTCCACTGCTCAACCATTTCCATATTTTTATAACTGATTGATATGCAATGTCTGATTTTTCAAGGTTAAAGAAGATGAGTTGTTTTCAGAACAGCTTCTCTGGGTCACTTATCAAAAATCTCCTTCCTTTAATTAGAAAGATACTACCCATGGTTTGCAATATTGAACTGGTGAAGAAGAATCCCCAGCTCATGCACAATCTCGCACTTGGCTACAATATACATGACAACTATTATAAAACTCTCGGCATTTCACATGCCTTGCTGGACATGCTCTCTACTGGAGAAGCCAATGTTCCCAACTACAGCTGTGGAAGGAAGGACATGCTTTTGGCTATTGTTGATGGAACTGACAGAGACAGCTCCATCCAGATGTCACATTTGCAGGCACCTACAAAGTCCCACAGGTTTGTGTTTTCCTTCCCTTTCTGTAAAATGAGTGGGGTATTGGTGTGTACGCGATAGATCCAATTGGGTCTTCTCTAGATAATTCAAGATTATTTTGAATAATCATAATGATCAGTCTATACTTCAAAAGGCACTTTACTCACTTCCAAGAAATGGCACCAAGCTAATAATGCCCACCTCACCACAAAATTTGAATTTGAATTTTATTGAATTTGTATACCGCCCTTTCCCGAAAGACTCTTTCTCCCATACAGCCCATCACCTCTCTTTGTGAAAACCGCAAAATCACTAGGATCAGCTTGGATGATGAAAAGAACCTTAGGATCAGGGTGTTTAAAAACTGATTCTGGTGCAAATAATCTTTTCACCATGATATTTGTAAGGATTATAAATAAGGATTGGGATATACGGTCAGGAGGAAGCAAGGATCAAAAGAGACCTATCTTTTCATGACATCATCCAAATTGCTTGGAGGCTTCTGCTGCACACTTGTGAAGGCGAGGAGAGGCTCTGTGTCCAATCAAAGGATCTTCTGTATAAACTCACATTTTTATATGATCTTAACCAAAACAATGATATCCTCGATCTTGAAGAAATCTCAGATTTTTAAACAGAGTCCTATGGGATTACCTTTCCTACTGATGATAAAACGTATCTATTACAAACCTTTAGGGGGTCACTAACATTATCCAACCATTTTATTAAAAATCTACAAATATGTTAGGCAATGTATCAACTATTTTTTACCCTAAAATTCTCATTATCAAATTCATCATAAAAGGATTGAAGAGCAATATGGCCTCTAGAGAGGAATTTCTACCAACTGAACAATTCAAGAAATATCCTGACTGGTGGGATCATCCATGGACAGATACATGTACACATATAAATAATTTCAACCATACCCATTTAGGTCAAAGATGGCAATTGTAGTTCTTATATATATAAATAAAAGGGACTAAAAAGGACCCTAGTGTTTGAAAGTTTCTCGGATTTTTAAAAAACAAACAAACTTACTTGGCATTCCAGCAATATTGAGATTATTACTTTTGAAAAAGTTGGTGGTCTTAAACTCACGCAGGAGATCAAGCCACACCTATAATTTTTAAAAGCACATATTTATATCCTTTCACGATGCTAGTTTCTCTCCCCACTATTGCACTCAAGCCCATCTTCTAATCCCGATCAACTAATCTGAATAATTTTTTGTTCATCCACTCCCAGTAAAAAGCCCCTTGCATTTGCTGTACCTGTTAACTATGTCCTTTAGCTGGCATAAGCTCTATCTTTATTTTTGTGTTTCCTCTGCTTATGGTTATGTCTGATTACCTACTTTTCTATCTAATATCACAACAACTATCTTGCACGTGTCAAAGCTCCTACTTTTAAAAGCATAAGTTATTCCATTTTATATTGATTCAACTCACTCCTTAAATTTTAGTTAGGATTATTAAGATTATATTTCATTGAACAATTTCTAATACATTTTTATTTCTTACACTAGCATTTCTCTAACAGATATTGTGACTAAAATATGTGCAAACTTCCAATTGAAAAGAATTGATAGTAGGTGGATGAAAAGTTTATTCCTTGTAGAAGAACCAGCAGTCTTTAGGCAGATGTGATCCACTATTGACAATTCTTTTGTCTTGAACATCTAAGTATAAAAATATCAGTCGGAGGAAATAATGGTTTGCTGCCTTTATAGTATTTGACACAGTAAACAAAGAAATATTATGGAAAAAATTGACTGCCCTTCAAATGGAGTTTAAGATGTTGACCCTGCTTAAAGCCCTTTCTAGAAGCACTGACAGTGAGAACAATTAATCAGTGGAACGGCTTTCCTCATGAAGTTATGCATGCTCCAATAATGAAGATTTTCAAAAACAAGCTGGACATTCCTATAGGATACCTTATTATGGGCAGTGGGTCGGGCTAGAAAACCTCCATGGTCCCTTCCATCCCATTTTTGTTCATTTGTTTGAGACTGTGTTTGAGGCTCAATGGAGCCATGAGCAATAGGATTGATATGTACCAAAAGGTAAGACAAAGATAATCATCATCATCATCATCATCCCCCAGTGAGGCACTACCTTGACGTGGTTGTGGGGCTTGTGTACTCTGAGGAAGTTGAGAGCTATGCCAGAGGTTCAACCATACTGGATAGGTCTCATCAGAGGAGTCAGACAAAGAGTGTCTCTCCCATAAAAAATATGGTGAGACGTAAATTTCAGAATGCCATACCAGCTTGGATGTTACTAGGTTAACTAGGTCCGTGCCAGATGTTGAATTTCCTGGATATCTGGTGAAAGATGGGTTACAGGACTCAGGACTATTGGCTGAGCAAGCAGGGCCAGCAGCTGTAGGACTACTGGGAGAAAAGGTATTTACCTGTTGCAAATACACAGTGATTGAAAACAAAGAAATAATGATCTGTTATTACAGATCAAGTTCAACAAGAAGAGGATATCTAAAATGGAAAGAACAACATCCAGAATCAGAAATAACATAACAGAGACTAGCAGATCAACGCTGATTTATAATACGAAATAAAGTATTCACAGAAACAGAATTGGACGAACTGCAAAGGTTTACTCAGGGCAAAGAAATCAAAGCCTTGTCCGAAGTAATTCAGAATGTAGAGGCAAGTTGCTTCTGGTTCGTGTGCATGGTGTTTCCGGATGTGCAGGAACAGTCTGCTTCCTGCCGTCCATTTCTTTCTTTTTTGGAGGACCTGAAAAGGGTAAAAAATTGCCCTGGAGGGGCAATTACCAAGAGGAGGACTTCTCTGCAATCGCGGAAGGGTGGCAGCCCTCCGCTGGAATCCGGGATCATCTCCTTTGGCCCAAAGAAGAAGAGACTGGCCATAAAGATGGCCGATCACTAAGCCACTCCCTGCCGAAAGCCAAAAGCACTACCTAGCAATAAGAAGCAATCTGGAGGACCTGGGTGAGCTTTTACCTTTCCTATTCTCTTAACCATCTTCCTGTGGGACTTTCCTGAAAATCTCCTTCCCAGTTTTTTGAGAAAACGGTGAATATCTACTTTGGGAACAAATCTGAAAGCCTCCATGAGGCACCTTCAAGAATCCTGGTGGACAACATTCCTCCCACTTGGGTTTGGATAGGACCTAAATAGGAAGATGAAAAACATGAGTTCAAATGGCAAAGAAAATAGATTGATAAATTTTGATATAAATTCGAAGCAACCCAACAACATGTATGGTGCCGGATCAGAAGTTGAAAATGTTCAATGGAAACAAGGCAAATAAGAGAGCTGCTAATCCTGTTTTGCTCCTGGTTCCTTACTGGTTTTCCTTGGTCCAGATTTTGAGCAAAAATCTCATCTTTTCCCCTATTCAAATTGCATGAATGCTGAAGTATAATCCTCTCTAAAGAAGAGAAATAGAATATTTAATAACAATTCCTGGGGGTGGGGTGGATTTCCAGAGAATAAAACACAAGCTTGGGTTTCTTCAGTTAAGACCCTGAATATGGAAACAGATTGATGAGAAACTGATCCAAGTATCCCTCTAAATTAAATTGGTGTTGTTTTCCCACACAGAATTTCAGTTAAGAGGATTAATTTCATCTAGGTTTATGATCATTTCCACAAATGAGATCATCATTTAGTGTCATTAATTACTTCACAGAGGGTATGACTGAATTCAGTTCTCAGTCCGTATGCTTGTGTGAAGTTATTTGATAGAGATTTTCTAACTAAGACCAAAACTGGAGAATTTGGTGCATAGGCTTTTAGCCATGTTATTCTTTGGAGGATGGAGGACATGCAGAAAAGTTTGCAAATGAAATTTCACTTCAGTTGCAAGGAATTATAAAATCAGCACCAAATTAGAATTAATACATGGAGATCTCATTGAAAAGAAAATCGCAAACTCTTAACATTAGGATCTCTGGTGAGAGGGAGATTATTATTATTATTATTATTATTATTATTATTATTATTATTATTATTATTATTATTATTATTATTATTATTATTATTATCATCATCATCCTCAAAGTTTCAGCATTTGGAAGAGACAGTTAAGGCGTCTCTGCTTGTGACAGGAACAGGGAAGAGTTTCTGAGGGAAAAAAAATTGGAAGTGTTGGACTTCCTGTTCCTGTTTCCAGCGGAGCAGTCAGAAGATTCAGAATGCCGAACCCTTCAGCTGAAATTTCTTTTTGTTGGGGACCCTAAGGGGCCAGAACCCACCCTGAAGGGGTGGAATGAAGGAAGGAAATCCCAGGGACCTAGGAAAGATGGTGGTCTCCCCGAATGGTCCAGGAGAAGCCTCCCAGAAACCAAAAAAAGAAAAGGCTGGCTAACTCCATTGTCCAGTCACAGCTGAAAACAGTGGAAGTCACAAGCATTTAAATTAAGCAGATTTTAAACAGCATGCTTGAATCTGGGTAAGATACTGATTTTCTCTATCCTACCTATTTTCCTGAAGAAGAAAGTCCCAAAAATAAGAGATCTCAGGGGAAAAAAAGGAGGGGGATTCTACTCCCTCCCTTTGGTTACCGGAAGCGGTGAAACTTACCCTTTAGAGAGAGAAAAAAAGACTAGAAAGATCTGAAAAATGAGCAAACACTGATACCTACTGGTGGGTGAGGATTATTTTTTCTCTGACCCTCAAAGTTCTTTAAAAATGCAACTGTGTAAACAAAGTGAGAGTAACAAATATGAAGCAATGAATACTTTACAAAAGGAAACATATGATAAGCAGCAACAATTTCAAAGGACAATGATTTTAAACCACAAAAAAATACAGAACAACCTTGAGAGTATGAATCAACTTATCTCCAACTTAATTTTACTCCAAGAAATTTCCCAGAAAAATACATTAGAGATGACTGAACATAATTCTGACAAAACGTGATCCACTGGAGAAGGAAATGGCAACCCACTCCAGTATCTTTGCCATGAAAACCCCATGGACAGTACCAAAAGGCAAAACGATATGACACTGGAAGATGAGCCCCTCAGGTCGGAAGGCGTCCAATATGCTACTGGGGAAGAGCAGAGGGCTAGTACTAGTAGCGCCAGAAAGAATGAAGCGACTGGGCCAAAGCCGAAAGGACGCTCAGCTGTGGATATGTCTGGTGGTGAAAGGAAAGTCCGATGCTGTAAAGATTTTTTCTCCATAGGAACCTGGAATGTAAGATCCATGAATCAAGGAAAGCTGGACGTGGTCAAACAAGAGATGACAAGACTAAACATTGACATTTTAGGTATCAGCGAACTAAAATGGACAGGAATGGGTGAATTTAATTCAGCTGACCATCAGGTATACTACTGCGGGCAAGAATCCCTCAGAAGAAATGGAGTAGCCTTCATAGTCAATAAAAAAATAGGAAAAGCAATACTGGGATACAATCCTCAAAATGACAGAATGATCTCAATTTGAATCCAAGGCAAACCATTCAATACCACAGTAATCCAGGTCTATGCCCCAACCACCGGTGCTGAAGAGGATGAAATTGACCGGTTCTATGAAGCCCTACAGCACCTTATAGGACTAACACCCAAAAATGATGTCCTTATCATCATGGGGGATTGGAATGCTAAAGTAGGAAGCCAAAAGATAACTGGAATAACAGGCAAGTTTGGCCTTGGAGTACAAAATGAAGCAGGGCACAGGCTGATAGAATTTTGTCAAGAGAATACGATGGTCATAGCAAACACTCTTTTCCAACAACCCAAGAGACGGCTCTACACATGGACATCACCAGACAGTCAACACAGAAATCAGATTGACTATATGCTCTGCAGCCAAAGATGGAGAAGCTCTATACAGTCAGTAAAAACAAGACCAGGAGCTGACTGTGGCTCAGACCATGAGCTTTTCATTGCAAAGTTTAGGCTTAAATAAAAGAAAGTAGGGAAAAGCGCTAGGCCAGTCAGGTATGAATTAAATCATATCCCTGTTGAATATACAGTAGAGGTGACAAATAGATTTAAGGAATTAGATCTGATAGACAGGGTGCCTGAAGAACTATGGACAGAGATTTGCAACATTGTACAACAGGTAGCAACCAAAACCATCCAAAGAAAAAGAAATGCAAGAAAGCAAAATGGCTGTCTGAGGAAGCTTTGCAAATAGCTGAGGAAAGGAGGGAAGCGAAAGGCAAGGGAGAAAAAGAAAGATATGCCCAATTAAATGCAGAATTCCAAAGAATAGCTAGAAGAGATAAGAATGCCTTCTTAAATGAAGAGTGCAAAGAAATAGAAAGAAAACAATAGAATAGGGAGGACCAGAGATCTTTTCAAGAAAATTGGAGACATGAAAGGAACGTTTAATGCAAAAATGGGCATGATAAAGGACCAAAATGGCAGGGACCTAACAGAGGCAGAAGAGATTAAGAAGAGGTGGAAAAATTACACAGAAGAACTATACAAGAATGAGCTTAACGTCCCTGATAATCACAATGAGGTGGTCACTGATCTCGAGCCAGACATCGTAGAATGTGAAGTGAAGTGGGCCTTAGAAAAGCTGAGCAACAACAAAGCTAGTGGAGGTGACAGTATTCCAGCTGAGCTATTCAAAATCTTAAAAGACGATGCAGTAAAAGTGCTACACTCAATTTGCCAGCAAATTTGGAAAACTCAACAGTGGCCACGCGATTGGAAAAGATCAGTTTACATTCCAATTCCAAAGAAAGGCAGTGCCAAAGAATGTTCAAACTATCGCACCATTGCACTCATTTCTCATGCTAGTAAAGTTATGCTTAAAATTCTACAAGCTAGACTCCAGCAGTATGTGGATCGAGAACTACCAGAAGCACAGGCAGGATTTCGAAGAGGCAGAGGAACTAGAGATCAAATTGCTAACATACACTGGATCATTGAGAAAGCTAGAGAGTTCCAGAAAAACATCTACTTCTGCTTCATTGACTATGCTAAAGCCTTTGATTGTGTGGATCATAACAAACTGTGGCAAGTCCTTAAAGAGATGGGCATACCAGACCATCTTATTTGTCTCTTGAGAAACCTATATGCGGGCCAAGAAGCAACAGTGAGAACTGGACACGGAACCACTGATTGGTTCAAAATTGGGAAAGGAGTCCGGCAAGGCTATATACTGTCGCCTTGCCTATTTAACTTATATGCAGAGCACATCATGAGAAAGGCAGGGCTAGATGAATCAAAAGTTGGAATTAAGATTGCCGGAAGAAACATCAACAACCTAAGATATGCAGATGATACCATTCTAATGGCAGAAAGTGAAGAAGAACTAAAGAGCCTCTTGTTGCGGGTGAAGAAGGAGAGTGCAAAACTTGGGTTGAAACTAAACATTAAGAAAACCAAGATCATGGCATCTGGCCCTCTCAATTCCTGGCAAATAGATGGGGAAGAAATGGAGGTAGTGACAGATTTTATTTTCCTGGGCTCCAAGATCACTGCAGATGGGGACTGTAGCCAAGAAATTAAAAGACGCTTGCTCCTTGGGAGGAAAGCCATGGCAAATCTAGACAGCACACTAAAAAGCAGAGACATCACCCTGTCAACAAAAGTGCGTATAGTCAAGGCTATGATCTTCCCAGTTGCAATGTATGGCAGTGAAAGCTGGACCATAAAAAAGGCTGAGCGCCAAAGAATTGAAGCCTTTGAACTATGGTGCTGGAGAAGACTCCTGCAAGGTCCTTGGACTGCAAGGCGATCAAACCGGTCAGTCCTAGAGGAGATCAACCCGGACTGCTCTTTAGAAGGCCAGATCCTGAAGCTAAAACTCAAATACTTTGGCCACCTAATGAGAAGGAAGGACTCACTGGAGAACAGCCTAATTCTGGGAAAGGTTGAGGGCAAGAGAAGAAGGGGACGACAGAGAATGAGGTGGCTGGATGGAGTCACTGAAGCAGTAGGTGTGAGCTTAGATGGACTCCAGAAGATGGTAGAGGACAGGAAGGCCTGGAGGAACATTGTCCATAGGGTCGCGATGGGTCGGACACAACTTCGCAACTAACAACAACAACAAATTCTGAGAATAGAGACTTAAAGATGGAACTGTATAAAATAAAAAATCATGATTTAATTCAAATGGGAAATATTTCAACGTATCCAAGTAACTTTGAAGATAAGGAAAAAAATGAGAAAAAGTACTTTACAGGGAAACGAATAATGCAGCAAAACATACTGAATAAGAAAGGTAATGGCCAGAGAAAAAGATTTAAATGGAAATCAAGAAAATACATGATGGGACTTATCAGAGAGAATACTTAAAAAAGAAACATTTTTTGAATATGGCTAAAAATGGAAAAACTTTGGAATATATTACTCTTAGAGAGATGATTTTTTTTTGTTAACTAATACAATAAGAAACATTTGTTTGAATATGGCTAAAGAAATGGAAAAACTTTGGAATACATTACTCTTAGAGGAATGATTTTTTTAAATTAATACAATACTTCTCCTTTTTTCCTTTCTGTTAAAAAAAGTTGAAATGATTTAAATAAAGCAAACGTTTTAGTCATTTAATGATAAGAAAAGCATAAAAATGTGTTTTGAGTGAGAGTGAAAGGATTAGATGATTAGATCTATTGAATGGAATGCTTAAAGTTTAAATAGATTAAATACATTCTCAGCTATGGTCAAAAAGAATAAGAAATTGAGGGAATAAATATATATTAAATTAGGAGGGATATATACTTTAAGTAGTATGTTATTTTTTGTATTTCAGTGCTTCTGTCTTTTTTCCCCTCTTTCTTCTTTTTCTCCTCTTTTTTGTCTCTCTCCTCTTTTCTTTTCTCTTTCTACTTTTTTACGTATTGATTAAGAAATATAAAAGTATGAGAAGGCTTATATGGAAAAAATAGAATTAAATCCACCAATGTAAATGTAGTTAATTGTTGAGAAAATTGTCATTAGTAAGAATATTTAGAATTTGGGGGGGAGAAATAAGCTGAAATAAGCACAGTAACAGGATTTACGATAAGGCAACCATATACTTAATTGTTGTTTATCAAAATAATGAGAATTGTTTTAATCTAATGTTTGCAAAGAAAGATACTTTGGGGAAAGGGGAAATCAACTGAAATTAACATATAGAATATAGATTATAGAAATCAATTGTTAAAGATTATTTTATAAATGTTACCCAGACAACATACTGTTTACAAATTACTGAATGGTTTATGTTATGTTAAAAAATACCAATAAAATATATACAAAAAGAAAGAAAGAAAAAGAAATTGGAAGTGTTTTTAAGAGGGAAGTTGAAGGTGTTGGTGAGCAATGTTTTTAAGGGAAGGAGGAAATCCCACGGAGGGTTAGGGTTAGGGTTAGGGTTAGTGATGCCAGTCATGCCAGTGATTCAGAAAGGGAGGAAGGGGGCACAGAACAATTCCTGTCTCCTCCCTACTATTTTTATTTTTGTAGCAATTTTAGCTTTGAAAATACTCTCTTGTTGGAGCAACAATGTTGTGCATGTCAGGATGAAGTGATAGTGTCAGAATCCATTTATATCACATTTCATAATTGTATAGGTAGAACAATGTGCTATTACTGGGGATTCTGCCATCTCTCCGAGGGGGGGAGAGGATGGTTACTAAAGCGATTTTCAAACAACAGGGGATGTTTTAACGGGGGAAGGGAGGGGGACAGACAGATCTGGTTTGTATCTTCATTTACAACTGAAAAGGAAAGCAATAACCATAAAACCAAGGAGTTCCCTTTCCCATGGAAGGACCTGACACCTAGCAACTGACGACAGCCTGACCAAATGGATGAGGGGAGGGGCTGAAATGGGAATGGTTTATATAGGATTGAAATGTAACCTTTGTCAGATTCTGTCTTGTATTCCCACAATCGATTCCTTCCTAGTAAACATTTTCCTTTTGGACTAAACTTGCATCCAAGAGTTCTTATTTCCTAAGATGTGGATTGAGGTAGGTCCTGACAGTAGACGGAATCTGCTTTAAGAGTCAACCTGGAAGGGAAAACCTTACCGGGGGACTTTGCAACAAATACAAATGTCTGGCGACGAAGCAAGAGAGGAGGGAAGCCCCATGGAGGGGGAGTCTTTCCCCCAAATGGAATCCCAGAGACAATGGGAAGCTGAAGCAGCATATTCCCCCGGGGAAGAAGCGGTGGAGCAGTACGACCGAAAATCCCGGTGGTCGATGGGCGTTGGAAGGAAAAGTGAGTGGGAAAAGGCTTCGGGAGAAAAGACCCTGAGGCGTAGTAACCACCAACCGGAATGGAGGCAAGAGATGGAGAGTTCCCTGCACGCCAGCGAGGAGGAGCGGATCCTGGAAAAGGCCATTGATCTGATGAAAGCAACCCTGAGTTCACTGAGGGAGGAGAGAGCTGAAAATCGCAACCGAGGCAGCGCCTGGGGACGCAACTGGAAAGGTAACGGGGGGGATCCAACACCTGAAACCCCGGGGCCATCCAATGGAACAGGAATTGCTGCCTCAGCAGTACCCACCCCCCCCAGAACCACAGATGGGGACCAGGATGAGGAGCGATACTGGCCACGGCGCAGACAACGCTCCAGCCAAAGACTCCCGCCCCTGGAAGCTAAATTCAAGGGGGAGCCATCACGACTGGGATTTTTCCTAACCCAAGTCCTCAGCTACATGGAAGAGTACGGACGGGACATCCCCAGTGACAAAACACGCATCCGAATTGTGCAATCTGCCCTGGACGGGACGGCTACAGACTGGGTGGTGAACTTGCATGACTCCAACGCCCCAGAACTCAACGACTTCAACCGATTCATGTCATCTTTGAGGCGACGGTTCGAGGATCCTTTGGCTGACCGTAAGGCCCGGGAGAGAATCAAAACGGTGAGGCAGGGCAGGCGAGCAGTGGCTGATTATACCCAAGAATTCCGAGCCATTGCCAGCAAGCTGAACTGGCCAGAAGACATCCTCCTTAGCCACTTCAAAGACGGTCTGAACTACGACCTGTATGATGCTTGCCTGCCTCGAGGAGACCCACCCCACCTCGACGACTGGTACATCCTGGCGGAGGAAGTGGAAATAGACCTACTGAAGAGACACCGCAGAGGAAAACCATGGGGCTGCCTGCCACCCGATCAAACACGCGAGGGGGAAAAACCACCAGCCACAGCCAAAAAATCAACAAGTTGCTTCAACTGCGGGAGAGAGGGCCACCATGCTGCAGAATGTCGTTCAAAAGCCCCCCCACGAAAACCAGAGGCATCATCCTCCAAGAAGCCGGGGAAGCCCCAAGGCAACACAAAAGAATCTTCCATGAAGGGGACAGAGGCTGTAGAGTCCACAATTCCTACCAGGAACTGGGACTGGACTCCGGCCTGCACCGCAGGGACGGTGGACAACTCGGAAGACAGCTCAGAGGGAGAACCATTGGTAAGTGGACCCCTTCCACCCATACTTAAGACAGTGACTATATTAGCTTCTCCTATGCCTGAAGCAGCCAAAATAAAAGCTCTGATAGACTCTGGGTGCATCCGCTGCCTTATCAGCCCAACGCTGGTGGAGAGATTGAGCATCCCAGTGAGGAGGCTAAAACATCCAATCTCTTTTAGTCAATTAGATGGGACAATAGCAGGGGGAGGACCAGCCACCCTAGCCAGTTTACCAATCCACCTATCACTGGGGCCCCATGAGGAGGACATAACGTTTATAGTGGCCCCAGGCATGGAATGCCCAATGATCCTAGGACTGGAATGGCTGAAGAAATGGAACCCCGGGATAAACTGGAGGACAGAAGAACTCAACTTCCCAAAGGGGGGGGGCAGAAGAACGTAGACTCCAAAAGCACCCCCCCAACCCAGAGGGAGGAGACAGCAGCAGTGGGGAAAGAGAAGGGATTACCAGAGATACCGGAGGAATACAGGGACCTGGCTGAGGTTTTCAGTGAGGAAAGAGCAGATGAGCTTCCCCCCCACCGCCCCACAGACTGCACCATAGAATTCAAACCTGGGGCAAAACTCCCAAAACCCAGGATGTATGCCATGAGCCCAAGGGAAATGGCAGAAATGGAGAGATTCATAAAGAAAAACTTAGAAAGAGGATTTATTGAGCCTGCCAAACCCAAAGTGGCCGCCCCGGTTCTGTTCAGGGAGAAGAAGGATGGGTCCTTTCGTTTGGTTGTGGACTATAGAAATTTGAACACAATTAGTGAATGTAATCTGTACCCCCTTCCCCTAATGAAGGATATGTTATCCCACCTATCGAAAGGAAAGATTTTTACCAAACTAGACCTGAGGGAAGCATACTACCGTATTAGGATTAAGGAAGGAGACGAATGGAAGACTGCATTCAACTGCCCAATGGGGTGCTATCAATTCAAAGTATTGCCATTTGGGCTGCAAGGGGCCCCCGCAGTCTTTATGCAATTAATTAATGACGTGCTGAGAGAGCACCTATATAAGGGGGTCCTGGTTTACCTCGATGACATCCTTATCTTCACAGAAACCAAAGAGGAACATATCAAACTAGTCAGAGCAGTCCTGAAGAAGTTGCGAGCTGCCCACTTATATGCTAAATTATCGAAGTGTGAATTCCATCAGGAAAAAATCGACTACCTGGGATATCGCATATCTCCAGAGGGCATCGAAATGGAGCCTGAGAAGGTCAGGGCAGTACTAGAGTGGGCACCCCCCCCGCACACGGAAGCAATTGCAAAGTTTCCTGGGGTTTGCAAACTTCTACCGCCAATTCATCCCCGCATTTGGCCAAATAGCCATGCCCCTCACAAATTTGTTGAAAACGAAGGGGGGGGGGGGTCACCCGTGAAACCCAGCCAGCCTCTGAAATGGTCAATGGAATGTCAAGCAGCATTTGAGAGGCTAAAGAGACTTTTTTCTGCTGAACCTGTCCTAAAACACCCAGATCCCGACAAGCCTTTTGTAATACAGGCAGATGCGAGTGATGTAGCGGTAGGAGCCGTACTATTACAAGAAAATGATGGGGGGACATTGCAACCATGCGCATACACATCCAGAAACCTCACAGAAACAGAACAACGCTGGCCAATATGGGAAAAAGAGGCATTCTCGTTGAGGTGGGCATTACTAACATGGCGCCAATTTTTAGAAGGAAATAAAATACCTTTCCAGGTCTGGACAGACCACAAAAATTTGGAAGCACTAAAAACGCCCAGGAAGCTCACTCCTAAGCAAGCCCGCTGGTCCCAACACTTTCACCGATTCAATTTCACTCTCAAACACTTACCGGGGGGAAAGAACTTCCTGGCAGATGCATTATCCCGCATGCCCCAATATAACAGCACAAGAGTTACTGACTTTAAACCACTTGTACCGGAACAACAACTGGCAGCACCAGTCACCACCAGGGCACAAGAAAAAATGAAGCCGAAGGTAGATAGCCAAACTGGAATAGAATTCAGGAAATCTTTGGAAAGTGATGAATGGTTCCAGAAAAATAAACATGTGTGCACAATTAAAGATGGACTGCCATGGGTGGGGGAGAAGCTATATATACCTGCCACACAGAGAATCAATTTCATGCAACTGTGCCATGATACAAAATCAGCAGGACACTTTGGCTTTGTAAAAACCTTACACTTAACTAAAAGGCAATTTTGGTGGCCATCTATGAAAAAGGACATAGAAAGCTATGTGGGTAGCTGTCAAATTTGCGCGATGGCCAAAAGACTGCAAGGGATGTTACAACCGGTGGCAAACCCCTCAGCCCCATGGAAAGAAATAGCCATGGATTTTATTGTAGAACTGCCAGAAAGTAATGGAAACACCATAGTCTGGACTGTCACAGATCTGTTCTCTAAGCAAGTACACTTCATACCTTGCCAAAAAATCCCGACTGCAAAAGCATTAGCAAAACTTTTTGTACAGCATATTTACAGATTGCACAGGGTACCACAACGCATCATATCTGACAGAGGGGTGCAATTTACGTCGGCATTTTGGAAAGAATTTTTATCCCTCTTAGGAACCACCCAAGGACTGTCATCTAGTCACCATCCTCAGACAGACGGAGCTTCTGAAAGACTTAATAATATACTTGAACAATATCTGAGATGCTATATTAATTTTCAGCAGTCCGACTGGACGGACCTACTGCCTTTTGCAGAAGTAGCATATAATAATGCAGTCCACTCAAGCACAGGTTACACTCCTTTTCAAGTAGCTACAGGCCAGAGTTTCAACCCAATACCAGAACTAACCCCAAAAGAACCGGTTATCCCTGATCTGAAGGAATGGATTGCTCAATTACAAAATACATGGCCAATCGTTAGGAAAGCATTGGAAGATGCCAGAAAAGCATACAAGACACAGGCAGACAAAAAAAGAACCGATCCCACACCATTTAGGGTAGGAGAGATGGTATATTTATCCACAAAATACCTGAAATCACTCCAACCCTGTAAAAAACTAGGACCAAAATATATTGGACCCTTTCCAATTAAAAGAATCATAAACCCAGTAACAGTTGAATTAGAACTACCCAAAAATCTTAGACGAATACACCCAACCTTCCACTGCAGTCTATTAAAGAGCGAACAACAATCTCCACTACGAGAAAAAATCCCACCACCACCACCCCCCATCATGGTGGAAGGAGAACAACATTTTGAAGTGAAAGAAATCTTAGATTCCAGAAAACACCATGGAACGATACAATATTTAGTGGCATGGAAACACCTCCCCTCCTCAGAAAATGAGTGGGTTAACAAACTCCATGTTAAAGCACCTAAGTTGCTTAAGAGGTTTCATACAGTATATCCAAACAAACCAGGCTAACATTTATATGTTTTCTTTCCCCACAGATGCTCATCTTTTTTCTGAAAGGAGAGCCGAATGTCAGAATCCATTTATATCACATTTCATAATTGTATAGGTAGAACAACGTGCTATTACTGGGGATTCTGCCATCTCTCCGAGGGGGGGGGAGAGGATGGTTACTAAAGCGATTTTCAAACAACAGGGGATGTTTTAACGGGGGAAGGGAGGGGGACAGAAAGATCTGGTTTGTATCTTCATTTACAACTGAAAAGGAAAGCAATAACCATAAAACCAAGGAGTTCCCTTTCCCATGGAAGGACCTGACACCTAGCAACTGATGACAGCCTGACCAAATGGATGAGGGGAGGGGCTGAAATGGGAAGGGTTTATATAGGATTGAAATGTAACCTTTGTCAGATTCCGTCTTGTATTCCCACAATCGATTCCTTCCTAGTAAACATTTTCCTTTTGGACTAAACTTACATCCAAGAGTTCTTATTTCCTAAGATGTGGATTGAGGTGGGTCCTGACAGATAGGTTAGGACTTTTTTTAAATAGTGCTGCTGCAAAGCAAGAATGTTTTTCCTGAGAACTGAATCAAAAGATTGAAAACCCCCCAACTAAGGAGAGGGGCAAAATCAGCATCTTCTAAGTATCCCCCTCTCTCTTCCAGAAGAAGCAAAAAAAAGATTGCAATTGTTGGGTAAAAGTGAAGAGCCTGGACTGCTGGAGAAATCACATCTCATAGCAGTTAAAGAAGTTGTTCCTTTATTCTCTGATGGGAAGATGCTGGAGGTTCTTTGGCTACATCCCTGAGAGGGAAGGATGATTCCATGGTTTGATGACTTGTTGCTGTGTGCTGATGACACCCAGGCATGTGCAAAGTTTGCCATGTCTAGGTTAAATTTCTTTGGAGAAACCACAAAATAAATCTGATAAAGGCTGAGATTACCCAAGTTTCCTCCAAAGTCCTGTGTCTCTATCTCTCCCTGTTTCAAGCAGAAAAAGAACTGCCACTTGAACAAAAGCTCGTGAAGCTCCCTCCTTGTCCTCCTTCCCACAAGCAGATGACAGGCAGGGCTGGGGAGACCAGATCTCAGAAAATCTGAAGAAGGGAAGCTTTCAGCCTGGGCAAGGCTGGAGCAGGTAGAGGGATAGCCTCATCCAGGCATCAAGCAATGGGGATGACGTGCCAGAGCCCTCTCAGTCACTGGAACCATGGGATTGTTGTATGGGGTGGGGGGCAGTAATGTGAATCTGAGCAGATTCCAGTTACTCAGATTCCTGGATTCCTTGTTTGTGTGGTATCCCATGGCTGGGAGGCTATTGACCTAATGTAGGCTCAAACCATAGTCACAAGCCCAGGCGAGCATGCAGGAACACAAACCTCATTGAGGGCTCCCCCCTCGACAATAGTTGGGATGACCATATAGGGAAATTAAACAGAGAAATGGTTTATGGGCTTTCTAGCTCTAAAATTGGCTCAATAGCCCTAGCAGCCCATATCTACGTCAATATTAGAAAACTGGCTTGTTTAGTAGTAAAAAGTATAAGCCAAACTTCAAATGCTACTCGTCTCCTGAATGAGGATCCGGAACAACAAAGAAGGGCAATTTTGCAGAACATCCTGGCCATTGAATTTATGCTATTCAACATGGCCCATGGCTGTGAGGAGTTTTCAGGTTTTGTATTGCTTTAAACTCACTGACAATTCCTTGGCAACCTTTACCTACAAGTGCATTTACACAACCAGAGGAACTGCCACCAGGTCCCTCTAAACCAACTTCCAGGTGGTTGCGTTAAGAAATCAGGTCACACCATCCACCAACACTGTGGGCACTGCCACCGTCTCAACTGCAGACCTAACAGCACAATTGTTTTATTTAAATCAGGAAAGGTCAAAATTTAATGGCTCTCGTTGTATCAGTATGGAAAGACAACACAGGAAGTGTCAAGGAAACTGAAGCTTCTACCCACTCTACAATTTTCTCTCTCTGTGCCAATGGTGCTATCCCAGGCTGTCACTTTCCTGCCTCTTAGCCAGGTCTTATGCCAAAAATGATATTTCTAGAACAGATGGCAAATTAAATTTTACTTCAGTTACAAGGAATTATAAAATCAGCTCCAAATTAGAATTAATACATGGAGATCTCATTGAAAAGAAAATCCCAAACTGTTAACATTAGGCTGGGTTCAAGGATACTGAGTGCTTCCATGGAGATAAAGCATAGGCAGCACTAGAGTTAAGTGTCACCAACCTAGAATGGCACCAAACTCCCTAACTCTGGGTGACCTTCCCTAGCAGCCTCTGGAGGCAAGAGACCCTGTTGAAGGACAGTAGAGGTCACTTTCCTGGCTTTTGAACTATCTCCATCCAGCATGACTTTCTGGAAATGTCCTAACAGGAAGGACTGAGACCACTACAGAATACTGCCCAAAGGGGTATATCTGTGACTTTTCTCTAATGTGCTTTTCTCCAGGTGCCCCTCCTTACATGGAAGAAGTTCAGGGTCCCCAAGAGCAGAAGCTCCCTCTAACTGTAAACATCACCATCCCTCTCTCTGAGACTTCTCCTATGTCTCCCCTGACTGATGTAAACATCAGACTGAAGCAACATGGAAGGGAACTTGCATCATAAAAGGAGAAATATCACAGATTATGCTTTTCGTGTCTCACATTACAGGGCAGACAGGAGCTGGGCTCTTGAATATATTTTCTCTCTCTTTCGGGGGAATCTGGGTTTCTCTGTCTGAATCAGGAAAGCCACTACATATTTCACCCTGTCAGAGTGCTTTGAATTCTAATTCTTTTTTTAGAAAGAGGAAGGAGATTGATTCCACCCCATGAATTATGGATCTCCTGCTTCTGCTTCTGCTTCTGCTGGTGCCCCAACCACTCTCTGGGAAGCTGAGAATAAAGTGCCCACTGAATTTGGACCACCAGGATGGAGAAAAGCCATGGAGCTATTATAGGTCAGGAGATTTTCTCATTGGTATAGTCATCTCTCCATCAGAAGTAGCACCTGCAACATTACCTTTCAAAATGGCTCCTTCTAGTCAGATTAAGCTGTAAGTCATATGATGGAGTTTCATTCCCTCCATTTGCAGTTCTGACACTCTTCTTTTTTTCTTCTTGTTTTACTTGCTCTTATACTGCATTTGAATATAATTTTTTTACTCATTTTGAATGACAAAGCCTCTCCCTTTTGCCTTATTTTCTGAGAGTAGAAACATGAGGTAAATGAAACCTGAAAGAAGTTCACATTATTTTCCCCTCTCCGTTCAATCCTAAATCCATGACTGAAATACTGACTTTTCTTGAAAGTAATGATTGAAATGGTTCTGATTTCCTCTGCCCAACCATTTCCATGTTTTTATAACTGATTGATATGCAATGTCTGGTTTTTAAACGAATAGAAGAAAAATAATTGTATGTTTCTAATCTGTTAAACCGTTTTGAGGACTATCTCCATCTTAAAAACTAACATTATTGAAGGGTGATGGGTGACTATCATTTGATTCTGGTTTTGGATCAATATTGGATTATGTTTCAGCTAGTTTGTAGAGAAAAAAGATGATTAGATGGAGAAAAAGTATTTTGGTTGTTGCTGCTGTTGATGATGCTAATATTAACATGATCATGGTTTTACATTAGTTCATCTTATAGAAAGCAATTCATACTACTCATGATTTTCAATATTGAAGTTGTTAGCAAAAATCTGTGGCTCCTGCACAATCTCACACTTGGTTACAACGTCCATGACAACTATTATAACACCCTCGGTACTTCAGATGCCTTGCTGGACATGCTCTCTACTGGAGAAGCCAATGTTCCCAACTACAGCTGTGGAAGGAAGGACAAGCTTTTGGCTCTTGTTGACGGAGCTATCAGAGACAGCTCCATCCAGATGTCAACATTAGGAGGCACCTACAAAGTCCCACAGGTTTGTGTTTGTCCATCCCTTTCTGTAAAGTAAGTGGGTTGTTGGTGTGTAAGTGATAGATCCAACTGTGTCTTCTCTAGATAATTCAAGATTATTTTGAATAATAAAAACGATCAGTCTATACTTAGAAATGCACTTAACTCCCTTCCAAGAAATGGCACCAAATTAATAGTGTCCATCTTACTGCGAAAGCTTCTTTGTGCCAAACAGTCCATCTTTCTCTGTTTCAGAAAACTTTCATAAAATGTACATGCAGGGCTGCAGATCCCCACTAAGGTCTTTTTGTAGGAGGACTGTGCCCGCTGTAACATCACTAGCATCATCTTGGATGATGAAAGTTTCCTCAGGATCAGGGTTTTTAAGAACGGGTTCTGCTGCAAATAATCTTTTCACAATGGTGTTTGTAAGTGTTATAAATAAGAATTGGGATATACAGTCAGGAGGAAGCAAGGATCAAAAGAGACCTGCCTTTTTATGACATCATCCCAGTTTCTTGGAGGCTTCTGCTGCACACTTGTGAAGGTGAGGAGAGGTTCTGTGTTCAGTTAAATGATCCTCTGTATAATAGGAATGTGCAGTACTGATGGAAAAGTCACATTTTTTTTACACGTTCTAAGTTAAAATAATGATATCCTTAATCAAGGGACCTGGTGGCTTAGTGGGTTAGGACGCTGAGCTAGTCGATCAGTTCAGCAATTTGGTGGGTTGAATCCTGAGTGCCACATAACAGAGTGAGCACCTGTTACTCGTCCCAGCTTCTGCCAACCTAGCAGTTCGAAAGCACGAAAAAATGCAAGTAGAAAAATAGGGACCACTACGGTGGGAAGGTAACAGTGTTCTGTGTGCCTTTGGTGTCTAGTCATGCCAGCCACATGACCATGGAGACATTCTTGGAAAAGCACTGGCTCTTTGGCTTTGAAATGGAGATGAGCACTGGCCCCTAGAGTTGGAAACGACTAGCACGTATGTGCGGGGGAAACTTTACCTTTACCTTTTATTCATGAACAAATCTCAGATTTTTAAACAGAGTCCTACGGGATTACCTCTCCTAGTGATGATAAAATATATATGTATTATGAACCTTTAGGGGCCACTAGCATTAACCAACTATTTTATTAAAAATCTACAAATACAGTACATTAGGCAATATATCAACTATTTTTGCCATGAAATTCTTATGATCAAATTCTTCATAAAAGGTCTGAAGAGCAATATGGACTCTGGAGAGGATTTTCTAGAAGCTGAACAATTGAAGAAATATCCTGACTTGTGGGACCCTCCATTGAAAGATACTTTTATGCATATAAATAATATCTGCCATACCCATTTGGGTCAAAGATGGCAACCGTAATTCCTATATATAAAAAAGGGAATAAAAAGGACTCTAGCAATTCCAGGCCCATTTCTCTAAGAGATATTGTCACTAAAATATATGCAAATGTCCACCTGAAAAGAATTGATAGTAGGTGGATGAAAAGTTGATTCGTTTTTTTTATTAAAGAGTTTTACAAAAACAAAATTTTACAATATATCCCCAAATCCCTCCCACCCCAAACCCACCCCCCAAACCCACCCACCCCACAAGTTGATTCCTTGTAGAAGGACCAGCAGTCTTTGGGCAACTGTGATCCACTCTTGACAATTCTTTTGTCTTGAACCATGTAATTATAAAAATATCAGTCAGAGGAAATAATGGTTTGCTGCCTTTATAGCATTTGACACAGTAAACAAATAAATATTATGGAAAAAATTGACTGCCCTTCAAATGGAGCTCAGGCTGTTGACCCTGCTCAAAGCCCTTTCTACAAGCACTGACAGTGAGAACAATTAATCAGTGGAACGGCTTGCCTCATGAAGTTATGCATGCTCCAATAATGAAGATTTTCAAAAAGAGACTGTACATTCCTTTTCTCTGGATTGGTATAGGATCTCTTGCTATGGGAAGGGGGTTGGACTAGAAAACCTCCATGGTCCCTTTCATCCCATTTTTGTTCATTTGTTGGAGAGTGTGTTTGGAGCTAAATGGAGCCAAGAAAATTAGTATTGATAGGTATCAAAAGGTAAGACAAAGGTGTTGCCGATATGACATTTGGGTTGCCTGTGCTGTTAAGAAGACTTGGCTCCTAGTCTCATAATAATTATCTGATGATGATGATGATGATGATGATGATAATAATAATAATAATAATAATAATAATAATAATAATAATAATAATAATAATAATAATAAGAAGAAG
The DNA here is from genome assembly GCF_947247035.1 of Vipera ursinii. NCBI lineage: Eukaryota > Metazoa > Chordata > Lepidosauria > Squamata > Viperidae > Vipera > Vipera ursinii. The sequence goes on along the minus strand of NC_139513.1, from coordinate 1,698,655 downwards.
AAGAAGAAGAAGAAGAAGAAGAAGAAGAAGAAGAAGAAGAAGAAGAAGAAGAAGAAGAAGAAGAAGAAGTTGGAAGGGACCTTGGAGGTCATCTAGTCCAACCCCCTGCTAAGGCAGGAAACCCTATACCATTTCAGACAAATGGCTGTCCAGTCTCTTCTTAAAAACTTCCAGTGTTGGAGCATTCACCGCTTCTGGAGGCAGGTTGTTCCACTGATTAATTGTTCTAACTGTCAGGAAATTTCTCCTTAGTTCTAGGTTGCTTCTCTCCTTGACTAGTTTCCATCCGTTGCTTCTTGTCCTGCCTTCAGGCGCTTTGGAGAATAGCTTGACTCCCTCTTCTTTGGGGCAGCCCCTGAGATATAGGAACTACACATACTCAATTCCAGCAACCGTTCCCTATATGTTTTGGCCTCCAGCCCCCTAATCATCTTATGGATGAGTCAAAATCAAAAGTTATGGTCTTTGGAAAATGACAGCATTGCCATATAGGGCTAATTGATGAGGAGGCAACAGAGCAAGTTCACACCTTTCCTTACCTGGGGGAACTTTTATCTGTGACTGGATCTCGCCTCCCTCAACATCAAAGGAGCTGATTTAGAAGGCACAAGTGAATGTACTGCTATTTTTTTTTTTAAAAAAAATCATAGTTATGCAGCTTCCTTAGACTGAATTATTGAATACAAAATTCCAATGTTACCATTATGCACTGATATTGAGCTGAACTTTGAGATTTAATTTATATCACTACTAGAATAAATGCAATGACATCATCTGAGAAGTATATAAGGACTTCAGCTGCTGCCCTCAGAGTAGAATTGGGAATTTATACAATTTATAAAATTGGAGGCATATAATGATGATGATGATGATGATGATGATGATATAAATAATAATAAAGTTATCTAGCCCAACCCCCTGCTCAGGCAGGAAACCCTATACCCGTGGTGGTGAACCTATGGCATGCCTAGCACAGGTGGCACACAGAGCCCTCTCTGTGGGAAGATGCACTGTCTGCCATTACCAGAATGCCATTACCATTACCCACCCAGTCTGCCATTACCACCACAGCCACACCCACCCAATGGGCCACACCCACCCGGCACCTGACGATATATAAGTGAGTTTTGAGTTGCAATTTGGGCACTCATTCTCTAAAAGGTTCACCATCTCTGCCCTATACCATTTCAGACAAATGGCTTCTAGTCTCTTCTTAAAAACCTCCAATGTTGGAGTATTCACAGCTTATGGAGGCAGGATGTTCCACTGATTCATTGTGCTAACTGTCTGGAAATTTTTCCTTATTTCTAGGTTGCTTCTGTCTTTTGCTAGATTCCATCTGTTGCTTCTTATCCTGCCTGCAGGTGCTTTGGAGGATAGCTTGATTCTCTCTTCTTGTGGCAGCCCCTGAAAAATTGGAACACTGCTATCGTGTCACCCCTCACTCTTCTCTTTGTTAAACTAATAAGAGTCTTCAAACGCTAGTAGAAGAGAGAAATTTCATTTAAAACATTCTGTCAGAACCCATATTCTCATGGGGCTCATTTCTTTCTTTAACTCAAACTCTGTTCTCTCTATACTTCTGGGTTCTGCCATGTTCCTGGACGGGACGGGGGAAAAGCACTGTGGGTTATTGCTTTATTTTCCTCTATTGTTACATTTTGCTGTTTCTGTATACTTCATCTGTGGACTGTCTCTCCCCTTGATGTCAGCTAGAAAAGGGGGGAGGAGAAAGGAATGCGCCTCCGGCAACTGGTTGATCTTCGCATTCAGAAGGGAAGGTGTGAATAGCCGACAAAACATCACTGCTACCCTGAGACAGCCCAGAGTTATCTACTCTTTCTCACAACGGACATAACACCTGGCAATTGGCCTATTTGAACTGACCGGATGTACTATAGGGTGGGGTTTGCTTGGGACACTTTTAACCTATTGATCTGAGCAGGAAACCCTCAGATCCTGTCTATTATCCCTGCTATGAGCTTCTCCTAATAAAAGTTCCTTTTGGAAGAAACTGCTTCCATGAGTTCTGCTTTCTTTGGATGAGGGTTTGAAGTGGGCCCTGACATTAGACAGGATCCGCAGTAATAGCCTGGAATGAAAACCCTTACCGGGGGACTTAGCAAACCATGTTGAACAATGGAATAGAGATGAACCTGCTGCAGGGAGGGAACCCTGCTGCAGGGCAGACGCGTGTAAACAATCCAGTTCCGGATCCTCAAGCTTTTCAGAAGAGGAAGAAGTGACAGAGTGCTGCCACAAGCCTAGCTGGTTGATGGGCATTGGAAAGAAGGATGACTGGGAGAAGAAAGCCAGGAAGGTGACACTCAGATGGGGCATTCATCAACCAGGCTGGAAGAAGGAGATGGAAAGATCTCAGTGAGGACAAGGAGGATCGCTTAGGGCATTCCAGCCAGCTGCTGGAACAGGCAATCGGCATGATGAAGATAGCCTTCAACTCCATGAAGGAGGAGAAAGCCAAATCCTACTGAGGCACCATCTGCCTGGGGTGCAGCAAGAAAGGAAGTTCGTTGCAGTCGCTGCTGCTGCAGCCACCCCATGTCGCGTGGAAGCTGCAGACAAAGAAAGGACATGACACAATGGAAAAAAGGGCATACTCCATCCAGATGTTCCCTCCACTAGACGTGAAATTCCATGGAGAGTCACAGTGCCTGGGATTCCTCCTAACCCATGTGCTAAAGTACAGCTGAGACATCCCCACTGACTGTGCCAGAATTCGTATCATGCAATCTGCCCTGAATGGCATCGCAGCAGACTGGGTTGTGGACCTGTATGACGCTGACACTCCAGAGCTACTGAATTTCAACCAATTCATGTTCTCTCTCAGGTGCAGGTTTGAGGACCCATTGGAAGATTGGAAGGCCCGAGACCAGATAAAGATGGTGAAGGAAGGCAGACAACCAGTGGACCCTGACCAGCAAACATATTGGCCAGAGGATATCTTGCTTAGCCATATTAAAGATTGTTTTAACTATGATGTCTATGATGTCTGCCTCCCTCGGGGGGATTCTCACTGGCTGAAAGATTGGTAAGTCCTAGCCAAGGAAACTGAGATCGACGTAGCCAAGAGGCAATGCAGAGGAGGAAGACTGTAGGGGAAATCACCACTGGAGCAAACCTGTGAGCCACAAAGCAGCCGTCAACCTCCAAAAGAACCACCGGGTGTTTCAAATGTGGCAAGGAAGGGCATCACGCTGCTGAATGCTGCTCTCACACCCTGACTGGAAAACCAGACCGGGCCCTGGCTGGAAAGTCCAGAAAGGCACCAGTGAAGCTGAAGAAGATGGTCATGAAAGGCACGGAGACCATTGAACTCCCTGGCTCAGCTCAGTGAAGAAAGGGAACTCCGGCCTACACGGCGGGAACGTCCAACTCATCTGATGACAACTCTGAGGATGAACCCCTGGTAAGTGGATTCATTGCGCCCCTCACCAGGGCAGTGATTTTGCTAGCCCTGACCATGCTCAAAGTTAGGGCATTAATTGACTCCAGGTGCACCCGCTGTCTTATCAGCCCAACCCTAGTGAGGAATTTAGGAATACTGGTGAGGAGGCTGAAGAAACTGATTTTGTTCAGTCAATTAGATGGGAGGGTGGATGTCTGCCACCCTAGCAACGCTACCGCTTCAACTCTCCCTGGGGGAACCACATAGAGACTATAACTCTTGTGGTAACCCCTGGCAATGGAGTGTCCCATAATCTTAGGCATGGTGTGGCTAGCCAAATGGAACCCATGGGTGGACTGGAGAATGGCAGAAATTAGGTTTTCAAAAGGAGAATCAACCAAGGCAACAGCCCAACCCCAAGCAGAAGGAAATACCATGGCTCCACTAAATATCTAGTGGCATGGAATCACCTCACATCCTCCAAAAATGAGAGGAGAAAGGAATGCACCTCCGGCAACTGGTTTATCTCTGGGAAGGTGTGAAGAGCTGACAAAACATCGCTGCAAGCCTGAGACAGCCCGGCGTTATCTACTCTTTCCCACAATGGACCAATCACCTGGCAATTGGCCATTTGAACTGACAGGATGAACTATGGGGTGGGATTTGCTTGGGACACTTTTAACCTATTGATCTGAGTGGGAAACCCTCAGATCCTGTCTATTATGCCTGCTATCAGCTTCTCCTAATAAAAGTTCCTTTTGGAAGAAACTGCTTCCACGAATTCTGCTTTCTTGGGATGAGGTTTTGAAGTGGGCCCTGATACATTCTTGATTTTATATTAGGAACTATCATCTCCCTGTCTTTTTTGCCACTTGAGAAAAACCTAAAAAAATGCTGCACAAAGAATCCAAGATGGTCAAAAAAGAGAAAAGTAAAGCCCTCTTCAGTGAGGTTGGCACACTGAAAGGAATCAGCTGCTACAAATGTAGCTTCCAAGTATTGAGTTAAATCTTCCAAACTCCTTACAATGAACATACTTGTATTTATGGAGCTCCAGAAATAGAAGATGTAATAGATCTATTATTTTAAATGATAATTATTTAAGAAAGAGGGAGATCAATACCTTGGATTGCACTTTAGAGGAACAATCTATTGGGATCCTAATATTTGAAAAAAATGTATGTGTGCTCAGAATTCAAAAATTATATATAATAAAGCCCTTTTCGAAAGGAAATTGTGGTCTGATTGTGGTAAATTCTGAGGTTATAAAGAAATACTATTTTCATTCTTTATGCTTATTCTATTTTACCTTTTTTCTAAATTCTGTTTTTCAATGCAATCTTGTTAATTTTCTGTATATTATATTCTGTATCGTGATATGGCCTAATGACTAATCAAGAGGAAATGTTCTAATATGTGCATGAGGAAAAAGTTGGATTAATTAAAAGCTAAAAATTGGGACTTCATAGGATGCCAAATATAACACAGAGTTCTTCATTGTTTTTTCAGGTCAGTGGGAGAATTGCTTCAGAAGCTCTGAGTGATAAAATTCAATTCCCTTTTTTCCATCTGATGCTCCCCAAAGAAGGGTTCCAGTACCCAGGAATTGTCCAAATTCTCCTCCATTTTGGATGGACTCTGATTGGTCTCTTTGCTCCAGACACTGAGAAGGGAGAGAATTTCATGAGGACTTTTACTCCCATGCTTGTCAAGAATAGAATTTGTGTTGTTATATCACAACTATTCTCAAAGACTGGACATACCCCATTCCTCAGGGATGCCCTCTCTAAGTGGAGACAAGTCAACATCTTTGTTCACTTCATAGAATTTGATTCCCTTTTGGACAGAATTCTTCCCTTCCATTCAGCACTTGAAGGTTTGCCAGGACCCATTGAAGGGAAAGTCTGGATCATGACGATGGTTGGAGGATATTTTATGAAAAAGGAGAGGTGTCTCAAGCATGTTCATAGTATTTGGAGCTTTCCCTTTCAGTGGAAAAAGAGTTGGAAAAACGATAATGCCTATAGATCACTTTTCTTTGTGGAACCTGAATTTCAAGCTGAGTATTTTCACTGTTCTGTTTCAAAACATACCATTTCTGTCAAAGGCCGGAGAAGATGCACCCAGAAAGCACCACTGGAGATCCAAGAGAAAAAGAATAGGATAAAGATCCCAAATCCAGCCATTACTTATAGCATCATTAAGATTCTGGTCCATGCCTTAAGTGCTGCATCCAAACCCCAGGGGAGAAGAAAGAAGGGTGAAGAGAAGTTGGGGGCTCCAAGGCTGCAGCCATGGAAGGTATGGGGTCCCAACAATGATCTATCAAACAAACTTTTCAGGGTCTTTTGTGCTCTCTGGGCTTGGTGGTTTAAGATCTTAAGCTTCTGTACAGCATATTCTACTTATCAGAAGAGTGCTGCACCCTCCCTTCAACAACCAAGACCTTTTATATATTCGAAAAAAAACTTCCCAGACTTTTTCTGATTTTATGCTCCTGTAAACTTGGACAAGAAACAACGGTTGGAAACTGTATCAAAGAGAGAAGCAACCTGGAAAAGGAGAAACTTCCTAACATTGAGGACAATTAATCAGTGAAACACCTTGCCTTCAGAAATCGTGGGCACTCCATTATGGGAGATTTCTAAGAAGAGACTAGAAAGTCACTTGTCTGAGATGGTATAGGTTCTCTGGCTTGAGCAGAGGGCTGGACTAGAAGACCTCCAAGGTCCCTTCCAGCTTCTATTCTATTCTATTCTATTCTATTCTATTCTATTCTATTCTATTCTATTCTATTCTATTCTATTCTATTCTATTCTATTCTATTCTATTCTATTCTATTTCTATTCTATTCTATTCTATTCTATTCTATTCCTTATTCTATTCTATTCTATTCTATTCTATTCTATTCTATTCTATTCCTTATTCTATTCTATTCTATTCTATTCTATTCTGTTCTGTTCTGTTCTGTTCTGTTCTGTTCTGTTCTGTTCTGTTCTGTTCCAACATGGCTCTTCTGCTTCATTTCTTTCCTCAAGGCTTAAAGCAGCTCCTTTGATCTTTTCCTCCCCTTCTTTGTCCGTGACTAAAGCTGATGAAATTTTTGTCCTTGACTAAATTTTGTGTAGTGTCTTCTCCAAGTGTGTTGCCTGCAAAAGGACCTGGTATTATTACACTGGATCATTAATGACATTATCAACAAATTAATAATTATCATAACATTAACTTATTACTACTACTTTATTATAATCAGTAACCATTCTACGCATAGTGTCACCAACCTAGAATGGCACTGTAATTCTTTACATATATACAATCGTGTATTAAGTCCTGGATGCTAACAATTAGTTAGTTTCTTATTGAATTTTACGCATGCACTTCTCTCTAACACAAAATCATATTTTTATTTTCTGGAAGCTGAAAGGCCCTGCCTCAGCTGAATCTCTCAGGAAAAGCAGAACTCTTGAAACTGGCATCGTTTCAAAAGGAACTTTTATTGAGAGTCAATGACAGCAAGAGAAGACAGGCAGAATCTGAAGTTCTCCAGTGAAATTGTTAGGCTAAACACCATTGTTCAAAACCCCTCCTGACTGCCCAGTCTATAGGAGCCAATCCAGAGGTGCAAAGGGGTTGTGAGAACTCCAGAGGGAAACTGGGGTAAGATGTTCCCAGGCATCTCTTCCTTGGTGAGGTGAGGCAGATGACCTCAGGCAGCAGAACTGACGCAAGAAAGCAAAGCTAAACACATCACAGGAGAGCTCCAAAGGTCCCCCCTCCCATCAGGGTGGCAGCAGCCTGACAAGGATTTACAGGGACCTGAGAGGAAGTTGGGAATTTTGAAAGGAGACCAAAATAAGTTTCTCCAAGTGTTATTGTAATTTTTCCATTACAAAACCATAATTTATCTATTTCCTTTTTTAATGAAAATATAGAAAAAAGCAATGACCAAGGTCTAATTGTTTTCATAACTCCCCAATTTCATGAGTAATATTAATATTTGTGTACAATTTTTGAGACAGTTGTATCCACTTAATTATCTCATACCATCCAGCACTCAATAGAATAGATCCCCATTCATCATATCAGGAAGCTTTTTGCTAATTCTTTCCTAAAAAACAACTTATACCAGCAGCATTTTACACAATCTGTTAAGGAAGTATAACAATATGTGTGAATGAGTTTGGAGGACCAGAGAAAGTGATGCAGGGAAGGATCAGATGGGGCAATCCAGAGCTGCATAATAGGCAGATAAATAAACTCAGAAAAAGTCCTCCCTAAATTTTTTGACTGTCAAAAGAGATGGTGAAAGATTTGTGCTTCCACACTGCAAGATTTTGTTAATGTAGCCTTACAATAAAGTGGAATTATTTCATCTGGTCATTTTTCCTATCTCCTCTACCTGAATGAAGATTAGCCTTACAATTTTCTTTTTAACAAATCCTTGCTTTCTTATAATCACCCTATTGTTTGCAAGGAGTTTATGAATATTCTCATTATTTGTGTATTTTGTTTACTTGAAAGCTGACCTTTGCTAGATTTTTAAATATGATTGACAATTTTTGTCAATTACATTTTGTCAATATGCATTTTATCATTATACTATATGATTTAGAAATATTGCTGAATCTTTGTACTTCAGTTTTGAAGATAATGGTAATACTTGTTCTCCCAACTCACAATATTTGCAAGTCAAACAACTATAGAAGAAAGATTCAAATGTAAAAAGTGATAAGAGAAAAGAAACCAAGATTTCTGCTTTTAAATTCCTGGATGTTTCCATTCTAGTTCCATCCATTTCTAAAGAAGAGGGAATTGTACAATCTTTCCCTGCTGAAAGTCTACTTGGATCAGAATGGAGACGTAGCAGCAGACCTGCAGATCTTGAGTAGGGTGGTTCTCCCAAAGGAGGATCCCATCAACAAGCAATTGGGGAGTTTTGAAAGACAAAGACTTACAATCAATCAACATGCTTTGTCACAGTTAAAGTTGCTCAACAAGGTGGGGAAAATAATGATGTCTTCTTTTTTTCCAAAGCTGTTTCAAGTGGGCTATACCCAGTCAAAAAAAGTGGTTAACCTTCACTGAGAATTGAATGTGTGGAGTAAAACCTCTATAATTTTCTTAGGCAGATAAGCATGCTTCAGTTCTGGTGTGTGTGTGTGTGTGTGTGTGTGTGTGTCTTGGCGTATTCGGGTCTTTTCCCATGTAGGATTGAGGGTGTCTTGGCAACATTTCGACGAGGTCCCACTCGTCATTTTCAGGCTGGTGTCTTTGGTTTTGTGCTTGTGCAAGTGAAGCGTGATCGGAGCTGCCGTCTCTCAATCCTACATGGGAAAAAGACCCGAACCTGGGCTGATTATATATTAGGCAGTTGTTTTAACTTCCTAAGCCACAGGTTCTTTCTCTCTTTTATTAGCTGCCTAATAATCAGCCCAGGTTCGAATCTCACATAAAGGGTATGACTGACTGATGAGAACATAAGAAGTTCGAAATGATCATCTCAGCCTCCCAAATTCTTTACTAGCAATTTGAATAATTTACACACACACACACACACACACACACACACACACACACATATATATATATATATATATATATATATATATATATATATATATATATATATATATATATATATATATTAAATGTTTGTTAAGTATTTAGAATGCACTTGCTTAAGTCCCAAACACGGGACAAATCTTATTTCCTGTTTCAGCCTAACCCAAGGCCATCCACAGGCAGTAGCCACAGCAGCGGCAGCTCATATTTGTGTAAATTTTTTGGCTTGCTAACAAAGAATAATGGGAGACAGATATGATCATTTCAAATAAGTTTGAAATGATCATATCTGTCACCCTTTATTCTTTGTTAGCAAGCCAAAAAATTTACACACACACACACAAACACACACACACGCACAAACATATATATGATTCATATATGTATATGATTCCCCTTAATCCTCAAAAGACATTTTTTAAGTTCCGTCTTTACAAATCCCCACCACCAAAAGAGTCTAATCTAGGTCTTTAAATCTAACTCTCGCCTTCTTTTTGTGCCAATCAGATTTCCATCTTAGTGCTTTTAAGTTCTCCAATGTGTCTCCCTTTCTTCTTCCACCTCTTATTTGAATCCACAGAGAGCATCCAAATGACAGTTTTGCCAAGCTAATCTCCCCTTTATAATCAATGAAGTATTGCTTTAATAGCTCAGTTTTTGATGTTTGCTGTGATATGATTGTCATAAATTCAGTCTGGTCTTTATCTTGTTCCATTTCCATCTGTGGTAGGTAGTACGTAGTAGCTAATGTTGTTATCATTTGATTGGGTGAATCCTAAACATACTGTATTTGGAGGCCTTTGATCTCTTAATGTTGCTTTCTTTGGGTATTGTTTTTTGAATTGTAAGTTTTGTAGTTAAAGTTGGAATTTGGACTTCAAGGTTCTCTGTAGACTGTGTTTATTGCTCTTTGAAGTCTCCTATTTTAGTATTGATTTCCACTTCTGCTTGTTTTTGGGTTGTCAGTTCATCATTTAAGGTCAAAGTTTGGTTTGGTGGCTTTGAGTTGTCAGGTTTATCATGCAATTTGGCTTTAATTTGTTCGATTATAGCCAAAATTGTATCTAAAATTAATTTGTAATTAAGTGGTGGGATATAATCATCAATTTCATGGAGGTCATCTATTCCAACCCCCTGCTCAGGCAGGAAACCTTATACCATTTCAGGCAAGTGGCTGTCCAGTCTCTTCTTTAAAACTTACAGTGTTGGAGCATCTACCACCTCTGGAGGCAGGTTGTTCCACTGGTTAATTGTTCTAACTGTCAGGAAGTTTCTCCTTAGTTCTAGGTTTCTTCTCTCCTTGACTAGTTTCCATCCGTTGCTTCTTGTCCTGCTTTCAGGTGCTTTGGAAAATAGCTTGACTCCCTCTTCTTTGGGGCAGCCCCTGAGATATTGGAACACTGCTATCATGTCACCCCTCACCCTTCTCTTCATTAGACTACACATACCCAATTCCAGCAACCGTTCCCTATATGTTTTAGCCTCCAGTCCCCAGATCATCTTTGTTGCTCTTCTCTGTACTCTTTCTAGAGTCTTGACATCTTTTTTACATTGTGGTGACCAAAACTGGATGCAGTATTCCAGGTGTGGCCTTACCAAGGCATTGTAAAGTGGTATTAGTACTTCACGTGATCTTGATTCTATCCCTCTGTTAATGCAGCCTTGCACTGTGTTGGCTTTTTTGGCAGCTGCAGCACACTGCTGGATCATATTGAAGTGATTGTCTACTAGGACTGAGAGATCCCTCTCACAGTTACTACTATTGAGCAAGGTACCACCTATACTATACCTGTGCATTTGATTTTTCCTGCCTAAATGTAAAACCTTACTTTTTTCACCATTGAATTTCATTTTGTTAGATAGCGCCCAGTGTTTGATTCTGTCCATATCCTCATGTATTTTAAGCCTATCTTCTGGAGTATTGGCTATTCCTGCCAGCTTGGTGTCGTATGCAAATTTGATGAGTTCCCCATCTATCCCCTCATTCAAATCATTAATGAAGATATTGAAGAGCACTGGGCCCAGAACAGAGCCCTGGGGCACCCCACTACACACTTCCTTCCATGTAGATGCGGTTCCATTGAGGACCACACACTGTGTACGGCTTGTCAGCCAGCTACGAATCTACCTGGTGGTGATGCTATCTAACCCACATTTTTCTATCTTATCAAGTAGTTGGTTGTGATCTACTTTATCAAATGCCTTACTGAAGTCCAAGTAAATTATATCTACAGCATTTCTCTGGTCCACTAATTTTGTCACTTGGTCAAAGAATGCAATCAGATTTGTCTGGCATGATCTGTTTTTGACAATCCCATGTTGACTTCTAGTGATGACTTTGTTTGCATCAAGGTGTTCGTTGATTTGTTGTTTGATTATCTTTTCCAGAATCTTCCCAGGTATTGAGGTCAGGCTGATAGGCCTGTAGTTTCCTGGATCTATTTTTTCCTTTTTTGAAGATGGGAACTACATCAGCTCTCTTCCAGTTCTCTGGTAGTTCCCTAGTGCTCCAGGATCTTTGAAAAATATAGTTCAGTGGTTCTGAGATCACGTCTGCCAGTTCCTTTAGAACTTTGGGGTGTAATCCATCTGGTCCTGGTGATTTGAACTCATCTAGGCTGCACAGGTGCTCACTTACCATTTTCTTGCCTATCTTAACTTGCGTTTCTATTCTGTTTTTTATGGCACTGGTTTTGGTAGGTTGGACTGTTTTTTCCCTTTGTGTAAAGACAGATGCAAAAAAATAAGTTAAATAGTTCTGCTTTCTCCTTGTTGCTTGTCACCTTCTTGCCACTTTCCCCCACTAATGGACCAATCATTTCCTTAACCTTTTTCTTGTTTTTTATATGTTGAAAGAATCTTTTTTTGTTATTTTTGACTTTGGTCGCAAGCCTTAGTTCATTTTGAGCCTTAGCTTCCCTCACTTCATCTTTGCAGGCACGGGCTATTTGCTGATATTCTGCCTTAGTTATGTGCCCCTCTTTCCATTTCTTATACTTGTCCTTTTTATCTTCCAATTTATCAGAGAGTTCTTTATGCAGCCATGCTGGTTTCTTTTGAGAGCTGTTATTTTTTTTCTTTGTTGGTATTGTGCTAGACTGGGCTTTTATTATCTCACTTTTCAAAATTTCCCAAGCTTCTTGAGTTTTTTTTCCCTTTTAGGATTCTCATCCATGGAATTCTTCCCAAGGTCTCTCTAAGTTTATTGAAATTAGCTCTTTTAAAGTCCAAGACTCTAGTTTGGCTGTGTTCTATTGCTTGTGCTTCCATAATGTTGAATTCCAAAATTGCATTATCTCTTCCTCCCAAGGTTCCTGTGGCTTAGGTCTAATATTTACTTACATAGTTCAAGATAAAATTGTTCTTGGTTATCATTAGGTGCATATATTCCAATCATTAATATCTGCTTTTGGTCCATCATAATTTCAACCATTAGAATTCCCCTCTTCATCCACATAGATTTGTTTGGGACTCATCTTTTCTTTAATGTAAAAGGCTATTCCTGTTTTCTTTTTGAGATGCCAATGCGAAGTAGAGTTCGCCAATTTTTTGTTGCTCTAAAATTTTGATATGTTGCCTCTTATTATGCATTTCTTGAAGACAAATTATGTCCATTTTTAATTTTTGAAAGTATGTAAAAATTTTCTCCCTTTGGAGGGGGAATTTAAGACATTGATATTTATTGATAAGATCCCAGTCTCCTCCATCCTTTTCAATTATATCTAGTTCTTACTCTTCTAGTTGAATTCTTTGTTGATTTTCTACAATCAGCCAACTTGGGCAAACAGCCAAGTTTCAATCTGATCAATATGATAGCTTTCACACAGAACGCCCAGTGCTATAGAGACAAAAACTTTCCCAATGTTTTATGCCAGAAACAGCCTTGTAATAAAATAACATTTTCACTTAGCTGGGAACTTAAACCGCCATTTGTAGGAATAACTTGGGAAGTCTATCACTCTTCATTTCATTAACTTTGCACCAGTAGTTATATGCTCTAAAACTGCTGCTTGTAAATCAGGAGGGGGGGGGAATAAAAAGAAAAAATTCCACCCCCTCCCGAAAACTAAGGGCTTCACTTTCAAGGGCTGGAAGAGTGCTATCCACTAAGGGTCCTAGCTTGTAAAGAGAGTAAAAGGAATTTTTTCACCCAGCTCAGCTGTTTGTTTTTCAGTTAAAGTTCTTTTTCTCTGTTGAACAGCTGACAATGGTGGATCACATGAATGTGGTCCGCCTTTCTTCCTGCTGGTACCAGGGGCTCCGTTGGGACCAGTGGTCCAGCTACCGCTGAACTGCGATCCTCAAACATTCGCCCTTTGGGGCCTGCCTCTATGGGTTGGCATTCAGTCCATTCAGACCCACCAGCTGTAGAATTTGGACCTGGGGAAGAGAGAAACATTTCCCCGAGGCTGCCTTTAGTGACGTCCCCGGAAACACTCCAACCAAGGCTTCTCTTCTGAAGCTATCATGCTGAATCCTATTGTAAGCTGATCCAAAATGAGATATGGGGTGATTATTATTTAGGACAGAAATCATTGCCATTTAGTGTCCTTTCAGCAGTCTAGTATCACCATAAAACTGGTGAGATAGGGCCTCATATGCTGGAGAGTTTGGTGTTAATAGCTTCAGGTTTATTAGTTTTTTGCCTTCAAATATCAAAGATGAAGGCAATTCTGTTGACCAGTCCCAGAGTTCAGATTTGGACTGAATCCAATGAAATGGAATCAAGACTGAATGGAGGTCCTTTTGGTCCAATAGTTAAATAAGCCTCATCTTGCCTTGATTGGAGTCATGGGTCTCCCAAAATTGCAGGCTCATACTCTGGGATGTTTTTGATCAGCTGAGCACAAGCTTCTAGCTGCCTCTTTCTAAGCCCATTGGGATAGTGGAATTTAGGAAGGGGGTCCAAGACATTCAGTTCACATGAAATAATAATGACTGGTGTGATGTAAGCTCATTTATGCATTGATTCAGTGATGGGATTCAGCCAGTTTGCACCACTAATGTAGCTAATGTAGCTAATTTTTTTTTTGCCAGGCTCAGAATGGACTTCCGGAAGGGGTGTTCACATATTTGAATTCCACCAGTGGATTGATTGATTAAATTTATTTGCTACCCATCTCACCATGATCATGGCTTGAAAATTGAAGTACTGAAATATGACTTTGGTGAAAAAGAAATCCTGATAGCAGAAGTAAAAATGGGTAGTTTTGAAGGAAATATTACTTAGATTTGGGCATTGGCTTGTAAGAGTACACTTCATCTGAAAATCCCTTGAATAGAACTGTTTACCTTGATTGTTAGCTGCCTTAGGACACACTGAGAGGCTACAAATCAAATTGATAATAAATATAAGTATGTTTTTCCGCATCACATTGTGTCACCTAATTGTATTCTCTCAACAGAAAGGACCTTGTGTTGAATATTCCTTTCACACGTGAGGCTCACACTCATGACCCATGTGGTGCACCAAAAGATGCCTGACTCACCCTTTATGAAGGACACGTTCTCATGATGTCACCTCCATCTCACCTCACTACAGTTTTAGAAACTAGTCAGTCAATTTTAGTTTTAGTTCACCAGCATGGTTGCCATATAAATTGAACAAATACATATACAAATAAAGAACATGTTTAAGGTCGGCAGCCTTTACTTGTAAGGAAATTTCCCTTTTTATGTTAACACTTTGGGACTGCTTTCAAAAGGAAGCAGCTTTGCAATGTTTTATGTACGTCAAAAGAAACCTTTCTGGATCCTACTTGTCAAAAGTTTGTTTCTTCCTCACAGTTTTATTCGAGTTTAATCAATCCAATGAAATGAAAATGTAATATATATATTACTATAAAGTTCACTCTAAAATTTAGTATTTATGGATATTTTAAAATCAAGTATTTATGAAGAATGGAGGAATGCATGTTAATTCCACTACGAGGAGGAACCCACCGGTTGCCACTTAATGGTTAATGTTTTTCTCAGTTTTATCCCTCCAGACTTTGTTAAGTAGAAAGGTACTTTTTTTGTAATCTGATAAGTCAGAAGAAAAAGAGAGGAACTGAATGAAGCATCTTCCTGCAATTGTATCTCCTGCAAACATTTGGAAGCGGTCATAGATTTCATATTTGCCTATGCAAAGTCCAGAGACAACTTGACTGATGTTCATGTCTAACTCCATCTTGCATGGATGGTGAGTCCTGACGTCTTTTCTTCAGCATTTCTTCTTTTTCTGTTTAGTCTTTGCCTCAGTCAAAATGTGTGGAAAAATGCCATCCTGGATTTGTCAAGCAGGCTCGAGAAGGAGAGCCAGTTTGCTGCTACAACTGCATTCCTTGTCCAGAGGGGACCATCTCCACTCAGGAAGGTGGGTGACATCATAGGGAAACTTTGATGAAGTTGCATATTAAATACACATGTAAGTTTGATTTTTTTAGTTCTTAATTTTAATAGTGTTCAATTTCTTCCCTAAATGGGATTTATACAAAAAATATCTCAAATGTTGAGGTAGAATGAAGGATGTTGTGGATGGCATAGAAAATCTCTCTTTTATTTGCCAGTTTGGATGTGTCCTTCCACATTTATCTTTGTTAGGAACATATGACTTCTCTGTAACTTGAGAAATGATTTTACATCTGTTGAAAGAAAAATCTTCATCAGGGTCCAGTCCAAGCTGGGAATAAACAATGGAAATTGCTTTAGAAAGAACGTTGAAGTCTATTGAAGAGAAGAGCCAGACAGAAGCGTGGCTCTGGGAAAACTGACCACATGTTTTTGGAAGTGGTGGGTTTTTATACCTTCTGGGGCTTTTTATGTTGTTTCCTGTTCCTGTTTGAGGATTTGTATTTCCTTTGTCATGCACTTTGTATGTTGGCTTCAAGAAGCAAATGAAAATCAAACAGAGGATTCACCACAAAATCTTTGTGGATATTTCCTTCCCACCATTTCTTATCTTTCCCATTTTCTTTGTTCTTAAATAGTGAGATACAAACAGTTACAACAGGAACAAAAAAAGAATATAGTCCTAGTTCTGAAAGGGGAAAAAAATTACATGCTCTGTTGGGATGAAAAAGAACAGAAAGGGGGGGGGGGAGGAGAACTAATAAAAGATCAATCTACTTACCATCCATTGATACCAATGTTGAGTTTATTCTCTCTTTAAAATTATTTGCCAAATCTAGAGAGTATGGAAATATATCACTTCATCTTCTCATTTCTACAGTGTAAAAAGACTTTGCAGACAAAGTTTTTGTTTTATGAATTCCTTCATGAATTAATTTTCCTTAAGGTCAACATGCTACCTACCATGCAAGCAGCACACAGGGCCCTGTTTCCAGGAGATCTCCAGGGTTGTTGAAAGAGTCATATTTTAAGGGATTTTTAAAAAGGCCTCATAGTTTGGAGATACTGTGAATTTCTGTGCTCTAATGATTATTTTTGCTGAAATTCACCTTTCAAAACCGTACATGAGAAAGGACCAGGGTATCTGCAGGGCTTCCTCTCCTTGAGGATACCTGCTTGTCCCACCAGAGCAGATAATAATTGGCATTCAAAAAGGTCTGTTCCCTAAAAGATTCCCACTTGATGGGTCCTCAGATGCCTGCTTTTTCTGGTGCAGCTCCTTCCCCATTGGACCCACTCCCCCTTGAAATTCAATAGGCCCCCATTTTCTTAAACATGTGGAGACTTGCTACTTCTCCCAACCATTTGGGATAAAGTAAGATCAGTGCAAGATAAAAATCTGGTGGATTACCTCAGAGAAGGGAGGTTGCGGCACCATTATTTCTTCTTCTTTTTTCTTTTGTTGTTCTTGGTTTTAATAGTTATATATATTGGGGAAATTTGTTGCTGGAGTGTGAGAATATACCATCATTAAGACTTTCTTGTATCTCGGTATCACCTAATCCAAAGGTTTTCTTGAAATTTTAAAGAATATGAAAGAAATATTACTTTGTTTTCTCAGATACTGACAAATGCACCAAGTGCCCAGATGATCAATATCCAGCCAAGAACCGAGTCCGATGTATCCCCAAAAGAATAAGCTTCCTGTCCTATGAAGAGCATCTGAGCATCATCCTCATCTCCTTTGCCCTACTCTTGTCCCTAACCACAGGCCTTGTTTTAATCATATTCATTCAAAACCTAGAAACTCCCATTGTTAAAGCCAACAACCGGGACCTCTCCTTCATCCTCCTGATCTCCCTCCTGCTTTGCTTTTTGTCCTCCTTTCTCTTCATTGGCCGACCAAGAAAAGTCACCTGTCTTCTCCGACAAACAATGTTCAGCATTGTCTTCTCAGTAGCTGTGTCTTCTGTGTTGGCCAAAACTATCATGGTGGTGATGGTCTTCCTGGCCTCAAAACCAGGGACTAGGATGAGAAGATGGTTAGGGAAGAGCTTGGCCAACTCCATCATCCTTTCTTGTTCAGTTATCCAAATTTTCATTTGTATCATGTGGCTGGGAGTTTCTCCCCCATTTCCTGACTCTGATCTTCATTCCCAGCCTGGAGAGATCATTCTTCAATGCAATGAAGGATCTCTCACCATGTTTTATGTTGTCCTTGGCTACATGGGTTTCCTTGCTGCCATTTGCTTCACTGTGGCTTTCCTGGCCAGAAATCTGCCTGGAGCTTTCAATGAAGCCAAACTGATCACCTTCAGCATGCTTTTGTTCTGCAGTGTATGGGTCTCCTTCCTCCCCGCCTACCTGAGCGCCAAAGGAAAATACATGGTGGCTGTGCAGGTCTTCTCTATCTTGGCCTCCAGTGGTGGACTGTTGGGCTGTATCTTCTTCCCCAAGTGCTACATGATCATCCTGAGACCAGATCTAAACACCAAGGAACATCTAGTGATAAAAGTAGGGAACTGATAATGAAATTGTTTCTTGGGTTCTTAAAATTTAATTATTGATTGCATTTGTTTTTGGTTTATATGTTTAGTTTGCCTGTTTGACTATTAAGGTTATTTAAAATCCAAGGAAATAAAGAAGTTAGATTAATAAAATTCATTTATTAATTATCAAATAATAAAATAATAAAATAAATTAATAATTAATGCATTTTTAAACTGTTGCTAGCCCTCCTTTTCCTCAGCATGCAGGTTAACCAATATTCGGATTAAGCAACCCTTTAAGAAAAAACACATAGGAACATTATCCTGAGCTTTGGACTGCTTTAAGCTTGGTAGGTATCTTAAAACTTAGTTAGGAGGTTATCAACTTCATCTCCTTCATGATTCTTTCTGAATTGGTATGTCAATTACTCCAAGGTCTGTGTCAATATTCTGGTTGATGATCCCAACAAAGGAAACACCTATGAGAAATTCCAATCTCTTAATGTAAATCTTTATTGACTACATCGTTTTGGCACGTATGAAAGCAGAAGAAGAACCCCACCCAAGCCCTACATAGTGAAAGCATAGTATTCTCTCTCCTCCCTCTGGATCAGGGGGCCAATTGAATGCAGCAGAATTGTTTTGAGAAAGTATCTCTGGGTTTGGCCAGACACCTGGTAAATGTTCTGAATAATAATAATAATAATAATAATAATAATAATAATAATAATAATAATAATAATAATAATAATAATAATAATAATAATAATCATCATCATCATCATCATCATCATCATCATCATCATCCCCTTCATGGATTACTGCCTTGTCATGGCGAAGGGGCTTGCATAATTCAATGAAGCTATGAGCTATGCTGTGCAGGGTGGTGGCAATCATTTTCGCGCCAATTGCAGATTTGTTCAGCCACGTGTAGAGCTTGTGGAAGGAACAGTCCACATCGCAGTGGTTTGCAGAGCTCGCCAGAGAGACTTGCCACCCAAACACCAGTCGGAAGAACTGACTAGGAGAGGTACTGGGGCCCAGGGTCCAGTTAGTGTGGGGTTCTTCAGAAACCGTAGAAGCATATGCTGCACCGTGGCTCAACGCCCCTTCAAACCCAAACGTAAGCTCATGGTAGAGCTACAAGGAGTGTTGTGACTCAGGGTCAGCCTGTGGGTCCGGCAGCCGGCTTGGATGATTCGGATGACTCAGACGAGGGGGAGGAGGAGGGTGTTGAAGACGATCGTGCTGATGATGGCTTGGAGGCTTCGCAGAGCCCTCAGCCAGGCCCCTCTTCTCAGCTGCGCGAGCCCGACAGTGCAGATGAAGAGGACCCACAGCTGGCCCTGTTTAAGGACGCCCGACGCAGGAGGCAGACCCGTAGAAGCAAGCAGAGAAAGGCTGTGGGACTCCTCGGAAGGAGGCATAGGGAGGCCACGCCCTGAACTCTAATAAAGGGAGTGTTTGGGGAAGGGCTGGTTGCTGAAAGCAACCGTTCCGTTTGAGGATCAAAGTTCCGGTATCTTGTTTCATGTTCTGTTGTTTTGCTTGTGAATTAAACTTGGCAGACGCTTTCCAGCCTCAGACACTCTCCAGTCTCTACTGTTTGTACAGGGGTTGCCTTTTTGCAAGGCCGGTAGCAGGCTGGTTCAGAACAAGGAGTTCCATGTAAGATAGAATTGGACTCTGGCTCTGCATTCTCAATCATTTCTCAAGACACTTTTAACTTTGTGTGTAGGTGCAGTAACAATTGGGCCAAACTAAAACCCTCAGATATAATACTAACAGATTTTCAAAATGCTCACGTTAAAGTTAAGGGAGAAGCCACCTTGTTGGTCAAGTTTAAAGGGTTTTGGGGGCACCTGGATGTAATAGTAGTAGGGGGCCAGAGAATGAGTCTCATTGGACGCGATTGGTTTGATGCCTTAGGTATTCAGATTACTGGCATAAACTGGACACAAACTGCAGACCTCACGTCAGTGTGCGAGGAATGCATGGATGTTTTTTATTCAACCATAGGGACATACACAGGCCTGCCTATTTCATTTAAGCTAGATCCCAACGTAGTTCCAATCAGGGTTAAGCTTCGTAGGGTCCCCTTTGCCTTAAAACATAAAATTGATTCTGAAATTGATAAGCTTGTAGATCAGGGCGTGCTACAGCCTGTGGATGGTGGGGAGTGGGAAACTCCATGACTATTTATATGGCAGGGATTTCACGGTCTACACTGACCACAAACCTCTGTTGGGACTGTTTACAATGGACAAACAAACCCCCCACATACTATCTCCAAGAATGTTGAGATGGTCTATTTTCCTATCTGCATACAATTTTAAATTAATCCACAAACAGGGCAAGGAACTGGGCCATGCTGATGGCCTCAGCAGACTACCACTGTCACTAATGGATCCAGATCCAGCTGCTGCTGCTAGAATATTGTCCATACAGGACATTCCTGAGTTTCCCCTTCATGCAGGGGACATTGCTGCTGAAACTGCCACAGATAAAATACTTAGCAGAGTGTTGTCATGGATATACATGGGCTGGTTGGAAAAAAAGTCCAGGCTCAGAATTTCAGAGCTATTTTGTCATGAGGCATGAGTTATCTGCCCATAATGGGTGCATTTTATGGGGAAACAGAGTCATAATTCCCACTTGCCTAAGAGACAGGGTTTTACAATCATTACATGAAGGCCATCCAGACATTGTCAGAATGAAAGCTTTAGCTAGAAGCTACTTCTGGTGGCCTGGCCTTGATAAGGACATCAAGGCTCAACTCCATGGTTGTTATACATGCCAGCAAGCTAGGCCTGAAATGCCACAGGCTCCAGTTCACAGGTGGGAGGAAATGCACACTCCCTGGTCTAGGGTTCACATAGACTATGCTGGGCCCTTTCAGGGACAACTCTTCCTTATAGTAGTGGATAGCCATTCAAAATGGCTGGAAGTAATTCCAGTTCCTAACATGACTACTGCTAGTACCATCCAGGTGCTGAGAAAACTCTTTGCCACACATGGGTTGCCTGATGTCTTAGTTTCAGACAATGGGGCCCAATTGACTGCTGTTGAATTTCAGTCCTTCCTTAGAGCTGATCTCATCAGACATGCAACGTCTGTGCCTTTTCATCCATCTTCTAATGGTCAAGCTAAATGCATGGTGAGGACAATGAAGGGGGCACTCAAGCACATTGTCACAGGTGACTGGCATCACAGATTGGCAGTTTTTTTTACTCTGCCAGTATTCTACGCCCTGCACTACCACAGGCAAAAGTCCTGCAAAACTACATTGGGGGAGGCATTTGATCACTAAACTGGACAGGTTGTATCCAGATAGAGTGGCAACAGAAGCCTCTCAACCAAAACCCCTGAGGTGACTGCACATGGGCAATTGGATTTGGGCCAGGAACTATGGGCATGGGAATCTGTGGGGTCCTGGTCAAATTACCAAGGCATCCGGACCCCTGTCTTATGAAGTGGGGTTGGAGAGAGGGCGAGTTGTGAGATGACACATTGATCAGCTCAGGAAACGGTTTCCAGAATGGACACTAAGTGAGGACTGCATCATAAGTCCCTCCCAAGATCCTCACACTTGTGGCCAAGCCAGCCCTCACATGGACTACCTGGACTTTTCCTTCTTAACTGAGATGGAGCCAGAGGGAGAACTGGGGAGCTCTGGAGTGCAACATCATCATCATCATCATCATCATCATGATCATCATCATGATCATGATCATGATCATCATCATCATCATTATTATTATTATTATTATTATTATTATTATTATTATTATTATTATTATTATTATTAGACTGGAATCTAATAAGGCATCTGCCGAGCTGTGAGCTGAGGAGGCAGGTGGGGACCCCAGTGCTGCCTGGAACCTCTCATATTGAGAGCATGGTTGCTGGGTCAATCATCAGTAAGTGAGTTTAAACATTTTTGGGATAAATATATGTCCATCATCTGATTTTTTAAAAAATGAAATAAAATAATAAATAAATATGAAAACAAAAAAACTCAAAGGCCAGACTGGATGGAGCACTAGGTCTTTTTCTGCCAACAATTTCCATCTGTTTCTATCTTTTTATCCCATATTCATGGGGTTGCTCTTGAAAACCACCTGGAATTTAAAAATGGTCCAGAATGCAAAGGCGCACACAATTTTCTGTTTCCTTGAGTTCTTCTGTAAAGGTAAAGGTAAAGGTTCCCCCGCACATGCATGCTAGTCGTTTCCGACTCTAGGGGCTGGTGCTCATCTCCGTTTCAAAGCCGAAGAGCCAGCGCTTGTCCGAGGATGTCTCCGTGGTCATGTGGCCGGCATGACTAGACGCCAAAGGTGCACGGAACGCTGTTACCTTCCCACCGCAGTGGTCCCTATTTTTCTACTTGCGTTTTTACGTGCTTTCGAACTTCTAGGTTGGCAGAAGCTGGGACGAGTAACAGGCGCTCACTCTGTTATGCGGCACTGGGGAATTGACCCACCAAATTGCCAACCTTCTGATCGACAAGCTCAGCGTCTTAACCCACACCACTACTATGCAAGGTCCATAGAATCCCAGTTCCTTCCCAAGTGCAATAAAGATCAACATTCAAACCATACATGAGACAGAACCAAGGTATCTGCAGGGCTTCCTCTCCTTGAGGATATCTGCATCTCCCACCAAAGCAGATATAATCAGCATGGAAAAAAGGAATTTTCCCTAAAAATTCCCACTTCATGGATCCTCAGCAGCTGCTGCAACTCCTGCCCCATTGGACCTGTTCCCCCTTGAAATTGAATAGGCCCTCATCCTCTTAAACTTTTGGAGACTTGCTACTTCTCCCAACCATTTGGGATAATGTAAGGTGAGTGCAAGATAAGAATCTCATGGATTAGAGAAGGGAAGAAGAAGAAGAAGAAGAAGAAGAAGAAGAAGAAGAAGAAGAAGAAGAAGAAGAAGAAGAAGAAGAAGAAGAAGAAGAAGAAGAAGAAGAAGAAGTAGTTGGGACCTTGGAGGTCATCTAGTACAACCCCCTGCTCAGGCAGGAAACCCTATACCATTTCAGGCAAACGGCTGGCCAGTCTCTTCTTAAAAACCTCCAGTGTTGCAGCATTCACCACCTCTGGAGGCAGGTTGTTCCACTGGTTAATTGTTCTAACTGTCAGGAAGTTTCTCCTTAGTTCTAGGTTGCTTCTCTCCTTGACTAGTTTTCATCCATTGCTTCTTGTCCTGCTTTCAGGTGCTTTGGAGAATAGCTTGGCTCCCTCTTCTTTCTGGTAGCCCCTGAGATATTGGAACGCTGCTATCATGTCACCCCTCACTCTTCTCTTCGTTAAACTACACATACCCAATTCCAGCAACTGTTCCCTATATGCTTTGGCCTCCAGTCCCCCAATCATCTTTGTTGCTCTTCTCTGTACCCTTTCTAGAGTCTCAACATATTTTTTTACATCGTGGTGACCAAAACTGGATGCAGTATTCCAGGTGTGGCCTTACCAAAGCATTGTAAAGTGGTATTAGTACTTCACATGATCTTGATTCTATCCCTCTGTTAATTCACCCAGCTGGACAGTAACAGGTTGGAGAGTGCCAGATAGCGGCAGCTGCCCTGGGACAAGTGGTAGGTGGGGTGGGCATTCCCGATATCTACAGGGAAAGAAGCAGCAAGGTGGCTCCGTGCCCAGCCCAGTCCAGTCCAGCACCAGCACATCAAGTAAGGCAGCAGCCCCACATCCATCTCTGAGGGCAGTGGAAGGCACGAGAAGCCTCAATCCAGGCACAGCCCCTCCCCACCTCAGAAGAGCTGTGGGGTTCAGGAGCCTCTCCCCATGCCCCCCCACACATTGTGAGACACTCTTCTGTTTTATTATTTTTTTCTTTGTCATATTTTGGAGATTACATCCTGCTTTTGTGAGACGGCAGCATTTGGGAGGAGGTGTAGCTAGGCCCTTCCCCCATAAGCCATCAGCTGAACAAGACATCCTCCTGCCCACTGCCCCACCCACCAGAGACCCCCCTAGATCTCCCCCAACCCTGCCTGGCCCCCACAGGCATCCATCTCCAGGAGCAATATCGAGCTGGCCACACCCACTCTGCCCACACCCATTCACTCTGCCATGACCACAGTAGCCACGTCCACCCAGCGGGCCACACCAACCCAGCACCTGCTGATACATAAGTGCATTTTGGGTTGCAGTTTTGGCACTCTGTCTCTAAAAGGTTCGCCACCACTGGTATAGCCCCTTTGCCCATTGGCCCATCCCCTCAGTTGCCTTCATGAGGACTTGAAACCCATTCTTCTTGTCAGGACAGGGAGATTCTTGTCCCCTCTCTGCAGCACAACCAGCTGCAAAAAATCAGGCCAGGTTTAGGGAGTTGGAGGCCACCTGGCTGGGCTTCCAAGAACAGATCCAGGAACAGCAATGGTTTGTGAAGAGAAGCAATGGCTTCTCTCCTCTTGTCAATGTTGCTGTGCTGGATAGCCGTGGACCCTGAATCCAAAGCAGATCCTTTAAAAGTTTCAAATTCTCTGTGAAAACATAATGTATTTGGCATCACGTAGATGGTTTGTGGTAAATCTAGGTGAGTTCACACAACACCCTTAATGTCTGGGTAAGTTTACACAACATCTTTAACTTTTAGGTTAAGGAAAGAGAACTGCTATGTTGGCCTAATATACCATGCCAAAATCTATATAATTCAGATGCTGGCTAAGCATGATGATCTGCTACATACATTTGCACAGGAGAAGGTTCCTAACTATTGGAATGTATGAAATGAGACAAACATGTTTTAAGATCTCAGTCCATATTCTCAGGGGCTTTATGGCCAATCAAAGATGAGTCCCCCACTCCTTCGAGGTGTGTTTGGAGATGCAAGGGAGAAAGAAGCCACTTTTAATCTGGTTCCCTCTTAAGGCCAACATCTTTGCCCCTCCCTGTGGTCAGTGCCAGCCTGAGATGTGTCCAGCTTGCTAAAACTAATGCCTGAAAAAACCTGGATGACCTAAACATGAGCTGTGAACTTCACCTGTTAATTCAGTTGATGAGTCCACACTGCTCAGGAAAGAGGGCTTCTACTGAATCTAGGTTAAAGAGAACACACGCTTCCATGATGGTCAGTGGAGTATGATTCACTCAGCTCAACAACCTGCTGGGACACTCACACAACACACTTGCAGGGGTTTAGTAACTGAGTCCTGCAAAGGGAGCTGAGGGAGTGACACCAATGCTGGGTGTGCTGAGGTTGGCCACTAGCAAACAGGATTGCAAACTCCCTGGACTCGGATGAGCTCTTCTAATCTATCAGGAATTGACCGAGATAAAGCAGAACACAGGGACTCTGAACTATAAGCACTTGGAGGTCTTCTGGGGAGGACAAACAAAGCCTCAGAAATGAGAATGTCATAGGAGTCATACCACGCCAAGTGCATCTACATAATCAGAGGAACTGCCACAACGTCCCACCTAAACCAGGGTTTTCAAACTGCTGGCCCACATGGCAGATGCATCATAATGAAACAGTGTGCACCCCAGTGCTGGCAATAGAAAGAAAGTCATGATACATCATGACATGTCACATGATGTTGAGAGTTTGACACCCCTGTGCTAAACCAGCACTGGGATGGTTGTGAAAAGAAATCAGGTCACATCTTGTATTTGAGGTTTCCGGCCCAGGCTGAGAATTTTAATTGGGGTTTTTATTTTTTAGGGATTTGATTTAATCTTTTTAAATTGTTTTTAACTTTTGTATCGATCTTTGTTTTAAATACCCTGTAAACCGCCCTGAGTCCCTCAGGAAAGGGCGGTATATAAATCCAATAAAATAAATAAAATAAATAAATTATACTGGGCACTGCCACCATCTCAGCTGGAGACCTAACAGCACAATTGTTTTATTTAAGCCAAGAAATGTAAAGATTTAATGGCTCTCATTGTATCAGTATGGAAAGACAACACAGAAGGGGTCAAGGAAATGAAAACTTCTACCCACTCTACAATTTTCTCTCTCTGTGCCAAAGGTGCTATCCCAGGCTGTCACTTTCCTGCCTCTTAGGCAGCTCTTATGCCAAAAATGATATTTCTAGAACAGACGTAAAATTTCATTTCAGTTACAAGGAATGAATAAATCAGCTCCAAATCAAGATTAATACTTGGAAATCTCATTGAAAAGAAAATCCCAAACTCTTGACATTAGGCTGGGTTCAAGGATACTGAGAGCTTCCATGCAGATAAAGCACAAGCAGCACTCGAGTTAAGTGTCACCAACCTAGAATGGCACCAAACTCCATAACTCTGGGTGACCTTCCCTAGCAGCCTCTGGAGGCAAGAGACCCCATTGAACGACAGCAGAAGTCACTTTCCTGGCTGTTGAACTATCTCCATCCACCATGACTTTCTGGACATGTCCTAACAGGAAGGACTAAGAGGATTACAGATACTGCCCCAAGGGGTGTATCTGTGACTTTTCTCTAATGTGCCTTTCTCCAGCTACCCCTCCTTACATGAAAGAAGTTTATTTATTATTATATTTATTATATTTTTATACCGCCCTTCTCCCGAAGGACTCAGGGCAGTGCACAGGGCAATAAATATAAAAATGAAATACAAAAGTTAAACAATTAAAACAATTAAATATTATGCCCAGATTTAAAACAAAAATTAAAAGACATATTAAAACCCCAACCCTAACCCATCAAACCAGGTCAGATTGCTCAAATAGATAAGTTTTTAGATCGCGCCGGAAGGAGCGGAGGTCGGGGGCCATCCAGAGCTCAACCGGCAAGCGGTTCCACAGGTCTGGCACGCCCACAGAGAACGCCCTTCCCCTGGGGGCCACCAATCAGCATTCTTTGATTGGAGGCACCCTGAGGAGGCCCTCTCTGTGGGAGCGCACTGGACGGAGGGAAGTTGACGCCGGCTGCAGGTGTTGCCGTAGGTAATCCGGACCCATGCCATGTAGGGCATTGTAAGTCATTACCAACACCTTGAATCTCACCCAGAGGGCAACCGGCAGCCAATGCAGCTCGTGGAGCAAAGGTGTAACATGGGAGTATCGGGAGACTCCCAGCACAACTCGCGCTGCTGCATTCTGCACCAGTTGGAGCCTCCGAGTGGTCTTCAAGGGCAGCCCCATGTAGAGAGCATTACAGTAGTCCAGATGAGAGGTCACGAGCGCATGAGTGACTGTACGCAAGGCATCCCGGTCCAGATAGGGTCGCAACTGGCGCACCAGGCGAACCTGGGCAAAGGTCCCCCTAGTCACAGCTCCAATATGCTCTTCTAAAGAGAGCTGTGAGTCTAGAAGGACCCCCAAGTTGCGCGCCCTATCTACGGGGGGTAATAGCTCACCCCCCATGGCATTTTCCTGCCCAAGATGGCGACGGCCGCAACTTAGGCTTCGGGCGCTCTTTGAGGGCTTCAAAGGATTTAGCTCGGGGAAGCCCACGGTATGTCGAGGCGATTCTGGGGGTGGGGGGTCTAAAAACAGTTGCTGGGCGCTGTTTCTCTGCGGCGCTGATCCCCCCCCTTCGAGCTAGCGGCTTTTGATATCTGCCGCCTGTCAACCTGCCGGCCCATGATGGCGCCGAACGCTGCTACACTGTGAAACCCGAGATGTCAGCCCTGCTTTTTCATCTGCTGCTGGCCGAGGCGACTTCGTGCTGCTGTTGGTTGTGGCTACTCCGGGACTCGGGGTTTTTTAAAACAGCTGCTAAGCGCTGCTGCCTGTGGCGCTGAGCCCCCCCCTCCGAAATAGCGGCTTGTGGATTCTAGCGAGCGGTGCCGAGAACTGTCTGTCGACTGTTTGTCGACTTGCTGAGCCTCATCATGGTGCTGAGCGCTGCCATGTCGTGAAGCTCGGGACGTCTGCTTTGTTTCCATCTGCTCGCGGGCTGAGGCAGCTTTGGGGATTGGGGATTGTTGGAACAGCTGCTGGGCGCTGCTTTTCGTGACGCCGAGCCCCCCCCCAACCAGCGGCCTGCTGATTTGAACGAGCAGCGCTGAGAATTTCCTGCCGACCTGCTGAGCTCCGTTATGGCGCCGAGCACTATTACAGCGCCGAGAAGCCCGGGACGCCTTGCCTGTCTTCCTTCCTCTGCTTGTTCGCCGTGGATACCCTCTGTTGTTGGAGGGGCAGCGGCGATGATCCCACCGGACGGAGATTCTTCCACTACTATCGGCTGGCTGGCACCGTTTTCTGCGGTGCGGAGCCTCCTCCTCATCCCGGATGGTGGTTGCAGACTGTGGGCCTGGTCATCGGCCTCGGCGGACATGCTAGCGATCTTTCTGATTCAATATAGCTGCTGGGACTATCTCTTTCCTCCGTTGGAGATGGTTTGGACTGGCGGACGGGCATTGACTGACGGCGCTGATTGGCGGTGTGAGGATCAACAGAGGCCTGGCCTCCCTGTCCTTTACTTTTTTGTTGCCAGGCAGGCGTTATGACTGGCTCCGTACCTGATGGGAATTAAGATCTCCCTATTGATAGTCCAGTGTGGACGGGACCGAACCGTGGTGGGAGGACGGTTTTGGACCGGTCAGCGTCCACCTCACTGGTGTGAGAGACCAGTTGGGGTGGGCCTGGCTCAGGATCCCCTTTTTCTCTCTCTGCTCCAGTCAGATGCCTCAGCCGGAGTGAGAGGACGGCTGAGGTTGTCTTTTGGATTTCCATCTCAGGTGAGAGCTGAGATGGCTTTGGCTTTGCAGATTGAGAGATACGCCCACTGGACTTTTTCTTTCTCCATCTATGTACCATCAACGAGCGATCCTCTGGATATATTTGCAACATCGGCCCTGAGAGACTATTCGAGCGCAATATGATCTATCGTTATTCCGAAGCGGACTTGTATGCCCTTAGGGCGGTTCCTGCCTCATGGGCGCGACCTGTCGCCTGTTTCCATACTCCCCTTAATGACGGGTCCAAGCTTTGGGACTCCGAGAGGTGGTTGGGCTCGGACAGGGGCCTCGAGTTAAGACGCGCTAAGAGGCCCCTGATAAGATTCTTAGCCGGTTATTTTAAGAGGTTAGGGAGGGGGATCAAGGGGAGGGTGGGGAAGGAATTTGTAACCGGCACTCAGTCTGGACCTGTTAGAGGTCCCGACGGGACGGGGTCGGGGGAGGTGGCTGCTGGCGCTGGGAATGTGGGGGTGGGGCATCGAATCCCCACGGCGATAGGGTATGGCAGCAGGTGTTTGCGCGGAGGGCCATATCAACATCTGGGATCGCGCCCCCGCTATCTCCGAGCGGTGGCGCGCTCCGACCCTCCGGTTAGCACCCTCCTACCCGGGGATGAGGGTGATCAGGCCCCTGAGCTCAGGTTGGTCTATTTTAACGCTAGATCCGTAGTTAACAAAGCTCCCCTCATCCGTGATCTGATCGAGGAGGAATGTGCGGATCTAGCGTGCATCACGGAAACTTGGTTGGGTTCGGAGGGAGGGGTGCCTCTCACCGAGTTATGCCCGCCAGGTTTCCGGGTGCTGCACCAGCCACGGGCTCAGGGCAGGGGTGGTGGGGTGGCAGTGGTTATTCGGGAGACTTTGTGTCCCCGGGAGGCCACCATTGTCCAGATGGCCGGGAGTGAATCCCTCCTCTTGAGATGTGGTCCTCGGGTTCAGTTGGGCTTGTTGCTCACATACCTGGCGCCCAGCTGTGTGGCAACAGCCCTGCCTGAGCTGCTCGACACCCTCTCAGGGTTGGCGGTGGAGTTCCCCAGGCTTATTGTCCTGGGTGACTTCAACCTGCCATCACTGGGGGGGTCGTCGGAGTTAGCTCGGGAGTTCATGGCTTCCATGACAGCCATGGGCCTGACCCAGGTTATTGAGGGCCCTACTCACGAGGGGGATCATACTCTCGACCTGGTGTTCCTGTCTGGACAGTGGTTGGATGATCTGGGAGGGGGTTCTCCGTCTATCACCCCTCTGTCGTGGTCAGATCATCACCTCCTGAGGCTGGTTTTCCGTCATGCCATCCCCCGCCGCTGGGCGGCGGAACCGACCAGGTGGTTCCACCCCAGGCGCCTAATGGACCCGGACCGGTTCCAGAGGGCGCTTGGGCCGATACCTATCACCCTTACCCACAGCCCAGTCGATGCTCTGGTGGAGGCCTGGGAAACGGCTGCCACCAGGGCACTCGACTGTGTTGTACCCATGCAACCTCTGACTCGGCGCAGATCCCGTTGGGCTCCATGGTTCTCTGTGGAGCTCCGGGAGATGAAGCGTCGGAGACGAGGTCTAGAGAGCGGTTGGAGATCCAGCCGATCCGAATCCGACCGATTGCAGTTAAGAACCTTCATAAGGTCTTATCTTGCGGCGATAAGGACGGCGAAGTCTAACTACTTTGCCGCCCTTATCGCGTCCGCAGATAATCGCCCGGCCGCCCTGTTTAGGGTGACTCGCTCCCTCCTTAACCAGGAGGTGAGGGAGGATCCCTTGCAGGGACGAGCCGAGGAGTTTAGTCATCATCTGACGGACAAAAATCGCTCGGATCCGGACCGGCTTGGACTCTGACTGGGCAGAGTCTGATGTGGAGGAATCAGGCGGTCTTGAGCACGTTATCTGGACTGAGTTCGACCCTGTTTCCCCTGATGATGTGGACAGGATCATGGGGAGACTGAGCTCCACCACCTGTTTGTTGGATCCGTGCCCCTCCTGGCTAGCTTATGCGGCTCGGGAGGGAACACGAGGCTGGTTCCATGCAGTAATAACTGCTTCTTTGAAGGAGGGTGTCTTCCCTGCCGCCTTGAAGGAGGCGGTGGTGAGACCCCTCCTCAAGAAGCCTGCTTTGGACCCGGCTGTTTTAAACAACTATCGTCCAGTCTCCAACCTTCGCTTCCTGGCGAAGGTTGTTGAGAGTGTGGTGGCGCATCAGCTCCCTCTGTTCCTGGAGGAAACTGATTATCTGGACCCGTACCAATCGGGCTTCAGGCCCGGACACAGCACGGAGACGGCATTGGTCGCGCTGGTGAATGATCTCTGGAGGGCTAGGGACAGGGGTTGCTCCTCTGTCCTGGTCCTATTAGATCTCTCAGCGGCCTTCGATACCATCGACCATGGTATCCTGCTGCGGCGTCTCAGGGGGTTGGGAGTGGGAGGCACCGTCCTACGGTGGTTCTCCTCCTACCTCCAGGGCCGCTCGCAGTCGGTGTTGACAGGAGGGCAGAGATCCGCCCCGAGGTCTCTCATTTGTGGAGTCCCTCAGGGGTCGGTTCTCTCGCCCCTCCTGTTCAACATCTACATGAAGCCGCTGGGCGAGATCATTCGTGGTTTTGGGGTGGGGTATCACCAGTACGCTGATGATACCCAACTTTTTCTTTCCACCCCGAACCAACCCAGTGATGCCCTCTCCGTGATGTCCCGGTGCCTGGAGGCGGTTCAGGTCTGGATGGGGAGAAACAGGCTTCGTCTCAATCCCGCCAAGACTGAGTGGCTGTGCATATCGGCGTCTCGGGTTAACCAAGTTATTCCACCTTTAACGATGGGGGGTGAGGTGTTACCCCCCGTTGATAGGGCTCGCAACTTGGGCGTCCTCCTGGATTCACGGCTCAATTTTGAAGATCACATAGGAGCCGTGACCAGGGGGGCTTTTGCACAGGTTCGCCTGGTGCGCCAGTTGCGTCCCTATCTGGACCGAGACGCCCTACACACAGTCACTCATGCGCTTGTGACCTCCCGTTTGGACTACTGTAACGCTCTCTACATGGGGCTGCCCTTGAAGACCACTCGGAGGCTTCAACTGGTGCAGAATGCGGCCGCGCGAGTTGTAATGGGGGTCTCCCGATACTCCCATGTAACACCTCTACTCCGCGAGCTGCATTGGCTTCCGGTTGCCCTCCGGGTGAAATTCAAGGTGCTGGTTATCACCTATAAAGCCCTACATGGCCTGGGTCCGGGTTATTTGAGGGAACACCTGCTGCCGGCATCAAACGCCCTTCGCCCAGTGCGCTCTCACAGGGAGGGTCTGCTCAGGGTTCCGCCGGTGAGAGATTGCCGGCGGGTGACACCCAGGGATAGGGCCTGCTCAGTGGGAGCGCCTGCCCTCTGGAACCAGCTGCCGGTAGAGTTGAGGACTGCTCCCGACCTCCGATCATTCCGCCGGGGCCTGAAGACCTGGCTCTTTGAGCTCTCGGGCCCAGGCTGAGGAGAAAATTTTAACTGGGGTTTTAATGTACAGGGTGATTTAATGCTTTTTAATTGGTTTTAACTTTTGTATGTTTTGATTTTTAATTCCCTGTAAACCGCCCTGAGTCCTCAGGGAAAGGGCGGTATACAAATGCAAATATTAAATTAAATTAAATTAAATATTAAGAGATGGAATAATCGGAATTTCCCGGGATGCCGGCACGAACAGCCACTCAGTCTTGTCAGGGTTGAGCCGAAGCCTGTTCCTCCCCATCCAGACCCGGACCGCCTCCAGGCAGCGGGAGGGCATCACGTCGAGGGCATCACTGGGGTGGTTTGGGGTTGAAATAAAAAGCTGGGAATCATCAGCATACTGATGATACCCAACTCCAAAACCACAAATGATCTCACCCAGCGGCTTCATATAGATGTTGAACAGGAGAGGCGAGAGGACCAATCCCTGAGGGACTCCACAAATGAGAGGCCTCAAGGTCGACCTCTGCCCCCCTGCCAACACCGACTGCGAACGTTCCAGAAGGTAGGAGGAGAACCACTGAAAAACTGTGCCTCCCACTCCCAACCCCCTGAGACGTCGCAGCAAGATACCATGGTCGATGGTATCAAAAGCCGCTGAGAGGTCTAAAAGGACTAGGACAGAGGAGCAACCCCTGTCCCGAGCTCGCCAAGTTCAGGGTCCCAAGAGCAGAAGCTCCTTCTCACCGCAATCATCACTATCCCTCTCTCTGAGACCTCTTCTCCTATGTCTCCAGTGACTGCCTTTGATGTGAACATCAGACTGAAGCAACATAGAAAGGATCTTGCATCAGAAAAGGATAAATATCACAGCTTATGCTTTTTGTGGCTCACATTACAGGACAGATAGGAACTGTGATATTGAATACATTTTCTCTCTCTTTCAGGTGAATCTTGGTTTCTCTGTCTGAATCAGGAAAGCCACTGAATATTACATCCTGTCAGAGAACTTTGAATTCTAATTCTTATTTAGAAAGAGGAAGGAGATTGATTCCACCCCATGAATTATGGATCTCCTGCTTCTGCTTCTGATGCTGCTGGTGTCCCAGCCAGTCCCTGGGAAGCTGAGAATGAAGTGCCCGCTGAATTTGGACCACCAGGATAGAGAAAAGCCATGGAGCTATTATAGTCCTGGAGATCTTTCCATTGGTATACTCATCTCTCCTTCAGCAGTAACACCTGCAACATTACCTTTCAATGTGGCTCCTTCTAGTCAGATTCAGTTGTAAGTCAAGCGATGGAGTTTCATTCCCTCCATTTGCAGTTCTAACACTCTTCTTTTTTTCTTCTTGTTTGACTTGCTCTTATATTGCAGGATCTGACAAATTTTTTTAGTCCTTTGGATTAACACAGCCTCTCTCTTTTGCCTTATTTTTTTGAGAGTAGAAACAGGAGGAACATGAAACCTGAAAGAAGTCCACATTATTTAACTCTCTGTGTTAAATTATAAATTCATGACTGCAGTACTGACTTTGGTTGAAAGTAATGATTGAAATGGTTTTAATTTCCACTGCTCAACCATTTCCATATTTTTATAACTGATTGATATGCAATGTCTGATTTTTCAAGGTTAAAGAAGATGAGTTGTTTTCAGAACAGCTTCTCTGGGTCACTTATCAAAAATCTCCTTCCTTTAATTGTGGTTCTTCTTAATGACTGAATTATTCTGGGTTATGAATATTAGTACTGCTAAAAATAATAATATATTTCTGATTTGTTAAACCTTTTTGAGGACTATCCCCATCCTCAACACTAACAACATTAAAGGGTGGTGGGTGACTATAATTTACCTCTAGTTTTGCATCAATATAGGCTTATGTTTCAGCTAGTTTGTAGAGAAAAAAGATAATTAAATGGAGAAAAAGTATTTCTGTTGTTGTTGCTGTTGATCATGTTAATATAAACGCAATCATGGTTTTATACTAGTTTATCCTATAAAAAGGCACTATGCATGATTTGCAATATTGAACTCATGAAGGAGAATCCTCAGCTCCTGCACAATCTCACACTTGGCTACAACATCCAGGACAACTATGTTAACACCCTCGGCACTTCAGATGCCTTGCTGGACATACTCTCTACTGGAGAAGCCAATGTTCCCAACTACAGCTGTGGAAGGAAAGAAAAGCTTTTGGCTCTTGTTGATGGAACTGACAGAGACAGCTCTATCCAGATGTCAACATTAGGAGGCACCTACAAAGTCCCACAGGTTTGTGTTTTCCTTCCCTTTCTGTAAAGTGAGTGGGGTATTGGTGTGTACACGATAGATCCAATTGGGTCTTCTCTAGGTAATTCAAGATTATTTTGAATAATCATAATGATCAGTCTATACTTCAAAAAGCACTTTACTCACTTCCAAGAAATGGCACCAAGCTAATAATGCCCATCTCACTACAAAATTTGAATTTGAATTTTATTGAATTTGTATACCGCCCTTTCCCGAAAGACTCTTTCTCCCATACAGCCCATCACCTCTCTTTGTGAAAACCGCAAAATCACTAGGATCAGCTTGGATGATGAAAAGAACCTTAGGATCAGGGTGTTTAAAAACTGATTCTGGTGCAAATAATCTTTTCACCATGATATTTGTAAGGATTATAAATAAGGATTGGGATATACGGTCAGGAGGAAGCAAGGATCAAAAGAGATCTATCTTTTCATGACATCAACTAAATTGCTTGGAGGCTTCTGCTGCACACTTGTGAAGGCGAGGAGAGGCTCTGTGTCCAATCAAAGGATCTTCTGTATAAACTCACATTTTTATATGATCTTAACCAAAACAATGATATCCTCGATCTTGAAGAAATCTCAGATTTTTAAACAGAGTCCTATGGGATTACCTTTCCTACTGATGATAAAACGTATCTATTACAAACCTTTAGGGGGTCACTAACATTATCCAACCATTTTATTAAAAATCTACAAATATGTTAGGCAATGTATCAACTATTGTTTATCCTAAAATTCTCATTATCAAATTCATCATAAAAGGATTGAAGAGCAATATGGCCTCTAGAGAGGAATTTCTACAAACTGAACAATTCAAGAAATATCCCGACTGGTGGGATCATCCATGGACAGATACATGTACACATATAAATAATTTCCACCATACCCATTTGGGTTAAAGATGGCAATTGTAATTCCTATATATATATAAAAGGGACTAAAAAGGACCCTAGCAATTCCAGGCCCATTTCTCTAACAGATATTGTGACGAAAATATATGTAAACCTCCAGTTGAAAAGAATTGATAGTAGGTGAATGAAAAGTAGATTCCTTCTAGAAGAACCAACAGTCTTTAGGCAAATGTGATCCACTCTTGACAATTCTTTTGTCTTGAACGATCTAAATATAAAAATATATGTCAGAGGAAATAATGGTTTGCTTCCTTTATAGCATTTGACTCAGTAAACAAAGAAATATTATAGAAGAAATTGACTGCCCTTCAAATGGAGCTCAGGATGTTGACCCTGCTCAAAGCCCTTTCTAGAAGCACTGACAGTGAGAACAATTAATCAGTGGAACTGATTGCCTCATGAAGTTTTGGGTGCTCCATTAATGGAGATTTTCAAAAAGAGGCTGGACATTCATTTTGTCTGGATTGGTATAGGATCTCTTGCTATGGACAGGGGGTCGGACTAGAAAACCTCCATGGTCCCTTCCATCCCATTTTTGGTCATTTGTTTGAGAGTGTGTTTGGGGCTCAATGGAGCCATGAGAAGTAGGATTGATATGTACCAAAAGGTGAGACGAAGGTGTTGCCGATATGACATTTGGGTTGCATATGCTGTTAAGAGGACTTGGCTCCTATTCTCATAATAATTATCTGATTATGGATGAGTCAAAGTCAAAAGTTATGGTCTTTGGAAAATGACAGCATTGCCATATAGGGATAATCGATGAGTAGGCAAGAGAGCAAGTTCACACCTTTCCTTACGTGGGGAAAATTTTCTCTGTGACTGGATCTGGGCTCCCTCAACATCAAAGGAGCTCATTTAGGAGGCACAAGTGAATGCACTATTTTTTTAAAAAAAAATCATAGGTATGCAGCTTCCTTAGATAGAATTATTAAATACAAAATACCAAGGTTACCATTATGCACTTACACTGAGGTGAACTTAGGGATTTAATTTATTTCACTACTAGAACAAATCCGATCACATCATCTGAGAAGCATCTTGAGGGTGGATAAAAGGACTTCAGCTGCTACCCTCAGAGCAAAATAGGGAATTTATACAATTTATAAAATTGGGGCATATAATTATTTTTAATAAAATTAATGGTATGGAAACTACTACTACTACTAGTAGTAGTAATAGTAGTAGTAATAGTAATAATAATAATAAACCCCATTTCACCCCCTCCCATAAGGATGGCAGCATTCTGACAGGGATGTATAGGGATCTTAATAATAATAATAATAATAATAATAATAATAATAATAATAATAATAATAATAATAATAATAATTACCACCCCCATTTCTTTTATAGTCTTTCAAATTTCAAAAAAAAAATATTTGATGAGATGTGACACTGAGAGACAGGAAAGCCTTATAGTGCAGCAAAAAAATTATACGATATAAAAAACATCATGCTTTGGTATATTTCAGGGTCTCAGCCCCCTTAGGGGTTGGTCTTGGAATGCTACAATAAAAGTTTATTCCGAAAGTCCATCTATCATGTTTGGTTCAGATTGTCTGTATGCCACGTTTACCCATTTTTGGACAACAAAAGAAGCCAAAAAAATATGTCTGCCCTCTGAGCATTTTTTTCCCTTTCTTAATTATTTCTTTATTTTTTTAAAAAAACTGTCACATGATGGACATATGTTTATCCCAAAAATGTTTAAACACAGTTACTTCCCTCCCTCTATTGTTCTTCCCAATTAGATATTTCAGCTAATAAAGGTTTATGATCTTGATAAAAAATAATTAATTATTTTTTTTAAAATTACAATTATATCCCGCCCTTCTCCGAAGACTCAGGGTGGCTTACAAGCTTAGCAATAGCCTTAATTCTATGTATATGCCTGCTTGTTAGGGCTTTCACACACACCCCAAGAGGCATTATTACAAAGTCAGCTTATTGCCCCCAACAATCTGGGTCCTCAATTTACCTACCTCGGAAGGATGGAAGGCTGAGTCAACCTTGTGCCTGGTGGGATGCGAACCTGCACTAATTGCAGGCAGCTGGTGTTACTTAAGGAGGCATTAGCCCACTGCTCTACCAAGGCTCTATAATTGAAGGATTGATTGATGTTTCTTTTGGCCTGTAATATAAAGTTGATTTAGGTATGCAAATCCCATTGATCTAAAATAATTCATAAAGTTACAAAGAATACAGATATTCCTAAGAAGGTAAAAAAATGGACGGGAACATCCACACTGGCAAATGAAAAAAAGATAAACAACAACAACAATAAAAATAATAAAGTTGGGAGATACCTTGGAGGTCAACTAGTCCAACCCCTTGCTCAGGCAGGAAACCCTGTACCATTTCAGACAAATGGCTGTCCAGTCTCTTCTTAAAAAGTGTCGGAGCATTCACAGCTTCTGGAGGCAAGTTGTTCCACTGATTAATTGTTCTAACAGGAAATTTCTCCTTAGTTCTAGGTTGCTTCTCTCTTTGGCTAGTTTCCATCCATTGCTTCTTGTCCTGCCTTCAGGTGCTTTGGAGAATAGCTTGACTCCCTCTTCTATGTGGCAGCCTCTGAGATAGTGGAAAACTTCTATCGTGTCACCCCTCATCCTTCTCTTCATTAAATTAAAAGAGTCCCAATACGCAATTAGAACAAACACATTTCATTTCAAACATTCTTGATTTTATTTTAGGAACTGTCATCTCCCTGTCTTTTTTGGCACTCGAGAAAAACCTAAAAAAATGCTACACAAAGAGTCCAAGATGGTCAAAATAGAGAAAAGTAGGGCCATCTTCAGTAAGGTTGGCACACTGAAAGGCATCAGCTGCTACAAATGTACCTTCCAAGTATTGAGTTATATCTTCCAAACTCCTTACAATGAATATACTTGTATTTGTGGAGCTCCAGAAATAGACAATGTAATACATCTATTATTTTGAATGTCAATTGTTTAAGAAAGAGGAAGATCAATATCTTGGACTGCACTTTAGAGAAACAGCCTATTGGGATCCTAATATTTTTAAAAATGTACTTCCTCTGTGCTCAGAATTCAAAAATTATATGTAATAAAGCTCTTTTCGGAAGGAAATTATAGTCCATTTGTGGTAAATTCTGGGGTTATAAAGAAATACTATTTTCATTCTTTATGCTTATTCAATTGTACTTATTTTTTGAAATTCTGCTTTTACATGCAGTCTTGTTTTACATTCTGTATCTTGATATGGCGAAATGACTAATCAACAGGAAGTGTTCTAATATGTGCATGAGAAAAAACTTCGATTCATTAAAAGCTAAATATTGGGACTTGGTAGGACCCCAAATATAAAACAGAATTCTTCATTGTTTTTTCAGGTCAGTCATAGAATTGCTTCAGAGGCTCTGAGTGATAAAAGTCAATTCCCTTTTTTCCATCCAATGCTCCCAAAAGAAGGGATCACATACCCAGGAATTGTCCAAATTCTCCTCCATTTTGGATGGACCCTGATTGGTCTCTTTGCTACAGACACAGAGAAGGGAGAGAATTTCATGAGAACCTTTACTCCTATACTTATCAAAAATAGAATTTGTGTTGTTATATCACAACAATTCTCAATGACTGGAGATAACACATTCCTCAGGTATGCCCTCTCTAAGTGGAGACAAGTCAACATCTTTGTTCACTTTGTAGAATTTGATTCCCTTTGGGACAGAATTCTTCCCTTCCATTCAGTGCTTGAAGGTTTGCCAGGACCCATTGAAGGGAAAGTCTGGATCATGACAGTGGTAGGAGAATTTACTATGATAAAAGATTGGCTTCTCAAGCACGTCCATAGTGTTTGGACCTTTCCCTTTCAGTGGAAAAAGAGTTGGAAAAACGATAATGTCTATAAATCAACTTTCTTTGTGGAACCTGAATTTCAAGCGGAGTATTTTCACTGTTCTGTTTCAAAAGACACCTTTTCTGTCAAAGGCCGGAGAAGATGCAGCCAGAAAGCACCAGTGGAGACCCAAAAGAAAAAGAATAGGTTGCAGTTTGGAAATGATGGCTATACGTACAGTGTCATTAAGATTCTGGCCCACGCCTTAGGTGCTGCATCCAAACCCCAGAAGAGAAGGAAGGAGGGTGAAGAGAGATTGGGGGCTCCAAGGCTGCAACCATGGAAGGTATGGGGTCCCAACAAGGATCCTTCACACTAAATTCCTTTTCAGGGTCTTTTGTGCTCTCTGGGCTTGGTGGTTTAAGATCTTAAGTTTCTGTACAACATCTCTGACTTATTGGAAGAGTGCTGCATCATCCCTTCAACAATCAAGACCTTTTATATATTCGAAAAAAAGTTCCCAGACTTTTTCTGATTTTAGGCTCCTGTAAACTAGGACAAGAAACACTGGTTGGAAATTGATCAATGAGAGAAACAAGCTGGAATTAAGGTTCCTATCAGTGAGGACAATTAACCTGTGGAACAGCTTGCCTTCAGAAATTGTGGGTGCTCCATTACTGGAGATTTTTAAGAATAGACTAGACAGTCACTTGTCGGAGAAGGTATAGGTTCTCCTGCTTGAGCAGAGGGCTGGACTAGAAGACCTCCAAGGTCCCTTCCAGTTCTATTCTATTCTATTCTATTCTATTCTATTCTATTCTATTCTATTCTATTCTATTCTATTCTATTCTATTCTATTCTATTCTATTCTATTCTATTCTATTCTATTCTATTCTATTCCAACATGGCTCTTCTGCTTAATGTCTTTCCTCAAGGCTTAAAGCACTAGCTTTTATCTCTTCCTCCCCTTCTTTGACTAAAGCTGATGAAAATTTTGTGCAGTGTCTTCTCCAAGTGTGGTGCCTAGAAGAGGACCTGGTATCATTCCACCGGATCATTAATGACAATATTGACAAATTAATAATACTGTTATTATCATAACATTAAAATATTATTACTACATTAACCATTCTATGCAGAGAATAATGTGAGAAAAATTACAAATGAAATATTAATACAGATTATAGCTGACATTCATTGCATTCATACAATAATGTATCAAGTCCTGGATGTTAACAAT
Source organism: Vipera ursinii (assembly GCF_947247035.1). Taxonomy (NCBI): domain Eukaryota; kingdom Metazoa; phylum Chordata; class Lepidosauria; order Squamata; family Viperidae; genus Vipera; species Vipera ursinii. The sequence goes on along the minus strand of NC_139513.1, from coordinate 1,658,553 downwards.
TATTTAGTTTCCTATTGAATTTTACTGATGCACCTCTCTAACACAAAATCATATCTTTATTTTCTGGAAGCTGTAAGACCCTTACTCAGGTGAATCTCTCAAGAAAGCAGAACTCTTGATGCTGGCATCGTTTCAAGAGGAACCTTTATTGAGAGTTAGTGACAGCAAGAGAAGGCAGGCAGAATCTTTTTTTTTAAAATCCCATTTATATCCCGCCCTTCTCTGAAGACTCAGGGCGGCTTACAATTTAAAGCACAAATCAATGTGCTTAGCAATAGCCTTCATTCTATGTATATGCCTGCTTATTAGGGCTTTCGCCCCCCCAAGCGGCATTATTACAAATTCAGCTTATTGCCCCCAACAATCTGGGTCCTCATTTTACCTACCTCGGAAGGATGGAAGGCTGAGTCAACCTTGAGCCTGGTGGGATGTGAACCTCCCCTGACTCAGGTGAATCTCTCAAGAAAGCAGAACTCTTGATGCTGGCATCGTTTCAAGAGGAACTTTTATTGAGAGTTAGTGACAGCAAGAGAAGGCAGGCAGAATCTGACGTTCCTGGGTGAAATTGTTAGGCTAAACCCCATTCTTCAACACACACACCCCAACTTCCCAGTCCATAGGAGCCAATACAGAGGTGCAAAGAGGTTGTGAGAAAAGTGATAATAGATAAGAAACCAAGATTTCTGATTTTAAGTTCCTGGATGTTTCCATTCTAGTTCCATCCATTTCTAAAGAAGAGGGAATTGTACAATCTTTCCCTGCTGAAAGTATACTTGAATCAGAATGGAGATGTAGTTGCAGACCTGGTGATCATTAGTAGGGTGGTTCTCCCCAAGGAGGATCCCATCAACAAGGTATTGGGGAGTTTTGAAAGACAAAGACTTAGAATCAACAAAGATGCTTTGTCACAGCTAAAGTTGCTCAACAAGGTGGGAAAAATATTGGTGTCTTTTCTCTTTTTTCCAAAGCCGTTTCAACTGGGCTAAACTTAGTCAAAAATGTGGGTAATCTTCACTGAGAATTGAATGTGTGGAGTAAAACCTCCATAATTTTCTTAGGCAGAGAAGCATGCTTCAGTTCTATTGACCAAGGTTTCCCTTCTGATGCTGTCATGCTGAATCCTGTTGTAAGCTGATCCAAAATGAGATATGGGGTGATTATTATTTAGGACACCAATCATTGCCATTTAGTGTCCCTTCGGAAGTTTAGTATCACCATAAAACTGGTGAGACAGGGCTTCATATGCTGGAGATTTTGGTTTTAATAGCTTCAGGTTCACTAGTTTTTTGTCTTCAAATATGAAAGGAGAAGGTAATTCTGTTGACCAGTCCCTGAGTTCAGATTTGGACTGAATCCAATGAAATGGAATTGAGACTGGATGGAGGTCCTGTTGGTTCAAGAGTTAAATAAGCATCATCTTGCCTTGACTGGAGTCAGGGGTCTCCCAAAATTTCAGGCCCATAGTCTGGGATGTTTTTAATCAGCTGAGAACATGCTTATAGCTGCCTCTCTCTAACCCCACTGTGATAGTGGAATTTAGGCAGGGAGTCCAATGCTTTCAGTTCACATGAACTAATAATAACTAGTATGTATGTATGTATGTATTTTAAATGTTTGTTAAACATTCAGAATACACTTGCTTAGTCCCAGATATAGGACAAATCTTATTTCCTGTTTCAGCCTAGCCCAAGGCCATCTACAGGCAGTAGCCACAGCAGTGGCAGCTCATATTTGTGTAAATATTTTTGTCTTGCTAAAAAGAATAATTTTATTTATTCTTTATTTATTCTTTATTCTTTGTTAGCAAGACAAAAAATTTACACACACACACACACACACACACACAGACACACACATATATAAATGTTTTCTGAGTTTTTCGCAGGTGTTTTCATTCAGGTTATTCCCCATGTACAATTGGAGGTATCAGGGCAACGTTTCGATGAAATCTCATCCGTCATCCTCAGGCTGGTGACCTCAGCTTCATTCTTATGGCAGAACGAACCTGAAGCCACCAGCCTGAGGATGACGGATGAGATTTCGTCAAAACGTTGCCCTGATACCTCCAATTTTCTACGTGGGAAAAAACCCGAATGACCAAAGATCTACATATATATATGTAGAAGAAAGTAAGGTTCTACATTTAGGCAGGAAAAATCAAATGCATAGGTATAGTATAGGTGGTACCTTGCTCTATAGTAGTAACTGTGAGAGGGATCTCAGAGTCTTAGTAGACAATCACTTCAATATGAGCCAGCAGTGTGCTGCAGCTGCCAAAAAAGCCAACACAGTGCTAGGCTGCATTAACAGAGGGATAGAATCAAGATCACGTGAAGTACTAATACCACTTTACAATGCTTTGGTAAGGCCACACCTGGAATACTGCATCCAGTTTTGGTCACCATGATGTAAAAAAGATGTCGAGACTCTAGAAAGGGTACAGAGAAGAGCAACCAAGATGATTAGGGGGCTGGAGGCTAAAACATATAGGGAACGGTTGCTGGAATTGGGTATGTGCAGTCTAATGAAGAAAAGGGTGAGGGGTGACATGATAGCAGTGTTCCAATATCTCAGGGGCTGCCACAAAGAAGAGGGAGTCCAGCTATTCTCCAAAGCACCTGAAAGCAGGACAAGAAGCAACGGATGGAAACTAGTCAAGGAGAGAAGCAACCTAGAACTAAGGAGAAACTTCCTGACAGTGAGAACAATTAACCAGTGGAACAACCTGCCTCCAGAGGTGGTGAATGCTCCAACACTGGAGGTTTTTAAGAAGATACTGGACAGCCATTTGCCTGAAATGGTATAGGGTTTTCTGCCTGAGCAGGGGGTTGGACTAGATGACCTCCAACGTCCCTTCCAACAGTGCTTTTATTCTAAAAAAAAAAGGTGCCAGAACTCAGAGGTGCTGTCACTGGGAGCGATGCTACAGCATCAGTCTTGCTACAGCATCGCTGCCCGTCCTTTGTATCCCCACCCCTGCAGCTGGGAGCCACATGCTGCGGGGTTTCCCCTCCCCACAGCCACCATGGAGATTCCTCTCCCCACAGTTGCCACACCATGGCCCGTGCTGAGCTTCCACCTGGAGCTGCTCTGAACCCCGACCCAGAGCTGTGTTCCTCATGGCAGTGGTCTCTGTCACCAAACAACTGATGACCTCCGGCACTGGCACTCATTCACTTACTGCTCCGTTGCTTCCAAATGCAGTAACTGAGTGAGCGAGCAAGTGGCATTTGGAAGCATTTAAAGCAATGGGGCAGTAAGTGCGTGTGTGAATGAGCAAATGGCATTTGCAAGCGATGGGGCAGTAAGTGAGTGAGCGAGCAAGAGGCCTTTGAAAGAGATGGAGTGAGTGAGGGAGAGACTGAATGAACTGCCTTTTAAAGAGACAGAGGAGTGAGTGATAGCAACTGGAGGCTTTTGTGAGCAAAGTGTGAGTGAGTGGGGGGGGCTTTTGTGAGTGAAGGGTGAGAGAAAAAGGGTAAAGTGAGGGGGAGAAGGGAAAAAGAAAAGGCATTGACTTCTGACTTCCTCTGTTACAAGAGTAGAAGGAAGCATTAACATTGAACCTCAACTTTTTACTTTTCTATAATATTATAAATTAGCCATTTCTATAACAATAAATGAATCTAACGAATGAAACCCAAAATACCCCCCCTTTTTTAGTCAGGTTTTTGACACCTTGTTAAGCACTGGTGGTGCTTGAATATTGTCATGTCCTAAAAGTGGTACAATTTCTGAAAAGGTTGAAAAGCCCTGATGTAAATGCAGCCTAAATTATTTATTGCCATCCTGTTTGCAAATAGTATCTTACTTACCTAGTTGAGATGGTGTAGTTGGGCAGCAGGGAGGGGTGCAAAGTTCCTGCCTTTGCTGCAAACAACTTGCCTTTGCAACATTTGCTGGCCAGGTCTTTTGGCACGCTGTTGTGGCCCCGACCCCCGTGCCTGTCCTAACCGAGGAAGAGGACTCTGAGGATGATGGGGAGGGACTGGCAAGGCCTCCCTCTCCAGGGCCCTCCTCTCTAGCAAGGCCTCCATCTCCATCTGAAGGCCGAGAGGAGCAGCCTGGGAGTATCCAGGCTGGGATGGAACTCAAGCAGCTGCAGCAAATACAGTCTAGTGAAGATGACTCATGGCTAGACTCTCGAGAAAGACGCAGGGTGAAGCGTTTGCAGCAATGTAGGTTGAGTAGGAGAGCCAGGGAGTAGCTGAGTCATTGAGCCACACCCCATAGGGGACAAAAGGGGGTGTGTCTGCTCTCAGAAGTTTGTGACAAACAATAGTTTAAACAACTTCTGGTCACATCTTTGGAACTCTGTTTCTTGTTTGAAACTCTGGTGTGAATTCTTGGCAATGCTTCTGTACATCTGCTTCTGGACTGTTTGTTTGGACATTATCTCATTCCAGCTGACGTTTGAGGTAATGAGCCTAGTTTGCTGCCAAGGCCTTATCAGAAGGCAATTAACTAAAGCCTGTAGAATTAACTCTTACTAGTCATGCCTGCTTGTCTGTTTGTTTGTACTCCGGGAGGGGGGAATAGAACAACTTGTTTGTCACCAACAAACAGACCATCTTTTACCTAAGATGGACTAACAGCAGCAGCAGCAGCAGCTGCAACCACAGCAGCTACAGCAGCAGCTGCAGGCAGACAATCAACTCCTACAGCAGCGGGTAGCTCAATTGTCTGCACAACTCGCTCTGCTGAATGCTCCTGCAATTCCTCCTCCCTGTCAGAAATGCCCGGTAGTGGTGCTGGATAAGTTTTCTGGACAGCCTGAGATGTTCTCGACCTTCATGGGACAGTGCCAATTGTTTATGTCTATGAGGCCGGAGGATTTCCCTGATGACCGGGCTAGGGTGGGGTTTGTAATTAGCCTTCTTTCTGGCTCTGCCGCCCGATGGGCCATGCCGTTGTTAACTCAGAACAGCCCCTTGTTAACTGATTACCAGGGCTTCTGGCAACACATGAGGCTCATGTATGAGGACCCCATCCACACTCAGACTGTAGCCAGACACATCAAAGACCTCCGGCAAGGAAAACACCCCCTGCAGGATTATATCTCTGACTTCCGGCTGTTGTCCCAGGACTCAGCTTGGAATGAGGAGGCATTGCTGGATGCTTTCCAAGACAGGCTTTCAGACGAGCTTCAGGATGAACTGGTCCATGTAGAGTCTCCCCTGACCCTCGACGCCCTGGTGGTCCAGTGCCTTATCATTGATGCTTGCCTCCAACATCGAAAGACCTGTTGGACCATCCAAGAGTTGCCTATGCCGCCGCCTGCACCTGCACATCCGTGTCCTGCACCAACCATATGCCGGGTCATCCCACGTTTTGTAGCATCTGCTGAGGAGCCCATGGAGCTGGGAGCGACCAGACCTCACCTGACAGCCCAGGAGAGGACTCGTAGATGCCAAGGGGGGTTGTGTTTGTATTGTGGGGAGCCCAGACATTTTGCCGCCTCCTGTCCCAGGAAGCATGGTGGGGCACCAAAGTCTGGCCCTGGGTCTCGGGCTCGGACTGACCAGTCAGGAAATGGGGCAGGCCTGGTTTAGGGGAAACCCTAGGCTGGGCACGTACCACACCCCCGCCAGGAACAGCAGACATGGACTCTGGACCCCCTCAACATCTGATTTTGGACACTAGGGTCTTCTAGTCTGACCGACTGGGGCAAATCCAGGCGCATGCGCTGGTGGATTCGGGGGCCATGACCAATTTTATGGACCAGGCCTTTGCAGCCCATTTTGGAATTCTCTTGACTCTGGTGGACCCTCCATTGAGGGTAGAGACCATTGATGGGCGGGAGCTTGTCTCAGGCCCAATTAAGTCTGCCACCCAGCCATTGCACCTAGCCATTGGAGCACAAGACAAGGCAATTCAGTTTTATATCACGGCAGACCTACATCTCCCTTTGGTCATGTGTATGGCCTGGCTTCGGACCCACGACCCTCAGGTGGCGTGGTCATGGAACGCCATCTCTTTTCCAAGCCTGCAGTGCATAGACTATGTCTGCCACACTTGTGCCGACCAGGAAGTCTCCGCCCCTGCTGTCTCCTTGCCTCCTGACCTGGTGGACTTCACGGATGTGTTCAGCAAGAAGGAGGCAGACCTTTTGCTCCCACACCGGTCCTACGATTACCCCATGGACCTTCTGCCCAATGCGCCGCTGCCAGTGGGATGCCTGTACCCAATGTCGGAGCCTGGGTTGGTCTCTTTGCAGGACTTTTTGGACAAGAACCTGGCCAGGGGGTTCATTTGGCCTTTGTCATCCCCTCTCTTGGCCCCAGTCCTCTTCGTCAAGAAGAAGACGGGGATCTACATTTGTGTTGTGATTACCGCTGACTGAGCGCCATCATGGTGCGGAATCGGTACCCCCTGCCACTCATCCTGGAGCTGATGGAGATGCTGTGTGAGGCAACCATCTTCACCAAGCTCGATCTCCGAGGGGCCTATAATCTGGTATGGATGCAAAAGGGGGATGAATGGAAGACGGTGTTTGGCACCCAATACGGTCATTTTGAATATACCGTTATGCCGTTCGGGCTGACCAACGTCCCCGCAGTCTTCCAACATCTGATGAACGATGTTTTTTGGGACATGTTGGACAGGTTTCTGGTGGTCTACCTGGATGACATCTTGATATACTCCTGGTCCAGGAAAAGCCATCTGCAGCACGTCCGCTTCGTCTTGCAGCGCCTTCAGGAGCATCAACTCTATGCGAAGCTGGAGAAATGCTTTTTCTTCCAGACTTCCATAGAGTTCCTTGGCCACATCATCTCCCACGAAGGCATCGCCATGGACCCACATAAGCCTTGTGTAGTTGGGAACCCCCACGTCGAGTGAAGTATATCCAACGCCTTCTGGGGTTCGTCAACTATTACCGGACCTTCATCCCGGGCTTCACTATGCTGACAGTTCTGCTAACCCAGCTCCTAAAGAAGAAGATCCCGTTCCGGTGGGGTCCCCGACAGCAACAGGCATTCAAGGCCCTCAAGAAGGCTTTCATCACAGAACCCATCCTTAGGCACCCCAATCCGAATCATCCCTTCATCAGGGAGACGGATGCGTCCAACATGTTTCTTGGGGCAGTGTTGTTGTAGGCCCCAGTGGATGGCAGCACTCTTTTTCCCCACGCTTACTATTCGCGGAAACTCAATCCTTCTGAGCGCAATTACACCATCTGGGAAAAAGAGTTGCTGACTATCAAGGCCACGTTCGAGGTTTGGCGGCATCATCTTGAGGGGGCCCGACACCAGGTGGAGGTCCGTATGGACCATCAGAACCTAGAATACCTGAAGACGGCCAGGAAGTTGAACCAGCGGCAGATCCGGTGGTCTTTGCTTTTCGCCCGGTTCAACTTTCGTGTGACCTACATCCCCAGCAGTTACAACCAGAGGGCAGATGCCCTGTCCCGCAAGGTGGAGTACCTCTACACCAAGGACCCACTGCCCCCATGGATGGTGCTGCCCACGAAATCCTTGGCCGCAGTCCATGAGCCGGAGGACTTGCGGGCTCAGGTGCCTGGATGACTGGTCGCAACAGAGGAAGGCCAAGGTTGGTCCCGCGTCCCCATGGACTTTGGAGGATGGTTTGCTGAGATATAGGGTGTGGCTCTATGTACCCACAGGGCCCCTCCGAACCCTTGTGATGACACAGTGTCATGACAACCCTGCGGTGGGGCACTTTAGGTTTTTCAAGACCCTCAATTTGGTGACGCAGACCTTTTGGTGGCCTCGGGTACAGCACGACGTACATGCGTACGTGATATCCTGCGTGCTGTGCCAACAAGCAAAGGCTGCCACGGGCACACCTCCCGGCCTCCTCCAACCCCTGCCGATGCCAGAGAGACCATGGGGAGCAATCTCCATGGACTTCTTAATGGATTTGCCGCTGTCCTCAAGGTTTACCACCGTCCTAGTGGTGGTTGACATGTTAAACAAAATGGCGCACTTTATTTCATGTCGTGGGCTGCCAATGGCCCGGATGACTGCCTGGTTGTTCCTGCAGCACGTCTTCCATCTCCATGGCTTGCCAGACAGGGTAGTGTGCAATTCACGGCACAATTTTGGAAAAGCCTGATGGCCGCGTTGGAGGTGAAGGTGTGCTTGTCATTGGCACACCATCCCGAGACCGATGGGGGGAGGGAGAAGGTAATCGGCATCCTGGAGCAGTACCTGCACTGTTTTGTGAACCAACAGCAGGACAACTGGGCCGATTACCTCTCCCTAGTGGAGTTTGCCTTCAACAACTCCCAACACACCTCTACCCAGACCACCCCATTCTATGCCAATGTGGGGTACCATCCATGGCTCTTCCCTCTGGCTCCCTCAGATTCCGCAGTTCCTGAGACCCAGGACTTCCTGTCTGTTGTGATTCAGGGTCAGCTTGTGGGTTTGGCAGTTGGGTCGGACGACTCAGAGGAGGAGGGGGGGGTGTTGAAGAGCTTGCTGAGGGGATTGGACAGCTTGATGAGAGCCCCCAGCAAGGCCCCTCTCATCTGGTCACGACGCAGACCCAGCTGTGTGAGCCTGACAGCGTGGATGAAGATGACCCACAGCTGGCCCTGTTCAAGTTCGCCCGACGCAGGAGGCAGTCAATCAGGAGTAAACAGAGGAAGGCAATGGGGCACCTTGGAAGGAGGCAGAGAGAGGCCACGCCCTGAACTGTATTTAAGGGGAATGTGTGGGAGGGCTGGTTTGCTGAAGGCAACTGCTTGGATAGTTCCTGTTTCTTAAAGCTCCTGTTTCTTGGTTCGTGTCTTGTTCCGTTTGTTTTTGTAGCAATAAATTTGGCAGGCGTAATTCCAGCCTCTTGCCTTCTTGTAAAAGGGGTTGTCCATGCCTTTTCTGCAGGGCCGGTAGCAGGCTGGTACAGAACACTGTCAGAGTTGCATGCAGTCCAACAATTGGTAGGTCGCCAATTGATCTGGGCCAAGGAGGACTATAAACGGTTCGCCGACCGCTCCCAACAGGCAACAGCACTGCTGGCGGTCGGAGATCGAGTGTGGTTATCCACGAGGCATCTCCCGACCAACCAACCAGTAAAGAAACTGGATCATTGATACGTCATCCCATTCCCAATTGAAGCAGTTATCAACCCTGTGGCCTACCGATTGACCCTGCCACGCTCCATGCTGATCCACCTGGTCTTCCACTGATCCCTGCTGGTCCCTGAAGCCCCTTCGTGTTCCCTCCGACGCCCTATGGTTCCTGCTCCACCGCCTACACCCGACCAGGATGGCTCAGCAGAGTATGAGGTGGCCAGTATTTGAGACTCCCATTGGCTTAAGGGGCGTTTTCAATATTTGGTTGAGTGGAAGTGGTACAGGCCTGAGGATTTCTCCTGGGTCGACGCTTCTGCAGTTCGTGCCCCCGACCTCGTGCGTGCGTTTCACAAACAATTCCCATCTCAACCGCATTCCGACCATCAGACCTGGGGGAAGGGCCCTGCGGTGGGGGATAGTGTTGTGGCCCCGACCCCCCGCACCTGTCCTAACCAAGGAAGAGGAGTCTGAGGATGAGGGGGAGGAACTGGCAAGGCCCTCTCCAGGGCCCTCCTCTCTGGCAAGGCCTCCGTCTCCATCTGGAAGCCAAGAGGAACAGCCGGGGAGCAGCCAGGTTGGGACGGTGCTTGAACAGCTGCAGCAGTCTAGCGAAGATGAGTCATGGCTAGACCCTTGAGAAAGATGCAGGGCCAAGCGTCTGCAGCAACGTAGGTTGGGTAGGAGGGCCAGGGAGTAGCTGAGTCATTGAGCCACACCCCATAAGGTATAAAGGGGGTGTGTCTGCTCTCAGAACTTTGTGACGAACAATAGTTTAAACAACTTCTGGTCACATCTTTGTAACTCTGCTTCATGTTTGAAACCCTGGTCTGCATTCTTGGCAACGCTTCTGTACATCTGCTACTGGACTGTTTACTTGGACGTTATCTCATTCCAGCTGAAGTTTGAGGTAACGAGCCTATTTTGTTGCCAAGGTCTTATCAGAAGGCAATTAACTAAAGTCTGTAGAATTAACTCTTGCTAGTGTTGTCTGTTTGTACTCCGGGAGGGGGGAATCTCTATGGAATTCAATAACTCCTTTTCACTGTGGCCTTTGTAGGTTTCATGACTGGGGATTGAGGCAACAGTGGGAGGGAGGAACAAGGTTCAAAACAGAAACATGACACCATGACACCATCCTGAATGCTTTGAGGGCTTCTGCCACACACTTGTGAAGATGAGGAGAGGCTGTGAGTTGAATCAAAGAGTCTTCTGCACAATAAATAGGTGTAGCACTGATGGAAGGCTCACATTTGTTTCATGATATTAGCCAAGGTAATGATATTCTCAATCAAGAACAAATCCTAGATTTATAAACAGTGTTCCACTGAATTATCTTTCTTACTGTTTATGAAACATATATGTGTTATGAATCTGTAGGGAGGATTAACATTGATTAACCATTTTATATATAAAAAAGCTAAAAATATATTATACAGCATCTTATTTTTGCCTTAAAATGATCATGATCAAATTCATCATAAAAGGTCAGAATAACAATATAGCCTCTGGAGAAGATTTTCTACCACCTGAACAATTCAAGAAATATCCCAGCTGGTGGAACCCTCTACTGGCAGGTTCATTTACATATATAAATAATATCCACCATACCCACTTGGGTCAAAGATGGCAATTGTAGTTCTTATATATTTAAAAAATGGAATGAAAAGGACGCTAGCAATTGCAGGCCCATTTGTTAAGTAAAAAGCAACTTTTTTTGGTAATCTGATATGTCAGAAGAAAAAGGGAGGAACTGAATGAAGCATCTTCCAGCAATTGTACCTCCTGCAACCATTTGGAAGGGGTCATAGATTTCATATTTGCCTATGTGAAGCCCAGAGACGACTTGACTGATGTTCATGTCTACCTCCATCTTACACGTCCTGACACATTTTCTTTGGCATTTCTTCTTTTTCTGTTTAGTCTCTGCCTCAGTCTAAATGTGTGGAAAAATGCCATCCTGGATTTGTCAAGCAAGCTCGAGAAGGAGAGCCATTTTGCTGCTATGACTGCATTCCTTGTCCAGAGGGGACCATCTCCACTCAGGAAGGTGGGTGACATCATAGGGAAACTTTCTTGTTCTTGTTCTTTTGTTGTATATACTGGGATTTGTTTTTCTGGAGTGTAAGTGCAAGTGTATATAATTTACTGAGGCTTTCCTATCTCTCAGTATCACATCTCATACAAAGATTTTCTTGAAATTTGAAATATTACTTTGTTTTCTCAGATACTGACAAATGCACCATGTGCCCATATGATCAATATCCAGCCAAGAACCGAGTCCAATGTATCCCCAAAACCATAACCTTCCTATATTATGAAGAGCAGCTGGGCATCATCCTCACCTCCATTGCTCTACTCTTGTCCCTAACCACAGGCCTTGTTTTAATCATATTCATTCAATACCTGGAAACTCCCATTGTCAAAGCCAACAACCGGGACCTCTCGTTCATCCTCCTGATCTCCCTCCTGCTTTGCTTTTTGTCCTCCTTTCTCTTCATTGGCCGACCAAGAAAAGTCACCTGTCTTCTCCGACAAACAATGTTCAGTATTGTTTTCTCAGTAGCTGTGTCCTCTGTGTTGGCCAAAACAATCACGGTAGTGCTGGCTTTCCTGGCCTCAAAACCAGGGAACAGAATCAGAAGATGGTTGGGGAAGAGCTTGGCCAACTCCATCATCCTTTCTTGTTCAATTATCCAAATTTTAATTTGTGTCATGTGGCTGGGAGTTTCTCCCCCATTTCCTGACTCTGATCTGCACTCCCAGCCTGGAGAGATCATTCTTCAATGCAACGAAGGCTCTGTCACCATGTTTTATGTTGTCCTTGGCTACATGGGTTTCCTTGCTGCCATTTGCTTCACTGTGGCTTTCCTGGCCAGAAATCTGCCTGGAGCTTTCAATGAAGCCAAACTGATCACCTTCAGCATGCTGGTGTTCTGCAGTGTATGGGTCTCCTTCCTCCCCGCCTACCTGAGCACCAAAGGAAAATACATGGTGGCTGTGCAGGTCTTCTCCATCTTGGCCTCCAGTGGTGGACTGTTGGGCTGCATCTTCTTCCCCAAGTGCTACATTATCATCCTGAGACCAGATCTAAACACTAAGGATGATCTAATGATTAAAGTAGGGAACTGATAATTAAATTGTTTCTTGGGTTCTTAAAATTTAATTATTGATTGCAATTTTTGGTTTATATGCTTCATTTTCCTCCATTTGACAATTAAGGTTATTTAAAATCCAAGGGGGAAAAAGTTAGATTAATAAAATTAAAATCCAACATAATCATCAAATAATAAAATTAATTAATAATTAATATTTTTGTTTTTAAACTGTTGATAGCCCACCTTTTCCTCAGCACACATTACCCAATATTTGGATTAAGCAGCAATTTAAGAGAGGACACATATAAACCTTATCCTGGACTTTGGACTGCTTTAAGCTTGGTAGGTATCTTAAAAGTTAGGAGGTTCTCAACCTCATCACCTTCATGATTCTTTCTGAATTGGTTTTTCAGTTCCTCCAAGGTCTGTGTTAAGGTTCCGGCTCATGATCCTAACCAAGCAAACACCTTTGAGACATTCCAATCTCTTAATGTAAAATTTTATTGAGTATACCATTTTGACATGTTTGAAAGCAAAAGAAGCTCTAGCAAAACACCACCCTAGCCCTACACAGTGAAAGCATAGTATTCTCTCTCCTCCCTCTGGATCAGGGGACCAATTAAATGCAGCAATATTGTTTTGAGAAAAGGGATGCGGTTGGCAGTTTGGCGGCAGTTTGGCGGGTCAAATCCTGAGTGCCATGTAACAGAGTGAGCGCCTGTTACTCATCCCAGCTTCTGCCAACCTAGCAGTTTGAAAGCACGTAAAAATGCAAGTAGAAAAATAGAGACCACTATGGTGGGAAGGTAACAGTGTTCCGTGCGCCTTTGGCGTCTAGTGATGCTGGCCACATGACCATGGAGATGTCCTCGGACAAGCGCTGGCTCTTCAGCTTTGAAACGGAGATGAGCACCAGCCCCTAGAGTCAGAAACAACTAGCACACATGTGCGGGGAAACCTTTACCTTTACTTTTTTTAGGCTGAACAGGTGCTCTCTTACCAGGTGTCATCAGAAGGTGTCCTCAGAATTAAATCTTCACTGCCTTTGAGCTACTTCAGTTCTGAAGAGACCCAGTTATGGGGGAGCAGCTACTGGCCAATTTGCTCTCCTTGCTCCCTCCCTCCCTCTGGGGAACCAAAAGAGGATTGAAGGGAAAAACCTCACCCACCTATGGTTAGAGTGTCTCCTCTGCCAGTGGACAGTGGAAATAAATCTTTCTTCTTAAAGTAGGGAAAATTCCTTCCAGTGTGCAGTATCCTACTTCTTATGGAATCAGATGTAGGACCCAAAGAAAGTAACAAACTCTTACTACGGTGTTTATCAGCATGCGCCAGAGGGACTCCTTCAAATATTGCATTTCCCCGAAAATAAGACTGAGTCTTATTTTATTTTATTTTATTTTTGCCTGCAAAAGATGCACCAGATCTTATTTTTGGGGATGTCTTACTCACCTCCAGCCCTGACAGCCCTACCCAGCTGGTCCATTTCTTCTGCGGCCAAAGGAGCAGCTTCATTCTGCAGCTCCATTCCAATCTGCATTTTGTAGTCAGGTCTTTCCAGAAGGCCTCTGCAGTCCACTACCAAGCTATGGATGGAATCCATAGCTTGATCCTCAGCTGCAGAGGTCTTGCATAACCAAGCTATGGATGGAATCCATAGCTCGGTTCTCGGCTGCAGTGGCCCTCTGGAAAGGCCTGTGACAGAGAAATGCAGGCCTAGCTGCAGAAGATGCCACAGAAGAAGTGGGTGGCGAGGAGAAGCCTGGCTGCAAGATAAATGTCTGTGGGGTATGTGGGGCAGCTCCACACCCCCAACCCCACCCTAGCTTGATTTTTAGGTATGTACCTCACCCCCAAACTAGGGCTTATTTTCGGTGTAGGCCTTACTTTCGGGAAAACACGATAATATTGAGAGACGACCCCACACATAATAAATAGATGCACACCTATTTATGTATCTCAAAATGTCAAGAGAGACTAAGTAACAAATGATGTAAGTGTACATATTCATAGGTGAAAGATGTCAAGGAATTGTCAGTGAGTTTAAAGCAACACAAAGCTGAAAACTCACAGCCAATTATAGTGCTGGAGACTTGTAGTCTGGGTTCCTGGAGAGCCATTAGCTGCTCCAGCAACCCACGTGGTATTACTAATGAGCCCAGTACATAACACCCCTCCCCTCTTAGATCAGACAATATTAACACAAGTTAGTCACAATGCAATTATCAAGACTCATTATCAAAACATACTAAAAATAAAAGTAATAGGAAAAAAACAACCCAAATTGAACTAGGTAAGCAGAGAAGGGTCACATTCACCCTTCCAAAGCCAAATTCCCCTTGCCAGACACCTCCAGTCATTGCTCAGCTGAGATCACTTCATGGCCAAGGGTGGCTAAGAAATGGAATGAAAAAGGGGACACACACATTTAACAAACCTCCATAGCAAAATAAACTTTTAGACACAAAGTGTTCCCTTAAACTCATTCCTAATGGTGCCTTTTTTGGCAGCAGGAAAGGACACAGGCTCAAGCTCACTACAACACATGCATATGCCCTGTTGTCATCCCTGGTCCCAGATCAAAAACTGTGAATCCCATTTCTCACATCATTTTCTCTGGAATAAAAACAAAGAGCCCAAAGCAAAGAATCAAACCTCATTGCAATGTTTATTAAAGAGTATGTACTGGGAATGGAGACTTCTCCAAAAGAATTGTATAAAATTCATCCAAAGAAAGAGATATATTCACATCATACGCTCACATCCCATTCATAACGTAATGGTGTTTTTATGAGTTTATGTGCTATGTTTAAAGCTGTAAGCCACTAGTGTAATCTATGTATGTCGGGCTTATTTGTTTATTAAATAATTATAAAAATATTTATACATTTCAGAAAGGAGGGGAAAATGATTGAAAAAGGGAGAAAATGATCCATGTCTACATATTCATAAATGATAGCATAATCAATCTCCGATTACTTCTTGCCCTTCTATAATCTGCAAAGAAAAATTATCTTAGAAGAAATATTTGCATCTTCAGATTCAAGGGTTCCTAGGGAAATATTCTGATAAAACTTCCCACAGATCGCTGTGAGCTGCATTCCTTATTTCTCCATTTGCCTACCAAACAGTCCCATTCATCTGGAAACTGATTTTACCTACACTATAGTGACTAAAAATGAGACTTGGCATATTGCTATTGGTTTCTTTAGGAATACATAGGAAAATAAATGTGGGTAGCTTTAGAAGAGGAATACCTCCTCCCCATGTACACCTTGCTCCCTTCCTTCCTATCTTTGTCAATTTTAAACCAATGTTAGTGCTACTATTTAATAATTGAATTTTTTTATTGTTTTGTCTTGTTTTTACTGATTGTAAAGTGCCTAAAATGATCTTTAGGCAAGAGGGGAAGCATATGTTAAATAAATAAATATTAAATGGTCAAAATCTACTCCGGCATGGGTCCGGAGTACCTCGGGACCACCTGCTGCTGGCGTCAACTTCCCTCCGCCCTGTGCGTTCCCACAGAGAGGGCCTCCTCAGGGTGCCACTGGTCAGAGAATGTCGGCTGGTGGCCCCCAGGGGAGGGCCTTCTCTGTGGGCACCCTGGCTTTATGGAATCAGCTGCCGGTTGAGCTCCGGATGGCACCTGACCTTCGCTCCTTCCGACGCGACTTGAAGACCTACCTATTTGAACAAGCCGGCCTGGCCTGATGGGGGATGCGTTGCGGTTTTCATTGGGGATTTTTTACATATTTCTACTGTTTTTAGTTTGGGCTCGTATTTAATTCTTTTTTAATTTTTGTAATTTGTATTTTTATATATGCCCTGTTCACCGCCCTGAGTCCTTCGGGAGAAGGGCGGTATACAAATATAATAAACTTAAACTTAAACTTATTAATTAAGATTATTAAATGCCATTTTTGAAAAATAAATTTGTAAAATTCATTTTTTCTACATTATTTTGACATCAAATGTTCTTTGGTGTTGATATCTGGCCTAAAAATAATAATATAGCACTTTGGGATGCAAATGCAGCCCAACAAGCCAGCACTGGAGGCCAGAATGGAGAAGACCTGCACAGCCACCATGTATTTCCCCTTGGTGCTCAGGTAGGCAGGCACAAAGGACACCCAGACACTGCAGAAGACCAGCATGCTGAAGGAGATCAACCTGGCTTCGTTGAAGGCCCCAGGGAGATTCCTGGCTAGAAAAGCCACCATGAAGCAGACAGCAGACAGGAAGCCCATGTAGCCGAGGGCAACATAAAACATGATGACAGTGCCTTCATTGCATTGTAGAATAATCTCTGTAGGTTGGGAGTGCATGTCAGAGTCAGGGAATGGGGGGGGGAAGTTCCCAACCAGATGCTGCAGATGACAACTTGGAGACCAGAACAAGAAAGGACAATGGAGTTGGCCAGGCTCTTCCCCAACCATCTCTGCACTTTATTCCCTGGTTTTGTGGCCAAGAAGGCTAACACCACTGTGATTGTTTTGGCCAAGATTGAAGAAATTGCAATTGAGAAGACAATGCTGAAGGCTGTTTGTCGGAGGAGGCAGGTAATTCTCCTTGGCTGACCAATGAACAGAAAGGAGGTCAAGATGGAAAGTAGGAGGGAGGCCAGGAGAATGTAGGAGAGGTCCCTGTTGTTGGCTTTGACAATTGGTGTTTCCATGAATTTAATGAAGATCCACAAGCCAAAGCCTGTGGTTAAAGAGAATAACAAGGCAATGAAAGGATAATCCCCAGATTTTCATCATAAGAAAGATAATTTTTAATCTTGGGGATACAGTGAACTCGATTGATGTTTGGATATTGATCTTCTGGACATTTGGTACATTTGTCTGCATCTGAAAAAGAGCAAAAATAGTTTCTCCCTTTAACATGTCCTTTAATTAAATGCATTGTTTGGGTAAACTTGTTTTTTATGTGAATGACTGGGTGTAGGTGAACTCAATATAATTCTTCATTTCCCTCCAGCTAAACACCTTAATATTTATTTTCTCTTCTTTTTGATGTCACCATTTCATCAATGAACATGCTGAGAGAGAAGAAGGGAAGAAGAAAGGATTCCAGGAAACAAGGCAGTGCCACCATTTTACCTTTTCACTGCTGAACCTCTGGAGTCTAGCCTTTTGTCAATGCTTTAAGGCACCAATGATATCCAGTCTATAGTGGAATGTAGTACATGTGAAGGATTGCTTAATGTGTCTTATGCTAGCTGAAATGGATAAACATTACTTTTGCCATGGAGAAAGAAATGTTAGATGGAGTGGCCCTTGAAGATGAGTTGGATATATGGAGTAAGGACATCAAAATGCATTCCTCATTTTTTTATTATCAGAAAGAGTAACATCTTCCAATAAAATCAAGAAAAAAGTTTGGCTAAATCCCTACACATGATTCTTCTTCTCTTCTCTTCTCTTCTCTTCTCTTCTCTTCTCTTCTCTTCTCTTCTCTTCTCTTCTCTTCTCTTCTCTTCTCTTCTCTTCTCTTCCCTTCCCTTCCCTTCCCTTCCCTCCTCTCCTCTCCTCTCCTCTCCTCTCCTTTCCATGGGCCATGATTCTGAAAATTATTTTATGAAGACCCTCCAGCAGAATCTTTCCAATGTCAGCCTCAGGAAGTATAAACCCAGCAGTCACCTTAGGCTGACCAAAAAAGGCATCTCCCAAACATATGGAGCTGTCACAGGATTGTTACATAAGGCTGCCCAGTCCATCTACCACATCAATTAGAATGAAGAGAGAAGCCAAGACATTCTATGAAACTTCTTTACTAAAGAAATACATCCTTTGATTAAAGGCAGGTGGCTGCAAGCTGAAACTGTGGCTGCCCAAAATACCTACCAGTCATAGACACTTACAAAGAATCTGATCAATCTTCCTACAAAAATTCAATCAAAGTTCCATCATTATATTCTGAAATCTGGAAAGTCTCATATTCAGAGCAATGAAGTAAATAGTAATTTGAAACATGGAAGTTGTGTTGTAAAAGATAAAGAGCAAGAGATGTCATCTCCCTCACCATACACAAGATCTATGGTCCTCCTCAAAGTTTGCTCCTTTCTCCTGCTGTCACCCACCTTCCATGGTGGAGACGGTTGCTTCTGCACATGGACGACAATTGTAGCAGCAGATGGGCTTCCCTTCCTGAGCCACCTTCATGAACCCAACAGGGCAGCTCTCCACACATCTGGAAGAAGGCATGGGCTGGCCAGAAAGAGGGGGAAAAATAACATCCACAACATGAATTATTTCCTAAAAGAGGTAAAATGAAAAGTTTGGGGATCTTCAATTCAAGGTGTCGCTTTGCTAAATTTGAAGCCAAGAAGAAATTTGGAGCTTTTCACACTGATTTGGTTGCTTCCTCTTTGACTATTTATCTTCTCTTCTAGTTTTTCTCCCACTACAATTTTATTTTAAATTCCTTACCTACTGAAAAGAAAGTTGAATGAACTTATGCTTTGACTAAATCAATCACTTTGTCCCATGATATAAAACTAGCTTCCTTGTAGAAGTTTAATAAACAGTTAACTGGAATAGTTAAGCATTTTATTCTGATAGACACCTGAACCTCTAAGGGGAAAATGTTTCCTCTGTGAGAGAATTGAGATGACATCTCAAGTCTTGTTGTTGTTGTTAGCTGCGAAGTCGTGTCCGACCCATCGCGACCCTATGGACAATGTTCCTCCAGGCCTTCCTGTCCTCTACCATCTTCTGGAGTCCATTTAAGCTCACGCCTACTGCTTTATCTCAAGTTAACCAGACTATTCCATCTTTAACGATGGGGGGTGAAGTGTTATCCCCCGTTGATAGGGCTCGCAACTTGGGCGTCCTCCTGCATTCACAGCTCAATTTTGAAGATCACATAGGAGCCGTGACCAGAGTGGCTTTTGCCCAGGTTCGCCTGGTGTGCCAGTTGCAACCCTATCTGGACCAAGATGCCCTACGCACAGTCATGACCTCGCTCCCGGTTAGACTACTGCAACGCTTTCTACATGGGGCTGCCCTTGAGGACCACTCGGAGGCTTCAGCTGGTGCAGAATGTGGCCTACTGGGTGGGTGTGGTCAGCTCGACATCACTTGCTTCAGGGATTCCTGGGTAGGACTGGGGCAGATCTGAGGGTCTCCGTCAGAGGAGGATGGGACCTGTGCTGGGTTGAGTCTGGCCACCGGATTCCCATTTCTGCTGCAGGGCTGGCTGTAGGAGGCCATCCTCCTCTGGTTCAGGGACCGTGCCTTTCCCAGTTGGTCTGGCCTCCTCTGGGGTGTGGCTATCCAGTTGGCCGTGGTTGGTGCACTCAGGGGCCCTTCCTCTGAGCTGGTCAATGTGCCACCTGATATGTCGATCCCCCTCCACCCCCACGTTGTATGATAGAGGCCCCATTTTTTCAACCACAATCCCTGGAATCCATGGGTGACCTGCCCCGGAGAGACAAGCCAGGAGGGAGAGCGAGGTAGGAAGTTTATTCTCTGGAGAGAGATTAAAATACCTTTTTGCCTTCCTACCTCGCTCTCCCATCTTCTGGCTGGTCTCTCTGGAAAAGAGAAACTAAAATCTTCTTCCCCCAATCAATCTCCTCTTCCCCTTTAAAAATCCCTCCCCAAGAGCCCCGCCCTGCCCCCAGCCTCCGTCGAGGCCTCTGGAGCTCCTGATTGTGGAAACATCAGAGTTCTGGCAAAGCCTCCCAGCCACCGCCGATCCCACCCCAAATTCCCCTCTCTGCTACACTTCCTTCCTTCTCTCCTTTTCGTCTCTTTCCTTCCTCCATGCTCAGAAAGGGGTTAGATCTACTCTATCTGGACCAACTGTTGCTGCCACTCCTATCTGTAACGATAAACCAGCTAAAGCAATGATTTTGAAACCTTTACCCTTTGACTATATACCCCTCTTCAAGAGTCCCTAAGCCTATTTGGCTTTTATATTAACAAGGGAGGAATGAAGGGATTTTATTATGCTTAAGGTTGATGCTAGTAATATTGATATTAGGAGTGATACTTTGTAATCATCTTTGTTTATGTGCAAGCAGCTTTGTAGGTGCTTTCTATTGGGAAATTATTATATAAAGCAAATCTTTTGTGCTTTAGGTACAGGGGATTGCTTACATGAAAAGAGCATGGGGAGGGGAGGGGGCAAAGGAGTTATGGTGGAGCCTGGGTTGCTGTGTATGAGTCATCATCTAGGAATTATTTTTCTGTACCTTTTGCTTCCTAGTACCAAGACCAGATCTCCTTGTTCTGGAAAGGTATAAAAGGTGGAAGACATCTTTCCCGGTTGTTGCCTTCACCTCTCTACCAGCCATGAAGAGAGATGTGGCCACCCGACTCTATTTTAATAATAATAATAATAATAATAATAATAATAATAATAATAATAATAATAATAATAATAATAATAAAAGTTGCTTGCTTGCTGAAACCTCGGCTCAGGAGTTTCTTTTGGCTCTTTTAAATTCCTGAGTAATGCTGGGGCAATTGTGAGGCTAAGTGTAAAACCTTACGTCCATATAGAATAATTGGGGGTCCTGTGGCCTTCCAGATGTGGCTGGGTAACATCTTTCCCTCTGGCTGGAAGCCTCTGCCCGTAGTTCTGCCTTCCAACCACTGCTCCATGGCTCACCATCTGGGTGACCAAACTCAGTTGACCTGGCCAGGTGTCCAACTTTTATTGCCAGTCCCAAAGATGCTTTTTCATGAGGCAACTGGATTTTCTTGCATTCCTTTTTCCTTGGAGACGTTTCACTTCCCATCCAAGAAGCTTCTGCAGCTCTGACTGGATGGTGGTGAATGGCAGGATTTACACTTTTGGCAGACCAGCTGGTCATCCTGGTCAGAGAGAAACAAGACAGTCTGGTTGCCTCCTGAAAAAGCATCTTTGGGACAAGTATGAGCTGGATGACTGAGAATCTCCATGGACATTTTATTGTCAGTGAATCCGGCTCTTAGATGGGCGACAAAACATCTCCGAGTGAACAGCCAAACTCAAGAGGGGACCAAGGACCCCACAGTTCAACCCAGGCTGCAGATCTTCTCTGCCTACCCCAGGACTACAGATCCATTTTCCTCATGGGACTGCATATTTTCCCCATTTCCCTCACCTTCCTATATGCTTTCTGGTTAACAACCAACAACCTGGACCAAGTGGCTTTTCCTTCCTCCCCTCTGAACCCCCCCAGGAAATATCACTTCCCTCTTGGAGGGGGGCAAACATCCCCCCCTCTTCTGAATTCAGGGACAGAGGGGACTCAGTCATCAGACCTGGAGAAAATCTGGAGCTGAGACTGTTCAGACAGCCTTGATTCAGCTCATTGTAGGGTGTCCTACAGTTTAACATTTATTGTTTTATACAAATAAAAGCAAAAAAAAAAGAATCAGAGAAGAATAGAATAGAATAGAATAGAATAGAATAGAATAGAATAGAATAGAATAGAATAGAATAGAATAGAATAGAATAGAATAGAATAGAATAGAATAGAATAGAATAGAATAGAATAGAACTGGAAGGGACCTTGGAGGCCTTCTATTCCAGCCCCCTGCTTAAGCAGGAGGATCTATACCAGACATGTCAAACACAAGGCCCGGGGGCCGGATGAGGCCCACAAAGTGGTTTCATGTGGCCCGCGAAGCCATCCTGGAAACAGTGAGGGAATGGCCCCTGCTGCCTTGGCCCTGGCCCAGAGACCCTCCTTCTGCCAGAGACCCTCAGATCTGTCCCACTCCTGCCCAGGCCCTCATAGGTACCCTTGATGCGAATGATGTAGAGCTGGCCATGCCCACCCAGTAGGCCATACACACTCTAGCCATACCCACCCAGTAGGCCATGCCCACCCTGGCCATACTCACTCGGCCCCCTGAGGGCAACCGCAATGCTGATGCGGCCCTCACTGAAATTGAGTTTGACACCCCTGATCTATACCATCTCAGATGGGTGATTGTCCAGTCTCTTTTTAAAAATTTCCAGCGATGGAGATTTCTGGTGGCAAGCTGTTCCACTGGTTAATTGTCCTCACTGTCAGGAAGTTTCTCCTTAATTCCAGGGTGCTTCTCTCCTTGATCAGTTTCCAACCGTTGTTGCTCGTCCTGCCCTCTGGTATTTTGGAGAACAACATGACCCCCTGTTCTTTGTGGCAGCCCCTCAGATACCAGAATATTACTATCATGTCTCCCTTATTTCTTCTTTTCTTTAGACTGGCCAAACCCAAGTCCCGCAGCCGTTCTTCGTACGTTTTGGTCTCCAGGCCTTTGATCATCTTAGTTCCTCTTCTTTGACTTTTTACCAGACTCTCAACATCCTTTTTGTGATATGGTGACCAAAATTGGCTGCAGTATTCCAGGTGTGGTCTTACTAGGGCTTTATGAAGTGGTACTAGTACTTCGTGTGATCTTGATTCTATGCCTCTGTTTATACAACCCAGGATTGTATTAGCTTTTTTGGTTGCTGCTGCACAGTACTGGCTCGTAGTTAAGTGATTGTCCACTAGGACTCCAAGGTCCCTCTCACAGTTACTGCCTCCAAGCCAGGTCTCACCCAATCTGTTTTTGTGCCTTTGGTTTTTCCTGGCTAAGTGTAAGACTTTGCTTTTCTCCACATTGAAACTGGGAGGGATGGAGAAACTCGAGGGATCCAAGGGAAGGGGCAAAGGTTGGGGATATCCATGGCAGAGAGCAGTAGATCCCAGAATGCAGAATAACAGAGTTGGAGATCAACCCTCTGCTCAGTCAGGAGTCCATAGTACCATTTCAGACAGGTTCATTCAAGAGAGCCTCCAGCGATGGAGCACCCACAACTTCTGAAGGCAGTGTCTGTCCCACTGGTTGATTGTTCTCCCTCTCAGGAAATTCCTCCTTAGTTCCAGGCTCCTTCTATCCTTGATGAGTTTCCACCCATTGCTTCGTGTCCTGCCCTCTGGAGAATAGTTGAACCCACTCTTTCTCTGTGAGAGCCCCTCAAATGCTGGAAGACTGCTATCATGTCACCCCTGGTCCTTCTCTTCATTGGGCAAGATGGGCCCTGTTCTTGCAACCATTTTAGGCTGTAGACCCCTCATCACCTTTGCTGCTCTCTTCTGCACTCTTTCTAGAGTCTCAGCATCCTTTTTACATCATGGTGGTCAAAACTGGATGCAGGATTCCCAGTGTGGCCTCACCAAAGCTGTAGATAGCGGCATGCGGATCTCAGCATGGAGAACAGCTAGGATCTCACTGGATCCCGGGGCCTCCAAGCCTCTCTAAGCACCAGGTGGATTTTGGGAGAAGTGGCTGTCTGGTGAATGGTTGGAGCCCTGGCTCCAAATGGGGAGTCTCTGCTGAACAGGAGGGATGGGGGAGGGGTCTGGAAGGACAGGCAGGCCAAGAGTTCCAGGGGGAAGATTAGATGGTCTCCATGCCATTCCTGTCCCACTCTTATTACTGAGAAAGAGTCACACCAGAAGAAAGAGAAGGTGCACCAAAAGCAGTTGGAGCTGTTGAAGCTGAAATGATAATGATAATGATAACTTTATTGCCACTTTGAATGTACACCAATCGGCATACATCAAAATGAAATTTTGTTGTATTCAGCTCTCAAAGGGTCACCTCCTCCGATATATACTCCTTGTTCGGGGCCCGCTCAAATTTCACATTGTCCATTTTAGTCTCTAGGGAGTGAACGATGGCAAACAGGACAGATGGAAATGGGGCTCCATGTGGATTAGCCCTCAAGTTAGCTTGTATTCTTTCCTTTTTCTGATCCTGACTCTTCCACCTTTTCCTTAAAGAGGCCTTGCTTCTTTTCACCTCTGGAGCACACTGCCGCCACCACCAACTCCTCCAAAAGCCTCTCTCTCTTCCTCTGGGCCTGCTGACAGCCTCATCCAGTTTCTTCGCTCCATAAGCTCCAGGTCCTCTCCTCCTCTGCCTCCTCTGGAAACAGCCCTGATTTGCAATACAATCCATCACTAGGCCAGCAGTCAGATCTTGCTGCTGGTAGAACAAATTCAAACAGCGCCAACGACTTTTAACGGTCTCACCAGCAGTTCCAAAACAACTAGAAACTCACCAGGCCAGCAAAGATTGTCGGTCGTATGTTACCTTAGTTCCACCATGTTGCTCAAACACATTAAAATCTTCCTGATCATGTGGCCTATAGCCCTTACTATCCCTCCTAATACTATTCGCCTTCAAGAGCCAATGCAGCCGCAGCCGTTCCAGGCGCCGCCATCTTAGAACACATGCCACATCATCTTCACTAACCCTTCTCCACCCAGAACAATCCAGACTTTGGGGAAATGGATGTATCTATTCCCAAAATATTGTGAACAAAATGAAACTAACACCTTCCTACTTAGCTTTGAAGACATCTGCCAAGCATGTGTCCACTCTTGAAGGGCTGTTTAAGCCAAATATTAGCTAACGTATGTGTTGAGGAAAAGGAGACTCCCAAGAGTTTAACAAAACATGAATATGAATTATTACTTTATTTATTATATAGTCTGATTACTATCTTGGATTTTAATTTAACTAGTCTAACTTTCTTCATATTTCTATTATCTTTGATTTTAAATAACTTAAATTATTAAAAAAATACTAATTAGGCATATAAGCCAATAATAACTGTAATTAATAATTAAATGTTATCAGCCTAAGAAACAATTTCACAATCAGTTTCCTAATTTTATCTTCAGATGTTCCTTGGTGTTTAGATCTGGCCTCAGGATGATAATGTAGCACTTGGGGAAGAAGATGCAACCCAACAGTCCAGCACTGGAGGCCAAGATGGAGAAGACCTGCACAGCCACCATGGACTTTCCTTTGGTGCTCACGTAGGTAGGCAGGAAGGAGACCCAGACACTGCAGAAGACCAGCATGCTGAAGGTGATCAACTTGGCTTCATTGAAGACCCCAGGTAAATTCCTGGCCAGGAAAGCCACGGTGAAGCAAATGGCAGCCAGGAAACCCATATAGCCAAGAACAACATAAAACATGGTGACAGAGCCTTCATTGCATTGAAGGATGATTTTTCCTGTCTGGGAGTGAGGGTCAGAGTCAGGGAAAGGGGGAAAAACTCCCAGCCACAAGGCACAGATGAATATTTGTATGCCAGAACAAGAAAGGATTATGGAATTGGCCAAGCTCTTCCCCAGCCATCTCTTCACTTGGTTTCCTGGTTTTGTGGCCAGAAAAGCCAGCACTACCATGACTGTTTTGGCCAAGAGAGAAGAAATGGCAACTGAAAAGACAATGCTGAATGTTGTTTGTTGGAGAAGACAGGTGGCTTTCCTTGGTTGGCCAATGAAGAGAAAGGAGGACAAAAAGCAAAGCAGGAGGGACACCAGGAGGATGTAGGAGAGGTCCCTGTTGTTGGCTTTGACAATGGGAGTTTCTAGGTATTTAAGGAATATCATTAAAACAAAGCCTGTGGTTAGGAATAAGAGTAGGGCAAAGGAGATGAGGATGATGCCCAGATGCTCTTCATAGGACAGAAAGGTTATTCTTTTGGGAATACAATTGATTTGGTTCTCATTTGGATATAGATCATCTGGGCACTTGGTGCATTTTTCAGTATCTGAGAAAATAAAGTAACATTTCTTTTATACTCTTTCAAATTTCAAGAAAACATTTAGATGAGATGTGGTACTGAGAGACAGGATAGCCTCACTAATGATATATTTTTACACTACAGCAAAAAAAATCCCTAAAATATATTACAACTATAAAAAGAATAACAAAATAAAATTAAACTATAAAACAAGAACAACAACCACATAAAATTAAAAGAACTGGCTGGTGCCACCAGCTCACTTCTCTCAGGTAATCCACCTGATTCTTATTTTGCACTGATCTTATCTTATCCCAAATGGTTGGGGAAAGTAGCAAGTGTCCAGAGGTTTAAGAGGATGGGGGCCTATTGAATTTCAAAGGGGAGTGGGTCCAATGGGGCAGTAGTTGCATCAGAAAAAGCAGGCATCTGGACTTCCGGTGGTGACGCCGCGCCAATGGCGGCTTTCTTCTGGCTGCCAGCCCTGCGATTGTGTGAAAAGCGTGCGGAGACAGCAAAAATCAGCTGTCCCGTGGCTTGAAAACCTCCCCCTCGAGAAAAGAGGGGGAGGAGACTTCTCCTCGGGTAGAGCTCCCCTTGACCCCCTTAATTATTTGGGGGTTGGAGGGTGAGAGCTCCCTCGGAGCCCGAGGCTTCCTCCGCACTCCAAGACGCCTTTGCTCTGAGCTTCAGGAGTGAAGCAAGATGCTGCATCCACATCTGCAATTTAAAGGGACTTGTGAGTAATTTAAATGCAGACAAAACTGACCAGGAGAAGTAAAAATTGCAAGTGCTGGAAACTTTAACTCGGGGAGAATTAATCTTCTCCATATTTTAATTTGACTTAAAAGGAAAAAATGGTGCCGGAATGCTGTTTCTTTGTTTGAAAGGACAGTGTCAAGAAAGAGATACATTTGGCAACAAAGTTTAAACAATGTATTAGACTTTGTGTATTTACAGTTTCATTCTTTAAAAGAAAGAATTCTTACAGAATATTTTTTCTTCTTTTTTCTGGGATTTTGCTTTTTACTTTTTTTCTCTTTAACTGCTGATTTTGTTGAAGGAGAAAGTGAAACTTATAAGAAGTGGATTTATATAAGCAGGAAAATAGCTTCAAAGCATTTGGGAATTTCTGCTGTTTCTAAAAGTACAATCTCCTCTCCTGTAGCACAGCCTGCAGTGCAATCTAAGCCTAAATCCCCTCCACCTTCTCCCCCACCACCTGCATTTACGCTTAAAGACATTCAAGATGCTTTAAAGCAAGCAACACAAGAAATAAAGGAGGAGATGGCTGATCTCCTTGACAGTAAAATGAAGGAGGAGATGGCTGACCTTCTTGAGAATAAAAATAGATAAATGAGGGAAGACATATTGCTTGCACTTCAAGGGTTAGCTACACATATTGAACGTTTGGATGATCGGGTGGATGAAGTTGTGGAAAATACTGAAAAATTAGAAAGCAGAGTTGTCAAAGTTGAAAATAAGATTGATATAACAGAGGACGAAGTGACCATCTCACAATATAGAGATATGGAATTTGCATTGCGAATAAGAGGATTAAAGGAGGATCCACGAGAAGTCATGGAGATGGTGGTGAACCTGCTTTCAGGACATAAGTATAAAAATCTTTTTCCTTTGAAAAGAGGGCAGAAACAGGCTTCGTCTCAATCCTGCCAAGACTGAGTGGCTGTGCATACCGGCATCTCAGGTTAGCCAGGCCATTCCATCATTATATGTTTTAGCCTCCAGTCCCCAGATCATCTTTGTTGCTCTTTTCTGTACTCTTTCTAGAGTCTCGACATCTTTTTTACATCGTGGTGACCAAAACTAGATGCAGTATTCCAGGTGTGGCCTTACCAAGGCATTGTAAAGTGGTATTAGTACTTCACGTGGTCTTGATTCTATCCCTCTGTTAATGCAGCCTAGCACTGTGTTGGCTTTTTTGGCAGCTGCAGCACACTGCTGGCTCATATTGAAGTGATTGTCCACTAGGACTCCAAGATCTCTCTCACAGTTACTACTATCGAGCAAGGTACCACCTATACTATACTTGTGCATTTGATTTTTCCTGCCTAAATGCAGAACCTTACTTTTTTCACAATTGAATTCATTTTGTTGGATAGTGCCCAGTGTTCGAGTCTGTCCAGATCCTCCTGTATCATAAGCCTATCTTCTGGAGTATTGGCTATTCCTGCCAGCTTGGTGTCATCTGCAAATTTGATGAGTTCCCCATCTATCCCATCATCCAAATCGTTGATGAAGATGTTGAAGAGCAGTGGGCCCAGAACAGAGCCCTGGGGCACCCCACTACACACTTCCTTCCATGTAGATGCGGTTCCATTAAGGACCACATGCTGAGTACGGCCTGTCAGCCAGCTACGAATCCATCTGGTGGTGATGCTATCTAACCCACATTTTTCTATCTTATCAAGTAGTAGGTTGTGATCTACTTTATCAAATGCCTTACTGAAGTCCAAGTAAATTATATCTACAGCATTCCTCTGGTCCACTACTTTTGTCACTTGGTCAAAGAATGCAATAAGGTTTGTCTGGCACGATCTGTTTTTGACAAACCCATGTTGGCTTTTAGTGATAACTTTGTTCACATCAATTGCAGGCTTAGAGTCTGGGATGTTTTTAATCAGCTGAGAACATGCTTGTAGCTGCCTATCTCTAACCCCACTGGGATAGTGGAATATAGGAAGGAGGTCCAAGGCTTTCAGTTCACATAAAATAATAATGACTGGTCTGATGTGAGATCATTTATGGATTGATTGATTAATTTTTTTTGCTTACCCATGTCACCATGATAATGGCTTGAAAACTGAAGTAGTGAAAAAGAAATCTTGATATCAGAAGTAAAAAAGGGTAGTTTTGAAGGAAATATTACTTAGATTTGGGCATTGGGCATTCATATTTGCCAGATTCATTCAACTCATTTACTCACGATTGACTCACCAGCCATCCTCTCAATAAATTGCTCTAAAAATATTGGACACGGGATAAAATTTGCCTAACATGGTTGGATCCATGGAGAGCATTTTTAGAAGAAAGTGCACCCCTGTCTACTTCAGGGCGGGTGGAAGAGCCACCCCCCTAAAAAAAGAAAAAAATCATTAGAGCACTGACAGTATCTCCAAACTATGAGGCCTTTTTAAAAATCCCTCAAAATGTGACTTTTTCAACAGCCCTGGGGATCTCCTGGTAACAGTTGCTGTGTGGTGGTTGCATGGTAGGTAGCATCTTCATCTTAAGGAAGATTAATTCATGAAGGAATTCATGAGACAAAAAGTGACTGTTATCAATAAAGTATTTTTACCTTGTAGAAATGAGAAGATGAAGCCCTATATTTCCATCCTTAAAGAGAAAATGAATTCAACATTTGTTAAGTATTGTGGGTAGACCGATCAGGAACAGATGACATGTGGATGGAACAGGACAGAGTCTCCACAGCTTAGCTCCTTTAAATATTGTTGCCGGCAAGCCGGCGACCAATCCACATCCTTAAAGGGTCCCACCAGAACGGCCTGACCAATAGGACGGGAGTTACAACGTCACCTGTTGTTGCCGGGTGTTACACAGCTGATGCCCGGCTGAGCTGTCAGTTAACAATAACACTTAATATATAACAACATTGGCATGAGTGGATATTAAGTAGATTGATCATTTATTATTTCTTTCCCATCCACTCCCTCCTTTTTGTTCCTTTTAATCCCAACACAGTATATTACACTTTTTTTTCCTTTCAGAACTAGGACTATATTCCTTTTTTATTGGTGTCGTAATAGTTTGTCTCTCACTATTAAACAACAAAGAAAATTGGAAAGAATAGAAAAGGTGGGAAAGAAAGATCTACTTGATGGTTTTATGATTTTCATTTGCTCCTTGAACCTAAATTCTCTCCCTCCTCTGTTCCTTCCAATTAGATGTTTCAGTTTATGAGGATTTATGATCTTCATAAGACTGACTGATTAATTAAAGGATAGATTTCAGCCTATATTGTACAGTAAAGTTGGTTTGGGTGAGCAAATCCCATTGATCTAAAATCATTCCTCAAGTTACAAAGAATTCAAATGTTCCTAAGAAAGATAAACATGGAAGATCACATCCAAACTGGCAAGTAAAAGAGAGATTTCCAACGCAATCCATAAGATCCTTCTTCCTACCTCATCCTTCAAGATATTTTTTTATAATGCCCATTAGGGAAGAAATTGGACACCATGAAAATTAAGAACTAAACAATCACATGTGTCTTTAACATGCATATTGATCAAAGTTTCCCTATGGTGTCACCCACCTTCCTGAGTGGAGATGGTCCCCTCTGGACAAGGAATGCAGTCGTAGCAGCAAACTGGCTCTCCTTCTCGAGCCTGCTTGACAAATCCAGGATGGCATTTTTCCACACATTTAGACTGAGGCAGAGACTAAACAGAAGAAGAAGAAATGCCAAAGAAAATGTCAGAACTCACTATCCATGTAAGATAGAGATAGACATGAACATCTGCCATGTCATCTCTGGGCTTCACGTAGGAAACTATGATATCTCTGACCGTTTCCAGATGCCTCATTCAGTTCTTCCATTTCCCTTCTGATTTATCAGATTACAATAAAGTAGATTTCTACTTAACAAAGTCTGGAGGGATGAACTTGAGAAAAGATTTAAGCATTAAGTGATAACCAGTGTTTTCCTCCTCATAGTGGAATTAACATGCATCCCTCCATTCTTCATACATGCTTTATTTAAAAATATAATATCTAAAATACTAAATGTTAGAGTAAACTTTATTGTAATACTTCCCTCGAAATTGACCCTTATTATCTTTGATATCAAGATTTTTATTGCACCAAAGCGATGCTTCAGTAGTTCAGTTTTCAAGGCATTATTACCCAGTGGGGTTAGAGAGAGGCAACTAGAAGCATGTTCTCAGCTGATTAAAAACATCCCAGAATATGAGCCTGCAATTTTGGGAGACCCCTGACTCCAATGAAGGCAAGATGAGGCTTATTTAACTATTGGACCAAAAGGACCTCCATCCAGTCTTCATTCCATTTCATTGGATTCAGTCCAAATCTGAACTCAGGGACTGGTCAACACAATTGCCTTCATCGTTGATATTTGAAGACAAAAAACTAATGAACCTGAAGCTATTAACACCAAAATCTCCAGCATATGAGGCCCTGTCTCACCAGTTTTATGGTGATACTAAACTGCCAAAGGGACACTAAGTGGCAAATGATTTGTATCCTAAATAATAATCACCCCATATCTCATTCTGGATCAGCTTACAACAGGATTCAGTATGACAGCATCAGAGGGGAACTGAAGCATGCAAATTATAGAGGTTTTACTCCACACATTCAATTCTCAGGGAAGGTTACCCACTTTTTTGGACTGGGTTTAGCCCACTTGAAATGGCTTTGGAAAAAAGAGAAAAGACATCAATATTTTCCCCACCTTGTTGAGC
Organism: Vipera ursinii; assembly: GCF_947247035.1. Classification (NCBI taxonomy): domain Eukaryota; kingdom Metazoa; phylum Chordata; class Lepidosauria; order Squamata; family Viperidae; genus Vipera; species Vipera ursinii. The sequence goes on along the minus strand of NC_139513.1, from coordinate 1,627,435 downwards.
AACTTTAACTGTGACAAAGCATCTTGGTTGATTGTAAGTCTTTGTCTTTCAAACGTCCCCAATATCTTGTTGATGGGATCCTCCTTGGGGAGAACTAACCTACTAATGATCTTCAGGTCTGCTACTATGTCTCCATTCTGATCCAAGTAGACTTTCAGCAGGGAAAGATTGTACAATTCCCTCTTCTTTAGAAATGGGTGGAACTAGAATGGAAACATCCAGGAATTTAAAGGCAGAAATCTTGATTTCTTTTCTTTTATCACTTTTTACATTTGAATTTTTCTTTGATGGTTGTTTAAGTTGCAAATATTGTGAGTTGGGAGAACAAGTGTTACCACCACCTTCAAAATTCAAGTACAACAATGTTGAATTTAATAACAGCTGAAAGGTTATTGGTAGGGCAATATTGGAAGAAGGATTGCTTGCCTACTATAGAAGAATGGATGCTTAAAGTGTCAAAGTTCCCACAGAGAGGGCCTCCTCAGGGTGCCTCCGGTCAGGGAATGCCGACTGGCGGCCCCCAGGGGGAGAGCCTTCTCTGTGGGTGCCCCGGCTTTGTGGAACCAACTGCCGGTGGAGCTCCGGACGGCATCAGACCTCCGAACTTTCCGTCGTGGTCTGAAGACCCATTTGTTTGAATTGGCCGGTCTGGCCTGATGGGGGAGCTGGGTTTTACATTGTCATTTTAGATTGCATTATTGTTTTTTAATTGGGCACTGATTTAATCTTTGTTTTAACTTTTGTATAGTACTGTATTTTTATTTATATGCCCTGTGAACCGCCCTGAGTCCCCAGGGAGAAGGGCAGTATATAAATTAAATAAAACGTAAACGTAAACGTAAATTTAGCAGAAATGGCTAAGATTTCTGCTTATTTGAAGGATCATTCACAAGAAAGATACATTTCGGTCTGAAGAAGATGGATAGATTATATTCAGAATAAATATGGGACTAAAAAGTTCTATTTAGCCTATGAGTAAATTTTAGATTGTTATTATTATTAATAGCTTATTATAGTGGAGGTTTTATTAGTTTTAAGTATATGGTATTATTACTATTTTTAGTATTAGTTATGGTTTAATAATTTGGATATTGTATTGTTTAATAATTTGGATTTTAATTTGTTTGTTTTTTATTATTGTTATGTATACTTTTATTTTGCTTGTATTTATGTTAAAGGGGAGTTAAAGCGCATTATGAACTTGGTTATTTATATAGTTGGTTAATGTTAGTTAGATTATGATTATTATATTTGTAACCCTGTACTCAGCTCTGGGAAGTGGGGGAGGGAGAGGTGGGGTTTGGGGGGGTTGGTTTTGGGGATTTTTTGTAACTTTTATAAAACTTTTCAATAAAAAAAATTCAAGTACAAAGATTTAGCAATATTTCTAAGTCATGTAGTATACTGATAAAATGTATATTGACAAAATGTAATTGACAAAAATTGTCAATTATATATAATCCGGCAAAGGTCACCTTTCAAGTAAACAAACTACACAAATAACTGCATTATTCATAAACTCCTTGCAAATAATAGGGTGATTACCAGAGAGCAAGGATTTGTTAATAAAGTTGCAAGGCTAATCTTCAGTCGCCTAGCAACATGTCAAAAACTTGATGACCAAAAAAAAGTAAAAAAGCAATGAAGTACAGGTAGTCCTCAACTTACAACAGTCCGCTTAGTGGCTATTTGCAGTTACAATGGCACTGAAAAAAGCGTTCCCCAAGCCACAGCCGAACAAGACACCTGCCTGCCCGCCCAGCAGTGCTCTTCCTCCTGTCTGAGGTTTTCATTGTTGTGAGGATTGACAGCGGGGGTGGGGTGGGGGTGTATGGTTTTTATTCGCCCCATCTGCTGGGTGGTTGCAGCAGATTTTGGTCACTTCACATGACCCTGGGACACTGTGACCGTCATAAATATGAATCAGTTGCCAAGCATCTTAATGTAAATCACAAGACCTGGAGATGCTGCAACATTCCAGCTGATCGGCGCTTCTTCTTGGCTCAGTAGAAGCGCCAGGATCAGCGCCGAGCTCCAGCTGGAGCCTGGCACTGATCCTGGCGCTTCCACTGAGCCCTGACAGCCCTGCAGCTCCAGCCGTCTCTCGTTTACGCTTGTGCAGTGCTGCCACTGGTTCAACTTATTCCCCTCCCCTGCTACCACTTTTCTAGGATGGTCGCGTACCACCTGCCAGGTGCCAATGTACCACTGGTTGAAAAACCCTGATCTAGTTAATTGAGTGCTGGATGGTATGAGATAATTAAGTGGATACAACTGTCTCAAAAATTGCACTCAAATAAATATTAATATTACTGATAAAACTGGGGAGTTAAGAAAAACAATTAGACCTTGGTCATTGTTTCTTCTATATTTTCATTAATAAAGGAAATAGATAAATCATGAATTTGTGATACAAAAATTATAATAACATTTGGACAAAGTTATTTTGGTCTCCTTTAAAAATGCTCAGCTTCTCTCAGGTCCCTGTAGATCCCTGTCAGGAACCTGCCACCCTGATGGGAGGGGGGACCTTTGGAGCTCTCCTGTGATGTGTTTAGCTTTGCTTTGTTGACTTGGTTCCACTGCCCGAGGTCATCTGCCTCACCCCACCAGGGAACAGCTGCCTGGGAACATCTTACCACAGTTTCCCTCTGGAGTTCTCACAACCTCTTTGCACCTCTGGATTGGCTCCTATGGATTGGACAGTTGGGAGGGGTTTTGAACAATGGGGCTTAGCCTAACAATTTCACCTGGGAAATTCAGATTCTGTCCGCCTTCTCTTGCTGTCAGTAACTCTCAATAAAAGTTCCTTTTGAAACGATGCCAATTTCAAGAGTTCTGCTTTCTTGAGAGATTCAGCTGAGGCAGGGCCTTACATCTTCCAGAAAATAAAAATATGATTTTCTGATAGAGAGGTGCACGAGTAAAATTCAATAGGAAACTAACTAATTGTTAGCATGCAGGACTTGATACAGGATTGTATGAATGTAATGAATGGCAGCTACAATTTCCATTGATATTTCATTTGTAATTTTTCTCACATTATTCAATGCATACAATGGTTACTGACTATAATAAAGTAGTGGTAATATTTTAATGTTATGATAATAGAAATATCATTAATTTGTCAATAATGTCATTAATGATCCAGTGGAATGATACCAGGTCCTCTTGCAGGCACAACACTTGGAGAAGACACTGCACAGAATTTTCATCAGCTTTAGTCAAAGAAGGGGAGGAAGAGATAAAAGCAAGTACTTTAAGCCTTGAGGAAAGACATCAAGCAGAAAAACCATGTTGGAATAGAATAGAATAGAATAGAATAGAATAGAATAGAATAGAATAGAATAGAATGGAATGGAATGGAATGGAATGGAATGGAATGGAATGGAATGGAATGGAATGGAATGGAGTGGAGTGGAGTGGAGTGGAGTGGAGTGGAGTGGAATGGAACAGAATAAAATCGAAACGAAACAAAATGAAATAGAATAGAATAGAATAGAATAGAATAGAATAGAATAGAATAGAATAGAATAGAATAGAATAGAATAGAATAGAATAGAATAGAATAGAATAGAATAGAATATAGCTGGAAGGAATCTTGGAGGGCTTCTAGTCCAGCCCCCCACTCAAGCAGGTGAAGCTATAACATCTCAGACAAGTGACTGTCTAGTCTCTTCTTAAAAATCTCCAGTAATGGAGCACCAACGATTTCTGAAGACAATTGTCCTCACGGTTAGGAAGTTTCTCCTTAATTCCAGCTTGTTTCTCTCTTTGATCAGTTTCCAACCAGTGTTTCTTGTCCTAGTTTACAGGAGCTTATATCTAGACCCGTACCAATCTGGCTTCAGGCCCGGGTACAGCATGGAGACAGCATTGGTCGCGTTGGTAAATGATCTCTGGTGGGCTCGGGACAGGGGCTGCTCCTCTGTCCTAGTCCTTTTAGACCTCTCAGCACCTTTTGATACCATCGACCATGGTATCCTGCTGCGACGTCTCAGGGGGTTAGGAGTGGGAGGCACAGTTCTCCAGTGGTTCTCCTCCTACCTTCTGGGACGCTCGCAGTCGGTGTTGGCAGGGGGGCAGAGATCGACCTTGAGACCTCTCATTTGTGGAATTCCTCAGGGATCGGTTCTCTCGCCTCTCCTGTTCAACATCTATATGAAGCCGTTGGGTGAGATCATTCGTGGTTTTGGAGTTGGGTATCATCAATATGCTGATGATACCCAGCTTTTTATTTTGACCCCAAACCACCCCAGTGATGCCCTCGACGTGATGTCCCGCTGCCTGGAGGCGGTCCGGGTCTAGATGAGGAGGAACAGGCTTCGACTCAACCCTGACAAGACTGAGTGGCTGTTCGTGCCGGCATCCCGGGAAATTCCGATTATCCCATCTCTGGCCATGGGGGGTGAGCTATTACCCCCCGTAGATAGGGCGCGCAACTTGGGGGTCCTTCTAGATTCACAGCTCTCTTTAGAAGAGCATATCGGAGCCGTGACTAGGGGAGCCTTTGCCCAGGTTCACCTGGTGCGGCAGTTGCGACCCTATCTAGACCGGGATGCCTTGCGTACAGTCACTCATGCGCTCGTGACTTCTCGTCTAGACTACTGTAATGCTCTCTACATGGGGCTGCCCTTGAAGTCCACTCGGAGGCTCCAACTGGTGCAGAATGCAGCCATGCGAGTTGTGCTGGGGGTTTCCCGATACTCCCATGCTACACCTTTGCTCCGCGAGCTCCATTGGCTGCCAGTTGCCCTCCGGGTGAGATTCAAGGTGTTAGTAATGACTTACAAAGCCCTACATGGCATGGGTCCGGATTACCTACGGCAACACCTGCTGCCGGCGTCAACTTCCCTCCGTCCAGTGCGCTCCCACAGAGAGGGCCTCCTCAGGGTGCCTCCGATCAAAGAATGTCGATTGGTGGCCCCCAGGGGGAGAGCGTTCTCTGTGGGCACGCCAGAGCTATGGAACCGCTTGCCGGTGGAACTCCGGACGGCCCCCGACCTTCCCTCCTTCTGGCGCGATCTAAAAACTTATCTATTTAAGCAGTCTGACCTGGTCTGATGGGTTAGGGTTGGTCTTTTAAATACGTCTTAATTATTGTTTTAACCTTGGGCATTTATTTAATCGCTTTTAACTTTTGTATCCTCTTTGGTATTTATTGCCCTGTACACCGCCCTGAGTCCTACGGGAGAAGGGCGGTATAAAAATATAATAAATTTTTAAAAAATAAAGCTTAAAAGCAGAAAAATTCTGGGAACGTTTTTTCAAATAAATAAAAGGTCGTGGTTGTTAAAGGGAGGATGCAGCTCTCTTCTGGTAAGTAGGAGATGTTGTACAGAAGCTTAAGATATTAAACTACCAATCCCAGAAATCACAAAAGACCCTGAAAAGGAATTTAGTTTGATGGATCCTTCTTGGGACCACATACCTTCCATGGCTGCAGCCTTGGAGCCCCCAACCTCTCTTCTTCCTTCTTCCTTCTCCCCTGGGGTTTGGATGCAGCACTTAAGGCATGAGCCAGAATCTTAATGAGACTGTAACTAATGGCTGGATTTGTGACCTGCATCCTATTCTTTTTCTGTTTGGTCTCCACTGGTGCTTTCTGGGTGCATCTCCTCCGGCCTTTGACAGAAAAGGTGTGTTTTGAAATAGAACAGTGAAAATACTCAGCTTGAAATTCAGGTTCCACAAAGAAATATCTTTTAAAGGCATTATCATTTTTCCAGCTATTTTTCCACTGAAAGGGAAAGCTCCAAATACTATGGACGTGCTTGAGACGACTATCCATTTTCACTAGAAATACTCCAACGACTGTTATGATCCAGACTTTCCCTTCAATGGGTCCTGGCAAACCTTCAAGCGCTGAATGGAAGGGAAGGATTCTGTCCCAAAGGGAACCAAGTTCTGTGAAGTGAACAAAGATGTTGACTTGTCTCCACTTAGAGAGGTTATCCCTGAGGAATGGGGTATGTCCAGTCGCTGAGAATCGTTGTGATATAACAACACAAATTCCATTCTTGACAAGCATAGGAGTAAAAGTTCTCATGAAATTCTCTCCCTTCTCTGTGTCTGTAGCAAAGAGACCAATCAGGGTCCATCCAAAATGGAGGAGAATTTGGACAATTCCTGGGTATTGGATCCCTTCTTTGGGAAGCATTGGATGGAAAAAAGGGAATTGACTTTTATCACTCAGAGCCTCTGAAGCAATTCTTTGACTGATCTGAAAAAAGAAATGAAGAATTCTGTTTTATATTTGGGGTCCTACCAAGTCTCAATTGTTAGCTCTTAATGAATCTAACTTTTTCCTCATGCACATATTAGAAGATTTCCTGTTGATTAGATACAGAATATAAAACACAGAACATTAACAAGACTGTATGTAAAAACAGAATTTAGAAAAATAAGTACAATAGAATAAGCATAAAGAATGAAAATAGTATTTGTTTATAACCCCAGAATTTACCACAATCAGACCATAATTTCCTTCCAAAAAAAGCTGTATTATATATAATTTTCGAATTTTGAGCACAAATATATTTTTTAAAATATTTGAAACCCAACAGATTGTTTCTATCAAGTGCAATCCACGATATTGATCTCCCTCTTTCTTAAATAACTGACAATCAAAGTAATAGATGTATTACATACTCTATTTCTGGAATTCCACAATTAATCAGTGGAACAACCTGCCTCCAGAGGTGGTGAATGCTGCAACACTGGATGTTTTTAAGAAGAGACTGGACAGCCATTTGTCTGAAGTAGCATAGGGTTTCCTGCCTGAGTAGGGGGTTGGACTAGATGATCTCCAAGGTCCCTTCCAACATTATTATTGTTGTTGTTGTTATTATTTAGTCATTAGACATCAACCTCAGTCAACTGAACATTCAAATTGACAGCCAGCTTCCTAGGTATCAACCAGGTATCTCCTTAAAATATAAGATGTTCCTAGTAGCGCAGTTTTTTTGTCGCTTTGCTGGAGTTATTGCAGGAAGCTGCAATTTCTTGATGTATTTTGCCAAGTTTTTGGACATAGTTCCCAGTGCCTCGATGACAATGGGTATCACTGTTACACATTTCATCCACAATCACACAGTTTTGATGGCCAGGTCGCGGTATTTTGTAATTTTTTCCAGTTCTTTTTCTTCGACTCTGGCATCTCCTGGTACAGCGATATCAATTAGCTGTACCCTTTGGTTCTGTATGACTGCGATATCTGGTATGTTGTATTCCAAATGATGATCTGTCTGTATTCGGAAGTCCCACAAGATCACCCTCTTATTCTCGACATTTTCCACCCTATGTTCCCACAACTTTTTGGACACAGGGAAGTTGTATTTTTTTTACACAATGGCCAGTGGATTAATTTAGCAACTCGGTCACATCTAATTTTGTAATCAGTTTGCGTGATTTTGCTGCACTCACATATTAGATGTGAAATAGTTTTAACTTTGTCGTTGCAAAGTTGGAAATTTGGATTGCCAGTGGATTATTTTATCTTCGCTTTCATGGCATTAGTTTGTAGTGCTTGTTCTTGAGCAGCCAGTATTAAGCCTTCCGTTTCTTTCTTGATGGTTTCCGTCTTAAGCCATGCCCATGTCAAGTTGTTATCACGTTTTCCTTCAATGTTTTTCAAATGTTGTCCATGCAAAGCTTTGGCTTTCCATCTATTTAATCTGTCATCCAGCCGTTTTTCCTTATATTCTGCCTTTGTTTCTGTTATTTTTATAATGGTCTCTGTTTTCACAACCTGCAGCAGTTTTTCTGTACTTTGATTCACATCGTCATTCAAACCGTTTTTCTTCTTCTACAGTTTGGTGGATATGCAATAGCCCTCTGCCCCCTATTTCTCTTGGCAGCTACAACCTGTCGATGTCATTTCAGGGATGTAGAGTGTGGTGCATATTCAAAAATTTACATGTTTTCCAGTTTAGGTTTTCCAGTTCAGCCAAAGTTGAGTTGATAATTCCACCTGGGTAGCGTATTACTGGGACTGCCCATGTATTAATGGCTTTAATTTTAATGTTTTGTGGACTCTCCTGATGTATTCCTTTTGTGTTGACTCTTTGACTTTTCCATTCAAGATGTTATCTGCTTCCAGTATTTGTAACCATCATCCTTTGCTAGTGCTTTCATAATACTTCCACTTCCCAGTTCTATTCCTTCTATTTTTCCCACTTTTCCTTATTGCATGGATAATATAGCACATTTTCCAAGTCCAAAGTCTATTTTGATGTCGCTGCTAAACAGTTGAACTTCAGTATGGCTTTTTGCATACAGTTTTAAGTCATCCATGTATAGTAGATGGTTTATCTTGCCATGCTGGCTTGAGATGTGGTATTCCAGTTTTGTGTTTCATAATATTATTGTCAATAGAATTAATGTGATGTTGAACAGTAGTGGTGAAAGTGAGTCCCCTTGGAAGATTCCTCGTCTGATGTTGATTTCACCAAAGTTCTCCCCATTTGCTGTTTTCCATTTTTGCATATTTACTTTCAACAATGTACAGAAATTTTTGCTGATTCCAAAGTTTTCCAAACACGCATTAATCCAGCTGTGGGGTAAGGAGTCGAATGCCTTCTTGTAATCAATCCACATCATATTTAAGTTTATTTTCTATCGTTTTGCATTTTTAAGTACCATTTTGTCAATGAGCAGCTGATCTTTTGTTCCTCTTGATTTTTTATAATTTTATTTTTGTTCTACTGGATATAGACTGTTTTCCATCAGATGATTGAATACTGAATTTGCCAGTATTCTTGTAAAAGGTTTGGCAGATAAGTAATTGGGCAGTAGTTGCTTGGTTCTGTACCCTTTTTGGGGTCCTTCATTATAGATTATGTTCGACCAGCTGTTAACCATTCTTCACTTGCTGGCATTTTGAAGCATTTCATCAAACTGAGTGGCCGTGTGGTGATGGAGGCTGGTGAAGTGCTTCAACCAGTATCCATGCAGCTCATCCAGGCCAGGTACACTCCAGTTCTTGACCTTCTTTACTTGTTTTGCAACCATATCGGTGGTTATTACAATATTCTCCATTTTGTTTCGTGTTACTTGTTTTTGGATATCTTTGATCCAGCAGGCAGTTTTATTATGTTCCACTGGGTTTTCCCACAGTTCTTTCCAAAAGTTTAAAGTTTTTTCTTTACATAGGAAAACAGTAGTTTGGACTTGATTTTCATCAAGTGAACGATAGAAGAGGTGCTGGTTTCTTCTGAACTGGACATTTTCACGATATTGTTTTATTCGTCCTTCATATCTTTCATTTTTCTTTGCGATTGCTATTACACGCTGTTTTAGGTTTTCCATGATTTCTGTTATTGTTTTTTCCTCCAGGTTATATTTTTTGTATAAACCATTTTTTAGCTTTTCATTCTTTAGTTTTCCTTCTTTCAAGTATTTCAATTTGCTGACATGTCCTCGTAGTTTTTTTGTTTTATTTTCAATTCAAATTTTTCACTTTGGTGTTCCAGTGGGTTTCTTTTTTGGCATTTTATAACCCAATTCTGCAGTTATAACGGCGGCTGTACTGTACATGAGTTGGTTTGTTTCATACAGGGTGCTGGATGGGATGGAAGTTAAAATGTTGTTCACAGCATTTATAGATCTTTCACTCGTTTGCTATGCTCTTCACGGATAGCAGGCAGTCTTTTTCTTTCTGTGTTTTCTTTGAAGTGGTTTTCAATCTTTTCTTTCAGCATTTTGACTAGATCACTTAGCTCTACACTTTCGAGATGTTGCACAGGGGAGTCTTCATCCTGTGTGGTGGCTTCTTCCGCTGGTTGGTCAGTTTGTTTAGGTATTGGAACAATTTCTTCATTCTGTTCATCATCATTGCTTGTTGTTTTCTTTTTAGTCAATGTTCCTAGATGTTGAATTTCCACATCTGTAAAAACTTTATTAGGGATGATGAAACACCTTTGATTCATTAATCGTTGTTCAGTTACATCACTTTCCGGATGCTTTTCCTTCCACAGTTGCATGATTCTTTTTTCAAATCCCCTGGCTGTTGGTTCTGCCTGGTAGTAGCAGGCAGTTGCGCTTTTTTTCCAGTAGCTTTACAGTTGGACGCTTTGGTTCCTCAGCAGTAACAACTGAGCCCTGTGGCCCATTTGTCGACAGATGTCCAGGAGCCATAGCATCTGACGCGGTCCTTGTTAACCCAAGCGACGACCGATCCGGTATGGGATTTTTAAAAATTTCTTCTCATCATTAGTGATTGGAGGTGCCTGGGTTGGTTCACGGTAGATAAGCCACTACAGATCCAAAGACTGGTAATCCCATCACCATAGGGACTCCACCCAATAGCTATCCAGGCCCAGCCATAGGAATAATAATAATAATAATAATAATAATAATAATAATAATAATAATAATAACAACAATAATAATAACAACAATAATAATAACAACAATAACAACAACAACAACAACAACAATAATAATAATAATGACAATAACAATAATAATAACAACAATAATAATAACAACAATAACAACAACAACAACAACAACAACAACAACAACAACAATAATAATAATAATAATAATAATAATAATAATAATAATAATAATAATAATAATAATAATAATAATAATAATTGCACAGTCAGCCAGATGTTCAGACTGGATTTGGCATTTTTGTCTACCTATCAAGTCTTTACCAATGACCTGGGATAGCCAGATGTGGATGTTTGATGGTATTATAGATATCGTCACAGAATGGAAGCCGTTCCTAGTAAGGCCGCCTTTTGCAATTGACTAATGGCGAATTTGTCAATGCCGATGGTGTTCAGGTGGTGCTCCAGTTGTTTTGGGATTACACCCAAGGCGCCTATTACTATTGGTACTACCCTGGCTTGCCTTTGCCGCAGTCTTTCTATTTCTATTTGTAGATCTTTGTATTTTGTTCTCTTCTCCAGTTCTTTCTCATTTATTCTGCTGTCTCCAGACTTTTTTGTCTTTCTTATCAACAATTGTTATATCCGGGGTGTTATGTTGCAGATGCTTGTCTGTTTGAATTCTGAAGTCCCAGAGCAGTTTAATTTTATCATTTTCTATGACTTTCTCTATTTTATGATCCAACTAGATCTTGCTTACAGGCAAATGATAATTTCTTACAGATCTTCCAATGCACCATTGTTGCTACTTTGTCATTCTGCTGCTTGTAGTCAGTCTGTGTGATCTTCTTGCAGCAGCTTACCAGGTGGCCCACTGTCTCTTCAGGTTCTTTGCATAGGTGTCACTTACTGTTTGTTGCTGTCTTCTCAATTTTGACTGTGTATGCATTTGTCCTTAAGGCTTGGTCTTATGCAGCCAAAATTAGTCCCTCGGTCTCTTTCTTCAACTTTCCTGCTCTTAGCCATTGACAGGTCTTGTTATTATCTGCTTTCCCAGCTATTTTTTTAATGTACTGGCCATGTAGTGCTTTGTCTTCCCATGCCTCTATTCTGTTCTTCATTTGGTCTTTCTTGTAGGCCAGTTTGGTCTCTCCAGTAGTCAGTAAGCCTTCCTGATATACCAATTTCAGTGCATCTTCATCATTGTCCTTCAGATATTCTTCCAAAGCCATTTTTTCTTCTTCAACCATCTGATGTACTTGCAGCATTCCCTGCCCACCTATTTGCCTTGGTAGATAGAGTCTGTCAATGTCACTGCATGGATGAAGGGCATGATTCATAGTCATTACTTTTTCTGGTTTTCCTATCCATTGCTTTTAGTTCTGCTTGAGTCCAGTCCATTATTCTAGCCGTGTATCTAATGACTGGAATTCCCCAGGTGTTGATTGCCTTCATGATATTTCCTGCATTGAGTTTGAACTTTAAGATCTTCTTCACTCTCTTGATGTATTCACCTCTAATCTTTTTCTTGACTTCAGTGTGCTTGATGTTGTCAGCTTGAAGTATTTGTAGTAATTTTCCTCATCCAGACTCTTAATGTTATTTTCGTGGGACATCTTGATTCCTTCAGTTTTTACTATTTTTCCTTGTTTGAGAGTAAGTGTGGCACATTTGTCCAAGCCAAACTCCATTGCAATATCATGGCTATATATATGGACAATGTTGAGCAGCAATTCTATTTTAGATGATGTTTTTCCATACAGCTTCAGATCACCCATGTAAAGGAGGTGAGATAGTCTGGCAGATGTTTTTTTTTGGGGGGGGTGTTGAAAAAGGTTTTATTGATTTTCTAATTTTACATTTAAGTATTTGAAAAGCAATGTGGTGGCTGGGTTAACCAATAATTCAATAACATACAGATATCTTTAAAACAAATCTCAAAATACCATATTAAATATTTGCTCTCTTTTCCCCCTAGTATTTACTGTCTCATATTTAAACTAATACAATTCTTATTATATCAATTAAATAAAAATAACATTCTTACTTTTATCAATAATGTTTAGCTTATACATATCCTAGTTATTTTAACATCCAGTCTTTGTGGACAATCAATGTCCTAAATATTTTCCCCCATTTTTAGTTTCCTGTTGATATTTGAATTTAACATTTGTTGTTTATAATTTCCAAATTTTGAGTAACCAAAATTCCCTTTATCAAATTCATCACAAAGTCTAATATTCAGGAAACACATCTTATCTATTCAAACGTATTCTATTTCTCACCATCTTACATCATCTAACTAATAATACAGTATAGCATTCTTATTTCCTATTAATTTCCAAATATCTTAACCTTAGTAATCAGAATTTCTCTTGTTTCAACATCAAATACTTCCTCTCTTTTTCTCTTAATGTCTACTATTTCATATTTAGGCTAGTACAATTCTTATTATATCAGCTAAGTAAAGACATGTTTATTACATTTATCCATAGATTTTAGCATATATATATATATATATATATATATATATGTTTTCTGAGGTTTTCGCGGGTGTCTGTATGTGGATCCTTGGTTTTTCGGGTTTTTCCCCGCGTAGAACTAAAGATGTAGGCGCAACGTTTCGACGGAATCCCATCCGTCATCATCAGGCTTTAGCTTCCTTCTTCTGGGAGAAGCATGTGGCTGTTTGTTCCTCTTTTTTAAACTGCCAGAGGGGGTGTGTTCTGTGGAGGTGTGCTCTGATTGGGTAGGGGACCAAGTGTGTTCTGATTGGGTGGGAGTGTGTTTTGAATGGTGGGTGTGTTCTGATTGGTTGGGGGGGTGTTCTGAGTGGATGGGCTGGTCTCAGCTGCCAGCTCCAGACCTGAGCTATATTCAGGTTTTTTCTCAATTTCCTCCAATTTTATGTGGGAAAAAACCCGAATGACCAAAGATCTACATATATATATGTATGAGATGGTCTGCATCCATCCAAGAAAGGGACTGAGTTACTTGGCAATAAATTCAAAGCTTTTCTGAAGGAATATTTAAACTAAACAACGGGGAAAGTGAGTTAATTGATACAGAACATCACTGTATCCGGCAATCTAAGAAGATAGGTTATGTAGCAAGTAAACACAGGGTCAGTCATAAAGGACTCAAATGTCTATACACCAATGCGCAGAGTATGAACAGTAAGCAGGGTGAACTAGAAATTCAGGTAAATGAGGGCGGATATGATATTGTTGCCATTACAGAAACATGGTTGAAGCCGAAAGGACGCTCAGCTGTGGATGTGTCTGGTGGTGAAAGGAAAGTCCAATGCTGTAAAGATTTTTTCTCCATAGGAACCTGGAATGTAAGATCCATGAATCAAGGAAAGCTGGACATGTTCAAACAAGAGATGACAAGACTGAACATCGACATCTTAGGTATCAGCGAACTAAAATGGACAGGAATGGGTGAATTTAATTCAGATGACCATCAGGTATACTACTGCGGGCAAGAATCCCTCAGAAAAAATGGAGTAGCCTTCATAGTCAATAAAAAAGTAGGAAAAGCAATACTGGGATACAATCCTCAAAATGACAGAATGATCTCAGTTCGAATCCAAGGCAAACCATTCAATATCACAGTAGTCCAAGTCTATGCCCCAACCACCGGTGCTGAAGAGGATGAAATTGACCAGTTCTATGAAGCCCTACAGCACCTTACAGAACTAACACCAAAAAATGATGTCCTTATTATCATGGGGGATTGGAATATTAAAGTAGGAAGCCAAAAGATAACTGGAATAACAGGCAAGTTTGGCCTTGGAGTACAAAATGAAGCAGGGCACAGGCTGATAGAATTTTGTCAAGAGAATACGATGGTCATAGCAAACACTCTTTTCCAACAACCCAAGAGACAGCTCTACACATGGACATCACCAGACGGTCAACACAGAAATCAGATTGACTATATGCTTTGCAGCGAAAGATGGAGAAGCTCTATACAGTCAGTAAAAACAAGACCAGGAGCTGACTGTGGCTCAGACCATGAGCTTCTCATTGCAAAGTTTAGTCTTAAACTGAAGAAAGCAGAGAAAAGCACTAGGCCACTCAGGTATGAATTAAATCATATACCTGTTCAATATACAGTAGAGGTGACAAATAGATTTAAGGAATTAGATATGATAGACAGAGTGCCTGAAGAACTATGGACAGAGGTTCGCAACATTGTACAACAGGTAGCAACCAAAACCATCCCAAAGAAAAAGAAATACAAGAAAGCAAAGGTTGCCGGAATGCGAATAAACAGAAATAAGACCAAGATGATTGTTAAAAATATGACTAATAAACAAAAAGAAAATTTGGCTGGAATCATGGATATAGAAATAGCCAAGAAAATAAAATATCTAGGGATTAATATTACAGCTAGATACACCTCACTCAAAAAAGATAATTATGATAATGTAGTGAATCAAATAAAAGGTGATCTGGAAAGATGGGGAAATCTGAAACTCTCATTATTGGGGAGAATCGCTGTCATCAAGATGAATATCCTGCCCAAAATTTTGTTTTTGTTCCAAAATATCCCAATACAACTCAACTCTAAGTTTTTCCGAAATTTGAATAAATTATCACTAAATTTTGTTTGGCAGGGGAAAAAGCCAAGAATCAAATTGAAATATTTACAGGACACGAAGGAAAATGGGGGTTTTGGATTGCCAGACTGGGAATTATATTACCACGCTGCGGCTTTGAATTGGATTAGAGAATGGGTAATTTTGAAAAATAGTAGACTATTGACTTTAGAGGGTCACGATTTGCAATATGGCTGGCATGCTTTTTTATGGACGGAGAAACAAGGTCTTTTTTCACATTTTCAAAAACATCGGATTAGGCAAGCATTACTTAATACCTGGAAAAAAATTAGATCTCACAATTATACTAAAGTACCGGTCTGGCTATCCACCCTCAAAGCGATTGTTTACCCAAATCTATTTGATGTGGGTAACATAATTTCGTATAAGGATATTATGAATGAGGAGGGGGAATTGAAACTTAGAAATGAACTAGAATCACAAGGTATAAAACTCGATTGGTGGGCCTACTTACAGATCCAATCAAGATTTAGGAAGGATAAAAAAGAATGGGGGATATATACCTCTGAAACAGCATTGGGTAAAATATTATTGGGCCCGGACACCAAACAGATAAAGAAATTATACAATTTGCTCTTGGGATACAAGCTGTTTGAAGAGCAAGTGAAGGATCCCATGTTGATTTGGGCTAACAATCTAGGACATAGCATTGATTTAGATACTTGGCAAACACTCTGGGACAGAAATAAAAGAATAACACTGGCCTCATCTTATAAAGAAAATTTATTTAAAATGTTTTATCGATGGCATCTTCCCCCAGCCCGTTTAGCAAAAATGTATACAACAGCATCTCCCAAATGTTGGAAGTGCTCTGAAGAGATAGGCACATATTTCCATACGTGGTGGTCTTGCAGTAAAACACAAAAATTTTGGAAAATGATTTGGATTTGGCTGAAAGAAATACTAAAACAAGATATTGAGTTTAGTCCAGAATTTTTCTTATTGGGAATTACGAAAGAGAAATATCCTAAAGATGTGCTATATTTGATGATCCATATTATCACAGCACCTAGAATGTCGTTTGCGCAAAAATGGAAAAGGAATGAGATTCCAGGAGAAAATGAGGTTATTAGGAAAATTTGGGATTGCGCAGAAATGGACAAACTAACTTTGCAACTAAAGAATAAAGATTAATCAGATTACTATGGAATTTGGAACAAATTGTATCTTTGGCGGGAAAAAAAGAAAGGTCTTTATTAGGTTTTACAGACTGGCTCACTGTTTTAAATATTGTGTTATTTCACCGATTTGTAACTTAAGTGTATTTAAGTGTATCTTTGATGTACATATATACATGTATATATATATATATATATATATATATATATATTTGAACATTGTAGACAAGAAGGCTTGTCAGCCCGCTGGTACTGTGTCCAATGTTTTTAAACAATAAACTTAATAAAATTTAAAAAAAATAAAAAAAGAAAGCAAAATGGCTGTCTGAGGAAGCTTTGCAAATAGCTGAGGAAAGGAGGGAAGCGAAAGGCAAGGGAGAAAAAAAAAGATATGCCCAATTAAATGCAGAATTCCAAAGAATAGCTAGAAGAGATAAGAATGCCTTCTTAAATGAAGAGTGCAAAGAAATAGAAAGAAAACAATAGAATAGGGAGGACCAGAGATCTTTTCAAGAAGATTGGAGAGATGAAGGGAACATTTAATGCAAAAATGGGCATGATAAAGGACCAAAATGGCAGGGACCTAACAGAAGATGAAGAGATTAAGAAGAGTTGGCAAAATTATACAGATGTACTATACAAGAATGAGCTTAATGTCCCTGATAATCACAATGAGGTGACCTCGAGCCAGACATCCTAGAATGTGAAGTGAAGTGGGCCTTAGAAAAGCTGAGCAACAACAAAGCTAGTGGAGGTGACAGTATTCCAGCTGAGCTATTCAAAATCTTAAAACACAATGCAGTAAAAGTGCTACACTCAATTTGCCAGCAAATTTGGAAAACTCAACAGTGGCCACAGGATTGGAAAAGATCAGTTTACATTCCAATTCGAAAGAAAGGCAGTGCCAAAGAATGTTCAAACTATCACACCATTGCACTCATTTCTCATGCTAGTAAAGTTATGCTTAAAATCCTACAAGCTAGACTCCAGCAGTATGTGGATTGAGAACTACCAGAAGTACAGGAAGGATTTTGAAGAGGCAGAGGAACTAGAGATCAAATTGCCAACATACGCTGGATCATGGAGAAAGCTAGAGAGCTCCAGAAAAACATCTACTTCTGCTTCATTGACTATGCTAAAGCCTTTGATTGTGTGGATCATAACAAACTGTGACAAGTTCTTAAAGAGATGGGCGTACCAGACCATCTTATTTGTCTCTTGAGAAAGCTATATGCAGGTCAAGAAGCAACAGTGAGAACTGGACACGGAACCACTGATTGGTTGAAAATTGGGAAAGGAGTCTGGCAAGGCTGTATACTGTCGCCCTGCCCATTTAACTTATATGCAGAGCACATTATGAGAAAGGCAGGGCTAGATGAATCAAAAGTTGGAATTAAGATTGCCGGAAGAAATATCAACAACCTAAGATACGCAGATGATACCACTCTAATGGCAGAAAGTGAAGAGGAACTAAAGAGCCTCTTGTTGCGGGTGAAGAAGGAGAGTGCAAAACTTGGGTTGAAACTTAACATTAAGAAAACCAAGATCATGACATCCAGCCCTCTCAATTCCTGGCAAATAGATGGGGAAGAAATGGAGGTAGTGACTGATTTTATTTTTCTGGGCTCCAAGATCACTGCAGATGGGGACTGCAGCCAAGAAATTGAAAGACGCTTGCTCCTCGGGAGGAAAGCCATGGCAAATCTAGACAGCACACTAAAAAGCAGAGACATCACCCTGTCAACAAAAGTGCGTATAGTCAAGGCCATGGTCTTCCCAGTTGCAATGTATGGCAGTGAAAGTTGGGCCGTAAAAAAGGCTGAGCACCAAAGAATGGAGGCCTTTGAACTCTGGTGCTGGAGAAGACTCCTGCGAGTCACTTGGACTGCAAGGCGATCAAACCGGTCAGTCCTAGAGGAGATCAACCCTGACTGAGCTGGAGCCTGGCCATGATCCTGGTGCTTCCGCTGAGCCCTGACAGCCCTACAGCTCCAGCCATCTCTCGCTCAGGCTTGTGTGGTGCTACCACCGGTTCAGCTCATTCCCCTGCTACCACTTTTCTAGGATGGGCACATACCACCTGTGAGGTGCCAATGTACCACAGGTGGTACCCGTACTACTTGTTGAAAAGCCCTGTGTTAGAGAAATGGGCCTGGAATTGCTAGGATCTTTTTTAGTCTCTTTTTTATACATAGTAATTACAATTGCCATCTTTGACCAAAATGGTTGTGGCAGATATTATTTATATGTGTAAGTGTATCTGTCAATGGAGGGTTTCACTAGTCAGGATATTTCTTGAAATGTTCAGCTGGTAGAAAATCCTCTCCAGAGGCCATATTGCTCTTCAAACATTTTACGATGAATTTGATCATGAGAATTTTATGGCAAAAAAATAGTTGATACATTGCGTAACTTATTTGTAGATTTTTAATAAAATGGTTTGTTAACATTAGAGGCCCCTAATCATTCATAATACATATATGTTTCATCATCAGTAGGAAAGGTAATCCTGTAGGATTCTGTTTAAAAATCTGAGATTTCTTTCATGATTGAGCATATCATTATTTTGGCTAAGGCCATGTAAAAAAATGTGAATTTTCCATCAGTACTGCATATTCCTATTATACAAAAGTTCCTTTGATTGGACACAGAGCCTCTCCTCACCTTCATAAATGTGCAGCAGAAGCCACTAAGCATTGGGATGATGTCATAAAGACAGGTCTCTTTTTATCCTTGCTTCCTTCCAACTGTATATCCCAATCATTATTTATAACACTTACAAATGCCATGGGGAAAGGATTAGTTGCAGCAGAACGAGTTCTTAAATACCCTGATCCTGAGGAACCTTTCATCATCCAAGCTGATGGTAGTGATGTTGCGGTGAGCACAGTCCTCCTACAAAATAATCCTAAGGGGGGTTCTGCAGCCCTGTGCCTACACTTCACAGGAAGATGGGCTTTTTGGGAGAAAGAGGATTTTGTGATGAGATGGGTGTTATTAACTTGATGCCATTTCTTGGAAGGGAGTAAAGTGCCTTTTGAAGTATAGACTGATCATTATTATTATTCAAAATAATGCACAGGTATAGTATAGGTGGTACCTTGCTCAATAGTAGTAACTATGAGATAGATCTTGGAGTCCTAGTAGACAATCACTTCAGTATGAGCCAGCAGTGTGCTGCAGCTGCCAAAAAAGCCAACACAGTGCTAGGCTGCATTAACAGAGGGATAGAATCAAGATCAAGTGAAGTACTAATACCACTTTACAATGACTTGGTAAGGTCACACCTGGAACACTGCATCCAATTTTGGTCACCAAAATGTAAAAAAGATGTTGAGACTCTAGAAAAGGTACAGAGAAGAGCAACAAAGATGATCTGGGGACTGGAGGCTAAAACATATAGGGAACGGTTGCTGGAATGGGTTATGTGTAGTTTAAGGAAAAGAAGGGTGAGGGGTGACATGATAGCAGTGTTCCAATATCTCAGGGGCTGCCCCAAAGAAGAGGGAGTCAAGCTATTCTCCAAAGCACCTGAAAGCAGGACAAGAAGCAACGGATGGAAACTAGTCAAGAAGAGAAGCAACCTAGAACTAAGGAGAAACTTCCTGACAGTTAGAACAATTAACCAGTGGAACAACCTGTCTCCAGAAGTGATGAATGCTTCAACACTGGAAGTTTTTAAGAAGAGACTGGCCAGCCATTTGCCTGAAATGGTATAGGGTTTCCTGCCTGAGCAGGAGATTGGACTAGATGACCTCCAAGTTCCCTTCCAACATTATTATTATTATTAGTAGTAGTAGTATTAGTATAACTTTTATTCATATTATTATATTATTATTTAGAGAAGACACGGTTGGATCTATCACACACCAACACTCCACTCACTTTACAGAAGGGGAAGTACAAACACAAACCTGTGGAACTTTGTAGGTGCCTGCTAATGTTGACATCTGGATGGAGCTTTCTCTGCTAGCTCGATCAAGAAGAGCCAAAAGCTTGTCCTTCCTTCCACAGCTGTAGTTGGGAAGATTGGGTTCTCCAGTAGAGACCATGTCCAGCAAGGCATCTGAAGTGCCCAGAGTGCTATCATAGTTGTCATGGATGCTGTAGCCAAGTGTGAGATTGTACAGGAGCTGGGGATTCTCCCTCACCAGTTCAATATTGCAAATCATTGGTAGTATTTCTAGATTTCCATTGGTTAAACTAGTGTAAAACCATGATCATGTCAATATAAGCATCATCAACAGCAGCAACTACAAAAATACTTTTTCTCCATTTAATCATCTTTTTTCTCTACAAACTAGCTGAAACATAAGCCAATATTGATCCAAAATTATGGGAAATAATAATCACCCATCACCCTTTAATATTGCTGGTGTTGAGGATGGGGATAGTCCTCAAAAAGGTTAAACAAATGAGAAACATAGAATTATTTTTAGCAGTACTAATATTCATAGCCCAGAATAATTCAGCCATTAAAGAAGAACCACCATTAAAGGAAGGAGATTTTTGATAAGTGACTCAGAGAAGCTGTTCTAATAACAAATCATCTTCTATTTCTTTAAAAATCAGATATTGCATATCAATTGGTTATAAAAACATGGAAATGGTTGGGCAGAGGAAATTAGAACCATTTCAATCATTACTTTCAACCAAGGTGAGAACTGCAGTCATGAATTTAGGATTGATCAGAGAGAGGAAAATAATGTGAACTTCTTTCACGTTTCATTTGCCTCATGTTTCTATTCTCAGAAAATAAGGCAAAAGAGAGAGACTGTGTTAATCAAAACAATTCAAAAAATGTGTCAAATCCTGCAATATAAGAGTAAGTAACTCCATTGTATGACTTACAGCTGAATCTGACTAGAAGGAGCCATGTTGAAAGGCAATGTTGTAGGTGCTATTTCTGATGGAGAGATGACTATACCAATGAGAATATCTCCTGGCTTATAATAGCTCCATGGCTTTTCTCCATCCTGGTGCTCCAAATTCAGTGGGCACTTCATTCTCAGCTTCCCAGAGAGTGGCTGGGACACCAGCAGAAGCAGTATCAGAAGCAGAAGCAGGAGATCCATAATTCATGGGGCGGAATCAATCTCCTTCCTCTTTCTAAAAAAAAGAATTAGAATTCAAAGCACTCTGACAGGCTGGAATATCCTGTGGCTTTCCTGATTCAGACAAAGACCAAGATTTACCTGAAAGAGAGAGAAAATATATTCAAGAGCACAGTTCCTGTGTGTCCTGTAATGTGAGCCACGAAAAGCATAACCTGTAATATTTATCCTTTTCTGATGCAAGATCCCTTCCATGTTGCTTCAGTCTGATGTTTACAGTACATCAAAGGCAGACACTGGGGACATAGAAGAAGTCTCAGAGACAGGAATGGTGATGATTGCTTTGAGAAGGAGCTTCTGCTCTTGGGACCCTGAACTTCTTCCATCTGAGGAGGGGTAGAGAAAAGTGGCAGATGGACCCCTTGGGGCAGTGTTCCGTAGTGGTCTTAGTCCTTCCTGTTAGGACATGTTGAGAAAGTCATGCTTGATGGAGATAGTTCAACAGCCAGGAAAGTGACTTCTGCTGTAGTTCAATGGGATCTCTTGCCTCCAGAGGCTGCTAGGGAAGGTCCCTCAGAGTTTTGGTGTTTGGTGCCATTCTAGGTTGGTGACACTTACCTCTAGTGCTGTCTGTGCTTTATCTCTGTGGAAGCACTCAGTATCCTTGAACCCAGCCTAATGTTAAGAGTTTGGGATTTTCTTTTCTATGACATCTCCATATATCAACATTAATTTGGATCTGATTTTATAGTTCCTTGAAATTGAAATGAAATGTGATTTGCCATCTGTTCTAGAAAGTTCATTTTTTGCATGAGAGCTGGCTAAGAGGCAGGAAAGTGACAGCCTGGGATAGCACCTTTGACACAGAGAGAGAAAATTGTAGAGTAGGTAGAAGTTTTAGCTCAAACTGCTGGCCCACGGGACAGATTTGTCTCTCATGATTCCGATAAATGAGACAATTCAAACAAATTGCAGGCATAGTATTTATCTAAAAAGTCTTAGTAATGAAACAAAACATCGGCACTCATGGAGGACTTGACCCGTTTGATGAATCCGCTCACTAGGTTTATATCCACATACCGCTGCATCTCCTCCATTTCAAGGGGGGACATAGCGTACATTCTTGGTCGGGGGAGTTTGGCTCCTGGTAACAGTTCGATGGAACAATCATTGGGATGGTGAGGAGGCAAGATATCGCATTATTTCTCACTAAACACCTCCACTAGATCCTAGTACTCGCTGGGTGGCCGTAAGGCAGCCATGTGTGCTTGCTCATTGGGTGGTCCAAAATCTCCTATAACATCTGTTGAATCAATGGGGGGGATTGGGCCCTATGGGTAATCTTACAGTTCTCATTCCTTTTTCCCACCAGATAAATGGCTTCCATTTGTCTAGACAGGCTAGTCCTAGGATCTCAGTCTCAGACATCTTTGGAGCTACCAGGAAGTGAATAAACTCCCAGTGCTCGCCTATTTCCAGGCGTAAGGGGTCTGTTAATTGTGTGACTAAAGTCCCTCCCATTAGGGAGCCATCGGCTTGCTCGAACCTCACAGGTTTGGAGAGCGGCTTAGCCCGTATGCCCAGTCTCAAAGCACATAACAGGCTAATGATGCATCAGGAGCATCCAGTATTGACTAGCACTTTCAGGTCTGCTTGTGCCCCTGACTTAGGGATTATGAATTTAGCAGGCAATAAAAAGGGTAGGATGCGTCGACTCACCATTGGTTCATTTTCCCCTTCATCATCGCTGTCGAAAGAGGGTTGAATGGGGGTGGATTCAGTTTGAGTTCCGGCGTCGTCCCATGTGGGGGATGTGACCTGGAAAACAGGTTCCTGTGTCATCTGGTTGGATTTCTCTCCCTTTAGCCACTGTGCAGGTCTCTTTCTCACTGCTGGTTCTGATCTGGTCTGCCGTTGGGGGAAGGGGACTGGGCATTTCGCTGCTCAATGTCGCTGCTGTCCACATCAGAAACACTTAATTGCCAGGTCTACAGGTAGCTTGGGTCTTTTAGCCACCACAGTAGTAAGAGATCTTTGTGGAGGTGATTGCCATTCAGGTTGTTCTCATCTTGGCTCGGGGTAGGAGAGGCTACTTATAGTGGGTGAGCTGAACATCTAATTTCACCACTGCAGTTGGTCAGGCACAGCTTGGTAGATACATGCCAGAGAAAGGTGGTCATTGAACCCTTCTCTGAAAAGGTGAATTATGGATTGCTCAGGCCATCTCTCTAACCGACCTGCCATCTTTTAAACTCCCACACATACTGTAGGGCAGGCCAGGCAGCTTGCTATATCTTATGGATTTGTTCTTCTGCTTTGTAGCGAAGGTTGTTGAGAGTGTTGTGGCGCGTCAGCTTCCGTGTTTCCTGGATGAACCAGACTATCTGGACCCATACCAGTCTGGTTTCAGACCCGGTTACAGCACGGAAACGGCATTGGTTGCACTGGTAGATGATCTCTGGCGGACCCAGGACAGGGGTTGCTCCTCTGTCCTGGTCCTACTTGACCTCTCAGCGACTTTTGTTACCATCGACCATGGTATCCTGCTGCGACAGCTTGAGGGGTTGGGAGTGGGAGGCACTGTTTTACAGTGGTTCTCCTCCTACCTCTCGGGCCGTTCACAGTTGGTAGTGGCAGGGGGGCAGAGATCTACCCCAAGGCCCCTTTCATGTGGAGTACCTCAGGGGTTGGTTCTCTCCCCCCTCCTGTTTAATATCTATATGAAGCCACTGGGTGAGATCATCCATAGCTTTGGGGTGAGGTATCACCAATATGCTGATGATAGCCAGTTGTTTATCTCCACCACGAGCCAACCCAGTGATGCCCTTGACATGATGTCCCAGTGCCTGGAGGCAGTGCGGGTCTGGATGGGAAGGAACAGGCTCACGCTGAACCCCTCCTAGACCGAGTGGCTGTGGATACCAGCATCTCATGTTGTCCAACATGTTCCATCTCTTTTGATGGGGGAGAGCTATTGCCCCCCTCAGAAAGGGCCCACAACCTGGGCGTTCTCTTGGATTCATGGCTTAACCTGGAAGTTCATCTAACTGCCGTGACCAGGGGGGCCTTTGCACAGGTTCGCCTGGTGCGCCAGTTGTGCCCCTTTTTGGACCGAGATGCCCTATGCACGGTCACCCATGCCCTTGTCACTTCTCACCTGGATTACGGCAATGCTCTCTACATGGGGCTGCCCTTGAAGTGCACCCGGAGGCTTCAGGTGGTGCAAAATGCAGATGCGCGGGTTCTTATGGGAGTATCTCGATACTCCCATGTTACACCTCTCCTGTGTGAGCTGCATTGGCTTCTGGTTGCCCTCCAGGTGTGATTCAAGGTGCTGGTAATTACCTTTAAAGCCCTACATGGCTTAGGCCCGGGGTACTTGCGAGACAACCTGCTGCCAATGTCAACCTCCCATCGCCCGGTTCGCTCCCACAGAGTCGGCCTCCTCAGGGTTCTGTCGCCCAGGCAATGCTGGCTGGCGACCCCCAGGGGGAGAGCCTTCTCTGTGGGCGTGCCGACCCTCTGGAATGAACTGCCTCGGGAGCTGCGGACAGCCCCTGACCTTCTATCCGTCCGCCGTGACCTGAAGACATGTTTGTTCCAACAAGCGGACCTGGACTGACCATGGTTTTAATTTGGTTTTTATTGTGTTAAATTGTCCTGTATTTCTTATATTCATTGTTTAATTCTTTTTTAATTTTTGTATTTTATGTCTCTTAATTTTTATTGTTGTGAGCCGCCCTGAGTCCTTACGGAGAAGGGTGGCATATAAATGTAATAAATCCTAATTTAATAAATCCTAATCCTAAATTCTCAAAAGCTGTTTGACAGATCATAGTCCATGCTAGTGGTTGGCCCAGTGATGGTTTCTCTTCTCCTTTGCCTGTTTTGAGTAATTCTATAAGGGGTAGGGCAATTTTGGCAAAGGAGGGGACAAATTGATGATAGAAGTTGGCAAAACCTAGAAAGCTCTGGAGCTGTTTGTGAGTCTTTAGCGGTATCCCACGCTGTCACTTTCCTGCCTTTTAACCAGCTCTCATGCAAAAAATGATATGTCTAAAACAGATGGCAAATGAAATTTCACTTCAGTTACAAGGAATTATAAAATCAACTCCAAATTAGGATTAATACATGGAGATTTCATTGAAAAGAAAATCCCAAACTCTAAACATTAGGCTGGGTTCAAGGATACTGAGTGCTTCCATGGAGATAAAGCATAGGCAGCACTAGAGTTCAGTGTCACCAACCTAGAATGGCAACAAGTTCCATAACACTGGGTGACCTTCTGTGGCAGACTCTGGAGGCAAGAGATCCCATTGAAGGACAGCAGAAGTCACTTTCCCGGCTGTTGAACTATCTCCATCCAGCATGACTTTCTAGACATTTCCTAACAGGAACGACTAAGATGACTACAGAAGAGTGCCCCAAGGGGTGTATCTGTGACTTTCCTCTAACATTCCTTTCTCTAGCTACTCCTTCTTACATGGTAGAAGTTCAGGGTCCCAAGAATAGAAGCTCCTTCCCTCTGCAATCATCACCATCCCTCTCTCTGAGACCTCTTCTCCTGTGTCTCCAGTGATTGCATTGGATGTAAACATCTACTGTAAATGAAGCAACAAGGAAGGGATCTTGCATCAGAAAAGGATAAATATCACAGATTATAATTTTTTGGCTCACATTACAGGACAGACAGGAGCTGTGCTCTTGAATATATTTTCTCTCTCTTTCAGGTGAATCTTGGTTTCTCTGTCTGAATCAGAAAAGCCACTAGATATTCCACCCTGTCAGAGTGCTCTGAATTCTAATTGTTTTTACAAAGAGGAAGGAGATTGATTCTTCCCCATGAATTATGGATCTCCTGCTTCTACTTCTGATGCTGCTGCTGTCCCAGCCAATCTCTGGGAAGCTGAGGATGAAGTGCCCACTGAATTTGGACCACCAGGATGGAAAAAAGCCATGGAGCTATTATAGGCCAGGAGATCTTCTCATTGGTATAGTCATCTCTGCATCAGCAATAATAAGACCTGCAACATTATCTTTCAACATGGCTCCTTCTAGTCAGTATCGACTGTAAGTCATGCGATGGAGTTTCATTCTCTCCATTTGCAGTTCTAACACTCTTCTTTTTTCCTTCTTGTTTTACTTACTCTTATATTGCAGGATCTGACATATTTTTTTGAATCTTTTGATTAACACAGCCTCTCTCTTTTGCCTTATTTTCTGAGAATAGAAATATGAGGCAAATGAAACCTGACAGAAGTCCACATTATTTTCCTCTCTCTGTTCAATCCTAAATTCCTGACTGGAACATTGACTTTGGTTGAAAGTAATGATTGAAATGGTTCTAATTTGCTCTGCCCAACCATTTCCATATTTTGATAACTGATTGATATGCAATGTCTGTTTTTTTTAAAGGAATAGAAGATGACTTGTTTTTAGAACAGCTTCTCTGGGTCACTTAACAAAAATCTCCTTCTTTTAATTGTGGTTCTTCTTTAATGAGTGAATTATTCTGGGCTATGAATATTAGTACTGCTAAAAATAATTGTATGTTTCTGATTTGTTATACCTTTTTGAGGACTATCTCCATCCTCAACACTAGGAATAATAAAGGGTGATGGGTGACTATCATTTGCCTCTAGTTTTGGATCACTATTGGCTTATGTTTCAGCTAGATTGTAGAGAAAAAAGATGATTAAATGGAGAAAAAGTATTTTTGTTGTTGCTGCTGTTGATGATGCTAATATTAATATGGTCATGGTTTTACATTAGTTCATCCTATGGAAAGGTGCTACCCATTATTTGCAATATTGAACTGGTGAGGGAGAATCCCCAGATCCTGCACAATCTCACACTTGGCTACAACATCCATGACAACTATAATAACATCCTTGGTACTTCAGATGCCTTGCTGAATATGCTCTCTGCTGGAGAAGCCAATGTTCCCAACTACAGCTGTGGAAGGAAGGACAAGCTTTTGGCTCTTGTTGATCGAGCTAGCAGAGACATCTCCATCCAGATGTCAACATTAGCAAGCACCTACAAAGTCCCACAGGTTCGTGTTTTCCTTCCCTTTCTGTAAAGTGAGTGGGGTTGGTGTGTACATGATAGATCCAACCATCTCTTCTCTATGGAATTCAAGATTATTTAAAATAATAATAATGATCAGTCTATACTTCAAAAGGCACTTTACTCCCTTCCAAGAAATGGCACCAAATTAATTATGCCCATCTTACCGCAAAACCCTCTTTCTCCCAAACAGCCCTTCACCTCCCCTTTTCCTAAAGCTTTCATGAAGTGTAGGCTCAGGACTGCAGATGCCCCCTAAGATTTTTTTGTAGGAGAACTGTGCCCACCGCAACATCACTAGCATCAGCTTGGATGATGAAAGGTTCCTCATGATCACGTTGTTTAAGAACTGGTTCTTCTGCAAATAATCTTTTCACCATTGCATTTGTAAGTGTTATAAATAAGGAGTGGGATATACAGTCAGGAGGAAGCAAGGATGAAAAGAGACCTCTCTTTTCATGACATCAGCCCAATTTTATTTTTTTTAATTTATTTTATTTTAATCCCATTTATATCCCGCCCTTCTCCGAAGACTCAGGGTGGCTTACAATTTAAGCACAAACCAATGTGCTTAGCAATAGCCTTCATTCTATGTATATGCCTGCTTGTTAGGGCTTTCCCCCCCCAAGCGGCATTATTACAAAGTCAGCTTATTGCCCCCAACAATCTGGGTCCTCATTTTACCTACCTCAGAAGGATGGAAGGCTGAGTCAACCTTGAGCCTGGTGGGATGCGAACCTGCACTAATTGCAGGAAGCTGGTGTTACTTAAGGAGGCATTAGCCCACTGCTCCACCAAGGCTCTAGTTGCTCCACCAAGGCTCTAATTGCTCAAAGGCTTCTGCTGCACACAGTTGTGAAGGCGAGGAAAGTCTCTGTGTTCAACCAAAGGATCTTCTGTAGAATAGGAAAGGGCAGTACTTATGGAAAACTCACATCTTTTTACATGGTCTTAGCCAACATAATGATCTCCTCAATCATGCCCAAATCTCAGATTTTTAAACAGAGTCCTAAAGGATTACTTTTCCTACCAGATGATAAAACATATATGTTTTTAGGGGCCACAAATATTAACCATTCATTTTATTAAAATGTACAAATATGTTAGGCAATGTATCAACTATTTTTTGCCCTAAATGTCTCATGATCAAATTCATCATAAAAGGTTTGAAGAGGAATATGGCCTCTGGAGAGGATTTTCTAGCAACTGAACAATTCAAGAAATATCCCGACTGGTGGGACACTCCATTGACAGATACATTTACACATATAAATAATATCTGCCATTCCCATTTGGGTCAAAAATGGCAATTGTAATTCATATGTATAAAAAAGGGACTAAAAAGGACCTCAGCAATTCTCTAACACATATTGTGACTAAAATATATGCAAACTTCCACTTAAAAGAATGTATAGTAGGTGGATGAAAAGTGCATTCCTTGTGGAAGAACAAGCAGCCTTTAGGCAGATGTGATCCACTATTGAAAATTCTTTTGTCTTGAACCATCTAACTATAAAATTATCAGTCAAATAATGGTTTGCTGCATTTATAGCATTTGATACAGTACACAAAGAAATATTAAGGAAGAAATTGACTGCCCTTCAAATGGAGCTCAGGATGTTGACACTGCTCGAAGCCCTTTCTACAAGCACTAACAGTGAGAACAATTAATCAGTGGAACGGCTTGCCTCATGAAGTTGTGGGTGCTCCATTAATGGAGATTTTCAAAAAGAGGCTGGACATTCATTTTCTCTGGATTGGTATAGGATCTCTTGCTATAGGCAGAGGGTCGGACTAGAAAACCTCCATGGTCCTTTCCATCTCATTTTTGTTCATTTGTTTGAGAGTGAGTTTGGGGCTCAATGGAGCCATGAGAAGAAGGATTGATATTACTAAAAGGTAAGTCAAAAGTGTTACCAATATGACATTTGGGCTGCATGTACTGTAAGGAGGACTTGGCTCCTATTCTCATAATAATCATCTGATTATGGATGAGTCAAAGTCAAAGGTTATAGTCTTTGGAATGTGACAGCATTTCCATATAGGGCTAATCGATAAGGAGGCAACAGAGCAAGTTCACACCTTTCCTTACCTGGGGGAACTTTTCTCTTTGACTGGATCTTGGCTCCCTCAACATCAAAGGAGCTCATTTAGAAGGCATAAGTGAATGCACTGTTAATTTTTTTAAAAAAACCAATAACATATGTATGCGGCTTCGTTAGACTGAATTTTAAAATACAAAATACCAATTTTACCATATGCAGTTATATTGAGCTGAACCTTGGGATTTAATTTATATTCACTCCTAGAACAAATCTAATCACATCATCTGAGAAGTATCTTGAGGCTAGATAAAAGGACTTCAGCTGCTGCCCTCAGAGAAGAATTGGGAATTTATACAATTTATAAAATCGGAGGAAATAATAATAATAATAATAATAATAATAATAATAATAATAATAATAATAATAATAATAATAATAATAATAATGTTGGAGCATTCACTGCTTCTGCAGGCAGGTTGTTCCACTAGTTAATTGTTCTAACTATCAGGAAGTTTCTCTTTACTTCTAGGTTGCTTCTCTCCTTGATTAGTTTCTATCCTTTGCTTCTTGTCCTGTCTTCAGGTGCTTTGGAGAATAGCTTGACTCCCTCTTCTTTGGGGAAGCCCCAGAAATATTGGAACACTGCTATCATGTCTCCCCTCACACTTCTCTTCATTAAACTAGAGATACCCAATTCCAGCAGCCATTTCTTAGCCTCCAGTCCCCTAATCATCTTTGTTGCTCTTCTCTGTACTCTTTCTAGAGTCTCAACATCGTTTTTACATTGTGGTGACCAAAACTGGATTCAGTATTCCAAGTGTGGCCTTACCAGGGCATTGTAAAGTGGTATTAATACTTCACATGATCTTGATTTTATCCCCTTGTTAATGCAGCCTAGCACTGTGTTGGGTTTTTTGGCAGTTGCAGCACACTGCTGGCTCATATTTAAGTGATTGTCCACTAGGACTCTGAGATCCCTTTCACAGTTACTGCTATTGAGCAAAGTACCCCCTATACCATATCTGTATATTTCGTTTTTCTAGGCCTAAATGTAGAACCATTGAATTTCATTTTTATTAGATAGCGCCCAGTGTTGATGTCTGTCCAGATCCTCCTGTATCTTAAACCTATCTTGCAAATTGTTGGCTATTCCTTCCAGCTTGGTGTTGTCTGCAAATTTGATGAGTTCCCCATCTATCCCCTCATCCAAATCATTAATGAAGATATTGAAGAGCACTGGGCCCAGAACAGAGTCCTGGGGCACCCCACTACACACTTCCTTCCACGTAGATGCAGTTCCATTGAGGACCACACACTGAGTACGGCCTGTCAGCCAGCTACAAATCCATCTGGTGGTGATGCTATCTAACCCACATTTTTCTATCTTATCAAATAGTAGGTTGTGATCTACTTTATCAAATGCCTTACTGAAGTCCAAGTAAATTCTATCTACAGCATTCCTGTGGTCCAGTAATTTTGTCACTTGGTCAAAGAATGTAATAAGATTTGTCTGGCAGGATCTGTTCTTGACAAACCCATGTTGGCTTTTAGTAATGACTTTGTTTGCCTCTAGGTGTCGCTGATTCGTTGTTTGATTATCTTTTCCAGAATCTTCCCAGGTATTGAGGTCAGGCTCATAGGTCTGTAGTTTCCTGGATCCATTTTTTTTCCTTTTTTGAAGATGGGAACTACATCAGCTCTTTTCCAGTCCTCTGGTAGTTCCCCAGTGCTCCAGGATCTTTGAAAAATATAGTTCAGTGGTTCTGAGATCACGTTTGCCAGTTCCTTGAGAACCTTGGGGTGTAATCCATCTGGGCCTGGTGATTTGAACTCGCCTAGGCTGGACAGGTGCTCACTTACCATTTTCTTGCCTATCTTAACTTGCGTTTCTATTCTGTTTTTTATGGCACTGGTTTGGGTAGGTTGGACTGTTTTTTCCCTTTGTGTAAAGAGAGATGCAAAAAACGAGTTAAATAGTTTTGCTTTCTACCTTCTTGCCACTTTCCCCCACTAATGGACCAATTTTTTCCTTAACTTTGTTCTTGTTTTTTACATGTTGAAAGAAGCTTTTTTTGTTATTTTTGACTTTCGTCCCAAGCCTTAGTTCATTTTGAGCCTTAGCTTTCCTCACTTCATCTTTGCAGAATATTTGTTGATATTCTGACATAGTTATGTGCTCCTCTTTCCATTTCTATACTTGTCCTTTTTATCTTTCAATTTATCAGAGAGTTCTTTATGCAGCCATGCTGGTTTCTTTTGAGAGCTGTTATTTTTCCTCTTTGTTGGTATTGTGCTAGACTGGGCTTTTATAATCTCACTTTTCAAAATTTTCCAAGCTTCTTGAGTTGTTTTCCCCTTTAGGATTCTCATCCATGGAATCCTTCCCAAACTCTCTTAAAGTCCAAGACTCTACTTTGACTGTATTCTATTTCTTGTGCTTCCATAATGTTGAATTCCAGTATTGCATGATCACTTCCTCCCAAGGTTCCTGTGGCTTCAACACCTTCTATCATTTCTTCTCTGTTAGTGAGAATTAAATCCAATATGGCTAATCCCCTAGTTCCATTCTCTACTTTTTGGGAGAGAAAGTTGTCTGCTAGGTTTGTCAGGAATCTCTTTGATCTTCCACTTGGTGCAGAGTTTGTATCCCAGTTGATGTCAGGGTAGTTAAAGTCTTCCATTACTATTGTGATGTGCTTCCTACATACCTTAGTTAGCTGACTAGCAAAAAGTTCATCTATTTCCTCTGTTTGGATGGGTGGCCTGTAGTAAACACCGATGACAATGTCATCCCCCCCTTTTATTTTGACCCAAAAATAAAATGTAGTTATTTCTTATATAGAGAGCAATTCCACTTCCTATTTTATTTGGTCTGTTTCTTTTGAATAATTTAAATAATAATTTAAATCCCTCAATTAATAGTATGGAAACTAATAAAAGTCCCCAAACTCTATTAGAACAAACACATTTCATTTAAAACACTCTTGATTTAATACTAGGAACTGTCATCTCCCCGTCTTTCTGCCACTCGAGGAAAACCTAAAAAAAATGCTGCAGAAAAAATCCAAGATGGTCAAAATAGAGAAAAGTAGGGCCATCTTCAGTAAGGTTGGCACATTGAAAGGCATCAGCTGCTACTTACAGTATGTACCTTCCAAGTATTGAGTTAAATCTTTCAAACTCCTTACAATGAATACACTTGTATTTGTGGAGCTCCAGAAATAAAAGATGTAATACATCTATTATTTTGAATGTAAGTTATTTAAGAAAGAGGGATTTCAAAATCTTGGATTGCACTTTAGAGAAACAATCTATTTGGATCCTAATATTAACAAAAGTATTTTCTCTGTGCTCAGAATTCAAAAATTATATATAATAAAGCCCTTTTTGGAAGGAAATTATGATCTGACTGTAGTAAATTCTTGGATTATAAAGAAATACTATCTTCATTCTTTATGCTTATTCTATTGTACTTATTTTTCTAAATTCTGTTTTTACATGGAGACTTGTTAATGTTCTGTGTTTTATATTCTGTATCTTGATTTGACCTAGTGACTAATTAACAGGAAATATTCTTATATGCAGGGCTTTTTTTCTCATAGAACGCTCAGAATGGAGTTCTGGCACCTTTTTTGGATGGAAACTTGTAGGGTAGGGCAAGGTGGGCTGTATGACATGTGTGAGTTCTGGCACCTTTTTCTTTTACAAAAAAGCACTGCTTATATGTGTTTGAAAAAAGTATTGGATTTATTAAAATTTGAAAACTGGGACTTGGTAGGACCCCAAATATAAAAATTCTTCATTGCTTTTTTCAGATCAGTAATAGAATTGCTTCAGAGGCTCTGAGTGATAAAAGTCAATTCCCTTTTTTCCATCCGATGCTCCCCAAAGAAGGGATCCAGTACCCAGGAATTGTCCAACTGCTCCTTCATTTTGGATGGACCCTGATTGGTCTTTTTACTTCAGACACAGAGAAGGGAGAGAATTTCATGAGGACTTTTACTCCTATGCTTGTCAAGAATAGAATTTGTGTTGTTATATCACAACGATTCTCAACCACTGGATGTACAGCATTCCTCCAGGATGCCCTCTCTAAGTGGAAACAAGTCAACGTCTTTGTTCACTTCATAGAATTGGATTCTCTTTGGGACAGAATTCTTCCCTTCCATTCAATACTTAAAGGTTTGCCAGGACCCATTGAAGGGAAAGTCTGGATCATGACAGTGGTTGGAGTATTTTTAATTAAAAAGGATAGGCGTCTCAAGCATGTCCATAGTATTTGGTCCTTTCCCTTTCAGAGGAAAAAGAGTTGGAAAAATGATAATGCCTATAAATCACCTTTCTTTATGGAACCTGAATTTCAAGCTGAGTATTTTCACTGTTCTGTTTCAAAACACACCTTTTCTGTCAAAGGCCAGAGAAGATGCACCCAGAAAGCACCACTGGAGATCCAAGAGAAAAAGAATAGGATGCGGATCACAAATGATGGTATTACCTATAGCATCATTAAGATCCTGGCCCACACCTTAAGTGCTGCATCCAAACCCCAGAGGAGAAGAAAGAAAGGCAAAGAGAGGTTGGGGGCTCTAGGGCTGCAGCCGTGGAAGGTATGGGGTCCCAACAAGGATCCATCAAACTAAATTCCTTTTCAGGGTCTTTTGTGCTCTCTGGGCTTGGTGGTTTAAGATCTTATGCTTCTGTACAACATCTCCTACTTATCGGAAGAGTGCTGCATCCTCCCTTCAAAAACCAAGACCTTTTATATATTTGAAAAAAAGTTCCCAGATTTTTTCTGATTTAAAGCTCTTGTAAACTAGGAGAAGAAACAATGGTTGGAAACTGATCAAAGAGAGAAGCAATCTGGAGTAAGGAGAAACTTCCTAACAGTGAGGAAAATTAACCCGTGGAACATCACTTGTCTGAGATTGTATAGGTTCTCCAGCTTGAGCTGGGGGCTGGATTAGAAGACCTCCAAAGTCCCTTCCAGCTCTATTCTATTCTATTCTATTCTATTCTATTCTGTTCTGTTCTGTTCTGTTCTGTTCCGTTCCGTTCCGTTCCGTTCCGTTCCGTTCCATTCCATTCCATTCCATTCCATTCTATTCTATTCTATTCTATTCTATTCTATTCTATTCTATTCTATTCTATTCTATTCTATTCTATTCTATTCTATTCTATTCTATTCTATTCTATTCTATTCTATTCTTCTGCTTGATGTCTGTCCTCAAGGTTTAAAGCAGCTCTTTTGATCTTTTCCTTCCCTTCTTTGTCCTTGACTAAATTTTATGCAGTGTCTTCTCCAAGTGTGGTGCCTGCAAGAGGATCTGGTATAATTCCACCGGATTATTAATAACACTATGGACAAATTAAAAGTACAGTTATTATAAAATTAAAATATTATTACTGTTGTGTATGGGTTTGGGGGACAACAGAGCAAACAGTGCTACTTATACCACCAGGTGGCACTGTACTGATGCAGATTGGGCTATGTCTCAGCGGGAATACCAGGTTCAAATGGATTGGCCAGGTGGATACCTGGCCAGGTATATATAAGGACTCAGGTAACCCCAAATCCTTAGTACAGTTCTACCACTACAGTGGGAAGGTAACAGCGTTCCGTGCACCTTTGGCGTTTAGTCATTCCGGCCACATGACCACGGAGACATCCTCGGACAAGCACTGGCTTTGAAACAGAGATGAGCCCCTAGAGTCAGAAACGACTAGCACACATGTGCGGGGGAACCTTTACCTTTACCTTATGCTGTACTCATCGGTCTGGCGTCATTCATGCGGTCTAGAACCCACAACACAATAATTACTACTTTATTATAATCAATAACCATTCTATGCATAGAATAATGTGAGAAAAACTACAAATGAAATATTGATACAGATTATAGCTGCGATTCATTTTTGTTGTTGTTAGCTGTGAAGTCGTGTCCGACCCATCGCAACCACATGGACAATGTTCCTCCAGGACTTCCTCTGCCATCTTCTGGAGTCCATTTAAGCTCACACCTACTGCTTCAGTGACTCCATCCAGCCACCTCATTCTCTGTCGTCCCCTTCTTCTCTTGCCCTCAACCTTTCCCAGCATTAGGCTCTTTGCGATTCATTACATTCATACAATCATGTATCAAGTCCTGGATGCTAAGAATTATTTAGTTTCCTATTGAATTTTACTCATGCACTTCTCTCTAACATGAAATAATATTTTTATTTTTTGGAAGCTGTAAGGCCCTGCCTCAGCTGAATCTCTCAGGAAAGCAGAACTCATATCAAAAGGAACATTTATTGAGAGTCAGTGACAGCAAAAGAAGCTAGACAGAATCTGAAGTTCCCAGGTGAAATTGTTAGGCTAAACCCCATTGTTCAAAACCCCTCCCAATTGTCCAGTCCATAGAAGCCAATCCAGAGGTGCAAAGAGGTTGTGAGAACTTCAGATGGAAACTGCCATAAGATGTTGCCAGGCATCTCTTCGTTGGTGAGGTGAGGCAGATGACTCAAGGCAGTGGAACTGAGTCAACAAAGCAAAGCTAAACACAAAATCATGATTTATCTATTTCCTTTATTAATGAAAATATAGAAGAAATGATGACCAAGGCCTAATTATTTTTCGTAGCTCCCCAATTTTATCAGTAATACTATTATTTGAGTACAATTTTTGAGACAATTGTACCCACTTAATTATCTCATACCATCCAGCATTCAATTAACTAGACCCCCATTCATCACAATGTGAAGCATTTTTTTAATTCTTTGCTAAAAACAAGTTATACCACCAGCATTCACACAATCTGTTAAGGAAGTAAAACAATATGTGTGAATGAGTTTGGAGGACAAGAGAAAGAGATGCAGGAAAGGATCAGATAAGATGGGTGTTATGTACTGTGCTTTTGGTACCTCACCACGTGCGTTGCTGGAGAGCTAACGGCTCTCCAGCAACACAGACAGGACATCTCCAGTCCTGCAATTGGTCAACTTTGGGCAGCAAGCATGGGTTCAATCTGATTGGTTGCTACCAGAGCATTTGGCTATATATTGTGGCGGGGTGCACCCCAAATCCCCAGTACAGTTCCATCTTGAATAAAAGAATTCTCTGTACTCAGCTGTGTTTCTTCATTCCTGCTCACCAGAGCCCATGACTTAACAATGGGGTTGTTTTTTGTGTGTGTGTGGCGGGGGTCAATCCACAGCTGCATGGCAGGCAGAGAAAGAAACTCAGAAAAAAGTCCTCCCTAATTTTTTTGACTGTGAAAAGAGAGGGTGAAAGATTTGTACTTTCACACTGCAAGATTTTGTTAATATAGCCTTACAATAAAGTAGAATTACTTCATCTGGTCATTTTTCCTATCTCCTCTACCTGAATGAAGATTAGCCCTGCAGCTTTCTTCTTAACAAATCCTTGCTTTCTGGTAATCACCCTATTGTTTGCACGGAGTTTATGAATACATTTGTTATTTGTGTATTTTGTTTACTTGATTGGTGACCTTTGCTAGATTGTTAAATATATGATTGACCATTTTTGTCAATTACATTTTGTCAATATACATTTTCTCAGTATACATCATTTACAAATATTGCTGAATCTTGGTACTTCAGGTTTGGAGATAATGGTAAGACTTGTTCTCCCAACTCACAATATTTCCAAGATAAACAACCATAGAAGAAAGATTCAAATGTAAAAAATGTTAAGAGATAAGAAACCAAGATTTCTGCTTTTAAAATTCTTGGATGTTTCGATTCTAGTTCCATCAATTTTTAAAGAAAAAGGAATTGTACAATCTTTCCCTGCTGAAAGTGTACTTGGATCTTAATGGAGATATAGCAGCAGATCTGAGGATCATTAGTATTGTGGTTCTCCCCATGGAGGAGCCCATCGAGAAGAGATTGGGGACTTTTGAAAGACAAAGACTTGTAATCAACCAAGATGCTTTGTCACAGTTAAAGTTGCTCAACAAGGTGGGGAAAGTATTGATGTCTTTTCTCTTTTTTCCAAAGCTGTTTCAAGTGGGCTAAACCTAGTCAAAAAAGTGGATAACCTTCACTGAGAATTGAATATATGGAGTAAAATCTCTATAATTTTGTTAGGCAGATAAGCATGCTTTGACCAAGGTTTCCCTTCTGAATCATGCTGAATCCTGTTGTAAGCTGATCCAAAATGAGTTATGGGGTAATTATTATTTAGGACACAAATCATTGCCTTTTAGTGTCCCTTCGGCAGTTTAGTACCACCATAAAACTGGTGAGATAAGGTCTCATAGGCTGTAGACTTTGGTGTTAATAGCTTCAGATTTACTAGTTTTTTGTCTTCAAATATCAAAGGTGAAGGCAATTCTTTTGACCAGTCCCTGAGTTCAGATTTGGACGGAATCCAATGAAATGGAATCAAGAGTGAATGGAGGTCCTCTTGGTCCAATAGTTAAATAAGCTTCATCTTGCCTTGATTGGAGTCAGGGCTCTCCCAAAATTGCAGGCTCATACTCTGGGATGTTTTTAATCTGCTGAGAACATGCTTATAACTTCTTCTCTTTAACCCCACAGGGATAGTGGAATTTAGGAAGGAGGCCCAAGGCTTTCAGTTCACATGAAATAATAATGACTGGTCTGATGTGAGCTCATTTATGAATTGATTGATTTATTAAATTTATTTGCTCCCCATCTCACTATGATAATGGCTTGAAAACTGAAGTACTGAAGCATTGCTTTGGTGCAAAAAAAATCTTGATATCAGAAACAATAAGCGACAATTTCAAGGGAAATATTACTTATTGTAGGTTTGGGCATTGGCTTGTAAGAGTGCACTTCATCTGAAAATCCCTTGAATGCGACTATTTATCTTGATTGTTAGCTGCCTTAGGACACACTGAGAGGCTACAAATCAAACTAATAATAAATATGAGTGTGTATTTCCATATCAGATTGTGTCTCCTAATTGTATTCTCTCAACAGAAAGGACCTTGTGTTGGATAGCTTGTGTTGAGTATCCATTTCCCACGCAGGGCTCACACTCAGGGCCCATGTGGTGCACCAAAAGATGCCTGACTTATCCTTTTTGAGGGACTCTGACAGCACTTTTCGTAGACTTCATAGATCTTATGAAGGCTTTTGACTTGGTTAGTAGGGACGGCCTATATAAAATTCTCCCCAAGATTGGATGTCCATCTCAGCTCCTCAACATCATCAGGTACTTTCATGAGGAAATGAAGGGCACTGTTGTTTTTGATGGCTTAACATCAGATTCCTTTGACATTCGAAGTGGAGTGAAGCAGGGCTGCGTCCCCGCACCAACTTTATTCGGGATCTTTTTTTGCTTTCATGCTGAAATACACTTTTGGAACTGCAACAGAGGGTATCTATCTCCAGACCAGATCAGATGGAAAACTCTTTAATCTTGCTAGATTGAGAGCAAAGTCTAAAGTCCAGCTGAAATGCCTACGGGAATTCCTCTTCACTTACAATGCTCCCGTTACTGCTCACTTTGTCGAAGACCTTCAAAAACTTTTTCCAGACTTAATAAAAAGCTGACAGAACATACAAAGATCCAGGTCTATAGAGCCTGTGTTTTGAGCACATTCTTGTACTGTAGTAAGTCTTGGACCCTTTACACATGGCAGGAGAGAAAGCTAAACACTTTCCATATGTGCTGTCTGCGACGTATTCATGGCATCACAGGGCATGACAAAGTTCCAAATAGCGTAGTCCTGGAATGTGCTGGAATTTCTAACATGTATACACTATTGAAACAGTGATGTCTATGCTGGCTTGGGCATGTCGTGAGAATGGATGATAGTCGGATTCTGAAAGATCTCCTGTATGGAGAACTAGTGCAGGGAAAGTGCCCCAGAGGGAGACCAGAGTTGCAATATAAGGATATCTGCAAGAGGGATCTAAAGGCCTTGGGAATGGACATTAACAGCTGGGAAACCTTGACCTCTGATTGTTCAGACTAGAGGCTAAAGATGGAGCATGGCCTTCTCCAATTTGAAGAGACACTTGCGCGGTAGGCTGAGGGAAAGAGGCAGTCCCGGAACCAGTGAAACCTGGAGGTTGGACAGAGGACAGATTGTACCTCCCCTCAGTGTGGAAGGGACTGCCACTCTTGAATTGGCCTTTTTAGCCACAACAGATGCTGCTTTGTTACTGCTTTCCAGAGCATGATACCATAGTCTCTTGAACTGAAGGATGCCAATGATTCTCATGACCTCACTTACATCTCACCTCATTATAATTTTAGAAACTAGTCAGCCAGTTTTAGTTCACCAGCATGACAGCCATATAAACTAAACAAATATATATACAAATAAAGAACATCTTTAAGTTTGAGAGCCCTTATTTGTGAATAAATCCAATGAAATGAAAATTTAACAAATCTTCTACAATAAAGTTTACTCTAAAATTTAGTATTTTAGATATTAAATTTGAAAATCAAGCATGTATGAAGAATGGAGGAATGCATGTTAATTCCACTATGAGGAGGAACCCACCAGTTGTCACTTAATGCTTAAATGTTTTCTCAATTTCATCCCTCCAGACTTTGTTAAGTAGAATGCTACTTTATTGTAATCTGATAAGTTAGAAGAAAAAGAGAGGAACTGAATGAAGCATCTTCCTGCAATTGTATTTCCTGCAAAGATTTAGAAATGGTCTGAGATTTTATATTTGTCTACATGAAGCCCAGAGACGACTTGTCTAATGTTTATGTCTAATTCCATCTTACATGGATGGTGAGTCCTAACATATTTTCTTTGGCATTTCTTCTTTCTCTTCTCAGTCTCTGCCTCAGTCTAAATGTGTGGAAAAATGCCATCCTGGATTTGTCAAGCAGGCTCGAGAAGGAGAGCCATTTTGCTGCTACGACTGCATTCCTTGTCCAGAGGGGACCATCTCCACTCAGGAAGGTGGGTGATACCATAGGGAAACTTTGATCAATATGTTTTCTGTTCCTGTTTGAGGCTTTGTATTTCCTTTGTCATGTACTTTGTATGTTGGCTTCAATAAGCAAATGAAAATCAAACAGAGGATTCACCATAAAATCTTTGTGGATATTTCCTTCCCACCTTTTCTTATCTTTTCCAATTTTTTGTTGCTAAATAGTGAGATATAAACAGTTATAACACAAATAAAAAAGAATATAGTCCTAGTTCTGAAAGGGGGAAAAAATTACATGCTGTGTTGGGATTAAAATGAACAGAAAGGGGGGGAGGAGAACTAATAAAAGATCAATCTACTTACCATCCATTGATACCAATGTTGAATTTATTCTCTTTTTAAAATTGTTTGCCAAATCTAGAGAGTATGGAAATATATCACTTCTTCTCATTTCTACAGGCTAAAAAAACTTTGTAGACACAGTTTTTGTTTTATGAATTCCTTCATGAATTAATTTTCTTTAAGATCAAGATGCTACCTACCATGCAACCAGCACACAGGGCCCTGTTTCCAGGAGATCCACAGGGCTGTTGAACGAGTCACATTTTAAGGGATTTTTTTAAAAGTCCTCATAGTTTGGAGATACTGTGAATTTCTGTGCTCTAATGATTATTTTTGAGGATATCTGCTTGTCCTACCAGAGCAGATAATAATTTGCATGCAAAAAGGTCTGTTCCCTAAAAGATTCCCACTTTATGGGTCCTCAGATGTCTGCTTTTTCTAGTGCCCCATTAAACCCACTTCCCCTTGAAATTCATTAGCCCCCCCCATCCTCTTACACCTATGGAGACTTGCTACTTCTCCCAACCATTTGGGATAAAGTAAGTTCAGTGCAAGATAAGAATCTGGTGGATTACCTCAGAAAAGGGAGGTTGTGGCACCATTGCTTCTTCTATTATTATTTTTTGTGTGTTCTTGGTTTTAATAGTTGTATATATTGGATATTTTTTTTGCTGGAGTGTTAGAATATAAGACTTTTTTGTCTCTTAGTATCACCTAATCCAAAGGTTTTCTTGAAATTTGAAAGAGCATGAAAGAAATATTTCTTTCTTTTCTCAGATACTGACAAATGCACCAAGTGCCCAGATGAACAATATCCAGCCAAGAACCGAGTCCGATGTATCCCCAAAAGAATAAGCTTCCTGTCTTATGAAGAGCATCTGAGCATCAGCCTCATCTCCTTTGCCCTACTCTTGTCCCTAACCACAGGCCTTGTTTTAATCATATTCATTCAATACCTAGAAACTCCCATTGTCAAAGCCAACAACCGGGACCTCTCCTTCACCCTCCTGATCTCCCTCCTGCTTTGCTTTTTGTCCTCCTTTCTCTTTATTGGCCGACCAAGAAAAGTCACCTGTCTTCTCCGACAAACAATGTTCAGCACTGCCTTCTCAGTAGCTGTGTCTTCTGTGTTGGCCAAAACTATCATGGTGGTGATGGTCTTCCTGGCCTCAAAACCAGGGACTAGGGTGAAAAGATGGTTAGGGAAGAGCTTGGCCAACTCCATCATCCTTTCTTGTTCAGTTATCCAAATTTTCATTTCTGTCATGTGGCTGGGAGTTTCTCCCCCATTTCCTGACACTGATCTTCATTCCCAGCCTGGAGAGATCATTCTTCAATGCAACGAAGGATCTGTCACCATGTTTTATGTTGTTCTTGGCTACATGGGTTTCCTTGCTGCCATTTGCTTCACTGTGGCTTTCCTGGCCAGAAATCTGCCTGGAGCTTTCAATGAAGCCAAACTGATCACCTTCAGCATGCTGGTCTTCTGCAGTGTATGGGTCTCCTTCCTCCCCACTTACATGAGCACCAAAGGAAAATACATGGTGGCCGTGCAGGTCTTCTCCATCTTGGCCTCAGGTGGTGGACTGTTGGGCTGTATCTTCTTCCCCAAGTGCTACATTATCATCCTGAGACCAGATCTCAACACTAAGGATGATCTAATGATTAAAGTGTGGAACTGATAATGAAATTGTTTCTTGGGTTCTTAAAATTTAATTATTGATTGCAATTGTTCATGGTTTATATGCTAAATCACTAGTGTAATCTATGTATGTTGGGCTTATTTGTTTATTAAATAATTATAAAAATATTTATACATTTCAGAAAGGAGGGGAAAATGATTGAAAAAGAGAGAAAATGATCCATATCTACATATTCATAAATGATAGCATAATCAATCTCAGATTACTGTACTTCTTGCCCTTCTATCATCTGCAAAGAAAAATTATCTTAGTTAGAAGAAATATTTGCAACTTCAGATTCAAGGGTTGCTATGGAAATATTCTGATAAAACTTCCCACAGGTCACTGTGAGCTGCATTCCTTATTTCTCCATTTGCCTACCAAACAGTACCATTCATCTGGAAACTGATTTTACCCACGCTATAGTGACTAACCCCTTCATGGATTACTGCCTTGTCGTGGCGAAGGGGCTTGCATAATTCAATGAAGCTATCAGCTATGCCGTGCAGGGCCACCCAAGACGGAAGGTCATAGCAGAGAGTTCTGACAAAATGTGATCCACTGGAGAAGGAAATGGCAAACCACTCCAGTATCTTTGCCATGAAAACCCTATGGACAGTACCAAAAGGCAAAACGATATGACGCTGGAAGATGAGCCCCTCAGGTCAGAAGGCATCCAATATGCTACTGGGGAAGAGCAGAGGGCTAGTATTAGTAGCGCCAGAAAGAATGAAGTGACTGGGCCAAAGCCGAAAGGACGTTCAGCTGTGGATATGTCTGGTGGTGAAAGGAAAGTCCGATGCTGTAAAGATTTTTTCTCCATAGGAACCTGGAATGTAAGATCCATGAATCAAGGAAAGCTGGACATGGTCAAACAAGAAATGACAAGACTAAACATCGACATCTTAGGTATCAGTGAACTAAAATGGACAGGAATGGGTGAATTTAATTCAAATGACCATCAGGTATACTACTGCGGGCAAGAATCCCTCAGAAGAAATGGAGTAGCCTTCATAGTCAATAAAAGAGTAGGAAAAGCAATACTGGGATACAATCCTCAAAATGACAGAATGATCTCAGTTAAAATCCAAGGAAAACCATTCAATATCACAGTAGTCCAAGTCTATGCCCCAAACACCGGTGCTGAAGAGGATGAAATTGACCGGTTCTATGAAGCCCTACAGCACCTTATAGAACTAACATCCAAAAATGATGTCCTTATCGTCATGGGGGATTGGAATGCTAAAGTAGGAAGCCAAAAGATAACTGGAATAACAGGCAAATTTGGCCTTGGAGTACAAAATGAAGCAGGGCACAGGATGATAGAATTTTGTCAAGAGAATACGATGGTCATAGCAAACACTCTTTTCCAATAACCCAAGAGACGGCTTTACACATGGACATCACCAGACAGTCAACACAGAAATCAGATTGACTATATGCTCTGCAGCCAAAGATGGAGAAGCTCTATACAGTCAGTAAAAACAAGACCAGGAGCTGACTGTGGCTCAGACCATGAGCTTCTTGTTGCAAAGTTTAGGCTTAAATTAAAGAAAGTAGGGAAAAGCGCTAGGCCACACAGGTATGAATTAAATCATATCCCTGTTCAATATAAAGTAGAGGTGACAAATATATTTAAGGAATTAGATCTGATAGACAGAGTGCCTGAAGAACTATGGACAGAGGTTCGCAACATTGTACAACAGGTAGCAACCAAAACCATCCCAACGAAAAAGAAATACAAGAAAGCAAAATGGCTGTCTGAGGAAGCTTTGCAAATAGGTGAGGAAAGGAGGGAAGCGAAAGGCAAGGGAGAAAAAGAAAGATATGCCCAATTAAATGCAGAATTCCAAAGAATAGCTAGAAGAGATAAGAATGCCTTCTTAAATGAACAATGCAAAGAAATAGAATAAAACAATAGAATAGGGAGGACCAGAGATCTTTTCAAGAAAATTGGAGAGATGAAAGGAACGTTTCATGCAAAAATGGGCATGATAAAGGACCAAAATGGCAGGGACCTAACAGAGGCAGAAGAGATTAAGAAGAGGTGGCAAAATTACACAGAAGAACTATACAGGAATAAGCTTAACGTCCCTGATAATCACAATGAGGTGGTCACTGACCTTGAGCCAGACTTCCTAGAATGTGAAGTGAAGTGGGCCTTAGAAAAGCTGAGCAACAACAAAGCTAGTGGAGGTGACAGTATTCCAGCTGAGCTATTCAAAATCTTAAAAGACGATGCAGTAAAAGTGCGACACTCAATTTGCCAGCAAATTTGGAAAACTCAACAGTGGCCACAGGATTGGAAAAGATCAGTTTACATTCCAATTCGAAAGAAAGGCAGTGCCAAAGAATGTTCAAACTATCGCACCATTGCACTCATTTCTCATGGTAG
Organism: Vipera ursinii; assembly: GCF_947247035.1. Classification (NCBI taxonomy): domain Eukaryota; kingdom Metazoa; phylum Chordata; class Lepidosauria; order Squamata; family Viperidae; genus Vipera; species Vipera ursinii. The sequence goes on along the minus strand of NC_139513.1, from coordinate 1,582,891 downwards.
TAAAGTTATGCTTAAAATTCTACAAGCTAGACTCCAGCAGTATGTGGATCGAGAACTACCAGAAGCACAGGCAGGATTTCAAAGAGGCAGAGGAACTGGTGATCAAATTGCTAACATACGCTGGATCATGGAGACAGCTAGAGAGTTCCAGAAAAACATCTACTTCTGCTTCATTGACTATGCTAAAGCCTTTGATTGTGTGGATCATAACTGTGGGAAGTCCTTAAAGAGATGGGCATACCAGACCATCTTATTTGTCTCTTGAGAAACCTATATGTGGGCCAAGAAGCAACAGTGAGAACTGGACACGGAACCACTGATTGGTTCAAAATTGGGAAAGGAGTCCGGCAAGGCTGTATACTGTCGCCTTGCCTATTTAACTTATATGCAGAGCATATCATGAGAAAGGCAGGGCTAGATGAATCAAAAGTTGGAATTAAGATTGCCAGAAGAAATATCAACAACCTAAGATATGCAGATGATACCACTCTAATGGCAGAAAGTGAAGAGGAACTAAAGAGCCTCTTGTTGCAGGTGAAGAAGGAGAGTGCAAAACCTGGGTTGAAACTAAACATTAAGAAAACCAAGATCATGGCATCTGGCCCTCTCAATTCCTGGCAAATAGATGGGGAAGAAATGGAGGTAGTGACAGATTTTATTTTCCTGGTCTCCAAGATCACTGCAGATGGGGACTGTAGTCAAGAAATTAAAAGGCGCTTGCTCCTTGGGAGGAAAGCCATGGCAAATCTAGACAGCACACTAAAAAGCAGAGACATCACCCTGTCAACAAAAGTGCGTATAGTCAAGGCTATGGTCTTCCCAGTTGCAATGTATTGCAGTGAAAGCTGGACCATAAGAAAGACTGAACGCCAAAGAATTGAAGCCTTTGAACTATGGTGCTGGAGAAGACTCCTGCGAGTCCCTTGGACTGCAAGGCCATCAAACCGGTCAGTCCTAGAGGAGATCAACCCGGACTGCTCTTTAGAAGGCCAGATCCTGAAGCTGAAACTCAAATACTTTGGCCACCTAATGAGAAGGAAGGACTCACTGGAGAAGAGCCTAATGCTGGGAAAGATTGAGGGCAATAGAAGAAGGGGACGACAGAGAATGAGGTGGCTGGATGGAGTCACTGAAGCAGGAGGCTTGAGCTTAAAAGGACTCCAGAAGATGGTAGAGGACAGGAAGGCCTGGAGGAACATTGTCCATAGGGTCGCGATGGGTCGGATATGACTTCACAACTAACAACAACAACAAATAGTGACTAAAAATGAGACTTGGCATATTGCTATTGTTTTCTTTAGGAATACATAGGAAAATAAATGCAGGTAGCTTTAGAAGAGGAATACCTCCTCCCCATGTACACCTTGCTCCCATTCTTCCTATCTTTGTCAATTTTAAACCAATGTTAGTGCTACTATTTATTAATTGATTTTTTTTATTTTTTTGTCCTGTTTTTACTGATTGTAAAGTGCCTAAAATGATCTTTAGGCAAGAGGGGAAGGGGCCAGTGCTTATCTCCGTTTCAAAGCTGAAGAGCCAGCACTTGTCCGAGGACGTCTCCGTGGTCATGTGGAATGAATAAAAGGAGCAGGCAGAGCGGTATAAGAAGAAAAGGTGAAGAGGATTATTTTATTTTACTCTCGAGCTTGATGAACTTTTTTTAAACTTAAAGTGAAAGTGCGTCACAATTGAATGTAAAAGATGGCGGCTAAACCTCCCCCTAAAACTCTTCGGAGTGCTGGAACTTCTCTGGTGCAACAATCATCATTGCAGGCATTGCATCCTCCTGATGTATTGACATCGAAGGATTTACAAGATGCTCTTGAAAAACATACCCAGGTAATTTTGGAATCAATGGGTGATAAATTTGCACAGATGGAGGAGAAATTGGAGAAGTTGGAGGAGAGAATGGAGGAGAGGATGGAACAGAAGTTCAGTATGATGAAGGTAGACATTTTGTCTTCAGTGTATAAAGTGGCTGAATGTGTGGAAGATTTGGAGGAAAAAGTGGAAGATTTGACTCAAAAGAATGCCATATTAGAAGCAAAAGTATTGGAGAATGAAGATTTAAGAGACAAAATGGATAGAGACTTGAGTCTTGCTCAATATTTCCAGATGCAGTTTGCCATTAGAATCAGAGGTTTAAAGGAGAATATTAAGGAAGATCTAAAGCAGCTGGTTTCTGAGGCTCTCGAAGTGGTATTGAAACAGCCAGCATCTGAAATAAAAGGAGGCATGGATAAAGTGTTTCGTGTGAATTCATGGATTTCTAGACAGAGAAAGTTGCCTAGAGATGTGGTGGTTTATTTTGCAAAAAGGGAAATTAGAGATGAAGTTATACAAGCTGCCTATGATACTAAAGTTGTGATTGCTGATCAAGAAGTTCTGGTTCTAAAAGAAATTCCTCCAAAGATTTTAAGGAGAAGGAAGGATTTTACATTTCTTGTGCAAGAGCTCAAGCAACGAGATATAAGGTTCAGATGGGAGATCCCAGCTGGGTTGATGGTGATGCATGAAGGTAAAAGGTACCGTCTGGTTACTGTGATGCAAGCGCGTGATTTTTACAATAATGTTTTAAAAGCAACCCCATTAACACTTCTGGAAGCTGCAAAGGGATCTGGAGAAGGAGAACATCAAGAGGCTGAAGATGGACAGACAGAGGAGAATGGTGCTGGAGGAGATCAAGTTACAACTTCTTTGGATGATCCCAGAGAACAGAGGGTGACGCGTGCTGCTTTAAAACGATCAAAAAAGATAAAAGAACAAGATCAGCAGAAGTCTATGGAACTTTCACAACGTACTTACAGCCAAGCAGTGGGAGGTGGGAAAAGATTTGGGTGAGGAATGTAAAACTTACACAAGCTTGAAATCTAAGAGAGAATTTTTACAAAATGTTTTATAGATGGCATTTAGATCTTAAAAAGCTAAGTATGTATCTGAATTATTAGCCTAAATGTTGGAGGTGCGGTGATGAAGACGCAATATATTTTCATATATGGTGGACTTGTAAAAAGGTTAAGGCTTTTTGGATAAAAGTCTGGTGGAACATACAGAAGATTTTTAAACGGAGGTTAAAGTTTTGTCCGCAACCTTTTTTTTTTTGTTGGGAATAATTACAGATGCTACAGTTGTGGACACTAAGTTGATGTTGAATTTAATTATGGCAGCAAGACTTTTGATAGGTCAGTACTGGAAGAAAGAGGAATTGCCGACCATAGAAGAGTGGACTTTGAAGGTTTCCGACCTGGTTGAAATGGCGAAGATTTCGGCCTATTTGAAAGATTACTTGCAAGAACGCTATATTATGGAAGGGAGAAAATGGATTGAGTTTATCCAGAATAAGTATAGGGTTAAGAAGTTTTATGTAGTATTTGAATAAGTCTTCTTTCTTTTTTTCTTTTTCTATCTTAGTTTTTTTTATATATATTTAATATTACTAAGGTTTGTTTTATCCTATATAAGCTAGAGAGTGATAGATTTTAGAGTTTATGGTTGTTAGTATATGGTTGTTTATGATTGTTTTTTTATATATACCTTGTATTTAGCTCTGGGAAGTTGGGGGGGAGGGGGGGAGGGGGGAGAGGAAGGGGGGGAGGGAGAAGGGAGGGGGAGGGGGGATTTTTAAGGGAAAAATTGTATGTTAAAACTTTTCAATAAAAAAAAAGGAAAGTATTACAGAGAGTGGTGAGCATGGCACAAGACATTGTGGGCTGTCCCCTTACACCACTGGATGACATTGCCAGAGCTCGCTGCCTTGGAAGAGTGAGGAAAATTCTCAGGGACAACTCACACCCTGGTTGGTATCTCTTTACTCTCCAACTTTCTCCAACTGTGGTATAAATGCAACTCTGCGTTGGCTGCCCAAGAACATGGGGAAAAGATTTGTGATAAAACTGGGCAAATGCCATTCCTGATCAGCAGGGAAGTCAACGTCCTCATGAACCTTTCTCCATTCTCAGTGTCTGGAGCCAGGAGACCCACCAAGGTCCACCTGAAATGGAGGACCAGCTTCACCATCCCTGGGTACTGGATGCCTTCAGCAGGGAACATTGGGTAGAAGAAAGGATTTTCATCACTCAGGACCTGGGAATCAAACCCGTGACTGATCTGAAAAGGAAAAAAAAACATTAATTTTATTATTTGGGAAACCATAAAAAGAAAAATTAGTCCTAATGGAGGAATTGTTCCACTCCATGCAAGGAAGAACCTTTTGTAGGGGATCTCTGGTCATTCTGCCTCACATTGTTTCTGTTCTCTCTTCAGTGCAGTCTTTGGCTGTTGCAAATAGCCAGCAGAGATGCACAGTCTGCGTTACGAGTGTGCCAGGGAGGGGATGTCTCTGCTCAGATCCTGCTCTTCCGTTTGATAGAACCTTCATCCCTACTTCATGCAACTCCCACAATAGATCTTTGCTCTTCATTTACAACAGAGGATGTCTGGCTGTAAGTTGCATGCCTAAAAATAGTCTTCCCAACAAAGACCCACCTGTGGGATTTTGTACGTTCCCAACATGGTTGAAATCTGGGAGGATAAATCAATAGCAGCCCCTTCGAGAACAGCCACTGTGTTCCTCTGCCTTCCACAGCTGTAGTTGGGAACATTGGCCTCCCCCTCCGAAAGCAGGTCCAGCAAAGCCTCTGAGGTCATTTGTGCTCTGAAATTGTTCTCATGGATGTTGTATCCCAGGGTAACTGTAATGTAGTGGGTCCGACGCAAGGAAGGGACACCAGCCGGAGTACGTGTTCAGCTCTTTATTGTGGGGGGTACGTACTGGAGAACAAGGGCTACCTGGCCTCCTTATATACCTGGCCAGGTAGGCGGCCAGCCAATGGGATTGGCCCTAGGTTTCCCACCAAAACCATCCAGGCCAACGCCACCTAGTGGCTGCTGCTATGCAGATGCCTGCACCTGGATACATAACACCCCTCCCCCCTTAGAGAAAAACCATCCTACAACTATGTACATGCATAACTATATACAATGTGTGCCAATACATATGCAGCGAGTTGGGGATCACTTGCAAACATAGTCCGCTAAATACACTGGTGTCCTGTGGGGCCTAGTGGACCATCTGGGTGTGGCTTCACCCTGGCCTTGAATGTCTGGCTCATGATGCCCCTGTGCTGGGTTGAGTCCGGCTGTTGGATTCCCGCCTCCTAAGGTGCCCTGCTGCTGCTGCAGGGCCGGCTGCAGGAGGGCATCCTCCACTAGTTCAGGGTCCGAGCCATTTCCAGTTGGTCTGGCCTCCTCTGGGGTGTGGCTATCCTGTTGGCCGTGGGTGGTGCACATCAGGGACCCTTCCTCTGAGCTGGTCGATGTGCCACTGATGTGTCGATCCCCCTCCACCCCCACGATGTAAAAGAGAGGCCCTGTTTTTTCAGCCATGATCCATGGGTGCCCTGGCCTGTAGTTCCTTACCCAAACCAGGTCTCCCACATTGAGTACCCTTTGTGATGAGGGCCTATCAGTCTCTGCCACCACTCAGTCAGGGTGCAACCGGTCAAGCTTGGTGATGAGGCGCCGTCCCCATCATAGTTCTGCTGGGCTCTTCCCGGTGGCAACGCACAGTGTGGTGTGTTGGGCGAGCAAAAATTTCGCCAGTCTGTGATGCCAGTCCACGCGGATAATGCACCGGAATGTGTCCTTGGTTGTCCTTACCATCTGTTCAGCTTGCCCGTTAGTCGATGGGTGGAAGGGCGCGGAGGTGGCGTGTCTAATCCAATTCACCTTCAAGAATGCCTGGAAATCATTAGCGGCAAACTGAGGCCCGTTATCAGACATGATTACGTCGGGGAGGCCGTGTGTGGCAAAGAGGGCCCTGAGCACTTGGATTGTCCTTGATGAGGTCATGTTGGGGAGAGGGACTACCTCCAGCCACTTAGAGTGGCTATCCACTACCACTAAGAACAGTTGGCCCTGGAACGGCCCTGCATACTCGATGTGAATGTGGGACCAGGGTGTGTGTGTGGCCTCCCACCTGTGCACTGGGGCGTGGGGCATTTATGGCCTGGATCTCTGGCATGTGTAACAGGCCTTGACCCGTTCCTCAATGTCCTTGTCCAGCCCTGGCCACCAGAGGTAACTTCTGGCCAGTGCCTTCATCCTAACCACCCCTGGATGTCCCTCATGTAGAGACTCCAGCACTCTGCCCCGGAATGCTGTGGGAATGATGACCCTGCTTCCCCAAAGGAGGCAACCCCGGTGTGTGGAGAGCTCATGTCACCTGGTGAAGTATGCCTGGATATTCGGGCCACGGGGACTTGTCCTGCCACCCAGTGGAAACCCACGAGTGTACACTGCTCATGATGTTGTCAGAGGCCGTGCTGGTTGCAATGTCCTTGGCATGTACTGGGCATTCTGGTAGTTCCTGCAGAACTAGGATCTGTGTTGCTGGTGCTGGATCTGGTTCAGTGGTGTCTATGGGTAGCCTACTCAGGTCGTCTGCATGGCCCATCTCCTTCCCTGGCTTGTGCACCAGCTTGCAATTGTAAGCTGCAAGGAAGATGGACCACCGGCGCATTCTGGGAGATAGTATTTGGGGGATCTGCTTGTCCATTGTGAACAGGCCTAGCAGTGGTTTGTGGTCTGTGTAAATGGTGAACTCCCTGCCATATAGATAATTGTGGAACTTCTTAATCCCTGCCACGATTGCCAGGGCTTCCTTATCTATTTGGGCATAGTTCCTCTCTGCTCCAGACAGCGTCCTGAAATAGTAGGCTATTGGGATTTGAGCCCCAGTAGGCTCTAGGTGGCTTAGTACAGTGCCCATGCCATAAGGGGATGCATCGCACGTGATGCTTATGGGCTTCGTTTCTATGAAGTGTGTTACTGTGGACTTGTCAGACAGTAGTGCCTTTAAGGCTCTGAAACTTTGGTCGTGGACGGGAGTCCAGGCCCATGCTGCCATCTTGTCCAATAACCTGTGTAGTGGTTCTGCAATTGCTGCCTTATGAGGAAGAAAGGTGTGATAGAAATTGAGCAGGCCCAGGAATGCCTGCAGCTCTTCCTTGTTCCTAGGTGTGGGTGCCAGTTTGATTGCCCTTACCTTGGACTCTGTGGGGTGGATTCCCTTGGCATCTATCCTGAATCCCAAAAATTCAGTGGAGGGAACACACATGCTGCACTTTTCCCTCTTCAGTTTGAGGCCAGCAGCATGCAGCCTGGTTAGTACCTCCCTCATCCTGCCTGCCAGTTCTTCAGCTGATGCTCCTGCGATCAGGACGTCATCAAAATAAGGGCAGACCCCTGGGATGCCCTTGAGAGTTTTCTCCATGATCTCCTGAAAAATGCCAGGAGCTACGCTGATCCCAAACTGCAGCCTGTTTACCCTGAAAGCTCCCCTGTGAATCACTATCGTCTGAGTTGCCCTTGTTGGTATGCCTGCGCAAGATTGAGCTTTGCAAAGATGGCGCCACCTTGGAGGGAAGCGAGAACATGGCTGACCGTGGGGACCGGGTAAGTGTGCGGGTTTAGGGCACGGTTCACCAAACACTTGTAGTCAGATTCAGCAAAGGAACTGCCACCAAAGAAATTAAAATTGGTACTTTTTTCCTTTTTTTCCAGATTGTAACATTTTATTAGATTATAGAATAAAACACAAAAACACAAAAGCAAACAGTAGGAGGGGGAGAGGGAAAAAGAAAAGAAAAGGCATTGACTTCTGACTTCCTCTGTTGCAGTAGAAGGAAGCATTAACATTGAACCTCAACTTTTTACTTTCTCATAATATTATAAACTAGCTATTTCTATAACAACAAATGAATCTAACCAGTAAAACACAAGATCCCACCCACCCACCCCTTTTTAGTCATCAGGTCTTTGACACATTGCTAACCGCTGGTGATACTCAAATATTCTCATGTCCTAAAAATGGTACAATCTTTGAAAAGGTTGAAAAGCCTGGGACTAGAAGACCTCCAGGCTCCCTTCCAACTCATGTTATGTTATGTTATGTTATGTTATGTTATGTTATGTTATGTTATGTTATGTTATGTTATGTTATGTTATGTTATGTTATGTTATGTTATGTTGTCTTGTCTTGTCTTGTCTTATCTTATCTTATCTTATTTTATCTTATCTTATCTTATCTTATCTTATCTTATCTTATCTTATCTTATCTTATCTTATCTTATCTTATCTTGTTCTTGTTAGCTGCGAAGTCGTGTCCGACCCATCACGACCCTATGGACAATGTTCCTCCAGGCCTTCCTGTCCTCTACCATCTTCTGGAGTCCATTTAAGCTCAGGCCTACTGCTTCAGTGACTCCATCCAGCCACCTCCTTCTCTGTCGTCCCCTTCTTCTCTTGCCCTCAACCTTTCCCAGCATTAGGCTCTTCTCCAGTGAGTCCTTCCTTCTCATTAGGTGGCCAAAGGATTTGAGTTTTGGCTTCAGGATCTGTCCTTCTAAAGAGCAGTCAGGGTTGATCTCATCTAGGACTGACCGGTTTGATCGCCTTGCAGTCCAAGGGACTCGCAGGAGTCTTATCTTATCTTATCTTATCTTATCTTATCTTATCTTATCTTATCTTATCATCTTATCTTATCTTATCTTATCTTATCTTATCTTATCTTATCTTATCTTATCTTATCTTATCTTATCTTATCTTATCTTATCTTATCTTATCTTATCTTATCTTATCTTATCTTATCATCTTATCTTATCTTATCTTCTTATCTTATTTTATCTTATCTTATGTTAAGTTATGTTATGTTACATTACGTTATGTTATGTTGCGTTGCGTTGCATTGCATTGCATTGCGTTGTGTCATGAGGACTCCCTCACAGCAAAGAGACCCAAAACTGGATGCAGTATTCCAAATGTGGCCTTACCAAGCCATTGCAAAGTGGTATTAACACTTCAGGTGATTTTGATTCTATCCCTCTGTTAATGCAGCATAGCACTGTGTTTACCTGCAGTACACTGCTGGCTTATATTTAAGTGATTGTCCACTAGAACTCCAAGACAACAACAACAACAACAACAGTAACAACAACAACAACAACAACAACAACAACAACAACAACAATAATAATAATAATAATAATAATAATAATAATAATAATAATAATAGAGTTGGAAGGGACCTTGGAGGTTTTCTAGTCCAACCCCCTCCTCAGGCAGGAAACCCTATACCATTTCGGACAAATGGTTGCCAGTCTGTACTTAAAAACTTCCAGTGTTGGAGCATTCACAGCTTGTGGAGGCAGGTTGTTCCACTGGTTAATTGTTCTAACCGTCAGGAAGTTCCTCCTTAATTCTAGGTTGCTTCTCTCCTTGATTAGTTTCCATCCGTTGCTTCTTGTCCTGTTTTCAGGTACTTTGGAGAATAGCTTGACTCCCTCCTCTTTGTGGCAGCCTCTGAGATATTGGAACACTGCTAACATGTCACTCCTCACTCTTCTCTTCGTTAAACTACACATACCCAATTCCAGCAGCTGTTCCTTATATGTTTTACGTTTACGTTTACGTTTTATTTAATTTATATACCGCCCTTCTCCCTGGGGACTCAGGGCGGTTCACAGGGCATATAAATAACAATACAATACTATACAAAAGTTAAAACAAAGATTAAATCAGTGCCCAATTAAAAAACAATAATGCAATCTAAAATGACAATTTAAAACCCAACTCCCCCATCAGGCCAGACCGGCCAATTCAAACAAATGGGTCTTCAGACCACGACGGAAAGTTCGAAGGTCCGATGCCGTCCGGAGCTCCACCGGCAGTTGGTTCCACAAAGCCGGGGCACCCACAGAGAAGGCTCTCCCCCTGGGGGCCGCCAGTCGGCATTCCCTGACCGGAGGCACCCTGAGGAGGCCCTCTCTGTGGGAACGCACAGGGCGGAGGGGAGTTGAAGCCGGCAGCAGGTGGTCCCCGAGGTACCCCGGACCCATGCCATGTAGGGACTTAAAGATCATAACCAAGACCTTGAACCTCACCCGGAAGACAACTGGTAACCAATGCAGCTCGCGGAGCAAAGGTGTAACATGGGAGTACCGGGAAACTCCCAAGACAACTCTCGCGGCCGCATTCTGTACCAGTTGGAGCCTCCGAGTGGTCTTCAAGGGAAGCCCCATGTAGAGAGCATTACAGTAGTCAAGGCGAGAGGTCACGAGCGCATGAGTGACCGTGCATAGGGCATCCCGGTCCAGATAGGGCCGCAACTGGCGCACCAGGCGAACCTGGGCAAAAGCCCCCCTAGTCACGGCCACTACATGATCTTCTAAGGTAAGCCGTGAATCTAGGAGGACTCCCAAGTTGCGAGCCCTATCCACGGGGGGTAAGAGCTCACCCCCCATAGAAAGAGATGGAACATTTTGAATGTCCCGGGATGCCGGAATGCACAGCCACTCAGTCTTGTCAGGGTTGAGCTGAAGTCTGTTCCTCCCCATCCAGACCCGAACCGCCTCCAGGCAACGGGACATCACAGCGAGGGCATCACTGGGGTGGTTTGGGGTCGAAAAGAAAAGTTGGGTATCATCAGCATATTGATGATACCCAACTCCAAAACCACGAATGATCTCACCCAGCGGTTTCATGTAGATGTTGAACAGGAGAGGCGAGAGAACCGACCCCTGAGGAACTCCACAAACGAGAGACCTAGGGGCCGATCTCTGCCCCCCTGCCAACACCGACTGCGAACGTCCCAGGAGATAGGAGGAGAACCACCGAAGAACCGTGCCTCCCACTCCCAATCCCCTGAGACGCCGCAGCAAGATACCATGGTCGATGGTATCGAAAGCCGCCGAGAGGTCTAATAGGACTAGGACAGAGGAGTATCCCCTGTCCCGAGCCCTCCAGAGATCATTCACCAGAGCGACCAATGCCGTCTCCGTGCTGTACCCGGGCCTGAAACCCGATTGGTAGGGGTCCAGATAATCCGCTTCATCCAGGACCAGAGGGAGCTGATGCGCCACCACACTCTCAACAACCTTCGCAAGAAAGCGAAGGTTGGAGACTGGACGAAAGTTGTTCAATACAGCTGGGTCCAAGGCAGGCTTCTTGAGGAGAGGTCTCACCACCGCCTCCTTCAAGACGGTGGGGAAATAACCCTCACTCAAAGAAGCAGATATAACCGCCTGGAGCCAGCCTCGTGTCCTCTCCCTAGCTGCATAAACCAGCCAGGAAGGGCACGGATCCAACAAACATGTGGAGGAGCTCAGCCTCCCCATAATCCTGTCCACTTCATCAGGGGTCACAGAATCAAACTCTTCCCAGATAACATTGACAAGACCGTCCGTGTCCTGATCGCCTGACTCTGCCCAGCTGGAGTCCAAACCGGTCCGAATCCGAGCGATTTTATCCGACAGATGTTGACTAAATTCCTCAGCACGACCCTGCAAGGGATCCTCCCTCACCTCCTGATTAAGAAGTGATCGAGTCACCCTAAACAGGGCGGCCGGGCGATTATCTGCGGACGCAATGAGGGTAGAGAAGTAATTACACCTCGCCACCCTCATCGCTGCGAGATAAGACCTAATATAGGTTCTTAACCGCAACCGGTCGGGTTCGGATCGGCTCGACCTCCAACAGCTCTCTAGGCCCCGTTTCCGACGCTTCATCTCCCGGAGCTCCGCGGAGAACCATGGAGCTCGCTGGGATCTGCGCCGGGTCAGGGGCCGCAAGGGTACAACCCGGTCAAGTGCCTCAGTGGCTGCCCTTTCCCAGGTTTCCACTAAGGCATCCGCCGAGCTGTGAGCAATGGAGGCAGGTGGGGACCCCAGCGCCGCTTGGAATCTATCAGGATCCATTAAGCGTCTGGGGCGGTACCATCTAATTGGTTCCGTACCCCCACGGCGGGGGGTGGCAAAATGGAAGACCATCCGCAGGAGATGATGATCGGTCCATGACAGGGGCATAATAAATGGAGAGCCCCCACCAAGATCATCCAACCACCGTCTAGATAAAAAAATCAGGTCAAGAGTGTGGCCTCCCTCATGAGTTGGTTCAGAAATTACTTGCGTCAGGTCCATGGCCGTCATGGAAGCCATGAACTCCCGAGCTAGCTCAGATGAGCCTCCCAGGGATGGTAGATTGAAGTCTCCCAAAACTATAAGTTTGGGGAACTCAACCACCAACCCTGAGAGGATATCAAGCAGCTCGGGCAGGGCTGCCGCTGTACGACTAGGCGAAATGTACGTCAGCAGCAAACCCAACTGCGCCCCAGAACCAAATCTTTAGCCTCCAGTCCCTAATCATCTTTGTTGTTCTTCTCTGTACCCTTTCTAGAGTCTCAACATCTTTTTTAAATTGTGGTGACCAAAACTGGATGCAGTATTCCAAGTGTGGCCTTACCAAGGCCTTGTAAAGTGGTATAAATACTTCACGTGATCTTGATTCTATCCCTCTGTTAATGCAGCCTAGCACTGTGTTGGCTTTTTTGGTAGCTGCAGCACACTGCTGACTCATATTTAAGTGATTGTCCACTAGGACTCCAAGATCCCTCTCACAGTTACTACTATTCAGCAAGATACCCCCTATACTATACCTGTACATTTGGTTTTTCTTGCCTAAAAGTAGAACCTTACTTTTTTCAGCATTGAATTTCATTTTGTTAGATAGCACCCAGTGTTGCAGTTTGTTCAGATCCTCCTGTATCTTAAGCCTATCTTCTGGATTGTTAGCCATTCCTGCCAGCTTGGTATTGTCTGCATTGAGGACCACATGCAGGTCATCCAGCTACAAATCCATCTGGTGGTGGTGCTGTCTAACCCACATTTTTCTATTTTATCAAGTAGTAGGTTGTGATCTTCTTTATCAAATGCCTTACTGAAGTCCAAGTAAAAACGTAAGTTAAATAGTTCTGCTTTCTCCCTGTTGCTTGTCACTTTCTTGCCATTTCCCCCCACTAATGGACCAATCATTTCCTTAACTTTTTTCTTGTTTTTCTTGTTGAAAGAAGCCTTTTTTGTTATTGCCATCTATCAGAACCATTTCAAAAATAAATAATGTGAGTCATTTCATGGGCTTTATAGTGGTGTAAGCTTGGCTGGTATTGTCAAAGTTATTTAGGCTGATCTCAACCTCATCTCTTGTCTTCTCAATAGCCATATCTTTTGTGTTGGCCAAAACAATCATAGTGGTGGTGGCATTATTAGCCTCAAAACCTGGGAACAAAGTGAGAAGATGGTTTGGAAAGAACATGGCCAATTCCATCATCCTTTCTAGTTCAGCTGTTCAAATTCTCATCTGTGCTATGTGGCTGGAAGTTTCTCCCCCATTTCCTGAGTCTGACCTGCACTCCCAACCTGGAGATGTCATACTTCAATGCAATGAAGGCTCAGTCACCATGCTTTATTTTTCCTTAGCTACATGTGTTTCATTGCTGCCATTTTTGTCATGGTTCAGATAGATGAAACCCATCAACAAATAAACCCATGCTGTAAGCATGCTTTAAGCATGCTGGTCTTCTGCAGTGTCTGGCTCTCCTTCCTGCCCAACTACCTGAGCACCAAAGGAAAGTACATGGTGATTGTGCAGGTCTTCTCCATCTTGGACTCCAGTGCTGGGTTTCTAAGGTGCATTTTCTTTATTATCCTGAGGCCAGAATTAAATGCTAAGGAACTTCTAATCATAAAAGTAGGAAAATGACTTTGAAATTGTTTCGTAGGCTCATAAAATTCATTTTTTCATTGCAGATATTGGGCTTTTGTATTCTTCATGTGCATCAATGTGACAATTATGGTTAGTTAAAACTGAAGAAAATAAACATGTCAAGAGTGTAAGACTAGTGAAATTAAATTCCAAAATAATAATTGAACAGTAATATAAAGCAATTATTAATTAAAATTGTTATGCATCCAGGAATGAACAAGCTAAGAAATAATATATTTACAGTAAAGTAAGATAGCTAAAAGGGACGCGGTGGCTCAGTGGGTTAGGACGCTGAACTTGTCGATCGGAAGGTCGGCAGTTTGGCGGGTCGAATCCCGAGTGCCGCGTAGCAGAGTGAGCGCCTGTTACTCGTCCCAGCTTCTGCCCACCTAGCAGTTCGAAAGCACGTAAAAATGCAAGTAGAAAAATAGGGACCACTACGGTGGGAAGGTAACAGCATTCCGTGCTAGTCATGCCGGCCACATGACCACGGAGACGTCCTCGGACAAGCGCTGGCTCTTCGGCTATGAAACGGAGATGAGCACCGGCCCCTAGAGTCAGAAACGACTAGCACGCATGTGCGGGGGAACCTTTACCTTTACCTTAAGATAGCTAAATAGAAGATGTAAGACTCCCCAAAGAGATGGAGAAGGAGTCTTTTGCTTGGGGTGTGATGAATATGAAACTCTAAACCTGTATGAACCTGGCCACTTTCTCTCTCTGTGACTCTTTCTTGAAAGTAGCTGTGAGTAGTGGAGCTGGGTGTCAAGATTATACAGATAACCCACACTTGCAATACTCTTCATGTTCTACACAAGTTATTTCTGGAAGCATTAGGTGACATCACAGACCTTATAGGACCTCAGAAATTTATGACTCAGTGTTCAGTCATAACTATCGTAACATCCTTTCTGGACATGTCCAAAAAGTAGTGAGCCCACTGCAAAACAATCCATGGAATGCCTCACACCCTCTTTCAAGTCTTGGTCCAGATAATAAAATGGAAAACAGCCATGAATCAGATTGATGATCCTCTTGTCCCCAAATGGAAAGCTTTCAGCATTCCACTATGGGAGTAGGAAAATAATCCAAGATAGAAAATGGCATCCCTGAGGCTTCACTGTCCAGACAACTAAGGAGCTGCAGGAAGAGCCTACCTTCTCTGGAAGCTACCTAGAGACCAATTGTCTTTGCCACCTCCAATAACAGGGAAAGGGTGGGAGATGATTGCCAAACTGGGAAGGAAGGAAAGCTGGAGGTCCATTCCATGGTCTTCCCTCCCTTCCTTAAAAAAAAATAAGAGAGAAAGGAGGACAATCCCTCTTTTTTATTTTATTTATTTATTTTATTACATTTATATACCGCCCTTTCCCTGAGGACTCAGGGCAGTTTACAGGGAATTAAAAACCAACAATACAAAAGTTAAAACCAATTTTAAAAAGATTAAACTTAACCCTGTGCAATTAAAACCCCAATTAAAATAAATTACTCCTCAGCCTGGGCCAGAGAGGAGGTTGGGGGCAATCCTCAGCTCCACTGGCAGCTGGTTCCAGAGGGCAGGCGCCCCCACTGAGAAGGCCCTATCCCTGGGTGTTACCCGCCGGCAATCTCTTAGCGGTGGAACCCTGAGCAGACCCTCCCTGTGGAAGCGCACTGGACAAAGGGCATTTGATGAGGGCATAAGGGCATTTTTGACACTTTTAGTCATAGCTGGAGCTCTATTTGGAATAATGTTTTCTGTGCCTTTAGATGTTTTATGCAAGACATCTCTTTGTGTTGATTTTCCATCTAAGGTTTTTATTAGTTCCAAGATAAATTCAAAATGCTTTGAGATTTCTGACAAGGGGACCAAATGAACCAGAGGCTTCACTAGTTCCCAAAGTGGTGGATTCAATTGAAAAAGGATGTGTTGCCTGAAATCTGTATTTTTTTTTAATTGTAGGACAGTATTTCTGCCCAGACCATGTGTGAGAAAAACAAGTTTGTGGAGGAGTGGAAATGTGTTAGCCAATTAAAAACCTAGAAACAAGGTGTGCTATTGGGATCTTGAAGTTCTCACTTCTCAGTTCAGTATATTTTATAAAATGTACTATGACAATGCAACTGATGTGTGTTTATTTAAGACAAAAACACATTCTTAAAGATAGTAAGAGTAGATGGGTGGGGAAGTACCTTGAGGCTTCTTAATTATGAATATTCATGCTTACATCATCTATTACCTATGTATAGTTTCCTCCTCCTATTTTTCCTTACCACAAGATCCCTGGGAGACAAGTGGGTTCAGGTGATTGACCAATTTGGAGTGTCCATGGACAGAGGAAGCCATCCACACAGGACAAAACCAGTGATGGGATTCCGTTGGTTCTTACTGGTTTGGGAGAACCAGTAGCTTATTTTTTTTGTTACCCAGGCCCAGAACAGACTTCCGGGAATGGCATCCACACAGAGAACCAGTTGTTCACATATTTGAATCCCACCACTGGACAAAACCCATATTATTGAATGGATAATGAGAAATCTTCACTGATCAGAGGCAATTTATTCCTCATAGAAGGGTCCACATGGAAGAGAAACTGCCAATTCCTGGTGTGTGGAAAGAGCTTCAGGCTGAGCTGTTCCCTTACTTCTAACAAAATTCACCCAGGAGAAAAACCTTATAAATGCATGGAGTGTGGAAAGAATTTCAAGATGAGTTGCTTCTAAAATAAGTTCTGTGGAGGAAGTTTTTCAACTGTATGAAATGTGGAAATTTGGACTTCCACTTCTAAGACAGTGATTGATGGGCAAAAATGTGATGCTATCAGATGGTTGAGGTGAAAATATAGCTGGGAGGAGTGAGAGAAAGAGAGAGAAGAAAGGGAAGGCGAGGGATATGGGACAAGGCAAGGAGTGGGGTAGGGAGAAGAAACTGTTCCTTTAAACATCAAAGTAGTCTTATGCTCCATAAGAGTCAACACCAGAAAGAGAATAGAAAACAAGGTGGAAAGACTTTGGGGATCTTTTGAGAGACTTTGGAATCTTAAATGAGGGGATGAAACTGGAAAATATGGAAACTGAGTTGTTTTGCTTTGGCTAGAATTGTCTTAGGGTTTAGGGTTTTTTAAAATCCTTTTTATCCATGTGTTCTCTTTATGAAACCTTATTTTCTTTTGACACCTTTAATAAAGTTGATTTTCATATCAATCAGGAAGTTGACCCATGGCCTTCTTGTACCTCCCTCAGCTTGGTCGAGTGATCACTCCCCAAACCAGATCAGGATGAACTTTATGTTCAATCCTTTTCAGTCTGACTGACTTAAATATTGATATGGGAAACCCGTCAGGAAGTTACAGGCTATAAATAAATGTCTGCTACTGGAAACTGCTCACCAGAAGTCAGAAAGTCTGTTCAGCACCTCAGCCCAGAGATGCTGGAGCTGAGGTCTATGAGCTAGGAAGCCGTGAAGAAGATGGGACTTGATCTGGAGTTGAAATGAAGGGAGATTGCTGAGAAAGAGCACCTCAGGAGAAAGAGGAGTACCAGAAACAGTGAGAGATGTTAAAGTTGCAACACCATGTCATCTTCACTAACTCTCTTCTCCCCAGTAGAACCCATAAGTTGGGGGAATGGAAATACCAATTCATAAAGAACTATGAAAGAGATGAGATTCATGCCTCACTAATTATCTTTGAAGATACCTGCGAAGCTGATACCATGATATGAGGAAATAAGTCTTGTCTTGAAGAGTTGCTTAAGCCAAATATTGGTTCACATGTGTGCTAAGGAAAAGGAGGAAAAACTAACAGGTTAAAAATATAATTTGTTTTATTTATTTATTTATTTATTTATTTATTTATTTATTTATTTATTTATTTATTTATTTGCTTATTTGCTTATTTGCTTATTTGCTTATTTGCTTATTTGCTTATTTATTTATTTATTTTCAATGTATTTGATGATTATCTTGAATTTTCATTTAAGTATCAAACTTCACATATTTAGTTCCTTCAATCTTAATAAACATAAGTTGACAAGTAATTCCAAAGGAAGAATATATAACCAATAATAACGTATGATGAAAAGTTATAAGCCTAAGAGACAATTTCACAGTCATTCCCCTGCTTTTGTCATTAGATGTTCCCTAGTGTTTAGATCTGGTCTCAGGAGGATAATGTAGCACTTGGGGAAGAAGATGCAGCCCAACAGTCCCCCACCGGAAGCCAAGATGGAGAAGACCTGCACAGCCACCATGTATTTTCCTTTAGTGCTCAGGTAGGTGGGGAGGAAGGAGACCCAGACACTGCAGAAGACCAGCATGCTGAAGGTGATCAATTTGCCTTCATTGAAAGCTCCAGGCAGGTTCCTGGCCAGGAAAGCCACCATGAAGCAAATGGCAGCCAGGAAACCCATGTAGCTGAGGACAACATAAAACATGGTGACAGAACCTTCATTGCATTGAAGGATAATCTTGTCAGACTGGGAGTGCATATCAGAGTCAGGAAATGGGGGAGAAACTCCCAACCACATGACACAGATGAAAATTTGGATAGCAGAACAAGAAATGATGATGGAGTTGGCCAAGGTCTTCCCCAACCATCTTCTCACTTTATTGCCTGGTTTTGAGGCTAGGAATGCCAGCACCACTGTGATTGTTTTGGCCAACACAGACGACACAGCTACTGAAATGACAATGCTGAACACTGTTTGTCGGAGAAGGCAGGTGGCTTTCCTTGGTCGGCCAATGAAGAACAAGGAGGATAAGAAGCAAAGCAGAAGGGAGACCAGGAGGATGTAGGAGAGGTCCCGGTTGTTGGCTTTGACAATAGGAGTTTCAAGATATTTAATGAATATGAATAAAACAAAGCCTGTGATTAGGAACAAGAGTAGAGCAAAGGAGATGAGGATGATGCTGAGATATTCTTCATAGGACAGGAAGATTATTCTTTTGGGGATACACTGGATTCGGTTCTCAGTTGGATACTGATCAACTGGGCACTTGGTGCATTTTGTGGTATCTGAGAAAAGAAAGGGTTGGGGAGGGGGAAGAGGGTGGGAGGGGAGGGGGTTGGGCGGTTTTTTTTTGTTAAAGATAAAATGTATTGTAAAACTTTTTAATAAAAAAAAGAAAAGAAAGTAATATTTCTTTTATACTCTTTCAAATTTCAAGAAAAACTTTGGATAAGATGTGATACAGAAAGTCAGAAAAGTCTCAGTAAATAGAATATACTTACACAACAACAACAACAACAAAATCCCCAATCCATACAACTATAAAAAGAACAACAACAGCAGCATAAAATTAAAAGAAGATCTATCTAGTGCTGCAACCTTCCTTCTCTGAGATAATCCACCAGATTCTTATCTTGCACTAACCTTACCTTATCCCAAATGATTGGGAGAAGTAGCAAGTCTTGAAAGTTTTAAGAGGATGGGGGCCTATTCAATTTCAAGGGGGAGGAACGGCACCAGAAAAGGCAGGCTTCTGATGATCCATAAAGTGGGAATCCTTTAAAGGAACAGATCTTTTGCATGCCAATAATATCTGCTCTGGTGGGACAAGCAGATATCCCTGTTTCTGTCTCATGGAGGATTTGAAAGGTGAATTTATTTGCACCTGGAAAGAAACTGTGCTTCTGTGGAGCCTGCACAATAGGGGTTTCCTATGGAAGAACACACAGAAACTCAACACTGTGCATGCCTTTGCATTCTGGACCATTTAATAAATTCCAGGTGGTTTTCAAGTGCAATTCTGTGAGTATGGGATAAAAATATAGAAACAGAAAACTGATGGCAGAAAAAGATCTAGTGCGGTATCGAGTCTGTCCTTTGAGTTTTTTGTTTTCTTATTTAATATTTTATTTCATTTAAAAAAATATTTTTTAATATTTTTAATTTTTAATTTTTTAATTTTTAATTTAATTTAATTTAAAAAAAATCAGATGATGGACATATCTTTATCCCAAATTGTTTAAACTCAGTTTCTGATGATTGATCCACCAACCATGCTCAAAATACACTGCTCCAAAAATACTGAACAGAGGATAATAGTTGTCTAACATGGTTGGATCCATGGAAAACCACTTCAGAAGGGTTGCAATACTGACTATTTCAAGACAGGTTGTACAGTTTCCTTCACAAAATAAATAAATAAAAAATCATTGACTATCCTGAAATTGAGAGTGTCTCCTAACTATTAGGCCTTCTAGAAATTCCTTAAAATATGATTCTTTCAATGGTCCTGGGGATCCCCTGATAACAGGGCCCATGTGCTGGTTGCACCTTCTTGATGTACTCCTCTCTTGCTTTCTTAGCATTTATAAATCAATGTTTTAATTTTTATTATTGGTTTAATTGTATTCCACCAATAGTCACTTTGTGTGAAATAGTCATATAAACTTGATAAATAAATTTGAAAAAAAAAACATCTTAAGAAATATTAATTCATAAATAAATTCAAGAACAGGAACTGAGTGTGTTATCTATATTTTTACCCTGTAAAAATGAGAAGATGAAGCAATATGTTTCCATATTCTCTCGATTTGGGAACAATTTTAAAGAGAATGAATTCAACATTGGAATCAAAGGCTATTTAGTAGATTGGTCTTTTATTAGTTCTCTGTTTCCCCCTTCTTTCTGTTCATTTTAATCCCAACACTCTACGTTAGAATTTTTTTCCTTTCAGAATCATAACTATACAGTATTACTTTTTTGGTGTTATAAGCTTGTAAGCCGCCCTGAGTCTTCGGAGAAGGGCGGGATATAAATGGAATTAAAATAAATAAATAAAAATAAATAAATATTTCACTACAGTATTTAACAAGAAAGAAAATTGGAAAATAAGAAAACGTGGAAAGGAAATATCTACTTGATGACTTTATGCTGAATCCTCTGTTTGGTGTTCATTGTTCCTTTAACCCAACATCTCTCCCTCTATTGTTCCTCTGAATTAGATATTGCAGCTTATAAGGATAATATGATCTTAATAAAGACTAACTAATTAAATGAATGATTGATCGATGCATCTATCAGCCTGTAATGTAAAGTTGGTTTAGGTAAACAAAACACATTGATCTAAAATCATTCCTCAAGTTACAAAGAATACAGATATTTCTAAGAAAGATAAATATGGACGGAAACATCCAAACTGGGAAATGAAAGAGAGATTTCCCATGCAATCCACAACATCCTTCTTTCTACCTCGCCCTTCAAGATATTTTTCCTATAAATCCCTTTTAGGGAAGAAATTGGACACCATGAAAATTGAGAACTTAACAATCAAACTCATATGTGTCTTTAACATGCATATTGATCAAAGTTTCCCTATGGTGTCACGCACCTTCCTGAGTGGAGATGGTCCCCTCTGGACAAGGAATGCAGTCATAGCAGCAAAATGGCTCTCCTTCTCGAGCCTGCTTGACAAATCCAGGATGGCATTTTTCCACACATTTAGACTGAGGCAGAGACTAAATAGAGAAAGAAGAAACGCCAAAGAAAATATGTCAGGACTCACCATCCATGTAAGATGGAGGTAGACATGAATATTAAAGTGATCTCAGAGCTAATGACCATGAGAGACAGCTTGCTCGAAGTAGGCATCCTTTATTTCGTGAGGAACCGGACAGCTGACAGTGTGTTGGTGTAGCTCTTTTATACCCCAGCTGGCGGGCCTTTGTCCAATCCGCATAGCGTATTTTTCCCACTGCAGATGCTTGGCCCAATCAGCATCAGCTGGTTTGACAGCTTGGGGGTGTCAACGGGTTGTCGCGCCTGCCTAGTAACTGGTGGCCACTTTGACAGTTGAGAGCTGTCAAGCTGCCGTGCGTGCGTATTAGCTCTCAGCAGCTTTTGACAGCTGTCAGCTGTCAAAAGCTGCCGCGTGTGCTCTGTCAGTGATTTTACCTCATAACCTTTACATATAACATAATATAACATAGTATAACATCTCAAGACATAACAAATATCACCCAAGTCATCTCTGGATTTCATGTAGGCAAAAATGAAATCTCTGACCCCTTCCAAATGGTTGCAGGAGATACAATTGCAGGAAGATACTTCATTTGGTTCCTTCCTTTTTTTTCTGAAATATCAGATTACAAGATTACAAAAAAAGGTAGCTTTCTACTTAACAAAATCTGGAGGGATGAAACTAAAAAGAGATTTAACCATTAAGTGGCAACCAGTGGGTTCCTCTTCACAGTGGAATTAACATGCATTCCTCCATTCTTCTTACATGCTTGATTATAAAACATCTACAAATACTAAATTTTAGAGTAAACTTTATTGTAAAAGATTTATTAAATTTTTGTTTCATTGGATTTTATTGGAATAGAATAAAACTGTGATGAAGAAAGAAACGTTTCACTAGTAGGATCTAGAAAAGGTTCTTCTCGAGTGCAGAAAACTTTGCAAAGCTGCTTCCCTTTGAAAGCAGTCCAAAATTATTTCCCAGTTAAGATAAAAAGGAAAATTTCTTTACAAATAAAGGCTGTCAACCTTTCAGATGAAATTTATTTGTATATATATTTGTTCAATTTATATGGCTGCCATGCTGGTGAACTAAAACTAAAACTGGCTGACTAGTTTCTAACACTGTAGTGAGGTGAGATGGAGGTGAGGTCATGAGAACGTGTCCTTCAAAAAGGGTGAATCAGGGATCTTTTGGTGCACCACATGGGTCATGAGTGTGAGTCTTACGTGTGAAAGGGATATTCAACACAAGAAATCCAACACAAGGTCCTTTCTGTTGAGAGAATACAATTAGGTGACACAATCTGACAGGGAAATACACGCTCATATTTATTATTAGTTTGATTTGTAGCCTCTCAGCGTGTCTTAAGGCAGCTAACAATCAAGATAAACAGTCACATTCAGGGGATTTTCAGAGAGCAGCAGCTATAAGCATGTTCTCAGCTGATTAAAAACATCCCAGACTATAAGCCTGCAATTTTGGGAGACCTCTGACTCCAATCAAGGCAAGATGGACCAACAGGTTCTCCATCCAGTCTTGATTCCATTTCATTGGATTCAGTCCAAATCTGAACTCAGGGACTGGTCAACAGAATTGCCTTCACCTTTGATATTTGAAGGCAAAAAAAACTGGTGAACCTGAAGCTATTAACACCAAAGTGCAGCATATGAGGCCCTGTCTCAACAGTTTTATGGTGACACTAAACTGCCAAAGGGACAATAAATGGCAATGATTTGTGTTCTAAAGAATAATCACCCCATATCTCATTTTGGATCAGCTTAAAACAGGGTTCAGCATGACAGCAACAGAAGGGAAGCCTTGGTCAACAGAACTGAAGCATGCTTATCTGTCTAAGAAAATTATAGAGGTTTTACTCCACACATTCAATTCTCAGTGAAGATTACCCACTTTTTTGACTGGGTTTAGACCGCTTGAAAAGGCTTTGGGAAAAAGAGAAAAGACATCAATATTTTCCCCACCTTGTTGAGCAACTTTAGCTGTGACAAAGCATCTTGGTTGATTGTAATTCTTTGTCTTTCAAAACTCCCCAATCGCTTGTTGATGGGATCCTCCTTGGGAAGAACTAACCTACTAAGTATCTTCAGATCTGCTACTACATTTCCATTCTGATCCAAGTAGACTTTCAGCAGGGAAAGATTGTACAATTCCCTCTTCTCTAGAAATGGATGGAACTGGAACGAAAACATCCAGGAATTTAAAAGCAGAAATCTTGGTTTCTTATCTCTTTTTACATTTGAATCTTTCTTCTATGGTTGTTTAACTTGCAAATATTGTGAGTTGGGAGAAAACCATTATCTTCAAACTGAAGTACAAAGAAATATTTCTAAATCATGTAGTATACTGATAAAATGTATATTGACAAAATGTAATTGACAAAAATTGTCAGTCATATACAACAATCTAGCAAAGGTCACCAATCAAGTAAACAAAATACACAAATAACTAGAGTAGTCATAAACCCCTTGCAAACAATAGGGTGGAGGAACGTTGTCCAAAGTGCCGCGATGGGTCGGACACAACTTTGCAGCTAACGACAACAAACAATAGGGTGATAACCAAAAAGCAAGGATTTGTTAAGAAGAAAGTTGCAAGGCTAATCTTCATTCAGGTAGAGGAGATAGGAAAAGTGACCAGATGAAGTAATTCTACTTTATTGTAAGGCTATATTAACAAAATCTTGAAGTGTGAAAGTAGAAATCTTTCACCATCTCTTTTGACAGTCAAAAAAATTAGGGAGGACTTTTTCTGAGTTTCTTTCTCTGCTGGTTACGCAGCTGTGGGTTGCCCCCTCCCCACGAAACCATCTTATCTGATCCTTCCCTGTATCTCTTTCTCTGGTCTTCTGAACTCATTCACACATATTTTTCAACTTCCTTAACAGATTGTGTGAATGCT
The DNA here is from genome assembly GCF_947247035.1 of Vipera ursinii. Lineage (NCBI taxonomy): Eukaryota > Metazoa > Chordata > Lepidosauria > Squamata > Viperidae > Vipera > Vipera ursinii. The sequence continues at coordinate 1,558,932 of NC_139513.1, read as the reverse complement.
GGTGGTATAACTTGTTTTTAGCAAAGGATTAACAAAATGCTTCATAATGTGATGAATGGGGATCTAGTTAATTGAGTGCTGGATGGTATGAGATAATTAAGTGGATACAACTGTGTCAAAAATTGTACTCAAATAAATATTAATATTACTGAAAAATTGGGGAGTTACAAAAAACAATTAGACCTTGGTCATTGTTTCTTCTATATTTTCATCAATAAAGGAAGTAAATAAATTATGGTTTTGTGATGCAAAAATTACAATAACACTTGGAGAAACTTATTTTGGTCTCCTTTCAAAATTCCCAGCTTCCGCTCAGATCCCTGTAGATCCTTGTCAGGATGCTGCCACCCTGATGGGAGGGGGGACCTTTGGAGCTCTCCTGTGATGTGTTTAGCTTTGCTTTGTTGACTCGGTTCTGCTGCCCGAGGTCATCTGCCTCACCTCACCAAGGAAGAGATGCCTGGGAACATCTTACCCCAGTTTCCCTCTGGAGTTCTCACAACCTCTTTGCACCTCTGGATTGGCTCCTATGGACTGGGCAGTCGGGAGGGGTTTTGAACAATGGGGTTTAGCATAACAATTTCACCTGGGAAATTCAGATTCTGCCTGCCTTCTCTTGCTGTCACTGACTCTCAATAAATGTTCCTTTTGATATGATGTCAGTTTCAAGAGTTCTGTTTTCTTGAGAGATTCAGCCTTACAGCTTTCAGGAAATAAAAAATATGATTTTGTGTTAGAGAGAGGTGCATGAGTAAAATTCAATAGGAAACTAACTGTTTAGCATCCAGAACATGATACATGATTGTATGAATGTAATGAATGGCAGCTATAATCTGTATCAATATTTCATTTGTAGTTTTTCTCACATTAATCTATGTGTAGAATGCTTAACTGATTATAATAAAATAGTGGTAATATTTTAATGTTATGTGAATGAGTTGGGCCAGTCTTTTTTTGAGTACATTTTTCTGTGTTTTTGTGAGGTGCAGCCCATCCTGTGTCAAGAGTCCCTCATGTAGAAAATGCAGTCCATAATCTAGGAAACCAAAGTTTTCTTGGTGACACCTTTAGCCAGTGGTTTATTTCTAAAATTCTGTTTTTCTCTCAATGGGTGTTGGCCTTTTGTTGAGAGCACTGACAAGAACACTACTTGTACTCCTAGCTTCTTGACTTTGTTGCCTAGTTGTTTGTAGTCTTTCACTATTGCACTCAGGTTGTTTGTAGTGTCGTTCGTTCCAATGTGGAGGAGGGGGAGGAGGTAGTAATCTGTGGGCCTAATTATTTTGGTTAGGTTCTCAGCCACATCTTTGTTTTTTGCTCCAGGGAGACAGCATACCTCTCTGGATTGTGTATTTGGTCTGCAAATGGATGTTTCTGTTCCTTTGATGATAGAATCTCCGATTACCAACACACTTTTTTTCTTTTTCTGGGTGGTGGTGCCTGCAGTCTGGGGTGCTTTTCTGTTTGTCTCAGGTGTGTTTTTGATGTGGCTTTTTAAGGGATATTTGAGGTGTCTTTTTAAGGATTATTTGAAGTTTTTTTTTCTTTGCTAGGTGTCTGCATGTCTTCTTTGAGGCTATCGGTCTGTGTGTTTTTTTTCCTAAGGGGAGAAATCGATTGCTTAGTTTAAATGGGGTTGCTTCTGGTTGGGTAGGATTGGGCAGAAGGGGTTTGTTTGTTGCATGTTGTTTCTTTCTTTGAGTGTTGTGTTTCCTTCTCTGTGTGACATACCTCCTTTTGTCTTCCTCCAAGAGTTTATCAGTAGGGTCAAATCCTCTGGGAGTTACTTGTTCATTATTTGGTTAGGTTTGGTTGGGGATTTTTTTCGTGCATTGGGGTTTGGCTAGAGTTGCTTCTAAGTTCCTAACCTTTTCCTGTAGTGGTTCACATAATTTGCATCTTATGCATGTGTAGTTTGGGTGTTTTGGGGCATCAGTGCAGACATGGAACATGTATTCCATATCACAATAGTTTCAGTCACCTGTACCATGAATTCTGTCAGAATCCATTTATATCATATTCATAAATGGAATGTTTCAAACATTATCCCATGGATTCTGCCATCTCCTGAAGAGAAGAGGATAGATGTGTATTGAACCGGCAATAGGCATTTCAAAGGAAAGGAGAAGCCTTTTGAACTGGGGAAACAAAAGGGGGGGCTAGCATCTGGCTTTTGTCACGGCAGACAGCAATAAACAAAAGGGTCCTAACTTCCTTTTTCCCACGAGATGGATGATACGAGAGGAAGGATGGGGGACTGACCAAATGGGGATTAAGGGGGGTTAAACCGGGAACTCTTTATAAGGGTTTACTTCGTGGAAATATTAAGTCCTGTCTCGCCTCCTACAACCAAGCATGTCATAGTAAAGATTCCTTTTGGACTAAGATTTGGCTCCAAGAGTTTTGTCTTCCTAAGACGTGGTTTGGGGTGGGTCCTGACAAATTCGTTGTTTCGTAGTCCCTGTTTTTGGTTGGTGGTTGTGCTTTGCTGTTAGCTTTGTTTCTAGCTTGTCTGTTCTGGGTAACTATGGCTCTTTTGCTGTCCTTTTTCCTGCCTTTTTGTGCTATCTTGTTATTTATTTAACATTCTTACTATTGTGTTAGTTTTATTTATCTTTCTCCTTCCCTCTATTTTTAAAAAGGTTTTTGAGCTCCAATTCCTTTTTATTCTTTACTGGGGGTCTTCCCTCCCTTCCTATTGGGACCTCAAACTTAATTGTTGGCTTCACTTCTGTTGCTCACTGCTCTGGCCTCCTGTGGTTTTCTCCCTTCTGTCTTTGGTGCTGGTCTCTGATCAGCTTTCCAGTCACCTTAGTTGCTCTGCCTGCTCTGCTCCTCTCAGACGGCCACTCAGCTAGACATAATAATAATAATAATAATAATAATAATAATAATAATAATAATAATAATAATAATAATAATAATAAGAAGAAGAAGAAGAAGAAGAAGAAGAAGAAGAAGAAGAAGAAGAAGAAGTAGTTGGAAGGGACCTTGGAGGTCATCTAGTCCAACGCCCTGCTAAGGCAGGAAACCCTATACCATTTCAGACAAATGGCTGTCCAGTCTCTTCTTAAAAACCTCCAGTGTTGGAGCATTCACCACTTCTGGAGGCAGATTGTTCCACTGGTTAGTTGTTCTGTCAGGAAGTTTCTCCTTAGTTCTAGGTTGCTTCTCTCCTTGACTAGTTTCCATCCGTTGCTTCTTGTCCTGCTTTCAGGTGCTTTGGAGAATAGCTTGACTGCCTCTTCTTTGGGGCAGCCCCTGAGATATTGTTGCACTGCTATCATGTCACCCCTCACCCTTCCCTTCCTTAAACTCTCAGAGAGATTCCTGGCTCTTGAAGTCTCTGTGTTGTAAAAGTTAGTATCTTAAACCACCAAGCCCTGAGAGTACAAGAGATCCTGAAAAGTAAATTAATTTGATGGATCCTTGTTGGGACCCCATACCTTCCACGGTTGCAGCCTTGGAGCTCCCAACCTCTCTTCACCCTTCTTCCTTCTCCTCTGGGGTTTGGATGCAGCACTCAAGGCGTGGGCCAGAATCTTAATGAGACTGTAACTAATGGCTGGATTTGTGACCTGCATCCTATTCTTTTTCTTTTGGGTCTCCAGTGGTGCTTTCTGGGTGCATCTTCTCCGGCCTTTGACAGAAAAAGTGTGTTTTGAAACAGAACAGTGAAAATATTCAGCTTGAAATTCAGGTTCCACAAAGAAATCTCTTTTAAAGGCATTATCATTTTCCCAACTCTTTTTCAACTGAAAGGGAAAGCTCCAAATACTATGGACGTGCTTGAGACGCCAATCCTTTTTAACTGAAAATACTCCAACCAGTGTCATGATCCAGACTTTCCCTTCAGTGGGTGCTGGCAAACCTTCAAGCACTGAATGGAAGGGAAGAATTCTGTCCCAAAGGGAATCAAATTCTATGAAGTGAGCAAAGACGTTGACTTGTCTCCACTTAGACAGGGCATCCCTGAGGAATGGGGTATGTCCAGTCTTTGAGAATAGTTGTGATATAACAACACAAATTCTATTCTTGACAAGCATAGGAGTAAAAATTCTCATGAAATTCTCTCCCTTCTCTGTGTCTGGAGCAAAGAGGCCAATCAGGGTCCATCCAAAATGAAGGAGAATTTGGACAATTGCTGGGTACTGGATCCCTTCTTTGGGGAGCATCGGATGGAAAAAAGGGAATTGACTTTTATCACTCAGAGCCTCTGAAACAATTCTCTGACTGATCTGAAAAAACAATAAAGAATTCTGTGTTATATTTGGGGTCCTACCAAGTCCCAAATTTTAGCTTTAAATAAATCCAACTTTTTTCTCATGCACATATTAGAACATTTCCTGTTGATTAGTCATTAGGCCATATCAAGATACAGAATATAAAACACAGAAAATTTAACAAGACTGCATGTAAAAACAGAATTTAGAAAAATAAGGACAATAGAATAAGCATAAAGAATGAAAATAGTAGTATTTCTTTATAACCCCAGAATAATTTCCTTCTGAAAAGGGCTTTATTATATATAATTTTTGAATTCTTAGCACAGAGAAAATACATTTTTTTAAAATATTAGGATTCCAATAGATTGTTTCTCTAAAGTGCAATCCAAGATATTGTTCTCCATCTTTCTTAAATAACTGACATTCAAAATAATAGATGTATTACATCTTCTCTTTCTGGAGCTCCACAAATACAAGTATATCCATTGTAAGGAGTTTGGAAGATTTAACTCAGTACTTGGAATGCCTTATTTCTCTCTCTCCCTCCCTTTCTTTCTCTCCTTCTCTGTCTCCCCCTCCCTCTTTCTCTCTCTCCCTATCTCTATATTTTCCTCTGTCCCTCTTTCTTTCTCTCTCCCTCCCTCTCTCTCCCTCTCTATTTCTCTCTCTCTCCACTCTCTTCCTCTCTCTCTATTTTTCTCTCTTTCTCTCCCTCTATCTCTCCCTTCCTCTCTCCCATTGTCCCTTACTTCTTTCCTTTCTTCCCTCCCCCCTAGCTGCCTTTCCCCCTTCTCCTCACTGGCTGAGGTGAGGTTCTGCCAGCCCCCACCCCTGCCCTGATGCCCTCACCGACCCCAAGAGTTTTTTTACTAACCTGTTTTCAGCTGCATTCCATTTCTCAGCTTTTCTGCCTTTGCCACATGTTTGTGGGACTATAGGTAAAAAAAGAAAAAAAAGTCCCATGAGACTTTCTAACTTCTAGCAAGATCTCGCAAGAAGGTAAAAAGTCTCATGGAACTTTTTTTGTCCCACAAACACACGGCTGAGAAGCGAATGGAGAAAGGGAATGCAACTGAAAGGAGGTTAGTAAAAAAACACTTTTTACCTTTTTTTACCTTTTTTTTACAGTGCTGTTCAACTGGTCCTATGCATATTTATTTATTTATTTATTTATTTATTTATTTATTTATTTATTTATTTATTTATTTATTTATTTATTTTATTAAATTTCTATACTGCCCTATTCCCGAAGGACTCAGGGCGGTTTACAGGGCAGCATAAAATACAATATAAAAATAATATAGAATTAAAATACATTAAATTAATTAAGCCCAATTAAAACAACATTTAAAAAAGCTAAAATCCCTTCAGTCCAGGCCTGATAGATCAAAAAACCAGGTTTTCAGGTCCTGGCGAAATGAACGCAGATCGGGGGGGTGGTCCTGAGTTCCATGGGTAAATCATTCCAGAGGGCAGGCGCGCCCACAGAGAATGCTCTTCCCCTAGGAATAACCCGCCGGCATTCCCTAACCGGCAGTATCCTGAGAAGGCCCTCCCTGTGGGAGTGCACGGGACGAAGGGAGCTTGATGCCAGCAGCAGGTGTTCCCTCAGATAACCTGGACCCAAGCCATTAAGGGCTTTATAGGTCATCACCAGCACCAGACAGGTGCTCGTGTACTGCTAGTGGTACATGTACCACCAGTTGAAAAGCCCTGCTCTAATGGAAAAAAAAGGGAGATGACAGTTCCTAATATAAAATCAAGAATGTTTTAAATGAAATTTGTTTGTTCTAATAGTGTTATTATTATTATTGTTGTTGTTGTTGTTATTGTTATTTTCCATACCATTAATTTTATTAAAGATAATTATATGCCCCAATCTTGAAAGAGCCTTGGTGGAGCAGTGAGCTAATGCCTCCCTAAGTAACACCAGCTGCCTGCAATTAGTGCAGGTTCGCATCCCACCAGGCTCAAGGTTGACTCAGCCTTCCATCCTTCCAAGGTAGGTAAAATGAAGACCCAGATTGTTGGGGGCTATAAGCTGACTTTGTAAAAATGCCGCTGGGGGGGGGGAAAGCCCTAATAAGCAGGCATATACATAGAATGAAGGCTATTGCTAAGCACATTGATTTGTGCTTTAGATTGTAAGCTGCCCTGAGTCTTCAGAGAAGGGCAGGATATAAATGGGATTAAAAAAAATCTTATAAATTGTATAAATTCCCAATTCTGCTTAGAGGGCAGCAGCTGAAGTCCTTTTATCCACCCTTAAGATACTTCTCAGATGATGTGGTTGGATTTGTTCTAGTAGAGATATAAATTAAATCCAAAGGTTCAGCTCAATGTAAGTGCATAATGGTAACGCTGGTATTTTGTATTTAATAATTCAGTCTAAGGAAGCCACATAATGATGATTTCTTTAAAAAATTAGCAGTGCATTCACTTGTGCCTTATAAATGAGCTCCTTTGATGTTGAGGGAGCCCAGATCCAGTCACAGAGAAAAGTTCCCCCAGGTAAGGAAAGGTGTGAACTTGCTCTGTTGCTTCCTCATCGATTAGCCTTATATGGAAATGCTGTCATTTTCCAAAGACCATCACTTTTGACTTTCACTTATCATAATCAGTTAATTATTATGACAATAGGAGCCAAGTCCTCTTAACAGCATATGCAACCCAAATGTCATATTGGCACCATCTTTGTCTTACTTTTTGCTACATATCAATCCTACTTCTCATGGCTCCATTGAGCCCCAAATGGGATGGAAGGGACCATGGAGGTTTACTAGTCCAACCCCCTTCCCATAGCAAGAGACCCTATACCAATCCAGACAAAATGAATGTCCAGCCTCTTTTTGAAAATCTCCATTAATGGAGCACCCACAATTTCATGGGGCAAGCCGTTCCACTGATTAATTGTTCTCACTGTCAGTGCTTGTACAAAGGGCTTTGAGCAGGGTCAACATCCAGAGATCCATTTGAAGGGCAGTCAATTTCTTCCATAATATTTCCTTGTTTACTCTATCAAATTCTGTAAAGGCAGCAAACCATTATTTCATCTGACTGATATTTTATAGTTAGATGGTTCAAGACAAAAGAACTGTCAATAGTGGATCACATCTGCCTAAAGAAGTGTGCAGCCAAAGCTTCTAAGCAATTGGGATGATGTCATGAAAAAACAGGTCTCTTTTGATCTTTCCGACTGTATATCCCAATCCTTATTTAGAACACTTACAAATGCCATGGTTAAAAATTATTTGCAGCAGAAGCAGTTTCTAAACACCCTGATCTTGAGGAATATTTCATCATCCAAGCTGATGGTAGTGATGTTGCGGTGGACACAGTCCTCCTACAAAAAAAGTTAGGGGGGGATCTGCAGCCCTGCCCCTACACTTCACGAAAGCTTTCAGAAACAGAGGGGATGGGCTGTTTCAGAGAAAGAGGCTTTTGTGGTGAGATGGGTGTTATTAACTTGGCGCCATTTTTTGGAAGGGAGTACAGTACCTTTCGAAGTATAGACTACATTTCATGAAAGCTTTCAGAAACAGAGGGGATGGGCTGTTTCGGAGAAAGAGACTTTTGCAGTGAAATGGGTGTTATTAACTTGGCGCCATTTTTTGGAAGGGAGTAAAGTGCCTTTCGAAGTATAGAGTGATCATTATTATTATTCAAAATAATCTTGAATTCCATAGAGAAGACAGGGTTTTATCTGTCACTTATACACCAACACTCCACTCACTTTACAGAAAGGGAAGGACAAACACAAACCTGTGGTACTTTGTAGGTGCCTGCTAATGTTGACATGTGGATAGAGCTGTCTCTGCTAGCTCCATCAACAAGAGCCAAAAGCATGTCCTTCCTTCCACAGCTGTAGTTGGGAACATTGGCTTCTCCAGTAGAGAGCATGTCCAGCAAGGCATGTGAAATGCCGAGAGTATTATAATAGTTGTCATGTATATTGTAGCCAAGTGCGAGATTGTGCATGAGCTGGGGATTCTTCTTCACCAGTTCAATATTGCAAACCATGGGTAGTATCTTTCTATAGGATAAACTAGTGTAAAACAATGTTCATGTTAATATTAGCATCATCAACAGCAACAACAATAACTATACACTTTTTCCATTTAACATCTTTTTTTCTTTAAAAAACCACCTCCTTTAAAAATCAAACATTGCATATGAATCAGTAATAAAAATACAGAAATGATTGGGTAGAGGAAATTAGAACCATTTCAAGCAATACTTTCAACCAAAGCCAGTATTCCAGTCATGAATTTAGGACTAAACTGAGAGAGGAAAATAATGTGGACTTCTTTCAAGTTTCATTTGCCTCATGTTTCTACTCTCAGAAAATAAGACAAAAGAGTCTGTGTTAATCAAAAGGATTCAAAAAATTTGGCAGATCCTGCAATATAAGAGCAAGTAAAAAAAAGAAAAAAAAGAAGAGTGTTAGAACTACAAATGGATGGAATGAAACTCCATTACATGACTTACAACTGAATCTGACTAGAAGGAGCCATGTTGAAAGGTAATGTTGCAGGTGTAATTCCTGAGAGAGAGATGACTATACCAATGAGAAGATCTCCTGGCCTATAATAGCTCCATGTCTTTTCTCCATCCTGGTGGTCCAAATTCAGTGGGCATTTCATTCCCAGCTTCCCAGAGAGTGGCTGGGGCACCAGCAGAAGCAGAAGCAGAAGAAGAAGCAGGAGGTCCATAATTCATGGGGCGGAATCAATCTCCTTCCTCTTTCTAAAAAAAAGAATTAGAATTCAAAGCACTCTGACAGGGTGGAATATCCAGTGGCTTTCCTGATTCCAACACAGTAACCAAGTTTCATCTGAAAGAGAGAGAAAATATATTAAAGAGCTCAGCTCCTGTCTGTTCTGTAATGTGAGACACAAAAAGCATAACCTGTGATATTTATCCTTTTCTGATGCAAGATCCCTTCCATGTTGCTTCAGTCTCATGTTGACATCAAAGGCAGTCACTGGAGACACAGGAGAAGAGGTCTCAGAGACAGGGATGGTGATGATTGCAGTGAGAGGGAGGTTCTTCTCTTGGGAACCGGAACTTCCATGTAAGGAGGGGTAGCTGGAGAAAAGCACGTTAGAGAAAAGTCACAGATACACCCCTTGGGGCAGTGTTCTGTATTGGTCTTAGTCCTTCCTGTTAGGACATGTCCAGAAAATCATGAAGGATGGAGATAGTTCAACACCCAGGAAAGTGACTTCTGCTGTCCTTGAATGGGATCTCTTGCCTCCAGAGGCTGCTAGGAAAGGTCACCCAGAGTTATGGAGTTTGGTGCCATTCTAGATTGGTGACACTTAACTTTACTGCTGCCTGTGTTTTATCTCCATGGAAGCACTCAGTATCCTTGAACCCAGCCTAAAGTTAAGAGTTGGTACAGAGAGAGAAAATTGTAGAGTGGGTAGAAGTTTTAGTCTCTTTGACACTTTCTTTGTTGTGTTTCCATACCTATACAATGAGAGCCATTAAATTTTGAAGTTTCTTGGTTTAAATAAAACAATTGTGTTGTTAGGTCTGCAATTAGGATGGTGGCAGCACCCACAGTGTGGTGGATGGTGTGACCTGATTTCTTGTCACAACCACCTGGAAGTTGGTTTAGGGGGACCTGGTGGCTGTTCCTCTGGTTGTGTAGATGCACTTGGTGTTTTGTGACTCCTGTGACATTCCCATCTCTGAGCCTTTGTTTGTCCTCCCGAGAAGACCTCCAACTGCTTATAGTTTGGAGTCCCTGTGTTCTGGTTTATCTCGGTTGATTGTTGAATGTTTTTCTTACCTGGAGCGGGGATGTTAATATATACAGCTTGGCCTAGAAGGGAGAACTGGGGGTTTGAGTGACAGGGGAGCTGATGAGATGGGCAGGTCTATCCTTACAATGAGGAGCACAGGATGACCAGTATCCCAGGTCCATCATTTCGAAGTTGTCCCACTGTATTGTCCTCAGCTTCCACTCTCAGTGCCTGGCTACCAGATCTTTGGTGGCTCCTGGTACCAGCTGTTCTTTCTGAATGCCAAGTGGATGTTTAACATGGCTTTTCTTGTCCATGATGTTACCTGCCATGTTTCCCTGAAGCTTATTTGTGCCCAGAGTTGAGGAAAGCTCTCCTCAGTTGGAAATGTGGCCAACTACTTTGTGGTTTTGCCTCAGGTGATAACCCAGGGAAGTGGAGGAGGGTAGGCTGTGGTCATCCATGGTTTATTATAGGCTCTGAACAGGTTGCATCTACAGCTTTCTTTGTCTCAGGGAGGTTGCAAGAAAATTTTTCCTGCCTCCTGAAGTATTTTGTGTGAATGTGGTGCTTAGAAGATAAGGGTCACATGAGGCTCAACTTCCAGAAATAAACAGAGTCCTATGGGATAATAATAATAATAATAATAATAATAATAATAATAATAATAATAACAACAACAACAACAACAACAATAACAATAATAATATTTCTATGTGATGGCCAATGCAGCATGTTTGCAGAGAAGATGGAAAACTTAATTGGATCTGTCTTTGGATTCAGAGTCCCTGGCTATCCAGCATGGCCACATTCACAAGACAAGAGATCAGCCTAGTTTGTGGTCCTGTTTTGCAAAGGAAGAAGCATCTCAGGTTTTGCCCCAAGTTCCCCTTTTCCCAGCTGTTGCCTTGTCTTGTGTGTCATGTCTGGGGTTTCTCTTGAACAAGCATTTTTGACTACTTTTGCATTCTTGACCTTTCTTGCATGCTAGCAGGCTCCTAAGGCTCAAGGCCTGTCTGATTTGAGACTGTCGCTTCTTAACACAAAGATGTTAGGGAAGGGAACTTTCAGCCTCTCCTTCAAAGGCAAAGCACTTCCTGGAAACCTTGCTGAGGTCTCTGGCTCAGCTCCACCTGGGGCCTTTCCGACCACCTTCACCCAGTCGGCTGAGGCCGTGGGCCTTGCTGAGCCTGGCTCTGTTCTTGCAAGCCCAGCCAGGTGGACTCCAAGTCACTAAAATTGGGAAGAATTTTGCAGCTGGTTGTGCTGCAGAAAGGGGACAAGAATCTATAGGGAATCCCATTCATAAGGAAAGGTCTCAAATAATGTTTGGCTCAAGACAACAAGTGTTAGACTGACACTCACAGAGCTACCACAAATTGTGTAGTAGAATCATAATTGCTAACCACCCTGGCTGGGGTACCTAATGGTGCCCCTCTTGCTATTCTGTAGGACCCCCAATGGCTCCAGCTTCCAACCAGGGTTGAGAGTTGTTACTAAACTACATCTGCAAGGCCCCAAGGCCCCCAATCCTTCTATAGGATGAAGGGACTGGACAGCCATTTGTCTGAAGGGACATAGGGTCTCCTGCTTGAGCAGGGGGTTATACTAGAAGACCTCCAAGGCCCCTTCCACCTCTGTTATTCTGTTATTCTCTCTAGAGTGGCTGGGGAGACATTTTCATTTCACAAAAGGAAAGCTTTCACATTTGTTCAAAAATGTATTGTAAAATATAAGTGCTTTCAACCAATACCAAAATTAATCTTAATACAAACTCTTTTCTATTTCAGCTGTGAATGCTCCAACACTGGAAGTTTTTAAGAAGAGACTGGACAGCCATTTGTCTGAAATGAGCATGGGCTGGACTAGATGACCTCCAAGGTACCTTCCAACTCTAGTCATTGTGTCATTCAGGGGTACCCCAACCTTCGGTCTGGCTCAATGGCTGAGCAGATGGCTCCATCACCTGGCTGAAGACACCACGACCTTGATAAAATCCTTGGAAGAGTTTCTAGAAAGGTTATAATTGGTAAGGGTGAAGGAGGATGAAATTATGATATCTTTCGATGTAACATCCTTATTCACCTCCATCCCTCAAGATCTGGCCATTTCTGTGATAAGGGCCCTATTACAGAATGGGGAGCCTCGGCGTCCAACTTGCCCAGCATGGAAGACTTCATCCAACTGCTCAATCTTTGCCTCAAAACCTATTTCATATTTCACGGCACCATGTATGAACAAATAAAGGGTACACCTATGGGATCCTCTATTTCAGAGGTCATTGCTGAAGCCATTCTGCAAGAACTAGAACGCAAAGCAATGGTCGACTACCGACCAAACTTTTGGGCCAGATATGTCGATGACACATTTGCTGTCATCAGGTTCATGGAGAAATTGAACTCAGTTTATTTGGACATTCAATTCACAGCGGAAGAGGAAACCAAAAACACCTTGCCAACCCAATGGCACCCTTTGTACTGCTGTTTATCATAAGTCCATGCACGGATTGGATTCTGCATAATTAAGTGGACAATCACTTCAATAGGAGCCAGCCGTGTGCTGCAGCTGCCAAAAAAGCCAACACAGTGCTAGGCTGCATTAACAGAGGGATAGAATCAAGATCACGTGAAGTACTAATACCACTTTACAAGGCCTTGATAAGGCCACACCTGGAATACTGCATCCAGTTTTGGTCACCACAATGTAAAAAAGGTGTCGAGACTTTAGAAAGAGTACAGAGAAGAGCAACAAAGATGATTGGGGGACTGGAGGCTGAAACATATAGGGAACGGTTGCTGGAATTGAGTATGTGTAGTTTAACGAAGAGAAGGGAGAGGGGTGACATGATAGCAGTGTTCCAATATCTCAGGGGCTACCACAAAGAAGAGAGAGTCAAGCTATTCTCCAAAGCGCCCGAAGGCAGGACAAGAAGCAACTGATGGAAACTAGTCAAGGAGAGAAGCAACCTAGAACTAAGGAGAAACTTCCTGACAGTTACAACAATTAACCAGTGGAACAACCTGCCTCCAGAGGTGGTGAATGCTCCAACACTGGAAGTTTTTAAAAAGAGACTGGACAGCCATTTGCCTGAAATGGTATAAGGTTTCCTGCCTGAGCAGGGGGTTGGACTAGATGACCTCCAAGGTCCCTTCCAACTACTACTACTACTACTTCTTCTTCTTCTTCTTCTTCTTCTTCTTCTTCTTCTTCTTATTATTATTATTATTATTATTATTATTATTATTATTATTATTATTATTATTATTATTATTATTATTATTATTATTATTATTAGAGTAATCACCCCATTGCACATAAGATCAGTTGTATTCAAACGTTATTTAATGGGTTGAATACCCATTGAAGCACAATGGCAGCGACAATTAAAAAAACAGGCATATCCCCAATGGATATGCAGACAGAAGGGGTATTCAGCAAGCTTTGTCCGATGCTGTTGCCAACATCAGGAACCATGATTGATCCATGACAGACCAACAACCAGTGCTTGGGTCACGCTTCCCTACATCAATGGTGTATCTGAAGTAACTGCACGGATACTTGCAACCCATGATATTAATGTGGCACACAGGCCCAGTCAGAATAATGTGCCCAGAGGAACCACTATCTAAAAGCAACATGTCATCCGTAATTTATAGAATCAATTGCAACGATTGTCTTTGCAATTACATTGGGGAAATGGCAAAATGCCTTTGTACTAGAAGTGCATGAGCATGAACTAGCGGTTAAAAGGCATGCACAGCATTCTCAAGTATGGGTGCATTTGAGAAGGATCATACATTTAATTTTACTGGGGGTGACGTCATTGCCCAGGATTCCACAAAAGGTGGCCGGTTATTTAAAAAAGCATGGCTTTCCAGTCAATAATCCATCAATCAACACATGGAACTGCTTCCAGCATATCAAGTATTGAGAAGACATTAACAGCTGTGTAGAGAATTGGAACACGCAAATCTTGTACCACCTCCATGCTGGGCGAACAAAAATATAAAAGATAATAATTCTGAATATCCCAGGATGCCGGTATGCACAGCCACTCAGTCTTGTCGGGGTTGAGTTGAAGTCTGTTCCTCCCCATCCAGACCTGAACCGCTTCCAGGCAACGGGACATCACGTCGAGGGCATCACTGGGGTGGTTTGGGGTCGAAATAAAAAGCTGGGTATCATCAGCGTACTGATGATACCCAACTGCAAAACCACGAATGATCTCACCCAGTGGTTTCATGTAGATGTTGAACAGGAGAGGCGAGAGGACCGACCCCTGAGGAACTCCACAAGCGAGAGGCCTCGAGGTCGACCTCTGCGCCCCTGCCAACACCAACTGCGAACGTCCCAGGAGATAAGAGGAGAACCACTGAAAAACTGCCTCCCACTCCCAATCCCCTGAGAAGCCGCAGCAGGATACCATGGTCGATGGTATCGAACGCCGCTGAGAGGTCTAATAGGACTAGGACAGAGGAATGTCCCCTGTCCCGGGCCCTCCAGAGATCCTTCACCAGAGCGACCAATGCCATCTCCATGCTGTACCCGGGCCTGAAACCCGATTGGTGTGGGTCTAGATAATCCTCTTCATCCAGGACCAGAGGGAGCTGATGCGCCACCACACTCTCAACAACCTTCGCAAGAAAGCAAAGGTTGGAGACCGGACGAAAGTTATTTAACACAGCTGGGTCCAAGGCAGGCTTCTTGAGGAGAGGTCTCACCACCGCCTCCTTCAAGACGGCAGGGAAGCATGAGTAGAACTCACCACAAGACTAAGAGAAGGTCAACAGATCATCACTGGTGTGAGGCACACAATGGAAGGATCATTGGCAGACATGGCTGCTTACAGCACGGCTGGACAGAATAGCAGCAGGAGTGATCTGGTGACAACGCTGAATAGCTGGGCATCACAGGATGGATGTGACCAGTGGGCGGGGTAGGTGGGGGAAGGGAAAACATCAAAACCGAAGCAGATATTGGCTAGTATGGTGTAACCATGATCAATTCAACTAACTATGGGAGAATGTGGAGCGGGTAGAGCGGTTAGGCATTCCATGACCAGATCACTAATATTCACTTAGCTAGAAAAGTAATGAGTGTTTCCTGCCACAAACTCATACTCTGACGATGTCAACAGTGGATTGACGAAAGCTAAGTTACTAGAAAGGTTTTTTTCTGTCTTGGAGATCAGTAGTTTCTAGTAGATTTTAAAATAAGTGTACCTGGGACTCAAGTTTTTAAAATGATTAAGGATATATGTATCCTGTTGCCCCTGTCATCGTGGCAACCCAGCAGCAGCCAATCAAGCAGGAGGGAAGAGACAATGGTTGCCTGGGAGCTCAGCCACCAATTCAGGGAGAAGAGTTTGAATGAGCAAAGACAAAAGGGGGGGGAATATCCAATAAGGATATTTCCTCAGAGCCCGAGAGGGTCCCTCCAGGGAGACCCCCCTCGCCTTTCCCTCCCCAGCAAAGCTGGATCCCCCTTTGGAGACAAAGGCCCTGCGTGGCTTCTCCCCACCAGGAGCCTTTCCTGGAAACACACGAAGAGGAACCGGAGCTTCACAAACCCCCTGTGGCTGCATTTCCCTCTGAAATGCAACTCCAAAGCCCATAATCCATGTTAGTGTCTTCCCAGAATGGGGGGTGTGAAGGGTTCCCCCAGTTCCCCTCCTCCTTCCTGAACCTTTTCTATGGGCAATGGGACAAGTCTGGGCTTTGCTTTCCCCCCTCAGTGCCCCATGTGTGGAAGGGAGCAGCAGTGGAACATGGGTCCTTTCCCTCCCTTTCTTCCTTTTCTGGGGTGAAAGGGATCCTTTATTTCTCTCATTTCTCTCTCTCTCTTTCTCTCTCATTCTCTGTACATGGGTTTGATTTTTTTTAAAAAAAAAATTTGTCAAGTCCTGATAACTAGTATTTAACTAGCAGATTTTTATTTTTATTTTTTTATCCTGGTCTCACTATTGCTTCAGTCTTTTTATATTGGTGCCCTTCAACATTAACTTTCAAAATAAAATAAACTTTGGTTTTAACTCAGTAGGAAGCGATTCCAGTTCAGTGACATGTTCAGGCATGAAGTAGTCCCCGGGGTTTTCTCTTTAACCGTTGTGCCAACAAATGTCAGATTTCTTTTTCTTCAGCCACAGGTGCCGGGTATTCCCTCTGGGGCCAATTTCAAGCATGGAGCTTTCCAACCTCTCAATTCTTGCTGACCGATTGAATTCTAGCTCTGCCCTTTCATTTTGAATCCTATGGGGATTGTTCCCCTTTCATTTCTCTCCAGAGAAGGGCCCAACAAACTCTGAGTCCAAGAACTAGTTGGATTAGCCGGGGATCTCTGGTGAGAGGGAGAATTATTATTATTATTATCCTCAAAGTTTCAGCTCTGCTCTTTGGCCGAATCCTCCAGGGGAGACTTTGGACAGAGACAGATGGAATCAGCTACAGTTCTCTGCTTCTCTCTCTGACCCGGGAGGCCCAAAATGGAAATCTTTCCTTGGGGAGAACTTGGCTTTAGGCAAAAAGCGTCATTGGAAGATTTCAGACTTGGGACTTCCCTCCCCACTCAAGATCAGGGCTGTCTGTCTTCCTTCACATCAAAGTTGCCACCCTGGGGAAAATAAGAGCTGAAGGCCAATGCAGCCGAGTTTCTGCCTGCTGGGGTCACCCTCCCCAAAAGACCCCCCTTTTTCATCTCCTTTCCCCAAATGTGAGCTCTTTCTTCAGCCTCTCCTTGGCTCCCTTGTGCCCCCACCAAGCCCCTCCTTAATATATAGAAGTGTTTGGGGTCCTGCGGCTTTCCAGATGTGGCTGGGTGACATCTTTCCCTCTGGCTGGAAGCCTCTTCCCCTTCGATCCTGCCCCAACGGGACCCTGCAGTGCTTGGGCCTGATCCTCAGGCCTGCCGGAAGTGGCCACCATTTGCAATACTCCGACAAGTCCTTGTAGAAATGGCGGCTGCTTTTGAAGCTTTCTAGCCTGATCCTCAGGCTGTTGGGAGACTGCAAAGCTCTCCTGGCTCTTGCTAGGCTTGGGAAATCAGACCCTGCATGATGATGGGGCAGCTTCACATGAGCTTCCTGAAACCTTTCCCTGGCTTTGACCTCCCCCCCACTTCCCCCAAAAGCCACATTTCATCAATAAAGAAGACAAAAAATGCTAGAAAAGACAAACTTTTTCATCTTGTAGTGCCCCATTCCCCGAATTACGTGCTAAAACTAAACTCCCCACCTCTGCCCTTCAGTCTCTACCCACTTTAAAAACTTAATTTGCTAAATATACTGCATTCTGAAACAGAATAACAGAGTTACCGAGTTGGATGGGACTTTGGAGCTCTTCTAGTCAACCCCCTGCTCAAGGAGGAGACTCTACCATTTACCCTTTCAGACAAGTGGCTGTCCAGTCTCTTCTTGAAAACCTCCAGTGTTGGAGCAGCCACAGCTTGTGGAGGCAAGTCGTTCCACTGATTGTTTTGTCAGGAAATTTCTCCTTGGTTCTAGGTTGGTTCAAAACCTGCAAATTATTGCCATTAGAGACTCAAAGAGTAGAGAGAAGGAAGCAAGCAAAGAAAATTTTTGCTCTGTGTTGACAATGCTGATTGTGATGTTAGTGATGCTCAACAGTCCCCCCCCCATATCTGAGGAGGGCCCCTCCCTCAGAAGAGAGGTTTCTGATCGCACCCAAGGCTGACCTGACAGGATTGGGGTGGGGCTCTGCCTTTCATTCTCTCTTCAAGAGCGCCCTCCCTGCCCTTCCCTTGCCTGGAAGGCCCAACGGCATCCCATAGCATCTCAGTCATTCCTGATTACTAGTCTGACGCCTTGACCACTACACCAGACTACCTCTGGTCATAGACATATAACCAGTGGCAAGATTCAGCCATTTTGCAACCCTTCGGCAGAACCGTTAGCTAATTTTCTGTTGCCCAGGCCCAGAATGGACTTCCGGAAGCAGCATCCACACAAAGAACCATTTGTTCACATATTTGAAAGCCACTACTGCATACAACGCACTTAGCCTGGTCACTTCACCAATGGTTGCATTCACACTTGCAACTTTTAACCGTGGTTTATTTCTGGAGGTTGAACCTAGGTATGGCTCTTATCTACTTCTAAGGGCCGCATTCACACAAAATACTTCAGCAGGCTGGGGCAATTTTCTTCCGAGCACCCTGAGACAAAACAAAACTCTGGGTGCAACCTGTTAAGAGCCTATAATAAACCGTGGATGACCACAGCCTACCCTCCTCCACTTCCCCGGGTTATCACCTGAGGCAAAACCACAAAGTAGTTGGCCACTTTTCCAACTGAGGAGAGCTTTCCTCAACTCTGGACACAAATAAGCTTCAGGGAGACATGGCAGGTAACATCATGGACAAGAGAAGCCATGTTACACATCCACTTGGCATTCCAAAAGAACAGCTGGTACCTGGAGCCACCAAAGATCTGGTAGCCAGAATGGAAGCTGAGGACTGAACAGTGGGACAACTTTCAAATAATGGACCTGGAATATTGGTCATCCTCTGCTCCTCATTGTAAGGATGGACCTGCCCATTCCATTACCTCCCCCTGTCACTCAAACCCCAAGTTCTCCCTTCTAGGCCAAGCTGTATATATTAACATCCCCCCTCCAGGTAAGAAAAATAATCAACAATTGACCAAGATAAAACAGAACACAGGGACTCCGAACTATAAGCACCTGGAAGACAATGCAGCAGAAAAAGCAGAATTGTGGAGAGGACAAAGAAGAAGATTGAAGACTGTGGGGTCCTGGGTGCTCTCTGAGCTTGCTTGTTTTCTTGCAGACGTTTCATGATCCAAATAGGCAATATCATCAGTGCTAGTGAGTGAGGTGGGGGTCTACTCCACTGCATAAAAACAGGAGACGCATTCGGGTCCCCCTATTTAATGATCCCTGGGGTTCCCTTGGCTGTCAGGGAAGGCTCAGGAAGCAAGCAGCTGGAGCTAGATCACCTGGGGAGCCAATCTTATAGGGAGGACAAAGAAAGCCTCAAGACACCTTTCCTGGTTTTTGCCATCATCTCTCTACCAGCCACCAAGAGAGATGTGGCCACCCAATTCTATTTTGATCAAAATAAAAGTAGTTTGCTTGCTGAAACCTTGGCTCAGGATTTTCTTTTGGCTCTTTTAAATTCCTGAGTAATTCTGGGGCAATTGTGAGGCTAAGTGTAAAACCTTACGTCCGTATCGAATAATTGGGGGTCCTGAGAGCTTCCAGATGTAGCTGGGCAACATCTTTCCCTCTGGCTGGAAGCCTCTTCCCCTTCGATCCTGCCCCAATGTGCTTGGGCCTGATCCTGCTGGAAGTGGACACCATTTTCAATACTCCGACGACTCCTTGTAGAAATGGCGGCTGCTTTTGAACTTTTCCACCCTGATCCTCAGGCTGTTGGAAGACTGCAAAGGCTTGGAAAACCAGAGATGGAAATGTCACAGGAGTCGCAAAACACCAAGTACATCTATGCAACCAGATGAACTGCCACCACGTGGAAGTCTTCTAGGGAGGACAAAGAAAACCTCAGAGATGGGACTGGAGTTGGCAAACACCAAGTGCATTTATGCAACCAAGGGAATTGCCAACAGGTCCCCTTAAACCAACTTCCGGGTGGTTGTGGAAAGAAATCAGGTGACACCATCCACCACACTGCGGGCACTGCCACCAAGAAATGTCAAAATTTAATGGCTCTCATGGTATCAGTATGGAAAGACAACACAGGAAGTGTCAAGGAAACTAAAACTTCTACCCACTCTAGAATTTTCCCTCTCTGTGCCAATGGTGCCATCCCAGGCTGTCACTTTCCTACCTCTTAGCCAGCTCTCATGCCAAAAATAATGTTTCTAGAACAGATGGCAAATGAAATTCCACTTCAGTTACAAGGAATTATAAAATCAGCTCCAAATTTGGATTGATACATGGAGATCTCATTGGAAAGAAAATTCCAAACTCTCAACATTAGGCTGGGTTCAAGGATACTGAGTGCTTCCATGCAGATAAAGGAGAGGCAGCACTATTTATTTATTTATTATTTATTAATTTAATTTGTATACCGCCCTTCTCCCGAAGGACTCAGGGCGGTGAACAGGGCAATACATAATAAAAACAAGATACAAAAATTAAAAAGTAATTAAACAGCAATGCCCATAATAAATTAGTACAGATTAAAAGTTAAAACCAATTTATAAAACCCAACCCCATCCCATCAGGCCAGGCCAGCTTGTTCAAAAAGCTAGGTTTTAAGATCGCGCCGGAAGGAGCGGAGATCAGGCACCATCCGGAGCTCGACCGGAAGATGGTTCCATAAATCCGGCATGCCCAAAGAGAACGCCCTCCACCTGGGGGCCACCAGTTGGCATTCTTTGACCGGTGGCACCCTGAGGAGGCCCTCTCTGTGGGAGCGTACTGGGCGGAGGGAAGTTGACGCCGGCAGCAGGTGGTCCCCGAGGTATCCCGGACCCATGCCATGTAAGGACTTAAAGATCATAACCAAAACCTTGAACCTCACCTGGAAGACAACTGGAAGCCAATGCAGCTCGCGGAGCAGAGGTGTGACATGGGAGTGTTGGGAAACTCCCAACACAACTCTCGCAGCTGCATTCTGGACCAGTTGGAGCCTCCGAGTGGTCTTCAAGGGTAGCCCCATGTAGAGAGCGTTGCAGTAGTCCAGACGAGAGGTCACGAGTGCGTGAGTGACCGTACATAAGGCATCCCGGTCTAGATAGGGCCGCAACTGGCACACCAGGCGGACCTGGGCGAAGGCCTCCCTAGTCACAGCTACTATATGGTCTTCTAGGGAAAGCTGTGAATCTAGGAGGACTCCCAAGTTGCGAGCCCTATCTACAGGGGGTAATAACTCACCCCCCATAGAGAGGGGTGGAATATCCTGAATATCCCGAGATGCCGGTACGCACAGCCACTCAGTCTTGTCAGGGTTCAGTCGAAGCCTGTTCCTCCCCATCCAGACCCGGACCGCCTCCAGGCAACGGGACATCACATCGAGGGCATCACTGGGGTGCTTTGGGGTCGAAATGAAAAGCTGGGTATCATCAGCATACTGATGATACCCAACTCCAAAGCCACGAATGATCTCACCCAGAGGTTTCATGTAGATGTTGAACAGGAGAGGCGAGAGGACCGACCCCTGAGGGACTCCACAAATGAGAGGCCTTGGGGCAGATCTCTGCCCTCCCATCAACACCGACTGCGAACGGCCCAGGAGATAGGAGGAGAACCACTGAAGGACCGTGCCTCCCACTCCCAATCCCCTGAGGCGCCGCAGCAGGATACCATGGTTGATGGTATCGAAAGCCGCCGAGAGGTCTAATAGGACTAGGACAGAGGAATATCCCCTGTCCCGAGCCCTCCAGAGATCATTCACCAGCGCGACCAATGCCGTCTCCGTGCTGTACCCGGGCCTGAAGCCCAATTGGTACGGGTCTAGATAATCCGCTTCATCCAGGACTAGAGGGAGCTGATGCGCCACCACACTCTCAACAACCTTTGCAAGAAAGCAAAGGTTGGAGACCGGACGTAAGTTATTTAACACAGCTGGGTCCAAGGCAGGCTTCTTGAGGAGAGGTCTCACCACCGCCTCTTTCAAGGTGGCGGGGAAATTACCCACACTCAAAGAGGCAGATATAAACGCCTGGAACCAGCCTCGTGTCCCCTCCCAGGCTGCATAAACCAGCCGGGAAGGGCACGGGTCCAATAAACATGTGGTGGAGCTCAGCCTCCCCATAATCCTGTCCACTTCCTCTGGAGTTACAGGATCAAACTCCTCCCAGATAACATTGACAAGACCACCCGTGTCCTGATCGTCCGACTCTGCCCAGTCGGAGTCCAAACTGGTCCGAATCCGAGCGATTTTGTCCAACAGATGTTGACTAAACTCCTCGGCATGCCCCTGCAAGGGTTCCTCACTCACCTCCTGATTAAGGAGGGAGCGGGTCACCCTAAACAGGGCAGCCGGGCGATTATCTGCAGACGCAATGAGGGTAGCGAAGTAATTAGACCTCGCCACCCTCATCGCTGCGAGATAAGACCTAATATGGGTTCTTAGTCGCAATCGGTCGGATTCAGATTGGCTGGACCTCCAACTGCTCTCTAGGCCCCGTCTCTGATGCTTCATCTCCCGGAGCTCCGCAGAGAACCATGGAGCCCACTGGGATCTGTGCCGGGTCAGGGGCCACAAGGGTACAACTCGGTCAAGTGCCTCCGTGGCCGTCCTTTTCCAGGCTTCCACTAAGGCATCTGCCGAGCTGTGAGCAGAGGAGGCAGGTGGGGACCCCAGTGCTGCCTGGAACCTCTCAGGGTCCATTAAGCGCCTAGGGCAGAACCATCTAGTTGGCTCAGCACCCCCATGGTGGGGAGTGGCAAAACAGAAGACCAGCCGCAGGAGATGATGATCGGTCCATGACAGGTTCATAACAATTGGGGAGCCCGCACCAAGATCATCTAACCACCGTCCAGATAGAAAAACCAAATACAGGGTGTGACCTCCCACATGAGTCGGTCCATGAATTACTTGCGTCAGGTCCATGGCCATCATGGAATCCATGAACTCCCGAGCTAAATCAGATGATCCTCCCAGGGATGGTAGATTGAAGTCACCCAAAACCATGAGTTTGGGGAACTCAATCACCAGCCCCGAGAGGATATCGAGAAGCTCAGGCAGGGCTGCTGCTGCGCGACTAGGCAAAAGGTACACCAGCAGCAAACCCAACTGCGCCCTAGGACCACACCTCAGTAAGAGAGATTCACACCCGACTATCTGAAGAACGGTGGCCTCCTGCAGACATAAGGTCTCCCTCATAACCACAGCCCCACCCCTACCCTGAGTCCGAGGCCGGTGTAGCACCCGGAAGCCTGGTGGGCAAAGATCAACCAGGGGGAGACCACCCTCTGGGCCCAACCAGGTCTCCGTGATGCAAGCCAGGTCTACATGCTCACCCTCGACCAGATCCCATACTAGAGGAGCCTTATTAATGACGGACCTGGCATTCAGGTACACCAGCCGGAGCTCAGGTGGCTGCACATCCTCGCTCCCGGGGCCTTGGGGTGAAGACAGAGGGTCGGAGCACCTCACTAGAGTTAAGTGTCACCAACCTAGAATGGCACCAAACTCCATAACTCTGGGTGACCTTCCTTAGCAGCCTCTGGAGGCAAGAGACCCCATTGAAGGACAGCAGAAGTCACTTTCCTGGCTGTTGAACTATCTCCATCCAGGATGGCTTTCTGGAGATGTCCTAACAGGAAGGACTGAGACCACTACAGAACACTGCCCCAAGGGGTGTATCTGTGACTTTTCTCTAACATGCTTTTCTCCAGCTACCCCTCCTTACATGGAAGACGTTCAGGGTCCCAAGAGCAGAAGCTCCTTCTCACTACAATCATAATCATAATCATAAAGTTGGAAGGGACATTTGGAGATCTTCTAGTCCAACCCACTACTCAGGCAGTAAACCCGATACCATTTCAGCCAAATGGCTGTCCAGTCTCTTCTAAAAACTTCCAGTGTTGGAGCATTCACCATTTCTGGAGGCAGGTTGTTCCACTGGTTAATTGTTATAACTGTAAGGAAGAGTCTCCTTATTTCTAGGTTGCTTCTCTGCTTGATTAGTTTCGATCCGTTGCTTCTTGTCCTAGGGGTGTGTCAGCCCCTGAGATATTGAAACACTGCTATTATATCACCCCTCATGCTTCTCTTCATTAAACTAGACATACCCAATTCCAGCAGCTGTTCCTTATATATTTTACCCTCCAGTCCCCTAATCATCTTTGTTGCTCTTCTCTGTACTCTTTCTAGAGTCTCAACATCTTTTTTACATCGTGGTGACCAAAACTGGATGCAGTATTCCAGGTGTGGCCTTACCAAGGCATTGTAAAGTGGTATTAATACTTCCGGTGATCTTGATTCTATCCCTCTGTTAATGCAGCCTAGCACTGTGTTGGCTTTTTTGGCACATTTTTTTATATTATCAAGTAGTAGTTTGTGATCTACTTTATGAAATGCCTTACTGAAGTCAAAGTAAATTATATCTGTCTGGCATCATCACCATCCCTGTCTCTACCTCTTCTCGTATGTCTCCAGTGACTGCCTTTGAGGTAAACATCAGACTGAAGCAACATGGAAGGGATCTTGCATCAGAAAAGGATAAATATCACAGGTTATGCTTTTTGTGGCTCACATTACAGGACACACGGGAGCTGTGCTCTTGAATATATTTTCCATCTCTTTCAGGTGAATCTTGGTTTCTCTGTTTGGATATTCCACCCTTTCAGAGTGCTTTGAATTCTAATTCTTTTAACAAAGAGGAAGAAGATTCATTCTGCCTCATGAATTATGGACCTCCTGCTTCTGCTTCTGCTTCTGCTGCTGTCCCAGCCACTCTCTGGGAAGCTGAGAATGAAGTGCCCACTGAATTTGGACCACCAGGATGGAGAAAAGCCATGGAGCTATTATAGGCCAGGAGATCTTCTTATTGGTATAGTCATCTCTCTATCAGCAATAACACCTGCAGCATTACCTTTCAACATGGCTCCTTCTAGTCAGATTCAGCTGTAAGTCATGCAATGGAGTTTCATTCCCTCTATCTGCAGTTCTAACACTCTTTTTTCCTGTTTTACTTGTTCTTATATTGCAATATCTGTCAAATTTTTTGAATCCTTTTGATTAATACAGCCTCTCTCCTTTGGCTTATTTTCTGAGAGTAGAAACATGAGGTAAATGAAACCAGACAGAAGTCCACATTATTTTCTCTGTTCAATCCAAAATTCATGACTTTGATTAAAAGCAAATGTTGAAATTGTTCTAATTTCCTCTGCCCAACCATTTCCATATTTTTATAACTGATTGATATGCAATGTCTGATTTTTAAAGGAATAGAAGATGACTTGTTTTTAGAACAGTTTCTCTGGGTCACATATCAAAAATCTCATTTTTTTAATGGTGGTTCTTCTTTAATGACTGAGTTATCCTGGCCTATGAATATTAGTACTTGTAAAAATAATTGTATGTTTCTGATTTGTTAAATCTTTTTGAAGATTATCCCCATCCTCAACACTAACAATATTAAAGGGTGATGGGTGACTATCATTGGCCTCTAGTTTTGAATCAAGATTGGCTTATGTTTCAGCTAGTTTGTAGAGAAAAAAGATGATTAAATGGAGAAAAATGTTGCTGTTGATTATGCTAATATTAACATAATCATGGTTTTACACTAGTTTATACTATGGAAAGGTAATACCCATGATTTCCAATATTGAATTGGTGAGGGAGAATCCCCAGCTCCTGCACAATCTCACACTTGGCTACAACATCCATGACAACTATGAGAATACCCTCGGCACTTCAGAAGCCTTGCTGGACATGCTCTCTACTGGAGAAGCCAATGTTCCCAACTACAGCTGTGGAAGGAAGGAGAAGCTTTTGGCTCTTGTTGATGGAGCTAGCAGAGCCAGCTCCATCCAGATGGCAACATTAACAGGCACCTACAAATTCCCACAGGTTTGTGTTTGTCCTTCTCTTTCTGTAAGTGATAGATCCAACCGTTTCTTCTCTAGGTAATTCAAGATTATTTTGAATAATAATAATGATCAGTCTATATTTCGAAAGGCACTTAACTCCCTTCCAAGAAAAGGGTGCCAAGTTAATAATGCCCATCTTACCGCAAAAGCCTCTTTCTCTGAAACAGCCCATCTCCTCTGTGTTTCTGAAAGCTTTCGTGAAGTGTAGGCGCAGGGCTGCAGATACCCCCTAAGGTTTTTTTGTGGGAGGACTGTGTATACCACAACATCACTCACATCAGCTTGAATGATGTGCGTTCCTC
Organism: Vipera ursinii; assembly: GCF_947247035.1. NCBI lineage: Eukaryota > Metazoa > Chordata > Lepidosauria > Squamata > Viperidae > Vipera > Vipera ursinii. The sequence goes on along the minus strand of NC_139513.1, from coordinate 1,533,112 downwards.
AGCATTAGGGTGCTTAAGAACTGGTTCTGCAGAAATAATCTTTTCACCATGGCATTTGTAAATATTATAAATAAGGATTGGGATATACAGTCGAGAGGAAGCAAGGATGAAAAGAGACCTCTCTTTTCATGACATCATCCCATTGTTCAGAGGCTTCTGCTGAACACTTGTGAAGGCGAGGAGAGGCTCTGTGTTCAATCAAAGGATCTTCTGTACAATAGGAATGTGCAGTACTGATGGAAAACTCACATTTTCTTACATGGTCTTAGCCAAAATAATGATAGCCTCAATCATGACCAAATCTCACTCCTATGGGATTACTTTTCCTACTGATGATAAAACATATATGTATTATGTACCTATAGCGGCCACTAACATTAACCAACCATTTTATTAAAAATCTACAAATATGTTAGGCAATGTATAAACTAATTTTTCCCTAAAATTCTCATGATCAAATTCATCAAAAAAAGGTCTGAAGAGTAATATGGCCTCTGGAGAGGATTTTCTATCAGCTGAATTATTGAAGAAATATCCTGACTGGTGGGACCCTCCATTGACAGATACATTTATATATATAGATAATATCTGCCATACCCTTTTGGGTCAAACATGGCAATTGTAATTCCTATATAAAAAAAGGGAGTATAAAGGACCCTAGCAATTCCAGGCCCATTTCTCTAACAGATATTGTGACTGAATTATATGCAAATTTCCACTTCAAAAGAATTGATAGGAGGTGGATGAAAAGTGCATTCCTTGTAGAAGAACCAGCAGTCTTTAGCCAGATGTGATCCACTCTTGACAATTTTTTTGTCTTGAACCATCTAACTATAAAAATATCAGTCAGAGGAAATAATGGTTTGCTGCCTTTATAGCATTTGACACAGTAAACAAAAAAAAATATTATGGAAGAAATTGACTGCCCTTCAAATGGAGCTCAGGATGTTGACCCTGCTCAAAGCCCTTTCTACAAGCACTGATAGTGAGAACAATTAATCAATGGAACAGCTTGCCTCATGGAGTTGTGTGTTGTGTGTTTCCCATTCTAGCAAAAGTGCATTACCTATGTAGTGATACTGAAAGTATCTGAATTTTATTTTTCCTGTACCATAGAAAGGCATGCCATCCAAGATGTAGGTCATGTCCCGCTAGGAATAGTAATTTTCTATCTATAAGTTATCCACTCTTTTAGCCATGTTAAAATGGCTGCTTTGTAATATAGATTCCAGTCTAGCAGGTCCAGATCCTCCATTTTCTTATGCTTCTTGAAGCATTTTCAATTTAATAATAATAATAATAATAATAATAATAATAATAATAATAATAATAATAATAATAATAATAATAATAATAATAATAATATAAAGCTGGAAGGGACCTTGGAGGTCATCTAGTCCAACCCCTTGCTCAGGCAGGAAACCCTACACCATTTCAGGCAAATGGCTGTCCAGTCTCTTCTTAAAAACTTCCAGTGTTGGAGTATTCACCACCTCTGGAGGCAGGTTGTTCCACTGGTTAATTGTTCTCACTGTCAGGAAGTTTCTCCTTAGTTCCAGGTTGCTTCTCTCCTTGATTAGTTTCCATCTGTTGCTTCTTGTCCTGCTTTCAGGGGCTTTGGAGAATAGCTTGACTCCCTCTTCTTTGGGGCAGCCCCTGAGATACTGGAAGGCTGCTATCATGTCACCCCTCACCTTCTCTTCATTAAACTAGACAGGTGCTCACTTACCATTTCCTTGCCTATCTTAACTTGTGTTTCTATTCTGTTTTTTATGGCACTATTTATGATAGGTTGGTCTGTTTTTTCCCTTTGTGTAAAGACAGATGCAAAAAATGAGTTAAATACTTCTGCTTTCTCCCTGTTGCTTGTAACCTTCTTGCCACTTTTACCCACTAATGGACCGATCATTTCCTTCACTTTATTCTAGCTTTTTTTCCTTGCCAAATAAATTTCAGTATTGATTTTCTTAGTTCATCAAAGAAGTTTCCTGTGGCCGGACAGGTGTGTACCTAGCAGTATTTTTGGTAAAATATTCATCTTCACTGCTGCTATTCTCCCCAGCATTGAAAGTTGTACGTTTTTTTTTTCATTTTCCGAGTCTGATTTTATTTGTTTCAATAGTTTTATGTAATTGTCTTCTTTTATTGTTGCACATCTTGATGTTTGGTAGATTCCCAAGTACTTATCTTTTTGGACTATTTGAAGACCTTTTTTGATAATTGATTTTTTTGTTTTTCTGTAAGATTTTTAGTTAACAGTTTAGTCTTTTCTCTGTTTATTTTCAGACCTGCCACTTCTCTGAATTCTTCTATCTTTTTCATAAACTTAAAGCTTGTCTCAAGAGGCTCTTCTGATATAAAAACTAAATCGTCCGCAAATGCTTGTAATTTGTATTTTTCATTTTTTATTTCCAGTCCTTTAATGTCCATATCTTGTCTAATGTTTCTGTTTAATACTTCCAATGTTAGTATAAATAGCAATGGAGATAGTGGACATCCCTTGTCTTGTGCCCTTTTTTAATATTGAAGTTTTCTGTAAAATTTCCATTTACAATTACTTTTGCTGTTTGTCTGTAATAAATTGTTTTCATTATAAAGGTGAAACTCGAAAAATTAGAATATCGTGCAAAAGTTCATTTATTTCAGTAATGCAACTTAAAAGGGGAAACTAATATATGAGATAGACTCATTACATGCAAAGCAAGATAGTTCAAGCCGTGATTTGTCATAATTGTGATGATTATGGCGTACAGCTCATGAAAACCCCAAATCCACAATCTCAGTAAATTAGAATATTGTGAAAAGGTGCAATATTCTAGGCTCAAAGTGTCCCACTCTAATCAGCTAATTAAGCCATAACACCTGCAAAGGGTTCCAGAGCCTTTAAATAGTCTGGTTCAGTAGGAATCACAATCATGGGGAAGACTGCTGACAGGATGGTTGTGCAGAAAACCATCATTGACACCCTCCATAAGGAGGGAAAGCCTCAAAAGGTAATTGCAAAAGAAGTTGGATGTTCCCAAAGTGCTGTATCAAAGCACATTAATAGAAAGTTGTGTGGAAGGGAAAAGTGTGGAAGAAAAAGGTGCACAAGCAGCAGGGATGACTGCAGCCTGGAGAGGATTGTCAGGAAAAGGCCATTCAAAAGTGTTGGGGACTTTCACAAGGAGTGGACTGAGGCTGGAGTCAGTGCATCAAGAGCCACCACACACAGACGGATCCTGGACATGGGCTTCAAATGTCGTATTCCTCTTGTCAAGCCGCTCCTGAACAACAAACAACGTCAGAAGCGTCTTACCTGGGTTAAAGAAAAACAGACCTGGTCTGTTGCTCAGTGGTCCAAAGTCCTCTTTTCTGATGACAGCAACTTTTGCATCTCATTTGGAAACCAAGGACCCAGAGTCTGGAGAAAGAATGGAGAGGCACACACTGCAAGATGCTTGAAGTCTAGTGTGAAGTTTCCACAGTCTGTGTTGATTTGGGGAGCCATGTCATCTGCTGGTGTTGGCCCACTGTGCTTCATTAAGTCCAGGGTCAACGCAGCCATCTACCAGGAGATTTTGGAGCACTTCATGCTTCCTTCCACAGACGAGCTTTATGGGGATGCTGACTTCATTTTCCAGCAGGACTTGGCACCTGCCCACGCTGCCAAAAGCACCTAAATCTGGTTCAATGACTGTGGGATTACTGTGCTTGATTGGCCAGCAAACTCGCCTGACCTGAACCCCATAGAGAATCTATGGGGCATTGCCAAGAGAAAGATGAGAGACATGAGACCAAACAATGCAGAAGAGCTGAAGGCCACTATTGATTGCTGCAAAAGGGGCCCAAACCAAGTACTGAGTACACATGCATGCTTATACTTTTCAGAGGTCTGATATTTTTCTATGTACACTCCTTGTTTTATTGATTGCATGTAATATTCTAATTTTCTGAGATTGTGGATTTGGGGTTTTCATGAGCTGTAAGCCATAATCTTCACAATTATGACAAATCACAGCTTGAACTATCTTGCTTTGCATGTAATGAGTCTATCTCATATATTAGTTTCCCCTTTTAAGTTGCATTACTGAAATAAATGAACTTTTGCACGATATTCTAATTTTTCGAGTTTCACCTTTATTTATAAAGTTTTTTTTCCAAAGTCCTTTTCATCTAGTTTTTGAAACATAACTTGCCAATTTATGTTTTCCATCCGTTGCTTCTTCTCCTGCCTTCGGGTGCTTTGGAGAATAGCTTGACTCTCTCTTCTATGTGGCAGTCCCTGAGATACTGGAAAACTGCTATCATGTCACCCCTCATCCTTCTCTTCATTAAATTAAAAGAGTCCCCCGATGCTATTAGAACAAATAAATTTCATTTTAAAAATTCTTGATTTTATATCAGGAACTGTCATCTCCCTGTCTTTTTTGCCAGTCAAGAAAAACCTAAAAAAAGCTGCACAAAGAATCCAAGATGGTCAAAATAGAGAAAAGTAGGGCCATCTTCAGTAAGGTTGGCACACTGAAAGGCATCAGCTGCTACAAATGTACCTGGGATTGCACTTTAGAGAAAGAACCTATTAATGATAATAATAATATATAAAGTTGGAAGGGACCTTTGAGGTCATCTAGTCCAACCCCCTGCTCAGGCAGGAAACCCTATACCATTTCAGGCAAATGGCTGTCCAGTCTCTTCTTAAAAACCTCCAGTGTTGGAGCATTCACCACCTCTGGAGGCAGGTTGTTCCACTGGTTAATTGTTCTAACTGTCAGGAAGTTTCTCCTTAGTTCTAGGTTGCTTCTCTCCTTGACTAGTTTCCATCCGTTGCTTCTTGTCCTGCTTTCAGGTGCTTTGGAGAATAGCTTGACTCCCTCTTCTTTGGGGCAGCCCCTGAGATATTGGAACACTGCTATCATGTCCCCCCTCACCCTTCTCTTCATTAAACTAGACATACCCAATTCCAGCAACCGTTCCCTATATGTTTTAGCCTCCAGTCCCCCAATCATCTTGGTTGCTCTTCTCTGTACCCTTTCTAGAGTCTCGACATCTTTTTTACATCGTGGTGACCAAAACTGGATGCAGTATTCTAGGTGTGGCCTTACCAAAGCATTGTAAAGTGATATTAGTACTTCACGTGATCTTGATTGGGACCCTGATATTAAAAAAACGTATTTTGTCTGTGCTCAGAATTCAAAAATTATATATAATGAAGTCCTTTTCAGAAGGAAATTATGTTCTGATAGTGGTAAATTCTGGGGTTATAAAGAAATACCATTTTCATTGTTTATGCTTATTCTATTGTACTTATTTTTCTAAATTCAGTTTTTACATGGAGTCTTGTTAATGTTCTGTGTTTTATATTCTGTATCTTGATATGGCCTAATGACTTTTTATTAAAAGCTAAAAATTGGGGTTTGCTAGGACCCCAAACATAACACAGAAATCTTCATTGTTTTTTCAGGTCAGTAATAGAATTGCTTCAGATGCTCTGAGTGATAAAAGTCAATTCCCTTTTTTCCATCTGATGCTCCCCAAAGAAGGCATCCAGTACCCAGCAATGGTCCAAATTCTCCTCCATTTTGGATGGACCCTGATTGGTCTCTTTGCTCCAGACACAGAGAAGGGAGATAATTTCATCAGGACTTTTACTCCTCTGCTTGTCAAGAATAGAATTTGTGTTGTTATATCAGAACAATTGTCAACAACTGGACGTACCGCATTCCTCAGGGATGCCCTCTCTAAGTGGAGACAAGTCAACGTCTTTGTTCACTTCATAGAATTTGATTCTCTTTTGGACAGAATTCTTCCCTTCCATTCAACACTTGAAGGTTTGCCGGGACCCATTGAAGGGAAAGTTTGGATCATGACATTGGCTGCCGTATTTTCAGTTAAAATAGATTGGCGTCTCAAGCACGTCCATAGTATTTGGAGCTTTCCCTTTCAATGGAAAAAGAGTTGGAAAAATGATAATGCCTTTAAAAGAGATTTCTTTGTGGAACCTGAATTTCAAGCGGAGTATTTTCACTGTTCTGTTTCAAAACACACCTTTTCTGTCAAAGGCCGGAGAAGATGCACCCAGAAAGCACCAGTGGAGATCCAAGAGAAAAAGAATAGGATGCGGGTCAGAAATGGAAGCATTACTTACAGTGTCATTAAGTTTCTGGCCCACGCCTTAAGTGCTGCATCCAAACCCCAGAGGAGAAGAAAGAAAGGCAAAGAGAGGTTGGGGGCTCCAGGGCTGCAGCCATGGAAGGTATGGGGTCCCAACAAGGATCCATCAAACTAAATTCCTTTTCAGGGTCTTTTGTGCTCTCTGGGATTCATTGTTTAAGACAGGGGTGTAAAACTCAATTTCATGGAGGGCCGCATCAGCATTGCGGTTGCCCTCAAGGGGCCGGGTGGGTATGGCCTGGGTGGGCGTGGCCTACTGGGTGGGCATGGCTAGAGTGCGTATGGCCTACTGGGTGGGCGTGGCTAGAGTGCGTATGGACTACTGGGTGGGCGTGGCCAGCTCTACATCGTTCGCATCAAGGGTGCCTATGGGGGCCTGGGCAGGAGTGGGACAGATCTGAGGGTCTCTGGCAGAAGGAGGGTCTCTGGGCCAGGGCCAAGGCAGTGGGGGCCGTTCCCTCACTGTTTCCAGGATGGCTTCGCGGGCGACATGAAACCACTTCGCGGGCCGAATCCGGCCCCCGGGGCTTGTGTTTGACATGTCTGGTTTAAGATCTTAAGCTTCACAACAGAGAGACTTCAAGAGCCAAGGACCTCTCTGATATTTCAAGCTGAGTGGCCGGCTGAGAGGAGCAGAGCAGGCAGAGCAGCTGAGGCGACTGGAAAGCTGAACGGAGGCCTGACCAGAGCAGAGACCAGCACCAAATACAGAAGGGAGAAAACCGCAGGAGGCCGGAGCAGCGAGCACCATATTTGAAGGCAACAATTAAGAGTGAGGTCCCAATAGGAAGGGCGGGAAGACCCTCAGTAAAGAATAAAAAAGAATTGGAGCTCAAAAACTTTAAAAAAAAATAGAGGGAAGGAGAAGGATAAATAAAACTAACACAATAGTAAAAGGGTTAAATAAATAACAAAGTAGCAGAAACAGGCAGGAAAAAGGACAGCAAAAGAGCCATAGTTACCCAGAACAGAGAAGCTAGAAACAAAGCTAACAGCAAAGCACAACCACCAACCAAAAAGATGGACTACGAAACAACGAATTCATGGAACAGGTGACTGAAACTATTGTGATAGGCAATACATGTTCCATGTATGCACTGATGCCCCAAAACACCCAAACTACACATGTATCAGATGCAAATTATGTGAACTACTACAGGAAAAGGTTAGGAACTTAGAAGCAACTCTAGCCAAACCCCAACGCATGAAAGAAAGCTCCACCCAAACCGAACCAAACAATGAACAGAGGATACAATCACTTAAATATGAGCCAGCCGTGTGCTGCAGCTGCCAAAAAAGCCAACACAGTGCTAGGCTGCATTAACAGAAGAATACAATCAAGATCACGTGAAGTATTAATACCACTTTACAATGCCTTGGTGAGGCCACAGTTGGAATACTGCACCAGGTTTTGGCCACTACAATGTAAAAAAAGATGTTGAGACTCTAGAAAAGGTACAGAGAAGAGCAACAAAGGTGATTAGGGGACTGGAGACTAAAACATATAAGGAACGGCTGCTGCAATTGGGTATGTCTACTTTAATGAAGAGAAGGACGAGGGGGGACATGATAGCAGTGTTCCAATATCTCAGGGGCTGCCACAAAGAAGAGGGAGTCAAGCTGTTCTCCAAGGCACCTGAAAGCAGGACAAGAAGCAACGGATGGAAACTAGTCAAGGAGAGAAGCAACCTAGAACTAAGGAGAAACTTCCTGACAGTTAGAACAATTAACCAGTGGAACAACCTGCCTCCAGAAGTTGTGAATGCTCCAACACTGGAGGTTTTTAAGAATAGACTGGACAGCCATTTGTCCAAAATGGTATAGGGTTTCCTGCCTGAGCAGGGGGTTGGACTAGATGACCTCTAAGGTCCCTTCCATCATCATCATCATCATCATCATCATCATCAATCATTATTATTATTATTATTATTATTATTATTATTATTATTATTATTATTAGTAGTAGTAGTAGTAGTAGTAGTAGTAGTAGTAGTCCTGCATGCTAACTGGAATCTGTAAGGCCCTGCCTCAGCTGAATCTCTCAAGAAAGCAAAACTCTTGAAACTTGGCATCGCTTCAAAAGGAACTTTTATTGAGAGTCAGTGACAGCAAGAGAAGGCAGACAGAATCTGAAGTTCCTGAGTGAAATTGTTAGGCTAAACCCCATTGTTCAAAACCACTCCCAACTGCCCAGTCTATAGGAGCCAATCTAGAGGTGCAAAGAGGTTGTGAGAACTCCAGGCAGAAACTGCCATAAGATGTTCTCAGGCATCTCTTCCTAGGTGAGGTGAGGCAGACGATCTCAGGCAGCAGAAATGAGTCAACAAAGCAAAGCTAAACACAACACAGGAGAGCTCCAAAGGTCCTCCCTCCCGTCAGGATGGCAGCATCCTGACAGGGATCTATTGGGACCTGAGAGAAGCTGGGAATTTTTAAAGGAGACCAAAATAACTTTGTCCAACTGTTACTATAATTTTTGCATCATAAAATCATGATTTATCTACTTCCTTTATTAATGAAAATATAGAAGAAACTACGACTAAGGTCTAATTGTTTTTGTAACTCCCCAATTTTATCATTAATATTAATATTTATTTGAGTACAATTTTTGAGACAGTTGCATCCACCTAACTATCTCATGGAGGGACGCGGTGGCTCAGTGGGTTAGGACGCTGAGCTTGTCGATCAGAAGGTCGGCAGTTTGGCGGGTCGAATCCCGAGTGCCGCGTAACAGAGTGAGCGCCTGTTACTCGTCCCAGCTTCTGCCCACCTAGCAGTTCGAAAGCACGTAAAAATGCAAGTAGAAAAATAGGGACCACTACGGTGGGAAGGTAACAGCGTTCCGTGCGCCTTTGGCGTCTAGTCATGCCGGCCACATGACCACGGAGACGTCCTCGGACAAACGCTGGCTCTTCGGCTATGAAACGGAGATGAGCACCGGCCCCTAGAGTCGGAAACGACTAGCACGCATGTGCGGGGGAACCTTTACCTTTACCTTTAACTATCTCATACCATCCAGCACTCAATTAACTAGATCCCCATTCATCACATTATGAAGCATTTTGTTAATTCTTTGCTAAAAATAGGTTATACCACCAGCATTCACACAATCTGTTAAGGAAGTTTAATGATACGTGTGAATGAGTTCAGAGCACCAGAGAAAGAGATGCAGGAAAGGATCACATCAGATGGTTTGGGGGGAGGCATTAACCAAAGCTGTGTAACCAGCAGAGAAATTAACTCAGAAAAAGTCCTCCCTAAATTTTTTGTCTGTCAAAACAAATAGAGAAAGGTTTCTACTTTCACACGGCAATATTTTGTTAATATAGCCTTACAATAAAATAGAATTACTTCATCTGTTCATTTTTCCTATCTCCTCTAGTGAATGAAGATTAGCCTTGCAACTTTCTTCTTAACTACTCCTTACTTTCTTGTAATTGCCCTATTGTTTGCAAGAAGTTTATGAATACTCTAGTTATTTGAGTATTTTGTTTACTTGAAAGGTGACCTTTCCTAGATTGTTATATATGATTGACAATTTTTGTCAATCGCATTTTGTCAATATACATTTGCATGATTTAGAAATATTGCTGAATCTTCGTACTTCAGTTTTGAAGATAATGGTAACACTTGTGCTCCTAACTCACAATATTTGCAAGTTAAACAACCATAAAAGAAAGATTCAAATATAAAAAGTGATAAGAGATAAGAAACCAAGATTTCTGCTTTTCAATTCCTGGATTTTTCCATTCTAGTTCCACCCATTTCTAGAGAAGAGGGAATTGTACAATCTTTCCCTGCTGAAAGTCTACTTGGATCAAAATGGAGATGTAGCAGCAGACCTGCAGATCTTGAGTAGGGTGGTTCTCCCCAAGGAGGATCCCATCAACAAGTTTTTGGGGAGTTTTGAAAGACAAAGACTTACAATCAACCAGGGTGCTTTGTCACAGTTAAAGTTGCTCAACAAGGTGTGGAAAATATTGATGACTTTATTCTTTTTTCCAAAGCTGTTTTAAATGGGCTAAACCCAGTAAAAAAAGAAAGAATTGAAGGTGTGGAGTAAAACCTCTATAATTTTCTTAGGCAGATAAGCTTGCTTCAGTTCTACTGACCATGTTTTCCCTTCTGATGCTGTCAGGCTGAATCCTGTTGTAAGCTGATTCAAAATGAGATATGGGGTGATTATTATTTAGGACACAAATCACTGCCATTTAGTGTCCTTTCGGCAGTTTAGTATCACCATAAAACTGGTGAGACAGGGCCTCATATGCTGGAGAATTTTGGTGTTAATAGCTACAGGTTCACTAGTTTTTTGTCTTCAAATATCAAAGGTGAAGGCAATTCTGTTAACCAATCCCTGAGTTCGGATTTAGACTGCATCCAATGAAATGGAATGAAGACTGGATGGAGATTCTGTTGATCCAATTGTTAAATAGTATTCATTTTGCCTTGATTGGAGTCAGGGGTCTCCCAAAATTGCAGGCTCAGAATCTGGGATGTTTTCAATCAGCTGAGAACATGCCTCTCTTTAACCCCACTGGGATAGTGGAATTTAGGAAGGAGGTCCAAGGGTTGAGTTCACATGAAATAATAATGACTGGTCTGATGTGAGCTCATTTATGGATTGATTAATTAAATTTATTTACTGCTCATCTCACCATGATAATGACTTGAAAACTGAAGTACTGAAGCATCACTTTGGTGCGAAAAAAACCTCTTGATATCAGAAATATACACACTGAGAGGCTACAAATCAAACTAATAATAAATATAAGTGTGTATTTCCCTGTCAGATTGTGGCACCTATTTGTATTCTTTCAACATAAAGAAGAATATCTTTAAGGTTGACAGGCCTTATTTGTAAGGGAATTTCCCTTTTTATCTTAACTGGGAGATAATTTTGGACTGCTTTCAAAGGGAAGCAACTTTGCAATGTTTTATTTACTCCAGAAGAAACCTTTCCAGATCCTAGTGGTCAAAAGTTTGTTTCTTCATCACAGTTTTATTCTATTTCAATAAATCTAATGAAATGAAAATTTAATAATTTTTACAATAAAATTTACTCTAAAATTTAGTATTTTAGATATTATATTTTAAAATAAAGCATGCATGGAGAATGGAGGAATGCATGTTAATTCCACTACAAGGAGAAACCCACTGGTTGCCACTTAATTGTTTAATCTTTTCTCAATTTCATCCCTCCAGACTTTGTTAAGTAGAAAGGTACTTTATTGTACTCTGATAAATCAGAAGAAAAGGGGAGGAACTGAATGAGGCATCTGCCTGCAATTGTACCTCCTGCAACCATTTGAAAGTGGTCAGAGATTTCACATTTGCCTACTTGAAGCCCAGAGACGACTTGGCTGATGTTCATGTCTACCTCCATCTTACATGGATGGTGAGTCCTAACATATTTTCTTTGGCATTTCTTCTTTTTCTCTTTAGTCTTTGCCTCAGTCTAAATGTGTGGAAAAATGCCATCCTGGATTTGTCAAGCAGGCTCGAGAAGGAGAACCAGTTTGCTGCTATGACTGCGTTCCTTGTCCAGAGGGGACCATCTCCACTCAGGAAGGTGGGTGACACCAGAGGGAAACTTTGATCAATATGCATGTTAAAGACACATGTAAGTTGGATTGTTTAGTTCTCAATTTTCATGGTGTCCAATTTCTTCCCTAAAAGGGATTTATAAGAAAAATATCTTGAAGGGTGAGGTAGAAAGAAGGATGATGTGGATTGCATAGGAAATCTCTCTTTCATTTCCCAGTCTGGATGTTTCCATACATATTTATCTTTCTTAGAAATATCTGTATTCTTTGTAACTTGAGGAATGATTTTAGATCAATGTGTTTTGTTTACCTAAACCAACTTTGCATTACAGGCTGATAGATTCACCGATAAATCATTCATTTAATCATTTAGTCTTTATTAAGATCATATTATCCTTATAAGCTGAAATGTCTAATTGGGAGGAACAATAGAGGGAGAGATGTTGGGTTAAAGGAACTGAGTATCTGGATCCGTACCAATCGGGTTTCAGGCCCGGGTACAGCACAGAGACGGCATTGGTCATGCTGGTGGATGAACTCTAGTTTAACTTATTTATTGGGGCTGTTTATTTAATTTCTTTTAATTTTTGTATTGTTGTTTTTATTGTTGTTAGCCTCCCTGAGTCCTTCGGGAGATAGGGCAGCATATGTCCCAAAAATAAATAAATAAATAAATAAATAAATAAATAAATAAATAAATAAATAAATAAATAAATAAATAAAAAACAATCAAACAAACAAACAAAACCAATCAGAGGATTCAGCATAAAATCATCAAGTAGATATTTCCTTTCCATCTTTTCTTATCTTTCCAATTTTCTTTCTTGTTAAATACTGTTGTGAGATATAGCACCAAAAAAAAAGTAATACTGTATAGTCATGATCCTGAAAGGAAAAAAATTCTAACATACAATGTTGGGATTAAAATGAACAGAAAGAGGGGGAAAACAGAGAATTGATAAAAGACCAATGTAATAAATATCCTTTGATTCTGATGTTGAATTTGTTCTCTTTAAAATTGTTGCCAAATCTAGAGAATATGGAAATATATTGCTTCATCTTCTCATTTTTACTGGATAAAAATACAGATAACACACTCCATTGCTGTTGTTGAATTCATTTATGAATTAATCTTCCTTAAGATGTTTTTACAAATTTATTTATCAAGTTTATATGGCTATTTCACACAAAGTGACTATTGGTGGAATAAAGTTCAACCAATAATACAAATTAAAACAATGAGGTATAAATGCTTAGAAAACAAGAGAAGTACATCAAGATGCTGTATCATATCTTATCCAAAGTTTTTATTGAAATTTGAAAGAGTATAAAAGAAATATTACTTTCTCTTCTCAGATACTACAAAATGCACCAAGTGCCCAGTTGATCAATATACAACTGAGAACCGAGTCCAGTGTATCCCCAAAAGCATAACCTTTCTGTCCTATGAAGAACATCTCAGCATCATCCTCATCTCCTTTGCTCTACTCTTGTTCCTAATCACAGGCTTTGTTTTATTCATATTCATTAAATACCTTGAAACTCCCATTGTCAAAGCCAACAACCGGGACCTCTCCTACATCCTCCTGGTCTCCCTTCTGCTTTGCTTTTTATCCTCCTTGTTATTCATTGGCCGACCAAGGAAAGCTACCTGTCTTCTTCAACAAACAGTGTTCAGCATTGTCTTCTCAGTAGCCGTGTCGTCTGTCTTGGCCAAAACAATCACAGTAGTGTTGGCATTCCTAGCTTCAAAACCAGGCAATAAAGTGAGAAGATGGTTGGGGAAGAGCTTGGCCAACTCCATCATCCTTTCTTGTTCTGCTGTCCAAATTCTCATCTGTGCCATGTGGTTGGGAGTTTCTCCCCCATTTCCTGACTCTGATCTACACTCCCAGCCTAAAGAGATTATCCTTCAATGCAATGAAGGCTCTGTCATCATGTTTTATGTTGTCCTCAGCTACATGGGTTTCCTGGCTGCCATTTGCTTCATGGTGGCTTTCCTGGCCAGGAACCTGCCTGGAGCTTTCAATGAAGCCAAATTGATCACCTTCAGCATGCTGGTCTTCTGCAGTGTCTGGGTCTCCTTCCTCCCCACCTACCTGAGCACTAAAGGAAAATACATGGTGGCCGTGCAAGTCTTCTCCATCTTGGCCTCCGGTGCTGGACTGTTGAGCTGCATCTTCTTTCCCAAGTGCTACATTATCCTCCTGAGACCAGATCTAAACACTAAGGAACATCTAATGGCAAAAGCAGGGGAATGATTGTCAAATAGTTTCTTAGGCTGATAATGTCCAATTATTCATTATTATTGGTTATATATTCTTCCTTTGGGTTTGCTTGACAACATATGTTTATTAAAACTGAACGAAATAAATATGTGAAGTTTGTTAGTTAAATAAAAATTCAGGATAATCATCAAATATATTAATAATAAATAAATAAATAGGTAAATAAATAAATAAATAAATAAATAAATAAATAACTATTATATTTTTTAACCTATTGGTTTTCCTCCTTTTCCTCAGCACACATGTCAACCAATATTTAGCTAAGCAACTCTTCAAGACAAGAGACATATGAGTCATTTCCTGGGCTTTATACTGGTGTAAGCTTGGCAGGTATCTTCAAAGATAATTAGTGAGGCATGAATCTCATCTCTTTCATCTCTTTCTTTATGAATTGGTATTTCCATTCTCCCAGGCTATGGGTTCTACTGGGGAGAAGAGAGCTAGTGAAGATGACATGGTGTTTCAACTTCATCATCTCTGACTGGTTCCAGTGCTCCTTCTCTTTCTCTTGAGGTGCTCTTTCTCAGAAATCTCCCTTCATTTCAACTACAGATCAACTCCCATCTTCTTCATGGCTTCCTAGCTCATAGCCTAAAGGATCAGTTTCTCCTCCCTACCACACTCATTGCCTTGTCCCATATCCCTCGCCTTCCCTTTCCTCTCTCTCTTTCTCTCAATCCTCCCATCTATATTTTCACCTCAACCATCTGACAGCATTACATTTTTGCCCATCAATCACTGCCTTAGAAGTGGAACCCCACTATTCTGGAAACTTAGGCTGAAATGCAGATAAGATAAACCCCATGGAATGGTTTTAAACAAATATTTATTGATCAGGAATTCTAGGTAGTGACTTACGTTTGCTGTAGATACATTTGAATGAACTTTGAATGAACCTTTATTGTCAAAGTACAACCATGTATACGTTGAGATTGGCTGAGCTTCCCTTCATGCCCCCCACAACTCACAGTGACAAAAAACCCTCCATCTTGTTACACCATGTGAGCTAATTGCACAATACATGGCCTCGCAAGTCAGTCACACATAAAATTATAAAATTATGTCCTGTTCAAAATCCTGACAGCCCATTGATAGAAGCTGTTCTTCAGCCTGTTGGTACAGCTAGCTATACTCCTGTATGTCCTACCCGATGGTAGGAGAGTAAAGAGGTACCGACCAGGGTGTGAGTCATCCCTGAGGATTTTCCTCACTCTTCCAAGGCAGCGAGCCCTGGCGATGACATCCAGTGGTGTCAGGGGACAGCCCACAATGTCTTGTGCTGTGCTCACCACCCTCTGTAATACTTTCTTATCTGCGGATGTCAGGCCAGCATACCAAACCAGAATACAGTGCAAGAGGACGCTCTCTATAGTAGACTGGTAAAAGAGGGTCATTAGCCGTTGTTCTACCCTGTTCTTCCACAAGACCCTGAGGGAGTCTCTGTTGGGCCTTTCTGGCTACCTGGGTTGTATTAACTTTCCAGGTAAGGTCTTCACATCTGGTCATGTTTACATTTGCCCATTCACGCAGGGTAAAAATATAATAATAATAATAATAATAATAATAATAATAATAATAATAATAATAATAATAATAATAATTTAATTTCTATATTTCTATTTCTATATAATTTCTAAAGGAATAATTACCCCATATCAGGTAGGCATGGTTGAGGATCTCCCACAGAGAGGGCCTCCTCAGGGTGCCGTCGGTCAGAGAGTGTCGGCTTGCAGCCCCCAAGGGGAGAGCATTCTCTGTGGGCACACCAGCCCTTTGGAATCAATTACCGGTTGAGCTCCGGAAGGCTCCCGACCTTCGCTCATTCCGCCGTGATCTGAAAACCTATTTATTTGAACAGGCTGGCCTGGTTTAAGGGTTTGGGGTAATATTATTTTTAACTTTTGTATGTAGTGCTTTTATTGCCCTGTACACCGCCCTGAGTCCTTCAGGAGAAGGGCGGTATAGAAATTCAATTAAATAAAATAAATAAATAATAAATTTTAATTACTAATTGCTTTATTTTACTATTTGAGGTCTATTTTGGAATGTCACTAGTCTTACACTCTTCATGTCAAAGCACTTCATATATTTATTTTCTTCAGTTTTAACTAACATAATTGTCACATTAATGCACAGGAAGAATACAAAAGCTCAATATCTGCAATGAAAAATTAGATTTTATGAGCCTAAGAAACAATTTCAGTCATTTTCTTAATTTTATGATTAGATGTTCCTTAGCATTTAATTCTGGCCTCAGGATAATAAAGAAAATACAGCTTAGAAACCCAGCACTGGAGGCCAAGATGGAGAAGACCTGCACAATCACCATGGACTTTCCGTTGGTGCTCAGGTAGGTGGGCAGGAAGGAGAGCCAGACACTGCAGAAGACGAGCATGCTAACAGCATGCTCACAGCATGGGTTTATTTGTTGATGGATTTCATCTATCAGAAATATGACAAAAATGGCAGCATCGAAACACATGTAGATAAGGAGAACATAAAACATGATAACAGAGCCTTCATTGCATTGAAGGATGATCTCTTCAGACTGGGAGTGTAGATCAGAGTCAGGAAATGGGGGAGAAACTCCACATGGCACAGATGAGAATTTAAAAAGCTGAACTAGAAAGGATGATGGAGTTGGCCAAGCTTTTTCCAAACCATCTTCTCACATTGTTCCCTGCACCACTGTGATTGTTTTGGCCAACACAGAAGTCATGGCTATTGAGAACACAAGAGATGAGGTTGAGACCATCCTAAATTTTGAAGACCACATAGGAGCCGTGACCAGGGGGGCTTTTGCACAGGTTCGCCTGGTGCGCCAGTTGCGTCCCTATCTGGACCGAGACGCCCTACGCACAGTTACTCATGCGCTTGTGACCTCCCGTTTGGACTACTGTAACGCTCTCTACATGGGGCTGCCCTTGAAGACCACTCGGAGGCTTCAACTGGTGCAGAATGCGGCCGCGCGAGTTGTTATGGGGGTCTCCCGATACTCCCATGTAACACCTCTACTCCGCGAGCTGCATTGGCTTCCGGTTGCCCTCCGGGTGAAATTCAAGGTGCTGGTTATTACCTATAAAGCCCTACATGGCCTGGGTCCGGGCTATTTGAGGGAACACCTGCTGCCGGCATCAAACGCCCTTCGCCCAGTGCGCTCCCACAGGGAGGGTCTGCTCAGGGTGCCGCCGGTGAGAGATTGCCGGCGGGTGGCACCCAGGGATAGGGCCTTCTCGGTGGGAGCGCCTGCCCTCTGGAACCAGCTGCCGGTGGAGCTGAGGACTGCCCCCGACCTCCGATCATTCCGCCGGGGCCTGAAGACCTGGCTCTTTGAGCTCTCAGGCCCAGGCTGAGGAGAAATTTTTAATTGGGGTTTTAATGTATACAGGGTAATTTAATATTTTTTAATTTGTTTTAATTTGTTTATGGTGGATTTTTAATTCCCTGTAAACCGCCCTGAGTCCTCAGGGAATAGGGCGGTATATAAATGTAACTAACTAACTAACTAAATAAATAAATAAATAAATAACACTGAAGATACCAGCCAAGCTTACACCACTATAAATGAAATGACTCACATTATTTTTGTCATGGTTCTGATAAATGGCAATAACAAAAAAAGCATCATTCAACATGTAAAAAACAAGAAAAAAGTTAAGGAAATGATTGGTCCATTAGTGGGGTAAAGTGGCAAGAAGGTGACAAGCAACGGGGAGAAAGCAGAACTATTTAACTCATTTTTTGCATCTGTCTTTACACAAAGGGGGGGGGGGGAAACAGTCCAACATATCAAAAACAGTAACATAAAAAACAGATTAGAAACGCAAGTTAAGATAGGCAAGAAAATGGTAAGTGAGCAGCTGTCCAGCCTAGATGAGTTCAAATCACCAGGACCAGATGGAACACAACCCAAAGTTCTCAAGGAACTGGCAGTTGTGTTCTCAGAACTACTGAACTATATTTTTCAAAGATCCTGGAGCATTGGGAAACTGCCAGAGGACTGGAAAACAGCTGGAGTAGTTCCCATCTTCAAAAAAGGGGAAAAATATATCCAAGAAACTACAGACCTATTAGCCTGACCTCAATACCTGGGAAGATTCTGGAAATGATAATCAAACAATGAATCAGCAAATACCTAGAGGCAAACAAAGGCATTACTAAAAGCCAACATGGGTTTGTCAAAAACAGATCATGCCAGACAAATCTTATTGCATTCTTTGACCAAGTGACAAAAAAGTGCCTAAAGACTGCTGGTTCTTCTACAAGGGATACACTTTTCATCCACCTACTATCAATTCTTTTCAAGTGGAAGTTTGCATATATTTTAGTCACAATATCTGTTAGGGAAATGGGCCTGGAATTGCTAGTGTAAGAAATAAAAATGTATTAGAAATTCTTTAATGAATAATAATAATAATAATAATAATAATAATAATAATAATAATAATAATAATAATAATAATAATAATAATAATAATATATAAAGTTGGAAGGGACCTTGGAGGTCATCTAGTCCAACCCCCTGCTCAGGCAGGAAACCCTATACCATTTCAGACAAATGGCTGTCCAGTCTCTTCTTAAAAACCTCCAGTGTTGGAGCATTCACCACCTCTGGAGGCAGGTTGTTCCACCGGTTAATTGTTCTAACTGTTTCTCCTTAGTTCTAGGTTGCTTCTCTCCTTGACTAGTTTCCATCCGTTGCTTCTTGTCCTGCTTTCAGATGCTTTGGAGAATAGCTTGACTCCCTCTTCTTTGTGGTAGCCCCTGAAATATAATAATCCTAGCTAAAATTTAAGGAGTTTAACAAATATAAAATGGAGTAACAAGCTTTTAAAAGTAGGAACTTTGACATATGCAAGATAGTTGCTGTGATATTAGATTAGATTTAGATTAGATTAGATTTATTGAATTTATATGCCACCCTTCTCCCTAAGGACTCAGGGCAGCTCACAACAAAAAAATTAAGAAACATGGAATACAAAATTTAAAAAAAGAATTAAACAATAAATGTAATAGATACATGACAATTTAACTAAATAAAAGCCAAATTTAAAAAACATAATCAGTTCAGACCCGCTTGTTGGAATAACCAAGTCTTCAGGTCACGGCGGAAAGACCGAAGGTCAGGGGCCGTCCGCAGCTCCGGAGGCAGTTCATTCCAGAGGGTCGGCATGCCCACAGAGAAGGCTCTTCCCCTGGGGGTTGCCAGACGGCATTGCCTGGCCAACGGCACCCTGAGGAGGCCGACTCTGTGGGAGCGAACCGGGCAATGGGAGGTTGATAATGGCAGCAGGTGGTCTCGCAAGTACCCCAGACCTAAGCCATGTAGGGCTTTAAAGGTTATTACCAGCACCTTGAATCATACCTGGAGGGCAACCGGAAGCCAATGCAGCTCGCGGAGGAGTGGTGTAACATGGGAGTATCGAGAAATGCACCCACGCAGCTGCATTTTGTACCAGCTGAAGCCTCCAGGTGCACTTCAAGGGCAGCCCCATGTAAAGAGCATTGCAGTAATCCAGGTGAGAAGTGAGAAGGGCATGGGTAACCATGCATAGGGCATCTCGGTCCAGAAAGGGGCGCAATACAAATCTAATAAACCTAAACCTAAACCTAAACTGGAGCACTAGGCGAACCTGTGCAAAGGCCCCCCTGGTCACGGCCGTTAGATGATCTTCCAAATTAAGCCATGAATCCAGTAGGTCATTGGAAACTAGACGTAACCACAAGCAGAGGAAACACAAAATAAAGATAGAGCTTATGCCAGCTAAAGGTCATGGTTAACAGGTACAGCAAGAGCAAGGTGCTTTTTTCTCAGAGGGGAAGAACAAAAATTTATACTGTTTAAGTGCTTCAGATTAGCTGATCAGGAATAGTAGGTGGGAGGAGAAACTAGCATCATGAAAGGGTATAAATATGTGCTTTTAAAAATTATAGGTGTGGCTTGATCTCTTGCGTGAGTTTAAGACCATCAACTTTTGCAAAAGTTATAATCTCAATAAAAACTCTTTTGCTGGAATCCCAAGTGAGTTTGTTTCTCTTTTAAAAATCTGAGAAACTCTCCAAACACTAGGGTCCTTTTTAGCCCCCTTTTTATATATAGGAATTACAATTGCCATCTTTGATCCAAATGGGTATGGAGGATATTATTTATATGTGTAAATGTATCTCACAATGGAGGGCCCCACCAGTCAGGATATTTCTTGAATTGTTCAGCTGGTAGAAAATCCTCTCCAGAGGCCATATTGCTCTTCAAACCTTTTATGATGAATGTAAACATGAGAATTTTAGGGCAAAAAATAGTTGATATGTTACCTAACATATCTGTAGATTTTAATAAAATGGTTGGTTAATGTTAGTGGCCCCTAAAGATTCATAATACATATATGTTTTATCATCACTAGGAAAGGTAAACAACGAATCAGCGAAAACCTAGAGGCAAACAAAGTCATCACTAAAAGCCAATATGGGTTTGTCAAAAACAGATCGTGCCAGACAAATCTTATTGCATTCTTTGACCAAGTGACAAAACTGATGAACCAGAGGAATGCTGTGGATATAATTTACTTGGACTTCAGTAAGGCATTTGATAAAGTAGATCACAACCTACTACTTGATAGGACAGAAAAATGTGGGTTAGATAGCATCACCAACAGATGGATTCTTAGCTGGCTGACAGGCCGTACTCAGCATGTGGTCCTCAATGGAACTGCATCTACACGTAAGTAGTGGGGTGCCCCAGGGCTCTTTTCTAGGCCCAGTGCTCTTCAACATCTTCATCAATGATTTGGAGAGGGGATAGATGGGGAACTCATCAAATTTGCAGACAACACCAAGCTGGCAGAAATAGCCAACACTCCAGAAGATAGGCCTAAGATACAGGAGGATCTGGACAGACTCGAACACTGGGCACTATCTAACAAAATGAAATTCAATGGTGAAAAAAGTAAAGTCCTACATTTTGGCAAGAAAAACCAAACGTACAGGTATAGTATAGGGGGTATCTTGCTCAATAGTAGTAACTGTGAGAGGGATCTTGGAGTCCTAGTGAACAATCACTTCAATAAGAGCTAGCAGTGTGCTGCAGCTGCCAGAAAAGCCAACACAATGCTAGGCTGCATTAACAGAGGAATAGAATCAAGATCACATGAAATATTAATGTCACTTTACAAGGCCTTGGTAAGGCCACACCTCGAATACTGCATCCAGTTTTGGTCACCATGATGTAAAAAAGATGTTGAGACTCTAGAAAGGGTACAGAGAAGAACAACAAAGGTGATTAGGGGACTGGAGGCTAAAATATATTTATTTATTTATTTTATTTATTTAGTTACATTTATATACCGCCCTTTCCCTGAGGACTCAGGGCGGTTTACAGGGAATTAAAAAATCCACCATACAAAAGTTAAAAAAAACCAAATTAAAAAATATTAAATTGACCCTGTACACTTAAAACCCCAATTAAAAATTTCTCCTCAGCCTGGGCCCGAGAGCTCAAAGAGCCAGGTCTTCAGGCCCCGGCGGAATGATCGGAGGTCGGGGGAAGTTCTCAGCTCCACCGGCAGCTGGTTCCAGAGGGCAGGCGCTCCCACTGAGAAGGCCCTATCCCTGGGTGTCACCCGCCGGCAATCTCTTACCAGCGGAACCCTGAGCAGACCCTCCCTGTGGGAGCGCACTGGGCGAAGGGCGTTTGATGCCTGCAGCAGGTGTTCCCTCAAATAGCCCCCAGGGGGAGGGCGTTCTCTGTGGGCGCGCCAGACCTGTGGAACCGCCTGCCGGTTGAGCTCCGGATGGCCCCCGACCTTCGCTCCTTCCGGCGCGATCTAAAAACGTATTTATTTGAGCAATCTGACCTGGTCTGATGGGTTAGGGTTGGGGTTTTAAATATGTTCTTAATTATTGTTTTAAATTTCAAATTTGGGCATTATATTTAATTGTATTTTAACTTTTATATTCTGCTTTTTTATATTTATTGCCCTGTACACCGCCCTGAGTCCTTCGGGAGAAGGGCGGTATAAAAATATAAATAAATAAATAAATAAATAAATAAATAAATAAATAAATAAATAAATAAATAAATAAATAAATAAATAAATATTATTATTATTATCCCATAGGACTCTGTTTAAAAATCTGAGATTTGTTCATGATTGCAGTTATCATTATTTTGGCTAAGACCATGTAAAAATATGTGAGTTTTCCATCAGTATTGCACATCCCTATTATACACAAGATCCTTTGATTGGACTCAGAGCTTCTCCTCACCTTTACAAGTGTGCAGGAGAAGCTTCTGAACAATTGGGGTGATGTCATGAAAAGAGAGGTCTCTTTTGATCCTTGCTTCCTCTCGACTGTATATCCCAATCCTTATTTATAACACTTACAAATGCCATGGTGAAAAGATTATTTGCAGCAGAATCAGTTCTTAAACACCCTGATCTTGAGGAACCTTTCATCATCCAGGCTGATGCTAGTGATTCTGCAGGTGGCAAAGTCCTCCTACAAAAAACACTAGGAAGGGATCTGCAGCCCTGCACCTACACTTTAAGAAAGCTTTTGGAAACAGAGAGGAGATGGGCTATTTGGGAGAAAGAGGTTTTTGCGGTTAGATGGACATTATTAACTTGGCGCCATTTCTTGAAAGGGAGTAAACTGCCTTTCGAAGTATAGACTGATCATTATTATTATTCAAAATAATCTTGAATTACCTAGGGAAGACACATTTGGATCTATCGCTTACACACCAACACCCCACTCACTTTACAGAAAGGGAAGGACAAACACAAATGTGTGGAACTTTGTAGGTGCCTGCTAATGTTGGCATCTGGATGGAGCTGAATATGATAACTCCATCAACAAGAGCCAAAAGCTTGTCCTTCCTTCCACAGCTGTAGTTGGGAACATTGGCTTCTCCAGTAGAGAGCATGTCCAGCAAGGTATCTGAAGCGATGAGGGTGTTGTCATGGATTATGTAGCCAAGTGTGAGATTGTGTAGGAGGGGATTCTCCCTCAGCAGTTCAAGATTCCAAATCATGCATAGTATTAATATCTTTCGATAGGATAAACTAGTGTAAAACCACGGTCATGTTAATATTAGCATCAACAGCAACAACAACAAAAATTCTTTTTCTCCATTTAATCATCTTTTTTCTCTACAAACTAGCTGAATCATAAGCCAATATTGATCCAAAACTAGAGGCAAGTGATAGTTACCCATTACCATTTAATATGGTTAGTGTTGAGGACGGGGATAGTCTTCAAAAAGGTTTAACAAATCAGAAACATACAATTATTTTCTCTACAAACTCGCTGAAACATAAGCCATATTGATCCAAAACTCGAGGCAAATAATAGTCACCCATCACCCTTTTATATTGTTAGTGTTGAAGATGGGGATAGTCCTCAAAAAGGTTTAACAAATCAGAAAAACATAATTATTTTTAACAGTACTAATATTCATAGTGCAGAAAAATTCAATCATTAAAGAACAACCACTATTAAAGGAAGGAGATTTTTGGTAAGTGACCCAGAGAAGCTGTTCAGGCACTGGGGGAGGCAGTCAACCAGAGAGAGAGCTGTCTGCCTGTACAGACACAGGAGAGGATCAGCTGCTGACTGGCAGGGGTACTGATAGACAGTTGATCCCCTCTGATGAGGAACAGCTGCCTTCTCCATTGATCCAAGGGCAAGGAGAGTGCCTGATTCTCATTGCCTTGCCTTGCTTTGAAGATTTCTCTTTGTATTTTGGTTTGGACCTCACCCTTCTCTGGTGTATGGCCTTTCCTCCACTGGGGCTTTGGAACTGCTTCTTGCCTGGGACCTATTTCTTGCCCTGAGGACTGCCCTGGCCTTGTGCCTGGACTCTGTCTCGTGGATTGGATTTGGAACCCTGAACCTTGCTCTGTGAGCATGCTCCTACTCTTTTGACTCTGTTTGTACTTCTGGGACTTTTGTTTTGGGGACTGGGGTGGCTGCCTTCATGGTAGTGTGAGGGTGGAGTCTTACCAGTTGTTGAAGGGCCATTGGCTGGAATTTTGTTTAAAAGAAATAAAGAACTCTTTAGAGGCCTACCTTGCCTTGCCCACCCGGATCATAACACCCAGATCCTGAGAGTAGAAGTTGAAGGCTACACAGTGGGACAACCTCCTTCCTTTCTCTGTTCCTCACTTCAGGATGGACCCACCTGAGCTCTTTCTGCTCTCACTAAGACCCCCAGTTCTCTATTCAAAGGCAAGTTGTACATATCGAGTGACATTTCATTTCCATCTGTTCTCCAGTTAAGAAATGTAATCTCAACAATAAATCACCCATGATAAACCAGGAACACAGTCCTCCCAGCTGCACCTCAAAGCACCTGTGTGTGTGTGTGTGTATGTGGGGGAGTGTCACACATAGCCTGAGAGATGGGAATGTCAAATGGGGCCCCTCCCAGGAAATAAAGATTTGCCCCATGTTTGGGGCCTAGCAAGGCAATCTAAATAGTTAACAAGTATTTGACATATATATGTATATATATACATCCATATATATATATGGATCTTTGGTCATTCGGGTTTTTCCCCACGTAGAATTGAAGGTGTAAGAGCAACGTTTCGACGGAATCCCATCCGTCATCCTCAGGCTGGTGGCTTTAGCTTCCTTCTTCTGAGAGAAGCATGTGGTAGTGGCTGTTTGTTCCTCTTTTTTTTTAAACTGCCAGAGGGGGTGTGTTCTGTGGGTGGAGGTGTGCTCTGATTGGGTGGGGGATTAGGTGTGTTCTGATTGGGTGGGAGTGTGTTTTGAATGTGGGGTGTGTTCTGATTGGGTGGGGGTGTGTTTTGAGTGGATGGGCTGGTCTCAGCTGCCAGCCTTAGACCTGTGCTGGTGAGTTGTGCTGCTTTTGTTCGGCTTCGTGTTTGTGGTGGTGCCATGTTTTTATAGTGGGTGTCAGTTTGCTTATTGTGTAGTTTGGAGGGGTTTAAAGTGGCTGATGTTGCAGCTGTAGTTAGGTTTCTGTTTTGTGGTTGTGCGTCGTTATCATTGTGGGTTCGGATTTCCTTTTTGAATGGTTGTGTGGTGGTGATGTCATGTGATGTTATCGTGAGTTTGGGTCTGGTATCATTCTTGGTGGTTGGGCCTCGTCTGTCAATCAAGGCGGGTTTCCAAATGGCTGGTAGGTGAGAGGTATCATCTCGTTTGTTCATGCTGTGGGGGCGTTTTTCTATCTCAATGGCTTCTCTGATTATTCTGTTGTTAAAATGTTCAATTTTGGCGATAGTTTTGGTTTTTTTAAAATCAATTTCATGTCCCGTGGCTTCAAAGTGTTGGAACAGGGATGAAGTTTGTTCTCCCTTTCTGAGTGAGTTTTTGTGCTCTTCAATGCGTGCACTTATTCTTCTGTTGGTTTGTCCGATGTATGTGGTGGGGCAGGTGGTGCGTGGGATTTCTTATACTCCTTGGTTTTCTAACCCAATTATGTCTTTGGGGTTTCTTAGGATGGTGGATATTTTTCTGTCTGTGTAGAATGCTGTTTTGATGTTGTGTTTTTGGAGGATCTTGCTGATTCTGTCTGTGGTCCCTTCTAAGTATGGGAGGAGGGCTTTGCCATTTTCTTGTTCTCTGTCTTGGGTTTTTGTGGGTGTCTCTCTTTGGATTAAGTTGGTAATCATGTTTCTTTTATGTTTTCATGTTTTCTTTTCTTTCTTTTATATACATATATATATTCGGGTTTTTCCCCATGTAGAATTGAAGGTATAAGAGCAACGTTTTGACGAAATCTCATCCGTCATCCTCAGGCTGGTGGCTTCAGGTTCGTTCTTCTGGGAGAAATGTGTGGTAGTGGCTGTTTGTTCCTCTTTTTTTTTAAACTGCCAGAGGGGGTGTGTTCTGTGGGTGGAGGTGTGCTCTGATTGGGTGGGGGGTTAGCTGTGTTCTGATTGGGTGGGGTGTGTTTTGAATGGGGGCTGTGTTCTGATTGGGTGGGGGTGTGTTTTGAGTGGATGGGCTGGTCTCAGCTGCCAGCCTTAGACCTGAACTTCTAGAACAGATGGAAATGGAATGTCACTTCAGGCACAAGGGATTTTAAAATCAGCTCTAAATTAGGGTTAATATCTGGACATGCCATAGAAAAGGAAATCAGAAGGAATAACCTGCTCTTAACATTAGGCAGGGTTCAAGGGTGCAGACGGTGTTAGAGAGTTAAGTGTCAAGAATCGAGACTGCCACCAAATTGCATAGCTCTGTGTGACCTTCGCTAGCATTCTCTGGAGACCATCTGACACAATGGCGAACAGCAGAAGCCAATTCCCTGGGTATTGAAGCATCTTCCTCCAGCATCACTTTCTGGACATGTCCTGACTGGAAGGATGACAACCATTATTGAAGAGTTTCTCCAGGGGCATATCTGCAACATTTCACAAAAATCCTTTTCTCCAGCTGCCCCTCTGTACATGGAGCCCTGGAAGAGGTCCGGAGGCCAAATTATCACTCACAGTAATTATCATGATCCCAGACTTTGACATGTCTACTGCTACTTTTCCAGTGACTGCCGTTGGTAGTCTGTAGCAACATGGAAGGGATCTTGCATCAGAAAAATATTTTTTAAAAAACCCTCTATTTATGCTGAGTCTTTTGCACAAGATTTAGGATTCAGGCAGGGGCTGTGCTGCTGAATGTACCTTTCTCTCTTTTCCAGATGAAACTTGGTTTGTTTCTGTTTGAATAAGGAAAGCCACCAGATAGTCCATTTTCTGAGAGTGCTTTCAAATCACCTAACTCTTCTTTGGAAGCAGGCGATTGATTCAGCTCCATGAATGATGGACCTCTTGCTTCTGTTTTCGATGCTACTGGTGTCCCAGCCAGTCTCTGGGAAGCTTAGAATGAAGTGCCCACTGAATTCGGTGCAGCTGGATATAAAAAGACCATGGAGCTACTATAGGCCAGGCGACCATCTCATTGGTATAGTCTCCAGTGCAGTAACACTAAAACATAAAATGTTGTTTTTCAACCTGCTTCCTTATAGTCAGTCTTACTTGTAAGTTATTCAGTGTAATGAAATTGTATTCCTTCCATCTGCAATTCTAACACTCATTCTTTTCTCCTTATTCTGCTTACTCCTATATTTCACAAACTGCTTAATTTTGTTGAATGATCAGATTTCCGTGGGTTCCCTCTTTTGTCTTATTTAGCGGAAGAGACACAAATACAAAGATGGAGCACAAAAAATACACCTGAAAGAAGACCACATTATTTTCCTCTCCACGTCCAGTCTAGAATGCATGACTTGAAATTGACTTTTGTTTAAAGCAGCGACTGTTGTAGTTAACCCTGACCAGCTCATTTCCATATTTTTATAACTGCTCATTGATATTCAATGCCTGATCCTTATAAAAAGAGAGGGTGACTTTTCTGGCTCTCTTATGAAATATCCTCTTCCTTTTATGATGGTTGAACTTAAAAAAATAAATTATTTTGCAGACTGGGTACCGTGCTGATGAAAATTACTGCCACTATAAATAATAGACTGCTTGTGATTCTTATCTGCTTCCCATTTTCTCAACATTTACAAATATTAAATGTTGATGGGTGACTATCATTTGCCTCTTGTTTTCAATCAATATTGGCTTCAGACTCAACAGTCATGAGTTAATAAAAAGGATGAAATTGGGGAAAAAGGTATTTTATTACTGCTATTGAGGATGCTTGCATTAACCAAAGCATTTTTTTACCCTAGTGTCCCTTATACTTCCAAAGGAATAGAACGCTTTATTTTCACCATTCAAGAGATCAACAAGAATATCCAGCTCCTGTGCAATCTCACACTTGGCTACAATATCCATGACAACTATTTGAACACACTTGGCACTTCAGATGCCTTGCTGGACATGCTCTCTACCGGAAAAGCCAATGTTCCCAACTACAGTTGTGGAAGGAAGGACAACATTTTGGGTCTTCTTGATGCAGCTGACAGGGACATCTCCATCCAGATGTCAACCTTAGTAGGCACCTACAAAATCCCACAGGTTTGTGTGTGTGTTTCTCTATATAGTAAAGTGACTGGGGTGGTAGTGGGTTCATAATAAATTCAATCATATCTTCTCTATGGAATTCAAGAGCTGCTTTTCACTATGTCCATTGTAGGTGTCATGGCTGGGAATACACATTAGGATGGGAGCATGTATCATATTCTCTCATGATAATATCTCTTTTGCTTTGGGGGCTTCTGCCGCATACTTGGGAAGGTGAGGAGAAGCTCTATGTCCAGTCAAAGGGTCTTCTTTACAGTAGAAAACTTCAGCACTCATGGAAAATTCACATTTTGAATATGATCTTAGAAAAATGATGATAATGCTGAGCAAATGCCATATTCATGAAAATAATGGTGAAAGAGATGATTTGCATCCATCAAAGAAAGAGACTGAGTTACTTGGCATTAAATTCACAGATTTTCTGGAGAAACCTTTAAACTAAACAGACAGATAATTGATACAGAACACTTTTGTACCCAGCAAACTAGAGGCAATCAGTGCTTGTAAGATATGTGTTTGTGTGGGTAAGAATATCAACCTTGCTGTCAAGAAAAATCAAGCTTTTCATAGTTTGTGCTATATCATGTGCACTAATAAAACAGGTGGTAAGGAAGTAGGGGAACTCAGGCACAAAACAGGTTATGTAGAAAGTAAACACAAGGTCAGTTAAAAAGGACTCAAATGTCTATACACCAATAGAATAGAATAGAATAACAGCATTGGAAGCGACCTTGGAGGTCTTCTAGTCCAACCCTTGTTTAGGCAGGAAACTCTATAGCATTTCAGACAACTGGTTGTCCAGTCTCTTCTTAAAATGTCCAGTGTTGGAGCACTCACAACTTCCAGAGGCAGGCTGTTCCACTGGTTAATTGTTCTAACCATCAGGAAATTTCTCCTTAATTCAAAATTCCATGTTGTGAGTTCCACTATTGGCAGGTTGATTTACACATATGTATAAATAATACCTCCCATATACACTTGGGTGGAAGATGGCAATAATATTTTCTAAATATAAAAAAAGTTTATAAAATACGTAATCAATTATTGTCCCATTGGTGAAATATTGTGGCTAAAATTTCTGTTGAGTAGAGTTGATAGTTGCTCGGTGAACAAATAATAAATAATTTCTTGCTGAAGGCTTTATTTATTCATTTATTTATTAAATTTGTTTGTCACCTGTCTCACTGCAAAGTGACTCTGAGCAGTTTACAAATATTAAAATTGATAAAACTACAGGAAAACACATATGTAGTAGCACTAAAATACAATAAAAATACAAATTACCAACTATACCTGAAAAATGGGGTGGGAGGGATTAGGATGAACAGGCTGGGAGGTGGGATCTGCTACTGGTCAATCAATCACATGCAATGTGATAGTCCCCCACTGGATCCACAAACCAACTGGCAAAGCCAGGTCTTCAGGTTCTTGGAGAAGGTCAGGAGATTGGGAATTGACCTCAGGCTGGGGGACAAGGTATTCCAAAGGGCAGGAACAATGGCAGAGAACATCCTTCTTCTGGACCCAGCCAACAAGAATTCCCCAACTGATGGGTTCTTCAGCATGCTCCTCTGCTGTCACAGATGGGGCTTGCCAATGCCTTCAGGGTGAGAGGGTTCCTCAAGCTTTTGAGTTTGACTAACCAACCGCACTCGGCATGTAGTCCTCAATGGAACTGCTTCTATTTGGAGGGAATAATGCAGTGGCTCTGTCTTAGGTCCAGTATCCTTCAACATCTTCACCAGTGATCTAGTTGAGGGGAAAGAATGTGAACTCATCAAATCTGAAGATGACACCAAGCTAGGGGAAGTTGCTAACCCTTCAGAAGATGGAATCAAGATTCAGAAGGATCTTGACAGACTTAAGCACTGGGCCCTATGCATGAAATGTAATTCTCAGTGGTGAGAAAAGTAAGGTCCTTTTTCCTAGACAAGAAATACTAAATGCACAGTTATAGAATAGTTGTTACCTGGCTGAGCAGTAGCAACTGTGAGAGAAATCTTGGTGTCCTACTGGACCATGACTTAAATACGAGACACCGTATGCTGCAGCTGCCCAAAAGGCCAAAGAAGACCTAGGCGGCATAAATAGAGGGATGGGGTCAAATTGATAAAGGAGAATATTTGTAGCTCACTGTTGAAATGAGGGCTTCTTTTTGCTTTTGGAGCTTGGTTATTTTCTTGCAGACATTTCAATGCCCAAACTAGTAAGATCATCAGTGCTAGTAAGGAGTGGGGTATGCTCTCAATTTTATATTCTAGTGACGTGCCCTGTAGGTGCTGGTGGGAATGATCTCGGAGGATTTTAGGTTGGGCTGTTTACTCTTAGCTTGTTTGGCAGTTCTTTGATTGGGGTATTGCTTACTTCTTGATTGTTGACCTGATGTTAATCAACATCAATTAACCATCAGGTTAATCAACATCAATAAACATTATTAATTATTGGTGCAAAATGAAAGCTATGGAAACCACAGACTCCCAAAATTGGGTCTGTTAGAACAGACAAAATTTCAGCTCTCGGCTTATACAAACTGACAAATTATATGAGGAACTATGTACAACTATGTACAACTGGAGAAGAAAGTAAAAAGTTGGTTGTACAAAGAATTTGAAATATAGAAGCAGAGAAAGACGTAGCAATCTTCAAAAACTGAATATAATATGGCCCTTTATTGGAACAATATACTTCAATAAACATCTGCACATGTGAGTCTAACTGCATTCAATTGCAGCGGTGATAGAGAAATATGATTAGCATTTTGATTATTTTTTTTACCTAATTTGTTTCTCATCTTCCATTTTTATATAAAGTCTTCTTGATATTCTGTGTTTAATACTTTAAACAATGCCAATCAACAAATGATTCTAAGATATTTATCAAAATAATGGTGGATTTATTTAAAACTCGTATTTTTCACTTGGCCTGACCCAAAATATAACACAGCATTCTTCATTGCTTTTCCAGGTCAGTCATAGAATTGCTTCAGAGACTCTGAGTGATAAAAGTACATTCCCTTTTTTTCACCGGATGCTCCCCAAAGAAGGGTTTCAGTATTCAGCAATTGTCCAAGTGCTCTTGCATTTCAGATGGACCTTGATTGGTCTCCTTGCTCCAGACACAGAGGAGGGAGAGAATTTCCTGAGGATTTTTCCTTCTTTGCTTGTCAGGAATGGAATTTGTGTCGTTATATCACAACAATTTTCAATGACTGTAGCACCCCTCAGGGATTCCAGCTCTCAGTGGAAAAAAGTCAATGTCTTTGTTCACTTCATAGGACATATTATCGTTTCAAACACATTTCATATTTTTCATCTAACACTTGACACTTTGCCAGGACCCAATGGAGAGAAAATCTGGATCACCACAGCTTTGGGAAACTATATAATGACTCATCTTGGATATCACAAATACATCCATAGTATCTGGAGCTTTGAATTTATGCAAAAAATAAGCCCAAACCATGGGGCTTTTGAACCCTTTTCCTTTGTAGACTCCCAGTATGAAGACAAGAATTTCCAGTGTTCTTTTTCAAAGCATGTTTTTTCTGTCAAAGGCCGGAAAAGATGCACCCAAAAAACTCCAGTGGACACAGAAAATGAATCGAATGGGATGTGGGTTGAAAACAGTGACTCTGTTTACACTATCTTTATGACTCTGGCTCATGTCTTGAAGGCTGCATATTCGTCCAGATCCCGGAGGAGAAGGAAGGAGGCCCAAGAGACACTGAAGGCTCTGAGGCTGCAGCCGTGGCAGGTATGGGGTCCCCACAAGGATCCAACAAACTGTCAGAATCCATTTATATCATATTCATAAATGGAATGTTTCAAACATTATTCCATGGATTCTGCCATCTCCCGAAGAGAAGAGAATAGATGTGTATTGAACCGGTATTAGGCATTTCAAAGGAAAGGAGAAGCCTTTTGGACCTGGGGAAACAAAAGGGGGGGCTAGCATCTGCCTTGTGTCACGGAAGAGAGCAATAAACATGAAAGGTCCTAAGTTCCTTTTTCCCACGAGAGGGATGATACGAGATAAAGGATGGGGGACTGACCAAATGGGGCTAAGGGGGGTTAAACCGGGAACTCTTTATAAGGGTTTAGTTCGTGGAATAATATTAAGTCCTGTCTCGTATTCCTACAACCAAGCATGTCATAGTAAAGATTCTTTTTGGAATAGATTTGACTCCAAGAATTTTGTCTTCCTAAGACGTGGTTTGGGGTGGGTCCTGACACAAACTAAATTTCCCTGGAGAAGGAATCTATTAGAGAAAGAGGGAATCATATCAACCTCCTTGTGCTACAAAAGGCCAAGAGATTTGGCCAATCTAGTTGCTTGGGGGATAATTTATCAAGGAGCTGGTACCAGACATATCTTGATATTAAACACTTCTAATTTTAAAAGGGTGATTGCACTTTTAACAATATTCCTGTTTGTGATTAGCACTGGAGAATTTTACTTTTATACGTTTGAAGGAGGCCCTGAGAACAACTGGTGGCCTGAGCCTCATCTGGATTCTATTTTCCTGGTGTGAGTGGCTAATGAAGCATGCTGGAATGAGGAAGGCAGCTTCCAGCTGCTTATTCCTGCAAAAATAGAGCCTCCTCCTTGGGACAGAGGTCCATTTCAAGTACTCTGAGTAAAAGTTAGCTCAGAACTTTATACAAAATGTTCCTTTGTTCTTCTTTCACATGATCAGAGATCACACTTGGTTGATTACATTTGTCCTTTTTGGTACAGGATTACATCTGTTGTATTGGACAGCCATTTGCCTAAAATGGTATAGGGTTTCCTGCCTGAGCAGGGGGTTGGACTAGATGACCTCCAAGATCCCTTCCAAATTATTATTATTATTATTATTATTATTATTATTATTATTATTATTATTATTATTATTATTATTATTATTATTATGGCTTTTTTGTCATAAAATGCTCAGAACGGAGTTCCGGCACCTTTTTTGGATGGAACCTTGCAGGGTAGGCAAGGCGGGTTGTATGACATGTGTGAGTTCTGGCACCTTTTTCTTTTACAAATAAAGCACTTCTTCTTCTTCTTCTTCTTCTTCTTCTTCTTCTTCTTCTTCTTCTTCTTCTTATTATTATTATTATTATTATTATTATTATTATTATTTATTAATTATTATTATTATTATTATTATTATTAATAATAATAATAATAATAATAATAATAATAATAATAATAATTTAGTACAAGATAGAAAAACCTTTGTAATCTTATTATTCGCAGGAATGTCTTGCTGCATGTAATTCATCAGTTTTGCAAGGAAGCTGGCAAAGAGGGTCACATAGACAGCCTGTTGAGTAATTTAATCAACTCTAACTTTTGGTGGCTTGTTTCTACATAACTTGATCACTTCCAGGCTGACATGGTGTTGAAATGTTATTTGAAATCTTTTCTTACGAATAGTATTCTTTTCCTGTAGAAGTTATTGCTTTACCTCCTCCTCCTCTAGGATTTAAAGCAGACTTTCCCAATTTGAAGGATTCCTTTATTTTAGATTCTTCATCATTTTATATTCTTAAGCTGTCATCAAGCTATCCTAGCCTAACCTCCCTTTCTGCAGAAATCCCAGTTAAATATTCTCTGACTGATGGCTGCTCGGTCTCTGCATTAAGCCAACCAGTGGAAGGGAGACTGAACTTCTCTGGTTTACTTGCTAAGCTGTATAAAAACTCTTTTTAGGATATTTTCCCTTTAATTCAGCCAGAATATCATCACTGAGATCATTTTATCATGTTCCAGACTCTGGTATAAGTGTGAACCGATCTTAACCTTCTGCCTAACATCTTTCAGTTTTTGGAAGAGTGCTATATCCTTCCTGTTGTGTAGTGAGTTCTTTGGAGGCAGTAAGCGAGACGAGAGGTTGCAAACAGGAACATTGCTTTATTGAGGCAAACAAGAACAGAACTGAAACAGAGGCTCCTGCGCAGCTGCTTATACGGTTGACCACAAGGTGGCGGCCAATAGGTTTAAAGGAACCCATTCCTGCCCCAAATCATCCAATGATCTTCTTGGAGACTGCATGTCTGGCTAGTCAGCGACCGTTACACAGACACCTCAATTGAGCAACCTTAAGCAGCATTCAAAAGACACATGAAAGCAGTTCAAGTAAATACATTACACTTCCCTTCTCCAATTACCACACTGTTAGGAAAGGTGCTTCCAGACTCCTGATTTTCAGTTCCTGGAGATCATAATGGATCTTCTCCTTCTCTCTTTCCTCAGGGCTAAAACCAGCTCCTTTGACCTTTTCCTGAACTTCCTTGTCCTTCCCTAAAGCTGATCCAGGTTATCTGAAATGTCATCTCCAAGCAAGGAAAGCCGATACTTGAGTTGGGGGTCCCCCCCCAAGTTAAATGTTCACATTCTGAGTTTCTCATGGATGCATTTGCCTTCTTTCCATGAGCATCTCACTGCTGCCTCACTTTTAGCTTGCAATATTCTATCATTCTATTACCATTTTCTCAAATATTCTTATCAAGTTTGATCATCCTTTCTCAGTGCATCATTGAAGTTCTTGTAAAAAATGGTATATAGACCTTATTGCTAAAAATCATTTTCCTGCTGGAGTTTAAATGTGCACTCTATCAGGAAATAGAAACACAGAAAGAATCCTCCCTAAATTTTCAGGCTGAAAAATGAATTGGTGGGAGATTTGTAATTTTAGTTTTGCAATAGCACATCAATAAAGTAGAATTAGCTCTTGTAGTCATGTTTTCTGTTTCATCTCCCTGGGAACAGATTTACTTGGGAACTTTCATCTTGAAAAAAATCCATGCTTTTGGGTAATCAACCTTTATTTTGAAGGAGTTTATGAATAATCTCTTTTCCGCTGCTGTTCAATTTATTTGATACTGCTGTAGAATGTTCTCTATAATTTATCAGATGGGTGTATTATATTTTCTCAACACATATTTCTTTAAAGTCTGATTGACCAATTTTGCTGAAACTTTCTCATTCATAATGAACTTAGTGGTAACACTTGTTGTCCTTATGAAGCATATTTGCACATTAAAAAAAACTGTATGAGAAAAAGTCATACATGAAAATACCAGGTGAGATAACAAAACAAGGTTTCTGCTTTTAAAATTCCTGGATGTTTCCATTCTAGTTCCATCCCTTTCTGGAGAAGAATGAGTTCTACAATCTTTCCCACTGGAATCTTTACCTGGACCATAACGGAGAAGTAACTGCAGATATGGACATCGAGGTCTTGGTGATTTCGCCCGAGGGGGATTTGATCAAAAGGAAAGTGGGGAGTATTGAAAGACAGACAGTTATTATTAACCAAATTGCTCTTCAATGGCTAAATCTGCTCAACAAGGTGGGTCAAATATTGCTGTGTTTTCTCTTTTTTCAAAGATTAGGACCCATTTCAAGTAGGCCAACTCTAGTAACCATGGCGGATGATCCTCACTGAGAGTTTAGTTTAGTTTAGTTCAGTTTTATTTGATTTCTATACCGCCCTTCTCCCAAGGGACTCAGGGCGGTTCACAGGGCATATATAAATAACGGTACAAAAGTTAAAAGGAAATTAAACCAGTGCCCAATAAAATACAACAATAATAGAATACTAAAAAACCAATTAAAAACCCATATTCCCCCATCAGGCCAGACCAGCTAATTCAAATAAGTGGGTCTTCAGCCCGCGGCGGAAGGATCGGAGGTCTGATGCCATCCGGAGCTCAACCGGCAGTTGGTTCCATAATGCCGGAGCACCCACAGAGAAGGCCCTCCCCCTGGGGGCCACCAGTCGACATTCCCTGACTGGAGGCACCCTGAGGAGGCCCTCTCTGTGGGCACGCACAGGGCGGAGGGGAGTTGACGCCGGCAGCAGGTGGTCCTCGAGGTAACCCGGACCCATGCCATGTAAGGACTTAAAGATCATGACCAAGACCTTGAACCTCACCCGGAAGACAACTGGTAGCCAATGCAGCTCGCGGAGCAAAGGTGTAACATGGGAGTACCGGGAAACTCCCAAGACAACTCTCGCGGCCGCATTCTGTACCATTTGGAGCCTCCGAGTGGTCTTCAAGGGAAGCCCCATGTAGAGAGCATTACAGTAGTCTAGGCGAGAGGTCACGAGTGCATGAGTGACCGTACACAGGGCATCCCAGTCCAGATATATTGAATATATAGAAGAGAAATGTTAACATTTTGTTAGATTGATTGTGGGGACTTCAGTACTATTCACAAAAGTGTCCTTCAGATGCCATGATAAGGAATATTCTTTTAAACTGATTCAGTCATATCCAATATTGGATGCTGGGTAAAAATTCTTTAGGATGGCAACCATGGATCAAGCTGGTGAGAAATATTCAAGTGCTGGCATTTGTGTTGCTAGTAGGTTCTTTCAAGCAGTGTCTGCATTAAGGTTTGGACTGAATTAGATGAAATATAGTCATGACTGGTCAGAGGTCCTGTTGGTCCATGTGAAAAATACGCCTCACCTTGTCCAGATTGAGGAATGTCTCTCTGGAAAGGTCACTGATGTTCTACAATGTTTTTAAGCAGCCCAAACCTGGCCAGAGTTATCCATAGCTCTCTTTCACCCCACTGGGATGAACAATAGGCCTTCTGCTCCTCGGAAGAAGGTCCGAACGTGTTCATATTTCACGTGAAATCATAAAGGCTGTTTTGATGTGAGATAATGCCCATAACTGAAGCACTGAAACAAGACTTTGATCCAAAGAAAAGCCCTTCCTCATTTTGGAAGAAACAAGGGAGAATTGGAAAGTCAATGCTACTTACATTTGGGCTTTGGCTTGTAAGAGGGCACTTCATCTGAAAAACCTAGAATGCATTTTTTTAATCTTTATTGTTAGCTACCTTAAGACCCTCTGAGCAAAAAGGAGGATCCATATTTAACTAATACGAAATGCAGGTTTGTCTTTCCATGCAAGTTGGTATCCCCTAATTGTAGTTCTTCAGTAGGAAAAAAAAACAAACCAGATACAGAGTTGAGCACAAGTTTTCTACTCTTGTCCCACTTGCTAAAGAGGAAAAGATAATAACAATAACAATAACAACAATAATAATAATTGTTAAGGAATTTGTTGTGCAGAGTTCTCCTTGTGCTACCAAAGAGTTGCACAGACAAAGAAGGGTACTGAGAGCAGCAAGAGTCACACAGTAAGAGTACACTGAGTTGTAAAAGCAAAAAGTATTTTACTTTGAGGTAGTGTAAGAACAAAAATGCACAGTCAAAAATAAACAGTCCAGGTCATACACAATAGCAACAGTCCAAGGAGTAATCCAAACTACAAAGTCTTCTTACCGGTCCAGAGGTCAATACACAGTTCAGGTTACAACAGTAGTAAACCAACAGCAGAGCAAAAACAGTAATAGTAGAGATCAGTGAATTCAGAGAGAGAGAAAAGCTACGTTCCTAGCTTCCTCTTATGGCCATGAGAACACTTACACACCCATTGGCCAATTAACTTCTTAAAGACATAGCATTAAGGTTAATATATTTTCAACCCAAAATTGTAGGCTAACACCATGTGCCTAACAACAACAACAACAACAACAACAACAACAACAACAACAACAACAACAATAATAATAATAATAATAATAATAATAATAATAATAATAATAATAATAATAATAAAAATAAAGTTGGAAGGGACCTTGGAGGTCATCTAGTCCAACCCCCTGCTCAGGCAGGAAACCCTATACCATTTCAGGCAAATGGCTGTCCAGTCTCTTCTTAAAAACCTCCAGTGTTGGAGCATTCACCACCTCTGGAGGGAGGTTGTTCCACTGGTTGATTGTTCTAACTGTCAGGAAGTTTCTCCTTAGTTCTAGGTTGCTTCTCTCCTTGACTAGTTTTCATCCGTTGCTTCTTGTCCTGCTTTCAGGTGATTTGGAGAATAGCTTGACTCCCTCTTCTTTGGGGCAGCCCCTGAGATATTGGAAGACTGCTATCATGTCACCCCTCACCCTTCTCTTCATTAAACTACACATACCCAATTTCACCCTTTTTGAGGGACAAGTTCTCATGACCTCTCACCCCAGTTCTAATCTCACCCCAGTTCTAGAAACTAGGCAGTCAGTTTTAGTCTTCGTTGAGAGCCATATGGATTGAAGAAAGAAACACACCAATAAAGAAAGCCCTGTTTTTAAGGATGTTTTCCTTTCCATCTTAATTGGGGGATGGTTTTGGACTACTTTCAAAGGGAAGCAGTTTTGCAATGTTTTATATACTCCAGAAGAAGTCTATCCAGATCCTACTGGCCCAAAGTTTCTTTCTTCATTACATTTTTAATTTTATTTAATAAATCTAATATAATAAAAAATAATGCATCTTTTATGATAATTTCTTTTCCAAAATTTAATGCAAGATAATGTACTGTATTTTAAAACCATAGTTATATGAAGAATGGAGAAATGCATTCTCATCCCTCCAGACTTTCTCAAGTAGAAAAATCCTTTATTTCCATGCTAGATGCCAAAAACAAAGGAGAATGAGTAAATGAACAATCTCACAGTATTTATCTCTCTTAAATCTGTTATTTCATATTCATCTAAGTCAAGCCCAGGAAGTATTTGGCTAATGTTAATGTCTAATGTCTAATGTTAATGTCTACATCCATTTTCATCCATGCTTAATCCCAATCTATTTACTTTAGCATTGCTTATTTTTCTGCTTAGTCTCTACCTCAGTCCCAGTGTGTAGAAAGTTGTCATCCTGGATTTGTCAAGCGAAAGCGAGAAGGAGAGCCTGCTTGCTGCTACGACTGCATTCCTTGTCCGGAGCGGACCATCTCCACTGAGGAAGGTGGGGGACACCAAGGAAAAGGGCAGGGCTTGTGGAAGTGGATTCATCTGAAACACTGTCGTGAAAATTCAAGTTAAATGACAGATTGAAGCTCAATTGTTTTCTGCTTTTGTCTGCAGTTCAGCAGTTCAGTTCTCATCAGCTCAAGGTTGACTCAGCCTTCCATCCTTCTGAGGTTGATAAAATGAGGACCCATATTGTTGGGGGCAATAGGCTGACTAAACTGCTTAGAGAGGGCTGTAAAGCACTGTGAAGTGATTTATAAGTCTAAGCAATATTGCTATTGCTATTATCTTCAAATTGCACAATTTCTTATCTAGAGGGAGGAATAGAAGAAAAACCTACACACACACACACACACACACACATTCCAGATTATTTGCAGAACTAACGTTTTCCCCTAGCTAATTAGATTTCAAAAAATAGACATCCAGAGTCAAGTATATTAAGAAATACCAACTTGCAGGATCCCAGAAATATGCCTAGAAAGATTAACTGATCGTGTCGGAAGGAGCGAAGGTTGAGCTCCGGATGGCGCCCGACCTTCGCTCCTTCCGACACGATCTGAAGACTTATTTGTTCGAACAAGCCGGCCTGGCCTGATGGGGGATGGGTTTGGATTTTATTGTTGTTTTAAATGTATTTTAACCTATTGTTGTAACTTGGGCACCTCGTTTAATTCTTTCTTAATTTTTGTATTTTTGTACTTTTATATGTTTGCCCTGTTCACCGCCCTGAGTCCTTCGGGAGAAGAGCGGTATACAAATAAAATTATTATTATTATTATTATTATTATTATTATTATTATTATTATTATTATTATTATTATTATTATTATTATTATTATCTACCTCTAATAATGTACGTCCTGCAAATTACAAAAGAAATCATTAAGGTTCCAGGATTTCTTCCAATTTCATAAACTATCAAAATATAGCCATTTATTTGGTATAAGGTTTCCTGCCTGAGCAGGGGGTTGGACTAGATGACCTCCAAGGTCCCTTCCAACTTTATTATTATTATTATTATTATTATTATTATTATTATTATTATTATTATTATTATTATTATTATTATTATTATTATTATTTAGAAAATGATATTCTTCTTACCTTCTTTCTGTAGATATTTTAAGCAATGCTACTCAGAAAATGCTGCTGGTAACAATTGTTGTCCAAAGAAGGTATTTTTTGAAAGGTGAAAGTATAGAATATTTTTAAAAATGCTTTTTTGGTTTACTCAGATACAGAAAAATGCGCCAAGTGTCCAGATGAAAAATCTCCAAATAGGGACAGAATCCAATGTATCCCCAAAGTTATATCCTTCCTTTCTTATGAAGAATATCTGGGAATCATCCTGGTTTCTTTTGTCCTATTCTTGTTCTTAGCCACAGGCCTTGTTTTAATCCTATTCATTAAATACCGAGACACTCCCATTGTCAAAGCCAACAACCGGGATCTCTCCTACATCTTCCTGGTCTCCCTCCTCCTTTGCTTTTTGTCTCCTCTTCTCTTCATTGGTCAACCAATGAAAGCCACCTGCCTTCTCCGACAAACAGTTTTCAGCATCATCTTCTCAATTGCCATTTCTTCTCTCTTGGCCAAAACCATAACAGTGGTACTAGCTTTCCTGGCCACAAAACCAGGAAACCAAGTGAAGAGATGTTTGGGAAAGAGCTTGTCCAACTCCATCATCCTTTCTTGTTCTGGTATCCAAATTATCATCTGCTCCATCTGGTTAGGAACTTCTCCCCCATTCCCTGACTCTGACTTTCACTCCCAGCCTGGAGAGATTATCCTGCAATGCAATGAAGGCTCTATTTTCATGTTCTACATTACCCTCAGCTACATGGGCTTTCTGGCTGCCATCTGCTTCACAGTGGCTTTCCTTGCCAGGAATCTACCTGGGGCTTTCAACGAAGCCAAGCTGATCACCTTCAGTATGCTGGTCTTCTGCAACGTCTGGGTCTCCTTCCTTCCCACCTACTTCAGCACCAAGGGGAAATACATGGTGGCTGTGCAGGTCTTCTCCATCTTGTCCTCCACTGCTGGTCTTCTGGGTTGTGTCTTCATCCCCAAGTGCTACATTATCCTTCTGAGGCCAGACCTGAATACAAAGCAGCATCTTACGACCAGAAGAAATGTATAAATATGAGTTAGAGGAATTTCCACTCTCAAACCTTACACATATAAATAACACCTGCCATATACCAGATGGGTGGAAGATGGCAATAGCTGTTTCCATATATAAAAAGGGAATTGAAAGGATCCTAGTAATTATAGGCCCATTAGTCATATTGAACTTGTAGCAAAAATATATGCTAGGTTCCTTTTGAATAGAATTGAAATCTGGGTAGAGGAAAATCATATCCTCACAGAACAAGCAGGTTTTAGACAAAACCGCTCTACCATCGATAACTGCTTTGTCCTGAACCATCCAATTGCCAAATATGCCTATAAGGGAAGGCCCCTGTTTGCTGCTTTTATAGATCTTACAGCAGCATTTGATACTGTAAACAGAAATACTATGGAGTAAATTGACATCTCTTAAAATAGAACCTAGATTGCTAGTTTTGATTAAAGCCTTTACACTAGTACCTGTTTGAAGGTGTGGTATGGGATTAATGGGGCCATGACTAACAGGATTCACAAAAATAAAGGAGTAAGACAAGGGTGTATCCTGGCTCTATTATTATTTAATCTATACATTGATGACCTGCCAGGAGGATAATGCATCCAGTTTTGGTCAACACGATGTAAAAAAGGTTTTGAGACTCTAGAAAGAGCAACAAAGAAGAGCAACAAAGATGATTAGGGGACTGGAGGCTAAAACATATAAGGAACAGTTAGCAAGAAGAAAGCTACTGGGAAATTAATTGACATATTGTTTATGATAATTAACTATTATCTATTATTGTTTGTTAAACACATGAACCCAGACATTATGCTGTTTGCTAAATTTTGAGAATGTTATTTGAAAAAAACCCAACCACAACCCTAATCCTAACCCAAATCCCAACCCCAACCCCGACCCCACCTTATTCCAAACCCTATAAAAACTAATAAAATCTATACCAAAAAAGGAACGGTTATTGGAACTGGGCTTGTCTACTTTAATGAAGAGAAGGAGTAGGAGTGACATGATAGCAATGTTCCAAAATCTATGGGGCTGCCACAAAGAAGAGGAAGTCAAGCTATTCTCCAAAGCTCCTGAAGGCAGGACAAGAAGCAACGGATGGAAACTAATCAAGGAGAGAAGCAACCTGGAACTAAGGAGAAACTTCCTGACAGCTAGAACAATTAACAAGTGGAACAACCTGACTCCAGAAGTGGTGAATGCTCCAACACTGGAGGTTTTTAAGAAGAGACTGGTCAGCCGTTTGTCTGAAATGCTGTAGGGTTTCCTGCCTTACCAGGGGGTTGGACTAGATGACCTCCAAGGTCCAAGGTTGTTTGTTGTTGTTGTTGTTGTTGTTGTTGTTATTATTATTATTATTATTATTATTATTATTATTATTATTATTATTATTATCTGATTCTTAATAGATGAGCCATCAGGTGGGTCAATCATCAGTAACTGAGCTTAAACATTCTTGGGATAAACATAAACATTTGTATTGACTGTTTTTTAAATGCCCTGTAAACCGCCCTGAGTCCTTCGGGAAAGGGTGGTATATAAATCTAAATAAAATAAAAATAAATAAAATATGGCCATCATCTGTAAAAAAATAAATTAATTAAATATTAAATAAATAAGAAAACAAAAAAAGTTAAAGAAGCAAACTTGATGGAGCACTAGGTCTTTTTCTGCCATCAGTTTCTGTTTATAGAATTTACAGAATTTACAGATGCTCCAGAATGGAAAGCCATGAACAATGTTGGGTTTCCTTACATTCCTCCACAGGCCACCCTTATTGTGCTGGCTGTACAGGTTCCCTAATTTTTCCCCAAATGCAATTAAATTCAATTTTCAAACCCTACATGAGACAAAACAAGAGTATCATCATAAAGTTTCTCCTTAGTTCTAGGTTGCTTCTCTCCTTGACTAGTTTCCATCCATTGCTTCTTGTCCTGCTTTCAGGTGCTTTGGAGAATAGCTTGACTGCCTCTTCTTTCGGGCAGCCCCTGAGATATTGGAACACTGCTATCATGTCACCCCTCACCCTTCTCTTCATTAAACCAGTGTTTTTCAACCTTTTTTGGGCAAAGGCACACTTGTTTCATGAAAAAAATCACGAGGCACTCCACCATTAGAAAATGTTAAAAAATTTAACTCTGTGCCTATATTGACTATAGGCCTAAGGTACAAAGATGCACCAGTTTCTTCCACATTCTGGAAACACAGACACAGAAAAATAATAATACAGTAAGTTTAAAAATCACAGACAGCAGCCCTTGGAATATAGCTAGCTGATCATTTTGTTAGATTTTACAAATTCCTTTGACTGGGATTCCAACCCTGCATGAGGTAAATGGTATGTTTTGTAATTATTGCAGTAGAGCAGATAACAGTCTGCTCTACTAAATTTTGATTCAAAGATTTGAGAAAACCTTAATTATGAATGAAATGAATTGTTATTCCAAAGCCCTGTCCCAGATCCCTCAGATCAGTATTTCCCAATATCAAATGATACTTCCAAATCTTGCAAGCAAGAGCAGGATCCCCAATTCTGCACTTCCTTCTGCATGAAAAATGTTAGAGAAGACCCCGTTTGGGTTTGGATTTGTTTTTTTTTAAAAACAGCCGCCTTTTTCAACTGTGAAAGCAAATGCAGCCAGCATCTTAAACCAAAATCTAAACATGGAGGACCTTCATCTCTCATCCAGAGAGGAGGTCTCTTCCAAGAAGCAGAAACTCCAAAACCGATCTCGATTTTACATAGTCAGAACATTATTTTCCTTCCTTTCTTTTCCACTATCTCCCCTTCCACGACCTTCGAATATGGAGAAAAAAATCAAATCCCTAACTCTTAATGATAGACGAGGCAAGGAATCCCCACCCCAAATTTCCCCACCCTGGAGCGGAGAGGGTCTTGCTCCTTAAACTCATCATTTCCCCCTCCAGCATCTTAGATATCGGAAAAATCAGACGGCCATTCTCCCAAATAGACCGGGGGAGGGGGGGAAAGCAGGTCTCCGAGGCCGCTTCTTCCAAAATGTGTCCTTGAATGATGGCCGGGAAGCCCCTCGCGGGCATCAGGCATGGAGAAAGTGGACCCTGGGCCCACCAGAACGGGAATGGAGGCAGTTGGATCCAGGCGACTACGGCGCCAGCTGTTTCTAAAGGGGCCTGAGGGTGCCTTACCTAACGAGGAGGCAAACCGAGCGGCCAGCTCCAAAGGGGCCTCTGCCGTCTCCCACCGCGGTTCGCTTTGCCGACGTCTCCTCTGCCCCTTCCCTCGCTCGGCCCCAACTCGGGGGGAGGGAAAGC
This sequence comes from Vipera ursinii, assembly GCF_947247035.1. Taxonomy (NCBI): domain Eukaryota; kingdom Metazoa; phylum Chordata; class Lepidosauria; order Squamata; family Viperidae; genus Vipera; species Vipera ursinii. Next base: position 1,488,888 of record NC_139513.1, on the reverse strand, counting down.
AGGGAGGAGCTTTTGACATTTTTTAAAAAATCTTTCCCACGGCACACCAGGCAACATCTCGCGGCACACTAGTGTGCCGCGGAACAGTGGTTGAAAAACACTGCATTAAACTACACATACCCAATTCCAGCAACCGTTCCCTATATGTTTTAGCCTCCAGTCCCCCAATCATCTTTGTTGCTCTTCTCTGTACTCTTTCTAGAGTCTCGACATCTTTTTTACATCGTGGTGACCAAAACTGGATGCAGTATTCCAGGTGTGGCCTTACCAAGGCATTGTAAAGTGGTATTAGTACTTCACTTGATCTTGATTCTATCCCTCTGTTAATGCAGCCTAGCACTGTGTTGGCTTTTTTGGCAGCTGCAGCACACTGCTGGCTCATATTGAAGTGATTGTCCACTAGGACTCCGAGATCCCTCTCACAGTTACTACTATCGAGCAAGGTACCACCTATACTATACCTGTGCATTTGATTTTTCCTGCCTAAACGCAGAACCTTACTTTTTTCACAATTGAATTTAAAAAAACTTGTCCCACCAGAGTAGATATAATTGGTATGCAAAAGATCTGTTCCCTAAAACATTGCCACTTTATGGTTCCTCAGAAGTCTGCCTTTTCTGGTACAGTTCCTGCCCTATTGAACCCACTTCTCCTTGAAATTCAAAAGGCCCCCATCTTCTTAAACTTCTGGAGAGTTGCTACTTCTCCCTGATATTTGGGATAAGGTAAGGTCAGTGCAAGATAAGAATCTGGTGGGTTATCTCATAGAAGGGAAGTTGTGGTACCAGATATTTCTTTTTTTAATTTTATTGTGTTGTTTTTGTTTTTATTGGTTTTTATATTGGGGATTTTTTTTGCTGGACTATAAGAGGCCTCTCGTTTGCGGAGTTCCTAAGGGGTCAGTCCTCTAGCCTCTCCTGTTCAACATCTATATGAAGCCTCTGGGCGAGATCATTCGTGGTTTTGGAGTTGGGTATCATCAGTATGCTGATGATACCCAGCTTTTTATTTCGACCCCAAACCACTCCAGTGATGCCCTCGACATGATGTCCCGTTGCCTGGAGGCGGTTCGGGTCAGGATGGGGAGGAACAGGCTTCGGCTCAACCCTGACAAGACTGAGTGGCTGTGCGTGCCGGCATCTTGGGAAATTCAGATTATTCCACCTCTGACTATGGGGGGGTGAGTTATTACCCCCCATAGATAGGGCTCGCAACTTGGGTGTCCTCCTGGATTCACAGCTTTCCTTAGAAGATCATATAGTAACTGTGACTAGGGGGGCCTTCGCCCAGGTTCGCCTGGTGCACCAGTTGCGGCCCTATCTAGACCGGGATGCCTTGTGTACAGTCACTCATGCGCTCGTGACCTCTCAGTTAGACTACTGCAACACTCTCTACATGGGGCTGCCCTTGAGGACCACTCAGAGGCTCCAACTGGTGCAGAATGCAGCCGCGACAGTTGTGTTGGGAGTCTCCCGATACTCCCATGTTACACCTCTGCTCCGTGAGCTGCATTGGCTTCCAGTTGCCTTCTGGGTGAGATTCAAGGTGCTGATAATGACCTACAAAGCCCTACATGGCATGGGTCCGGAGTACCTTAGGGAGCACCTGCGGCCGGCATCAACATCCCTCCGCCCAATGCGCTCCCACAGAGAGGGCCTCCTCAGGGTGCCACTGATCAGAGATTATCGACTGGTGGCCCCCAGGGGGAGGGCGTTCTCTGTGGGTGAGCCTGATCTGTGGAACCGTTTACCGGTTGAGCTCCGGATGGCTCCCGACCTTCGCTCCTTCTGATGTGATCTAAAAACCTATTTGTTTGAACAAGCCGGCCTGGTCTGATGGGTTTGGGTTTTAATTATGGTTTTTAAGTAATTTATTTATTGTATTTGGGCACTATGGTTTAATCTGTTCTTAATTTTTGTATTTGGTATTTTGGTATTTATTGCCCTGTTCACCGCCCTGAGTCCTTTGGGAGAAGGGCAGTATACAAATTGAATTAAATAAATAATAAGAAGATGGAACTAGATTGGGAACTGAAATGAAGGGAGATTGCTAAGAAAGAACACCTCAGGAGAAAGAGAAGGATCACCAAAACCAGTGAGAGAGTTGCAACACCATATCATCTTTACTTACTCTCTTCTCCGCAGTAGAACCCATAACTTGGGGAATGGAAATATCAGTTCATAAAGAACCATGAAAGAGATGAGATTCAGACCTCACTAATTATATTTGAAGATATCTGCCAACCTTACACCACTATAAAGCCCAGGAAATGACTCATGCAGTATGTCTCTTGTCTTGAAGAGTTTCTTTAACCAAATATTGGTTGACATGTGTGCTGAGGAACAGGAGGAAATCCAATAGTTTAAAAAACATAATATTTATTTGTTTGTTTACTTATTTATTTATTATTAATGTATTTGATGATTAACCTGAATTTTCATTTAACTAACAAACTTCACATATTTATTTCCTTTAGTTTTAATAAACATAAGTTGTCAACCAGGAAGAACAGAAACTTCTTTTACCTGTCTACTATAGAGAATGTCCTCTCGCACTGTATTGTGGTTTGGTATGCTGGCCTGACAGCCATGGATAGGAAAATATTACAGAGGGTGGTAAGCACAGCACAAAACATCATGGGCTGTTCCCTGACACCACTGGATGACATCACCAGGGCTCGCTGTCTTGGAAGAGTGAGGAAAATTCTCAGGGATGACTCACACCTTGGTCGGTACCTCTTTACTCTCCTACCATCAGTTAGGAGATACAGCAGTATAGCCAGCCATACCAACAGGCTGAAGAACAGCTTCTATCCATGGGCTGTCAGGCTCTTGAACAGGAAATATCTTTATATATGATTGATTTGTGAGGCCGGTGTGCTGTGCAATTAGCTCACATGGTTTAACAAGATGATGGGTTTGTTGTCACTGTGAGTTGGGGTGGGGGGGCATGAAGTGAGGCTCAGCCAATCTCAATATATACATGGTTGTACTTTGACAACAAAGGATCATTCATTCATTCAAATCCAAAAGAAGACTATATAACCAATAATAATGGATAATTTAGGCATTACCAACCTAAGAAACAATTTCACAATCATTCCCCTGCTTTTGTCATTAGATGTTCCTTAGTGTTTAGATCTGGTCTCAGGAGGATAATGTAGCACTTGGGAAAGAAGATGCAGCTCAATAGTCCAGCACTGGATGCCAAGATGGAGAAGACCTGCACGGCCACCATGTATTTTCCTTTAGTGCTTAGGTAGGTGGGGAGGAAAGAAACCCAGACACTGCAGAACACCAGCATGCTGAAGGTGATCAGCTTGGTTTCATTGAAAGCTCCAGGCAGGTTCCTGGCCAGGAAAGCAACAGTGAAGCAAATTGCAGCAAGGAAGCCCATGTAGCCCAGGACAACATAAAACATGGTGACAGAGCCTTCATTACATTGAACGATGATCTCTCCAGGCTGGGAGTGCAGATCAGAGTCAGGAAATGGGGGAAAAACTCCCAACCACATGGCACAGATGAGAATTTGGACAACAGAACAAGAAAGGATGATGGAGTTGGCCAAGCTCTTGCCCAACCATCTTTTCACTTTATTGCCTGGTTTTGAAGCTAGGAATGCCAGCACTACTGTGATTGTTTTGGCCAAGACAGACGACACCGCTACTGAGAAGACAATGCTGAACACTGTTTGTCGGAGAAGGCAGGTGGCTTTCCTTGGTCGGCCAATGAAGAACAAGGAGGATAAGAAGCAAAGCAGAAGGGAGACCAGGAGGATGTAGGAGAGGTCCCGGTTGTTGGCTTTGACAAGAGGAGTTTCAAGGTATTTAATGAATATGATTAAAACAAAGCCTGTGATTAGGAACAAGAGTAGAGCAAAGGAGATGAGGATGATGCTGAGATGTTCTTCATAGGATAGGAACGTCATTCTTTTTGGGATACACTGGACTCGGTTCTCAGTTGGATATTGATCATCTGGGCACTTGGTGCATTTTTTGGTATCTATGAAAAGAAAGTAATATTTCTTTTCAAGTCTTTCAAATTTCAAGAAAAACTTTGGATAAGATGTGATACAGATTGACAAAATAGTCTGAGTAAATGGAATATACTTACACTACAACAACAACAAAAATCCCCAATACACACAACTATAAAAAGAACAACAACAACATAAAATTAAAAGAAGAGCTATCTGGTGCTGCAAACTCCCTTCTCTGAGGTAATCCACCAGATTCGTATCCTGCACTGACCTTACCTTATTCCAAATGGTTGGCAGAAGTAACAAGTCTCCAGAAGTTTAAGAAGATGGGGGGAGCTATTCAATTTCAAGTGGGAGTAAGTCCAATAGGGCAGAAACTGCAACAGAAAAGGCAGGCTTCTCATGATCCATAAAGTGGGAATCTTTTAGGAAACAGATTGTTTGTATGCCAATTATGTCTGCTCTGATTGGACAAGCAGATATCTTGAAGCAGAGGAAACCCTGCAGATACACTGGTTCTGTCTCATGGAGGGTTTGAAAGGTGAATTTAATTGCACCTGGAAAGAAACTGGGATTCTGTGGAGCCTGCACAGCAAGGGTGTCCTATGGAAGAACACACGGAAACTCAACACTATGCATGCCTTTGCATTCTGGAACATTTTATAAATTCCAGATGGTTTTCAGGAGCAACCCTATGAGTATGGGATAAAAAGATAGTAATAGAAAACTCATGGCAGAAAAAAACCTAGTGCGGGATCAAGTCTGCCCTTTGAGGTTTTTGTTTTCTTTTTTATTTAATATTTTATTTCATATATTTTTTCAAAACAAATTCAAATGATGGACATATGTTTATCCCAAAAATGTTTAAACTCAGTTACTGATGATTGACCCACCAACCATGCTCTCAATACACTGCTCAAAAAATACTGGACAGAGGATAAAAGTTGTCTAACATGGTTGGATCCATGGAAAACCACTTGAGAAGGGTTGATACACTGACTATTTCAGGACAGGTTGTACAGCCCCCTTCACAAAAAAAATAATAATTGACTATCCTGAAATTGAGAGTGTCTCCTAACTATTAGGCCTTCTAGAAATTCCTTAAAATGTGATTCTTTCAATGGTCCTGGGGATCCCCTGATAATGGGGCCCGTGTGCTGGTTGCATGGTAGGTAGCATCTTGATGTACTCCTCTCTTGCTTTCTTAGCATTTATAAATCAATGTTTTAACTTTTATTATTGGTTTAATTGTATTCCACCAATAGTCACTTTGTGTGAAATAGCCATATAAACTTGATAAATAAATTTGAAAAAAACATCTTAAGGAAGATTAATTCATAAATGAATTCAACAACAGGAACTGAGTGTGTTATCTGTAAAGTTTTTTACCCTGTAAAAATGAGAAGATGAAGCAATATGTTTCCATGTTCCATATTCCATATTTTAAAGAGAATGAATTCAACATTGGTATCAAAGGCTATTTAGTAGATTGGCCTTTAATTAGTTCTCTGTTTCCCCCTTCAGTCTGATCGTTTTAATCCCAACTCTTCATGTTAGAATTTTTTCCTTTCAGAACCCCGAGTATATTCCTTGTGTGTGTGTGTGTGTGTGTGTGTGTGTGTGTGTGTTATATCTCACTACAGTATTTAACAAGAAAGAAAAATGGAAAGATAAGAAAAGGTGGAAAGGAAATATCTATTTGATGATTTTATGCTGAATCCTCTGTTTGGTTTTCATTGTTCCTTTAACTCAACATCCCTCCCTCTATTTTTTCCTTCCAATTAAATATTTCAGCTTATAAGGATATATGATCTTACTAAAGATTAACTGATTAAGTGAATGATTGATTGATGTATCTATCAGCCTATAACGCGAAGGTGGTTTACGTAAGCAAACCCCATTGATCTAAAATCATTCCTCAAGTTACAAAGAATACAGATATTTCTAAGACAGAGAAATATGGACGGAAACATCCAAACTAGGAAATGAAAGAGAGATTTCCCATGCAATCCACATCATCCTTCTTTCTACCTCACCCTTCAGTATATTTTTCTTATAAATCCCATTTTGGGAAGAAATTGGACACCATGAAAATTGAGAACTAAACAATCAAACATACATGTGTCTTTAACATGTATGTTGATCAAAGTTTCCCTATGGGGTCACGCACCTTCCTGAGTGGAGATGGTCCCCCCTGGACAAGGAATGCAGTCATAGCAGCAAAATGGCTCCCCTTCTCGAGCCTGCTTGACAAATCCAGGATGGCATTTTTCCACACATTTAGACTGAGGTAAAGACTAAATAGAAAAAGAAGAAATGCCAAAGAAAATATGTTAGGAGTCACCATCCATGTAAAATGGAGGTAGACATGAACATCAGCCAAGTCATTTCTGGACTTCATGTAGGCAAATATGAAATCTCCGACCACTTTCAAATGGTTGCAGGAGGTACAATTGCAGGCAGATGCCTCATTCAGTTCCTCTCCTTTTCTTCTGATTTATCAGATTACAATAAAGTAGCTTTCTACTTAACAAAGTCTGGAGGGAAGAAATTGAGAAAAGATTTAAGCATTAAGTGACAACTGGTGGGTTCCTCCTCATACTAGAATTAACAGGCATTCCTCCATTCTTCATACATGCTTTGTTTTAAAATATAATATCTAAAATACTAAATTTTAGAGTAAACTTTGTTGTAAAAATTTATTAAAATTTCATTTAATTGGATTTATTGAAATAGAATAAAACTGTGATGAAGAAAGAAACTTATGACCAGTAGGATCTGGAAAGGTTTCTTCTGGAGAACATAAAACATTGCAAAGCTGCTTCCCACTGAAAGCAGTCCAAAATTATCTCCGGTTAAAATAAAAAGGGAAATTCCCTTACAGAGAAGGGCTGTCAACCTTAAATATATTCTTCATTCATATATATATTTGTCCACTTTATACGGCTGCCATGCTGGTGAACTAAAACTAAAACAGGCTGACTAGTTTCTAACACTGTAGTGAGGTGAGATGGAGGTGAGGTCATGAGAACGTGTCCTTCAAAAAGGGTGAATCAGGGATCTTTTGGGGCACCACATGGGTAATGAGTGTGAGTCTTATGTGTGAAATGGATACTCAACACAAGATATCCAATACAAGGTCCTTTCTGTTGAGAGAATACAATTAGGTAACACAATCTGACAGGGAAATACACGCTCATATTTATTATTAGTTTGATTTGTAGAATCTCAGCGTGTCCTAAGGCAGCTAACAATCAAGATAAACAGTTGCATTCAAGGAATTTTCAAATGAAGTGCACTTTTACAAGCGAATGCCCAAATCTAAGTAAATTTCCCTCGAAATTGCCCCTTATTATTTCTGACATTCTTTTTTGCACCAAAGCAATGCTTCAATACTTCAGTTTTCAAGCCATTATCATATTTTTTTTATTTTTTTAATTAAATTTCTATACCGCCCTATTCCCGAAGGACTCAGGGCGGTTTACAGGGCAGCATAAAATACAATATAAAAGATAATATAACATTAAAATACATTAAATTAATTAAGCCCAATTAAAACAATATTTAAAAAGCTAAAACCCCTTCAGTCCAGGCCTGATAGATCGAAAAACCAGGTTTTCAGGTCCTGGCGAAATGAACACAGATCGGGGGGGTGGTCCTGAGTTCCACTGGTAAATCATTCCAGAGGGCAGGCGTGCCCACAGAGAATGCTCTTCCCCTAGGAATAACCCGCCGGCATTCCTTAACTGGCGTTATCCTGAGAAGGCCCTCCCTGTGGGAGCAGACAGGACTCATGGTGAGATGGGCAGCAAATAAATTTAATCAATCAATCAATCCATCCATAAATGAGCTCACATCAGGCCAGTCATTATTATTTCATGTGAACTGAAAACCTTGGACCTCCTCCCTAAATTCCACTATCCCAGTGGGGTTGAAGAGAGGAAATTATAAGCATGTTCTAAGCAGATTAAAAAACATCCCAGAGTATGAGCCTGCAATTCTGGGAGACCCCTGACTCCAATCAAGGTAAGATGAAGTTTATTTAACTATTGTACCAAAAGGACCTCCATCCAGTCTTAATTCCATTTCATTGGAAAAAGACCAAATTGGAACTCAGGGATTGGTCAACCGAATTGCCTTACTCTTTGATATTTGAAGAGCAAAAACTAGTGAACCTGTAGCTATTAACACCAAAATCTCCAGCATATGAGGCCCTGTCTCACCACTTTTACAGTGATATTTAACTGCTGAAGGGACACTAAATGGCAATGATTTGTGTCCTAAATAATAATCACTCCATATTTCATTGTGGATCAGCTTACAACAGGGTTCAGCATGACAGCATCAGAAGGGAAACCTTGGTCAATAGAAGTAAAGCATGCTTATCTGCCTAAGAAAATTATAGAGGTTTTACTCCACACATTCAATTCTCAGTGAAAGTTACCCACTTTTTTGACTGGGTTTAGCCTACTTGAAAAGGCTTTGGAAAAAAGAGAAAAGACATCAATATTTTCCCCACCTTGTTGAGCAACTGTAATTGTGACAAAACTTCTTGGTTGATTGTAAGTCTTTGTCTTTCAAACCTCCCCAATCGCTTGTCGATGGGATCCTCCTTGGGGAGATATACCCTACTAAAGAGCCACAGATCTGCTGCTACTTTTCCATTCTGATCCAAATACACTTTCAGCAGAGAAAGATTGTACAATTCCCTCTTCTTTAGAAATAGATGGAACTAGAATGGAAACATCCAGGAATTAAAAGCAGAAATCTTGGTTTCTTATTTCTTATCACTTTTTACATTTAAATCTTTCTTCTATGGTTATTTAACTTGCAAATATTGTGAGTTGGGAGAACAAGTGTTACCATTATCTTCAAAACTAAAGTACAAAGATTCAGCAATATTTCTAAATCATGTAGTATCCTGATAAAATGTATATTGACAAAATGTAATTGACAAAAAATGTCAATCATATATCTAGAGCAAAGGTCACCTTTCAAGTAAACAGAATACACAAATAACTAGATTATCCATAAACTCCTTGCAAACAATAGGGTGATAACCAGAAAGCAAAGATTTGTTAAGAAGAAAGTTGCAAGGCTAATCTTCATTCACATAGAGAAAATAGGAAAAATGAACAGATGAAGTAATTCTACTTTATTGTAAGGCTATGTTAACAAAATCTTTCAGTATGAAAGTACAAATCTTTCACCTTCTCTTTTGACAGTCAAAAAATTTAGGGAGGACTTTTTCTGAGTTTCTTTCTCTGCCTGTTATACAGCTCTGGGTTGCCTCCCCCTCAAAACCATCTTATCTGATCCTTCCCTGCATCTCTTTCTCTGGTCCTCCAAACTCATTCACGTGTATTGTTATACTTCCTTAACACATTGTTTGAATGCTGGTGGTATAATTTGTTTTTAGCAAAGAATTAACAAAATGCTTCATGATGTAATAATAATAATTTATTTGTTTGCGGTCACATAGAGAAAGTAAAATCATAGACAATTGGACACCAGAAGCCTTGGCTGAGGGGAATTACATTGTTCTCCTCTAATAGTTACAGCTCTTAAAAAAAATTTAGAGACCTGAGAAGTGATGTATGAGGAGCCATCCCCTAAACAATATAAGACGAAATTACTAGCATTGGGACCAGAAGGGTCTATTTTAAGGAGAGACAGTAATTTAGTTCTGCCTGCGTTATACATAGGGCAGTATAAAAAGACATGCTCCACAGTTTAAACCTCAGCCCTATCACAGGGGCATAGTCGCTCGCTAATCGGGAGCCTCTTAAATCGCCCGTCGAGTAGTGCTGAGGGCAAGACATTGAAACAGGCTAGAGAGAAGACTCTCCTATACTTGGGGATGGTTAGAGTGTAGAAGTATGAAGCCATCCTCAGTTCATAATTATTAGATTGGCTGAAGATCAGAGGGGAGCAGGTTTTGTTAGCTCTGGCTCTTAAATATTGCAAATCTATGTCTACAAGTCATTGGACTACCCTATATTGGGCGTCCTTAAGGCCATAATCTCCCAAGGCATCCCCTGTAAAACCTAGCAAGTGGAGTTTCTTCGTCAGCTCCCTATCCCAACGAGAAGTATGAGGGTCAGCAAACACCAGAGAGGTAGCTACAAGGGACTGCCGAGAAGAGCACCCAAAAACACCATTTAAAGGTGTTGATCCACGCCATGCATTCGATTGACCGAATGCCCAGTTCCAGGTACATCAGAGCAAAGCCAACACAGGGAGGGAGACCCAGAAGTTTCCTAAGAAAAACAGCCTGGGTTCTTTCAATACAATCCTTGAAGCCCCATATCCATATGGGAATTCCGTAAAGAGTTTGGGCCAAGGTTTTGGCTTTATATATACGCAGAGCAGAAGGGATGAACTGGCCTCCTTGGGTAAAGAAAAATCTTAGAATCTGCTGATGGCTACAGGAGGCCGAATTCAGCACCTGGGTTCAATGTCTGGTCCAAGCGCCAGTGTTCTGAAATTGAATACCTAAATACTTGAAGTGGAAGACCTGCCTAACAGCATTACCATTGATAGCTCAGTTGATGCTTCATGATGTGATGAATGGGGATCTAGTTAATTGAGTGCGGGATGGTATTAGATAATTAAGTGGATACAACTGTCTCAAAACTTGTACTTAAATAAATATTAATATTACTGATAAAATTGGGGAGTTATGAAAAACAGTTAGACCTTGGTCATCGTTTCTTCTACATTTTCATTAATAAAGGAAGTAGATAAATCATGAATTTGTGATGCAAAAATTATAATAACAGTTGCACAAAGTTATTTTGGTCTCCTTTAAAAATTCCCAGCTTCTCTCAGGTCCCTGTAGATCCCCGTCAGGATGCTGCCATCCTGATGGGAGGGGGGACCTTTGGAGCTCTCCTGTGATGTGTTTAGCTTTGCTTTGTTGACTTGGTACCGCTGCCTGAGGTCATCTGCCAAGGAAGAGATGCCTGGAAACATCTTATGGCAGTTTCCGTCTGAGTTTTCACAACCTCTTTGCACCTCTGGATTGGCTCTTATGGACTGGGCAGTTGGGAGGGGTTTTGAAAAATGGGGCTTAGCCTAACAATTTCACCTGGGAACTTCAGGTTCTGCCTGCCTTCTCTTGCTGTCACTGACTCTCAATAAAAGTTCCTTTTGAAACGATGCCACTTTCAAGAATTCTGCGGAAAGCAAGAGATTCAGCTGAGGCAGGGCCTTACAGCTTCCAGAAAACAAAAATATGATTATTATTTTTTTGTTAGAAAGAGGTGCATGAGTAAAATTCAGTAGGAAACTAACTATTTCTTAGCATCAGGATTCTATACATGATTGCATGTATGTAATGAGTAGCAGCTATAATGTGTATTAATATTTCATTTGTAGTTTTTCTCACATTATTCTATGTGGTTTCTGATTATAATAAAGTAGTAGTAATAAGTTAGTGTTTTGATAATAACCATATTATTAATTCTTCAATAATGTCATTAATGATCAGTGGAGTGATACCAGGTCCTGTTGCAGGTACCACACTGGGAGAAGGCACTGCACAAAATTTTCACCAGCTTTAGTCAAGGACAGAGAAGGGGAGGAAGAGATGAAAGGCTTTAAGCCTTGAGGAAAGACATCAAGCAGAAGAGCCATGTCGGAATAGAATAGAATAGAATAGAATAGAATAGAATAGAATAGAATAGAATAGAATAGAATAGAATAGAATAGAATAGAATAGAATAGAATAGAATAGAATAGAATAGAATAGAATAGAATAGAATAGAATAGAATAGAATAGAATAGAATAGAATCTATGGAATGGAATAGAATAGAGCTGGAAGGGAGATTGGGGGTCTTCTAGTCCAGCCCCCAGCTCAAGCAGGAGAACTTATACCATCTCAGACAAGTGACTGTCTAGTCTCTTCTTAAAAATCTCCAGTAATGGAGCACCCACAATTTCTGAAGGCAACCTGTTACACTGGTTAATTGTCCTCACTGTTAGGAAGTTTCTCCTTAATTCAAGATTGCTTCTCTCTTTGATCAGTTTCCAACATTTGTTTCTTGTCCTATTTTACAGGAGTTTAAAATCAGAAAAAAATCTGGGAACTTTTTTTCAAATATATAAAAGGTCTTGGTTTTTGAAGGGAGGATGCAGCACTCATCCGATAAGTAGGAGATGTTGTACAGAAGCATAAGATCTTAAACCACCAAGCCCAGAGAACACAAAAGACTCTGAAAAGGAATTTAGTTTCATGGATCCTTGTTGGGACCCCATACCTTCCAAGGCTGCAGCCCTAGAGCCCCCAACCTCTCTTCACCCTTCTTCCTTCTCCTCTGGGGTTTGGATGCAGCATTTAAGGCATGAACCAGAATCTTAATGACAATGTAGGTATAGCCATCATTTTGGATCTGCATCCTATTATTTTTCTCTTGGGTCTCCACTGGTGCTTTCTGGGTGCATCTTCTCCGGACTTTGACAGAAAAGGTGTGTTTTGAAACAGAACAGTGAAAATACTCAGCTTGAAATTCAGGTTCCACAAGGAAATCTGTTTTTAAGGCATTATCGTTTTTCCAACTATTTTTCCATTGAAAGAGAAAGGTCCAAATACTATGGATGTGCTTGAGATGCCAATCCTTTTTTGCTAAAAATGCTCCAACCACTGTCAGGATCCAGACTTTCCCTTCAATGGGTCCTGGCAAACCTTCAACTGCTGAATTGAAGGTAAAAATTGTGTCCCAAGGGGAATCAAATTCTATGAAGTGAACAACAATGTTGACTTGTCTCCACTTAGAGAGGGCATCCCTGAGGAATGTGGTACGTCCAGTTGTTGAGAATTGTTGCGATAAAACCACACAAATTCTATTCTTGACAAGCATAGGAGTAAATGTTCTCATGAAATTCTCTCCCTTCTCTGTGTCTGGAGCAAAGAGACCAATCAGGGTCCATCCAAAATGGAGGAGAATTTGGACAATTGCTGGGTACTGGATGCCTTCTTTGGGGAACATCGGATGGAAAAAAGGGAATTGACTTTTATCACTCAGAGCATCTGAAGCAATTCTATTACTGACCTGAAAAAAGCAATTCTGTGTTATATTTGGGGTCCTACCAAGTCCCATTTTGTAGCTTTTAATAAATCCAACATTTTTGTCATGCAAATATTAGAACTTTTCCTCTTGATTAGTCATTAGGCCATATCAAGATACAGAATATAAAATATAGAACATTAAAAAGACTGCATGTGAAAACAGAATTTAGAAAAATAAGTACAATAGAATAAGCATAAAGAATGAAAAGAGCATTTCTTTATAATCCCATAATTTACTATAAGACCATAATTTCCTTGCAAAAAGGGCTTTATTATATGTAATTTTTGAATTCTGAGCACAAGGAAATACATTTTTTTAATATTAGCACCCCAATAGATTCTTTCTTTAAAATGCAATCCAAGATATTGATCTCCCTCTTTCTTAAATAATTGACATAATTGCTCTTCAAACCTTTTATGATGAATTTGATCATGAGAACTTTAGGGCAAAAAATAGTTGATACATTGTCTAACATATTTATAGATTTTTAATAAAATGGTTGGTTAATTTTAGTGGCCCTAAAGGTTCATAATACATATATGTTTTATTATCAGTAGGAAAGGTAATTCCGTAGGACTCTATTTAAAAATCTGAGATTTGGTCATGATTGAGGATATCATTATTTTGGCTAAGACCGTGTTAAAAATGTGAGTTTTCCATCAGTACAGAAGATCCTTTGATTGAACACAGAGCCTCTCCTCACCTTCACAAGAGTGCAGCAGAATCCTCTAAGCAATTGGGATGTTGTGATGAAAAGACAGGTCTCTTTTGATCCTTGCTTCCTCCCAATTGTATATATCAATCCTTATTTATATCACTTACAAATGCCATGGTGAGGTGAAAAGATTATTTGCAGCAGCAGTTCTTAAAGACCCTGATCCTGAGGAAACTTTCATCATCCAAGTTGATGGTAGTGATGTTGTGGTGGGCATGGTCCTCCTACAAAAAAACCTTAGGGGCGATCTGCAGCCCTGTGCCTACACTTTACAAAAGCTTTTGAGGAAAGAGAGGAGATGGACTGTTTTGGAGAAAGAGGCTTTTGCAGTGAGATGGGCATTATTAACTTGGCGCCATTTCTCAGAAGGGAGTAAAGTGCCTTTCAAAGTATAGACTGATCATTATTATTATTCAAAATAATCTTGAATTCCGTAGAGAAAACATGGTTGGATCTATCGCTTACACACCAACACCACACTCACTTTACAGAAAGGGAAGGACAAACACAAACCTGTGGGAATTTGTAGATGCCTCCTAATGTTGACATCTGGATGGATCTGTCTCTGCTAGCTCCATCAACAAGAGCCAAAAGCTTGTCCTTCCTTCCACAGCTGTAGTTGGGAACGTTGGCTTCTCCAGTAGAGAGCATGTCCAGCAAGGCATCTGAAATGCCAAGGGTGTTATCATAGTTGTCATGGATGTTGTAGCCAAGTGTGAGATTATGCAGGAGCCGGGGATTTTTGCTAACCACTTCAATATTGAAAATCATGGGTAGTATTAATTGTTTTCCATAGGATAAACTAGTGTAAAACCATGATCATGTTAATAGTAGCATCATCAACAGCAACAACAACACTTTTTCTCCATTTAATCATCTTTTTTCTCTACAAACTAGCTGAATCATAAGCCAATATTGATCCAAAACTAGAGGCAAGTGATAGTTACCCATTACCGTTTAATATGGTTAGTGTTGAGGACGGGGATAGTCTTCAAAAAGGTTTAACAAATCAGAAACATACAATTATTTTGTACTAATATTCATAGCCCAGAATAATTCAGTCATTAAAGAAGAACCACCATTAAAGGAAGGAGATTTTAATAAGTAACCCAGAGAAGCTGTTCTAAAAACAAGTCATCTTCTATTCCTTTAAAAATCAGACATTGCATATCAATCGGTTATGAAAATATGGAAATGGTTAAGCAGAGGAAAATAGAAGAATGTCAACTTCTTTCAGGTTTCATTTGCCTCATGTTTCTACTCTCAGAGAATAAGGCAAAAGGGACAGGCTGTATTAATCAAAAGGATTCAAACAATTTATATTCAAATGTAATATAAGAGCAAGTAAAACAAGAAGAAAAAAGAAGACCATTAGAACTGCAAATGGAGGGAATGAAACTCCATCACATGACTTACAGATGAATCTGATGAGAAGGAGCCATGTTGAAAGGTAATGTTGCAGGTGCTATTTTTGATGGTGAGATGACTATACCAATGAGAAGATCTCCTGGCCTATAATAGCTCCATGGCTTTTCTCCATCCTGGTGGTCCAAATTCAGTGGGCACTTCATTCTCAGCTTCCCAGAGAGTGGCTGGGGCACCAGCAGCATCAGAAGCAGAAGCAGGAGATCCATAATTCATGGGGTGGAATAAATTTCCTTCCTCTTTCTAAAAAAAGAATTAGAATTCAAGGCATTCTGACAGGATGAAATATCCAGTGGCTTTCCTGATTCAAACAGAGAAACCAAGATTCACCTGAAAGAGAGAGAAAATGTATTCAAGAGCACAGCTCCTCTGTCCTGTAATGTGAGCACAAAAAGCAAAACCTGTGATATTTATCCTTTTCTGATGCAAGATCCCTTCCATGTTGCTTCAGTCTGATGTTTACATCAAAGGCAGTCACTGGAGACACAGGAGAAGAGGTCTCAGAGACAGGGATGGGGATGATTGCAGTGAGAAGGACCTTCTGCTCTTGGGACCCTGAACTTCTTCCATGTAAGGAGGGGTAGCTGGAGAAAAGCACGTTAGAGAAAAGTCACAGATAGACCTGTTGGGGCAGTGTTCTGTATTGGTCTTAGTCCTTCCTGTTAGGACACATCCAGAAAGTCATGCTGCATTGAGATAGTTCAACAACCAGGAAAGTGAATTCTGCTGTCCTTCAATGGGGTCTCTTGCCTGTCCTTCAGTGGGGGGGTTGGTGACACTTAACTCTAATGCTTTCTGAGCTTTATCTCCATGGAAGCACTCAGTATCCTTGAACCCAGCCTAATGTTGAGAGATTGGGATTTTCTTTTCAATGAGATTTCCATGTGTTAATCCTAATTTGGAGCGGATTTTATAATTCCTTGTAACCGAATTGAAATTTCATTTGCCATCTGTTCTAGAAACATCATTTTTGGCCTGAGAGCTGGCTAAGAGCACTTGACACTTTCTGTATTGTCTTTCCAATGTATGAATGATACAATGAGAGCTATTTAATTTTGATGTTTCTTGGTTTAAATAAAACAATTGTGCTGTTAGGTTTCCAGTTGAGATGGTCACAGCACCTGCAGTGCAGTGAATGGTGTGACCTGATTTCTTGCCACAACCACCCAGAAGTTGGTTTAGGGGTCCTGGTGGCAGTTCCTCTGGTTGCATAGATGCACTTGGTGTTTTGTGACTCCTGTGACATTTCCAGCTCTGGTTTTCCAAGCCTTTGCAGTCTCCCAACAGCCTGAGGATCAGGGTGGAAAAGTTCAAAAGCAGCCGCCATTTCTACAAGGAGTCGTCGGAGTATTCAAAACGGTGTCCACTTCCAGCAGGATCAGGCCCAAGAACTGCAGGATCCCATTGGGGCAGGATCGAAGGGGAAGAGGCTTCCAGCCAGAGGGAAAGATGTTGCCCAGCCACATCTGGAAGACCACAGGACCCCCAATTATTCTATACGGACGTAAGGTTTTACACTTAGCCTCACAATTGCCCCAGAATTACTCAGAAATTTAAAAGAGCCAAAAGAAAATCCCGAGCCAAGGTTTCAGCAAGCAAACTACTTTTATTTTGATCAAAATAGAATTGGGTGGCCACATCTCTCTTGGTGGCTGGTAGAGAGATGATGGCAAAAACCAGGAAAGGTGTCTTCCACCTTTTATACCTTTCCAGAACAAGGAGATCTGGTCTTGGTACTAGGAACCAAAAGGTACAGAAAAATAATTTCTAGATGATGTCTCCTACACAGCAACCCAGGTTCCACCACAACTCCTTCTCCCCCTCCCCTCCCCATGCTCTTTTCATGCAAGCAATCCCCTGTACCTAAAGCATGAAACATTTGCTTTTATATAACTAATTTCCCAATATAAAGCACCTACAAAGCTGCTTGAACATAAAAAAGATGATTATATATGATTACAAAGCATCACTACTAATATCGATATTACTAACATCAAGCTTATGCATAATAAAAACCCTTCAGACAAATGGCCACTTTCCCCACAGTTGCAACAACTACGGGTCTCCCTGACTTCCCATTGTCTTCCTTTAATTTGGGCAGGAGCTAAAGTCTTCTTTATTCCTTGGAAATTTCTCTTCTAGCTTCTTAAACTTCCTACTTTCTGGAACAGTTCTTCTTATTCTCCACTCTCTTTCTGCATCTTCCCTTCCAAACATCCTCTGAATTTTTTTTCCTGCCATGTAGTTCTCAGCCAATTCAATTGACCTGATTCTGGGTTGTGTTCTTGCACTCAAAACCTCACTTTGGTAGGGAGTATCTGTAGAATACAGATCTGGAGTATCTGTTCCAAAATTACCTCCTCTGCCACTTTTTCTTTACTTCTTTTCTCTGGCCTCAACTATTTTCTGCTTAAGTCTTACAAACTTTCCCACCATTCACGAACCTCTTTTGTTTGACATAGGTATGGCTCCTAAAAGTCTGTCTATAGGAAGGCATCATATCTATATAGCAGACATGTCAAACACAAGGCCTGCGGGCCGGATGTGGCCCAACATGTGGTTCCATCCAGCCCTGGGACCTGCTCTGAAAAGAGCGAAGGACTGGCCCAGTGCACCTCGGCCTGCCCCAGGCCAACCAGGGGCTGATCTACAACCTGATTGCATCCATCAAAGCCAGAACACGCTCAGTGTTAAATCCACGAGGCAGCCTAGGAGAGAAGCAACCTAGAACTAAGGAGAAACTTCCTGACAGTTAGAACAACTAACCAGTGGAACAACCTGCCTCCAGAAGCGGTGAATGTTCCAACACTGGAAGTTTTTAAGAAGAGACTGGTCAGCCATTTGTCTGAAATGCTATAGGGTTTCCTGCCTGAGCAGGGGTTTGGACTAGATGACCTCCAAGGTCCCTTCCAACTTCTTCTTCTTCTTCTTCTTCTTCTTCTTCTTCTTCTTCTTCTTCTTCTTCTTCTTCTTCTTCTTCTTCTTCTTCTTCTTCTTCTTCTTATTATTATTATTATTATTATTATTATTATTATTATTATTATTATTATTATTATTATTAAATTGACAAAGATAGGAAGGAAGGGAGCAAGGTGTACATGGGGAGGAGGTATTCCTCTTCTAAAGCTACCCACATTTATTTTCCTATGTATTCCTAAAGAAACCAATAGCAATATGCCAAGTCTCATTTTTAGTCACTATAGCATAGGTAAAATCAGTTTCCAGATGAATGGGACTGTTTGGTAGGCAAATGGAGAAATAAGGAATGCAGCTCACAGCAACCTGTGGGAAGTTTTATCAGAATATTTCCATAGCAACCCTTGAATCTGAAGATGCAAATATTTCTTCTAACTAAGTTAATTTTTCTTTGCAGATTATAGAAGGGCAAAAAGTAATCTGAGATTGATTATGCTATCATTTATGAATATGTAGACATGGATCATTTTCTCCCTTTTTCAATCATTTTCCCCTCCTTTCTGAAATGTATAAATATTTTATAATTATTTAATAAACAAATAAGCCCGACATACATAGATTACACTAGTGGCTTACAGCTTTAAACATAGCACACAAACTCATAAAAACACCATCACGTTATGAATGGGATGTGAGCGTATGATGTGAATATATCTCTTTCTTTGGATGAATTTTATACTATTCTTTTGGAGAAGTCTCCATTCCCAGTACATACTGTTTAATAAACATTGCGATGAGGTTTGATTCTTTGCTTTGGGCTCTTTGTTATGATTCCAGAGAAAATGATGTGAGAAGTGGGATTCACAATTTTTGATCTGGCACCAGGGATGACAACAGGGCATATGCATGTGTTTGGCTTGCCCCGCCGAAAAGAATAAAAACAAAACCCAGCCAGCCAACGTCCTCCCTTTCTCTCCCTCCATCTGGCTTGCCCCACTAGGAGAAAAGAATAAAAGCCATCCTTCAGTCAACTTCCTCTTTCTTTTTAAAGCCTCCCCAAGCAACATGCCCCGCCACCAGCCACCACAGAGGCTGCCAGGGCTCCCAACCTTCGCACTGAATCTGTAGAACTCCAGCAAAGCCTCCCAGCCAGCGCTGATCCCACCTCAACTCCCCTCTCCACTACAATGTATTAGTTGGGTTTATTTGTTTATGAAATAATTATATAAAGGAAGGGAAAATCATGCAAAAAGGGAGAAAATGATCCATAAATACACTTTCATAAACGATAGCATAATCATTCTCAGGTTACTTGCTGCCCTTCTGTTAGATCTGCAAAGAAAAATGATCTTAGTTAGAAGATTCAGTGGTTGCTATAAGAATGTTCTGATAAAACTTCCTACGATCATTATGAGCCACAGTCCTTATGTCTCCATTTGCCTGCCAAATAGTCCCATCCATCTGGAAACTGATTTTGCCCTATTGTAACTAAAATGAGACATGGTGCATTGCTATTGGTTTCTTTAGGAATATGGAGGAAAATAAATACAGGTAGCTTTAGAAATAAGAGGTATCCCTCCTCCCCATGTGCATCTTGCTCTCTTCCTTCCCATCTTTGTCAATTTTAAACCTATGTTAATGCTTTCTTAGCTGTGAAGTCATTTCCAACCCATTGCGACCCCATAGACAACGTTCCTCCAGGCCTTCCTGTCCTCTACCATCTTCTGGAGTCCATTTAAGCTCACACCTACTGCTTCAGTGACTCCATCCAGCCACCTCATTCTCTGTCGTCCCCTTCTTCTCTTGCCCTTAATCTTTCCTAGCATTAGGCTCTTCTCCAGTGACTCCTTCCTTCTCATTAGGTGGCCAAAGTATTTGAGTGTTAATGTTAATGCTACTATTTATTATTTTAATCTTTTGTTTTCTTTTGTCTGGATTGTAAGCTACTTAGAGTCATTCCTAGCGAAGATGTGCAGCATTGAGATTAAATAAAGAAATAAAAAAACAAACATTAAATGATCAAAACCTATTAATCAAGCCTACTAAATGACATTTTTTAAAAAAATAATAGATTTGTAAAAGTCATTTTTTTCTATTTTATTTTGACATCAAATGTTCTTTGGTGTTCAGATCTGACCTAAAAATAATAATATAGCACTTGGGGATTAAGATGCAGCCCAGCAATCCAGCACTGGAGGCCAAGATAGAGAAGACCTGCACAGCCACCATGTATTTCCCCTTGGTGCTCAGGTAGGCAGGCACAAAGGACACCCAGACACTGCAGAAGACCAGCATGCTGAAGGAGATCAGCTTGGCTTCGTTGAAGGCCCCAGGGAGATTCCTTGCCAGAAAAGCCACTGTGAAGCAGACAGCAGACAGGGAGCCCATGTATCCGAGGGCAACATAAAACATGGCGACAGCGCCTTCATTGCATTTTAGGATGATCTCTCTAGGTTGGGAGTGCATATCAGAGTCAGGGAATGGAGGGGAAGTGCCCAACCAGATGCTGCAGATGACAACTTGGAGACCAGAAGAAGAAAGGACAATGGAGTTGGCCAAGCTCTTCCCCAACCATCTCTGCACTTTATTCCCTGGTTTTTTGGCCAAGAAAGCTAACACAACTGTGATTGTTTTGGCAAAGATTGAAGAAATGGCAATTGAGAACATAATGCTGAAGGCTGTTTGTTGGAGGAGGCAGGTCACTGTCTTTGGCCGGCCAATGAACAGAAAAGAGGTCAAGATGGAAAGCAGGAGAGAGGCCAGGAGAATGTAGGAGAGGCCCTGGTTGTTGGCTTTGACGATTGGTGTTTCCATGAATTTAATGAAGATGCACAAGCTGAAGCCTGTTGTTAAAGAGAGGAACAACACAATGAAAGTCAGAAAAATTCCCAGATTTTCCTTATAAGAAAGATAGCTTTCAATCTTGGGAATACAGTGAACTTGATTGGTGTTTGGATGTTGATCTTCTGGACATTTGGTACATTCTTCTGCATCTGAAAAAGAGCCAGAGGAGGGTCTCCATTTAACATGCCCTTTAATGAAAAGCATTGTTTGCATAAAATAGTTTTTGGTGTGAGCATATATAAAGATGTGTAAAGATGAAGTCAATATCTTTCTTCATTTCTCTCCATTTAGAAATCTCAATATTTCTTTTCTTTTTTTGATGTCACTATTTCATCAATGAACTTGTTAAGAGGGAGGGAGGGAAGAAGAAAGAATTCAAGGAAGGAAGGCAGTTTCACCATTTTACCTTCCCACTGCTGAACCTTTTTAAAACTAAAGCTCTGCTTTTTGTCAGTTCCTTAAGGTACCAACAGTGGCGTAGCGTGGGTTGTCAGCACCTGGGGCAAGCACCCAGCCGCTGCACTGTCCCTCCCCCAGATAGTCCCTCGCTCTCTCTCCGCACTGCACCGCACGCCTGGCACCCCCCCTCCACAGTGAGCGGCGACCCGGCGGCTCGGATCGGATTCGCACAGCCAGCACTGCAGTGAGAGAGAGTGAGTGAGCCAGGCAGGGGCAGAGAGCTGCGAGTGCGAGTGCACCCCCCAGATGTTGCGCCCAGTGCAGCCAGCCCATCCTGCACCCCCCACGCTACACCACTGGGTACCAATAAGATCCAGCCTACAATGGAATGAAATATATGTGAAGGTTCACCTAGCATAGCTTATGCAAGCTGAAGTAGATAAACAGTACTTTTGCCATGGAGAAAGAAACGGTAGGTGGAGTGGCCCTTGACGATGAGCTGGATGTGGAGTGAGGACATCAAAATGCATTCCTCATTTTTTTATTATCGGAAAGAGGAGCATCTTCCAATAAGATCAATAAGGAAGTTTGGCTCAACCCCAACTCATGATTCCTCTCCTCCCCTTTCCTCCCCTCCCCATCCTCTTCTCTCCTCTCCATGACTCTGAAAATAACTTTAAGAGGAGCCTCCAGCAGAACCTCTGCAATGTCAGCCTCAGGAAGTATAAACCCAGGAGTCACCTGAAGCTGACCAGAAAGGGCACCCCCTGAACAGATGGCACAGTCAAAAGAGTATAACACAGTGCTACCAACTCCCACACACATACATTCACACACACTGCAAATAGAATGAGGAGTACATCAAAGTCACTCTATGAGAATCCTTTAGCAAAGAAATAAATCCTTTGATAAAAGGCAAGTAGCTACAACCTGAAACTGTGATTGTCCAAAGTGCCCACCAGACATGGATTCTTGCCAGAATTTGGTCAATCCTCTTCCAAAGATCCAATCAAAGTTCAAACATTATATTCTGGAATCTGGAAACTCTCACTATTCAGAGCCATGAAGTAAATAGTAATTTGAAACATGGAAGATGTTTTGTAAAAGATAAAGAGCAAGAGATGTCGTCTCTCTCACGATACTCAGCCCGCACTATTCCTGTACCTTTATCCATGATCTCTACCCCTGTTTGCTTGACCTATATAACAAATTAATCTCTAAGGTATTTTATAATTCACTATGGCATACTAAATGTATATCTTGAACAAGACTCAGAGAGGTGGAACCCACTCTGGCCAAGCCTTCCAACATGTATGCTCATGGAGAAACTCAGGGGAACTGTATGGTCCTCCCCAAAATCTGCCCCTGTCTCCTGCTGTCACCCACCTTCCATGGTGGAGATGGTTCCTTCTGCACATGGACGACAATTGTAGCAACAGATGGGCTTCCCTTCCTGAGCCACCTTCATGAACCCAGCAGGACAGCTTTCCACACACCTGGAAGAAGGCAGGGGCTGGCCAGAAAGAGGGGGGAAAATAACATCCACAACATGAATTATTTTATTTCCTAAAAGACGCCAAAGGAAATGTTTGGGGATCTTCAATTCAAAGTTTAGCATTGCTAAATTCGAAGCCTACAAGTAATTTACAGCTCCTCAAACTGATTTGGTTGCTTGCTGTTTGCCTATTTATCTTCTCTTCTAGTTTTTCTCCCACTACAATTTTATTTTAAATTCTCAGTGTACTTACTGAAAAGAAAGTTGAATGGATTTCTGCTTTGACAAAATCAATCACTTGTAATAATAATAATAATAATAATAATAATAATAATAATAATAATAATAATAATAATAATAATAATAATAATAATAATTTTATTTGTATACCGCCCTTCTCCCGAAGGACTCAGGGCGGTGAACAGGGCAGTACATGTTAAAAGACAATAATATAAATCTACCTATCTTGTAGAAGTCTGATAAACAGTTAACTGGAATGGTTAAGGATTTTTTTTCATAGACACATGAACATCTAACCAAAAATAAATGCTTCCACTCTGGGAGAACTGAGATGACATCCCAACCCTATCCCTGCCCCAACTCTGCAATCCTCTTGGTAAGACCTTATAAAAAAAACCAAAAGTCTTTTCCCCACCTTGTTCAGCATTTCCATCTTTGCAATCGCATTCTGGTTCATCGTGAGCTTGAAATCCAAGGATCCCACTCTTTCTAGACTCCCAACTGTCACTTTGCTAACAGACATATTAGAGAAAACCACTGTGTTCACAATGTGCAGGTCTGCTACCAGCTCTCCATTCTCATCCAAATATACCCCATTGATGGAATTATTGTAAAACTGAGAGGTTCGAAGGAAAGAATGAAGCTGGAATGGAAGAGAAAATGAGCAATGTTACACAGATACAAAAAGCTCTCTTCCATTCCATGAGGACCCAGATTGTTGGGGGCAATTAAGCTGACTTTGTAATAATGCCGCTTGGGGGTGTGTGTGAAAGCCCTAATAAGCAGGCATATATTTTTATTTATTTATTTTAATTCCATTTATATCCCGCCCTTCTCCAAAGACTCAGGGCGGCTTACAAGCTTAGCAGTAGCCTTCATTCTATGTATATGCCTGCTTATTAGGGCTTTCACACACACCCCAAGTGGCATTATTACAAAGTCATCTTATTGCCCCCAACAATCTGGGTCCTCATTTTACCTACCTCGGAAGGATGGAAGGCTGAGTCAACCTTGAGCCTGGTGCAGGGGTCGGCAACCGAAAAAAGGAAAGGAGCCACTCAGAACCGGTTCCGTCGCACAAACAAAAAAGTGGGAGCCGCAAAAAGTGCACGTGCATGCGTCCACTCACACGCATGCGCAAAAAACATTTTGCGCATGCGCAAAATGGGAGGCACCTGCGCGGCGACGGGTCTCCCCTTTGTAGAGGTGCGCGCCGTCCCGTCCGGAGACCTGCCGCGTTCGTCAAACGGGGCCAGGCCGGTGCGCGCAGGGGGAGGGGGCGATGGGGGCTTTTCTCCTAAGAACAGCGGCTTTTAAAAGTGGGAGGGTCGGAGCGCCGCGGGCAGCTCCAGAGAGGCGGGGGACAAAGCCCCGCTTGCCTGGAGGGGGGGCAGAGAAGCGAGTTGCTGCAGCCCACCTTGGGCGGCTCTCGCCCTTTGTTCAGGCACCAGCATCCCAAGGAAGCCCAGCCAGGAAGCCCACCCCCTGCCCGCTTTTCCGGAGGGGGGCAGAAGGAGGGAGCACGTCCCTCCCTTCTTTGTCTGCTCCGCGGCTGCCCTGCGGGAGGGGAACAACGCCTCGCGTGCCCAGCCTGGCCCTGGCGCAGGGGGCGAGAGAGGCGGCATTTGGGCCAGGTCAGAGGACGAAGCCAGACCGTGCGAGCTGCGCTCCCCCCTCCCTCCGAGCAGAAACCCGATCCTTGCCGCTCCCGAGGATGGGGGAGCTGCCCTGTGAGGCTGGGGGAGCCGCCCTTCCCCTTGTTTGCCCCGGGGGACGCTCCTGGCGCTGCTGCTAACGAGCGCTGCTGCTAATTCGTCCTTATCCTCCCAGGGCCAGGCAGAACGGAGAAGCGTGGTCATTTCGCAGCTTTCCAGGCCAACTCACTTTGTCCCTCATAAAACCCAGGCAGAAAAGGCCGGCGCGCTTCCCAGAGCCGCGCTCTTGACTCGCCAAAGCTTGCCGGGTGCTGAGCTCACCGGCGGAATAAAGAAATCGTCTCTCCCTGTCTCACGTGTAAATAAATCGTCACCCTCACTTACTTGACCACCGGCTTGCTTGTCATTCAGGGAAATAATGGTTAATCGATGGAGACGTGTAACGTGTTAGTTTGCAGTCCTTCATCATCCTATTTTCTTCAATTGCCCCGGGGTGTGTGTGTCGTGTGCGGTACTTTCAAAATCGATGGCAGGGTTGGGCGGGGGGTGGGAACGGACAGAGATGACCATTTAACCCACGCAGAGAGCCCATCAAGCAGCGCTCTGAGGGAACGGGAGCGGGACGATATCGGGCTTTTGCCCTTCGGCTGAAGGCGAGGCACTCGCCTCTAGTTGCAGACCTGGCAAATGGGGGATAGCCATAAATTGCACGGAGGGGGGGGAAATGGGGCCCGCTACGAGTCGCTTCAAGGGAGTCGCGGCACTTTGGGGAAAGGCAACTTTTTTCCCCCGGCTCCGCAAATGAAAAGCGCCGCGTGCCTGAGTCTCAGAGCATGCCTGAAGGGGAAGTGAGAATCCAGGCGACGGGGAGGCCAAGTGTGTGTGTGTTCATTTTCCCCATTTTTCACAACCAGGTCGCAAGGGGTTTTGCCCTCGTTGCCTGTGGACGTGCAGGACAAGTCCTCCGTCCCAGCCACACTCACAAAAAAAGTTCCTCCTTAGCCGAGCGCCTCGGGAAACAGCATTTTAAAGGAAATGTAAGCTTGTCATCAACATCTTCCCCTCACAAATCTTCCCTTCCCTTCCAAGCGGGAGCCCCGCAGCAAACGACCAGCGTCGCCATCCCCAAACAATGCAGTTGCTTGGAGCGATGCGGACAAGTGGGAAAGGAAGCCCGGCGGCCGGACCGTGCTCCCGCCCTGCCTCCCCAAGGGCTTGCACGCATTACCGCCCCACGCGGTTGCCGCCCCTCGCGAGCCCGCTGGCTGGCTGGTGCTGGCTCCATCTCTCTCTCTCTCTCTTCCTTCCTCCCTCCGTCCCTCCCTCCCTCGGTCTCCCCGTCCCCCTTTTCCGGCTTAGCCCCACGTCACCAGGAGACCAAACAGGGACATCATAGCAGAGCGGAGGAGACACAGGAATCGGATCCAGGTACCGGGCTGGCTTATCTCCTCCCTCTTTTCGCAACCGCTCTGCGGGATGAGTTTCCCTTTTCCTTCTGGCTGACCCCCCTCCCCCATCACCCTTCCCTCCCTCCCCCCCTCTGCCTCCTCCGAGGCCGCCGCCAGTCAGCATCTCTCCTGCCATTTCTGCGGCTTTTCCGTCGTCCCCGCCGCCGCTCCCCCTTCCGTGCGGGGCCAACCGCATCTGGCGCCTTCTTCCTCGAGGGGAAATCGTGGCTTCTCTGGGCAGTTCCCGCTTCTCTGGGCAGAGCGCCGCCTTGAAGGTTTGGAGAGCTGCGCGCGCACCTCCACCCGTTCGGAGAGGTGCGCGCGCACCAGGCGACTGGGAGCTGCATGAGGCGGCTCAAAGAGCCGCATGCGGCTCCGGAGCCGCGGGTTGCTGACCCGTGGCCTGGTGGGATGCGAACCTGCACTAATTGCAGGCAGCTGGTGTTACTTAAGGAGGCATTAGCCCACTGCTCCACCAAGGCTCTATATACATAGAATGAAGGCTACTGCTAAGCTTGTAAGCCGCCCTGAATCTTCGGAGAAGGGCAGGATATAAATGGAATTTAAAAAAAAATTGAGCTGTCATGAAAGATCCATACTGAGAAATAGAAAATAAAAATCTTCTTAGAAGGACCAAGAATGGCCTGAAAAATAAAGCTGGTCAAGGATGTCCTTTATTTCTTCCATTCATAATTGTTACTGCAGAGTTTGGGGAACCAAAGGGAAGTATAGCAAACAATGCATCCAGTGTGAACTAATGAGAGCCAAAGTTAAAACCTGAAAGTAAATAGTAGTTGTGCA
This sequence comes from Vipera ursinii, assembly GCF_947247035.1. NCBI lineage: Eukaryota > Metazoa > Chordata > Lepidosauria > Squamata > Viperidae > Vipera > Vipera ursinii. Next base: position 1,461,900 of record NC_139513.1, on the reverse strand, counting down.
CAAGAACACTGAAGGAATTCTGCCAGTCACGTCAAAATGCAATCAGATGCCATGCACAAAAACAATACTCTAAACAACTGGTGCACAGGTCAAATAGGGCAAATAGGAAGAGAAAAATCTTTGTGTCATGGTTCTGATAGATGAAAACAATTAAAAGAACTTCGAGGTTAAGATTCCTTCCTTAAAGAACATTTTATTTAGGAAACAAAGTATTGGCATGCATAAAGGTGAACCCAAGACTAAAATCCCCTGTCTCGGGCTACAAAGTAACATTGCAAGTCCCACCCCAATATTGCTGTCATAAATCACATTCACCAATGCATTCAAAATGTGGGCTCTCCTCCCATCTTCTCAGCTTGCCAAAACTTTTTTCAGCACTGACCTTTGTTCTCACACAGAAGTATTGTTATGCCTAACTAAGAAACTTAACATCCCACCTCCCCTTCCTTCATCTAAAATCTCTAAACTAAAAAGTGGCAATGGAAGCAAAATGTAAAATGGCTTCAGTTTTTCAATTGTCATAGTGCTGACACTTTGCTCAGTTTGAGGATGATTATGGGGGCCTTTGCTCTACTAGTGGGTTGTGCTTATGAAACTCGCCATTGAGGTGACATATGGACAACTTGCCATGGAGAAGACCCCATATTTCAAGGTGAAAGATGGTCTCTGGTACCACTTAAGGTCTCCTCCTTTAATTTTATGGAACATTTAAGGAATATTTTGTGGAATATTCTTCATTCTTGCTGCTTCCAGACTATTTATTTATTTATTTATTTATTTATTTATTTATTTATTTATTTATTTATTTATTTATTTATTTATATTTCGGCGCGATCTAAAGACTCACCTCTTTGAACAAGCTGGCCTGGCCTGATGGGATGGGGTTGGGTTTTATTAATGCGTTTTAACCTATCTTAATGTGTTTTAACTAATTGTAAGAGTTGTGGGCATTTTGTTTAATTCTCTTTTAATTTTTGTATTTTGTATTTTGTCTTTTAACAAGTACTGCCCTGTTCACCGCCCTGAGTCCTTCGGGAGAAGGGCGGTATACAAATAAAATTAATAAATTTATTTATTTATTTATTTATTTATTTATTTATTTATTTATTTATTTATTTATTTATTTATTGAATTTCTATACCGCCCTTCTCCCAAAGGACTCAGGGAGGTGTACAGGGCAATAAAAACATTACATACAAAAGTTAAAATAAAATAAAATTAATTAAGCCCTAACAATAAATAATTTAAAATACCCCAACCCCTTAAACCAGGCCGGCCTGTTCAAATAAATAGGTTTTCAGATCACGGAGGAAGGAGCGAAGGTCAGGAGCAATCCGGAGCTCAACTGGTAATTGATTACAAAGGGCTGGTGCACCCACAGAGAATGCTCTCCCCCTGGGGGCCACAAGCCAACACTCTCTGACCGACGGCACCCTGAGGAGGCCCTCTCTGTGGGAGGACACAGGACAAAGGGAAGATGACGCTGGCAGCAGGTGCTCCCGTAGGTAATCCAGACCCATGCCATTTAGGGCTTTATAGGTAATCACCAGCACCTTGAATCTCACCTGGAGGGCAACTGGGAGCCAATGCAGCTCGCGGAGAAGAGGAGTTATATGGGAGTATCAGGAGACCCCCATCACAACTCGCGCGGCCGCATTCTGCACCAGCTGAAGCCTCTGAGTGGTCCTCAAGGGCAGACCCATGTACAGAGCATTGCAGTAGTCTATACGAGAGGTCACGAGCACATGCATGACTATGCGCAGGGCATCCCGGGCCAGATAGGGTCGCAACTGGCGCACCAGGCGAACCTGGGCAAGAGCCCCCCTGGTCACAGCTCCTACATGGTCTTCCAAACTGAGCTGTGAATCCAGGAGGACACCCAAGTTGCGAGCCCTATGTACGGGGGGTAACACCTCACCCCCCATGGTTAAAGATGGAATGAACTGAATTTCCTGAGATGCCGAAATGCACAACAACTCGGTCCTGTTGGGATTGAGCCGAAGCCTGTTCCTCTCCATCCAGACCCGAACCGCCTCTAGGCAACGGGACATCACATTGAGGGCATCAGTGGGGTGGTTTGGGGTAGAGATGAAAAGCTGGGTATCATCGGCATACTGATGATACCCCACTCCAAAACCATGAATGATCCCCCCCAGCGGCTTCATATAGATGTTGAACAGGAGAGGTGAGAGGACTGACCCCTGAGGAACTCCACAAACGAGAGGCCTCGAGGCTAACCTCTACCCTCCTGTCAGCACCAATTGCAAACGTCCCAGGAGGTAGGAGGAGAACCATTGAAGAACAGTGCCCCCCACTCCCAACCCCCTGAGACGCCGCAGTAAGATACCATGGTTGATGGTATCAAAAGCCGCTGAGAGGTCTAATAGGACTAGGACAGAGGAACATCCCCTGTCCCGAGCCCGCCAGAGATCATTCACCAGCGCGACCAATGCCATCTCTGTGCTGTACCCAGGCCTAAAGCCATATTGGTACAGGTCCAGATAATCCGCTTCCTCCAGGAACAGAGGGAGCTGATGTGCCAGCACGGTCTCAACAACCTTTGCAAGAAAGCGAAGGTTGGAGACCGGATGATAGTTATTCAAAATAGCCGGGTCCAAGGCAGGCTTCTTGAGGAGGGGCCTCACCACCACCTCCTTCAAGGCAGCAGGAAAGCTACCTTCACTCAAAGAAGCAGTTATCACTGCCTGGAGCCAGCCTCGTGTCCCCTCCCGAGCCGCATAAACCAGCCAGGAGGGGCACGGGTCCAATAAACACGTGGTGGAGCTCAGCTTCCCCATGATCCTGTCCACATCCTCCGGAGTCACAGGGTCGAACTCATCCCAGATAACATCACCAAGAACGCTCGTGTCACCTCCGTCAGACTGCCTAGTCAGAGTCCAAACCGGCCCGAATCCGAGTGATTTTGTCTGCCAGATGTTGGCTAAACTCCTCGGCATGACCCTGCAAGGGCTCCTCCCTCACCTCCTGATTAAGGAGGGAGCGGGTCACCCTAAACAGGGCAGCCAGGCGATTATCTGTGGACGCAATGAGAGCAGCAAAGTAATTAGACTTTGCCACCCTCATCGCTGCGAGATAAGACCTCGTAGAGGAACTTAGTCGCAATCGGTCGGATTCAGACCAGCTGGATCTCCAACAGCTCTCTAGGCCCTGTCTCTGATGCTTCATTTCCCGGAGCTCAACGGAGAACCATGGAGCCCACTGGGATCTGCACCAGGTCAGGGGCTGCATGGGTACAATGCGGTCAAGTGCCTCCATGGCTGCCCTTTCCCAGGCTTCCACCAAGGCATCGGCCGGGCTGTGAGCGAAGGCGGCAGGCAGGGACCCAAGTGCCATCTGAAACTGCTCAGGGTCCATTAGGCACCTGGGATGGAACCATCTTGTCGGTTCTGTGGCCCAGCAACGGGGAAGGCGAAACAGAAGGCCAGCCGCAGGAGATGATGATCGGTCCATGACAGGGGCATAATAATTGGAGAACCCCCACCCAGATCATCTAACCACCGTCCAGATAGAAAAACAAAATCGAGCATGTGACCCCCCCATGAGTCGGGCCCTGAATTACTTGCATCAGGTCCATGGCCGTCATGGAAGCCATGAACTCCCGAGCCAACTCTGATGATCCCCCCAGGGATGGCAGATTAAAGTCCCCCCAAATCATAAATTTGGGGAACTCAATCACCAAACCCGAGATGATATCGAGAAGTTCAGGCAGGGCTGCTGCTACGTGACTGGGCGAAAGGTACACCAGCAGTAAGCCCAACTGAGCCCTAGGGCCACATCTCAGGAGGAGTGACTCACACCCGGATATCTGGACAACAGTGGCCTCCTGCAGACATAAGGTCTCCCTCATAACCACCGCCACACCCCCGCCCCTACCCTGAGCCTGAGGCTGGTGGAGCACCCAGAAGCCTGGAGGGCAGAGTTTAGTCAGAGGGACACCACCCTCTGGGCCCAACCAGGTCTTCATAATGCAAGCCAGGTCCGCACGCTCCTCCTCAACCAAATTTTGGATGAGAGGAGCCTTATTAACTACGGACCTGGCATTACAATACACATGCCTAAGCTCAGGTGGCTGCTCACCCTCGTTCCCGGAACCACGGGTCGAAACCAGAGAGTCGGAGCACATCACCGCTTGGAGACAGCGGGGACGTGCTCCCGGATGTCGATACGGCCCTCTGTACAATCACCTGCTGCCATTCCCAGATGTTGTGGGGATAGAAAATCCCACACCCCACTCCGGGGCCCCGGAGGCGCCCAACCCAGGCCCCATCCCACTGCGATCTGTCCCGAGCCTGGACTGAACAGCAGTTGGTGGACACCCCCCAAAATCCAACCAAAACCGCAATCCCTCCCCCCTCCCTAACCTTTTAAAATGTTTTGATAAAAAGCAAACCAGGAGCCTCTTATTAGATTTATACCGGAGGCTCCTTTCCCTGCCCAACCATCTCTCAGGGTCCCAACAATTGGGCCCATCATCAAGAGGAGAAGTAGAGAAAAAGGCGGGTCGCACCCAGGAAGGGGGGCACCCCTGAGAGCGAATAAGTCCGTGCTCTTGTAATATAGGCGAGCCATAATTTACCAGTTCAGCCCTTCATCTTCTCACCTGACCTTAGCCTGCTCACCTTCTTGGCCCAATGAGGCTTCTCCACAGGCTGCTGCTTGATGAGATACTTTGTTATCTGTGATTCTACTGAGAGTTTTGAGTTGGAGAAGGAAACTCAAAGGGATTCTTAGCCAAGGAATAAGACCCACTCTTTGTAAAGGCTGCACTGGAGCAGAAGGGTGGCCCAGGAAGTGAGGAGGCCAGAGATGCTAGACCGCTTAATATGCACAGCACACCTTTTTAGACTGTGTGCTAGATGGTAATGGTCCTGCTTGTAAAAAAAAAGAGTCAAAGAAGAAAGAGGTGGAGGGAAAATATTTTTTCCAAGAAGCTTCCAAAAAAAAAATGGAAAAGAAATTAGCAGGGTGAAATGAATTGCAGAAAGCAAAGCAACTGATAATTGGAATTTCATTTGAGACTTCCGGTGAAGAACATGGCCAGCTGACATGCCCAGAGAATTCCATCTCTCTGGGCTGCTGTTTTTCCAACTTATCAACAGAAGGAATAGCTTTCCTCTTATTTATTTGACCTTCCTGGATTAGGGACGGTCTCCCAATTATCCTTTAAGATCCTCCAATAACAACATCAATCTTCAAGTCATTTTAGAAATCGTGCTTCAGAACAATGAGTGAGCTGAAGTTGGGAGGTGGGATAGAAATCACATCACAGTTGGATAAAACAGCCATTTTGGAATTTACTTTTCAAACGAACAATAAATTGTGCCCTTCATTTCTTATTCAACTTATGAATAAGTTGTAACTTATAAGACTATAACTTATAAAGACTATTATCTTTATGAGCTAAAAGAGACTCTAGTTACAATGTTGGAAAAAAAAGTCTTCATCAGGGTCCAGTCTAAGCTGGGAATATACATGGCGACTCCTTTAGGAAGAAGGTTGTAGTTTATTGAAGAGGAGAGCCAGACAGAAAGATGGCTCTGGAAGAAAAGAGAGAGAGAGCACATGTAGGGAGTGGGTTTTTATACCCTCTGGAGCCTTTTGTTTGGAGTTGTTTCTGTTCCTGTTTTGAGGCTATTTTCTGTGTCATGTATTCTGACCTGAGTCTGGGTTTGCTCTTTGGCATCAGTGGGTTAATCCTATTATGTCCTGTCTTAGCGTTTGGGTAGGGTAGGTAGATTTTAAGTGTCTGTCTTCTTAATCTTCTGGCTGGGGCCTCCAACGTTCCTGGATCGTTTACATCTGCATTTCTACAGAGCTGGTTTCTGCTTGGGGAAGGAGACCTGGGCCTATTAAAAACTGGGCATGCTTTTCTGCCTCTTTAAGATCCTTTGAGGAAATATATTTTTCTTTTAATATTTCCTTCTCTGGGGGACTGACTTCTCACTAAAGCTTACTACTCCTTTTTGAAGTTATACACCATCTTTGAGACTCCTTTATTATTAAACGACAAGGAAGAGGGTTGCTGAAGGCAGCCAAAAGAAGGAAGCATGGAGTATTTTTTTCTTTTGAATTATAAGGATAAAAGTGTTGGCTTTTATTTTACTACTTTTAAAATATTCTGTAGCTCTGTATTGTGCTAGGGTCGTGGTGGAAATTCTCCGATTTTCATGAACTCTGATTGGCCAGGAAAACAAAAGGAAAATAAATAAATAACATATTTTGACTACTAGAGGGTACTGACCTTAAACAGTCCATACAGAAAATTAATGATACCATAAATCACCTAGGCCGGTTTTCAAGCTACTAACAATACAGAGGAGATTAAAAAAGATTATCAACCCACTGTAGAAAAATATCAACCCACTGTGACAACTCTACAAATGCTGGACAGTGCAAATAACCTAACTGTGGATTTTTTCCCATGACAAAGGTAAAAAAAAATGAATTTATATATAGATTCCCTTAATATGAATTAGGATGAAGATTAATGAGTCAATAAAAGTAGATATTGTTCCCCACAACAATGAGAGAAGTAGAGAATGTCAGATTCTTTTATCCAAAGAAGAGAATATATTTAATCTTGCATTTATTTATTTGTTTTTACTATGTATTGCCCTGTTCACTGCCCTGAGTCCTTCGGGAGAAGGGCGGTATACAAATTAAATTAATAAATAAATAATAAATAAATAAATAAATAGCTTCCAGATTTTGTACTTGCAATGAAAAAGAAAAATGAAATCTTCATATTGCTTTAGTAAATTAGGTAGGTTTATTGTTATAGAGATGGTTTGTACACACTGTTGCGTAAATGCAACGTTGTGATTGTCATGTTGTTATTTTCTACTGTGATAAAGAGACTTGAAAGTTGGTGCCTTTTTCTTTTCTTTTTTCTTTTTCTTTCTTTTCTTTTCCCTCTTTACACTTGTGAGAAGAATCCAGAGAAAGAAATATTTTGGGGGAAATTAAAAAGGCAGAATATATTTCCCCAAAGGATTTTAAAGGTAGAAACCAACCCCCTCCCCGCAAGTCTCTCTGCCCCAAACAGAAACCAGGTCCGCAGAAATGCAGATGTGATAATCTTGTCAAAGAGATTGGAGTCAGGAAGCTGGGATTAGAAAGAAAGATTCCTCACACAGCCCCAGGAAAGCAGGACATAACCTTTGGGACATAAACGGATTAACCCACCACCCTCTGAATACCAGAAAGGCACACTCAGACTCAGGTCTAAGTTCATGACACAAGAACAATTCCAAACAAAAGCCCAAGAAGGTATAAAAACCCATTCCCTACAACATGTAGTCAGGTTTTTTTTCCCCAGAGCCATCTTTCTGTCTGTCTCTCCTCTTCAATAAACTACAACCTTCTTTCTAAAGCAGTCTCCATGTTGTTTATTCCTGTCAGAATCCATTTATATCATATTCATAAATGGAATGTTTCAAACATTATTCCATGGATTCTGCCATCTCCCGAAGAGAAGAGAATAGATGTGTATTGAACCGGCAATAGGCATTTCAAAGGAAAGGAGAAGCCTTTTGAACTGGGGAAACAAAAGGGGGGCTAGCATCTGGCTTGTGTCACGGAAGAGAGCAATAAACATGAAGGGTCCTAAGTTCCTTTTTCCCACGAGAGGGATGATATGAGATAAAGGATGGGGGACTGACCAAATGGGGTTAAGGGGGGTTAAACCGGGAACTCTTTATAAGGGTTTACTTCGTGGAATAATATTAAGTCCTGTCTCATTTCGTACAACCAAGCATGTCATAGTAAAGATTCTTTTTTGGAATAGATTTGACTCCAAGAATTTTGTCTTCCTAAGACGTGGTTTGGGGTGGGTCCTGACAATTCCCAGCTTGGACTGGACCCTGATGAAGATTTTTCCTTCAACACACTATTTCTTTCTTTTCCCTCCCCTTTTTTTTCTAGTTTTCTATTATTTTTTCAAATTTTTATTTGTATGTTATATTTTGACAAACCAATAAAACTATTATTGAAAATTGGAATTTAACTTAATGTTTATATTCGGAATACAGTAAAACTTCTGTCAGAATAGTTACACAGTTCTTACAATTGTAACGTTGACTCCCAACTGCAATAGAAAATAAGTACCTGCCATGCCTTCAGCATTGGAGTTTTCAAGTTTTTGCCACCTTTAAATGCCCTCCTGGATCTGGATAAATAAGCTGCATTTAAGGCCCGTGCCACAGCCCAGACTGTGTTGTAAATGAAATAGTTGTCCCCACTCAGGATTGGATCCATTTCTTCTCTCCTGAGAGCCTCCAGTTCTTCTCTCTGCCTGCACCGTCTCCAGACTTTGACCGAAAAGGCATCATTGCTGTAGGAACACAGGAAGGAGGTCTCCACAAAGTATCTCATAAGAGAGTAAACTCTCAAATGCACACCATAGTTTCCAACTTGATTTTTCTTCATAGCAAATGAAAATATGCTATGGATGTATCGAGCAGGAAAGGTTTCTTTGGTCAAATAAATATTGAAATCCCAGCGGATTGTGATGATTAGAATTTTCCCTCTAAGCGGTTCAGTAAGCCTTTCAAATACCTGAAACAAAACTGAAATACCTAAATTGAATGAAGTCAAGTCTGCACCATAAATGAAGACCTTCACCTTTCTCCATCTGCGGTATAAGTACGGGTCTACCTCCGCATTCCAAGTAGCTGGAGAAAAGGTTTGTGATAAAACTGGGCAAATGCCATTCCTGATCAGCAGGGAAGTCAACGTCCTCATGAACCTTTCTCCATTCTCAGTGTCTGGAGCCAGGAGACCCACCAAGGTCCACCTGAAATGGAGGACCAGCTTCACCATCCCTGGGTACTGGACGCCTTCAGCAGGGAGCATTGGGTAGAAGAAAGGATTTTCATCACTCAGAACCTGGGAATCAAAACCGTGATTGATCTGAAAAGGGGGGAAAAAAGTTTATTTTATTGGAGACATACTGTAAAAACAAAATCTGGCTCTAAAGGAGGAAATGTTCCACTCCTTGCAATGAAGAACCTTTTATAGGGGGTGTCTGTTCATTCTGCCTTACATTGTTTCATTTCTCACTTCAGTGCAGCATTTGGCTGTTGCAAAGAGCCAGCAGAGATGCACAGTCTGCATTACGAGTGTACCAGGGAGGGGATTGTCTACTCAAATCCTTCTACTCCACTTGACAGAACCTTCATCCTTACTTTATGCAACTCCCATAATAGAAAGTTGCTCTTCATTTACAACAGAGGATGTCTGAGTGTAAGTTGCATGCCTAAAAATGGTCTTCCCAACAAAGACCCACCTGTGGGATTTTGTAGTTTCCCAAAATGGTTGAAATCTGGGAGGATAAGTCAATAGCAGCCCCTTCGAGAACAGCCACTGTGTTCCTCTGCCTTCCACAGCTGTAGTTGGGAACGTTGGCCTCCCCCTCCGAAAGCAGGTCCAGCAAAGCCTCTGAGGTCATTTGTGCTCTGAAATAATCGTCATAGATGTTGTATCCCAGGGTGACATTGAACAAAATGTTGGGATTCTTGTTGATCGCTTGGATAGCAAAAAGGAAGGACAGCATTTTCCAGTACTCTGATAATGGTTTCCTGAAAGAGTGAATATATCAGGACATAATCAATGGGAGTGGCATGTTATTTAACTGTTCTTTCTACAATTGTGTTTCTAATCCATCTAAGGCTAAGAGATTTGGAGGCATTTGTGTCCTTCGGGAGATAGGGTGGGATATAAGTCCCATTAATAAATAAATAAATAAATAAATTTTCAAATCACAAAAAAAACAAAAAACAAAAAAACAAACCCCAACCCTCACCTGAATAGAACTCTGGGATTCTTTTCATTTTTCTTATAGTTTTGGATACCGGTTGCATATTATGTTTGAGTTAGTCTAGTTATTGTTAGCTTTCTCTAATTCTTCTTTAAATTTATATTTATTAAGAATTTTTTTAAGAAAATGAAATATTAATGAAAAGAAAAAAGGAAAGGAAGAAATAGAAAGGAAGAAAAGGTCCAATAAATTAAAAAATGGGGAAAAAACTGATTTCCAACCTTCTTTTCAACAAATAATTTTTCATTTCTGCAAATTCTACATGTTTCACAATCTAATCCTCTACTGTGGGGATTCCATGATTCTTTCATCGTTGAGCATACAATAATCTTGCTGCAGTTGCCATGTATAAAATCCACCCACTATTAATGTTTTCTAATTCATTGTTCAGATGTCAAAATAAAAATGAATTCTGGTTTCTTCACAATTTTCAGCCTTTCAAATTCTTTGCATTATTGTGTCAATTTATATCTAAAATGTCTGCATTTTCTCACAAGTTTGCCCTGCATGATAAAATGTTTCCCCGTGAATTTCACAGTTCCTTCATTGATTTGAAATATGTTTACACATATTTGATAAATTCTCTGGTGTCATATACCAAGAATGCATCATCTTATTTACAAAAAAAATTTCTTAAATTATGACAGAGTGTAAACCAAATAAAGGTAAAGGTTCCCCCGCACATGCGTGCTAGTCGTTTCTGACTCTAGGGGCTGGTGCTCATCTCCGTTTCAAAGCCGAAGAGCCAGCGCTTGTCCGAGGACGTCTCTGTGGTCATGTGGCTGGCATGACTAGATGCCAAAGGCACACGGAGCGCTGTTACCTTCCCACCGTAATGGTCCCTATTTTTCTACTTGCATTTTTACATGCTTTTGAACTGCTAGGTTGGCAGAAGCTGGGATGAGTAACAGGCACTCACTCTGTTACGTGGCACTCGGGATTTGACCTGCCAAACTGCCAACATTCTGATCGACAAGCTAAGCGTCCTAACCCACTGAACCACCGCGTCCCTGTAAACCAAATACAGTTACCCAAATTTTCTGCACCTGTATTCAATATCCAAATTTAGTAGTGGATTCAGCCATGCAGATTTAACCTATTTGTCTTCTGTTTCAAATGCTTATAACTTTATACATTTTTCTTATTACATGTTCATTTGTACATAGTTCAGTTTCAAATTCAGTTTTGGCTTATTCTTCACATTGTCCTTATTATTGCTGTTGTATTTAGATTTCTGACTGACTTTCAATCTCTTTCTGTCCCTTTGCCTGCTTATCTTCCCCAGTAATTAATACTTGGAAGAGTGACCTATTATTCCACATGAAATACACAATCGTTAAAGAACACATAGAAACAGAGACACCCACGCAGACAAATAAAATGAGCAACGATGACTGTTAACAAATGGAGTAAGTGCTCAATGTCGAGCTTCTCTCATTTTTACTTCAGAGAAAAAGTCAAGACTTCTGCATTTTTCTACTCGTGCTGATAACCTCATTGGGCATGAGAATGGTAGAAGAGAAGAACCATCCTCTCTTGCCCATCCACAGTCCAACTCTGCTGAGAGGATGTCAAGAAAAGCAGATGCTTCTTCTTCCACATCAATAAAAATGGAAGACCTCTACTGATCATTTATTTGAGAATTTTAAATCAGGTTCATCAGCTGAAAAGGATGAATCAAGGATGAGACGGAACAGAAAGAGAGAAAAGCTGGCAGATCAAAGAGATCATTCATTGTACGAGAGGAGGTTGAACCTTTAGATCTTAGGGTGGAATGGAAAGGCTCTAATTCTGTGCAGGATGTTTGACGTACCGAGAAATTTGAGACAAAGGAGATTTGTGGAAGCTTAATGGTAGAAGCAGCATCCTCGTTGCAGAGACAAGGCCACCAATGAGGAACTCTCCTGTCTTGTAATTGTTCTGTGGGTGCACCTCGTCCCTCTTCAGAGTCAGGAGGCATTTGGCTCTGAGACTGGCCAGAACTTCCTGGGGCAGCAGAAGCAGCAGAAGCAGCAAGAAGACTTGTGTTCTTGATGGAGTCTCCAGCCTTGCTTTAAAGACACAGTGATGTGTAGAGGTGGAAGAAACCAAAGCCCCCTTCCAAAACAGAAGCTCCAGAGGTTTCCTAATCCAGACAGAGTTCAGACAAGCCTTCACATCTGCAGCCCCCGGCCTGTCTTAAAATCCTTCAGGGTTGTCTCTTTTTCCAGGGCCATTTACGCCTTCAAGATTTTACAGTGCATAGACATTAGCCATCAAGGCTTCGATATGAAATCAAAGGGGAAGCATGTTACAGCTGTGTTTGTGTGATGTCTGAAAGCAATCCAAAATGTCTTTATAGATTTAACACCAAGAGAAGAAATAAATCACTATGATTTGGATAATGGCCCCAAGGGGAGAGATCATCTCTCTAAACCCTGAGTGAATCAACAAGGAGGTACCAATTAGAAGGAGTCACAAGTGGGGTGAAACTCTGAAGATGAGCCAAGGAACAAGATGGGAGAACTTTCTCACAAACATCCCTTAGAAAATATCTTGATTCATTCTACTCTCAAAAGAGAATTTGGGGATGAGTCTGAAATGTCAATCCTCAATATGAATATAGTTGATCCTGATTTGTGGTGGACTTTGGCTGCCTTTGTTAAGAGATGAGTGGTTGCTCTTGTTCATTGACTACTTCTTCTCTCTTATCATGTACTAAACCAGAACAAAATCCCTGAAAATTATTTTTTATTCAATATAATTGTTAAACGTTTGTCTTCAGGTTCTGCTACTGGGGCATTTCAATTTTGAAAAAAGTAGCTTTTTTTCATTATTTAAGAAAAAAGCTGTTCTTTGTTTGTAAAGTTGGAACTAAATCATAGAAGAAACCAGAAAATGATTGTGGTCAGGGACCAGGACCAAGAGAGAGAGAAAAAAAATAAAGCAAAATATTTACATCTGTAAAGATAAATGAATAGATAAATATAATTAGGATAGTATAACATTTTTAGATGTATGCTATGAAAACTTTTGAGCTGATCTAGGCAAGTAAATTTCATAAAATCTACCATCTATAAAACTTGTCCAGTTTATTTGATACTCTATAGTCCTTTGTTAGAGGAATCAGTCAGAAAATGGAGTGGATTAATTCAATAACTTTTTGGCATCCATTATGGCCCAGGGCAGGACTAGCACAGGGAGATTCTTGGCATCCCATCTGTAAAACCATATCATCTTTTTGGACCCAGAAATCATGCATCCCCTCCCTTGTGGAAGAGTCTCCTTGGAGATCCAGATGGCCCCAATTACTTCAAGATTAGGCTAGGCCTGTTAATATTGTTGATGTTGATGTGTCTTCTGTAATTGGTTGGTTAATCAAATTTATATGCCCAGACCTCTTACAGAAAGTGGTTCTGGGCAATGTACCAGAATCCAGTAAAATAATATATACGTCTGAAGGAAGCTCTGGCTGAGCTTGAACTACTTCCTGTCAGGATGGTTCTGAAGAATGGAGGGTATGAGATGAAAAAATGAGAGGATTGTGAAGACAATTTCCTCAGAGGTTTTCTCCCTTTGTTGAGTCAGTTTCCTGAGCTTGGAATTTCCCACTCCACATAGAAGACACAGAAGCTTATTTTACCATATTCAAAAGAGTCCCTACCTCTTGTAAATGGCCTGAGAATGAATGGGTGGAGTACTGTCATGTCAATGAGATAATACTATATAGATATGATGCCTTCCTATAGGCCAGGGGTGTCAAACTCAATTTCATTGAGGGCCGCATGAGCATTGCGGTTGGCCGGGTGGGTATGGCCAGGGTGAGTGTGGCCTATTGGGTGGGCGTGGCTAGAGTGCTTACAGCCTACTGGGTGGGCGTGGCCAGCTCTACATAGTTCTCATCAAGGGTGCCTATGGGGCAGGAGTGGGACAGATCTGAGGGTCTCTGGCAGAAGGAGGGTCTCTGGGCCAAGGCAGCGGGGGCCATTCCCTCACTGTTTCCAGGATGGCTTCACAGGCCACATGAAACCACTTCGCAGGCCGGATCCGGCCCCCGGGCCTTGTGTTTGACATGTCTGCTATAGGCAGATTTTAGGAGACACACCTGTAACAAACACAAAGGGCAAGGTTGGAAGACCTAGACAGGAAATGGTTGAGGCCAGAGGAAAGAAACGAAAAGTGGCAGAGGAGGTAATTTTGGAACAGATACTCCACATCCGTATTCTACAGATACTCCCTACCAAAGTGAGGTTTTGAGTGCAAGAACACTACCCAGAATCAGGTCAATTGAATTGGCTGAGAACTACATGGCAGGAAAAAAAAGTCAGAGGATCTTCGGAAGGGAAGATGCAGAAAGAGAGTGGAGAATAAGAAGAACGGTTCCAGAAAGTAGGAAGTTTAAGAAGCTAGAAGAGAAATTTCAAAGGAATAAAGAAGACTTTAGCTCCTGCCCAAACTAAAGGAAGACAATGGGTGGTCAGAGGGACCCCATAGTTGCTGCAACTGTGGGAAAAGTAGCCATTTGTCTAAAAACTGTAAAAGAGGGGGGGGGGGAAGGAATGGCAAACTCCAGGCTAAGTATTAAGTGTGGAAAGAATTTCAAGATGAGTTGCTTGTAAAATAACTTCTGTGGGGAAATTTTCCTTTTAACTCCTTTAAAGATCAAGCCAGCCTTATGGGATCCACAAGAGTCAACTTGCCAGAAAGCCAATAATGGGGGGGGGGAAAGGTGGAAAGACTTTAGGGGTCTTTTGAGAGACTTTGGAATCCTAAATGAGGGGATGAAGCTGGGAAAAATGAAAACTGAGTTGTTTCGTTATAGCTAGAATTGTCTTAAGGTTTGGGACTTTTTTATCCTTTTTAACTGTATTCTCTTTATGAACCTACTCATGGCTGATGTGGCCCCCATCTTCAAGAAAGGGGGAAAAATGGACCCAGGAAAATATAGACCAATCAGTTTAACATCAATACCTGGGAAGATCCTAGAAAAGATAATAAAAAAAACAGATATGCAAACAACTAGAAGCAAACAAAGTCATAACTAGTAGCCAGCACGGGTTTTGTTAAAAACAGACCATGCCAAACCAATCTTATCTCATTCTTCAATGAAGTTACCAAGCTAATAGACCAGCAAAATATTGTGCACATAGTATACTTAGATTTCAGTAAAGCATTTGACAAAGTAGATCACTACCTGCTCCTTGGTAAGCTAAGAAAAGTGGAATAGACAACATCATCAGCAGATGGATCTGTAGCTGGCTGGCAAATGTACTCAATCAGTAGTCCTCAATGGGCCCTACATCCACATGGAAAGAAGCAAGCAGTGGGATACCACAAGGTTCTATCTTAGGCCCAATACTCTTCAATATCTTCACAGATGTGGGAATTGAAGGGGAACTCATCAAATTTGCAGATGACACCAAACTGAGAGGAGTAGCCAACACCCCAGAAAACAAACTCAGGATCCAAAAAGATCTTCACAGACTTCAACAATGGGCCCTATCCAACAAAATGAGTTTCAATATGGAGAAAAGCAAAGTCTTACATTTAGGCAGGAAAAACCAAAGGTACAAATACAGATTGGGAGAGACCTGGCTTAAAACTGTGAGAGGGACCTTGGAGTCCTACTGGACAATCACTTGACTATGAGCCAGCAGTGTGTAGCAGCAGCCAAAAAACCTAATACAATTCTGGGTTCTATAAACAGAGGCATAGAATCCAGATCACACAAAGTATTAGTACCGCTTTATAAAACTCTAGTAAAGCCACACCTGGAATATTGCAGCCAATTTTGGTCACCATATCACAAAAAAGATGTTGAGGATTTGGAAAAAATTCAGGAAAGAGCAACTAAGTTGATCAAAGGCCTGGAGACTAAAACATATAAATAACGGCTATAGGACTTGGGTTTGGCTAGTCAAAAGAAAGGAAGAAATAGGGGAGACATGATAGCAGTGTTCCAGTATCTGAGGGGCTGCCACAAGGCAGACGGGGTCAGGTTGCTCACCAAAGCACCAGGGGGAAGGATGAGAAACAATAGTTGGAAACTGATCAAAGAGAAAAGCAACCTGGAATTAAGGAGAAACTTCCTGTCAGTGAAGACAACCAACCAGTGGAACAACTTAGCCCCAGAAATTGTAGGTGCTCCATCACTGGAGATTTTTAAGAAGAGACTGGACAATCTGCTGTCGAGACTAGAAGACCTGCAAGGTCACTTCCAGCTCTATTCTATTCTATTCTATTCTATTCTATTCTATTCTATTCTATTCTATTCTATTCTATTCTATTCTATTCTATTCTATTCTGTTCTGTTCTGTTCTGTTCTGTTCTGTTCTGTTCTGTTCTGTTCTGTTCTGTTCTGTTCCTTACAGTGTTTTCTTTTGACACCTTTAGTAAATTTGGTTTTCATTTCAATCCAGGAGTTGACCCATGGCCTTCTTGTACCTGCCTCAGCTTGGTTGAACTACTGACTCCCCAAACCAGACAAGGATGAATTTTATCTTCAATCCTCTTAAGTCCAATTGAATACCGATATGCCAATCCTGTCAGGAAGTTACAGTCAATAAATAAATGTCTGCTAGTGGAAATTCCTCACCAGAAGGCAGAAAGTCCGTTCAGCACCTCAGCCCAGAGAAGCTGGAATTGGAGGCTGTGAGAGAGGAAGCCATGAAGAAGATGGAAGTTGAACTGGAGCTGAAATAAAGGAAGAGTGCTGAGAAAGAGTACCTCAGGAGAAAGAGAAGGATCATAAAAAACCAGTGAGAGAGTTACAACACCGTGTCATCTACACTTACACTCTTCTCCCCAGGAGAACCCATAACTTGGGGGAATGGAAATATTATTTCATAAAGAACCATGAAAGAGATGAGATTCAGACCTCACTAATTATATTTGAAGATACTTGCCAAGCTTACACCACTATAAAGCCCAGGAAATGACTCACATATCTCTTTTCTTGAAGAGTTGCTTAAGGTAATTTTTGGAAAGAAACAATCAGATCCCTGCAGCGTTGATCTTCTTGGATGCTGAAAAAGCCTTTGATCAATTGGACTGGCAATTTTTGTTGAAAGTATTAGAGAAAATGAAATTTGGGGATAAATTTTTACAACCAATTAGGGCAATATATCAAAAGCAAACAGCCCGCATAATAGTTAATAATAGTTTGACTGAAGTATGTAACATTGAAAAGGGTACAAGGCAGGGGTGTCCGTTGTCACCCTTATTATTTGTTTTAACATTGGAAATATTATTGATTAAAATACGGGATTCGGATAAAATTAAGGGAATTCAAATTAGAGACCAGGATTATAGATTGAGGGTGTTTGCAGATGATCTGGTTATTACAGTGACTCAGCCTGATTTTTCAGTTGTAGAATTGATGGAGATAATAACGCAATATGGGAAAGTTTCTGGATTTAAGGTTAATATACAAAAAACTAAAATGTTGTCTAAGAATATGACAGCATTACAAAAGGCTGTTTTAGAAGAGCTAACGGGATTTGAAATAGTTAAAAGGGTTAAATATTTGGGGATATATTTATCACCCTCAAATGTAAAGTTATATAAAAATAATTATGAAAAGTTATGGGGAAAAGTACAAAAAGAATTAGATAGTTGGAAAACATTGCAATTATCTTTATTGGGAAGAATTGCAGCTGTGAAAATGAATGTTTTGCCAAAATTTTTATTTTTATTTCAAATGATACATATACTTAAAAAGGATTTAAATTTGGAGGAATGGCAAAAAGGTATTAATAAATTTGTTTGGGCAGGGAAAAAGCCACGAGTCAAATTTAAGATTATGCAAGATACGCGTGAAAGAGGTGGTCTTAAAATGCCTAATTTTAAATTATATTATGAAGCTGCTGCTTTGTCAGCGATAAGTGATTGGTTTAATTTAACACAAGCGAGATTATTAAATCTTGAGGGCCATGATTTGTTATTTGGATGGCATGCATATTTATTGTATGACAAGAAGGTGGATAATGTGTTCAAGATACATATTTTAAGGTATGCTCTGTTGCGAGTTTGGAAAAAGTACAGACACAAGTTAAATTATAAGATACCTATTTGGGCAATACCGAAACACGCAATAGAAAATATAAATGTTGGGTTTAAACATGATGTGATTACATATAAGGAAATTTTGTGTTTTGAGAGGAATGTATGGCAATTAAAGCCATATAATATTTTAAAAGAAGAAAAGATTGTACAAACCTGGTTTCAGTATGGGCAATTACAGGCTAGGTGGAAGGAAGACCAGAAAATTGGTTTCTCAATGATTGATGAAAATTTGGTAAAGCAAATTAGAGATCAAGGTCAATCACATATCAAAAGGATATATCTTGCATTGATAGAAATTGATTCAGATACGGAACTTGTTAAAGACTGTATGATAAAGTGGGCTCAGAACTTTCAAGAAGTTATTACAATGGATACTTGGGAAAAGATCTGGGTGAGAAATGAAAAAGTTACACAGGCCCAAAATTTAAGAGAGAACTTTTATAAAATGTTCTATAGGTGGCACTTAGATCCTAAAAAATTAGCAAGTATGTATCCGAACTGCCAGCCCAAATGTTGGAGGTGTGGTTGTGAAGATGCAACGTATTTTCATATATGGTGGACTTGTAAAAAGGTTAAAGCTTTTTGGATTAAAATTTGGTGGAATATGCAAAAAATATTCAAGAAAAGGATCAAGTTTTGTCCGCAATTGTTTTTACTGGGCATTATTACAGATACTACTGTTGTGGACACTAAGTTGATGTTGAATTTAATTACGGCAGCGAGACTTTTAGTAGCGCAATATTGGAAGAAGGAAGAACTGCCGACTATAGAAGAATGGACTTTAAAAGTTTCCAATTTGGCGGAAATGGCAAAGGTTTCAGCGTACTTGAAAGACCACTCAAAACAGAGATATATTGTGGAGTGGAGAAGATGGATTGATTACATCCAGAATAAATATGGGACTAAAAAGTTTCACCTAGCATTTGAATAAGTATTGGATTTATGTGATATATAAATTACTTGTAGTTATTCTAATAAGAGTTAAAGTGTGGTAGAATTTAATATTTTATTGTTGTTTGCATATGGTAGATTATGATTGTTTGTATTTTTATACCCTGTATTTAGCTCTGGGAAGTCGGGGAGGGGGGAGGGGGAGGGGGGAGGAGTTGGGGAGGTTTGGGGAGAGGGGAGGGGGTTGGGAGGTGTTTTGTCTTTTAAAAATGTACTGTAAAACTTTTCAATAAAAAAAAGAGTTGCTTAAGGCAAATATTGGTTGACATGTGTGCTAAGGAAAAGGAGAAAATCCAATAGTTTAAAAAACATAATATTTGTTTGTTTGTTTACTTATTTATTTATTATTAATGTATTTGATGATTATCTTGAATTTTCATTTAACTAATTTACTTCACATATTTATTTCCTTCACTTTTAATAAACATAATGTCAATGCTGCAAACATTGGACATTTTTGCCTTGACAATATAAGAGGCAGCCTTTCCCTTTAAACTGTTTTACTTTTGAAAAATGAAGCTGGGGTGGGGAGGAGAATGCTACCCCGTTGCTTTTTTAATAAGATAAGGAATGGCATGAAATAAAACGGAAGAGAAGCTTTCCATGTTAAACTAATTAGAGAATGTGATTTATGACATTAAATTAAGGGAGGAAATTGTGTTTGATACAATGTGGTCAGAGGAGGAGAATTCAGACTTTGGCATCCATGACTGCCGATGCTTCATTCTCATTATTATAGACTTTTTAGAATAAACAATGCTGGAATGTTCTTTCAACTGTCTCATTAGTCAGAACCATGACACATAAGTTGTCAAGCAAATCCAAAGGAAGAATATATAACCAATAATAATGGATAATTAGGTGTTACCAGCCTAAGAAACAGTTTCACAATCATTCCCCTGCTTTTGCCATTAGATGTTCCTTAGTGTTTAGATCTGGTCTCAGAAGGATAATGTAGCACTTGGGGAAGAAGATGCAGCTTAATAGTCCAGCACCAGAGGCCAAGATGGAGAAGATCTGCACGGCCACCATGTATTTTCCTTTAGTGCTCAGGTAGGTGGGGAGGAAGGAAACCCAGACACTGCAGAAGACCAGCATGCTGAAGGTGATCAGCTTGGCTTCATTGAAAGCTCCAGGCAGGTTCCTGGCCAGGAAAGCCACAGTGAAGCAAATTGCAGCAAGGAAGCCCATGTAGCCAAGAACAACATAAAACATGGTGACAGAGCCTTCATTGCATCGAAGGATAATCTCTTTAGGCTGGGAGTGAAGATCAGAGTAAGGAAATGGGGGAGAAACTCCCAACCACATGACACAGATGAGAATTTGGACAGCAGAATAAGAAAGGATGATGGAGTTGGCCAAGCTCTTCCCCAACCATCTTCTCACTTTATTCCCTGGTTTTGAGGCTAGGAATGCCAGCACTACTGTGATTGTTTTAGCCAACACAGAAGACACGGCTACTGAGAAGACAATACTGAACACTGTTTGTTGGAGAAGACAGGTGGCTTTCCTTGGTCGGCCAATGAAGAACAAGGAGCATAAAAAGCAAAGCAGAAGGGAGACCAGGAGGATGTAGGAGAGGTCCCGGTTGTTGGCTTTGACAATAGGAGTTTCAAGGTATTTAATGAATATGATTAAAACAAAGCCTGTAATTAGGAACAAGAGTAGAGCAAAGGAGATGAGGATGATGCTCAGAGGTTCTTCATAGGACAGGAAGGTTATTCTTTTTGGGATACACTGGACTTGGTTCTCAGTTGGATATTGATCATCTGAGCACTTGGTGCATTTTTTGGTATCTGAGAAAGGAAAGTAATATTTCTTTTATAGTCTCAAATTTCAAGAAAAACTTTGGATAAGATGTGATAGAGAGAGGCAGGAAAGTCTCAGTAAATGGAATATACTTACACTACAACAAAAACAAAATCCTCAATGCACACAACTATAAAAAGAACAACAACAACAACAACACAAAATTAAAAGAAGAGCTATCTGGTGCTGCAAACTCCCTTCTCTGAGGTAATCCACCAGATTCTTATCCTTCACTGACCTTAACCTATCCCAAATGGTTGGCAGAAGGAGCAAGCCTTCAGAGGTTTAAGAGGATGGGGGGCCTATTCAATTTCAAGTGGACGACGTCCAATAGGGTAGGAACAGATTGTTTGCATGCCAATTATATCTGCTCTGGTTGGACAAGGAGATATCCTCAAGCAGAGGAAACCCTGCAGATACCCTGGTTCTGTCTCATGGAGGGTTTGAAAGGTGAATGTAATTGCACCTGGAAAGAAACTGGGATTCTGTGGAGCTTGCACAGCAGGGGTGTCCTACCGAAGAACACAGAGAAACTCAACACTGTGCATGCCTTTGCATTCTGGAACATTTTATAAATTGCAGGTGGTTTAAATGAGCAACCCTATGAGTATGGGATAAAAAGATAAAAATAGAAAACTCATGGCAGAAAAAGACTTAGTGCGGCATCGAGTCTGCCCTTTGAAGTTTTTGTTTTCTTATTTATTTAATATTTTATTTCATATATTTTTTTCAAACAAATTCAGATGATGGACATATGTTTATCCCAAAAATGTTTAAACTCAGTTACTGATGATATACCCACCAACCATTCTCTCAATACATTGCTCCAAAAATACTGGACAGAGGATAAAAGTTGTCTAAAACATGGTTAGATGTATGGAGAACCACTTGAGAAGGGTTGCAACACTGGCTATTTCAGGGCAGGTTGTAGAGCCCCCTTCACACACAAAAATCATTGACTATCCTGAAATTGAGAGTGTCTCCTAACTATTAGGCCTTCTAGAAATTCCTTAAAATGTGATTCTTTCAATGGTCCTGGGGATCCCCTGGTAACAGGGCCCCGTGAGCTGGTTGCATGGTAGGTAGCATCTTGATGTACTTCTCTCTTGCTTTCCTAGCATTTATACCTCATTGTTTTAACTTTTATTATTGGTTTAATTGTATTCCCCCAAGAGTCATTTTGTGTGAAATAGCCATATAAACTTGATAAATAAATTTGAAAAACAACTTAAGGAAAATTAATTCATAAAATAATTCAACAACAGGAACTGAGTGTGTTATCTATAAAGTCTTTTTACCCTGTAAAAATGAGAAGATGAAGCAATATGTTTCCATATTCTCTTGATTTGGCAACAATTTTAAAGAGAATGAATTCAACATTAGAATGAAAAGATATTTAGTAGATTGGCCTTTTATTAGTTTTCTGTTCCCCCCTTCTTTCTCTTCATTTTAATCCCAACTCTGCATGTTAGAATTTTTTCCTTTCAGGACCAGTACTTTCTTTCTTTCTTTCTTTCTTTCTTTCTTTCTTTCTTTCTTTCTTTCTTTCTTTCTTTCTTTCCTTCCTTCCTTCCTTCCTTCCTTCCTTCTTTCTTTTTTTCTTTCTTCCTTCCTTCCTTCCTTCCTTCCTTCCTTCCTTCTTTCTTTCTTTCTTTCTTTCTTTCTTTCTTTCTTTCTTTCTTTCTTTCTTTCTATCTCTCTTTCTTTCTTTCTTTCTTTCTTTCTTTCTTTTTCTTTTTGGTGTTATATCTGACTACAGTATTTAACAAGAAAGAAAATTGGAAAGATAAGAAAAGGTGGAAAGGAAATATCTACTTGATGATTTTATGCTGAATCCTCTATTTGGTTTTCATTGTTCCTTTAACCCAACATCTCTCCCTCTATTGTTCCTCCCAATTAAATATTGCAGCTTACAAGGATATATGACCTTACTAAAGGTCATATATCAAATGAATGATTGATTGATGCATCTATCAGCCTGTAATGTAAATTTGATTAGGTAAACATAACCCATTCATCTAAAATTATTCCTTAGTTACAAAGAATACAAAAATATTTCTAAGAAAGATAAATATGGATGGAAACATCCAGACTGGGAAATGAAAGAGAGATCTCCCATGCAACCTACAACTTCCTTCTTCTTTCCTCATCCTTCAAGATATTTTTCTTATTCTTCCCATTAGGGAAGAAATTGGACTCCATGAAAATTGAGAACGAAACAATCAAACTTACATGTGTCTTTAAAAGGCATATTGATCAAAGTTTCCCTCTGGTGTCACCCACCTTCCTGAGTGGAGATGGTCCCCTCTGGACAAGGATTGCAGTCATAGCAGCAAAATGGCTCTCCTTCTCGAGCCTGCTTGACAAATCCAGGCTGACATTTTCCCACACATTTAGACTGAGGCAAAGACTAAAGAGAAAAAGAAGAAATGCCAAAGAATATGTGTCAGCACTCACCATCCGTGTAAGATGGAGGTAGACATGAACATCAGCCAAGTCATCTCTGGACTTCATGTAGGCAAATATGAAATCTCTGACCACTTCCAAATGGTTGCAGGAAATACAATTGGAGGAAGATGATTCATTCAGTTTCTCCCTTTTTCTTCTGACATATCAGGTTACAAAAAAAAGTAGTTTTCTACTCAACAATGTCTGGAGGGATGAAATTGAGAAAAGATTTGAGCATTGAATGGCAACTGGTGGGTTCCTCCTCATAGTGGAATTAACATGCATTTCTCCATTCTTCATACATGCTTTATTTTAAAATATAATATCTAAGATACTAAATTTTAGAGAAAACTTTGTTGTAAAATATATATTATTTTTTCATTTCATTGGATTCATTGAACTAGAATAAAACTGAGATGAAAAAGAAACTTTTGACCAGTAGCTCTGTAATTCTTGATCTGAGTCAGATCTGAGTCATCTTTTGGTATTAAAGAAATGTTTGCTTCAATCCACATCGCTGGCATTTTAGCTTCTATTAAAAGTCCATTACAAACATCTTTCAACGGATCGCTTAATATCTCTTGCAAACTTTGGATAATTCTGCTGGGAGTCCATCTGGACCAGGAGCTTTACCATTTTTTTTTGTCTTTTTATAGCCTCTGTTATTTCCAGCATTGTAACTCCTTCATCTAATATATTTTTAAATATCTCTGGAATCTTCAGAAGGTTACTGTTTTCTAAGTATTTTACAATTTTCTCTGTTGGAATCTCCCTCTTGTCATATAAGTCTTTATAAAATTCTTTAACTATCTTTTTAATTTCTTCATTTTTATATTGTAAATAACCTTCCCCATCCAGCAGATTGTGTATCATTTTTTTTCTTTCTGTTTTTTAAGTTTATAAGCTAACCGTCTTCCCAGTTTATTAGCGTTTTCAAAAAAAATTTGCTTCACTCTTTTTATCTGTTCTGCCACTTTTTCCGAATCTAACAAATTTAATTTGTGTTTTATCATGTCCATATCTGTTTTTAAAGTCTTTTTTGGGGGATTCTTTTGCAGTTCTAATTCTAATCTTCCAAATTCTTCTCTTAGTGATATATATTGCTGTTTTCTCTGTTTGTTTTTCTTTGCCATATACGATATTGCTATACCTCTAAAATATGCTTTAGCAGTGTCCCATAAGTTTTGTGTCTTAATATCTTCTTTTTTATTTTCTTTAAAGAAAAATTCCATCTCTTTTTTTGTTAGTTCTATAAATTCTTTTTCTTTTAATATAGAACTATTTAAAGTCCATCTTGGTCTTTTTTGTATCTCTTTCCAGGTCATTTTCAAAGGGTTATGGTCTGCCCATATACCTATTTCTATTTCAATGTCCTGCACATTCATTCTCAAATCCACAGTCATCCAAATCATATCAGTTCTTGACCAAGATGTCTGGCTATTTGAGTAAAAAGTATATTGTAGTTTTTGTGGGTTTATTTCCCTCCAGACATCTTGAAGTCCAATTTCCTCCGCCATATCAAAAAATGTCTTAGGTAGTTTTCCTCTCCCATTTTTCTTTGTTTTGTTACTTTTATAGTCAATTTTTCCATCTGTTATTGCATTAAAGTCTCCTAGTAAACAAACACTTTGATATTCCATTTCTACTATTTTTCTATGTAAATTTTTATAAAATTTATCCTGATTGTTATTCAGTGCATATATCACCACTAATAATATTTGTTTTTGATGCAGATAAATCTCCACCATTAATATTCTTCCTTCTTCATCTGAATAAACCATTTTTGAATTTATTGTCTCTTTAATATATAGAGCAACTCCTCTTTTTTGTGTGTGCCAATGCATAATAAAGTTTTCCAATTTTTTGGATATTCCAACAATTTATGCTTTTATGTGTGTTTCTTGTAAACAAATTATATCCAAATTTAGTTTCCATAATTTCCTAAAAATCTTGTTTCTTGTAGTCAGAAAATGGTACTGTCTTCGTGAATCTCTAATTATTTAGGTATCTGTTTTAAGACCGCAATCTTTGTTTTTATATTGTATTGGTTCATCTCTTACTTTTCACAATACTTCATCTCTTGCTGACTTCCTTGCAAACTGTACATGTACTTCTCTTGATAATTTATTTCTTCTTGCATAACTTGAATTGAAGTGAAAAACACCGTCCAACTCAAGGTAAATTTCCAATCGGTCTGTTTTAAGCCTCCTCCAGGATATCAATAATCACCTCTTCTATATCTTCTGCTTTATCTTCAGGAATATTTTGGAATCTCAAATATTGTTCCGCGTTTGCCATTTCCAAAATTTTAATTTCATTGTCCAACTTTTCATTTTCTTGTAGTAAAAATTCTATCTTTTTGTCATTTTCACCTGTTTTTTCTTCAGTCTTATATATCTTCTGTTGATTTTGTAATATCATTTGATTTTGAGATTCAAGTTTCTCCTTTATAGCCATCATTTCTTCATTTAACTTCTCCAATGTTGCCTGCATAATTCTGATTCCCTTGTGTCTCCAAGTGATGTTTTTCAACAGTCTCTTGATTTTTCAAGATAAGATCCTGAATAAATTTTAATGAAGTCTGTGTCTCACTTTGAACTGTGTCTCACTTTGTTCTCATCAGTCAGCCATACCCTTCTGAGTATCGAACCTGGGCCGATTGCACATTAGGCAGTTGTTTAACCTCTAGGCCACAGGCTCTTTCTCGCTTTGTTAGCTGAGAGGCAAGGGAGATATGTGTTCAGTATTTGTTAAGTATTTTAGAATACCTTGCAAGGCCCAAATACAGGCCATATCTTATTGCCTGTATGGCTGACTGATGAGAACAAATGAGTTTGAAATGGCCATATCAGTCTCCCTTTAATTCTTTGTTAGCAATCCAAAAAATTTACATAAATAATGAGTTGTCACAGTTGTGACTACAGCTTGTTGATGGCCTTAGGTTAGGCTGATACAGGCAGTAGGATTTGGCCCGTATTTGGGCCTTGCAAGGTATTCTAATATATGTGTGTGTGTGTGTGTATGTGTATGTGTGTGTTGTGTAATATTAATTTTGGGGGGCTTGCTAACAAAGAATAAAGGGAGACCGATATGATCATTTCAAACTTATTTGTTCTCATCAGTCAGCCATACCCTTCTGAGATTCGAACCTGGGCCGACTGCGTCTTAAGCAGTTGTTTTAACCCCTAGGCCACAGGCTCTCTCTCTCTCTCTGTTAGCTAAGAAGCAAGGAAGATATGTGTTAAATGTTTGTTAAGCATTCAGAATACACTTGAACAGAAAAATCTAGTGAATCTGAAGTTTTTAACAACGAAATCTCCAGCATATGAGGCCCTGTCTCACCAGTTTTATGGTGATACCTAAACTGCTGAAGGGACACTGAAAGGCAATGATTTGTGTCCTAAATAATAATCATCCCATATCTCATTTTGGATCAGCTTAAAACAGGATTCATCATGACCAAGGATTCATCATGACCAAGGGACGCAGTGGCTCAGTGGGTTAGGACGCTGAGCTTGTCGATCAGAAGGTCAGCAGTTTGGCGGGTCGAATCCCGAGTGACGCGTAACAGAGTGAGCGCCTGTTACTCGTCCCAGCTTCTGCCAACCTAGCAGTTCGAAAGCACGTAAAAATGCAAGTAGAAAAATAGGGACCGCTCCGGTGGGAAGGTAACAGCGTTCTGTGCGCCTTTGGTGTCTAGTCATGCCAGCCACATGACCACGGAGATGTCCTCGGACAAGCGGTGGCTCTTCGGCTTTGAAACGGAGATGAGCACCGGCCCCTAGAGTCGGAAACAACTAGCACGCATGTGCGGGGGAACCTTTACCTTTACCTTTATCTCATTTTGGATCAGCTTAAAACAGGATTCATCATGACAGCATCAGAAGGGAAACCTTGGTCAATAGAAGTAAAGCATGCTTATCTGCCTAAGAAAATTATAGAGGTTTTACTCCACACCTTCAATTCTAGGTGAAGGTTACCCACTTTTTTATTGGGTTTAGCCCACTTGAAACAGCTTTAGAAAAAGAGAAAAGACATCAATATTTTCCCCACCTTGTTGAGCAACTTTAACTGTGACAAAGCATCTTGATTGATTGAAAGTCTCTGTCTTTCAAAACTCCCCAATTGCTTGTGGATGGGAACCTCCTTGGGGAGAACCACCATACTCAAGATCCTCAGGTCTACTGCTACATCTCCATTTTGATCCAAGTACATTTTAAGCAGGGAAAGATTGTACAATTCCCTCTTCTTTAGAAATGGATGGAACTAAAATGGAAACAATCCAGGAATTTAAAAGTAAAAATCTTGGTTTCTTATCTCTTACAACTTTTTACATTTGAATCTTTCTTCTATGGTTGTTTAACTTGCAAATATTGTGAGTTGGAAGAAGAAGTGTTATCATTATCTTCAAAACTGAAGTAGAAAGATTCAGCAATATTTCTAAATCATGTAGTATACAGATAAAATGTATATTGACACAATGTAATTGACAAAATATGTCAATCGTATAGAACAATCTAGCAAAGGTCACCAATCAAGTAAACAAAATACACAAATAACTGGAGTATTCCTTGCAAACAATTGAATGATTACCAGAAAGCAAGGATTTGTTAAGAAGAAAGTTGCAAGGCTAATCTTCATTCAAGTAGAGGAGATAGGAAAAATGACCAGATGAAGTAATTCTACTTTATTGTAAGGCTATATTTAAAAAATATTGCAGGGTGAAAGTACAAATCTTTCTCCATCTCTTTGGAAAGATCTACAAATCTTTCTCCATCTCCCCAAAAAATTTAGGGAGGACTTTTTCTGAGTTTCTTTCTCTGCCTGTTATGCAGCTGTGGGTTTCCCCACCCCCCAAACCATCTTATCTGATCCTTCCCTGTATCTCTTTCCCTGGTCTTCCGAACTCATTCACACGTATCATTATTCTTCCTTAACAGATTGTATGAATGCTGGTGGTATAACTTGTTTTTAGCAAAGAATTAACAAAATGTTTCATGATGTGATGAATGGGGATCTAGTTAATTGAGTCCTGGATGGTATGAGATAATAAAGTGGAGACAACTGTCTCAAAAATTGTTGTTGTTGTTAGTTGTGAAGTCGTTCTTCCTGTCCTCTACCATTTTCTGGACTCCATTTAAGCTCACACCTAGTGCTTCAGTGACTCCATCCAGCCACTTCATTCTCTGTCGTCAAATATTAATATTACTTATAAAACTTAGTTATGAAAAACAATTAGACCTTGGTCATTATTTCTTCTATATTTTCTTTAATAAAGGAAGCAGATAAATCATGGTTTTGTGATGCCAAAATTATAATAACACTTGGACAAAGTTATTTTGGTCTCCTTTAAAAATTCCCAACTTCTCTCAGATCCCAATAGATCCCTGTCTTGATGCTGACACCCTGATGGGAGGGGGGACCTTTGGAGCTCTCCTGTGATGTGTTTAGCTTTGCTTTGTTGACTTGATTCCGCTGCCCAAGGTCATCTGCCTCACCTCACCAAGGTAGAGATGCCTCGGAACATCTTACCACAGTTTCCATCTGAGTTCTCACAAACTCTTTGCACCTCTGGATTGGCTCCTATGGACTGGGCAGTTGGGAGGGGTTTTGAACAATGGTGTTTAGCCTAACAATTTCACCTGAGAACTTCAGATTCTGCCTGTCTTCTCTTGCTGTCATTGACTCTCAATAAAAGTTCCTTTTGTAACGATGCCAATTTCAAGAGTTCTGCTTTCTTGAGAGATTCAACTGAGGCAGGGCCTTTCAGCTTCCAGAAAATAAAAAATATGTTTTTTCTGTTAGAGAGAGGTGCATGAGTAAAATTCAATAGGAAACTAACTAATTATTAGCATCCAGGACTTATACAGGATTGTATGAATGTAATGAATGGTAGCTATAATCTGTATTAATATTTCATTTGTAGTTTTTCTCACATTATTCTATGCGTAGAATGGTTACTGATTATAATATAGTAGCAATATTTTAATGTTATGATAATAACTGTATTATTAATTTATCACTTATGTCATTAATAATCCAGTGGAGTAATACCAGGTCCTCTTCAAGGCACCACACTTGCAGAAGACACTGCACAAAATTTTCACCAGCTTTATCCAAGGACAAAGAAGGGGAGGAAGAGATCAAAGGAGCTGCTTTAAGCCTTGAGGAAAGAAATGAAGCAGAAGAGCCATGTTGGAATAGAATAGAATAGAATAGAATAGAATAGAATAGAATAGAATAGAATAGAATAGAATAGAATAGAATAGAATAGAATAGAGTAGAGTAGAGTAGAGTAGAGTAGAGTAGAGTAGAGTAGAGTAGAGTAGAGTAGAGTAGAGTAGAGTAGAGTAGAATAGAATAGAATAGAATAGAATAGAATAGAGCTGGAAGGGACCTTTGGAGGTCTTCTAGTCCAGCCCTCTGCTCAAGCAAAAGAACCTATACCATCTCAGACAAGTGACTGTCTAGTCTCTTCTTTAAAAACTCCAGTAATAGAGCACCCACAATTTCTGGAGGCCACTTATTAATTGTCCTCACTGTTAGGAAGTTTCTCCTTAATTCCAGGTTGCTTCTCTCTTTGATCAGTTTCCAAACATTGTTTCTTGTCCTAGTTTACAGGAGATTAAAATCAGAAAAAGTGTGGGTTCTTTTTTTTTAAGATATAAAAGGTCTTGATTGTTGAACGGAGGATGCAGCACTCTTCTGATAAGTAGGAGATGTTGTACAGAAGCTTAAGATCTTAAACAACCAAGTCAAGAGAGCACAAAAGACCCTGAAAAGGATTTTAGTTTGATGGATCCTTGTTGGGACCCCATACCTTCCATGGCTGCAGCCGTAGAGCCCCCAACCTCTCTTCACCCTTCTTCCTTCTCCTCTGGGGTTTGGATGCAGCACTTAAGGCATGGGTCAGAATCTTAATGATGCTATAAGTAACAAAATTATTTCGGATCCGCATCCTATTCTTTTTCTCTTGGGTCTCCATTGGTGCTTTCTGGGTGCATCTTCTCCGGCCTTTGACAGCAAAGGTGTGTTTTGAAACAGAACAGTGAAAATACTCAGCTTGAAATTCAGGTTCCACAAAGAAATATGGTTTATAGGCATTATCATTTACCCAACTCTTTTTCCACTGAAAGGGAAAGCTCCAAATACTGTGGACGTGCTTGAGATACCTATCCTTTTTCAGGAAAAATACTCCAAGCGCTGTCATGATCCAGACTTTCCCTTCAATGGGTCCTGGCAAACTTTCAAGTGCTGAATGGAAGATAAGAATTCTGTCCATATAGGAATCAAATTCTATGTAGTGAACAAAGATGTTGACTTGTCTCCACTTAGAGAGGGCACCCCTGAAAAACCTGGTAGGTCCATTTGTTGAGAATCGTTGTGATATAACAACACAAATTCTATTCTTGACAAGCATAGGACTAAAAGTTCTCATGAAATTCTCTCCCTTTTCAGTGTCTGGAGCAAAGAGACCAATCAGGGTCCATCCAAAATGGAGGAGAATTTGAACAATTGCTGGGTACTGGATCCCTTCTTTGGGGAGCATCGGATGGAAAAAAGGAAATTGACTTTTATCACTCAGAGCCTCTGAAACAATTCTCTCACTGAACTGAAAAAAACAATGAAGAATTATGTGTTATATTTGCTGTCCTGCCAAGTCCCAATTTTTAGCTTTTAATAAATCCAATATTTTTCTCGTGAACATATTAGAACATTTCTGGTTGATTACTCATTAGACCATATGAAAGTACAGAATATAAAACACAGAACATTAACAAGTCTGCATGTAAAAACAGAATTTAGAAAAATAAGTACAATAGAATAAGCATAAAGAATGAAAATATAACCCTAGAATTTACCACAATCAGATCATAATTTCCTTCCAAAAAGGGCTTTATTATATATACTTTTGCATTCAGAGCACAAAGAAAGTACATTTTTAAAAATATTAGGATCCCAGTACATTGTATCTCTAAAGTGAAATGCAAGATATTGATCTCCCTAATTCTTAAATAATTGACATTCAAAATAATAGATGTATTACATCTTCTATTTCTGGAGCTTCACAAATACAAGTATATTCATTGTAAGGAGTTTGGAGGATTTAATTCAATACTTGGAAGGTACATTTGTAGCAGCTGATGCCTTTCAGTGTGCCAACCTTACTGAAGATGCCCCTACTTTTTTCTATTTTGAACAACTTGGATTCTTTGTGCAGCATTTTTTTAGGTTTTTCTCGAATGGCAAAAAAGATAGGGAGACGGCAGTTCTTAATATAAAATCAAGAATGTTTTAAATGAAATTTGTTTGTTCTAATAGTGTTTGGGGGCTCTTATCAATTTCCATACCATTAATTTTATTCAAAATAATTATATGCCCTAATTTTATAAATTGTATAAATTCCCAATTCTGCTCTGAGACTTCAGCAGCTGAAGTCCTTTTATCCACCCTCAAGATACTTCTCAGATGATATGTTTGGATTTGTTCTAGTAGAGAGATATATTAAATCCAAAAGTTCAGCTCAATATACGTAAGTGCATAATGGTAATGTTGGTATTTTATATTTAATAATTCAGGCTAAAAAGCCGCATACCTATGATTTAAAAAAAAATTATAGTGTATTCACTTGTGCCTTGTAAATGAGCTCCTTTGATGTTGAAGGAGTCAAGATCCAGTCACAGAGAAAAGTTCTCCCAGGTAAGGAAAGGTGTGAACTTGCTCTGTTGCCTCCTCATCAATTAGCCCTATATGGCAAAGCTGTCATTTTCCAAAGACCATAATTTTTGACTTTGACTTATCCATAATCAGATAATTATTATGAGAATAGGAGCCAAGTCCTCTTAACTGCATATGCAACCCAAATGTCATATTGGCAACACTTTTGTTGTACCTTTTAGTAATATCAATCCTACTTTTCATGGCTCCATTGAGCCCCAAACACACTCTCAAATAAATGAACAAAATGGGATGGAAGAGACCATGGAGGTTTTCTAGTCCGACCCCCTGCCCATAGCAAGAGATCCTATACCAATCCAGACAAAATGAATGTCCAGCCTCTTTTTAAAAATCTCCATTAATGGAGCACCCAAAACTTCATGAGACAAGCAGTTCCACTGATTAATTGTTCTCACTGTCAGTGCTTGTAGAAAGGGCTTTGAGCAGGGTCAACATCCTGAGCTCCATTTGAAGGGCAGTCAATTTCTTCTATAATATTTATTTGTTTACTGGGTCAAATGCTATAAACGCAGCAAACCATTATTTCCTCTGAGTGATATTTTTATAGTTAGATGTTCAAGACAAAAGAATTCTCAGTAGTGGATCACATTTGCCTAAAGACTGCTGGTTCTTCTACAAGGAATGCACTTTTCATCCACCTGCTATCAATTCTTTTCATTTGCATATATTTTAGTCACAACATCTGTTAGATAAATGGGCCTGCAATTGCTAGGGTCCTTTTTATTCCCTTTTTTATACATAGGAATTACAATTGCCATCTTTGACCCAAATGGGTATGGCGGATATTATTTATATGTGTAAATGTATCTCTCAATGGAGGGTCCCACCAGTCGGGATATTTCTTGAATTATAAACCTTTATTGTCAAAGTACAACATGTGTACATTGAGATTAACTGAGCCTCCCCCCATGCTCTCTCCTCCCAACACACAGTGACAACAAACCCTCCATCCCACCACACCATGTGAACCATCTACACCACACACCGGCCTGCCAAGTCAATTCTGCATAAGTTCACAGAGATTATGTCCCATTTAAAAGCCTAACAGCCCATGGATAAAAGCTATTTTTCAGCCTGTTGGTACGGCTGGCTATATTCCTATATCTCCTACCGGATGGTAGTAGAGTAAAGAGATACCGTCCAGGGTGTGAGTCATCCCTGAGAATCTTCCTCACTCTTCCAAGGCAACGAGCCCTGGCGAGGTCATCCAGTGGTGTCAGGGGACAGCCCACAATGTCTTGTGCTGTGCTTATCACCCTCTGTAATACTTTCCTGTCTGCAGTTGTCAGACCAGCATACCAAACCATGATACCATACGAGAGGACGCTCTCTACAGTAGACCTGTAAAAGAGGGTCATAAGCTGTTGTTCTACCCTGTTCTTCTGCAAGACCCTGAGAAAGTGAAGCCTCTGTTGGGCCTTTCTGGCCACCTGAGTTGTATTGACTTTCCAGGTCAGATCTTCACAGAGGTAGACTCCCAGAAATTTAAAGGAGTAAACTCTCTCCACACAGTCCTCCCCGATGTAAAGTGGGGCAGTTCCTCCTTTTTTCTCCGGAAGTCTAACACCATCTCTTTCGTCTTGCCGATGTTCAGGTGCAAGTTGTTCTTGGAATACCAAATGGATAGTTTTTGTACCTCCGCCCTATATGCTGTCTCATCCCCACCTGTAATAAGACCCACTGTCAGGACCCACCTCAATCCACATCTTAGGAAATAAGAACTCTTGGATGCAAGTTTAGTCCAAAAGGAAAATGTTTACTAGGAAGGAATCGATTGTGGGAATACAAGACGGAATCTGAGAAAAGTTACATTTCAATCCTATATAAACCATTCCCTTTCCAGTCCCTCCCCTCATCCATTTGGTCAGGCTGTCGTCAGTTGCTAGGTGTCAGGTCCTTCCATGGGAAAGGGAACTCTCCTTGGTTTTATGGTTATTGCTTCCCTTTTTCAGTTGTAAATGAAGACACAAACCAGATCTGTCTGTCCCCCTCCCTTCCCCCGTTAAAACATCCCCTGTTGTTTGAAAATCGCTTTAGTAACCATCCTCTCCCCCCCCCTCGGAGAGATGGCAGAATCCCCAGTAATAGCACGTTGTTCTACCTATACAATTATGAAATGTGATATAAATGGATTCTGACATTCGGCTCTCCTTTCAGAAAAAAGATGAGTCCATCTGTGGGGAAAGAAACCATATAAATGTTAGCCTGGTTTGTTTGGATATTCTGTATGAAACCTCTTAAGCAACTTAGGTGCTTTAACATGGAGTTTGTTAACCCACTCGTTTTCTGAGGAGGGGAGGTTCTATAGTCCACAACCAAACGAAAGGACCCATCCTTCTTCTCCCTGAACAGAACCGGGGCGGCCACTTTGGGTTTGGCAGGCTCAATAAATCCTCTTTCTAAGTTTTTCTTTATGAATCTCTCCATTTCTGCCATTTCCCTTGGGCTCATGGCATACATCCTGGGTTTTGGGAGTTTTGCCCCAGGTTTGAATTCTATGGTGCAGTCTGTGGGGCGGTGGGGGGGAAGCTCATCTGCTCTTTCCTCACTGAAAACCTCAGCCAGGTCCCTGTATTCCTCTGGTATCTCTGGTAATCCCTTCTCTTTCCCCACTGCTGCTGTCTCCTCCCTCTGGGTTGGGGGGGTGCTTTTGGAGTCTACGTTCTTCTGCCCCCCCTTTGGGAAGTTGAGTTCTGCTGTCCTCCAGTTTATCCCGGGGTTCCATTTCTTCAGCCATTCCAGTCCTAGGATCATTGGGCATTCCATGCCTGGGGCCACTATAAACGTTATGTCCTCCTCATGGGGCCCCAGTGATAGGTGGATTGGTAAAGTGGCTAGGGTGGCTGGTCCTCCCCCTGCTATTGTCCCATCTAATTGACTAAAAGAGATTGGATGTTTTAGCCTCCTCACTGGAACGCTCAATCTCTCCACCAGCGTTGGGCTGATAAGGCAGCGGATGCACCCAGAGTCTATCAGAGCTTTTATTTTGGCTGCTTCAGGCATAGGGGAAGCTAATATAGTCACTGTCTTAAGTATGGGTGGAAGGGGTCCACTTACCAATGGTTCTCCCTCTGAGCTGTCTTCCGACTTGTCCACTGTCCCTGCGGTGCAGGCCGGAGTCCAGTCCCAGTTCCTGGCAGGAATTGTGGACTCTACAGCCTCTGTCCCCTTCATGGAAGATTCTTTTGTGTTGCCTTGGGGCTTCCCCGGCTTCTTGGAGGATGATGCCTCTGGTTTTCGTGGGGGGGCTTTTGAACGACATTCTGCAGCACGGTGGCCCTCTCTCCCGCAGTTGAAGCAACTTGTTGATTTTTTGGCTGTGGCTGGTGGGTTTTCCCCCTCGCGTGTTTGCTCGGGTGGCAGGTGGCCCCATGGTTTTCCTCTGCGGTGTCTCTTCAGTAGGTCTATTTCCACTTCCTCCACCAGGATGTACCAGTCGTCAAGGTGGGGTGGGTCTCCTCGAGGCAGGCAAGCATCATACAGGTCGTAGTTCAGACCGTCTTTGAAATGGCTAAGGAGGATGTCTTCTGGCCAGTTCAGCTTGCTGGCAATGGCTCGGAATTCTTGGGTATAATCAGCCACTGCTCGCCTGCCCTGCCTCACCGTTTTGATTCTCTCCCGGGCCTTACGGTCAGCCAAAGGATCCTCGAACCGTCGCCTCAAAGATGACATGAATCGGTTGAAGTCGTTGAGTTCTGGGGCGTTGGAGTCATGCAAGTTCACCACCCAGTCTGCAGCCATCCCGTCCAGGGCAGATTGCACAATTCGGATGCGTGTTTTGTCACTGGGGATGTCCCGTCCATACTCTTCCATGTAGCTGAGGACTTGGGTTAGGAAAAATCCCAGTCGTGATGGCTCCCCCTTGAATTTGACTTCCAGGGGCGGGAGTCTTTGGCTGGAGCGTTGTCTGCGCCGTGGCCGGTATCGCTCCTCATCCTGGTCCCCATCTGTGGTTCTGGGGGGGTGGGTACTGCTGAGGCAGCAATTCCTGTTCCATTGGATGGCCCCGGGGTTTCAGGTGTTGGATCCCCTCCGTTACCTTTCCAGTTGCGTCCCCAGGCGCTGCCTCGGTTGCGATTTTCAGCTCTCTCCTCCCTCAGTGAACTCAGGGTTGCTTTCATCAGATCAATGGCCTTTTCCAGGATCCGCTCCTCCTCGCTGGTGTGCAGGGAACTCTCCATCTCTTGCCTCCATTCCGGCTGGTGGTTACTATGCCTCAGGGTCTTTTCTCCTGAAGCCTTTTCCCACTCACTTTTCCTTCCAACGCCCATCGACCACCGGGGTTTTCGGTCGTACTGCTCCACCGCTTCTTCCCCGGGGGAATATGCTGCTTCAGTTTCCCATTGTCTCTGGGATTCCATTTGGGGGGAAGACTCCCCCTCCATGGGGCTTCCCTCCTCTCTTGCTTCGTCGCCAGACATTGTATTTGTTGCAAAGTCCCCCGGTAAGGTTCTCCCTTCCAGGTTGACTCTTATAGCAGATTCTGTCTACTGTCAGGACCCACCTCAATCCACATCTTAGAAAATAAGAACTCTTGGATGCAAGTTTAGTCCAAAAGGAAAATGTTTACTAGAATGGAATCGATTGTGGCAATACAAGACGGAATCTGACAAAGGTTACATTTCAATCCTATATAAACCATTCCCATTTCAGCCCCTCCCCTCATCCATTTGGTCAGGCTGTCGTCAGTTGCTAGGTGTCAGGTCCTTCCATGGGAAAGGGAACTCTCCTTGGTTTTATGGTTATTGCTTCCCTTTTTCAGTTGTAAATGAAGACACAAACCAGATCTGTCTGTCCCCCTCCCTTCCCCCGTTAAAACATCCCCTGTTGTTTGAAAATCGCTTTAGTAACCATCCTCTCCCCCCCCCGGAGAGATGGCAGAATCCCCAGTAATAGCACGTTGTTCTACCTATACAATTATGAAATGTGATATAAATGGATTCTGACACCCACCACAGTTGTATCATCTGCGAACTTGATTATCGCAGTGGATGGGTCAGATGATACGCAATCATAAGTGTATAAAGAGTACAGGTAGGGGCTAAGCACATAGCCCTGTGGTGTGCTGGTGCAAAGCTTCAGGGGGGTGGACAAAGCAGACCTGACCCTCACTGTTTGTACCCGATCCCTAAGAAAGTCTTGAATCCAATCGCAGATAGCGTGGGAGAATTTCAAGTCAGTCAGCTTCTCGATGAGAATGCTCGGCAAAATGGTGTTGAAAGCCAAGCTGTAGTCAACAAAAAGTATCCTGACATAACTTCCAGGTTTCTCGAGATGACTTGCTACAGAGTGTAAAGCAGTAGCTATGGCATCGTCTGTCAACCTATTTCCCCTGTAGGCAAATTGATGTTTATCAAAGTCCAGTGGGAGGCATGTCCTAAGATGTTGGAGAACCAATCTTTCAAAGCAT
Source organism: Vipera ursinii (assembly GCF_947247035.1). NCBI lineage: Eukaryota > Metazoa > Chordata > Lepidosauria > Squamata > Viperidae > Vipera > Vipera ursinii. The sequence goes on along the minus strand of NC_139513.1, from coordinate 1,424,662 downwards.
TTCATGACTACAGATGTTAATGCAATAGGTCTGTAGTCATTCAGGCACTCAACTGCAGTATTCTTGGGGACTGGGACAATGGTAGCTGCCTTCAAGCATGATGGTACACATGCCGTTTGCAAGGAGATGTTAAAAATCCTTGTCAGGACCCCTGCTAATTGATCGGCACAATTCCTGACCACTATCCCCAGCACCCCATCTGGGCCTGCGGCTTTGCTGGGATTCACAGCCTTCAATACAGCTCTCACTTGGTGTTCACACAGGGTGAGTGGCTGAGAGTCAGAAGGCCGGCCAGCAGAGGCTACGGGGTCTGGTCTTTTAACCTCGTAGCGGGCAAAGAAGATATTCAGCTCCTCAGCCAACGAGGCATCGGTGTTTGCCAAGCTCCTCATGCTGCCCTTATAGTTGGTTAAGTGCTGCAGTCCCTGCTATACTTGCCTCAGATCGTTGTTCGCTAAATGGTTCTCCACCTTTTGTTTGTATTGTTGTTTTGCCATCCTAATGCCTCTTCTGAGATTTGCCCTGGCCACTCTGTATCTGTCCCTGTCCCTCGCCTTAAAGGCAGAATCCCGGGCTCTCAGGAGTGTTCGTATCTCTGCAGTCATCAATTGTTCAGCTGCTTGAAATTCCTATCCAGAGGCCATATTACTCTTCCAATATTTTATGATGAATCTGATCATCAGAATTTTAAGGCAAAAAATAGTTGATTTGTTGCCTAATATATTTGTAGTTTTTTTAATAAACTGATTGGTTAATGCTAGTGGCCCCTAAAGGTTCATTATATATATATATATATATAAGTTTTATCATCAGTAGGAAAGGTAATCCCATAGGACTCTTTTTACAAATCTGAGTGTCAATGCTGCTAACATCTGATGTTCTTGCTTTGACAACATGTGGAGATGAAGCCTTTTTCTTTAACTTATGTGTTACTCTTAGAGTTAGAATTAGATGATACTGGGGGGGAGAGGAGGAATGTGTATGGAAATTAGTTAGACATAACAATATCATAGTAGTGTACGATTCAAGGTTGTTTGAAATAAGAAATGATAAGAAATGGCGGGTTGGAGAACTGGAGGGAAAGTGTGCATTTCAAACTAATTGGAGAATGTGATTTATTACTGTTAATTAGAAGAGGGAATTGTGCTTTGATACTATGTGTTCAGGATAGGGGAATTCAGATTTTGGCTTCAACCATGTACGTGCCAATACTATGCTTCTCGAATAAAGATTCTTTAAGGTAAACAATGCCTCAAAGTTCTTTAAAGAGTTTCATCTATCGATTGAGGAAATCATTATTTTAGCTAAGACCATGTGTAAAAAAATGTGAGTTTTCCATCAGTATTGCACATTTGTATTGTATAGAAGATCCTATGATTGAACACAGAGACTCTCCTCACCTTCACAAGTGTGCAGCACAAGCCTCTAAGCAACTGGGATGATGTCATGAAAAGACAGGTCTCTTTTGATCCTTGCTTCCTCCCAACTGTATATCCCAATATTTATTTATAACACTTACAAATGCCATGGTGAAAAGATTATTTGCAGTAGAACCAGTTCTTAAACACCCTGATCCTGAGGAACATTTCATCATCCATCTGATGCTAGTGATGTTGCAGTGGGCATAGTCCTCCTACAAAAAAAAATCTTAGGGGGGATCTGCAGCCCTGTGCCTGCACTTTACAAAAGCTTTCGGAAACAGAGAAGATAAGGGCTGTTTGGGAGAAAGTGGTTTTTGAAGTAAAATGGGCATTGTTAACTTGGCGCCATTTCTTGGAAGGAAGTAAAGTGACTTTCGAAGTATAGACTGATCATTATTATTATTCAAAATAACCTTAAATTCCATAGAGAAGACACGGTTGGATCTATTGCTTACACAGCAACACCCCACTCACTTTACAGAAAGGGAAGGACAAACACAAACCTGTGGGACTTTGTAGGTGCCTGCTAAAGTTGACATCTGGATGGAGATGTCTCTGTCAGCTCTATCAACAAGAGCCAAAAGGTTGCCCTTCCTTCCATAGCTGTAATTGGGAACATTGGCTTCTCCAGTAGAGAGCATGTCCAACAAGGCATCTGAAGTTCCAAGGATGTTATTATAGTTGTCATAGACGTTGTAGCCAAGTGTGAGATTGTGCAGGAGCTGGGGATTCTCCTTCACCAGTTCAATATTGCAAATCATGGATACTATTTCTTGCTTTCCATAGGATAAACTAGTGTAAAATCATGATCATGTAAATATTAGCATCATCAACAACAACAACACTTTTTCTCCATTTAACCATCTTTTTTCTCTACAAATTAGTTGAAACATAAGCCAATATTGATCCAAAACCCATCACCCTTTAATATTGTTATTGTTAAGGATGGGGATAGGCCTCAAAAAGGTCCAACAAATCAGAAATATAGAAATTATTTTTAGCAGTATTAATATTCATAGCCTGGAATAATTCAGTCATTAAAGAAGAACCATCATTGAAAGAAGGAGATTTTTGATAAGTGACCCAGAGAAGCTGTTCTAAAAACAAGTCATCTTCTATTCCTTTAAAAATCAGACATTCCATATCAATTGGTTATAAAAATATGGAAATGGTTGGGTGGAGGAAATTAGAACCATTTCAATCATTACTTTCAACCAAAGTCAGTATTCCAGTCATGAATTTAGGACTAAACTGAGAGAGGAAAATAATGTGGACTTCTTTCAAGTTTCATTTGCCTCATGTTTCTACTCTCAGAAAATAAAGCAAAAGAGAGAAGCTGTGTTAATCAAAAGGATTCAAAAAATCTGTCAGATTCTGCAAAAGAAGAGTGTTAGAACTATAAATGGAGGGAATGAAATACCATTGTATGACTTACAGCTGAATCTTACTAGAAGGAGCCATGTTGAAAGGTAATGTTGCAGGTGCTATTTTTGATCCTGAAATGACTATACCAATGAGAAGATCTCCTGGCCTATAATAGCTCCATGGCTTTTCTCCATCCTGGTGGTCCAAATTCAGTGGGCACTTCATTCTCAGCTTCCCAGAGAGTGGCTGGGGCACCAGCAGAAGCAGAAGCAGAAGCAGAAGCAGGAGATCCATAATTCATGGGGCAGAATCAATCTCCTTCCTCTTTCTAAAAAAAGAATTAGAATTCAAAGCGCTCTGACAGGGTGGAATATCCTGTGGCTTTCCTGATTCAAACAGAGAAACCAAGGTGCACCTGAAAGAGAAAGAAAATGTATTTAAGAGCACAACTCTTGTCTGTCCTGTAATGTAAGCCACGAAAAGCAAAACCTGTGGTATTTATCCTTTTCTGAGGCAAGATCTCTTCCATGTTGCTTCAGTCTGATGTTTACATCAAAGGCAGTCACTGGAGACACAGGAGAAGAGGTCTCAGAGTCAGGGAAGGTGATGATTACGGTTAGAAGGAGCTTCTGCTCTTGGGACCCTGAACTTCTTCCACGTAAGGAGGGGTAGCTGAAGAAAAGCACATTAGAGAAAAGTCACAGATACACCCCTTGGGGCAGTGTTCTGTAGTGGTCTTAGTCCTTCCTGTTAGGACATGTCCAGAAAGTCATGCTGGATGGAGATAGTTCAACAGCCAGGAAAGTCAATTCAATGGGGTCTCTTGCTCCAGAGGCTGCTAGGGAAGGTCACCCAGTATGGTGCCATTCTAGGTTGGTGACACTTAGCTCTAGTGCTGCCTGTGCTTTATCTCCATGGAAACACTCAGTATCCTTGAACCCAGCCTAATGTTTAGAGTTTGGGATTTTCTTTCCAATGAGATCTCCATGTATCAATCCAAATTTGGAACTGATTTTATAATTCCTTGTAACTGAAGTGAAATTTCATTTGCCATCTGTTCTAGAAGCATCATTTTTTTTTGCATGAGAGCTGTCTAAGTGGCAGGAAAGTGACAGCCTGGGATGGCATTATTGGCACAGAGAGAGAAAATTGTAGAGTGGGTAGAAGTTTTAGTTTCCTTGACACTTTCTGTGTTGTCTTTCCATACTGATTCAATGAGAGTCATTACATTTTGATGTTTCTTGCTTTAAATAAAACAATTGTTCTGTTAGGTCTGCAGTTGAGATGGTGGCAGCAACCACAGTGCGGTGGATGGTGTGACCTGATTTCTTAACACAACCACCTGGAAGTTGGTTTAGAGGGACCTGGTGGCAGTTCCTCTGGTTATGTAAATGCACTTGATCCATGTCTTTTGGTTTGTCTTGGTCGATTGTTGATAGATTATCTTTCTTTTTTTTTATTGAAAAGTTTTAAAATACAATTTTCCTTTAAAAAACCCCCCTTCCCCCTCCCCCCTCCCCCCCTCCCTCCTCCCCCCCTACCTCCCCCCCTCCCCCCCTCCCCCCCCGACTTCCCAGAGCTAAATACAAGGTATATATATAAAAAGCAATCATAAACAATCATATACTAACAACTATAAACTCTAAAATCCATCACTCTCTAGCTTATATAGGATAAAACAAACCTTAGTAATATTAAATATATATAAAGGAACTAAAATAGAAAAAAAAGAAAAAAAGAAAGAAGACTTATTCAAATGCTACATAAAACTTCTTAACCCTATACTTGTTCTGGATAAACTCAATCGATTTTATCCATTCCATAATATAGCGTTCTTGCGAATGATCTTTCAAGTAGGCCGAAATCTTCGCCATCTCTGCCAGGTCGGAAACCTTTAAAGTCCACTCTTCTATGGTCGGCAGTTCCTCTTTCTTCCAATATTGGCCTATCAAAAGTCTTGCCGCCATAATTAAGTTCAACATCAACTTGGTGTCCACAACTGTAGCGTCTGCAATTATTCCCAACAAAAAAAGTTGCGGACAAAACTTTATCCTCTGTTTAAAAATCTTCTGCATATTCCACCAGACTTTTATCCAAAAAGCTTTAACCTTCTTACATGTCCACCATATGTGAAAATATGTTGCATCTTCATCACCACACCTCCAACATTTAGGCTGATAATTCGGATACATACTTGCAAGCTTTTTAGGATCTAAATGCCATCTATAAAACATTTTGTAAAAGTTCTCTCTTAGATTTTGAGCTTGAGTAAATTTTACGTTCCTCACCCAAATCTTTTCCCACGTGTCCATTGTGATAACTTCCTGGATGTTTTGGGCCCATTTTATCATACAATCCTTAACAAGCTCTGTTTCTGAGTCAATCTCTATCAATGCAAGATATATCCGTTTGATATGTGCTGGTCCCTGATTTCTAATTTGCTTTATCAAATTTTCATCAGTCATTGTAAATCCATTTTTCTGGTCTTCTTTCCACCTGGCCCGTAACTGAGTATATTGAAACCAATTTTGAACAACCTTCTCTTCTCGCAAGAGGCTATATGATTTCAAACACCAAACATTTCTTTCCAAACTGAGGATCTCCTTGTACGTAGTCACATCATGTTTGAAGCCAGCATGTATATTTTCTATTGCGTGTTTTGGAATTGCCCACAATGGTATCTTGCAACTTAACTTATGTCTATACTTCTTCCAAACTCTCAGCAATGCCTGCCTTAAAATATGCACCCTAAAGACGTTGTCTACCTTCTTATCATACAACAAATATGCATGCCAGCCAAACAACAAATCATGGCCCTCAAGATTTAATAACCTCCCTTGCGTCAAATTAATCCAGTCACTTATTCCTACTAATGCAGCAGCTTCATAATATAATTTAAAATTAGGCAATTTAAGGCCACCTCTCTCACGAATATCCTGCATAATCTTAAGTTTAACTCGTGGTTTTTTCCCTGCCCACACAAATTTATTGATACCTCGCTGCCATTCCTCCAGATTAGAATCTTTCTTAAGAATCGGTATCATTTGAAATAAAAATAAAAATTTAGGCAGGACATTCATTTTTACTGCTGCAATCCGTCCCAACAAAGACAATTGCAATTTTTCCCAACTCTCCAATTCTTTTTGAATTTTCCCCCGTTGTTGTTGTTAGCTGCGAAGTCGTGTCCGACCCATCGCGACCCTATGGACAACATTCCTCCAGGCCTTCCTGTCCTCTACCATCTTCTGGAGTCCATTTAAGCTCACGCCTACTGCTTCAGTGACTCCATCCAGCCACCTCATTCTCTGTCGTCCCCTTCTTCTATTGCCCTCGATCTTCCCCAGCATTAGGCTCTTCTCCAGGGAGTCCTTCCTTCTCATTAGGTGGCCAAAGTACTTGAGTTTTAGCTTCAGGATCTGGCCTTCTAAAGAGCAGTCAGGATTGATCTCCTCTAGGACTGACCAGTTTGATCGCCTTGCAGTCCAAGGGACTCGCAGGAGTCTTCTCCAGCACCACAGTTCAAAGGCCTCAATTCTTTGGCGCTCAGCCTTTCTTATGGTCCAACTTTCACTACCATACATTGCAACTGGAAAGACCATAGCCTTGACTATACGCACTTTTGTTGACAGGGTGATGTCTCTGCTTTTTAGTGTGCTGTCTAGATTTGCCATGGCTTTCCTCCCCAGGAGCAAGCGTCTTTTAATTTCTTGGCTACAGTCCCCATCTGCAGTGATCTTGGAGCCCAGGAAAATAAAATCTGTCACTACCTCCATTTCTTCCCCATCTATTTGCCAGGAATTGAGAGGGCCAGATGCCATGATCTTGGTTTTCTTAATGTTAAGTTTCAACCCAAGTTTTGCACTCTCCTTCTTCACCTGCAACAAGAGGCTCTTTAGTTCTTCTTCACTTTCTGCCATTAGAGTGGTATCATCTGCGTATCTTAGGTTGTTGATATTTCTTCCGGCAATCTTAATTCCAACTTTTGATTCATCTAGCCCTGCCTTTCTCATGATGTGCTCTGCATATAAGTTAAATAGGCAGGGCGACAGTATACAGCCTTGCCGGACTCCTTTCCCAATTTTGAACCAATCAGTGGTTCCGTGTCCAGTTCTCACTGTTGCTTCTTGACCCGCATATAGGTTTCTCAAGAGCCCAATAAGATGGTCTGGTACTCCCATCTCTTTAAGAACTTGCCACAGTTTGTTATGATCCACACAATCAAAGGCTTTAGCATAGTCAATGAAGCAGAAGTAGATGTTTTTCTGGAACTCCCTAGCTTTCTCCATGATCCAGCGTATGTTGGCAATTTGATCTCTAGTTCCTCTGCCTCTTCGAAATCCTGCCTGCACTTCTGGTAGTTCTCGATCCACATACTGCTGAAGTCTAGCTTGTAGGATTTTAAGCATGACTTTACTAGCATGAGAAATGAGTGCAATGGTGCGATAGTTTGAACATTCTTTGGCACTGCCTTTCTTAGGAATTGGAATGTAAACTGATCTTTTCCAATCCTGTGGCCACTGTTGAGTTTTCCAAATTTGCTGGCAAATTGAGTGTAGCACTTTTACTGCATTGTCTTTTAAGATTTTGAATAGCTCAGCTGGAATACTGTCACCTCCACTAGCTTTGTTGTTGCTCAGCTTTTCTAAGGCCCACTTCACTTCACATTCTAGGATGTCTGGCTCGAGGTCAGTGACCACCTCATTGTGATTATCAGGGACGTTAAGCTCATTCTTGTATAGTTCTTCTGTGTAATTTTGCCACCTCTTCTTAATCTCTTCTGCCTCTGTTAGGTCCCTGCCATTTTGGTCCTTTATCATGCCCATTTTTGCATTAAACGTTCCCTTCATTTCTCCAATTTTCTTGAAAAGATCTCTGGTCCTCCCTATTCTATTGTTTTCTTCTATTTCTTTGCACTGTTCATTTAAGAAGGCATTCTTATCTCTTCTAGCTATTCTCTGGAATTCTGCATTCAATTGGGTGTATCTTTCTTTTTCTCCCTTGCCTTTCGCTTCCCTCCTTTCCTCAGCTATTTGCAAAGCTTCCTCAGACAGCCATTTTGCTTTCTTGCATTTCTTTTTCTTTGGGATGGTTTTGGTTGCTACCTGTTGTACAATGTCACGAACCTCTGTCCATAGTTCTTCAGGCACTCTGTCTATCAGATCTAATTCCTTAAATCTATTTGTCACCTCTACTGTATATTCAACAGGGATATGATTTAATTCATACCTGACTGGCCTAGTGCTTTTCCCTACTTTCTTCAGTTTAAGCCTAAACTTTGCAAGGAGAAGCTCATGGTCTGAGCCACAGTCAGCTCCTGGTCTTGTTTTTACTGACTGTATAGAGCTTCTCCATCTTTGGCTGCAGAGCATATAGTCAATCTGATTTCTGTGTTGACCATCTGGTGATGTCCATGTGTAGAGCCGTCTCTTGGGTTGTTGGAAAAGAGTGTTTGCTATGACCATCGTATTCTCTTGACAGAATTCTATCAGCCTGTGCCCTGCTTCATTTTGCACTCCAAGGCCAAACTTGCCTGTTATTCCAGTTATCTTTTGGCTTCCTACTTTAGCATTCCAATCCCCCATGATGATAAGAACATCATTTTTTGGTGTTAGTTCTATAAGGTGCTGTAGTGCTTCATAGAACTGGTCAATTTCATCCTCTTCAGCACTGGTGGTTGGGGCATAGACTTGGACTACTGTGATATTGAATGGTTTGCCTTGGATTCGAACTGAGATCATTCTGTCATTTTGAGGATTGTATCCCAGTATTGCTTTTCCTACTCTTTTATTGACTATGAAGGCTACTCCATTTCTTCTGAAGGATTCTTGCCCACAGTAGTATACCTGATGGTCATCTGAATTAAATTCACCCATTCCTGTCCATTTTTGTTTTTTTGTACATTAACCTTAAATCCAGAAACCTTCCCATATTGTGTTATTATCTCCATCAGGTCCACAACAGAGTTCTCTGGCTGGGTCACTGTAACAACCAGATCGTCTGCGAATGCTCTCAATCTGTAGTCCTGATCTCCAATTTGAATCCCCTTAATTTTTTCCGAATTCCAAATTTTAACCAATAATATCTCTAATGTTAACACAAATAACAAGGGCGATAACGGACACCCTTGCCTTGTGCCCTTCTCAATATTACATGCTTCTGTCAAGCTATTATTAACTATAATTCGGGCAGTTTGTTTTTGATATAATGCCCTAATCGGTTGTAAAATTTTTTCCCCAAAATCCATTTTGTCTAAAACTTTCAACAAAAATTTCCAATTCAATTGATCAAAAGCTTTTTCAGCATCTAGAAAAATTAGCGCCGAAGAGATCTGGTTGTTCCTTTCCAAAAACTCTAACACATCAACTATATGCCTCACATTATTTTTCATTTGCCTGCCACTAATAAACCCCGTTTGATCCCCATGAATCACCTGTTGCAGAACCCTCATCAGTCTATTAGCCAAAACCTTAGCAAATATCTTGTAATCTGTGTTTAAAAGCGATATCGGTCTATAATTTTTAACTTGAGTAGCATCTTGGTCTTCCTTCGGAATCAAAGAAATAAAAGCTGTTCTCCAAGACGGTGGCACCTTTCCCCCCCTCTGGATTGTCTGGAACAGTTCCTTTAACGGTTTTATCATTTCTAATTGTAAATTTTTGTAATAGGCCACAGTCAAGCCATCCGTACCTGGTGCTTTATCCACCTTCAATTCCTTAATTGCTGTAAAAATTTCTTCTTCTGTGATCAGTTGATTAATCCCTTCTTTTTGTACTTGCGTAAGAACCGGGATGCTAGCATTTTCCAAATATATATCAATGTCTTTTTCATTAATTTTCTCCTTAGCATATAATTTAGAATAAAAATCCACAAAAGCGTCCTTGATAAGGTCCTGTTGAAACACAACCCTTCCTTTATGCTCAATCTTGTCTATATTAGAAGCCCTTTGTTTTTTCCTCAATCTATAAGCTAACCATCTACCTGGTTTATTAGCGTTGCAAAAAGTATTATGCCTGGCAAACCGCAGATTGGTTGCCACTTGGTCAGCCATTAATTTATCAAATTGTCCTCTTAACAATTTAATAGCCTCCTTAGTCTTCACATCCTCTGAGTTCAAAATCAAAGCCTTTTCTTTTTCCTTTATTTCGTTCTCCAGTTCTTTCCTCCTAGCTTCCACAACACGTCTATGTTTGTTATTCATATATATCAACACCCCTCTCATGTATGCCTTGCTAGCATCCCACACCATATCCATAGAGGTACCTTTGTTCATATTAGTTTCAAAAAAATCCTTCATCCGCTGTTTGCATTCTTCCACATTTCTCTGATTTCTAAACAAATTCTCATTTACGCGCCACGAGCGCCTATCTCTTTTCTCCTTATCAATCTCTAACCAAACTGGACTATGATCAGAGATAGTTCTTGCACAAATCTTCACCTTTTTAGTCCTCAAAAAAAAGTCATTAGTCACCAAAATAAAATCAATCCTCGAAAAAGATTGATGTCTATCAGAATAAAAAGTATAATCCTTTTCCTGCAAGTGTCTCTCACGCCAAATATCTCGCAGTTCCAAGTCATCCTTCATTTCAAAAAAAGATTTAGGCAGTCTAGCATGACTTGGAATGCGCTTAAAAGCTCCAGCCTTATCCATCTGTACATCCAAAACACCATTCCAGTCCCCCATAAAAATAAAAGATTTATAATCCAACTGGGTAAGCTTTGTATGAAGTAAACTAAAAAAGTCAGCCTGTTGTTGTTGTTGATTAGGGGCATACAGTCCAACTAAAAGCGTCTTTTTGCCTTCTAGCAACAAGTCTATCAATACGTATCTTCCATGCTTGTCTGCTTCAATTAAGTCCGCTGTTATGGCACTTTTAATATAAACAACCACTCCATTTTTCTTATTCATTGCAGAGGCAACAAAGTGCGTGCCCAGTCTTGAGTTCAATAAAAACTTTTGGTCCATAGCCCTAATATGCGTTTCTTGCAAACATATAACATCTATCTTGAATTGTTTTAAATATTGAAAAACTTTCTTTCTCTTCTGTGGTGAATTTAGTCCATTAACGTTCCAAGTCAAAAATTTAGTTGCCATGCATATCCTCCCAAAGCTCTTGAAGCACTGCTTTGATAGGACTATCTTCTTTAGGCCGTGCTCCACCCACTGCTTGGCTATGAGTACGTTGTGAAGATTCTGAAGACTTTTGCTGGTCTTGTTCTTTTATTTTCTTTGCTCTTTTTAAAGCAGCACGCGTTACCCTTTGCTCTCTAGGATCATCCAAAGAAGTTATAGCTTGATCTCCTCCAGCACCATTTTCCTCTGTTTCCTCCTCTTGATGTTCTCCTTCTCCTTCTCCAGATCCCTTTGCAGCTTCCAGAAGTGTTAATGGGGTTGCTTTTAAAACAGTATTGTAGAAATCACGCGCTTGCTTCACAGTAATCAACCGATACCTTTTGCCTTCATACATCACCATCAGCCCGTCTGGAATCTCCCATCTGAACCTTATGTCTCGTTGCTTGAGCTCTTGAACAAGAAATGTGAAGTCTTTCCTTCTCCTTAAAATCTTTGGAGGGATTTCTTTTAAAACCAAGACTTCTTGATCAGCAATCACAACTTTAGCATCATAGGCAGCTTGTATAACTTCATCTCTAATTTCTCTTTTTGCAAAGTAAACCACCACATCTCTAGGCAACTTTCTCTGTCTGGCAATCCATGAGTTAACACGGAACACTTTATCCATAGCTGCTCTTATTTCAGATGCTGGCTGGTTCAACACCACTTCGAAAGCCTCAGAAACCAGCTGCTTTAAATCTTCCTTAATGTTCTCTTTTAAACCTCTGATTCTAACAGCAAACTGCATCTGGTAATATTGAGCAAGGCTTAACTCCCTTTCCATTTTGTCTCTTAAATTTTCATTCTCCCGTACTTTAACTTCTAATATTGCATTCTTTTGAGTCAGATCATCCACTTTTTCATCTAAATCTTCTACACATTCCGCCACTTTATGCACTGAAGACAAAATGTCTACCTTCATCACGCTGAACTTCTGTTCCATCCTCTCTTCCATTCTCTCCTCCAGTTTCTCCAATTTCTCCTCCATCTGTGCAAATTTATCACCCATTGATTGATTAATTGATTCCAAAAGTACCTGGGCATGTTTATCCAAAGCATCTCGTAAGTCCTTCGATGTCAGTACATCAGGATGGTGCAACGCCTGTAATGATGATTGTTGCACCGGAGAAGATCCACCACTCCGAAGAGTTTTAGGGGGAGGTTTAGCCGCCATCTTTTACTTTTCAATTATGACGCACTTTCACTTAAAATTTAAAAAGTCCATCAAGCTCGAGAGTATAATAAAATAATCCTCTTCACCTTTCCCTCTTGTACCGCTCTGCCTGCTCCTTTAATCCATAGTCCTTTCTTCAGGCAGGGGTGGTCGCAGATGCCTGGCTCTGCTCCAAGAAATCCGGAGCAGAGACGCTGGCCAGCTGGGAGCAACCCAGGCTTCGGGGGAGTTCAATCCTTCAGCCGCCCAAGCTCCAAGCTCAGGCGGCCCCGGAGAACTCGACCCCTACCTGGGGCCTCACCCCCTCCTCTTCTCCTGAGGAGGGGGCTTCAAATTCGCCCGAACAGCTGATCGGCGCTGTTTCGGGCGAAAAAACACACAGCTGAGCCGCGGGCAGCCCAGGAAGGCTGTCTCCGTCGCCGCGGAGCCACCGGAAGTCCGATAGATTATCTTTCTTATCTGGAGGGGTGTTGTTAATATAGACAGCTTGGCCTAGAAGGGAGAACTGGAGGGGGGGTTGAGTGACAGGGGAAGCTGATAGGATGAGCAGGTCCACCCTCACAATGAGGACCATAGGATTATGGCAATTATGGCAAACCACTTCTGGAAAACTGGGTCACCTATGGACTTGCTGATATCTTTCACACACAGCTGGCTGAGATTGTGAGCCTTTCTGAGTCTGGCTACAGTCTTAGAAAACCAGCCGAGTGAACTCCTAGTTGCTAAACAGGGGCAGATTTTTAAAAACTAGCTGCTCTGTGTAGAAGCGGCAGGAAAACTCCAATCCTGATCATGACAGCGAGTTCCAAGTCTTCATGGAAGTTGTGGTCCTGGAAGGGCAGGAGGGCTGCAGGAGGTTGATGTCCCCAGTGGCGTAGCGTGGGTTGTCAGCACCCGGGGCAAGGCAAGTAATTTGCGCCCCCTAACCCGTGGATTTTAGCACTCGAGTCTGCTGCAGGGAGCCCCGCATCCTGGGCGTCCACCGCACCCCCCACCCACGCCTCCCCCGGGAAAAGGGGGAAGGTCCGGCATCCCCTCCCTCACGTACGGCAGAAGTGCCTGGACCCGAGGCCGTGCCAGGAGGCGGGCGGCGCAGCGGAGCCTCCGTTTCAGAGCCGGCGGGGGGGGCTGGGGGCGCCGCCGTCCCTTTCTTACCTCTGATGCCTGGAAGAGAGCGGGACCTGCCAGCGCTGCTGCCCGTCTCGCTCAGGCATGCACCGCGGCTGGCCGGGGCTTCCGCCGGGGGCGCATCCAGGTGCGGGGAGCGAGGGAGGGGGCCGGCACGATGCCCCGTGAGCTTGGCAGCCCTTGGCCGGAGCTGCGGCTGAGCCTGGAGCCGCACCAGCCCGCACCTGCTGCCCCGGGAGAGCTCGGCTCGCTCCTCTGACCCCCCTCCCGCCACCGCCGCCCCCTCAGCCACGTGCGCCGGGCTGCCACCATGGGGGCCGCTCTATCGCGGAGAGGGGGAGGCCGGTCCCCGTTTGGCCCGCCAGCCCCGGGAGAGCCCCGCGCGAGCGCCTCGCCAGCCGCTGAACTCTGGCTTTTGAGCAGGAGCGACCTTGCCCTGCTTGCCCTTGCCCGGCGCCAGGAGCAGCTGCCGCCGACCGCCCCGCTTTTCGCAAGCCCCGCTATGCTGCCACCTGCCGCGGGGTGAGGGAGTCGTGGCCGCACTGGCGGGCGCTTCTCTGGCAGTGGGGCATGCTGGTGCCCTGCACTGCGCTCCGTCTGCGGGGGCCGCCCTGGGAAAGGTGGAAGTGCAGCTGTGGTCTGGGATGGCTCCGAGCCCTGTCTGGCCGGCTTTGTGCCTCCGTCCCCCAAGAGTAGCTGGTTGTGAGTTGCTGCTTCCCCGAGTGCGCCTCAGCCCCGGATCCCCCCCGCGGGACTCCAGCCGCGCGAAGGGCGCTTCGGTGCGTCTTCCATCCCTCCCGAGTGCGAGCGCGCCCCCCCCAGATGTTGCGCCCGGTGCGGCCGGCCCCCCCTGCACCCCCCACGCTACGCCACTGGATGTCCCTTCCTGTCAAGGTCAGGGAGGGTGTGCTGGAAAAGAGGAAGGCAGGTGGAGCCCCCTACACAATCCAGCTCAGGCAGCCTCAGGCATGGTTGGAAAAGATTTCTATGAAAAGAGAGTCCTCCTAGCAGATGAGAATTGTGGGAGAGCAGCAGTGACATCACAGCAATTGTGGTTCCATGCAGTGGGGGTCCAAGTCAAGGCACCCCTTTTGGTTGGCAGCACTGATGGTCAGCCATGATCCCCCAGAGGAGGTGAGTCTCAAGCATTTGCAGGCTAGGAGAGTTCATCCGAGTCCAGGGACTTTGCAATCCTGTTTGCTATTGGCCAACCTCAGCACACCCAGCATTGGTGGCACACCCTCAGTCCCCTTTGTGGGACTCTGTTGCTGAGCCCCTGCAAGTGTGTTGTGTGAGTGTCCCACCAGATAGTTGAGCTGAGTGAATCAAACTCCACTGACCATCATGGAAGCGTGTGCTCTCTTTAACCTAGATTCAGTAGAAGCCCTCTTTCCTGAGCAATGTGGAATCATCAGCTGAATTGACAGGTGCACAGCTCATGTTTAGGTCATCCAGGTTTTCTCAGGCATTTCTGCAGTAGTTTTAGCAAGCTGGACACATCTCAGGCTGGCACTGACCACAGGGAGGGGCAAAGATGTTGGGCTTAAGAGGGAAGCAGATTAAAAGTGGCTTCTTTCTCCCTTGCATCTCAAAACACACCTCAAAGGAGCAGGGGACTCCTCTTTGATCCGCCATAAAGCCCCTGACAATATGGACTGAGATCTTAAAACATGTTTATCTCATTTCAAACATTCCAATAGTTTGTCTGTTCCAGCATTTTTTGTCTTCTTTATTGAAGAAATGTGGCTTTTGGGGAAAGTGGGGGGGGGGAGGTCAAAGCCAGGGAAAGGTTTCAGGAAGCTCATGTGAAGCTGCCCCATCATCATGCAGGGTCTGGTTTCCCAAGCCTAGCAAGAGCCAGGAGAGCTTTGCAGTCTCCCAACAGCCTGAGGATCAGGCTAGAAAGCTTCAAAAGCATCCACCATTTCTACAAGGACTCGTTGGAGTAATTGCAAATGGTGGCCACTTCCGGCAGGGCTGAGGATCAGGCCCAAGCACTGCAGGGTCCCGTTGGGGCAGGATCAAAGGGGAAGAGGCTTCCAGCCAGAGGAAAAGATGTCACCCAGCCACATCTGAAATTCCGCAGGACCCCCAACACTTCTATACGGCTCTTTATAGGGGTGTGTGTGACCCCAGCAGGCAGCAACATGGCTGCATTGGCCTTCAGCTCTTATTTTCCCCAGGGTGACACACTTTGATGTGAAGGAAGACAGACAGCCCTGATCTTGAGTGGGGAGGGAAGTCCCAAGTCTGAAATCTTCCAGTGATGCTTTTTGCCTAAAGCCAGGAAAGATTTCCATTTTGGGCCTCCCGGGTCAGAGAGAGAAGCAGAGAACTGCAGCTGACTCCATCTGTCTCTGCCCAAAGTCTCCCTGAAGGATTCGGCCAAAGAGCAGAGCTGAAACTTTGAGGGTAATAATAAAAATTCTCCCTCTCACCAAATATCCCCAGCTAATTCAATCTTGGACTCAAAGTTTGTTGGGCCCTTCTCTGGAGAGAAATGAAAGGGGAACAATCCCCATAGGATTCAAAATGATAGGGCAGAGCTAGAATTAAATCGATCAGAAAGAATGGAGAGGTTGGAAAGCTCCATGCTTGAAATTGGCCCCAGAGGGAATACCCGGCACCTGTGGCTGAAGAAAAAGAAATCTGACATTTGTTGGCACAGCGGTTAAAGAGAAAACCCTGGGGACTACTTAATGCCTGAACATGTCACAGAATTGGTATTGCTTCCTACTGAGTTTAAAACCAAAGTTTAGTTTAGTTTGAAAGTTAATACTTAAGGTCACTGTAATGTATTGGCCATAACTGTTTTAATCACTTGCTTATTTCTGACCTGCTGTATTGCTTAATGGTTGCTGTTACTGAAAGCCAGACTGGCTGTCTTCAAGCTGATAATTAGGCTTCAGCTAACTTTAAACCTATTGGTTGCCACCTAGAGGCTAACAGTATAAATAGCTGTGCAGCAGCCATTAGCGCTGCTTCTATTCTGTGTTAATAAACTTGTTTGCTATTTCAACACTCCTGTCTTGTTCAATGCCTCAAGAACTGAAGATATAACAGTGGCAATGAGGGTGGGATGTGCTGCTTCATTGTGAGAGTCTGAAGTCACTAGGGGGTGAGGCCAGCACAGAGCATGGATGGAACAACATTCCCCCCCTCGGTCTGCCAGCAAGCCATGCTGGAGACCACCACACCCTAAGGACCCATCCTACGGCCTACACAGAAGCCAGCAGCACAAGGCACCACAAGCAAGAAACAAGCAACTCACCATGGTGAAAGTTTGAAAGCTAGAAGAATTTGATGTGACACATCCAAAGAGATGGGCGTCCTACATTTCCCATGTAGAAAATTACCTACACGCCAACCAGGTCGGCGAAGATGGGTTGTAGGCTGCAACCCTCCTCTGTGCGTGCGGCCCCACCACCTTCTATATTGCAAAGAACCTGGTCATTCTGACGCTGCTTGAGTTGGTCACCTACACAGACTTGAAGAAAAAGCTTTGATACCACTTCGAGCCCAAATTATCCATTATAGCATGGAGGAATGCTTTTGAGCAGCGGGAGCAACAGCCCTTTGAGTCTGCTACAGAATTCATCACTGCTCTTCATCAAGTGTTCCAAATCTGTAATTTCACGGATTTGGAGAAGAGACTAAGAGACTGTTTAGTCTCTGGACTCCGGAATGAAGAGCTCCAACAAAAACTGTTTGCCAAGCAGACTGTCATGCTACAGGAGGCCTTGAAGGAGGTCATGGTGGATGAAGCCGCCGGAGGGGTCGTTAAAGTGCTGTGGCCCTCCAAAAGCATGCCAAGCACCGAAGCTGTCCACCACGAGGACGCTGAGCGTACAGAAGACACTGATTCAGACTATGAAGTCAACAACCTGCGGAAGCAACTGGAGAAGGGACTGTGGCCAGCTGAGAAGGCAGTTCCATTTCTTAGATGCATGGGCTGTGGAGGCCACCATCAACGTGCAGAATGCTGATTACGAACAGCAACATGCTAGGCATGTGGTAAACCAGGGCGCATTGCCACCATCTGCCGAGGTCTCCAGAGGGACCGTCCACAAGAAGACTCATTCAGGAGAAGTACCGGGGTCAACACCGAGTAGGGTTTCGCTCCAGCCAGAGGAGCATGTTCCGCACTGGTGCCCATTGCCCCCTTAAACAGAAGCTTCGACTCCATGTCAAGCTTCAAGCAGTTCCATGCAAAATGGAAATGAACACAGGCTCAGCCATGTCCATTATCTCCCAAGAAACATTCAGGCATATATGCAATCGCAGCAACAGATGGGCTAAAATCCGGCCATCTAATTTACTGCTCACAGACTTCCAAAACTCCCAAGTGGCGGTCAAAGGAGAAGCCACACTTCTCATGCAATTTAAGGGTTTTGAAGGTCCACTAGATGTCATAGTGGTGGAAGCCCAATGCACGAGCCTCATAGGCCTCGATTGGTTTAATGCATTGGGCATTCAAGTAACCGGCATTCACTGGACACAAGCGGCAGACTTGTCTTCACTCTGCCAAGAATTCATGGATGTTTTCAGTTCAAGCCTAGGGGAGTACAAGGGTCCCCCAATTGCCCTCAAGCTTGATCCCATGGTAACGCCAATACAGATCAAGCCTCGTCGAGTGCCTTTTGCTTTAAAACCCAAAATAGAACCAGAGCTGGACAAGCTGGTGAGACAGGGGTATTGCAGCCTGTAGACAGTGGGGTGTGGGAGACACCCATAATAATGCCACTTAAGGCCAATAGAGAAGTATGCATATGCACTGACTATAAATGCACCATCAACAGGGCACTTCAATAGCATGTGTACCTGGAGCCAAAAGGTGTGTGTGTGTGGGTGGGTGTTGTGATGCTCCAGTTCCTCTTTGTGTGTTTCCAGGAAAGGCTCCTGGTGGGGAGAAGCCATGCAGGGCCTTTGTCTCCAAAGGGGGATCTGGCTTTGCTGGGCGGGAAAGGCAAGGGGGGTCTCCCTGGAGGGACCCTCTGGGGCTCTGAGGGAGGGGCATCCTGGTGGTCCCTCGTGGCCCCCAAAGTCCCTCCTGGGCAGCCTCTGCCCCCCACTTGCCCAAGCCCCCCTCCCCATAGGAGGAGCTCTTCGTTGCAGCCACTTCTGGGTGGGGGAGGGGAAAGGTCCTTCCAGGACTTTGGCCTCCCCTCCCTCTGCATTTCTGTCAGTTTTTGCCTCTTTCTCATCACACGAGAAACTTTCTAATTTTCTATCCTTATTGGATATTTTCCTGTCCCCCCCCCCCACCGTTTTGTCTTTGTTCATTCAACCTCTTCTCCCTGAGTCTGATTGGTGGCTGAGCTCCCAGGCAACCATTGTCTCTTCCCTTCTGCTTGATTGGCTGCTGCTGGGTTGCCACAATGACTGCGGCAGGATAGGACTAAAGGCAGCCAGTCAAGACTTTGACAGAAGGAAAATATGAAATGGGAACTAAAAACATATAAAAAAGGAAGAAGATGCAGTGAAATTTGATAGAATAGGATAGAGCTGGAAGGGACCTTGGAGGTCATCTAGCCAAGTCCCCTGTTCATTTCAGATTAATTTTGGTATTAGTTGAAAGCACTTATATTTTACAATTCATTTTTGAACTAATAATAATAATAATAATAATAATAATAATAATAATAATAATAATAATAATAATAATAATAATAATAATTTAATTTCTATACCACCCTTCTCCTGAAGGACTCAAATGTGAAAGCTTTCCTTTTGTGAAAATAAAATGTCTCCCCAGCCACTGTGGAGAGAATAACAGAGTTGGAAGGGGCCTTGGTGGTCTTCTAGTCTGACCCCCTGCTCAAACAGGAGAGTCTATGCTATTTCAGAAAAATGGCTTTCCAGTCCCTTCATGCTATAGAAGGATTGGGGGTCTTGGGGCCTTGCAGATGTAGTTTAGTAACAACTCTTGCCCCTGGCTGGAAGCTGGAGCCACTGGGGGTCCTACAGAATACCAAGAGGGGCACCACTAGGCACCCCAGCCACGGTGGTTAGCAATTATGGTTCTACTATACAATTTGTGGTAGCTCTGTGAGTGTCAGTCTAACAGATGTTGTCCTGAGCCTGGATGGCCCAAACAGGAGCAGTGAACTTCACCCATTAATTCAGTGGATGACTCCACCCAGCTCAGGAAAGAGGGTTTCTCCCCAATCCAGGTTAAGGAGAGCACACACTTCCATGATGGTCAGTGCAGTTTGACTCAGTCGGTTCAATTCTGCAGAACACGCACAACTGTCAGCCACCCGGTGGGATACTCACACAAGACACTTGCAGGGTCTCTGCAACTGAGTCCTGCAAATGGGACTGAGGGGGTCCCACCAATGCTGGGTGTGCTGAGCCTGGCCAACTGCAAACAGGGGTGCAAACACCCCAGACTCAGGTGAGCTCTCCTAGCCTGCAGGTACCTGGGACTTGCCTCCTGAAGGGGTTCCTGCCTGACCATCCATGCTGCACTGGGCTGCTAACAGGAAGGGGTGCATTTACTTGGACCCCCCAATCTGGGGAACCACCTTTGCTGTGATGTCACTGCTGTTCTCCCACCCTTGTTGGATGCTAGGAAGGCTTCTCCCTCAAAGAAATGTTTTCCAACTATGTCTGACGCTGCTTGAGCTGAATAACGAAGGGCCACTTTTCCAGCACACCCTCCATGCCCTTCACAGGAAGGGACATCATCCTCTTGCAGCCCTCCTGCCCTTCCAGGACCCCAACTTCATTGGCCTGTCTGCAGCCTTCATGAGGACTTGTTACTCACTGTCACAGTCAGGAATGGAGGTTTCCTGCCACTTTTACAGAGACCAACCAGATTTTTAAAAATGCCCATGTTTAGCAAATTGTAGTCCACTCGGCTGGTTTTGTTCCCAAAGCAGGACTAGAACTCATGGTCTCCTGGTTACTAGTCTGATTCCTTGACCACTACACCAGACTGACTCTGATCATAGTCATACAGCCCATTTAACCTGGTCACCTCACCAATGGGTGAATTTTCAACTTTTGATCATGGTATATTTTTGGAGGTTGAACCAATGATTCAGTGAATTATGAATATTGATTTAGCAGGGAAAAGTGAACAATCATTTATAACAGAAATAAGCTGGAGACACTTTTTTGTAAGGACCACCTTCACACAACATACTTCAGCAGGCTGGGGAAATATTTTTTGCAGACACCCAACATTGGGCAAAAAGACAGCTCTAGACAGCCAGTAACAAACCATGGATGACTACAGCCACCTTTCCTCCACTTCCCTGGCCTCTCACCTGAGGGAAACCCACGAAGTAGGTGGCTGCATTTCCAACTGAGGTTTCCTCCCCTCTGGGGGTGCAACAAGACTTCAGTGAGACAGGGAAGGCAACATCATGGGCGAGAGAAGCCTTCTTACACATCCAACTGGCATTCAAAAGCAACAGCCAGAATGGGAGCCGTTGAAGATCTGGTAACCAGGCAGTGAGAGTGGAAGCTGAGAACTGAACAGTGGGACAACTTTCAAACGATGGACC
Source organism: Vipera ursinii (assembly GCF_947247035.1). Classification (NCBI taxonomy): domain Eukaryota; kingdom Metazoa; phylum Chordata; class Lepidosauria; order Squamata; family Viperidae; genus Vipera; species Vipera ursinii. The sequence goes on along the minus strand of NC_139513.1, from coordinate 1,403,950 downwards.
TGGGATATTGGTCATCCTATGGTCCTCATTGTAAGGGTGGACCTGCCCATCCCATCAGCTCCCCCTGTCACTCAAACCCCCAGTTCCCTCTTTTAGGCCAAGCTGTCCATATTGACATCTGCCCTCCAGATAAGAAACATAATTTATCAACATTTGACCAAGATAAACCAGAACACAGGGACTCTGATCTATAAGCACATGAAGTTGTATCACACCAAGTGCATTTACATAATCAGAGGAATTGCCACCAGGTCCACTGCCCAAAGCAACACCTGGATGGTTGTAGAAAGAAATCAGGTCACACCATCCAACGCACTGCGGGTGCTGTCACCATCTCAACTGCAGACCTAACAGCAGAATTGTTTTATTTAAACCAAGACATGTCAAAATTTAATGGCTCTCATTGTGTCAGTATGGAAACACAACACACGAAGTGTCAAAGAAACAAAAACCTCTACCCACTCTACAGTTTTCCCTCTCTGTGCCAATGGTGCCATCCCAGGCTGTCACTTATCCTGCCTCTTAGCCAGCTCTCATGCAAAAAAAATGATCTTTCTAGAACAGAGGGCAAATGAAATTTCACTTCAGTTACAAGGAATTATAAAATCAGCTCCAAATTTGGATTAATACATGGAGATCTCATTGGAAAGAAAATTCCAAACTCTCAACATTAGGCTGGGTTCAAGGATACTGAGTGCTTCCATGCAGATAAAGGACAGGCAGCACTAGAGTTAAGGGTCACCAACCTAGAATGGCACCAAACTCCATAACTCTGGGTGACCTTCCCTAGCAGCCTCTGGAGGCAAGAGACCCCATTGAAGGACAGCAGAAGTCAATTTCCTGGCTGATGAACTATCTCCATCCACCATGACTTTCTGGACATGTCCTAACAGGAAGGACTAAGAGGATTACAGATACTGCCCCAAGGGGTCTATCTGTGACTTTTTTCTAATGTGCTTTTCTCCAGCTACCCCTCCTTACATGGAAGAAGTTCAGGGTCCCAAGAGCAGAAGCTCCTTCTCATGGCAATCATCACCCTCCCTGTCTCTGAGACCTCTTCTCCTATGTCTACAGTGACTGCCTTTGATGTAATCATCTGACTGAAGCAACATGGAAGGGATCTTGCCTCAGAAAAGGAGAAATTTATTTATTTATTTATTTATTTATTTATTTATTTATTTATTTATTTATTTATTTATTTATTTATTTATTTATTAAATACCACAGGTTTTGCTTTTTGTGGCTGACATAACAGGACAGAGGAGCTGTGCTCTTGAATACATTTTCTTTCTCTTTCAGGTGAACCTTGGTTTCTCTGTTTGAATCAGGAAAGCCACTGGATATTCCACCCTGTCACACTGCTTTGAATTGTAATTCTTTCTTTAAAGAGAAGAAGGAGATTGATTCCGCCCCATGAATTATGGACCTCCTGCTTCGGCTTCTGCTTCTGATGCTGCTGGTGTCCCAGCCACTCTCTGGAAAGCTGAGAATGAAGTGCCCACTGAATTTGGACCACCAGGATGGAGAAAAGTCATGGAGCTATTACAAGCCAGGAGATCTTCTCATTGGTATAGTCATGTCTCTATCAGGAATAACACCTGCAACATTACCTTTCAACATGGCTCCTTCTAGTCAGATTCGGTTGTAAGTCATGCTATGGAGTTTCATCCCCTCCATTTGCAGTTCTAACACTCTTCTTTTTTTTCTTCTTGTTTGACTTGCTCTTATATTGCAGGATCTGACAGATTTTTTTAGTCCTTTGGATTAACACAGCCTCTCTCTTTTGCCTTATTTTCTGAGAGTAGAAACACGAGGAACATGAAACCTGAAAGAAGTCCACATTATTTTCCTCTCTCTGTTAAATTCTAAATTCATGACTGGAATACTGACTTTGGTTGAAAGTAATGATTGAAATGGTTCTAATTTCCTCTGCCCAACTATTTCCATATTTTGATAATGGATTGATTTGCAATGTCTGATTTTTAAAGGAATAGAAGATGACTTGTTTTTAGAACAGGTTCTCTGGGTCACATCAAAAATCTCCTTCTTTTAATGGTGGTTCTTCTTTAATGACTGACTGGGCTATGAATATCAGTAATGCTACAAATAATTGTGTGTTTCTGATTTGTTAAACCTTTTTGAGGACTATCCCCATCCTCAACATTAACAATATAAAAGGGTGATGGGAGACTATCATTTGCCTCTAGTTTTGGGTCAATATTGGATTATGTTTCAGCTAGTTTGTAGAGAAAAAAGATGATTAAATGGAGAAAAAGTATTTTTGTTGTTGCTGTTGATGATGCTAATATTAACATGATCATGTTTTTACACTAGTTTATATGATGGAAAGGTACTACCCATGATTTGCAATATTGAACTGCTGAAAGAGAATCCCCAGCTCCTGCACAATCTCACACTTGGCTACAACATCCATGACAACTATTATAACACTCTCGGTATTTCACAAGCCTTGCTGGACATGCTCTCTACTGGAGAAGCCAATGTTCCCAACTACAGCTGTGGAAGGAAGGACAAGCTTTTGGCTCTTGTTGATGGAGCTAGCAGAGATTTCTCCATCGAGATGTTGACATTAGGAAGCACCTACAAAGTCCCACAGGTTTGTTTTTTGTCCTTCGCTTTCTGGAAAATGTGTGGGGTGTGTATGTGTAAGCGATAATTCCAATTGTGTCTTCTCTAGGTAATTCAAGATTATTTTGAATAATAATAATGATGATGATCAGTCTATACTTCGAAAGGCACTTTACTCACTTCCAAGAAATGGCGCCAAGTAAATAACGCCCATCTTACCACAAAAGCCTCTTTCTCCCAGACAGCCTATATCTTCCCTCTTTCCAAAGGCTTTTGTGAAGTGTAGGTGCAGGGCTGTAGGTGTTTTTGTGGGAGGACTGTGCCCACCGCAACCTCACTAGCATCAGCTTGGATGATGAAAGGTTCCACAGGATTATTAAATATGAAATACCAACATTACCATTATGCACGTATATTAAGCCAAACTTTGGGATTTAATTTATATCACTACTACAACAAATCCAATCACATCATCTGAGAAGTATCTTGAGGGTGGATAATAAAATTGAAATTAATAAAATTAATGGTATAGAATCATCATCATCATCATCATAGTAGTAGTAGTAGTAATAGTAATAGTAATAATAAAGTTGGGAGAGACCTTGGAGGTCATGTAGTCCAACCGTCTGCTAAGGCAGGAAACCCTATACCATTTCAGACAAATGGCTGTCCAGTCTCTTCTGAAAAACTTCCCGTGTTGGAGCATTCACCACCTCAGGAGGCAGGCTGTTCCATGATTAATTGTTCTAACTGTCAGGATGTTTCTCCTAAGTTCTAGGTTGCTTCTATCCTTGATGAGTTTCCATCCATTGCTTCTTGTCCTGCCTTCAGGTGCTTTGGAGAATAGCTTGACTCCCTCTTCTTTGTGGCAGCCCCTGAGATATTGGAAGACTGCTATCATGTCACTCTTCACTCTTCTCTTCATTAAACTAATAAGAGTCTCCAAACGCTATTAGAACAAACAAATTTCATTTAAAACATTCTTGATTTTATATTAGGAACTGTCATCTCCCTGTTTTTTTTGCCACTCGAGAAAAACGTAAAAAAAATGATTGCACAAAGAATCCAAGATGGTTAAAATAGAGAAAAGTAGGGCTATTTTCAGTAAGGTTGGCACACTGAAAGGCATCAGCTGCTACAAATCTACGTTTTGAGTTAAATCCTCCAAACTCCTTACAATGAATATACTTGTATTTGTGGAGCTCCAGAAATAGAATATAATACATCTATTATTTTGAATGTCAATTATTTAAGAAAGAAGGAGATCTATATCTTGGATTACACATTAGAGAAACAATCTATTGGCAACCTAATAGTAAAAAACTTTATTTTCTCTGTGCTCAGAATTCAAAAATTATATATAATGAAGTCCTTTTCAGAAGGAAAATATGTTCTGATAGTGGTAAATTTTGGGGTTATAAAGAAATACCATTTTCATTGTTTATGCTTATTCTATTGTACTTATTTTTCTAAATTCTGTTTTTACATGTAGTCTTGTTAATATTCTGTGTTTTATATTATGTATCTTGATATGGCCTAATAACTAATCAACAGGAAATGTTCTAATATGTGCATGAGAAAAATGTTGGATTCATTAAAAGCTAAAAATAGGGACTTGGTAGGATGCCAAATATAACACAAAATTCTTCATTGTTTTTTTAGGTCAGTAATAGAATTGCTTCAGAGGCTCTGAGTGATAAAAGTCAGTTCCCTTTTTTCCATCCAATGGTCCCCAAAGAAGAGATCCTGTACCCAGGAACTGTCCAAATTCTCCTCCATTTTGGATGGAGCCTGATTGGTCTTTTTGCGGCAGACACAGAGAAGGGAGAGAATTTCATCAGGACTTTTACTCCTATTCTTGTCAAGAATAGAATTTGTGTTGTTATATCACAACAATTCTCAACAACTGGACATACAGCATTCCTCAGGGATGCCCTCTCTAAGTGGAGACAAGTCAATGTCTTTGTTTACTTTATAGAATTTGATTCTGTTTGGGGCAGAATTCTTACCATCCATTCAGCACTTGAAGGTTTGCCAGGACCCATTGAAGGGAAAGTCTGGATCATGACAGTGGCTGCAATATTTTCAATTAAAAAGGATTGGCGTCTTAAGCATGTCCATAGTATTTGGAGCTTTCCCTTTCAGTGGAAAAATAGCTGGAAAAATGATAATGCCTTTAAAAGATATTTCTTTGTGGAACCTGAATTTCAAGCTGAGTATTTTCACTGTTCTGTTTCAAAACACACCTTTTCTGTCAAAGGCCGGAGAAGATGCGCCCAGAAAGCACCAGTGGAGACCCAAAAGAAAAAAAATAGGATGCAGATCAGAAATCCAGTCATTACTTACAGTGTCATTAAGTTTCTGGTTCATGCCTTAAGTGCTGCATATGAATCCCAGAGAAGAAGGAAGAAGGGTGAAGAGAGGTTGGGGGCTCAAAGGCTGCAGCCATGGAAGGTATGGGGTCCCAACAAGGATCCATCAACCAAATTCCTTTTCAGATTCTTTTGTGCTCCCTGGGCTTGGTTGTTTAAGATTTTAATGTCATTGTTCCGATACACAAAACTGTTTAAAGAAGTGTGAGGCATTTTTTACCTTAAAGAATCTTTATTCAAGTAGCACAGCATCAGAACGTACATAGGTGAATCCAAAATCTGAATTCTCCTCCCCTGAACACATAGTATCAGGTGCAATTCCCTCCTCTAATTAACAGTCATAAATCACATTCTCCAATTAGTTTGAAATCCAGTTCTCCAACCCACCATTTCTTATCATCTCTTATTTCAAAAAACCTTGATTCTCACACTGCTACAATATTGTCATGTCTAGCTAACTTCCATACATTCCTCCTCCTCCCCCCCAGTATCATTTAATTCTAACTTTAAGAGTAACACATAAGAAGGAAAATGGCTGCATCTCCATATGTTGTCAAAGCAAGAACACCCGATATTAGCAGCGTTGACATCCGCCCCCCCCCCTTACAAAAGAACAAGTCCTGTAATGTAAACAAACACAAGTTAGGAGCTGGCTTTTGGTTTGTTGGGGTGTTTCTCATAACACCTTTCGATGAGTCTGTCGGCTTTCACATTGCTAGATTTCACCCAAGTGGCTTCAGACAGTGAGTATCCCTTCCTAGGTACTGCTATTTCTCTTAAAAATTCTAGAATCAAGAATATGCTTTACTTCATAGTGAGTTTGGCCTGCCACTATGAGGGGCCTGTGTGCCTTCTTAGGGGGAGGTCTTAAAGTGGATTCTTGAAAAGGTTTCAACAAGGAGTTTCAATTCTACTATGACTGAGTTGATGATCCTTACGATGGGGAAAGGCCGTAAGAATTTTGGTCCTAATTTCTTATTGGGTAATTTGAGGCATAAATATTTGCTTGACAGATAAAGCTTTTCCCCAACTTGGAATGTTCTTTGAGGGTCTCTCCTTTTATCAGATTGTTTTTTATAAGTCTCAGAAGTCTTTTTCGAAGCAGCTTTTGTGTTTCTCCAAACCTCTTCCCGCCCCCTCACCCATTGATCAAGTTTCTGGGAAGCGGAGGGAACCTGAGGGCATTCAGGTATTGGGCTGAATTCTTTTCCTGTGTCTACCCTGAAAGGCATGTAGCTGGTGCTGCTGTGAACAGAGTTATTGTAAGCCACCTCTGCAAAAGGGAAGAGTTCAGTCCAGTTGGTGTTGGTAGGAAACACAGCATCTGAGATATTGCTCCACCATTTTGTTAGCAGATTCTGTGGCCCCATTGGTAGACGGGTGAAAAGCAGATGATAGGCCTTGAGATGATCCAATTAATTTAAGAAAGCTCCTCCAAAACGTAGCTGTGAACTGTACCCCCTGTCCAAAATTATTCGCTTAGGGGTGCCATGCAGCCAGTAGATATGTTTCAAGAACATTTTAATCAGTCGTTGGGCAGATGGGAGTCCTTTGCAGGCAATGAAATGAGCCTGCTTTGAAAACAAGTCTATCACAGTCCAGATGACAGTATTTCCTCTACTTTCAGGTAGGTCTACTATAAAGTCCATAGCTATTTCTTCCCATGGTTGAGAAGGGTCTGCCACCGGCTGCAGTAACCCAGGGTTTTTCCCTGGAATTCTTTTCATGGTGGCACATTGCTAAGCACATTGATTTGTGCTTTAAATTGTAAGCCACCCTGAGTCTTCGGAGAAGGGCGGGATATAAATGGGATTTAAAAAAAACATACAGTACAACTCCTGACATAATTTTCCACATCCCGTTTTAATCCCAGCCACCAAAACTGTCGGCAGATGAAATGTAGAGTTTTTAAATATCCAAAGTGCCGAGCCTGTTTTACGTCATTGCTGTGTTTGAGAGTGTTCTGGGAAGTACAATCCCCTCCCTTGTAAGCCAGACCATCCCTGCATGTTAGGGAGGTTTGATTGTCTTTGAACTATTGATCGGTGAGCAGCTCTTGTTTTATTTTCTTTGCCCCAGGGTCATCAGGATTAGAGACCCTGCAAGGCATGAGTTTTAGCAGCAGTTTGTGGACTGGAGATAATTGCCTCATTAACCTCTTTGCGTTTGCTATTGTATTGGGGCAATCTGGATAGAGCATTAGCTAGGAAGTTTTTTCCTCCTGGTATGTACTTTAGAGTGAAGTTAAAATGGCTAAATTACTGTGCCCACCGCACTTGCTTTAGGGATAATTTGTGGGGAGTTTTCAGTGCTTCTAGATTTTTGTGATCTGTCCATACTTCAAAAGGCACCTTGCTCCCTTCTAGATAGTGTCACCAGTTTAATAGCCCCCATCTAATTGTAAACACCTCCTTCTCTGAAATTGCCCATCTCCTTTAGCTTTCAGTAATTTTTTTCGAGGTGTAGGCACAGGGTTGCAAGGTTCCACTTTGGTTCTTTTGCAGTAATACAATTCTGACGGCCATGTCACTAGTGTCAGCTTGAATTACAAAGGGCTCCCCTGGGCAGGGGTGCTTCAGGACTGGTTCAAAATCAAATAGTTTTTTTAAAAATTCTCAAATGCGGTTTGACAGTCCATAGCAGGGGTGTCAAACTCAATTTCATTGAGGGGCACATCAGCATTGTGGTTGCCCTCGGGTGGGTGTGTGGCCTACTGGGTGTGTGTGGTTAGGATGGGCGTGGCCTACTGGGTGGGCATGGCCAGCTCATCACTTGCTTCAGGGGTTCCTGGGTAGGACTGGGGCAGATCTGAGGGTCTCCGGCAGAGGAGGGTGCGACCAGGGTGAGTGCCGGGACATGGTCCCTCCCTCCCTCCCTCCCTTCCATCCTCTGTTCTTTCCTTCCTCCCTCCCACCCTCCATTCCTTCCTTCCTCTATTCCTTCCTTCTTCCCTCCCACTCTCCATTCCTTCCTTCCTCTATTCCTTCCTTCTTCTCCCTTTTTCCCTCCCTCCCTCCCACCCTCCCTTCCTTCCTCCCATCCTTTCTTTGCCTTCTCATCTCTTTCCTTCCCCCCGGACTCAGGTAGGGGTGATGGGAGGGGGAGGGATTAGCAGCACTAATATGCTGCTGCTGGCCATTCCTATATATGTGGGTGGGTGGGGGCAGTCCCGTTGAAAGGGATGCCTTGTGGCTGCAAAGCTGGAGGTGCTGGTGGGGGGTGGGGAGTGCTGATCTACAACCTGGTTGCGTCCATCAAAGCCAGAAGACACTCAGCCTAAGATCGACTGGAACCAGCAAGGAGCTGCCCCGTCACCTCTGTCCTGGCCCCCAGGTGTGTGCAGAGGAGACAGCCAGTGCTGGCATCCTGGCTGAAGTCAGCCTGCAGGACAAGACAGCCAGCAGGGATGCCGGATTCTACTTGTGTGCACACCCAGGGGGTGGGGTGGGGCTTCCCTGTGGATTTAAGGCTGAGTGTATTCTGGCTTTGATGTAGGCAATCAAGTTGTAGATCAGCGCTGACACACATACCCCACCAGCACCTCCACCCTCGCAGCCACAAGGCATCGCTTTCATTGGCACAGACCCCCACATAGGATAGCAAGACCAGCAGCGCTGGCAATCTCTCCCCCTCCCATCACCCCTTCCTAAGCATTGAGGAAGGAAAGATGAGAAGGAGAGAAGGAAGGAAGGAACTGTAGCAGAGAGGGGAATTGGGGGAATAATCAGCACTAGCTGGGAGGCTTTGCTAGAGCTCTGGGGATTCAGCAGAAAGGTCGGGAGCTCCAGAGGCCTCCGCGGAGGCTGGGGGCAGGGTGGGGCTGTTGGGGAGGGATTTCTAAAGGGGAAGAGGAGATTGACTGGGGGAAGAAGATTTTAGTTTCTCTTTTCCGGAGAGACAAGCCAGAAGGAGGGAGAGTGAGGTAGGAAGGCAAAAAGGTTTTTTATTCTCTCTCCAAAGAAAAGAAAGAGATATTTGCACGTTAAACAACTATCAAGGAAAGATTCAAATGTAAAAAGTGATAAGAGATAAGAAACCAAGATTTCTGCCTTTAAATTCCTGGATGTTTCCATTCTAGTTCCATCCATTTCTAAAGAAGAGGGAATTGTACAATCTTTCCCTGCTGAAAGTCTACTTGGATCAGAATGGAGAGATAGAAGCAGATCTGAAGATCATTAGTAGGTTAGTTCTCCCCAAGGAGGATCCCATCAACAAGCAATTGGGGAGTTTTGAAAGACAGAGAATTACAATCAACCAAGATGCTTTGTCACAGTTAAAGTTCCTCAACAAGGTGGGGAAAATATTGGTGTCTTTTCTATTTTTCCAAAGCCTCTTCAAGGGGGCTAAACCCAGTCAAAAAAGTGGGTAACTTTCACTGAGAATTGAATGTGTGGAGTAAAACCTCTATAATTTTCTTAGGCAGATAAGCATGCTTCAGTTCTATTGACGAAGATTTCCCCTCTGATGCTGTCATGCTGAATCCTGTTGTCAGCTGATCCAAAATTAGATACGGGATGATTATTATTCAGGACACAAATCATTGCCATTTACTGTCCCTTTGGCAGTTTAGTATCACCCTAAAACTGGTGAGACAGGGCCTCATGTGCTGGAGATTTTGGTGTTAATAGCTTCAGGTTCACTTGTTTTTGGTCTTCAAATATCAAAGATGAAGGCAATTTTGTTGACCAATCCCTGAGTTCAGATTTGGACTGAATCCAATGAAATGGAATCGAGACTGGATGGAGGTCCTGTTGGTCCAATTGTTAAACAGTCTTCATCTTGCCTTGATTGGAGTCAGGCATCTCCCTAAATTGCAGGCATACAGTCTGGGATATTTTTAATCAGCTGAGAACATGCTTATAGCTGCCTCTCTCTAACCCCACAGGGATAGTGGAATTTAGGAAGGAGGCCCAAGGCTTTCAGTTCACACGAACTAATAATGACTGGTCTGATATGAGTTCATTTATGGATTGATTGATTAAATTTATTTGCTGCCCATCTCACCATGATAATGGCTTGAAAGCTAAAGTATTGAAGCATTGCTTTGGTGCAAAAAAAATTCTTGATATCAGAAATAATAAGGGACAATTTCGAGGGAAATATTACTTAGATTTGGCATTGGCTTGTAAGAGTGCAGTTCCTCTGAAAATCCCTTGAATGCAATTGTTTATCTTGATTGTTAGGTGCCTTAGGACACACTGAGAGGCTACAAATCAAATTAATAATACATATGAATGTTTATTTCCATATCAGGTCGTGTCACCTAATTGTATTCTCTCAACAAAAGGGACCTTGTGTTGGATACCTTGTGCTGAATATCCCTTTCACACATAAGACTCACACTCATGACCCATGTGGTGCACCAAAAGATGCCTGACTCACCCTTTATGAAGGACACGTTCTCATGACGTCACCTCCATCTCACCTTACTATAGTTTTAGAAACTTGTCAGCCAGGTTTAATTTTAGTTCACCAGCATGGCAGCCGTATAAACTGAACAAATATATACACAAATGAAGAATATCTTTAAGGTTGACAGGCCTTATTTGTAAGGGAATTTCCCTTTTTATCTTAACTTGGAGATAATTTTGGACTGTTTTCAAAGGGAAGCAACTTTGCAATGTTTTATTTACTCCAGAAGAAACCTTTCCAGATCCTACTGGTCAAAAGTTTGTTTCTTCATCACAGTTTTATTCTATTTCAATAAATCTAATGAAATGAAAATTTAATAATTTTTTTACAATAAAATTTACTCTAAAACTTAGTATTTTAGATATTATATTTTAAAATAAAGCATGTATGGAGAATGGAAGAATGCATGTTAATTCCACTATGAGGAGCAACCCACCAGTTGTCACTTAATTGTTAAATCTTTTCTCAATTTCATCCCTCCAGACTTTGTTAAGTAGAAAGGTACTTTATTGTAATCTGATATTTCAGAAGAAAAAGGGAGGAACTGAATGAGGCATCTGCCTGCAATTGTACCTCCTGCAACCATTTGGAAGTGGTCAGAGATTTCATATTTGCCTATGTGAAACCCAGAGACAACTTGGCTGATGTTCATGTGTACCTCCATCTTACATGGATGGTGAGTCCTAACATATTTTCTTTGGCATTTCTTCTTTTTCTGTTTAGTCTCTGCCTCAGTCTAAATGTGTGGAAAAATGCCATCCTGGATTTGTCAAGCAGGCTCGAGAAGGAGAACCAGTTTGCTGCTACGACTGCATTCCTTGTCCAGAGGGGACCATCTCCACTCAGGAAGGTGGGTGACACCATAGGGAAACTTTGATCAATATGCATGTTAAAGACACGTGTGAGTTTGATTGTTAAGTTCTCAATTTTCATGGTGTCCAATTTCTTCCCCAATGGGAAGGATAAAAAAAATATATCTTGAATAATGAGGTAGGAAGAAGGATGTTGTGGATTGCATAGGAAATCTCTCTTTCATTTCCCAGTCTAGATATTTCCATCCATATTTATCTTTCTTAGAAATATCTGTATTCTTTGTAACTTGAGGAATGATTTTAGATCAATGGGTTTTGTTTACGTAAACCAACATTACATTACAGGCTGATAGATGCATTGATCAATCATTTATTTCATCAGTTAATCTTTAGTAAGATCATATATCCTTATAAGCTGAAATATCTAATTGGGAGGAACAATAGAGGGGGAGATGTTGGGTTAAAGGAACAATGAAAACCAAACAGAGAATTCAGCATAAAATCATCAAGTAGATATTTTCTTTCCACCTTTTCTTATCTTTCCAATTTTCTTTCTTGTTAAATACTGTAGTGAGGTATAACACCCCCCCAAAAAAAAGGAATAATATATAGTTGTGATCTGTAAAGGAAAAAAAATCTAACATGCAGTGTTGGGATTAAAATGAAGAGGAAGAAGGGAGAAACAGAGAACTAATAAAAGACCAATCTACTAAATATCCTTTGATTCCAATGTTCAATTCGTTCTCTTTAAAATTGTTGCCAAAATGAAATAATATGGAAACATATTGCTTCGTCTTCTCATTTTTACCGGGCAAAAATACAGATAACACACTCAGATCCTGTTGTTGAATTCATTTATGAATTAATCTTCCTTAAGATGTTTTTTCAATTTATTTATCAAGTTTATATGGCTATTTCACACACAGTGACTCTTGGTGGAATAGAATTAAACCAATAATAAAAATTAAAACGATGAGGTATAAATGCTAAGAAAGCAAGAGAGAAGTACATCAAGATGCTACCTACCATGCAACCAGCACACAGGGCCCTGTTACCAGGGGATCCCCAGAACCTTTGAAAGAATCACATTTTAAGGAATTTCGAGAAGGCCTAATAGGGGACAGTCTCAATTTCAGGATAGTTAATAATTTTTTTATTTTTATTTTGTGAAGGGGGTTGTACAACCTGTCCTGAAATAGCCAGTGTTGCAACCCTTCTCAAGTGGTTCTCCATGGATCCAACCATGTTAGACAACTTTTATTATAAAAAGAGCCTTGGTGGAACAGTGAGCTAATGCCTCCTTAAGTAACACCAGCTGCCTGCAATTAGTGCAGGTTCGAGTCCCACCAGGCTCAAGGTTGACTCAGCCTTCCATCCTTCCGAGGTAGGTAAAATGAGGACCCAGATTGTTGGGGGCAATAAGCTGACTTTGTAATAATGCCACTTGGGGGTGGGTGGGCAAAAGCCCTAATAAGCAGGCATATACATAGAATGAAGGCTATTGCTAAGCACATTGAGTTGTGCTTTAGATTGTAAGCCGCCCTGAGTCTTCAGAGAAGGGTGGGATATAAATGGGATTAATTACAATTACAAATTACAATCCTCTGTCCAGTATTTTTGGAACAGTGTATTGAGGGCATGGTTGGTGGGTCAATCATCGGTAACTGAGTTTAAACATTTTTGGGATGAACATATGTCCATCATCTGAATTTTTTTTTAACAAAAAAAATGAAATAAAATATAAAATAAATAAGAAAACAAAAAACTCAAAGGGCAGACTAGATGCAGCATTAGGTCTTTTTCTGCCATCAGATTTCTGTTTCATATTTTTATCCTGTACTCATAGTGTTGGTCTTGAAAACCACCTGGAATTTACAAATAGTCCAGAATGCAAAGGCATGCACAGTGTTAAGTTTCCGTGTGATCTTCCATAGGACACCCTGGCTGTGCAGGCTCCACAGAATCCCAGTTTCTTTCCAGGTGCAATAAAATTCACCTTTCAAACCCTCCATGAGACAGAACCAGGGTATCTGCAGGGCTTCCTCTGCTTGAGGATATTTGCTTTTCCCACCAGAGCAGATATAATTGGTATGCAAACAATCTGTTCCCTAAAGTATTCTCACTTTTAGATCATCAGAAGCCAGCCTTTTCTGCTGCAGTTCCTGCCATATTAGACTTACTCTTTCTTGAAATTGAATAGGCCCCTATCCTCTTAAATATCTGGAGAGTTGCTACTTCTCCCAACCATTTGGGATAGGGTACGGTCAGTGCAGGATAGGAATCTAGTGGATTACCTCAGAGAAGAAAGGTTGTAGCACCAGATTTTCTTTTAAATTTGTGTTGTTGTTCTTTTTATAGTTGTATGTATTGGGGGGGTTTCTGTTGTAGTGTAAGTATATTTCATTTACTGAGACTTTTCTGTTTCTCTGTATCACATCTTATCCAAAGTTTTTCTTGAAATTTGAAAGACTATAAAAGAAATATTATTTTCTTTTCTCAGATATCACAAAATGTACCAAGTGCCCAGATGATCAATATCCAACTGAGAACCGAGTCCAGTGTATCCCCAAAAGAATAACCTTTCTGTCCTATGAAGAACATCTCAGCATCATCCTCATTTCCTTTGCTCTACTCTTGTGCCTAATCACAGGCTTTGTTTTATTCATATTCATTAAATACCTTGAAACTCCCATTGTCAAAGCCAACAACCGGGACCTCTCCTACATCCTCCTGGTCTCCCTTCTGCTTTGCTTCTTATCCTCCTTGTTCTTCATTGGCCGACCAACGAAAGCCACCTGCCTTCTCCGACAAACAGTGTTCAGCATTGCCTTCTCAGTAGCTGTGTCTTCTGTGTTGGCCAAAACAATCACAGTAGTGCTGGCATTCCTAGCCTCAAAACCAGGGAATAAAGTGAAAAGATGGTTGGGGAAGAGCTTGGCTAACTCCATCATCCTTTCTTGTTCTGCTGTCCAAATTCTCATCTGTGCCATGTGGTTGGGAGTTTCTGCCCCATTTCCTGACTCTGATCTGCATTCCCAGCCTGAAGAGATTATCCTTCAATGCAACGAAGGCTCTGTCACCATGTTTTATGTTGTCCTTGGCTACATGGGCTTTCTTGCTGCCATTTGCTTCACGGTGGCTTTCCTGGCCAGGAACCTGCCTGGAGCTTTCAATGAAGCCAAATTAATCACCTTCAGCATGCTGGTCTTCTGCAGTGTCTGGGTCTCCTTCCTCCCCACCTACCTGAGCACTAAGGGAAAATACATGGTGGCTGTGCAGGTCTTCTCCATCTTGGCCTCCAGTTCTGGACTGTTGGGCTGCATCTTCTTCCCCAAGTGCTACATTATCCTTCTGAGACCAGATCTAAACACTAAGGAACATCTCATGACAAAAGCAGTGGAGTGACTGTGAAATTTATAATTTTCATTATCCATTATTATTGGGTTTATATGCTTCCTTTGGAATTGCTTGTCAACTTATGTTTTTTAAAATTGAAGGAAATAAATATGTGGCTTGATAGTTAAATGAAAATTCAAGATAATCACAAAATACATTAATAATAAATAAATAAATATATATTTTTTAAAAAGTGTTGGTTTTCTTCCTTTTCCTCAGCACACTCGTCAACCAATATTTGGCTTAAGCAACTCTTCAAGAGAAGAGACATATGAATCATATCCTGGGCTTTATAGTGGTGTAAGCTTGGCAGGTATCTTCAAAGATAATTAGTGAGGTCTGAATCTCACCTCTTTCATGGTTCTTTATGAAATGATATTTCCATTTCCCCAAGTTATAGGTTCTACTGGGGATAGGGTGCCTCAGGGTGCCTCAGGGTGCCTCCGGTCAGGGAATGTCGACTGGTGGCCCCCAGGGGGAGGGCCTTCTCTGTGGGCGCTCTGGCATTATGGAACCAACTGCCGGTTGAGCTCCAGATGGCATCGGACCTTCGCTCCTTCCGGCGCGGGCTGAAGACCCACTTATTTGAACTAGCTGGTCTGGCCTGATGGGGAACATTAGGGTTTTTAATGGGTTTTTTTAACTGTTTTTATTGTTATTGTAATTTTTAATTGGGCATTGTTTAATTTCTTTTTAATTTTTGTATTGTTATTTATATATGCCCTGTTAACCGCCCTGAGTCCTTTGGGAGAAGGGCGGTATACAAATTGAATTAATAATAATAATAATAATAATAATAATAATAATAATAATAATAATAATAATATAAGAGAGTTAGTGAAGATGACATGGTGTTTCAACTTCGACATCTCTTTCTCAGCAATCTCCCTTCATTTCAACTCCAGATCAAGGCCCATCTGCTTTATGGCTTCCTAGCTCATAGCCTCTAGTTCCAGCATCTCTTGGCTGAGGTTCTGAACAGACTTTCTGACTTCTGATGAGCAGTTTCCAATAACAGGGAGAAGGGCGGTATAAAAATTCAATAAAACTAAACTAAACTAAACTAAATTTATAGCCTGTAACTTCCTGACAGGTTTCCCATATCAGTATTCAAGTCAGTCAGACTGAAGAGGATTGAAAATAAAATTCATCCTGATCTGGGTTGGGGAGTCATAGCTCAACCAAACTGAGAGAGGTACAAGAAGACCATGGGTCAACTCCCAGACTGAAATGAATATGAACTTTACTAAAGGTGTCAAAAGAAAATAGGGTTTTATAAAGAGAACACATGGATAAAAAGGATTTTAAAAAAACCCTAAACCCTAAGACAATTCAAACACAGTCTCCATATTTCCCAGCTTCATCCCCTCATTTAGGATTCCAAAGTCTCTCAAAAGATCCCCAAAGTCTTTCCACCATGTTTTCTATTGGCTTTCTTGTGTTGACTCTTATAGAGCCATAAGTCTGGCTTGATATTTAAAAGATCAGTTTTTCCTCCCTACCCCACTCCTTGCCTTCTCCCATATCCTTCACCTTCCCTTTCTTCTCTCTCTTTCTCCCTCAATCCTCCCAGCTATATTTTCACCCCAATCATCTGCTAGCATCACATTTTTGCCCATCAATCATGGCCTTAGAACTGGAACCCAAAATTTCCACATTTCATATGGTTAAAAAGGGAAATTCCCCCACAGAAATTATTTTAGAAGCAACTCATCTTGACATTCTTTCCACGCTCCATGCATTTATAGGGTTTCTCTCCTGGGTGAATTTTGTTAGAACTCAGGGAAGAGCTTAGCCTGAAGCTCTTTCCACACATCAGGAATTAGCAGTGTCTCCTCCATGTAGACCCCTCTATGAGGAATAGGTTGCCTCTGATCAGTGAAGCTTTCTCATTATCCATTCATTAATATGGTTTTTGTCCAGTGGTGGGATTCAAATATGTGAACAACTGGTTCTCTGTGTGGATGCCATTTCCAGAAGTCTGTTGTGGGCCTGGGCAACAAAAAAATAGCTACCAGTTCTACCAAACTGGTGCGAACCGGCTGAATCCCATCACTGGTTTTGTCCTACTTGAATTGCTTCCTCCGGCCATGGACACTCCAAATCAGTCAGTCAAAAAACCCACCTGCCTCTCAGGGGTCTTGTGGTAAGGAAAAATAGGAAGAGGAAACTATATGTAGGCAATACATGATGTAAGCATGAATATTTATAATTAACAAACCTTAAGGTACTTCTCTACCCATCTTCTCTTACTGTCTTTAAGAATGTGTTATTGTTTTAAGTAAACACACATCAGTTGCATTGCCATAGAAGTTTTTATAAAATATACTGAACTGAGAAGAGAGAACTTCAAGATCCTAATAGCACACCTTGTTTCTAGGTTTTTAATTGCCTAACACATTCCCACTCCTCCACAAAATTGTTTTTATCACACTTGGTCTGGGCAGAAATACTGGCCTACAATTAAAAAAAAATACAGATTTCAGGCAACAGTTGAATTCACTACTCTGGGAACTAGTAAAGCCTCTCTGGTTCATTTGGTCACCTCATCGCAAATCTCAAGGCATTTTGAATTGATCTTGGAACTGATAAAAACCCTAGATGGAAAATCAACACAAAGAGATGCCTTGCATAAAACATCTGAAGGCACAGAGAAACTTTATTCCAAATATAGCTCCCGCTATGAATAAAAGTGTCAGAAAGAGGGATCGTCCTCCTTTCTTCCTTCTCCTTAGTTTTATTTTTTTTAAGGAAGGGAGGGAAGACCATGGAATGGAACTCCAGCTTTCCTTCCTTCCCAGTTTGGCATTCACCTCCCATCCTTTCCCTATTATTGGAAGTGGCAAAGACAGTTGGTCTCTAGGTAGCTTCCAGAAACGGTGGGCTCTTCAGACCTATCAGCCTGACCTCAATACCTGGGAAGATTCTGGAAAAGATAATCAAACAACGCATCAGCCAATACCTAGAGACAAACAAGTAAAAAGGTAAAGGTAAAGGTTCCCCCGCACATGCGTGCTAGTTGTTTCCAACTCTAGGGGCCGGTGCTCATCTCTGTTTCAAAGCCAAAGAGCCAGCGCTTGTCCGAGGACGTCTCCGTGGTCATGTGGCCGGCATGACTAGATGCCAAAGGCGCACGTAACGTTGTTACCTTCCCACCGTAGTGGTCCCTATTTTTCTACTTGCATTTTTATGAGCTTTTGAACTGCTAGGTTGGCAGAAGCTGGGACGAGTAACAGGCACTCACTCTGCTACGCGGCACTCAGGATTCGACCAAAGTCATTACTAAAAGCCAACATGGGTTTGTCAAAAACCGATCATGCCAGACAAATCGTATTGCATTCTTTGACCAAGTGACAAAATTAGTGGACCAGAGGAATGATGTGGATATAATTTACTTGGACTTCAGTAAGGCATTTGATAAGTAGATCACAACCTACTCCTTGATAAGATAGAAAAATGCGGGTTAGACAGCATCACAACCAGATGGATTCATAGCTGGCTGACCGGCTGTACTTAGCATGTGGTCCTCAATGGAACCCCATCTACATGGAGGGAAGTGTGTAGAGGGGTGCCCCAGGGCTGAGCCCAGTGCTCTTCAACATCTTCATCAATGATTTGGATGAGGGGATAGATGGGGAACTCATTAAATTTGTAGACGATACCAAGCTGGCAGCAATAGCCAACACTCCAGAAGATAGGCTTAAGATACAGGAGGATCTGAACAAACTGGAACACTGGGCACCATCTAACAAAATGAAATTCAATGTTGAAAAAAGTAAGGTTCTACATTTAGGCAAGAAAAACCAAATGCACAGGTATAATATGTAAAGGCATAGGACAAACAGGATTCATTAGCAATCTTGCAATTCTGCTGGACAAGCATGAGGGACAGTGTCTTTCAGCCACCATTTAGTAACTTCAAGCAAAATTGTGGACCAAGCTCCTCCATGGAGGATAGCATGGATCATTTTCTAGGTTTGGCCTCTTGGAACAAGTAGAGAGTGGAAATTCTTCTGTCTCACATTTCTACATTTCTTCTGGCGGTAAACTGTTTCTTTGTATTCAAGTCTGGCCTCAGAATGATGATGTAGCATTTGGGGATGAAGATGCAACCCAGCAGACCAGAACAGGAGGCCAAAATGGAGAAGACCTGAACAGCTACTATGTACTTCCCCTTGGTGCTCAGGTAGGTGGGCACAAAATATACCCAGACGCTGCAGAAGACCAGCATGCTGAAGGTGATCAGTCTGGCTTCATTGAAGGCCCCAGGGAGGTTCCTGGCTAGGAAAGCCACCATGAAGCAGATGGCAGCCAGGAAGCCCATGTACCTGAGGGTGATGTAGAACATGACAACAGCCCCTTCATTGCATTGCAGGATGATTGCTCCAGGCTGGAAGTGGAGGTCAGAGTCAGGGAATGGGGGAGAAACTCCAAGCCAGATGGAGCAGATGATAATTTGGCCAGCAGTACAAGATAGGATGATGGAGTTGGCCAAGCTCTTCACCAACCTTCTCTTGGCTCGGTTTCCTGGTTTTGTGGCCAGGAAAGCCAGCACTACCATGATTGTTTTGGACAACACAGAAGACACAGCTACTGAGAAGACAATGCTGAACACTGTTTGTCGGAGAAGGTAGGAAGAATTTCTGGGCTGGCCAATAAAGAAAAAGGAGGACAAGAAGCAAAGCATGAGAGAGACCAGGAGGATGTAAGAGAGGTCCCGGTTGTTGGCTTTGACAATGGGAGTTTCTAGATATTTAATGAATATGATTAAAACAAATCCTGTGATTAGGAAGAAGAGTAGGGCAAAAGAGACCAGGATGATGACCAGATACTCTTCATAAGATAGGAAGGTTATAACTTTGAGTATACATTGGACTCTGTCCTTATTTGGATATTTATCTAAGGGAACACCTGCTGCCGGCATCAACTTCCCATCGTCCTGCGCGCTCCCACAGGGAGGGCCTTCTTAGGGTACCACCGGTTAAGGAATGCCGGCAGGTTACTCCTAGGGGAAAGGCATTCTCTGTGGGCGCTCTGGCCCTTTGGAACCAGCTTCCCACGGAGCTTAGGACCGCCCCCGACCTTCGCTCATTTCGTAGGGACTTGAAAACTTGGTTTTTTGAGCTGTCTGGCCCAGACTGAGGGGTTTTAATTATTTAATTAATGGGGTTTTAGTTAAGTTCAGGGATTAATTTAATCTTAGTTTTAATTGTTTTTAATTCTATGTGATGTATTTTAACTTTTAATTTTCCCTGTAAACCGCCCTGAAGAATAGGGTGGTATATAAATTTAAATAAATAAATAAATTTATCATACAGACATTTGGTGCATTTTTGTGTATCTGAAAAAAAATCCCAAAGAAACATTTTTTAATATTCTATCCTGCCACCTTTCAAGAAAACTTTCTTCAGACAACAAATGATACCAGGAATATTTTCCAAGATTTCTTAACTTCTTAGAAACAAGGTAAGAAGAATATTATTTTCCAAAAAAATACTTGTACTTCTAAAAGTTTATGAAATTTGTGGAGGTCCTAAGACCTATGATTATCTGTGTAATGTGAAGAATGTTCATAACAGCCTACATTATTAGAGGTAAATAATGAATCAGTAAATCATAAAGATAAACTTCCTGAGTCATATCAGATAGCATATTCTGAATATACTGGACTCATGGGATGCTTATTTTGTGAAATCTGATGGCAGAGAAACTTTCTGTCATGGTTCTGATAAATGAGACAGTTCAAACAAAATGCAGGCATTGTTTATCTAAAAAGTCTTAATAATGAAACGAAACATCGGCACTCATGGAGGGGTGCCAGAATCTGAAATCTCCTCCCCCAAAACCCATCGTAACATACCTTTATCTACACTTCATAAATCGCATTGTCCAATTACTTTTACATATGAAGTTTCACTTCTGTTCTGTACCAGCCTGCTACCGGCCCTGCAGAAAAGGCAGGGACAACCCCTTTTACAAGAAGGCAAGAGGCTGGAATTAAGCCTGCCAAATTTATTGATACAAAAACAAATGGAACAAGACACGAACCAAGAAACAGGAGCTTTTCAAGCGGTTGCCTTCAGCAAACCAGCCCTCCCATGCATTCCCCTTTTATACAGTTCAGGACGTGGCTTCTCTCTGCCTCCTTCCGAGGTGCCCCATTTCCTTTCTCTGTTTACTCCTGATTGACTGCCTCCTGCGTTGGGCGTCCTTGAACAGGGCCAGCTGTGGGTCATCTTCATCCACGCTGTCAGGCTCACACAGCTGGGTCTCCACCGTGACCAGGTGGGAGGGGCCTGGCTGAGGGCTCTGCGGAGCCTCAAGGCCATCATCAGCAAGCTCTTCAACACCCCCCTCCTCCTCCTCTGAGTCATCCGACCCAACTGCTGAACCCACAGGCTGACCCTGAATCACAACAACTTCCCATTCTGTGCTATTCTTATCTTCTCAAAATAGCCGTTACATTTCCCTCCCTTCAAGATTCAAAGCGAAGCAGTTTAAACAAAAGGCTGTCTCTTATATTGTCAGTACAAAAACATGTCAATGTTCACAGTGATGCTCAAGAGACGGCCCATGTATATTGCATTGCAATAATCCTTCCAGGATTCTTGAAACAATTCCTCAGCTTTCAAAGAACTCAGATGTTTTTAGAAGGAAATATCCAAACTAAAAAGCAGAAGAGAGATTTACCCAGAGCCTCCTATCTCTATACAGCTTCTCCTTCAAGGTATTTTTTTTTATATTCTTCCTTTTAGTAAGAAATGGTGCAGTTTGAAAATAAACTAGAAAACAGTTGAGCTTCAATGGGTCCTTTAACACTGACTTTTGTGATAATGGTTGTGATAAATTGATTTCTACAAGGCCTCTGCTTTTCTATGGTGTCACCCACCTTCCTGAGTGGAGATGGTCCCCTCTGGACAAGGTACGCAGTCGTAGCAGCAAACTGGCTCTCCTTTTCGAGCCCGCTTGACAAATCCAGGACGGCAATTTTCCACACATTTGGACTGTGGCAGAGACTAAGCAAAACAAGAAGGAGCACCAAAGAAAATGTACTAGGATTCACTATCCCCCAACAATCTGGGTCCTCATTTTACTGACTTTGGAAGGATAAGTCAACCTTAAGTTAGTGTGAATTGAACTGCCAAACTGCTGAGAGCTGGTAGTCAGCAGAACTAGCTTGCAATACTGCACTCTAACCACTGCACCACCAGGGTTTATAATTCTAAAGCTTATTTCCCAGTGGGACCAACAAGACCTCCATCCACTCTTGATATAATTTCATCAGATTCATTCCAAAGCTGAAGTCGCCTCTCCTGTTCAACATCTACATGAAACCGCTGGGTGAGATCATTCGTGGTTTTGGAGTTGGGTATCATCAATATGCTGATGATACCCAACTTTTTATTTCAACCCCAAACCACCCCAGTGATGTCCTCGCTGTGATGTCCCGTTGCCTGGAGGCGGTTCGGGTCTGGATGGGGAGGAACAGACTTCAACTCAACCCTGACAAGACTGAGTGGCTGTACATTCCGGCATCCCGGGACATTCAAAATGTTCCATCTCTTTTTATGGGGGGGTGAGTCTTTACCCCCCGTGGATAGGGCGCGCAACTTGGGAGTCCTCCTAGATTCGCGGCTTACCTTAGAAGATCATATGGTAGCCGTGACTAGGGGGGCTTTCGCTCAGGTTCGCCTGGTGCGTCAGTTGCGGCCCTATCTAGACCGGGAGGCCTTGTGTACGGTCACTCATGCGCTCGTGACCTCTCGTCTTGTCTACTGCAATGCTCTCTACATGGGGCTTCCCTTGAAGACCACTCGGAGGCTCCAACTGGTACAGAATGCGGCCGCGAGAGTTGTCTTGGGAGTTTCCCGGTACTCCCATGTTACACCTTTGCTCCGCGAGCTGCATTGGTTACCAGTTGTCTTCCGGGTGAGGTTCAAGGTCTTAGTGATGGTTTTTAAGTCCTTACATGGCATGGGTCCGGAATACCTCGGGGATCACCTGCTGCTCCCCTCCGCCCTGTGCGTTCCCACAGAGAGGGCCTCCTCAGGGTGCCTCCGGTCAGAGAATGCCGGCTGGTGGCCCCCAGGGGGAGGGCCTTCTCTGTGGGCGCCCCGGCTTTGTGGAATCAACTGCCGGTTGAGCTCCGGATGGCACCGGATCTCCGCTCCTTCCGGCGCGGGTTAAAGACCCACCTATTTGAACAAGCTGGCCTGGCCTGATGGGGAGTTAATTTGGGTTTTAAATATTTGTATATTTTATTGTTTTATTTTGGGCATTAATTTAATTCTATTTTAACTTTTGTATTTTTGTATTTTTATTATATGCCCTGTTCACCGCCCTGAGTCCTTCGGGAGAAGGGCGGTATAAAATTTTTTTAATAAAACTAAAACTAAAACTAAACTAGTGAACAAAATTAAATTCTTTTGCTATTGACGACAAGGGACAAGCAAATTGAGGCTATTAGCACCACAACCCCAAGCATCTCATATTGGACATGGCTGAATCAGCTTTAAAAATTGTTCATATTATAACACATAAATCTTGTTCAATAGAACAGAACAAAATAACAAGGTAGTTGGAAGGTGCCTTGGAGGTCATCTAGTCCAGGGCTTTTCAACCTTTTCACCCATTGTACCACTTTTAGGATATGGCAACATCCGAGTACCACCAGTCGACTAGCAAGGTGTCAAAAACTTGATGACCCCCCCCCCAAAAAGGAAAAAAGTGATGAAGTACGGATAGTCCTCGACTTACAACAGTTCCCTTGGTGACTGTTCGAAGTTACAATGGCACTGAAAAACGTGCCTCCCAAGCTACAGCCGAGCAAGACACCTGCCTGCCTGCCTGGTGGCCTCTTTCTCCTGTCCGAGATTTTCATTGTTGTGAGCATTTCTGTTTAGGATTGGCAAAGGGGGTGGGGTGGGGGTGTTTGGTTTTTATTCCCATCTGCTGGGTGGTTGCAGCAGGTTTTGGTCACTTCACATGACCCTGGGACACTGTGACCACCATAAATATGAATCAGTTGCCAAGCATCTGAATGTAAATCACAAGACCCTGGGGATGCTGCAACATTCCAGCTGATCGGTAATTCTTCTGGGCTCAGAAACGCCAGGATCAGCGCCGAGCTCCAGCTGGAGCCTGGCGCTGATCCTGGTGCTTCCACTGAGCCCTGACAGCCCTGAAGAAGTGCTGATACTGCAACCGGTTTATCTCATTCCCCTCCCCCACTACCACTTTTCTAGGATGGTTGTGTACCACCTGCCAGGTGCCAATGTACCACAGGTGGTACCTGTACCACTGGTGGAAAAGCCCTGATCTAGTCCAACCCCCTGCTCAAGCAGGAGACACTATACCATTTCTGACAAGTGGCTGTCCAGTCTCTTCTTGAAAGCCTACAGTGATGAAGCACTCACAACTTTTGAAGGCAAGCTGTTCCATTGGTTGATTGTTCTCACTGTCCAAAAATTTCTTCTTATTTCTAGATTGAATCTTTCCTTGATCAGTTTCCATCCATTGTTTCTTGTCTGGCCTATGGATGTGCTGAATAGTACTGAAGTCTTCCAAGCACACTAAGAAAACTCTACATCTTCTACTCCCAATATTCAATATTCATTTTTAGAATAGAATAGAATAAAGCTGGAAGGGACCTTGAAGGTCTTCTAGTCAGTGGCGTAGCGTGGGTTGTCAGCACCCAGGGCAAGGCAAGTAATTTGCGCCCCCTAACCTGTGGATTTTAGCACTCGAGTCTCTTCCACTAGCTCAGGAATTCTGGGAGTTGAAGTCCATGAGTCATAAAAGAGCCAAGGTTGCCTACTCCTGAGTTAGGTTCAAGGCAAAAAAGGGTCTCTGGAGAAGAGGGAAAATGCTAGTTTAAAACTGAAACAAGGCAACTTTAAGGTGCCTCAGCTGTGATTTAGGATGAGACAAAGAGAGGACATGGCGTTGAAAATGGTTAATGGGGCATGTTTGTTCCACTCTTAGTGGACGTCAGGATAAACCCCACGAGAGAATGACCTTACAACAGATGTGAATAGGCTTGGACTACGTTTGTAGATTGAGTGCATACATCACATGGAGCGATGATGGGCTTCATCAAGATTTATGATCCCACAATTGGCTAGTTTTCTCCATCTTGTCCTAAACCCTGGATACCAACCACGGTTTATGGCTTAGCATGTGGCGTGGGGTTGACCCAACATGTTAGGCGACAAACAATGACTTCCAACTTACAATGCCTCAGCTTCCCAAGGTTATTCCAAAGCCGGAAAAGCCAACCAACCCACCCTGCAGCTTTGCCTGCTTAGGCTGAACCCCAGGAATTCATACTTGCTGCGGCGCCCGACCTATTTTCTGCCCAGACGCTGCTTATCCAAGCCAAGCCGCCTCCTTCTCTTTGGCACCTCACCCCAAAGATTCGCCGGCCTGGCTGGAAACTCTCGCTGCTGGCGACGTGTGTCGGGGGGGCGGTCCCGATCGCCTCCTGCAGGGGGAATCGAGTAGCCGCAGAGAGTCAATACAGCAGGAGGAGGAGGAGCAGCAGCAGCAGCAAGCAGCCGCAGGTGCGGCGGCTGCAGTTGTTACCTGACTGCCAGTCAGTCTGACGTAAGGGAATTGAGCTTTACCTGTTGGTTTAGCATCCTGCCAGCAAAAGTTTCAGTCATTCAAAGTCAGCGGACCAGGCTGGGTGCCGAAGACTTAGGAGCAGACAGAAGGGAGAAAGTTGGGAACTTTAACTGAGTTTCCGAGTGAGGTACTATCAATCCGGTTCATGCTCCAGAAACTGAGATTGAAGGCAGAAGAAGAGTTCAAGCTTTTAATGGGGGGGGGCGAGGGCTGCTTTTCTGCATTCCAGCAGGACAGGATTTATTTTTATTTTTTATTTTTTAAAAAGCGCCTTTTGCAGAACAGAGACAGCACGGGCGCGCCCACAAACACACACACACACGCACACGCACCCGACCACGTCCTCTCGCCCCCAAAGTCTGCATGCACGGTTGGATCGGCAACCTGCCGACGCAGCTTTCGTTCCAGAGCAGGGACCCCCGGAGAGACGCTGCAGCGATCCTCCCCCCGCGGGAAATCCACCCTCTTTCAAGCCCCGCCGCGCCCCCCCCGCCTTTGGCAACCCCGGGAGCGCCTTGGGAGAGCCTCCGCAGCGGAGCCCCGGGCTTGCAGGAGGGCCGTGCTCTGTGCACGCTCAGGAGCCGCCTTCTCCTTTGCGGGGGGGAGGAGGGAGAGAAGGCTTCCGCTTCCGTCCAGCGCCGGAGCGAAGGCGGAGCGGCCCGAAGGAGGAGTCACGCTGTGTGGTTGTGTGTTTGTGTGTGTGTGGCGCGCCGTGGGGTGTCAGGCCCTTCCCGGCTGGGGCTCCGGTGCCTCCGCCCTGCCGGATCCCGGCGCCGTCGAGCGCGCCCCCCCAGATGTTGCGGCCGGTGCGGCCGGCCCCCCCTGCACCCCCCATGCTACGCCACTGTCCAGCCCCCTGCTCAAGCAGGAGAACCTATACCATTTCAGTGACTGTCTAGTCTCTTCTTAAAAACCTTCAGTGATGGAGTGCCCACTATTTCTGAAATGCAAAGCTGTTCCACTGGTTGATTGTCCTCCCTGTTAGGAAGTTTCTCCTTAATTCCAGGTTACTTCTCTCTTTGGTCAGTTTCCAACCATTGTTTCTTGACCTATCCTCTGGTTCTTTGGAGAATAGTTTGACCCCCTATTCTTTGGGGCAGCCCCTGAGATACTGGAATACTGCTATCATGGCACCCGTTTCTTTTTTTCTTTAGACTAGCCAAATCCAAGTCCTGCAGCTGTTCTTCATATGTTTTAGTCTCCAGTCCTTGGATCATCTTAGTTTCTCTTAGTTTTTTCCAAAGTCTCAACATCTTTTTTGTAGTATGTTGACCAAAATTGTTTGCAGTATTCCAGGTGTGGTCTCACTAGGGGTTTATAAAGCGGTACTAATACTTTATTTCCCTTGAAGGTCAGCTACCATGGTGACTAGTCTTAGCCATTTTTGAAATGGGCCCCGTGGCTTTCAAAAATACAGAAAAGACACCAATATTTCACGCACCTTGTTAAGCAACTTTAGCCGTGACAGTGTATCTTGGTTAATGATAAGCCTCTGTCTTTCAGAGCTCCCCAATTGTTCTTTGATGGGATCCTCCTTGGGGAAAACCAAAAAGCTTGTGATGTTCAGATCAGCTGATACCTCTCCATTTTGGTCCAAGTACATTTTCTCTTGGGAAAGGTTGCAAAACTCATTCTTCTTCAGAAAGGGATGGAACTAGAATAGAAACATCGAAGAATTTTAAAGCAGATTTTTTTTTATTCTACATGGTATTTACACATTTACAGTAACTATCTTTTCCACATAGCTGTTTTATTTGCAAATATTGGGGATTGAGAGAAAAAGTGTTACCCCTGTTTTCAATGGTCAAAAACAAAGGTTCAGGAAAATTTGTCAATCATATATTGAATAAACATGCACTGTCAAGATATAATCTTCCAAATCTGTCTATTAAAGGGACATTTAGAACCTATCATAAACAAACTGAACAAAGATACACAGAGAATTTTAAGGAAGACCTTGGGGAAAAAAACAGGGTGATTTCTGGCCTGATGCCCTTCAACACATGTCCTTAATTATTGTGGTCACACTGGTGATTCTATCCCTCTGTTAAAGCAGCCTAGCACTGTGTTGGATTTTTTGGCAGCTGCAACACATGGCTAGCTCATACTTAAGTGATTGTCCACTAGGACTCTGAGATCCCTCTCACAGTTACTACTATTGAGCAACGTACCCCCTATACTATACCTGTACATTTGGTTTTTCTTGTCTAAATGTAGAAACTTACTTTTTTCACCATTGAATTTCATTTTGTTAGATAGCGCCCAGTGTTCAAGTCTGTCCAGATCCTCCTGTATCTTAAGCCTATCTTCTGGAGTATTGGCTATTTCTGCCAGCTTGGTGTCATCTACAAATTTGATGAATTCCCCATCTATCCCCTCATCCAAATCATTGATGAAGATGTTGAAGAGCACTGGGCTCAGCCCTGGGGCACCCTTCTACACACTTCCCTCCATGTATATGCAATTCCATTGAGGACCACACGCTGAGTACGGCCAGTCAGCCAGCTACGAATCCATGTGGTGGTGATGCTGTCTAACCCACATTTTTCTATTTTATTTATTTATTTATTTATTTATTTATTTATTTATTTATTTATTTATTTATTTATTTATTTATTTATTTATTTATTTATTTATTTGATTTATATACCGCCCTTCTCCCAAAGGACTCAGGGCGGTGTACAGGGCAATAAAAATAAGAATACAGGATACAAGATTTAAAATTAAATGATTGTGCCCAATGTAGTAAGTTAGTTAAAAACAATGTTAAAACCCCAAACCCATCAGACCAGGCCGGCTTGTTCAAATAAATAAGTTTTTAGATCATGCCGGAAGGAGCGAAGGTCGGGGGCCATCTGGAGTTCAGCTGGTAAGCAGTTCCAAAGGACTGGCGTGCCCACTGAGAACGCTCTCCCCCTGGGGGTCACCAGTCGACATTCTCTGACCGGTGGTACCCTGAGGAGGCCTTCTCTGTGGGAGCGTACAGGACGGAGGGAAGTTGACACCGGCAGTAGGTGCTCCCGTAGGTAATCCGGACCCATGCCATGTAGGGCTTTATATGTCATCACCAGCACCTTGAATCTCACCCGGAAGGCAACTGGAAGCCAATGCAGCTCACGGAACAGAGGTATAACATGGGAGTATCGGGAGACCCCCAAAAGAACTCACGTGGCTGCATTCTGTACCAGCTGAAGCTTCTGAGTGGTCCTCAAGGGCAGCCCCACGTAGAGAGCATTGCAGTAGTCTAAACGAGAGGTCACAAGTGCATGAGTAACTGTACGCAAGGCATCCAGGTCTTAAAACTGGGGAGTTATGAATACAAATTAGTCCTTGTCCTCAATTCTTCTGTATTGCCATTAATACAAGTAAAAGTTGATAAAAATATTTTTGACCCAACATTTAAACCAAGTCTTAGACAAAGTTATTTTGACCTACCTTAAAATAATATATTTATGATTCCTGATAAAATGAAATGCATAAATAAAATCCAGTAGAAAAAAATCTGATTTTTAGAAACTTTTTTTTGTTGTTGTTGTTAGTTGCGAAGTCGTGTCCGACCCATCGCGACCCTATGGACAATGTTCCTCCAGGCCTTCCTGTCCTCTACCATCTTCTGGAGTCCATTTAAGCTCACGCCTACTGCTTCAGTGACTCCATCCAGCCACCTCATTCTCTGTCGTCCCCTTCTTCTATTGCCCTCAATCTTTCCCAGCATTAGGCTCTTCTCCAGTGAGTCCTTCCTCCTCATTAGGTGGCCAAAGTATTTGAGTTTTAGCTTCAGGATCTGGCCTTCTAAAGAGCAGTCAGGGTTGATCTCCTCTAGGACTGACCGGTTTGATCGCCTTGCAGTCCAAGGGACTCGCAGGAGTCTTCTCCAGCACCATAGTTCAAAGGCTTCAATTCTTTGGCGCTCAGCCTTTCTTATGGTCCAGCTTTCACTGCCATACATTGCAACTGGGAAGACCATAGCCTTGACTATACGCTCTTTTGTTGACAGGGTGATATCTCTGCTTTTTAGTGTGCTGTCTAGATTTGCCATGGCTTTCCTCCCCAGGAGCAAGCGTCTTTTAATTTCTTGACTACAGTCCCCATCTGCAGTGATCTTGGAGCCCAGGAAAATAAAATCTGTCACTACCTCCATTTCTTCACCATCTATTTGCCAGGAATTGAGAGGGCCAGATGCCATGATCTTGGTTTTCTTAATGTTTAGTTTCAACCCAACTTTTGCACTCTCCTTCTTCACTCGCAACAAGAGGCTCTTTAGTTCCTCTTCACTTTCTGCCATTAGAGTGGTATCATCTGCATATCTTAGGTTGTTGATGTTTCTTCCGGCAATCTTAATTCCAACTTTTGATTCATCTAGCCCTGCCTTTCTCATGATGTGCTCTGCATATAAGTTAAATAGGCAAGGTGACAGTATACAGCCTTGCCGGACTCCTTTCCCAATTTTGAACCAATCAGTGGTTCCGTGTCCAGTTCTCACTGTTGCTTCTTGGCCTGCATATAGGTTTCTCAAGAGACAAATAAGATGGTCTGGTATGCCCATCTCTTTAAGGACTTGCCAGAGTTTGTTATGATCCACACAATCAAAGGCTTTAGCATAGTCAATGAAGCAGAAGTAGATGTTTTTCTGGAACTCTCTAGCTTTCTCCATGATCCAGCGTATGTTAGCAATTTGATCTCTAGTTCCTCTGCCTCTTCAAAATCCTGCCTGTACTTCTGGTAGTTCTCGATCCACATACTGCTGGAGTCTAGCTTGTAGAATTTTAAGCATAACTTTACTAGCATGAGAAATGAGTGCAATGGTGCGATAGTTTGAACATTCTTTGGCACTGCCTTTCTTTGGAATTGGAATGTAAACTGATCTTTTCCAATCCTGTGGCCACTGTTGAGTTTTCCAAATTTGCTGGCAAATTGAGTGTAGCACTTTTACTGCATCGTCTTTTAAGATTTTGAATAGCTCAGCTGGAATACTGTCACCTCCACTAGCTTTTTTGTTGCTCAGCTTTTCTAAGGCCCACTTCACTTCACATTCTAGGATGTCTGGCTCGAGGTCAGTGACCACCTCATTGTGATTATCAGGGACATTAAGCTCATTCTTGTATAGTTCTTCTGTGTAATTTTGCCACCTCTTCTTAATCTCTTCTGCCTCTGTTAGGTCCCTGCCATTTTGGTCCTTTATCATGCCCATTTTTGCATTAAACGTTCCCTTCATCTCTCCAATTTTCTTGAAAAGATCTCTGGTCCTCCCTATTCTATTGTTTTTTTCTATTTCTTTGCATTGTTCATTTAAGAAGGCATTCTTATCTCTTCTAACTATTCTCTGGAATTCTGCATTCAATTGCGCGTATCTTTCTTTTTCTCCCTTGCCTTTCGCTTCTCTCCTTTCCTCAGCTATTTGCAAAGCTTCCTCAGACAGCCATTTTGCTTTCTTGCATTTCTTTTTCTTTGGGATGGTTTTAGTTGCTACCTGTTGTACAATGTTGCGAACCTCTGTCCATAGTTCTTCAGGCACTCTGTCTGTCAGATCTAATTCCTTAAATCTATTTGTCACCTCTACTGTATATTGAACAGGGATATGATTTAATTCATACCTGACTGGCCTAGCACTTTTCCCTACTTTCTTTAATTTAAGCTTAAACTTTGCAACAAGAAGCTCATGGTCTGAGCCACAGTCAGCTCCTGGTCTTGTTTTTACTGACTGTATAGAGCTTCTCCATCTTTGGCTGCAGAGCATATAGTCAATCTGATTTCTGTGTTGACCGTCTGGTGATGTCCATGTGTAAAGCCGTCTCTTGGGTTGTTGGAAAAGAGTGTTTGCTATGACCATCGTATTCTCTTGACAAAATTCTATCAGCCTGTGCCCTGCTTCATTTTGTACTCCAAGGCCAAACTTGCCTGTTATTCCAGTTATCTTTTGGCTTCCTACTTTAGCATTCCAATCTCCCATGATGATAAGGACATCATTTTTGGGTGTTAGTTCTATAAGGTGCTGTAGGGCTTCATAGAACCGGTCAATTTCATCCTCTTCAGCACTGGTGGTTGGGGCATAGACTTGGACTACTGTGATAT
This sequence comes from Vipera ursinii, assembly GCF_947247035.1. Lineage (NCBI taxonomy): Eukaryota > Metazoa > Chordata > Lepidosauria > Squamata > Viperidae > Vipera > Vipera ursinii. The sequence continues at coordinate 1,372,671 of NC_139513.1, read as the reverse complement.
TGAATGGTTTGCCTTGGATTCGAACTGAGATCATTCTGTCATTTTGAGGGTTGTATCCCAGTATTGCTTTTCCTACTTTTTTATTGACTATGAAGGCTACTCCATTTCTTCTGAGGGATTCTTGCCCGCAGTAGTATACCTGATGGTCATCTGAATTAAATTCACCCATTCCTGTCCATTTTAGTTCGCTGATACCTAAGATGTCGATGTTTAGTCTTGTCATCTCTTGTTTGACCACGTCCAGCTTTCCTTGATTCATGGATCTTACATTCCAGGTTCCTATGGAGAAAGAATCTTTACAGCATCGGACTTTCCTTTCACCACCAGACATATCCACAGCTGAGCGTCCTTTCGGCTTTGGCCCAGTCGCTTCATTCTTTCTGGCGCTACTAGTACTAGCCCTCTGCTCTTCCCCAGTAGCATATTGGACGCCTTCCGACCTGAGGGGCTCATCTTCCAGCGTCATATCGTTTTGCCTTTTGGTACTGTCCATAGGGTTTTCATGGCAAAGATACTGGAGTGGTTTGCCATTTCCTTCTCCAGTGGATCACGTTTTGTCAGAACTCTCTGCTATGACCTTTCCGTCTTGGGTGGCCCTGCACGGCATAGCTCATAGCTTCATTGAATTACGCAAGCCCCTTCGCCACGACAAGGCAGTACGTCGCGACCCTATGGACATTGTTCCTCCAGGCTTTCCTGTACTCTACCATCTTCTGGAGTTCATTTAAGCTCACGCCTCCTGCTTCAGTGACTCCATCCAGCCACCTCATTCTCTGTCGGCCCCTTCTTCTCTTGCCCTCAATCTTTCCCAGCATTAGGCTCTTCTCCAGTGAGTCCTTCCTTCTGATTAGGTGGCCAAAGTATTTGAGTTTTAGCTTCAGGATCTGGCCTTCTAAAGAGCAGTCAGGGTTGATCTCCTCTAGGACTGACCGGTTTGATCACCTTGCAGTCCAAGGGACTCGCAGGAGTCTTCTCCAGCACCAGAGTTCAAAGGGCTCAATTCTTTTGTGCTCAGCCTTTCTTATGGTCCAACTTTCACAGCCATACATTGCAACTGGGAAGACCATAGCCTTGACTATACGCACTTTTGTTGACAGGGTGATGTCTCTGCTTTTTAGTGTGCTGTCTAGATTTGTCATGGCTTTCCTCCCGAGGAGCAAGCATCTTTTAATTTCTTGGCTACAGTCCCCATCTGCAGTGATCTTGGAGCCCAGGAAAATAAAATATGTCACTTCCTCCATTTCTTCCCCATCTATTTGCCAGGAATTGAGAGGGCTGGATGCCATGATATTGGTTTTCTTAATGTTAAGTTTTAACCCAAGTTTTGCACTCTCCTTCTTCACCCACAACAAGAGGCTCTTTCGTTCCTCTTCACTTTCTCCCATTAGAGTGGTATCATCTGCATATCTTAGGTTGTTGATATTTCTTCCGGCAATCTTAATTCCAACTTTTGATTCATCTAGCCCTGCCTTTCTCATGATGTGCTCTGCATATAAGTTAAATAGGCAGGGCGACAGTATATAGCCTTGGCGGACTCCTTTCCCAACTTTGAACCAATCAGTGGTTCCGTGTCCAGTTCTTACTGTTGCTTCTTGGCCAGCATATAGGTTTCTCAAGAGAGAAATAAGATGGTCTGGTACGCCCATCTCTTTAAGAACTTGCCACAGTTTGTTATGATCCACACAATCAAAGGCTTTAGCATAGTCAATGAAGCAGAAGTAGATGTTTTTCTGGAACTCTCTAGCTTTCTCCATGATCCAGCATATGTTGGCAATTTGATCTCTAGTTCCTCTGCCTCTTCGAAATCCTGCTGGCAAATTGAGTGTAGCACTTTTACTGCATCGTCTTTTAAGATTTTGAATAGCTCAGCTGGAATACTGTCACCTCCACTAGCTTTGTTGTTTCTCAGCTTTTCTAAGGCCCACTTCACTTCACATTCTAGGATGTCTGGCTCGAGGTCAGTGACCACCTCATTGTGATTATCAGGGATGTTAAGCTCATTCTTGGACTAGATGATCTACAAGTTCCCTTCCAACTATTGCCACCATGCTCACCACCTACAAAATCCCACAGGTATGTTTATAACATTCTTGTAAACTACATCACATGTCATGGTTCCGATAAATGAGAGAGTTCAAACAAAATACAAGCATTGTTTGTCTAAAAAGTCTTAATAATGAAATGAAACATCGGCACTCATGAAGAATGCCAGAATCTGAAATCTCCCCCCCCAAACCCATCATAACACAACACAATCCCCGCCCTTATCTACACATCATAAATCACATTATCCAATTAGTTTTACATATGAGGTTTCACTTCCCATTCTGTACGCGGGCTTTTCTAATCTTCTCACAACATCCAGGTAGTTTTCCTCCCCCCCCCCAAGCAAAGCAATTAAAGTAACAGGCTGTCTCTTATATTGTCAGTGCAAAAACATGTCAATGTTTGCAGCATTGACATCACACTCTACAGGGGTCAATAGGAAGAGGCACAACAAGTAAGCAGAATAAGCAGATAAACACTTCCAGTGCCCATATTTCTATCTGCACTAGGAGAAATCACTTGCTTCTTCATAACAACCACCATCTTGTTTGTGGAATCCCTTAGGGGTCAGTTCTCTCTCCCCTCCTGTTCAACATCTATATGAAGCCACTGGATGAGCTCATTCGTGCTTTCGGGGTGGGGTATCATCAGTACACTGATGATACCCAACTTTTTCTCTCCACCCCGAACCAACCCAGTGATGCCCTCGCTGTGATGTCCCATTGCCTGGAGGCAGTCCAGGTCTGGATGGGGAGAAACAGGCTTCATCTCAATCCTGCCAAGACTGAGTGGCTGTGCATACCGGCAACTCAGACTAACCAGTCTATTCCACCTTTAATGATGGGGGGTGAGGTGTTACCCCCCCATTGATAGGGCTCGCAACCTGGGCATCCTCCTGGATTCACGGCTCAGTTTTTAAGACCATATAGGAGCCGTGACCAGGAGGGCCTTTGCCCAGGTTCACCTGGTGCGCCAGTTGCGGCCCTATCTGGACCGAGATGCCCTGCGTACAGTCACTCATGCACTTGTGACCTCCCGATTGGACTACTGCAATGCTCTCTACATGGGGTTGCCCTTGGGGACCACCCGGGGGCTTCAGCTGGTGCAGAATGCGGCTGCACAGGTTGTGATGGGGGTTTCCCGATACTCCCATGTAACACCTCTGCTCTGCGAACTGCATTGGCTTCCGGTTGCCCTCCGGGTGAGATTCAAGGTGCTGGTGATGACCTATAAAGCCCTACATGGCTTGGGTCCGGGATATCTGAGGGAACACCTGCTGCCGGCATCAAGCTCCCTTCGTCTTGTGCGCTCCCACAGGGAGGGTCTTCTCAGGGTACCGCCGGTAAAAGATTGCCGACGGACAATACCCAGGGGGAGGGCCTTCTCTGTGGGTGCACCTGCCCTTTGGAATCAGCTGCCTGCAGAGCTTAGGACTGCCCCTAACCTTCATTCATTCTGCCGGGACCTGAAGAACTGGCTCTTTGAGCTCTCTGGCCTGGTCTGAGAATATTAATTGGGATTTTAACTGTATTTTAACTGGGGTTTTATTGCAAGGTCTATATAATCTTTTTAATTGATTTTAAGTTTTGTAATTGTTGTATTGTTTTTTAAAAAAACCTTGTGAACCGCCCTGAGTCCTACGGGAGAAGGGCGGTATATAAATTGAATAAATAAATAAATAAATAAATAAATAAATAAATAAATAAATAAATAAATAAATAAATCTTTATAATAATTTATAATAATGAGCCATGGTGGCTAGAATGCAGTATTATACTGAGGATGCTGAGATCTTGAGTCCAGTATGACAAAGAACCCCAGTTGCAGATAAACTATCATTCAACTAAAATTATGGCATTTTTACAGGTTTATGCAATTATGCAATTATTTCTGGCATATCAACATACTTCACAATGTACAAATGTCAAGTTTAAAATATCTTGGTGGGGCATTTCAGGGCTCAGCAAAGGGCACAGGTTAGATATGATAATTCAACTACTCAAAAGAACTAAATGGCCACCTTGCAATTTGCTGGACAAAGATGGAGGACACTACTGTACAACTGCCCTTTAATTTTTCCTAGCAAAATCATGCATGACGAACATTTTGCACCATATTCAAGGTTTGGACTCTTGGGAAATTTGAGGGTAAAAATTCTTCTGTTTCACATTGCCACATTTCTTCTGCTTATAAGCTGCTCCTTTGTATTTATGTCTGGCCTGAGGATGATAATGTAGCATTTGGGGATGAAGATGCAGACCAGCAGACCAGCACTGGAGGCAAGGATGGAGAAGATCTGCACAGCTACTATGTATTTCCCTTTGGTGCTCAGGTAGGTGGGCACAAAAGTCACCCAGACACTGCAGAAGACCAGCATGCTGAAGGTGATCACTTTGGCTTCATTGAAAGCCCCAGGCAGATTCTTGGCCAAGAAAGCCACCCTGAAGCAGATGGCAGCCAGAAAGCCCAGATAGCTGAGAGAGGTGTAGAACATGATAACAGAGCCTTCGTTGCATTGCAAGATAATAACTCTAGGCTGGGAGTGGAAGTCAGAGTCAAGGAATGGGGGGAAAACTCCCAGCCAGATGGAGCAGATGATAATTTGGACAGCAGAACAAGAAAGGATGATGGAGTTGCTCAAGCTCTTCCCCAACCACCTCTTCACTCGGTTGCCTGGTTTTGTAGCAGAGAAAGAGAGCACCACCATGATTGTTTTGGCCAAAAGAGAAGAAATGGTAACTGAAAAGATGATGCTGAAAACCGTTTGTCTGAGAAAACAGGTGGCTTTCCTTGGATGACCAATGAAGAGAAGAGGAGACAAGAAGCAAAGCAGGAGGGAGACCAGGAGGATGTAAGAGAGGTCTCGGTTGTTGGCTTTGACAATAGGAGTTTCTCGGTATTGAATGAATATCATTAAGACAAGAACTGTGGTTAGGAAAAAAAGTAGGGCAAAAGAGACAAGGATGATGCCCAGATGTTCTTCATAAGACAGGAAGGTCGTAACTTTGAGGATACATTGAACTTGTTCCTCATTTGGATATTGATCATCTGGACACTTGGTGCATTTTTCTGTATCGGAGAAAACAAAAAACCAATATTTCTTTAACATTCTGTCCTTTACATTTCAAGTAATATGTTTTTGGGATACCAGCTGATACCAGCAGCATTTTGCAAAAATGTTTCTTAATATCTCCTCAAAAAGAAGATAGGAAGAACATCATTTTTTAAACCATACAGAGCTACGAAATTGGAGAAAATCCTAGGACCAATATGATTTTCTGTGTATTCTGCAGAATTTTCATGGTAACCAAGGTTATTAGAGGTAAATAATGAATCAGTCCATCTTACGAGGCACAGTTTTTGGATCCTTCCAGATGATACTTACTCAGAACCATACTGGACACAGACAATGCGTGTTTTTCAAAATCTAATTGACTAGAAGAGCAAGGTAACCTGGAATGACTATTTGGACCAGTGGTAATATCAGTGTGATGAGGTGCACCCATAACTGTCCATACCATCTCATTATGGACCAGTATATCTTCCAGTGATCCGCCAAGGGAGGCTTGTGTAAACGGAATTGCAATAATCCTTCCAGGAAATGGACCTATGACAATTCTCTAAATTTCAAAGAACTCAGATATGCCTAGAAAGATAGATGTGGAAGGACAGATGCAAACTAAAAAGCAGTATTTGCAGTAGCAAACTTGTCCAATATGTCATACTCTCCAATCCCTATCAAGGTTTTTACTATTTTTCATTTTGATAAGAAATCATGCAGTTTGAAAATAAACAAAAAGTTAGTTGAGATTCATTCTGTCCTTTAACTTTCACTAATGAAAATTACTCTGGATGAATCCACTTCTACAAGGCCTATCCTCTTCTCTGGTGTCACCCACCTTCCTGAGTGGAGATGGTCCCCTCTGCACAAGGAACACAGTTGTAGCAGCAAAATGGCTCTCCTTCTCGCTTTTGCTTGACAAATCCAGGACGACATTTTTCCACACATTTGGACTGAGGCAGAGACTAAGTAGAAAAACAATGAATTCAAAGAAAATATGTTAGCATTAACCATCCTGATACGCTGACATACTGTTGAAATACAAGTGATTGTTCAGTTTCTGGAACTATAACAATACGAGGTGGAGATGAGGTCATGAGAGCATGTCCCTCAAAAAGTGTAAGTCAAGAATCTTTTGTTGCAGAACGGATGAGCTTTCTTAGGTCCGGCTAGATATCCAAGACAAGGTCCTTTCCATTGAAGAACTACAATTAGATAACCAACAAACCCGTATTATTTATTAGTTAAATCTGGAGCCTCATTTTCTTCCTAGAATGATTTAAAGTATCTAAAAATCAAGTTGAACAATTGCATTCAAGGGGCCCAAAGCCCAAATCTAAGCAACATTCCTTTTAAATTGCCCCACATTTGTTTCAGATATCAGGAAAGGCTTTTCTTTGAGTCAAAATCATATTTCAATGCTTCAGTTTGCTGGGCCAAGACATTATCTCTCAGCAATCCAGTCATTTTGATTCCATGTCAACAAAAATTCTTGGACCTCCTTCATAGGAGCAGAAGGCCTATTGCACTATCCTAGTGAGGTGAACGATCAGAATTGATAAATCTAGCCAGAACTGGGTTTCTTAAAATCTTCTTGCCCTGTCCTTCTATGGGACACTGGCCCCAAACAGGACAAGATGAATCTGATTCCAAATCTTATTTTCAACTAGAACCAAAAGAACCTCCATCCAGTCTTGATTCAACTTCATCAAATTCAGTCCAAACCTGAATTCAGGCGCTGCTCAATAAATTTGCCTTCTTGTTTGCTATTTGTGGACTGTGAAGAAGTGGATCACAATCCCCAGCACTTGAGGGATTACCCCTCTCTTACCATTTTCATGCTACTCCACTTCAACATTGAGCCAAGGTGCATAGGCTTAGTCCAATGAAATGGGTCAGAAGCCTTTGGTAAATAGAGAAAAAACACCAACATTTCTCCTACCCTGTTGTGCAACTTGTGCCATAAGAGATGATCTCGGTTGATAATAATTCTCTGTTTTTCAACAGTCACCAGTTTGTCTCTCAAGGGGTTCTTCTTGGGGAGAAACACTGAGCTAAATATACTTAAATCGGCCTTTAAATCTCCATTTTGGTCCAAGTACAGTTTGTATTCAGAAAGATTGCAAAACTCATTCTTCTTCAAAAAAGGATGGAACTAGAATGAGAACATCCAGGTATTTCAAAAGCAGTAAACATGGTAAATTAGCCCTTTGTTCCTCATTTGAATCTTTTTTTTACAGAGGTCTAACCAAAGAACCGGTTTCACTTCTATGTTCAAAAATGAAAAAGAAAGCTTCAGCAAAATTTGTCAAATATATTGAAAATATATTCATTGAAAACAATATGATTGAAAAAAATGACAATTATAACAGATCATGCCAGACAAATCTTATTGCATTTTTTTGACCAGGTGACAAAATTAGTGGACCAGAGGAATGCTGTGGATATAATTTACTTGGACTTCAGTAAGGCATTTGATAAAGTAGACCACAACCTACTACTTGATAAGATAGAAAAATCTAGATTAGACAGCATCACCACAAGATGAATTTGTAGCTGGCTGACCAGCCATACTCAGAGTGTGGTACTCAATGGAACTGCATCTACATAGAGGTTAGTGTTTAGTGGGGTGCCCCAGGGCTCTGTTCTGAGCCTAGTGCTCTTCAATATCTTCATCAATGATATGGATGAGGGGGATATATGGGGAACTCATCAAATTTGCAGATGACATCAAGCTGGCAGGAATAGCCAACATTCCAGAAGACAGGTATAAGATACAGTGGACCAGAGGAATGCTGCAGATATAGTTTACTTGGACTTCAGTAAGGCATTTGATAAAGTAGATCACAACCTACTACTTGATAAGATAGAAAAATGTGGGTTAGATAGCATCACCACCAGATGGATTCGTAGCTGGCTGACAGGCCGTACTCAGCGTGTGGTCCTCAATGGAACTGCATCTACATGGAAGGAAGTGTGTAGTGGGGTGCCCCATGGCTCTGTTCTGGGCCCAGTGCTCTTCAACATCTTCATCAACGATTTGGATGAGGGGATAGATGGGGAACTCATCAAATTTGCAGATGACACCAAGCTGGCAGGAATAGCCAATACTCCAGAAGATAGGCTTAAAATGCAGGAGGATCTGGACACTTCAAGTTAATTGGGGAATGTGATTTATGACTGTTTATTGGAGGAGGGAATTATACTTTGTTACTTTGTATCCAGGGGAGGGGAATTTAGGTTTTGGGTTCAACTATGTAGTGCCAATACTTTGTTTCTCGAATAAAAGAACCTTTAAGTTAAACAATGCCTCAAAGTTCTTTTGAAGGGTTTCATCTGTTGGAACCATGACACGACCATGATCTACACGACTTAGATCATTCTAAGGGGCTCCTTCAAAATTATGAAGGTAAAATTCTAAGTTATTTATTACAAACCCCTTACCTACAGGAATTTATTTAAAAATACCTGTGTCATTTTTAAATTAGCAGTGTTTAATATCAAACTATCTGTTGTGGTTCCTGTTCTGGTGAACATTCTTGCTGAAGTAATTAGATTGGCCAAACCTCTTGTAGTCCTGTTAACACAAGTAAGTTGATATGGTTCCCCCCCTTCTCCCTTTTTTTTCTTCTCAAGAGGAACTAAGTTTAATGGATCCTTGTCAGGATCCCATACCTGCCATGGCTGCAGCCTTGAAGCCCCCAAAATCCTTTTTCTCTCCTTCCTTCTCCTCCTGGATATGGAGGAATATGCAGCCTTCAAGGCATGGTCCAGAGTCTTAATGACACTGTAATGATAATAGATATTCAAGGCCCTCATCATGTTCTTTTTCTGTTGGGTTTCCAGTGGTGATTTCTCAGTGCATCTTTTCCGGCCTTTGACAGAAAAGACATGCTTTGAAAAAGAGCAGCGAAATGACTGATGCCCAAAGGGTGGGTCCAGAAAGAAATTGGGTATAAAGGCATCCTTTATTGGCCTCTTTTTTCTCTCAAAATCAACAGTCCAGATACTATTCACATATTTGAGAGCTCTGTGCTTTTTAAGTGGATATAGCCCAAGGAGTGTTGTGATCCAGACTTTCCCTTCAATAGGTCCTGGCAAACACCTAAGCATTAAATGGAAAAGAAGAATTCTTTCCAAAGCAGCACCAAATTCTATGTAATGAATATAGACATTGACTTGTCTCCACTTAGAGAGGGCATCCCTGAGGGGTGCTGTAAGTTGAGTTGTTGAGAACTGTTGTGATATAACCACACAGATTCCATTCCTGACAAGCAAAGGAGTAAAAGTCCTCATGAAATTGTCTCCATTTTCTGTGTCTGGAGCAAAGAGACCAACCAGGGTCCATCTGAAATGAAGGAGCACTTGGACGATTCCTGTGTAGAGGATCCCTTTTTGGGGAAAAAGTCCATGATAAAAGGGCAATTGACTTTGATCAAGCAGGAAATCTGAAAATAATTCAGAACTGATCTGTAAAAATGATGAAGAATATATTGTGTTATATTTGGGGTCAGATCAATTCTAAAATATTAGAATTGTATTAAAGAAATACAATTGTATTAAAGAAATTAATTGTATTAAAGAAATACAATTTCATGAATTTATTAGAATAGTTTATTGTTGATTACCAATTAACCCCTATGAAAATAAAGAATAAAAAATACATCATAAATAAATAAATAAATAAATAAATAAACAAATAAATAAATAAATAAATAAATAAATAACAAAATAAAAATAAAAATCATCTTACCAATACCAAAAATGTCCACAATTACAGGCCTCAATGATTACCGTCCGGTTGCACTGACATCCACCATTATGAAATGCTTTGAAAAGCTGATAAAGGACTTTTTGTATCCAGCCTCCCACCAGCATTTGACCCACTTCAGTTTGCCTACCGACCAAACCACTCTACAGAGGATGCTATCTCTTCTGTTCTCCATCTGAGCTTGAAGCACTTAGAGGAAAGAAATACTCATGTGTGTCCGTTGTTTGTCAACTTCAGTTTGGCATTTAACACAATCATTCCCAAGCATCTAGTAGACAAACTGGGCCTTTTAGACTTAAACACCCCTTTGTGCAACTGGATTCTTGATTTTCTTACTAACAGGCCCCAATATGTGCGAGCTGGAACAAATACCTCTAATACCATTTTCTTGAGCACAGGTTCTCCTCAGGGCTGCATCCTAAGTCTGCTGCTGTTCACCCTGTTGACTCATGACTGTTGTGCTAGGTTTGCCACCAACCATATTGTGAAGTGTGCAGATGATACAACAGTAGTGGGCCTTATGCATGTTGACAATGTGGAAGCTTACCACAAGGAGGTCGAGTGGTTGGTAAATTGGTGTAAAGAAAACAGCCTAGTTTTAAATACTGGGAAACCAAATAAATCATTGTTGATTTCAGAAAAGGCAGGCACAGCCACACTTCTCTGTGCATTAATGATTCACCTGTGGAGATGGTTACCAGCATCAAATTCCTGGGTGTTCAGGTAAGAAGAAGGCTGGCTTGGTCGCTCAACAGTGAGAAACTGGTGAAGCAGGCACAGCACGCCTGCACTTTCTGCATCGCATGGGAAAAGCACATCTTCCTTCCCCTGTCCTGACCACTTTCTACAGGGGGACGATTGAGAGCATCCTGTCGTACAACATCGCAGTCTGGTTTGGAAGCATCCCTGCTTCGGACAGGAAGACTGTGCAGAGAGTGGTGAGGATGGCCGAAAAGATCATTGGCAGTTAGCACAGAAGCATTGTTTGAACAGGGTCCGTAAGATTATCTGGGACACGACACATCCTCTTCACAACCTGTTTTCCTTGTTACCTTCTGGGAGGAGGGGGCTTTGTGGTATCCACAGCAGAACATCCAGATTCATCCATAGTTTCATTCCATACAGCATTAACGTTGTCAAGTCTCAGGTTTCCTCCTTCCATTATATATTCAAATTGGACGGTATTTAATATTTTATTTTTATGTATATATAAGGGTGTGGGTCTATACATATGTTGTATGTAGTATGTTTTAGGTGTGTGTCATGTATGTGTTTCACTTTGAGAGCGGGCAACTAAATTTCATTTTTGATGTGAGCAGTTGTGCCCACAGTAAAAAATGGCAATTTATCTCTTATCTCTCTCTCTCTCTTATAACATTAACAGGACTGTATATAGCAATAGTATAAAAGAAAATAAGTTAGAATAAAAATAAGAATAAAGAATGCAAACCATATGTCTGTATCACTCCTACATCTCCAACCCACATATCCATATATCCACTGAAATAGTTTTTTCAAATAAAGCAACATATTGGATGCATTTTTTAAAAAAAAATTGACCAAGCAGGAAATATTTATTTTATTATAAAGATCTAAATGATCTAATCTGTGATCCAAGATACTGATCTTTTTCTTACATAATTTACATTCAAATAATAGATGTGTTTTGTCTATCTCTAGGACTCAGCAAATACAAGTCTCTTCATTACAAGGGTCTTGGTTAAATCTTCTGTGTTTATTATTTGTATCCAGTGCTCATATCCTGCTAGAGTAAACCTTATGATACTCAGGTATTTCTCCATCGAGATACTTGCCAGTTTGGAATTACATTTGTAGAGCACCATTCATTTCAATGTGCCATCCTTATTGAACGTGTTTCTCTCTTTCTCTGCTTCTATATCTGATTTCTTTCTGCAGCAAACCTTTTAGCTTCTTTTCCAGTTGCACAAGAAACAGGAAGACCACACCTCCTAATATTACTTGTCAGCTGTACAATTTAAGGTGTCTTTAATTGAAATAGTCTCTTCTTTAATTGTCTCTTCTGAAACACAGACTTTTGGGAGTCTGTCAGTTTCCACAGATTTAATGTAATACCAATAATTGGGCACTGGGCCTAAGACAGAATCTTGAGGTACCTCACTGTATGCTGCCCTCAGTGTGGATTTAGTTTTTTTAATTTATTTATTTATTTTTATTTTAATTCCATTTATTTCCCGCCCTTCTCCGAAGACTCAGGGCGGCTTACAAGCTTAGCAGTTTAGCTTAGTTCCTTTGAGGACAATATGCCAAGTGCTCTTTCTCAGGCCAAACACTGTCTAAAGCTTGCTTGTTCTTCAGCAAGAAATTCTTTGTTCCTCTACCCACTCTCAACTCTACTCAAGAGGATCTGAGTATATATTTTAGCCATATTATATATTAGACCAATGCAGTGGTGGGATTCAGCCGGTTCGCACCACTTCGGTAGAACCAGTAGATAATTTTTTTTGTTGCCCAGGCCCAGAATGGATTTCCAGAAACAGCATCCACACAGGGAACCGGTTGTTCACATATTTGAATCCCACCACTGGACCAATGGGTCTATAAATTACTACTACTACTACTACTACTACTACTATTATTATTATTATTATTATTATTATTATTATTATTATTATTATTATTATTATTATTATTATTATTATTATTTATTCAATTTGTATACCGCCCTTCTCCCGAAGGACTCAGGGCGGTTAACAGGGCATATATAAATAACAATACAAAAATTAAAAAGAAATTAAACAAATGCCCAATTAAAAATTACAATAACAATAAAAACAGTAAAAACCCATTAAAAAACCCTAAGGTTCCCCATCAGGCCAGACCAGCTAGTTCAAATAAGTGGGTCTTCAGCCCGCGCCGGAAGGAGCGAAGGTCCGATGCCATTTTATACACACAAACACACACACACACACACAAACACATTACTAGAATTATTAATATGCATAAATGAACCTGCCAATAGAGGACAGCACAATTAGGGAAATTTTTTGAACAGTTCAGCTGGCAGAAAATCCTTCACAGGAGCTTTATTGCTCTTCAAGCCGTTTATGATGAATTTCATCATGAAATCTTTAGAGTAAAAAAAAATTTAACACGCTGGCTAATATGCTTGTAATTTTTTAAAATAAAGTCATTGATTAATGATAGCAATCTCTATGAATTCATAAGACATATGTTTTTATCGGCTACAGGTAAGATAATACATTTAGCTTACATTATTTTGGCTAAGGTTATGTACAAAAGATGATGTCCCATCTCTGCTGCACCTTTCTTTTGTACCAAAGACCCTTCGATTGAACCCAGAGTCTCTCCTTGCATTTCCAAATATGTAGCAGAAGACCCAAATCAATGATGACGATGTCATGCTAGGATATCACTGCTTTGATCCTTACCTCCTAAACACTCTGGATCCCAATCCTTAAGCATGATACAAATAATGGCCATGATGAAAAGCAGTTCTTCAGTTCCAAAGTGATCTATCACATACCGACTCACCACCGCATTCAGTTTACCTATAGGAAAGTAGACATACAAACCTGAGGGACTTTGTAGGTATCTCCTAATGTTGACATCTGGATGGAGAGGTCATTAGTAGCTGCATCAACAAGAGCCAAAATGTTGTCCTTCCTTCCACAGCTGTAGTTGGGAACATTGGCTTCTCCAGTAGAGAGCAGATCCATCAAGGCATCCGAAGTCAAAAGTGTGTTCAAATAGTTGTCATGGATATTGTAGCCAAGTGTGAAATTGTGCACAAGCCGGGGAGTCTTGTTGACCAGTTGAATATTAAAAGCGTAGCGTAGTAATCTATACTTATCAAAAGGTAAACTAACATAAAAATGTTCATATTATCATCACCATCATTAAGAACAAAATAAATATTTATTTATTTATTTATTTATTTATTTATTTATTTATTTATTTATTTTAATGCTCTTTCTCCACAAACCTTCTGAGGCTTAAGCCAATACTCATCCAAAACCAGAGGAAAATGATAGTTACCCATCACCATTTCTTTTAATGAGTGATGGGGGGAGGAGATGGAGATAGCTTTCCATTAAAGTTAAGAATCACAAATAAATCATTATTTGTGGCAAAACTAATTTTGAACTAACAAGTAACCAGCATTCAAAATCATATCAATCATTAAAATAGAACCATCATAATAAGAAGAGGCCGTTTCAAATCCAGAAAAGCCATTCCAAACCATGGTCATTCTCTGTTTTTATTAGGATCAGGCACTGAATATGAATTGTGAAAAATATGGACATGGGCTGGGCAGAGAAAAGTACAATCCATTCAATGACTACTTTAAACCAAAGTTGGTATTGAAGTATAACTGAGGATTAGACCAGGAAAGTTATAGAATCTGGATTTTTTTTCAGGATTTCTTTTTTTCTGCCCCATCTTTGGATTCAGGATTTTTTTCTACAAAATGAGGCAAAAGAGAGAAGCAATGGAAATCAAAACATTTCAAGAAATAAGATAGGTCGTACAATACAGCCATAAGTGAAATAAGAAGAAAAGAATGAGAACTGCATATAGAGGGAATGAAACTTCATCACAGTGAATGACTTACAACTCAAACTGACAACGAGGTGCCGTGTTGAAAGGCAGCATTGTTGATCGCAATATTTTTGTTCCAGTGTTGATGATACTAATGATATGGTCTCCTGGCCTGTAATAGCTCCATGGCTTTTTTCCATCCTGCTGCTCGAAATTCAGCAGACATTTCATTCTAAGCTTTCCAGAGGTTGGCTGGGACACCAGCAGCAACAGAAGCACAAGCAGAAGGTCCATAATTTGTGAATCTGAATCAATTCCCTTCCTGTTTCCAAGAAAAAACAATAAGAGTTAGATGAATTGAAAACACCTTTATAATGTGGAAATTCTAGTGACTTTCCTGATTCAGACAGAGATAAACCAAGCTTCACCTGGAAAGGAGAGAAAATACATTCAAGGACACAGTCCCTACCTGTCCCAAAACCAGTGCCATGTTGTGTCTGACTGAGGCATTTATCCTTTTCTGATGCAAGATCCCTTCCATGTTGTTTCAGTCTGATGTTTACCTCAAAGACAGTCATTGGAGAAGTAGCAGAAGAGGTCCCAGAGACCAGAAGTTTGAAAATGACAGTGAGAAGTAACTTCTCCTCTGGGGACCTAAAATTTCTTCAGGACTCCATTTCCAGAGGAGTAGCTGGAGAAGAGCATCTTAGAGAAAAAAAAACCACAGATCCACCATTGAGGGCATTGTTGTGTAGTGGCTGTGGTCTTTTCCTGTGATGTCTTGTCCAAAAAGTGACTGTGGATGAAGATAGTTCAACACCCAGGGAATTGACTTCAGTGTGATAACTTGTCTCCAGAAAAGTTTGGGGAAGACCATGCAGAGCGATGTAGTTTGTTGACATTCTGTGTTGGTGGCACTAAACTCAAGTGCTGCCTATCTTCTAATAGCAAGGAAATAAACAATATCCTTAAACCCTTTCTAAGGGTAAAAGTTGGGCCTGTTTGCAAGTCCTATTGCCTCGTGAAAAATCATCTTTGGGTCTCAGGGAGGATATTCTTTTAGGGGGGAGGTTCTATGACAGAGAAGGGCTGTTTCCAAGGTCCTCAATTTTCATAAACTGGGAGAGAGACACAAATAGTGGAAATAAAGTAAAAATTTGAAAATGTATAGTCTTCTCCATGAGGTACCTTCAAGAATTGTGGTGGACAACATTCCTCCCACTTGGGTTTGGATAGGACCTAAATAGAAAGATGAAAAACATGAGTTCAAATGGCAAAGAAAATAGATTGATAAGTTTGATATAAATTCGAAGCAACCCAACAACATCTATGGCACCAGATCAGAAGTTGAGCATGTTCAATGGAAACAAGGCGAATAAGCGACCTGCTAATCCTGTTTTGCTCCTGAATCCTTACTGGTTTTCCTTGGTCCAGATTTTGAGCAAAAAACTCATCTTTTCTCCTATGCAAATTGCATGAATGCTGAAGTATAATCCTCTCTAAATAAGAGAAATAGAATATTTAATAACAATTCCTGGGGGTGGGGTGGATTTCCAGAGAATAAAACACAATCTTGGGTTTCTTCAGTTAAGACCCAGAATGTGGATACAGATTGATGAGAAACTGTTCCCAGTATCCCTCTAAATTAAATTTGTGTTGTTTTCCCACACAGAATTCCAGTTAAGAGGACTAATTTCAGCTAGGTTTCTGATCATTTCCACAAATGAGATCATCATTTAGTGTGATTAATTACATTATCATCATCATCATCATCATCATCATCATCATCATCATCATCAGTTGGAAGGTACCTTGGAGGTCATCTAGTCCAACCCTTGCTAAGGCAGGAAACCCTATACCATTTCAGACAAACAGCTGTCCAGTCTCTTCTTAAAAACTTCCAGTGTTGGAGCATTCACCGCTTCTGGAGGCAGGTTGTTCCACTGGTTAATTGTTCTCACTGTCAGGAAGTTTCTCCTTAGTTCTAGGTTGCTTCTCTCCTTGACTAGTTTTCATCCATTGCTTCTTGTCCTGCATTCAGGTGCTTTGGAGAATAGCTTGACTCCCTCTTCTTTGTGGTAGCCCCTGAGATATTGGAACACTGCTATCATGTCACCCCTCACCCTTCTCTTCGTTAAACTACACATACCCAATTCCAGAAACCGTTCCCTATACTTCACAGAGGGCATGATTGAATTCAGTTCTCAGTCCATGTGCTTGTGTGAAGTTATTTGGTAGAGATTCTGTAACTGACCAAAAATGGAGAATTTGGTGCATAGGCATTTAGCCATGTTATTCTTTGGAGGATGGAGGACATGCAGCACTTTCAGCTCCCCCACGTTCTTAACAAGCCTCTCTGTCTGTAGCTCCTGTACAGCCTCCACCTCACTGCTGGGTGTTCAGAAAGAAGGGGACAGAGTGTGGGATGAGGAGGACTATTGGCGATGTCCTATCACCTTCTCTCTTCTGGCACGAGAGCTTCGAGCTAGGAAATAGGCCTGCTGGCTTTGGCTCCCCTCCTGGATGGAGATTTTAACCAGGACAGTCTCACCGGCCTAATATGACTGACCATGTTAGCCTTGATGAATGGGGTTTTCTGACCTGCCCCACCCTGGAAATATTTTACCCCAAAAGAGAAGGGAAAGTTACGTGGGGTACAGGGGGAGGAGAGACAGTCTGCCACCTCCACTGGTGCTCAGCTCCCCACTGAGTTGTGCTAATTTACTCCTTCTGGAATGGAGCCTTTGATGGAGATAGCAGCATTTGGAAGAGACGGTTAAGGCGTATCTGCTCGTGACAGGAACAGGGAAGAATTGGGAAAGAGTTTCTGAGGGAAGAAACTCCTGGAAGTGTTTTTAAGAGGGAACTTGAAGGTGTTTGTGAGGAACGTTTTTCAGGGAAGGAAGAAATCCCACGGAGGGCAATGGATGCCAGTGATTCAGAAAGGGAGGAAGCGGGCCCAGAACAATTCCTGATTCCCCTCCCAGCCTCTGGTTAAAATGAAAGTGTGTGAGAAAGATTTATTATTATTATTATTATTATTATTATTATTATTATTATTATTATTATTATTATTATTATTATTATTATTGTTGTAGCAATTTTAGCATTGAAAACACTCCCTTGTTAGAGCAACAAGGTTGTGCATGTGAGGATGAACTGCTAGGCTAGGAATATTTTTTAATGGTGCTGCTACAAAGCAAGAACGTTTTTTCCTGGAAGCTGAATGAAGAGATTGAAACCACCCCCCACCTGGGGAGGGGGGCAAAACCAGCACCTTCAAAGTAACACCCTCTCTCTTCCATAAAAATTAAAAAAGGATTGCAATTGTTGGGTAAAAGTGAAGAGCCTGGACTGCTGGAGAAATCCCATTTCGTAGCAGTTGAAGAGGTGGCTGTAGCTCTCTCTCTTTTCTTTCTCTCACTCCTTCTTTTCTTCCCTGATGGGAGGATGCTGGAGGTTCTTCGGCTGCAGCCCTGAAAGGGAGGGGTGATTCCATGGGTTGATGACTTGTTGCTGTGCGCTGATGACACCCAGGCATGTGTAAAGTTCACCATGTC
Organism: Vipera ursinii; assembly: GCF_947247035.1. Classification (NCBI taxonomy): domain Eukaryota; kingdom Metazoa; phylum Chordata; class Lepidosauria; order Squamata; family Viperidae; genus Vipera; species Vipera ursinii. The sequence goes on along the minus strand of NC_139513.1, from coordinate 1,354,691 downwards.
TTGGTTAAATTTCTTTAAAGGTAAAGGTAAAGGTTCCCCCGCACATGCGTGCTAGTCGTTTCCGACTCTAGGGGCCGGTGCTCATCTCCGTTTCAAAGCCGAAGAGCCAGCGCTTGTCCGAGGACGTCTCCGTGGTCATGTGGCCGGCATGACTGGACGCCAAAGGCGCACGGAACGCTGTTACCTTCCCACTGGAGTGGTCCCTATTTTTCTACTTGCATTTTGCTGTGCTTTCGAACTGCTAGGTTGGCAGAAGCTGGGACGAGTAACAGGTGCTCACTCTGTTACGCGGCACTTGGGATTCAACCCGCCAAACTGCCGATCTTCTGATCGACAAGCTCAGCGTCCGAACCCACTGAGCCAGCGCGTCTTTAGACAAACCGCAAAATAAATGTGAGTAAAGGCTGAGATTACCCAAGTTCCCTCCAAAGTTCTATGTCTCTATGACTCCCTGTTTCAAGCCGTTGGGGCAGTTGGAACAAAAGCTCATGAAGCTCCCTCCTTGTCCTCCTTCCCACAAGCAGATGACAGGGTGGGGCTGGGGAGACCAGATCTCAGAGAATCTGGACAAGGGAAGCTTTCAGCCTGGGCAAGGCTGGAGCAGGCAGAGGGACAGCCTCACCCAGGCATCAAGCAATGGGGATGACATGCCACAGAGCCAGCAGAGTCCTCTCAGTCACTGGAACCTTGTGATTGTTGTATCAGGGGGCAGTAATGTGAATCTGAGCAGATTCTGGATTCCTTGTTCATGTGGTATCCAATAGCTGGGAGGCAGGAACACAAACCTCATTGGGGGCTCCCCACTTGACAATAGTTGGGATGACCACATAAGGCAATCAAACCAAGAAATAGTTTATGGGCTTGCTAGCTCTATAATTGGCTAAACAACCCTAGCAGCCCATGTCTATGTCAATATTATAAAACTGGCTTGTTTAATAGTAAAAAAATATAAGCCAAACATCAAATGCTACTCCTCTCCTGAATGAGGATCAGAAACAGCAAAGAAGGGCAATTTTGCAGAACATCCTGGCCATTGAATTTATGCTATTCAACATGCCCCATGGCTGTGAGGAGTTTTCAGCTTTGTGTTGCTTTAAACTCACTGACAATTCCTTGACATCCTTCACCTATGAATCTTCATTTGTTACTTAGTCTCTCATGACATTTTGAGATACACAAATAGGTGTGCATCTATTTATTGAGTGTGCGGCCATCTCTCAATATTACCGTGTTTCCCTGAAAGTAAGGCCTACACTGAAAATAAGCCCTAGTTTTGGGGTGAGGCACATATGTAAAAGTCAAGCTAGGGCGGGTTTGTGGGTGTGGAGCTGCCCCACGTGCCCCACACACATTTATACTGCAGCCAGGACTCTCCTCACCAGCCCGTGTCTTCTGCAGCCAGGCCTGCATTTCTCTGTCACAGGCCTTTCCAGAGGGCCACTGCAAACAAGAAACAAGCTATGGATGAGCTATGGATTCTATCCATAGCTCGGTACTCAACTGCAGAGGCCATCTGAAAGGACCTGACCGCAAAATGCAGATCGGAATGAAGCTGCAGAATGAAACTGTTCCTTTGGCCGCAGAAGAAGTGAACCTGCTGGGCAGGGCTGTCAGTGCTGGAGGTGAGTATGACATCCTCTGAAAATAAGACCTGGTGCATCTTTTGGAGGCAAAAAAAAAGACCCAGTCTTCTTTTCGGGGATGCTAATAAACACTGTAGTACGAATTTGTTACTTCCTTTGGGTCCTACATCTGATTCCACAAGAAGTAGGATGCTGCACACTGGAAGGAATTTTCCATCCTCTAAGAAGAAAGATTTGTTTCCACTGTCCACTGTCAGAGGAGACACTCTAACCATAGGTGGCTGAGGATTTTCCCTTCAATCCTCTTCTGGTTCCCCAGAGGGAGGGAGGGAGGGAGCAAAGAGAGCAAATTGGCCAGTAGCTGCTCTGGGTCTCTTCAGAACTGAAGTAGCTCAGAGGCAGTGAAGATTTAATTCTGAGGACACCTTTTCCTCTATTATATGGTACTAGAAGTGGGATATTGAGCATTAGGGAGTAAGGAGGGAATCAAGAGGTGGGGCTTTTTTAAAAAAATATTCCTCTGACAATCAGTAGAGGTCACATACCAACCACAGGTCTTTACTTCCCCCCCTCCCCATAGAAACTGGCAGCAATGGACAGGCTAGGTGGTGCTAGGGCAGTCACATTATTGAGAAGTGGCAAAGATACCTGTATGCCAACCCTGTCAGAAAGACACAGGCTATAAAGATGTCTGCTAAAAAATATTCTTCACCAGAAGGAGGAAAGTCTGCTCAGCATCTCAGCCCAGAGAAGCTGGAATGAGAGGCTAGAGGGGAAGAAGCCAAGAAAAGGATAAAAGTTGGTCTGGAGCTTAAAAAAAATGGTGATTGCTGAGAAAGAATCCATCAGGAGAAAAATGAAAGAAACACCAAATCCAATTAGAGCTGTTAAATTTGCAACACTGCATCTTCTACACTTACTCTTCTCCCCCAAATACATCAAGACTGTCAAGAATCTGACTGACAACCCTCTCCCTCAGGTGCTCGACTGATGGGCTGAGACAGGCCATCAGATACTTCCATTGCACCAACTCTTCCCACTTAGCAGATGACTTCTCTTTCCACCTCAGGATTTGCGCGGGCTCCACCCCAAGGGAAGCTTAGTAGGAACTCGGCTTTGGCCACCTTTGGCATCATGACCTTCCATATCTCCCCTCCTGTCAAGGTTTGGCTCCCGATCGCCGTGATCCCGTCTCATGTCACCAGTGGTTCCTTTGGATGGGTCACCATCACATGAGCTCCGAAGTCCATTTGGCCCATGTCCTGGCCATTCTTTGCCAGACCCATTCCAGCCATCTTCCCCCAGGTCTTTACAGCTCTTCTGGAACCTACTGGACAGGCTTTGGACCGCTTGTGAAAATTCTTCTTAAAGGAGAGCTGGCGTAACATTCCATGTAGGAGATATAGCCTTGGTGGAGCAGTGGGCTAATGCCTCCTTAAGTAACACCAGCTGCCTGCAATTAGTGCAGGTTCGCATCCCACCAGGCTCAAGGTTGACTCAGCCTTCCATCCTTCCGAGGTAGGTAAAATGAGGACACAGATTGTTGGGGGCAATTAAGCTGACTTTGTAATAATGCCGCTTGGGGGGGGGGAAGCCCTAATAAGCAGGCATATACATAGAATGAAGGCTATTGCTAAGCACATTGATTTGTGCTTATATTGTAAGCCGCCCTTAGTCTTCGGAGAAGAGCGGGATATAAATAAAAGATTTACATGAAGAGATTAGAATGTCTCATAGGTGTTTGCATTGTTGGGATCATCAACCAGAACCTTGACACAGACCTTGGAGGAACTGAAATACCAATTCAGAATGAATCAAGAAGGAGATGAGGTTGATAACCTCCTAACTAACTTTAAAGATACCTACCAAGCTTAAAGCAGTCCAAAGCCCAGGATAATGTTCCTATGTGTTCTCTCTTAAAGGGTTGCTTAATCCAAATATTGGTTAACCTGCATGCTCAGGAAAAGGAGGGCTAGCAACAGTTTAAAAACACAAATATTAATTATTAATTTATTTTATTATTTGATAATTATGTTGGATTTTAATTTTATTAATCTAACTTCTTTATTTCCTTAGACTTTAAATAACCTTAATAGTCAAACAGGCAGACTAAACATATAAACCAAGAACAAACGCAATCAATAATTAAATTTTAAGAACCCAAGAAACAATTTCATTATCAGTTCCCTACTTTTATCACTAGATCTTCCTTAGTGTTTAGATCTGGTCTCAGGATGATAATGTAGCACTTGGGGAAGAAGATACAGCCCAACAGTCCACCACTGGAGACCAAGATGGAGAAAACCTGCACGGCCACCATGTATTTTCCTCTGGTGCTCAAGTAAGTGGGGAGGAAGGAGATCCAGACACTGCAGAAGACCACCATGCTGAAGGTGATCAGTTTGGCTTCATTGAAAGCTCCAGGCAGATTTCTGGCCAGGAAAGCCACAGTGAAACAAATGGCAGCAAGGAAACCCATGTAGCCAAGGACAACATAAAACATGGTGACAGAGCCTTCATTGCATTGAAGAATGATCTCTCCAGGCTGGGAATGAAGATCATAGTCAGGAAATGGGGGAGAAACTCCCAGCCACATGACACAAATGAAAATTTGGATAACTGAACAAGAAAGGATGATAAAGTTGGCCAAGCTCTTCCCTAACCATCTTCTCATTCTAGTCCCTGGTTTTGAGGCCAGGAAGACCATCACTACCATGATAGTTTTGGCCAACACAGAAGACACAGCTACTGAGAAGACAATGCTGAACATTGTTTGTCGGAGAAGACAGGTGACTTTTCTTGGTCGGCCAATGAAGAGAAAGGAGGACAAAAAGCAAACCAGGAGGGAGATCAGGAGGATGAAGGAGAGGTCCCGGTTGTTGGCTTTGACAATGGGAGTTTCTAGGTTTTGAATGAATATGATTAAAACAAGGCCTGTGGTTAGGAACAAGAGTAGGGCAAAGGAGATGAGGCTGATGCTCAGATGCTCTTCATAGGACAGGAAGCTTATTCTTTTGGGGATACATCGGACTTGGTTCTTGGCTGGATATTGTTCATCTGGGCACTTGGTGCATTTGTCAGTATCTGAGAAAACAAAGTAATATTTCTTTCATATTCTTTAAAATTTCAAGAAAACCTTTGGATTAGGTGATACCGAGAGACAAGAAAGTCTTAATGATGGTATATTCTCACACTCCAGCAACAAATTTCCCCAATATATATAACTATTAAAACCAAGAACAACAAAAGAAAAAAGAAGAAGAAATAATGATGCCGCAACCTCCCTTCTCTGAGGTAATCCACCAGATTTTTATCTTGCACTGATTTTACTTTATCCCTAATGGTTGGGAGAAGTAGCAAGTCTCCACAGGTTTAAGAAAATGGGGGCCTATTGAATTTCAAGGGGGAGTGGGTCCAATGGGGCAGGAGCTGCACCAGAAAAAGCAGGCATCTGAGGACCCATAAAGTGGGAATCTTTTAGGGAACATATCTTTTTGAATGCCAATTATTATCTGCTCTGGTGGGACAAGCAGGTATCCTCAAGGAGAGGAAGCCCTGCAGATACCCTGGTCCTTTCTCATGTACGGTTTTGAAAGGTGAATTTCAGCAAAAATAATCATTAGAGCACAGAAATTCACAGTATCTCCAAACTATGAGGCCTTTTTAAAAATCCCTTAAAATATGACTCTTTCAACAGCCCTGGGCATCTCCTGGAAACAGGGCCCTGTGTGCTGGTTGCATGGTAGGTAGCATGTTGACCTTAAGGAAAATTAATTCATGAAGGAATTCATAAAACAAAAACTTTGTCTGCAAAGTCTTTTTACACTGTAGAAATGAGAAGATGAAGTGATATATTTCCATACTCTCTAGATTTGGCAAATAATATTAAAGAGAGAATAAACTCAACATTGGTATCAATGGATGGTAAGTAGATTGATCTTTTATTAGTTCTCCTCCCCCCCCCCTTTCTGTTCTTTTTCATCCCAACAGAGCATGTAATTTTTTCCCCTTTCAGAACTAGGACTATATTCTTTTTTTGTTCCTGTTGTAACTGTTTGTATCTCACTATTTAAGAACAAAGAAAATGGGAAAGATAAGAAAAGGTGGGAAGGAAATATCCACAAAGATTTTGTGGTGAATCCTCTGTTTGATTTTCATTTGCTTCTTGAAGCCAACATACAAAGTGCATGACAAAGGAAATACAAATCCTCAAACAGGAACAGGAAACAACATAAAAAGCCGCAGAAGGTATAAAAACCCACCACTTCCAAAAACATGTGGTCAGCTTTCCCAGAGCCACGCTTCTGTCTGGCTCTTCTCTTCAATAGACTTCAACGTTCTTTCTAAAGCAATTTCCATTTTGTTTATTCCCAGCTTGGACTGGACCCTGATGAAGATTTTTCTTTCAACAGATGTAAAATCATTTCTCAAGATACGGAGAATTCATATGTTCCTAACAAAGATAAATGTGGAAGGACACATCCAAACTGGCAAATAAAAGAGAGATTTTCTATGCCATCCACAACATCCTTCATTCTACCTCAACATTCAAGATATTTTTTCGTATAAATCCCATTTAGGGAAGAAAATGGACACCATTAAAATTAAGAACTAAAAAAAAATCAAATTTACATGTGTCTTTAACATGCATATTGATCAAAGTTTCCCTATGGTGTCACCCACCTTCCTGAGTGGAGATGGTCCCCTCTGGACAAGGAACGCAGTCGTAGCAGCAAAATGGCTCTCCTTCTCGAGCCTGCTTGACCAATCCAGGATGGCATTTTTCCACACATTTAGACTGAGGCAAAGACTAAACAGAAAAAGAAGAAATGCCAAAAAAATATGAAATCTCTGACCCCTTTCAAATGGTTGCAGGAGATACAATTGCAGGAAGATGCTTCATTCAGTTCCTCCTTTTTCTTCTGACATATCAGATTACAAAAAAGAAATAGTACCTTTCTACTTAACAAAGTCTGGAGGGATAAGACTGAGAGAAAAATTAACCATTAAGTGGCAACCGGTGGGTTCCTCCTCGTAGTGGAATTAACATGCATTTCTCCATTCTTCATAAATACTTGATTTTAAAATATCCATAAATACTAAATTTTAGAGTGAACTTTATGGTAATATATATATTACATTTTCATTTCATTGGATTTATTAAACTAGAATAAAACTGTGAGGAAGAAACAAACTTTTGTCCAGTAGGATCTGGAAAGTTTTCTTCTGGAGTACATAAAACATTACAAAGCTGCTTCCCTTTGAAAGCAGTCCAAAAAGATTAACATAAAAAGGAAAATTTCATTACAAGTAAGGGCTGCCAACCTTAAAGATGTTCTTTATTTGTACATATATTTGTTCAATTTATATAGCAACCATGCTGGTGAACTAAAACTAAAATTGACTGACTAGTTTCTAAAACTATAGTGAGGTGAGATAGAGGTGAGGTCATGAGAACGTGTCCCACAATAAGGGTGAGTCAGGCATGTTTTGATGCACCACATGGGTCATGTGTGTGAGCCTCACTTGTGAAATGAATATTCAACACAAGGTATCCAACACAAGGTCCTTTCTGTTGAGAGAATACAATTAGGTGACACAATGTGATGCGGAAATACATACTTATATTTATTATCAATTTGATTTGTAGCCTCTCAGTGTGTCCTAAGGCAGCTAACAATCAAGATAAACAGTTGTATTCAAGGGATTTTCAGATGAAGTGCACTTTTATAAGCCAATGCCCAAATCTAAGTAATATATCCTTCAAAACTGGCCTTTTTTACTTCTGCTATCGGGATTCATTTTTCACCAAAGTCATGTTTCAGTACTTCAATTTTCAAGCCATGATCATGGTGAGATGGGTAGCAAATAAATTTAATCAATCAATCCAGTGATGGGATTCAAATATGTGAACACCCCTTCCAGAAGTCCATTCTGAGCCTGGGCAACAAAAAAATTAGCTACATTAGTGGTGCAAACTGGCTGAATCAATCCATAAATGAGCTTACATCACACCAGTCATTATTATTTCATGTGAACTGAAAGTCTTGGACCCCCTTCCTAAATTCTACTATCCCAGTGGGGTTAGAGAGAGGCAGCTATAAGTATGTGCTCAGCTGATTAAAAACATCCCAGAGTATGAGCCTGCAATTTTTTTTTAATCCCATTTATATCCCGCCCTTCTCCGAAGACTCAGGGTGGCTTACAATCTAAGCACATGCAGAAAATCAACAAAAAATTCAAAAAATGGAACATAAGTCAACTGAGGTTGATAGAAACTGGAAGACTTGAAAGATGAAAACTAAAAATTGATGCAAATAAATGGAGAACTGGAAGCATCTCTTACAGTCATAGAAATGGAGCAAGCATCATACTTTTTAAGATTTCAAAACATACAAGAAGAGAAGGAAGAGGATATTTTAGAATTGATAACAGAGTTGCTGGCAGATGTATTAGGATTTGGGAAGTCACAAATGGAAGGGGAAGTAGACCAGGCCTATTGTGTCAACTCAAATTGATAAAACAGCTACAAGAGATGAGATTCTGAGAAAAGTAAGAGATGAACCGTTGAAATACAAAGAAAAAGAAATCGTGGTTCTCAAGCAAATCCCTAGAAGGATAAGAGAGGCTTGAAGAGACTGCCAATTTCTAACTAAGAAACTTGTTGAAAAAGGAGTGAAAGGATTTTAATCTATTGGGATACGAAAAGATACAGACTGGATACCCCACTTAAAACACTGGAGTTCTTTGACAGTCACAGACCCTTTCTGGAGAGAGACAAACCGGAACCCAAAAAACAAGAGGAAATGCCAGTTAAAGGTGAGGCCAACCAAAGAGTGAGGGTATAGACTAAAGAAGCTAAAACTACATACTCCTACTCAGCAAAAGGCGTAAGACCAAGAGATCAGAGACAGATAAGATCAACTAGAAGATTAAGACCTAGATATAATTGAAAAGGATGGAGGAGACTGGGATCTTATCAATAAATATCAATGTCTTAAATTCCCCCTCCAAAAGGAGAAAATTTTTTACATACAAAAATTAAAAATGGACATAATTTGTCTTCAAAAACGCATAATAAGAGGAAACATATCAAAATTTTAGAGCAACCAAAAATTGGCGAACTCTACTTCGCATGGGCATCTCAAAAAGAAAAGAGGAATATCCTTTTACATTAAAGAAAAGATGAGTCCCAAACAAATCTATGTGGATGAAGAGGGGAATTCTAATGGTTGAAATTATGATGGACCAAAAGCAGATATTAATTATTGGCCAACAACAACTTTTATTGATTAGCCCTTGGGCCATATCAAAGTACAAAGTTCCAGCAACAAACCGTCACCAAAACTAGATAAAAGCAATCCGAAATGGAATTTGATAAAATACAATTTAAAATGGAATTAAAATACAATTTAAGTTAAAATAGTAATAAAATGCAAATTTAAGATATAGATAAAATATGGAAACATTATATTTCGGAGTCGCCCTTACAATCTACCCCAATCAGTCCCACATATGCAGATCTTAACTGGATCATTTTGTTCAAATATTGTGCTACGTTGGATGTTATTTTCAAGTTCTGGCCGGACATAAGGTAAGTTATTTTGATATGGGGATCCCAATGGGTCATTCGTTTGGTATATAGACCAAGATACCTGTCTCTCACCCTCTTATACAAACAACAGTCAAATAGGATGTGAGCCAGGTCCTCTACCTCTGCCGCTCCGCAAATGCAGAGACGCTCATTGTACGGTATAGCATGAAATCTCCCATATCTGACCATTGTATCAAGCTGTTCAAATCTTGCTCTCGTAAATATCTCCCTAAGATGTTTTGGGAGTTGTGACTTCAAATAACTGTCCACTTGAAAAGTACATTTGTATTTACTCAGCCATTTCAAGTTACCCACCTTACTAAGGATAGCTATATCAGTTTGTGCTTCTATATCCTTAATTCTTTGGGCAACTCTTTTTTTAGATTGTTCTCCTGTTACGCAAGAAACAGGAAGGCCACAGCTTCTTACAAAATTTGTTAGTTTGGTGATCCAGGAGATTTGTGATTGTAGTTTTATTTGCTCTAGTAGGCATAATTTGGGGAGTCTATCAGTCTCTATTTCATTAACTTTGCACCAGTAGTTATAAGCTCTAATTTTAGATAATGCCTGAATTGTATGAATTCCCAATTCAGCTCTAACTGCTGCAGCAGATGTTCTTGGATCTACACCCAAAATGCATCTCAGATGCTGGGACTGTGTTCGTTCTAAAGCTGTGGTTGAATAAAGACCCCAAATTTCTGCTCCATACAGGAGCATTGTCGTAACCTTAGCCTTATAAACTTTGAGTAGTGGAGCTAGGGACCCTGGGTAACTATGATTCTTTAGTTTGAGCAATAAATTCAAACGGGCTTTTGCTCTAAATGTACTTCGTTGATGATGGCAGGCCCAAGATCCAGTCTTGGAAAAAGTTACTCCCAAATATACAAAGGTATTAACCTGTTCAATTGGTTCACCGTCTAATTGCCACTTATGTCTCTGATGGTTTCTTCCAAACACCATTATTTTTGATTTGGATTTGCTAATAATTAGGGAGTTATCCTGGCAATAAGAGCTGAATCTTCTTAATAGCCTACGTAATCCTACTTGTGAGTATGATAATAAAATCATATCATCAGCATAAAGCAAGCTGTTACAGTAAGTATTTAGGATCATCGGCATGTGTACCATGGTATCCTTCATTAACCCTGGCAAATCATTGATGTATAAATTAAATAATAATGGGGCCAGGATACACCCTTGCCTTATCCCTTTATTTATGTGAATCCTATTAGTCAGGGCCCCATTAACCCCATACCGCACCCTCAAACAGGTACTTGTGTAAAGGGCTTTAATCAAAGCCAGAAGTCTGGGTTCTATTTTAAGAGATGTCAATTTACTCCATAGTACGTCTCTATTTACCATATCAAATGCTGCTGTAAGGTCTATAAAAGCAGCAAACAGGGGTCTCCTTTTATAGGCATATTTGGCAATTAGATGGTTCAAAACAAAGCAGTTATCAATAGTAGATCTGTTCTGTCTAAAACCTGCTTGTTCTTCTGTGAGGATGTTGTTTTCCTCTACCCAGATTTCAATTCTGTTCAAAAGGTACCTAGCATATATTTTTGCTACAATGTCAATCAGGCTGATGGGCCTATAATTACTAGGATCCTTTTTATTCCCTTTTTTATATATAGGGACAACTATTGCCATCTTCCACCCGTCTGGTATATGGCAGGTGTTATTTATGTGTGTAAAAAGACCTGCTAATACAGGGCCCCACCAGTTGGGAAATTTCTTAAATAATTCTGCTGGTAAAAAATCCTCGCCTGGGGCTTTATTGCTCTTTAAGCTTTTAATGATGGACTGTATCTCCTTTTCTGAAACTGGTGGCCAAGGGGGGAGGGTTCTAGGATTTACCAAATCACTGTTTAAAAATAATTTCTTTACCGGTTCGGTGGGGGCAAACAAGCACTGATAATAATTCTCCCAGTCCGCAGCAGAGATTGGTATGTCAAATGCAAATCTCCGTTCCTTCAGAATACCTGCTACTGAGTGCCAAAATAATACTGAATTATGACTTCTGGCAGCCAACTCAAGTTCTGACCAGATTGAAATGGCAAAACGTTTTTTCTTTAATGTTATAGTTTTTTTATATTCCCTTCTTGTGTGCAGCATCTTAGCTTGTATATGGGCAGTAGGATTCCTCTGGGCAAGCCTCATGGCTGCCTTCAATTTCTTTTTCTGTCGCTGGCAATCAGGATCAAACCAGCGAGGTCTACCCACTTGGGCTCTTTTTGTAGTAGGTTTAGCTGTTAGGTGTTTCTTCAGTATGTTACACAGATTGGAGAATGCATTGAAGGCTGACATCCAGTCAGTAGTAGATGACTGTATTGTTCTAGCCCACTTAGTAGCATTCTCTGTTTTAAGGCATTCTAATATTGCCTTAGTATCAACTTTGGCCCAAATTAACCTTTTATTTTGGGTCACCTCTACCTTTTTGGTGAGCCATCTATCAGCCATGTTATATGGTCTTAAATCTGAGCGGCCTCGCAATGTCACACTTACAGGCTGATGGTCGCTATTGTCGCTAAGGTGTACTGTGACCTCTGAGAAGAGGTCAGCCTTATCTCTAGACACACAAAAGAGATCCAGTACACTACTTGAATTGGCTGAGTGGTATGTATAAGGGTATGTATAATTCTTGTCCTTACCTCCCAAAATTTGGAGATTACCCTTAAAAATTAAGGAGACTAGGAGCAGGCCAGCGGCATTACTTTTACAGTCTCTTGAGAGCCACTGAGGATGGTTATCAAAGAACTCCCCTGGGATTCCCTTCTTCTGGGCAAGCTCATACAGAGAGGGACCCAGTCTAGCGTTCAGATCTCCTAATAATACCACTATGGACTGAGGGTACAATATAGATAAATCTTCTAAGATAACTTCCAAGCCCATCCAATATTCAAAATTATAGTGCTGGGATGTGCTTGGAGGAATGTACACATTTACCAATATTAACTCAAACTGGTCATATTCAAATTTGACAGCTAGAAAGTACGGATACTTATCTTCGTTATATAATTTCTCTCCCTGCCATTGCAACTCTTCCTTTATAAGAATGCATAGCCCACCAGAGGGTCTCCCTTTGTTCTTTGTTTTTAGGGCTGGGGAGGCCCATCCCTGAAAGCCTGGCAATTGTACTGGTTCATCCACTTCGGTTAGCCAGGTTTCTTGAAAGGCTATTACGTCAAATCTAGAAAGAAAGCTCATTAGTCCACTATCAACCATCCTTTTCCAGCCAGCTATGTTCCAGGTCATCAACTGTATGGGGTTCTCAGAAGCAACGTGGTCTGACTTGGTTGATTGGCTAGATGGTGGAAATGCCAGATGTCAACTTGACAATGGAGCTGGGTCAATATCATCTAAGCTTCCCATATAAACACAGTTGTTGTGAGGTTCGATATTTCTCCTCGTGGGTTGCAGAACTTGTTGTTGCTCCTCTATATCTCGGTTGCCAGTGTGCCTCTGCTCTTGCTCCAAGAATGATTTTTTTTCCAAAGAGCAGGTACTCTGGCTTAAGTCTATAAATGTAGATTTATGTCCATTTTTGGAGGGGCTTGGCTGAGGGTTCATCTTGTGGAGAGATGTTGTGGGAACTTCTAAATCAGATGAGGATGGAAGCTGGATTGTGTCCTTAGTGTTTGTCAGCTTAGGGGGCACTGTGTGATGAAGCCCTTTGTCTTTCAGTTGTTTCTCAGAGGCTGGGTCAGTCAGTGCAGTTACTCCACTCTCAGCCTGTGTGACAACACCTTTTTTTACTGTTGAGGTAAAGGCAGATTGTTGATTAAATATCTTGTCACAAGGTTGTGTGTTTAGTGGATCCAAATTAAATAGAGGCTTTGCTGTAGATTGGGTTGTTGTCAGTGCCTCTTTTAGGTCGTCCAATCTTTGAATGATGTTAACTTGCTCAGGTTCTGGCAGTGCACTGAATAGGTCAATCAACATTTCCTCTGGCACATCCTCAGCAGTTCCTGCAGCTGTGGGTAACACAGTTCGTATATTGCTTCTTTGCTTTCTCAGGGTCAGTTCAGTTGCAGCAGCCTCAGGCTTAGTAGTGTGAGGGCTGTTGCAGCCTAGATTTAAAGCAACAGTTCCCTCTTGGTGACGCAGTTTCAGGAGTGGGCACACTTTTTCTGAGCAAAAGACCCTTATTGGAAATATAGAGAAAAAGCTCAGAAAGGGCTTCATTCTGAAGAGCATGGAGGGAATTGTGGGCTGCTTGAATGATAGGAGAATTCTCATACATTGTGTTCTTGCTGGCAGCCACTCTACATGTAGTAGATCTATCAGAGTGGATTCACAGCGGAGCAGCTGGCTCAGGGACAGCCTAATAGCTTTTCTATTGCTCCAACGCCCTCTATTTACTCTCTTGTCATAAATTTGCAAAGTAACCTGGTTAGTTTGCAGACTGTAGTTATATTGGTCATCTCTTAGACCTTTGCCTGATTGAGTGCTTTCTCTGTAGGTGTTCAAATTTTTGGGAGGAGAACAAGGTCCTTCTCTACTTTCACCTTCTGAGTTAGCCATCCCATGTCTGTCCATGGTTATCCTCCCAAGTCCTTCCACAGTATTTGGGTGGCTCCTAACAAACTCTGCAAAAGACTCTTTCAGACAATCAACCTTATCCATGACAATTGACAAGAGATTATATATTGAGTTTACAGTTTGGGCTGTAAGCAAACATTGTCTAGAGAGGAAGTCTGTCACATTTTCCCCCTTCAAATTTGCTACATCTCCCTCCTGTGTAAAAGAGGCTGTTGCCAGATTCCAAGGAGGGGAGCCATTCTCCAAGAGGGAGGAAGACAACTCCACACGCCGTCTGCTCTCCACTTCGGCCTGTAAGTCCCATTCCAATGAGTCACATAAATTAACTTTATCTGATAAGGTGCCTGCGAATGAGTTACTTACTGGAGCAGACTGTCTGTTTGTAATATAATCCTCCATTTTCTGCTGCTTCAAAGGCTTGGATATACTTTCTGTTGCAGAGTGCTGTCTCTTCCTTCTTTTCCCCATTCAGGTTTGTTAAAACAGGTTTAAAAATAAGTTTAAAACTATGGTTTAAAAAGTTGAAATGGGTTAAAAATGGGTATAAAAAGTTTAAAAAAGGTAGGTTAAAATACAATATTAAAAGAGGTTAAAAAGTTAAAATAAAAATAAAGTAAAATAAAATAAAACCTTTACTTTTGGAGGAGCTCTTTACAGCCTTTGCTGCCTCTCCACCATCTTGGCTCCGCCCCCTTAATGATTGGAATATATGCACCTAATGATAACCAAGAACAATTTTATCTTGAACTATGTAAGAAAATATTAGACCTAAACTACCAAAATGTTTGTATAATGGGAGACTTTAATGCAACAGTGGATGGAACTTTGGACTATAAAACTGCCAAGCAAGGAAGGAAAGGAGGAAATTTGTTATCTAGAGCATTTTCAAAAATGATAGAAGAATTCAGCATTTTAGATACATGGCGAGAGAAAAGCCCAGAGAAACTACAATATATATTTTACTCAAATAGACACAAATCATGGTCAAGAATCAACATGATATGGATTTTGTTAGACTTGAAACTAAAGATTCAAGAGGCGGAAATCGAAACCAATGACTGGGCAGACCACAATCCAATAAAATGATTGGAGAGGAAATAGAGCACAACAATGATGAAAACTGTAAACTTGAATGCAGGTACTTATTTTCATATCTGGTGGACATGTCCTAAAGCTAAAAGGTTCTGGCTTAAGATACACATATGGTTGGAGAAAAGAATTAAAAAAAACAAATAGAATTCAAACCAGAATTATTTTTGTTAGGAATGATAGTTCCCAACTATGACAAGGAGAGTGGATACTTAATGTTACATGTACCGCTAGCAGCGAGAATTATGTATGCTCAATATTGGAAAAATAAAAATTTACCGACTGAAGAAGTATTAATTCAGAAAATATTAGATTGTGCAGAAATGGATAGATTAACATTAGAGATTAAAGAGAAAGAGCATTCAGTTTAATCTAGAACTTGGAATAAATTTTATCAATGGCTAGATAAATGAATTAGAGAGAAAGGAATGTGATATGTAATTTTGACTTTATTTTAGTAAGAAAAATAATATGCCTTGAAAACTTAATATTGTTTATGATAATTTACTATGCTTATTATTATCAATCATTAGCTTTATCATTTTAATTTATATATATTTACCCAGACAATATGCTGTTTGCCAAATATTGAATGTTATTGGGGGAACACCCAACACTCACCCCAACCTTCCCTGTACCCTAACCCTAATCCCCACCCCTTCATCCCCCTCCCCAACCCTATAAAAACCAATAAAATCTCTTCAAAAAGAAGAAGAAGAAAAGCCTTGGTCAACAGAATTGAAGCATGCTTATCTGCCTAAGAAAATTATAGAGGTTTATTCCACACATTCAATTCTCAGTGAAGCTTGCCCACATTTTTGACTGGGTTTAGCCCACTTGACTGGGTTTAGCCTGGCTTTGGAAAAATGAGAAAAGACACCAATATTTTCCCCACCTTGTTGAGCAACTTTAGCTGTGAAATAGCATCTTGGTTGATTGTAAGTCTCTGTCTTTCAAAACTCCCCAATTGCTTGTTGATGGGATCCTCCTTGGGGAGAATCACCCTACTCAAGATCCTCAGGTCTGCTGCTACGTCTCCATTCTGATCCAAGTAGACTTTCAGCAGGGAAAGATTGTACAATTCCCCCTTCTTTAGAAATGGATGGAACTAGAATGGAAACATCCAGGAATTTAAAAGCAGAAATCTTGGTTTCTTATCTCTTATCACTTTTTACATTGGAATCTTTCTTCTATGGTGGTTTAACTTGCAAATGTTGTGAGTTGGGAGAACAAGTGTTACCATCAGGGCTTTTTTTGTCATAGAACACTCAGAACGGAGTTCCGGCACCTTTTTGGGAAGGAACTTTGTAGGGTAGCCAAGGCGGGTTGTATGACATGTGTGAGTTCCGGCACCTTTTTCTTTTACAAAAAAAGCACTGGTTACCATTATCTTCAAAATTAAAGTACAAAGATTCAGCAATATTTCTAAATCATGCAGTATATTGATAAAATGCATATTGACAAAATATAATTAACAAAAATTGTCACTCATATATAAAAATCTAGCAAAGATCACCTTTCAAAATACACAAATACATAAACAAAATACACAAATAACTAGAATATTCATAATCTCCTTGCAGACAACAGGGTGATTACGAGAAAGCAAGAATTTGTTAAGAAGAAAATTGCAAGGCTAATCTTCATTCAGGTAGAGGAGACTGGAAAATGACCAGATGAAGTAATTCTACTTTATTGTAAGGCTATATGAACAAAATCTTGCAGTGTGGAAGCACAAACCTTTCACCATCTCTTCTGACAGTCAAATTTAGGGAGGACTTTTTCTGAGTTTATTTCTCTGCCTGATACGCAGCTGTGGGTTGCCTCCCCCCCAAACCATCTTATCTGATCCTTTCCTGCATCTCGTTCTCTTGTCCTCCAAACCAATTCACATGTATCGTTTGTCAACACTGCTAACATCGAAAGTTATTGCTTGACAAGAGATGAAGGAGTAGCTATTTCATATGTTAAACTTGTGTATTGCCTTAATACATTTAGTCTAAGGTTGGAAGGGGGGACAAGTAGGATTGCACCTTTCAAGGCCATTTCTAACTAAGAAGATAAGACCTTGGAGGGTTTTCTCATGGAAGGGAAACTGATTCTTTAAATTAATTGGAGAATATGATTAATGGCAAAATTAGAAAGGTGGAGAATTGTGTTTAAATATATTGAGCAAGGGGTGGAGATTTCACATTCCAGCTTCCTTTGAGCAAACAATTGCCACTGTATTAGGCTAATAAAGGACTTGAAAAGCCCATACATCGGAAAGTTGACATCGTTATACTTCCTTAACAGATTGTGTGAATGCTGGTGGTATAGGTTGTTTTTAGGAAAGAATTAGCAAAATGCTTCATGATGTGATGAATGGGGATCTATTCTACTGAGTGCTGGATAGTATGAGATAATTAAGTGGATACAACTGTCTCAAAAATTGTACTCAAATAAATATTAATATTACTGATGAAATTGGGGAGTTGTGAAAAACAATTACACCTTGCTCATTGTTTTCTCTATATTTCCTTTAATAAAGGAAGTAGATAAATTGTGATTTTGTGATGCAAAAATTATAATAACACTTAAACAAAGTTATTTTGGTCTCCTTTAAAAATTCCCAACTTCTCTCAGGTCCCTATAGGTCCCTGTCAGGATGCTGCCATCCTGATGGAAGGGGGGACCTTTGGAGGTCTCCTGTCATGTGTTTAGCTTTGCTTTGTTGACTTGGTTCTGCTGCCAGAGATCATGTGCCTCGCCACACCAAGGAAGAAATGCCTGGGAACATCTTACCACAGTTTCCCTCTGGAGTTCTCACAACCTCTTTGCACCTCTAGATTGGCTCCTATGGACTGGGCAGTTGGTCTTTGAACAATGGTGTTTAGCCTAACAATTTTACCTGGGAATGTCAGATTCTGCCTGCCTTCTCTTGCTGTCACTGATTCTCAATAAATGTTCCTTTTGATATGATGCCAATTTCAAGAGTTCTGCTTTCTTGAGAGATTCAACTGAGGCAGGGCCTTTCAGCTTCCAGAAAATAAAAAATATGTTTTTCTGTTAGGGAGAGGTGCATCAGTAAAATTCAATAGGAAACTAACTAATTGTTAGCATCCAGGACTTGATTCACAATTGTGTGAATGTAATGAATGGCAGCTATAATCTGTACAGTATTAATTTTTTATTTGTAGTTTTTCTCACATTATTCTATGCATAGAATGGTTACTGATTATAATAAAGTAGTAGTAATATTTTAATGTTACGATAATAACCGTATTATTAATTTGCCGATAATATCATTAATGATGCAGTGGAATGATACCAGGTCCTCTTGCAGGAACCACACTTGGAGAAGACACTGCGCAAAATTTTCACCAGCTATAGTCATGGACAAAGAAGGGAGGAAGAGATCAAAGGAGCTGCTTTAAGACTTGAGGCAGAAGAATCATGTTGGAATAGAATAGAATAGAATAGAATAGAATAGAATAGAATAGAATAGAATAGAATAGAATAGAATAGAATAGAATAGAATAGAATAGAATAGAATAGAATAGAATAGAATGGAATGGAATGGAATGGAATGGAATGGAATGGAATGGAATGGAATGGAATGGAATGGAATAGAATAGTATAGAATAGAATAGAATAGAATAGAATAGAATAGAATAGAATAGAATAGAATAGAATAGAATAGAATAGAATAGAATAGAATAGAATAGAATAGAATAGAATAGAATAGAATAGAATTAGAAGGGACCATGGAGGTCTTCTAGTGAAGCCCGCCGCTCAAGCAGGAGAACCTATACCATCTCAGACAAGTGACTGTCTAGTCTCTTTTTAGAAATCTCCAGTAATGGAGCGCCCATGACTTCTGAAGCCAAGCTGCGCCACTGGTTAATTGTCCTCACTGTTAGGAAGTTTCTCCTTAATTCCAGGTTGCTTCTCTCTTTTATCTGTTTCCAGCCCTTGTTTCTTGTCCTAGTTTACGGGAACTTAAAATTAGAAAAAGTCTGGGAACTTTTTTTTAATATAAAAAAGGTCTTGGTTGTTGAAGGGAGAATGCAGCACTCTTCTGATAAGTAGGAGATATTGTACAGAAGCTTAAGATCTTAAACCACCAAGTCCAGACAGTACAAAAGACCCTGAAAAGGAATTTAGTTTGATGGATCCTTGTTCGGACACCATACCTTCCACGGCTGCAGCTTTGGAGCCCCCAACCTCTCTTCACCCTTCTTCCTTCTCCTCTGGGGTTTGGATGCAGCATTTAAGACGTGGACCAGAATCTTAATGATGCTATAAGTAATGGCTGCATTTGTGACCTGCATCCTATTCTTTTTCTCTTGGGTCTCCACTGGTGCTTTCTGGGTGCATCTTCTACGGCCTTTGACAGAAAATGTGTGTTTTGAAACAGAACAGTGAAAAAACTCAGCTTGGAATTCAGGTTCCATAAAGAAAGGTGATTTATAGGAATTATCGTTTTTCCAACTCTTTTTCTGAAAGGGAAAACTCCAAATACTATGGACGTGCTTGAGATGCCTATCCTTTTTAACTGAAAAACCTCCAACCAATGTCATGATCCAGACTTTCCCTTCAATGGGTCCTGGCAAACCTTCAAGTGCTAAATGGAAGGGAAGAATTCTGGCCCAAAGGGAATCAAATTCTATGAAGTGAACAAAGATGTTGACTTGTCTCCACTTAGAGAGGGCATCCCTGAGGAATGGGGTATGTCCAATCGTGGAGAATCGTTGTGATATAACAACACAAATTCTATTCTTGACAAGCATAGGAGTAAAAGTCCTCATGAAATTCACTCCCTTCTCTGTGTCTGGAGCAAAGAGACCAATCAGGGTCCATCCAAAATGGAGGAGAATTTGGACAATTCCTGGGTACTGGTTCCCTTCTTTGGGGAGCATCAGATGGAAAAAAGGGAATTGAATTTTATCACTCAGAGCCTCTGAAGCAATTCTTCCACTGACCTGAAAAAACAATGAAAAATTCTGTGTTACATTTGGCATCCTACCAAGTCCCAATTTTTAGCTTTTAATTAATCCAACTTTTTCCTCATGCACATATTAGAAGGTTTCCTGTTGATTAGTCATTAGGCCATATCACGATACAGAATACAAAACACAGAAAATTAACAAGATTGCATTGAAAAACCAAATTTAGAAAAAAGGTAAAATAGAATAAGCATAAAGAATGAAAATGGTATTTCTTTATAACCTCAGAATTTACCACAATCGGACCACAATTTCCTTCCAAATAGGGCTTTATTATATATAATTTTTGAATTCTGAGCGCAAATGAAATACATTTTTTTCAAATATTGGAATCCCAATAGATTGCTTCTCTAAAGTGCAATCCAAGATATTGATCTCCCTCTTTCTTAAATAATTGTCATTCAAAATAATAGATCTGTTACATCTTCTCTTTCTGGAGCTCCAGAAATACAAATATATTCATTGTAAGGATTTTGGAAGATTTAACTTAATATTTGGAAGGTACATTTGTAGCAGTTGATGCCTTTCAGTGTGCCAACCTTTCTGAGGATGGCCCTACTTTTCTCTATTTTGAACATCTTGGATTCTTTGTGCAGCATTTTTTTAGGTTTTTCTCAAGTGGCAAAAAAGACAGGGAGATGATAGTTCCTAATATAAAATCAAGAATGTATCGGGGCCCACTTCAAAACCTCATCCTAAGAAAGCATAACTCGTAGAAGCAGTTTCTTCCAAAAGGAACTTTTATTAGGAGAAGCTGATAGCAGGCATAATAGACAGGATCTGAGGGTTTCCCACTCAGATCAATAGGTTAAAAGTGTCCCAAGCAAACCCCACCCCATAGTACATCCGGTCAGTTCAAATAGGCCAATCCCCAGGTGTTAAAGTCCATTGTGGGAAAGAGTAGATTACGCCGGGCTGTCTCAGGTTAGCAGTGATGTTTTGTTGGCTCTTCACACCTTCCCTTCCGAATGTGGAGATAAACCAGTTGCCGGAGGCGCATTCATTTCTCCTCCCCCCCCTTTTCTAGCTGACATCAAGGGGAGAGATAGTTCACAGATGAAGTATGCAGAAAGAGCAAAGTATTACAGTGTAGCAATAGAGGAAAATAAAGCAATAACCCACAGTGCTTTTCCCCTGTCCCATCCAGGAACATGGCAGAACCCAGACGTATAGAGAGAACACAGTTTGAGTTAAAGAAAGAAAAGAGCCCCGTTAGAATATGGGTTCTGACAGAATGTTTTAAATGAAATTTCTTTCTTCTACTAGCGTTTGAAGACTCTTATTAGTTTAATGAAGAGAAGGACGAGAGGTGACATGATAGCAGTGTTCCAATATCTCAGAGGCTGCCAAACACAAGAGGGAATCAAGCTATTCTCCAAAGCACCTGCAGGCAGGATAAGAAGCAACAGATGGAATCTAGCAAAAGACAGAAGCAACCTATAAATAAGGAAAAAATTCCTGAGAGTTAGAACAATTAATCATGGAACAATCTGCCTCCATAAGCTGTGAATACTCCAACATTGGAAGTTTTTCAGAAGAGACTGGACAGCCATTTCTCTGAAATGGTATAGGGCAGTGATGGTGAACCTTTTAGAGACTGAGTGCCCAAAACGCAAGCCAAAACCCACTCATGTATTGTCGGATGCTGGGTAGGTGTGGCTCATTGCCTTGGTGTGGCCCATTGGGTGGGCATGGCCATTGGGTGGGCAGGGCTGCGGTGGTAACTGCAGACTGGGTGAGACTAAAAAGTTCAATCAATTCCCGGTGCTTTACCCACCTTTAATTGCTTAATTGCTAAAAATCTTTCTTCATCATTTATCAATTGATTCATCCCTTCCCTTTGTTCTTGTGTAAGAACAGGAATGTTAGCTTCCTGCAAGTATCTATCTATATCTGTATCTCGAATCTTATCTCTAACATACAACTTAGAATAAAAATCAACAAAAGCCTTTTTAATAAGATTCTGCTGATACACCACTTTACCCTTGTACTCTATTTTATCTATATTACATACCCTTTGTTTCTTCCTTAACAAGTAAGCTAACCACCTACCCGGTTTATTAGCATTACAAAAAGTGTTATGTCTAGCATACCGTAAGTTAGTTGCCACTTGATCTGCCATCAACATATCAAACTGACCTCTTAGTAAAGTAATTACCTCTTTAATCTTCCCATCAGATGGATTCAAAATTAAAGCCTTTTCTTTTCTCTTAATTTCCTCCTCTAATTCCTTCTGCCTAAATTCCAATTTACGTCTATGTTTATTATTCAAATATATTAACACTCCTCTCATATAAGCTTTACTTGCATCCCAAACCATCTCAATAGGAGCACCCTTATGCATATTAATTTTAAAAAATTCTTTCATCTGTTTTTTACACTCTTCCACATTTTCCTGATATCTAAAAAAAATTTCATTTAGTCTGTCTAAAGACCATCTGTCTCCATTATCTTTTTCTATCTCCAACCATACTGGACTGTGATCAGATATAGTTCTTGGACATATCTTAATCTTCTTAATCCTAGAAAAAAAAGTCATTAGTAATTAATACAAAATCAATCCTGGATAAAGATGGATGCCTATCAGAGAAAAAAGTAAAGTCTTTTTCTTTCAAGTTCCTTTCTCTCCAAACATCTCTCAATTCCAAGTCATACTTTCTTTCTTTTATGTGGAGAATTTAATCCATTAACATTCCAAGTTAGAAGCTTTGTCGCCATCTTTTGCAACCTGAAGCTTTTGGAGCGCCTCTTCCAGAATCACCTGCACTCTCTTTGGCTTCGCTCCTCCCACTGCTTCACTATAAGTAAGTTTTTGAGATGTAGTCATGGCTTTTTCTTGTTCTTGCTCTTGTCTCATTCGTCTGGTTGCAGCCTGTGTCATTCTTTGATCTCTAACCTCTTCCATTGGTACTGGAATCTGATCCACTCCTGTACTTTTCTGGGATTCTCCATCTTTCAACTGAGTAACTCCTTCAGTTCCTTGTATACTCTCCCTTCGTGACTGATGCTCTCCACCATTCCTCCTTTTAAATTCCGTGGATGGTGGGGAGCCTGCCTTCAAAATATTAGCATAAAAATCTTGTGCCTGTAAAACTGTGTTAAGATGATATCTCGTGCCTGCGTGCATGACCACCATACCTACTGGGATCTCCCATCTAAACTGGATATCCTGTTTCCTTAATTCTTCTGCCAAAAAAGCAAATTCTTTCCTTTTCCTTAAAATTCTTGGAGGAATCTCTTTCAGAATTAAAACTTCTTGCTCTGCAACTGTAAATTTGTTATTATAAAAGGCTTGAATAACCTCATTTCTAATTGCTCTCTTCGTAAAATAAACCACCACATCTCTAGGTAACTTCCTTTGTCTTGCAATCCAGGAGTTAACACGAAATATTTTATCTATATCCACCATAATATCTTCTGCTGAACGCTCCAGAACCTGTTCAAGAGCTTCTGACAATACTTTTTTCAAATTTTCCTTAGGATCTTCTTTCAAACCTCTGATTCTCACAGCAAACTCCATTTCGTGGTACTATAAAGGTAAAGGTAAAGGTTCCCCCGCACATGCGTGCTAGTCGTTTCTGACTCTAGGGGCCGGTGCTCATCTCCGTTTCAAAGCCGAAGAGCCAGCGCTTGTCCGAGGATATCTCCGTGGTCATGTGGCTGGCATGACTAGACACCAAAGGCGCACGGAACGCTGTGTGTTCTGTACCAACGTGGTACTGTACCATTATTAAATCATCAATCTTTTCCATCACAGTTTCAGCGTCCATCAGTTTAGCATCTAATCTCATATTATTTTGACTAAGCTCTTCCACTCTCTCATCCAGATGCTCAATGCAAACAGCAAGCCCTTGAAATGCAACCAAAATGTCTGCTCTTATTTCTGTATTCTTCTCCTCAATAAGTTCAGCTATTTGTTGAGATTGTTTTTTCAAAGCCTCTTGCAAAGCATCCTGCAAATCTTTTATTGTTAAAGCTGGTGCGGGTGCGGGTGCCACAGGAGGAGGCATCAAAGCCTGTAATGAAGACTGCTGAACAGGCAAGGCACCAGCACTTCTAGGAACGTTAGTTGGTTTGGAAGCCATTTTAACACCACTTAATTCTATTGAGCACTTTCACTTTCCGCACCGCTTGCAACTTTTCCACAAAGTACTCTGAGTTAAAGTTCAAATACTTGCTTTACAGCATTCTCCTGCACAGCTCTGCCTGCATCCAAGTAATCCACAGTTAGCTATCGATGGCAGGGATGGTTGAAGCGTCCTGCTCTGTTCCAAAGCCTTGGAGCAGAGGCATCCTGGAGTCTGGAGCATACTCAGGCTTCAGGGGGGCTCACACCCTTCAAGCACAAGAGTTTAACTCTGGCGATCTAGGGGAGCTCTACCCCTGCCTAAGCGCTCACCCCCTCCTCTTCTCCCAAGGAACGGGTTTCCGAGCCGCCAAACAGCTGATCGTCGCTGTTTTTGGCAGCTCTACGGAAAACAGCAGGGCTGACGGCAAAAACGGCCACCATCAATGGAGCCTTGCCACCTGGATTGGTGGCCCATTGGGTGGGCATGGCCATTGGGTGGGCATGGCTGCAGTGGTAACTGCAGACTGGGTGAGACTAAAAAGTTCAATCAATCAATTCCAACTTTTTTTTTCCTGCAAGAAGTTGAAATTGAATGATTGATTGAACCTTTTTTTTTCACACAGCAGTGGAGGCCTAAGCGAAAAGGTTTTGTAAAACCCATCTGAAGGCCTAGGACTGGGGTGACAGTGCACCTTCCCACAGAGAGGGCTCTAGGGTTTCCTGCCTGAGCAGGGTGTTGGGCTAGAAGACTTTATTATTATTTATATTAACATCATCATCATCATCATTATTATATGACTCCAATTTTATAAATTGTATAAATTCCCAATTCAGCCCTGAGGGCAGCACCTGAAGTCCTTTTATCCACCCTCAAGATACTTCTCAGATGATGCGATCGGGTTTGTTCTAGTAGTGATATAAATTAAATCCCAAATTTCAGCTCAATATAAGTGCATAATAGTAACGTTAGTATTTTGTATTTAATAATTCAGTCTAAGAAAGCTGCATAACTATGATTTTGTTTTAAAAAATTAACAGTGCATTCACTTGTGCCTTCTAAATGAGCTCCTTTGACGTTGAGGGAGCCCAGATCCAGTCACAGATAAAAGTTCCCCCAGGTAAGGAAAGGTGTGAACTTGCTCTGTTGCCTCCTTATCTATTAGCCCTATATGGCAATGCTGTCATTTTCCAAAGACCATCACTTTTGACTTTGACTCATCCATAATCAGATAATTATTATGAGACTAGGAGCCAAGTCTTCTTAACAGCACATGCAACCCAAATGTCATATTGGCAACACCTTTGTCTTACCTTCTGCTACATATCAATCTTACTTCTCATGGCTCCATTGAGCCCCAAACACACCCTCAAACAAATGAACAAAAATGGGATGGAAGGGACCGTGGAGGCTTTCTAGTCCAACCTCCTGCCCATAGCAAGAGATCCTGACAAAATGAATGTCAAGCCTCTTTTTGAAAATCTCCATTAATGGAGAACCCACAACGTCATGAGCTCCATTTTAAGGGCACTCATTTTAAGGGCATGAGCTCCATTTTAAGGGCAATTTCTTCCATAATATTTCTTTGTTTATTGTGTCAAAAGCTATAAAGGCAGCAAACCATTATCTTCTCTGAATGACATTTTTATACTTAGATGGTTCAAGACAAAAGAATTCTCAATAGTGGATCATATTTGCCTAAAGACTGCTGGTTCTTCTACAAGGAATACACTTTTCATCCACCTACTGTCAATTCTTTTCAAGTGGACATTTATATATATTTTAGTCACAATATCTGTTAGAGTGGTAGAGGACAGGAAGGCCTGGAGGAATGCTGTCCATAGGGTTGTGATGGGTCGGACACGACTTCGCAGCTAACAAAAACAGCAACATCTGTTAGAGAAATGGGCCTGGAATTGCTAGGGTCCCTTTAAGTCCCTTTTTATATATATAGGAATTACAGTTGCCATCTTTGACCCAAATGGGCTTGGCGGATATTATTTATATGTATAAAAGTATCTGTCAATGGAGGGTCCCACCAGTCGGGATATTTCTTGAATTGTTCAGCTGGCAGAAATTCCTCTCCAGAGGCCATATTGCTCTTCAAACCTTTTATTATGAATTTGACCATGAGAATTTTAGGGCAAAAAATAGTTGATACGTTGCCTAACATATTTGTAGACTTTTAATAAAATGGTTGGTTAATGTTAGTGTCCCCTAAAGGTTCATAACACATAGATGTTTTATCATCAGTAGGAAAGATAATCCCGTTGGACTCTGTTTAAAAATCTGAGATTTGTTCATGATTAAGGATATCATTATTTTAACTAAGACCATGTAAAAAAATCAGTACTGCACATTCCTATTGTACAGAAGATCCTTTGACTGGACACACAGCCTCTCCTCATCTTCACAAGTGTGCAGCAGAAGCCTCTAAGCAACTGGGATGATGTCATGAAAAGACAGGTCTCTTCTGATCCTTGCTTCCTCCCGATTGCATATCCCAATATTTATTTATAAGACTTACAAATGCCATGGTGAAAAGATTATTTGCAGCAGAACCAGTTCTTAAACACCCTGATCCTGAGGAAACTTTCATCATCCAAGATGATGGTAGTGATGCTACGGTGGGCATAGTCTTCCTACAAAAAAACCTTAGGGGTAAAGAGGAAGTGTACAAAGGTCATTGTTTAAGCAAACATTGTCTTTTCCTTAAGGTAGATGTTCATTGGGATAGCCATATCCTGTCTGTGAAACTACACGTACTTCATGTAATTTTCTTCTGTAAACTGTTGTCTGATAAAAATGTGCAGGTTGTAACCTTATAAGGAACAATGTATAACAATGTATAACTAGGAATTAGAGGTGTATAAATATGTCTGTTCATGAGCCCTTCGGGGTTCAGACCCTTTGCTTTGTTTAAGCCTTCTGAACCTGCACAATAAACCTTTCCTTTCCTGAAGAGCTTGTGTGAGTCTCTTCTTTCTACAACAGTTTCATGGCAACCACGAAGGGACTCCATAGTGAGGCGATGTTTCGCTGAGGGCAGCCCGACCCCTCGGACCCGATGAGAGGCCACTCCTGAATCATTCTCCAGGCGCCACAGGGGAAAGCACCTCTGGGAGACAGCAGTGACACCTCTGCAGGGCCGACAGTGCTGACGGCTAGTCCAAGATCCCTTGAGGGAAGGAAAGGAGGTCTGAACGCGAATCCTGGCCAGGACGGGAGAGGACGAAGTGTGAAGATGCCTCAGGCAAGTATGTGTTAAGGGGGGGAAGTGCCTATCTCATTTGAAGATAGAAGAGGGGGACTGATCACCCTTCTGGACTCAGGACAGCGATCCTAAAGTAGTCTTTGTTAAGCTGTGTATGTATTAAAGTTGTAAAGTATCTATCTCACCTGAAGATAGGAGAAGGGGGAATGATCACCCTCCTGGACTCGGGATGGCGATCCTAAAGTAGTGTATGTCAGACTGTGTGGGAGGTTAAGCCATTGCAGTTTCTATCGGTGACCGTTGGAACGTCCAGCACCGTAGGTCAGTTTCAGTGTTCTTAGAATGGGGGGGAGAAGCAATGTTTCCAGCACACAGCTGGAATGCAGATTGAAAGGTTTTGATGATTATTTTAATCATATGCAGTATAAAGTCCCCTATCCTAAGGTGACGAAAGAGAGACTGAGGTTTCTATGTGAAAAGCAGTGGTCACATATGGGGGTTGGGTGGCCGCAAGAGGGTACATTCAAAAACCAGCTCATCAACGACCTCAGAGCCATGATAGCAGCAAATGAGGAAAACTACCCCAATCAATATCAGTATATAGATCAGTGGTGTAATGTAGTAGAAGAGAAGGCAGAAGAGCTATTACAATGTCAGGCTGAAATGGTTTGACTCTGTGTTGCCAGATCTAAAGGAAAGAAGTTGGAGGATGTGTCAAAAAGATTTAAGGACATGAAAATATCTGAAATATGATGTGAAGAAAGAGGTATTGGTTGAGGAGGAGGAGGTGATTCTTAGACCCTCTCCGTATGTGCCACGTCCACTCCTGCTACCTTAACCGTTAGCGGCAGCAGCTGCTGCAACACCAAGTGGAGTACAGCCAGCAGTAAGAAAGAAGCAGAGAAAAAAGGAGCCTATGGCTCCTAAGAACGAAGGAGAAGGGTGCATACAGCCCCCAAGGATGAGGTGGGGGGCTTCTCTATGAGTGAGAGTGGTGAGATAGATGAAGGTAATAGTGTGGCAAGCACTCTGTTGGAGCGCATGTTTAAGGGATTTGATACATATTTCAATCATGCCCAATACAGGGTCCCTTATCCAAAAGACACCAAACGGCAATATAGCCGAATAATCAAGACGTGGTTAGGGGCCAGGTCTTAGTGAACCCTCTGGTTCGAGTCCAGGGGGTGGAGGAGGCAGAAGAATATAAAAGGGGAGCGGAATATAAGAGGGGGGAACTCATGGCACCCTTAAGGCAAGTTGATCAGAGAGTCATTGATGCCACGGGACAAGCGAACGTGGAACCTGTTTGCTAGTATGTCCCCTTCACTGCAACTGATTTGTTCAATTGGAAACAATGTTACGGATCTGTCAGGGAAGTCCAAAGAGTTAACCGAACTAACACAAGTGGAGAGCTGCGGATAGGAAGTGTGTTATAGACAGGTACCTTAACACGCAGAATATACAGGCAGAGTTGCAGACAAGGGCACCAGAGCAGGATCCAGATTGGAACGTTAGGGATGCAGCGCAAAGGATGTTGTTGCGGGAATATCAGAATTTAACAGTAGAGGCGCTTTGGAAGGCAGGAAAAACCCCTGTGAATATGTCTAAGCCATCTTTGGTAATGCAGGGAGCAGATGAAAGCCCAGAGAGGTTTTTTGCAATGGCTGATAGAGGCTTATGAGATGTATACGCAGATAGACCCGAGACACTCAGACAATGTATGAATATTGAATGAGAGATTCATAGCACAAAGTTATGGTGATATAAGGAAGAAGTTACAGAGGTTGGAAGAAGCTCTGGGAAAGAATACCAGTGAATTGTTGGAGGTGGCAAGGAAAGTGTATGTTAATAGAGAGAAAGAGAGAGGGAAGCACGAATGCAGAGGAAAACGGAATTGTTGGTGGTAGCTTTACCAGGAAAGACCAGTGTGCATATTGTAGGGAAGAAGGTCATTGGCCTAGGGAATGTCCGAAAAGAGGGATGAGAGGACGAGGCTGGAGAGGAAGGACAGGTTTTGGAAGAGGAAGGTCTATAGGCAAGGTACAGACTGGATTTCCCTTGAGAGGTAGAGGATCCCGAGGGAACCGAGGAGGTAGAGGAAGGATGGAGGGTGAACGTGAGATAGAGGGGATTGGATTGGCAGGGACAAGTTGGAGGGATTGACAGAGACCGGGCTTAGAGGAGCCCCCCCTAGCCTTTGGTAACTATGAATATAGGGGGCCATAGAATGACGTTTTTGGGAGATACAGGAGCGGGAAGGTCAGTCATAAATAGCCGGGCATGGTGGAGTAAGCCTGTAATCCAGCTATTCCGGATGCTGAGGCTGGCGGATCGCTTGAACTCAGGAGTTATGGGCTGCAGTGGGCTATGCCGATCGGGTGTCCAAAAAGAAGGTACAGTTGGTACAGCAGAAAGTAAGGCACTTGGGATATGATATTGAGCATGGTCAGAGAGCCCTAGGACAGGAAAGGAAGCAAGCGATTCTATCCATTGCTGAACCAGCAAACAGAAGGTAGCTGTGAGGCTTTTGGGGGTTAGGTTTTTATAAGAACTATATCCAATAGCTTAGCTTTCCTTGCTGAAAGAAAAGCTACTGCGCAGGTAATGGCAATGTGGGAATATGAAAGGTTACAAACCAAAGAAGACCTCTGTTGAGACTCATCGTCACAAGTTGAGATAAGTCTCAAAAGGGGGGAATAAAGAGGAAGCGTACAAAGAAAACATAGTCTTGTCCTTAAGGTAGATGTTGATTGGGATAGCCATATCCTGTCTGTGAAACTACACGTACTTCATGTAATTTTCTTCTGTAAACTGCGAACTGTCCAGTCAAATCCTTTGACTGGACACACAGCCTCTCCTCATCTTCACAAGTGTGCAGCAGAAGCCTCTAAGCAACTGGGATGATGTCATGAAAAGACAAGTATCCTTTGATCCTTGCTTCCTCTAGATTGCATATCCCAATATTTATTTATAAGACTTACAAATGCCATGGTGAAAAGATTATTTGCAGCAGAACCAGTTCTTAAACACCCTGATCCTGAGGAAACTTTCATCATCCAAGTTGATGGTAGTGATGTTTTGGTGGGCACAGTCTTCCTACAAAAAAACCTTAGGGGAATCTGCAACATTGTATGTACTTTTTATAAAGGTTTTCTGAAACAAAGAGGAGGAAATGGGCTGTTTCACACAAAGAGGCTTTTGCAGTTAGACGGGCATTATTAATTTGGCACCATTTTTTGGAAGGGAGTAAAGTGCCTTTTGAATTATAGACTGATCATCATTATTATTCAAAATAATCTTGAATTACCTAGAGAAGATACAGTTGGATCTATCACTTACACACCCCCACTAACATTGCAGAAAGGGAAGGACAAACACAAACCTGTGGGACTTTGTAGGTGCCTCCTAATGTTGACATCTGGATGGAGCTGTCTCTGATAGCTCCATCAACAAGAGCCAAAAGCTTGTCCTTCCTTCCACAGCTGTAGTTGGGAACATTGGCTTCTCCAGTAGAGAGCATGTCCAGCAAGGCATCTGAAGTGCCAAGGGTGTTATCATAGTTGTCATGGATGTTGAAGCCAAGTGTGAGATTGTGCAGGAGCCGCGGAATTTTGCTAACCACTTCAATATTGAAAATCATGAGTAGTATGAATTGCTTTCCATAGGATGAACTAATGTAAAACCATGATCATGTTAATATTACCATCATCAACAGCAACAACAACAAAAATACTTTTTCTCCATCTAGTCATCTTTTTTCTCCACAAACTAGCTGAAACATTATCTAATATTGATCCAAAACCAGAGGCAAATGATAGTCACCCATCAAACTTTAATAATGTTAGTGTTGAAGATGGAGATAGTCCTCAAAAAGGTTTAACAAATCAGAAACATACAATTATTTTTCTTCTATTCCTTTAAAAATCAGACATTGCATATTAATCAGTTATAAAAATATAGGAATGGTTGGGCAGAGGAAATTAGAACATTTCAATGATTACTTTGAAGAAAAGTCAGTATTCCAGTCATGAATTTAGGATTGAACAGAGAGAGAGAGGAAAATAATGTGAACTTCTTTCAGGTTTCATTTGCTTCACATTTCTACTCTCAGAAAATAAGGCAAAAGGGAGAGGCTTTGTTATTCAAAATGATTTTAAAAATTATATTGAAATGCAATATAAGAGCAAGTAAAACAAGAAGAAGAAAAGAAGAGTGTTAGAACTGCAAATGAAAGGAATGAAACTCCATCGCATGACTTACAGCCGAATCTGACTAGAAGGAATCTTGTTGAAAGGTAATGTTGCAGGTGCTATTTTTGATGGAGAGATGACTATACCAATGAGAAGATCTCCTGGCCTATAGTAGCTCCATGGCTTTTCTCCATCCTGGTGGTCCAAATTCAGCGGGCACTTCATCCTCAGCTTCCCACAGATTGGCTGGGACACCAGCAGCATCAGAAGAAGAAGCAGGAGGTCCATAATTCATGGGGTGGGATCAATCTCCTTCCTCTTTCTAAAAAAAGAATTAGAATTCAAAGCGCTCTGACAGGGTGGAATATCCAGTGGCTTTCCTGATTCAGACACAGAAACCAAGATTCCCCCGAAAGAGAGAGAAAATATATTCAAGAGCGCATCTCCTGTCTGTCCTGTAATGTGAGCCACAAAAAGCATAAGCTGTGATATTTATCCTTTTCTGATGCAAGATCCCTTCCATGTTGCTTCAGTCTCATGTTGACATCAAAGGCAGTCACTGGAGACACAGGAGAAGAGGTCTGAGAGAGATACGGATGGTGATGATTGCAGTGAGAAGGAGCTTCTGCTCTTGGGACCCTGAACTTTCAAGGTGCTGGTGATGACCTATAAAGCCCTAAATGGCTTGGGTCTGGGATATCTGAGGGAACACCTGCTGCCGGCATCAAGTTCCCTTTGTCCGGTGCGCTCCCACAGGGAGGGTCTGCTCAGGGTGCCACTGGTAAGAGATTGCCGGCGGGTAACACCCAGAGACAGAGCCTTCTCAGTGGGGGCGCCTGCCCTTTGGAACCAGCTGAGGACTGCCCCCAACCTCCGTTCATTCCGCCGGGGCCTGAAGACCTGGCTCTTCGAGCTCTCTGGCCCAGGCTGAGGATTAATTTATTTTAATTGGGGTTTTTTTATACAAGGATAAATTTAATCTTTTTTAAACTTGGTTTTTAACTTTTGTATTTTGGGTTTTTAATTACCCTGTAAACTGCCCTGAGTCCCTCGGGAAAGGGCGGTATATAAATGTAATAAAATAAATAAACTTCTTCCATGTAAGGAGGGGTAGCTGGAAAAAAGCATGTTAGGGAAAAGTCACAGATAGACCCCCTGGGGCAGTGTTCTGTAGTGGTCTTAGTCCTTCCTGTTAGGACATGTCCAGAAGGTCATGCTGGATGGAGATAGTTCAAGAGAAATGAAAGTGACTTCTGCTGTCCTTCAATGGAGTCTCTTGCCTCCAGAGGCTGCTAGGGAAGGTCACAAAGAGTTATGGAATTTGGTGTCATGGCATGGCGATCTGTGAGGCAGCTTGGGGCAACAATCTTCTCTCCCCCTGCCATGGCAGGCGGCTAATCACCGTATTGTGGGCCATGCCCAGAACCCACCCCCCATGGCCACCGAGTGGTGGCAAGGAGATGGCCCGGCTTTCCCTCATTGCTGCTGTCCATCCAGGCTCTCTGGCCCAGCACTCACCCTTCCCCCATACAAGAAAGAGCCTGGAGGGCAGAGAGAGCTTGGAGCGAATGGGGGAATGTGCAAATGTACAGAGGAGAAAGAGCCTGGAGGGCAGAGAGAGCTTGGAGTGAATGGGGGGGAATGTACAGAGCAGAAAGTGTTCATTCACACTTCCCGTCCCTCCCCCCCCCTTTGCTCCAAGCTCTTTCTGCTCCCTTCATTCACACTTCCTGGGCACAGAGGGGGAGGGAAGGAAGGAAGGAAGGAAGGAAGGAAGGAAGGAAGGAAGGAAGGAAGGAAGGAAGGAAGGGACAATGAGAAGAAGGAAGGAGATGGGAATGAGAAAGGGTGGCAGGCAAGGAAGGAGGGGAGGGGGAAGGAAGGAAGGAGATGGGAATGAGAAGGAGAGAGGCACATGATCCCTGGTTTTGCTGCAATGGTCATAAGTGAAAAATGGTCATAAGCCACTTTATTCAGTGCCTTTGTAACTTTAACCGTGACAATGAAAAAGCTCTATGTATAATTGGACTTACACTGAATGACAAGCAGTTTGTCCATATTCGTGGTGAGGTGTCTGCTGCTAGGTGTTGGGCCACTTTGCAACATATCTACGTTCGTGATTTATTTATTTATTTATTTATTTTATTATATTTGTATACCGCCCCTCTCCCGAAGGACTCAGAGCGGTGAACAGGGCAATACATGTTAAAAAACAAGAATACAAAAGTTAAAAAAGATTAAACAAGATGCCCAAAAACTATAACAATAAGTTAAGTTAAAATACATAAAAAACAATAAAACCCAAACCCATCACCCATCAGGCCAGGCCAGCTTGTTCGAACAGGTAAGTCTTTAGATCACGCCGGAAGGAGCGAAGGTCAGGAGCCATCCGGAGCTCAACCGGAAGATGGTTCCATAAATCTCGTGCGCCCACAGAGAACGCCCTCCCCCTGGGGGCCACCAGTCGACATTCTTTGACCGGTGGCACCCTGAGGAGGCCCTCTCTGTGGGAGCGCACTGGGCGGAGGGAAGTTGATGCCGGCCGCAGGTGCTCCCTGAGGTATTCCGGACCCATGCCATGAAGGGCTTTGTAGGTCATTACCAGCACCTTGAATCTCACCCGGAAGACAACTGGGAACCAATGCAGCTCGCGGAGCAGGGGTGTAACATGGGAGTATCGGGAGACTCCCAACACAACTCTTTGCGGCTGCATTCTGTACCAGTTGGAGCCTCCGAGTGGTCCTCAAGGGCAGCCCCATGTAGAGAGCATTGCAGTAGTCCAAACGAGAGGTCACGAGCGCGTGAGTGACCGTACGCAAGGCATCCCGGTCTAGATAGGACCGCAACTGGCGCACCAGGCGAACCTGGGCAAAGGCCCCCCTAGTCATATTTACTATATGGTCTTCTAAAGAAAGCTGTGAATCTAGGATGACTCCCAAGTTGCGAGCCCTATCTATGGGGGGTAATAACACCCCCCATAGAAAGAGATGGAATATTCTGAATATCCTGAGATGCCGATACGCACAGCCACTCAATCTTGTCAGGGTTGAGTCGAAGCCTGTTCCTCCCCATCCAGACCCGAACCACCTCCAGGCAATGGGACATCACGTCGAGGGCATCAGTGGGGTGGTTTGGGGTCAAAATGAAAAGCTGGGTATCATCCGCATACTGATGATACCCAACTCCAAAACCACGAATGATCTCACCCAGCGGCTTCATATAGATGTTGAACAGGAGAGGCAAGAGGACCGACCCCTGAGGAACTCCACAAGCGAGAGGCCTCGAGGTCGACCTCTGTCCCCCTGCCAACACCGACTGTGAACGTCCCAGGAGATAGGAGGAGAACCACTGAAGAACCGTGCCTCCTACTCCAAATCCCCTGAGACGCCGCAGCAGGATACCATGGTCGATGGTATCAAAAGCCGCTGAGAGGTCTAATAGGACTAGGACAGAGGAATATCCCCTGTCCCAAGCCCTCCAGAGATCATTTACCAGAGCGACCAATGCCGTCTCCGTGCTGTACCCGGGCCTGAAGCCCGATTGGTACGGGTCTAGATAATCCGCTTCATCCAGAACCAGAGGGAGCTGATGCGCCACCACGCTCTCAACAACCTTCGCAAGAAAGCGAAGGTTGGAGACCGGACGAAAGTTATTTAACACAGCTGGGTCCAAGGCAGGCTTCTTGAGGAGAGGTCTCACCACACATACACCTCACACGTAAACTGTTTAAGGCTTGTCTTCACAAGAATGGGGATATGTTAGCCCATTTGTGTTAAGGGTTTGTGTTAAGCCTTCTCTCTGGTGATGCAGCTCATTGGGGCACACGTCTGCTGGCCCAACCTAGTCCATTGTTGGACAACTTTGTGGAGTTTTGTAATCATTTCTGTCTGATGTATGAGGACCCCATAAAGACGCAGACTGCTACCCGACTCCCGAAAGCTCTGAGGCAAGGACGACGCCCCCTACAGGGCTATATCAGCGATTTTTGGCTACTTAGCCAGGATTCAGCCTAGAACGAGGCTGCGCTCATGGATGCTTTCCAGGATGGATTGTCGGAGGAGATATTGGATGAGCTGGCCTGTGTTGATGTTCCCTCAGATCTAAGTGGGCTGATCTATCTCTGTCTGTGGATCGACACATTCGGGGGGGTTGTGCTTTTACTGTGGGGACCCTGGGCATTTGGCTGCCTTCTGCCCAAAGAAGCGACAACGGGCATCAGTGACCATGTCTGCCCCGGGAAAGCCCCCTACTCCTCTGTTGGGAAATGGCCCAAGCCCGATCTAAAAGGTGTGTTAGGTTGGGCGTCCGGCAACACTGAGCAAGTGTTGTGATTCAGGGCCAGCCTGTGGGTCCGGCAGCTGGCTCAGATGTTTCGGATGTCTCAGATGAGGGGGAGGAGGAGGGTGTGGAAGACGAACTGGCTGATGATGGCTTGGAGGCTTCGCAGAGCCCCCAGCCGGGGCCCTCTTCTCAGCTGCGTGAGCCCGATAGTGCGGAGGATGATGACCCACAGCTGGCCCTGTTCAAGGACGCCCGACGCAGGAGGCAGTCGAGCAGGAACAAGCAGAGAAAGGCTGTGGGACTCCTCGGAAGGAGGCACAGGGAGGCCACGCCCTGAACTCTAAATAAAAGGAGTGTTTGGGGAAGGGCTGGTTGCTGAAAGCAACCGTTCTGTTTGAGGATTCAAGTTCCAGTGTTTTGTTTCTTGTTCTGTTGTAATAAATCTTGGCAGACGCTTTCCAGCCTCAGACGCTCTCCAGTCTCTACTGTTTGAACAGGGGTTTGCCTTATTGCAAGGCCGGTAGCAGGCTGGTTTAGAACAATTTGCTTTCAGCCTCCCACCCCTTATTACTATGATGGAGCAGCTACGTGCCGAGAATGCTCAGCTCACCCAGCAACTCACTTTGCTGGCAGCTCAGGTGGCTCAACTGCAAGCTCAGGTACATGCTGCACCCCCACCCAGGAGGAAATGTCAGATAGCAATGCCGGATAAATTTGCTGGCAATCCAGAACTGTTTCCTGCCTTCCTGGGACAATGCCAGCTTTTTATCAGCGTGAGAGCAGCTGATTTCCCCACTGACCGGGATAAGGTGGGATTCGTGTTAAGCCTTCTTTCGGGGGATGCAGCTCGTTGGGGCACGCCTCTGCTGGCACAACCTAGCCCTTTGTTGGATAACTTTGTGGGGTTTTGTGACCATATGCGCCTTATGTACGAGGACCCAATTAAGACGCAGACTGCCACCCGACGCCTGAAACCTATGAGGCAGGGTCAACGCCCCCTACAGGCCTATATCAGCGATTTCCGGCTGCTTAGCCAGGATTCCGCCTGGAATGAGGCTGCGCTCGTGGATGCCTTCCAGGATGGATTGTCGGAGGAGATGTTGGATGAGCTGGCCCGCGTGGACATTCCCTCAGACCTGAATGGGCTGATCCATCTTTGCCTGCGGATCGATGCCCGGCTGCAGCAGCGAAAGAGTCGCCGTGCCACCCCACAGACCCCTGCCGCCCCTGTTGTGCGTGAGCCCTCAGTCCAGAGGGAGGAGCCAATGGAGCTGGGTGCCGCCAGGTCCCGTCTATCGGTGATGGAAATGGACAGATGACGATCGGGGGGGTTGTGTTTTTACTGTGGGGACCCTGGACATTTGGCTGCTTCTTGCCCAAAGAAGCGTCAGCGGGCATCAGTGACCAAGCCTGCCCCGAGAAAGTCCCCTACTTTGCTGTCGGGAAACGGCCTGAGCCCAATCTAGACGGTGTGATAGATCGGGCGACCCACAACGACCACACCGAGCGACGCCGTTCCGATGGTGCCTGTGAACCTCCACGGCATTTGATTTTGGAGGCACGTCTGATCCTTCCTGGCAAGCCAGAGGGGATTCCAGTCCATGCCTTAATTGACTCTGGGGCTACCACAAACTTTATGGACTCGGCCTTTGTGGCCAAATGGGCTGTTCCCCAGTGTCCGGTGGATCCGCTCATGCTAGTGGAGACTATCGATGGTCGAGTGCTCCTGTCCGGGCCTATTACGGCCGCCACGCAACCAGTGTGTATGGCCATCAGTTCCCATGTGGAGGCCATCCAGTTCTACATCACTTCGGATCTGCACTTCCCCGTGGTCTTGGGACTGGCGTGGCTCCGGGCGCATGATCCACAGATCTATTGGTCTCAGAACTTGGTCACCTTCCCAAGTTTGCAGTGCGTGGACCACTCCCGCCATATCTGTGCCGGCCAGGTGGAGGGTTCCCCAGGGGTTTCCTTGCCTCCTGAACTGTCCGACTTTGCTGATGTGTTCAGCGAGTCAGAGGCGGATCAATTACCCCCGCACAGGCCCTACGACTGCTCCATTGATTTAGTCCCTGATGCGCCTCTCCCAGTGGGGCGTTTGTACTCCATGTCGGAGCCCGAGTTGGCTGCATTGCGGGACTTCCTGACAAAGAATTTGGCTCGCGGTTTTATCCGGCCCTCGTCCTCGCCAGTGTCTGCGCCCGTGCTCTTCGTCAAAAAGAAGTCGGGCGAGTTACGGCTTTGCTGTGACTACCGGAAACTCAACGCCATCATGGTGCGTAACCGTTACCCGCTGCCCCTCATCCCCGAGCTCTTGGACCGACTCCGGGAGGCTAAGATCTTCACGAAACTGGACCTGCGTGGAGCTTACAACCTCGTCAGGGTTCGGCCGGGTGATGAGTGGAAGACGGCGTTTGGTAATCGCTATGGACATTTCGAGTACACGGTGATGCCGTTTGGCCTGACCAACGCCCCCGCTGTGTTTCAGCATTTTATGAACGACATCTTTCCGGATCTGTTGGACCAGTTTGTCGTGATCTATCTGGACGACATCCTGATTTACTCCCCGTCGCGTGAAGTGCATCATCAGCATCTCCGTCAGGTCCTGCAGCGCCTCCGGGAACATCGGCTGTTTGCCAAGTTGGAGAAGTGCCAGTTCTACCAGGTGACCATCGATTTCCTGGGTCACCGCATTTCTCCTGAGGGCATCGCCATGGAGCCGAGTAAAGTTGAGTCGTTGCAGAGTTGGCAACCCCCGCGTCGCGTGAAGGATGTTCAGCGACTTCTTGGATTTGCCAACTACTATCGAACATTCATCCCTGGCTTTGCTGCCTTGACAGCCCCCCTCACCCGGCTCCTGCAGAAGAAGACTCGGTTCCAGTGGAACGCACCCGAACAACAGGCGTTCCAGGCTTTGAAGGACGCCTTCATGAAGGAGCCCATCTTGAAGCATCCTGACCCGCAACGGCCGTTTGTCGTGGAGGCGGACGCCTCCGACATTGCCATTGGGGCCGTGTTAATCCAGGCAACGACGCCCAGCGGTACCCTTTTCCCTTGCGCGTATCACTCTCGGAAATTGAACCCCTCGGAGCGCAACTATACCATCTGGGAGAAGGAGCTGCTGGCCATCAAGGTGGCGTTTGAGGCTTGGAGGCATCATCTGGATGGGGCACGGCATCAAATCGAGGTCCGGATGGACCACAAGAATCTGGAAAGCCTGCAGACCGCTCAGAATTTGAACCAACGCCAGATCCGGTGGTCCCTTTTCTTTGCGAGGTTTGACTTCCGGGTGCGGTACATACCAAGCGGGCACAATCAGAGAGCGGATGCTCTGTCCAGGAAGCCCGAATATACCCGAGTGGAAGACAAGCTTCTGCCCAGGACAGTGATCCCCATCGAGTCTTTTGCTTCGGTGCGGGAGCCGGTTGATATACGGGCTCGGATCCGGGAGGCGCAGCAGCAGGAGGCATGGGTGGCTCAGCGGAAGGAAGAGGTGGGGCCAGATTCGCCTTGGTCGGTCACGGATGGACTTTTGTATTATCGTGACCGGCTCTATGTTCCGGGAGGGCCACTCAGGGGACTCGTCCTCAGCCAGTGTCATGATAACCCGGCTGCGGGGCATTTTGGCCTGTTCAAGACTCTGAACCTGGTCTCCCGTACCTTCTGGTGGCCCCGAGTCCGACACGATGTCCAGTCTTATGTCACCTCCTGCATCCCATGCAGGCAGGCCGAGTCAGCGACAGGGGCCCCGCCTGGTTTACTGCAGCCTTTGCCAACACCCAAGAGACCCTGGGGGGCTGTGTCCATGGACTTTCTGACGGATCTTCCCCCATCCTCCGGCTTCACGACAGTGTTTGTGGTGGTGGACATGCTGACCAAGATGGCGCACTTCATCCCCTGTCGCGGCTTACCGTCAGCTCGCGCCACTAGTCGCATGTTCATCCAACAGGTGTTTCGGCTGCACGGCCTTCCCGATAGAGTCGTCTCCGATAGGGGGCCCCAGTTAACAGCCCGCTTCTGGCAGGAGTTGATGCGTGCATTGGACATTAAGGTTTGCCTCTCGTCCGCGCATCATCCTCAAACTGACGGGGGTACCGAGAAGGTCATCGGTATCTTAGAGCAGAATCTGCGCTGCTACGTCAACCTGCAGCAGGACAATTGGGTGGACTATTTGGCCATAGCCGAGTTTGCCTTTAACAACTCGCAGCACACCTCCACGCAGATGACACCGTTCTTGGCCAATGTGGGTTATCACCCCCGGTTTTTCCCCCTTTCTCCCGTGGACTCACCGGAGCCGGCAGCGAACGACTTCATGGCGGAGTTACAAGCGATCCATCGGTTGGTGCGACGGCAGCTGGAGAAGGCCAAGGCCGACTACAAGAGGTTCGCCGATCGGTCGAGACGGGATACGCCTCCACTATCGGTGGGGGATCGGGTCTGGCTGTCCACCAGGAACCTACCATCCACACGGCCGGCGAGGAAGCTGGACCACCATTACCTAGGACCGTTCCCAGTCGAGGCTGTCATCAATCCGGTCGCCTATCGTTTAACTCTGCCACATTCCCTGCACGTGCACCCCGTCTTCCATCGGTCCTTGTTGGTCCCTGAACAACCGGCTTGTCCACTTCGCCAAGCGGAACCTCGCCCATCAGGACCTCGTGATGGAGGCAGCACCCCCAAGTACGAGGTCGCCAGCATCAGGGATTCCCGTTGGTTGAAAGGTCGCTTTCGAGTGGAAAGGGTACGGACCAGAGGACTTCACATGGGAAGACGCGACCGCCGTTCATGCCCCTGCGTTGGTGACTGCTTTTCACGAACAATTCCCATCCCGACCGCATCCGGATCGGCAGCCCCGGGGGAAGGGCCCTGCGGTGTGGGATAGTGTTGTGATTCAGGGCCAGCCTGTGGGTCCGGCAGCCAGCTCAGATGTTTCGGATGTCTCAGATGAGGGGGAGGAGGAGGGTGTGGAAGATGAACTGGCTGATGATGGCTTGGAGGCTTCGCAGAGCCCCCAGCCGGGGCCCTCTTCTCAGCTGCGTGAGCCCGATAGTGCGGAGGATGATGACCCACAGCTGGCCCTGTTCAAGGACGCCCGACGCAGGAGGCAGTCGAGCAGGAACAAGCAGAGAAAGGCTGTGGGACTCCTCGGAAGGAGGCACAGGGAGGCCACGCCCTGAACTCTAAATAAAAGGAGTGTTTGGGGAAGGGCTGGTTGCTGAAAGCAACCGTTCTGTTTGAGGATTCTGTTTATCTGGGAAGAGTTTGATTCTGTGATCCCTGATGAAGTGGACAGGATTATGGGGAGGCTGAGCTCCTCCACATGTTTGTTGGATCCGTGCCCTTCCTGGCTAGGGAGAGGACACGAGGCTGGCTCCAGGCGGTTATATCTGCTTCTTTGAGTGAGGGTTATTTCCCCACCGTCTTGAAGGAGGCGGTGGTGAGACCTCTCCTCAAGAAGCCTGCCTTGGACCCAGCTGTATTGAACAACTTTCGTCCAGTCTCCAACCTTCGCTTTCTTGCGAAGGTTGTTGAGAGTGTGGTGGCGCATCAGCTCCCTCTGGTCCTGGATGAAGCGGATTATCTGGACCACTACCAATCGGGTTTCAGGCCCGGGTACAGCACGGAGACGGCATTGGTCGCTCTGGTGAATGATCTCTGGAGGGCTCGGGACAGGGGATATTCCTCTGTCCTAGTCCTATTAGACCTCTCGGCGGCTTTCGATACCATCGACCATGGTATCTTGCTGCGGCGTCTCAGGGGATTGGGAGTGGGAGGCACGGTTCTTCGGTGGTTCTCCTCCTATCTCCTGGGACGTTCGCAGTCGGTGTTGGAAGGGGGGCAGAGATCGGCCCCTAGGTCTCTCGTTTGTGGAGTTCCTCAGGGGTCGGTTCTCTCGCCTCTCCTGTTCAACATCTACATGAAACCGCTGGGTGAGATCATTCGTGGTTTTGGAGTTGGGTATCATCAATATGCCGATGATACCCAACTTTTCTTTTCGACCCCA
Organism: Vipera ursinii; assembly: GCF_947247035.1. NCBI lineage: Eukaryota > Metazoa > Chordata > Lepidosauria > Squamata > Viperidae > Vipera > Vipera ursinii. Next base: position 1,313,139 of record NC_139513.1, on the reverse strand, counting down.
AACCACCCCAGTGATGCCCTCGCTGTGATGTCCCGTTGCCTGGAGGCGGTTCGGGTCTGGATGGGGAGGAACAGACTTCAGCTCAACCCTGACAAGACTGAGTGGCTGTGCATTCTGGCATCCCGGGACATTCAAAATGTTCCATCTCTTTCTATGGGGGGTGAGCTCTTACCCCCCGTGGATAGGGCTCGCAACTTGGGAGTCCTCCTAGATTCACAGCTTACCCTAGAAGATCATGTAGTGGCCGTGACTAGGGGGGCTTTTGCCCAGGTTCGCCTGGTGCGCCAGTTGCGGCCCTATCTGGACCAGGATGCCCTGTGCACGGTCACTCATGCGCTCGTGACCTCTCGCCTTGACTACTGTAATGCTCTCTACATGGGGCTTCCCTTGAAGACCACTCGGAGGCTCCAACTGGTACAGAATGCGGCCGCGAGAGTTGTCTTGGGAGTTTCCCGGTACTCCCATGTTACACCTTTGCTCCGCGAGCTGCATTGGTTACCAGTTGTCTTCCGGGTGAGGTTCAAGGTCTTGGTTATGATCTTTAAGTCCCTACATGGCATGGGTCCGGGGTACCTCGGGGACCACCTGCTGCCGGCTTCAACTCCCCTCCGCCCTGTGCGTTCCCACAGAGAGGGCCTCCTCAGGGTGCCTCCGGTCAGGGAATGCCGACTGGCGGCCCCCAGGGGGAGAGCCTTCTCTGTGGGTGCCCCGGCTTTGTGGAACCAACTGCCGGTGGAGCTCCGGACGGCATCGGACCTCCGAACTTTCCGTCGTGGTCTGAAGACCCATTTGTTTGAATTGGCCGGTCTGGCCTGATGGGGGAGCTGGGTTTTAAATTGTCATTTTAGATTGCATTATTGTTTTTTTAATTGGGCACTGATTTAATCTTTGTTTTAACTTTTGTATAGTATTGTATTTTTATTTATATGCCCTGTGAACCGCCCTGAGTCCCCAGGGAGAAGGGCGGTATATAAATTAAATAAAACGTAAACGTAAACGATTCAAGTTCCAGTGTTTTGTTTCTTGTTCTGTTGTAATAAATCTTGGCAGACGCTTTCCAGCCTCAGACGCTCTCCAGTCTCTACTGTTTGAACAGGGGTTTGCCTTATTGCAAGGCCGGTAGCAGGCTGGTTTAGAACAGCAATGTCTTTCCGATGCTACCTGTGGACCTCCACAGCATCTGATATTGGAGGCATGTCTGATCCTCCCCGGCAAGCTGAAGAGGATTCCAGTCCATGCCTAAACTGACTGGGGCCACCACAAATTTTATGGACTCAGCATTTGTGGCCAAATGGGCTGTTCCCCAGTGCCCGGTAGAACCACCCATGTTAGTGGAGACTATCGATGGTCATGTGCTCCTGTCTGGGCCAATTAAGGCCGCCACACAACCGTTATGTATGGCCATCAGTTCCTGTTGTGATTCAGCATCAGCCTGTCATTTCGGCAGCTGAGTCTGATGATTCTGAAGAGGAGGAGGAGGAGGGGTTTGGAGAGCCTTTGGTGTCAGAGGAAGGTTCTGATGCACTGCAGAACTCTCAGCCAGGCCCTCCTGTCTTGTTCCTCCTCAGACTCAGCTGTGTGAGCATGAGGGATTGGAAGAAGACGATCCACAGCTGGCTTTGTTCAGGGATGCTAGGAGCAGGAGGCAATCTAGCAGAGCAGAACAAAGGAAGGCAATGAGGCAACTTGGGAGAAGGCAATGAGAAGCCACGCCTTGGGACTGCTGATAAAAGGAGTAGGTGTGGGAGGTGCTGGTTGTTGAAAGCAACCATTTGAAGATCTTCTGCTAGAGTCCTGGTCTGTTGTTCTTGTTTAACTCTTGTTTAACCTTTTGGTTTAAGTCTTGTTTCAACTGTTCATTTCACTTTTGTTTGAACTCTTTGGAAATAAATTTGCTTGGGTTTTTTTCCAGCCTGTTGATTATAAAAAGGGGTTGTCCCTGACATTCAAACAGGGCCGGTCATAGACTGGAACAGAACACCACCAATCAGACTCATGGAGAAGAGTTTGAATGAGCAAAGACAAGGGGGGGACAAGAAAATATCCAATAAGGATATTTCCCCAGAGCCCCAGAGGGTCCCTCCAGGGAGACCCCCCTCGCCTTTCCCTCCCCAGCAAAGCCAGATCCCCCTTTGGAGACAAAGGCCCTGTGTGGCTTCTCCCCACCAGGAGCCTTTCCTGGAAACACACGAAGAAGAACCAGAGCTTCACAACCCCCCCCCTTGGCTGCATTTTCCCCTGAAATGCAACTCCAAAGCCCATAATCCATGTTAGTCTCTTCCCAGAATGTGTGTGTGTGTGAAGGGTTCCCCCAGTTCCCCTCCTCCTTGCTGAGCCTTTTCTATGGGCAACGTGACAAGTCTGGGCTTTGCTTTTCCCCCCTCAGTGCCCCATGTGTGGAAGGGAGCTGCAGTGGAACATGGGTCCTTCCCTTCCCTTTCTTCCTTCCTTTATTTGTCTCATTTCTCTTTCTCTCTCTCTCTCATTCTCTCTCTCTCTTTCTCATTCTCTGTGCAGGTGTGTGATTTTTTAAAAAAACTGTGTCAAGTCCTGATGACTAGTATTTAAATAGAAGATTTTTTTAATTTATTTTTATCCTGGTCACACTATTGCATCAGTCTTTTTATATTGGTGTCCTTCAGCATTAACTTTCACAATAAAGTAAACTTTGTTTTTAAGTCAGTAGGAAGCTATTCCAGTTCTGTGACATGTTCAGGCATGAAGTAGTCCCCGGGGTTTTCTCTTTAACCGCTATTATGCCAACAAATGTCAGATTTCTTTTTCTTCAGCCACAGGTGCCGTGTCTTCCCTCTGGGGCTAATTTCAAGCATGGAGCTTTCCAACCTCTCAATTCTTGCTGACTGATTTAATTCTAGCTCTGCCCTATCATTTTGAATCCTATGGGGATTGTTCCCCTTTCATTTCTCTCCAGAGAAGTGCCCAACAAACTCTGAGTCCAAGAACTAGTTGATTTAGCCGGGGATCTCTGGTGAGAGGGAGAATTATTATTATTATTATCCTCAAAGTTTCAGCTCTGCTCTTTGGCCGAATCCTCCAGGGGAGACTTTGGGCAGAGACAGATGGAATCAGCTGCATTTGGCTTCTCTCTCTCCACAACCTCTGGAGACAAGCCGTTCCACTGATTAATTGTTTTGTCAGGAAATTTCTCCTTAGTTCTAGGTTGGTTCAAAATCTGTAACTTACTTTGAGAGTTAAAGAATAGAAAGAAGGAAGGAAGCAAGAAAATACAATTTTTGCTCTGTGTTGACAATGCTGATTGTGATGTTAGTGATGCTGAACAGGCCCCTCCCTCAGAAGAGAGGTTTCTGATCACACCCAAGGCTGCCCTGACTGGATTGGGTTGGGGGCTCTGCCTTCCCTTTTCTCTTCCAGAGCGCCCTCCCTCTGCCATTCCTGGCTCTCCAGGACCCATGCTTCATTGCCCCATCCCCCCAGTTGCCTTCATGAGGACTTGAAACCCATTCTTCTTGTCAGGAAGGGGAATTTCTTGTCACCTGTCTGCAGCACAACCAGCAACAAAACGTCAGCCCAATTTTAGGGAGTTGGAGGCCACCTGTATGGGCTTGCAAGAACAGAGCCAGGCACAGCAATGGCTTCTCTCCTCTTGTCAATGTTGCCATGCTGGATAGCCATGGACCCTGAATCCAAAGTAGATCCTTTAAAAGTTTCAAATTCTCTGTACAGACGTACCGTATTGGCCATCCCAGAGATGGTTTGTGGTTACGTTATCATCACATCCTTCTCTATTTCCCTTAATGTTCAATGCAACGTGTTTAAACTAACAAATTTCTAAGAATAGCATGGTCAATTAAAGAAAAAAATTACCAGTCCAATTTCAATGAAATATATCCATGTCCTGTTATTAAATTTTATCTTTTGATATTAGTTATAGTGTTAACATTTAACCTTTAAAATCCCAAGTGATATTCACAGCCCAAAGATTGTAACATCTAACATACACAGAATATGTTAGATGTTATGTGCCAGCCATGGCAGTTACCCAAAAGGGTCATCAGATGGAAGCAAAGAGGCTTCTTTGCTTCCACTGATGAGTCAGGGGTCCCAGACCCCTACAACCCCATTGGCGAGAGAGTTCTATGGTTAGAAAGGGGCCAAGACCCCCCATAAATACCTCTGCTCAAAGGGGCGGCTTTTTGTTCAGATCCTCTTCAGTTTTTGTTCTTCTTCTGTTCCAGTTATGCTATGCTAGCTTGTTTTCTTTTCTTTTGTTCTCTCTCACATGCAGGCATGAATGCCTTCATGCCAAGTAATTCTTTCTCTTTAATCTATCATTGAATAAACTTCATATGATTGCATCTCTGCGTGATGCCTTTTCACTTGGAAGCACCTTAACGATCCATCGACCTCGTGAGACCATTTCACAAGTTGGAAGCAAGAGGATGGTTTAAGGGAACGCTTCCAAGCCAGCCAGCAGCTATACTACAAGATGTCTGGAAGATCCAGCACAAATCCATTTAAAACAGATGGCAGGAGATCTCCGATTGTGACCAGAAGTTGTTCTGTACCAGCCTGCTACCAGCCTTGCAGAAAGGCAACCCCTGTACAAACGGCAGAGGCTGGAACGTCTGAGGCTGGAAAACGTCTGCCAAGTTTAATTCACAAACAAACAACAGAACAAGAAACAAGATACCGGAACTTTGATCCTCAAACGGAGCGGTTGCTTTCAGCAACCAGCCCTTCCCCAAACACTCCCTTTATTAGAGTTCAGGGCGTGGCCTCCCTGTGCCTCCTTCCGAGGAGTCCCACAGCCTTTCTCTGCTTGCTTCTACTGGTCTGCCTCCTGCGTCGGGCGTCCTTGAACAGGGCCAGCTGTGGGTCCTCTTCATCTGCACTGTCAGCCTCTCGCAGCTGAGTCTCCACCAAGCCAGAGGGGCCTGGCTGGGGGCTCTGCGAAGCCTCCAAGCCATCATCAGCAAGTTCGTCTTCAACACCCTCCTCCTCCCCCTCGTCTGAGTCATCCAAGACATCCGAGCCGGCTGCCGGACCCACAGGCTGACCCTGAATCACAACACTATCCCGCACCGCAGGGCCCTTCCCCCGGGGCTGCCGATCCGGATGCGGTCGGGATGGGAATTGTTCATGAAAAGCAGTCACCAACGCAGGGGCATGAACGGCGGTCGCGTCTTCCCAGGTGAAGTCCTCCGGTCCGTATCCTTTCCACTCGATCAAGTACTGGAAACGACCTTTCAGCCAACGGGAATCCCTAATGCTGGCGACCTCGTACTCGGGGGTGCTGCCTCCATCACGAGGTCCTGATGGGGGAGGTTCCGCTTTGTGGAGTGGACAAGCCGGTTGCTCGGGGACCAACAGAGACCGTTGGAAGACGGGGTGCATGTGCAGGGAACGTGGCAGAGTCAAGCGATAGGCGACCGGATTGATGACAGCCTCGACTGGGAACGGTCCTAGATATCGGTGATCCAGCTTCCTCGCCGGCCGTGTGGATGGTAGGTTCCTGGTGGACAGCCAGACCCGATCCCCCACCGATAGTGGAGGCGTATCCCGTCTCGACCGATCGGCGAACCTCTTGTAATCAGCCTTGGCCTTCTCCAGCTGCCGTCGCACCAATTGATGGATCGCCTGTAACTCTGCCATGAAGTCGTTCGCTGCCGGCTCCGGTGAGTCCACGGGAGAAAGGGGGAAAAACCGGGGGTGATAACCCACATTGGCCAAGAACGGTGTCATCTGCGTGGAGGTGTGCTGCGAGTTGTTAAAGGCAAACGCAGCTATGGCCAGATAGTCCACCCAATTGTTCTGCTGCAGGTTGACAAAGCAGCGCAGATACTGTTCCAGGATACCGATGACCTTCTCGGTTCGCCCGTCAGTTTGAGGATGATGCGCGGACGAGAGGCAAACCTTGATGTCCAGCGCACGCATCAACTCCTGCCAGAAGCGGGCTGTAAACTGGGCCCCCCTATCGGAGACGACTCTATCGGGGAGGCCGTGCAGCCGAAACACCTGTTGGATGAACCTGCAACTAGTGGCGCGAGCTGACGGTAAGCCGCGACAGGGGATGAAGTGCGCCATCTTGGTCAGCATGTCCACCACCACAAACACTGTCGTGAAGCCGGAGGATGGGGGTAAATCCGTCAGAAAGTCCATGGTCACAGCCCCCCAGGGTCTCTTGGGTGTTGGCAAAGGCTGCAGTAATCCAGGTGGGGCCCCTGTCGCTGACTTGGCCTGCCTGCATGGAATGCAGGAGGTGACATAAGACTGGACGTCGTGTCGGACTCGGGGCCACCAGAAGGTACAGGAGACCAGGTTCAGAGTCTTGAACAGGCCAAAATGCCCCGCTGCCGGGTTATCATGACACTGGCTGAGGACGAGTCCCCTGAGTGGCCCTCCCGGAACATAGAGCCGGTCACGATAATACAAGAGTCCATCCGTGACCGTCCAAAGCGAATCTGGCCCCACCTCCTCCTTCCGCTGAGCCACCCACGCCTCCTGCTGCTGCGCCTCCCGGATCCGAGCCCGTATATCAACCGGCTCCCGTACCGCAGCAAAAGACTCAACGGGGATCACTGTCCTGGGCAGAAGCTTGTCTTCCACTCGGGTATATTCGGGCTTCCTGGACAGAGCATCCGCTCTCTGATTGTGCCCGCTTGGTATGTACCGAACCCGGAAGTCAAACCTCGCAAAGAAAAGAGACCACCGGATCTGGCGTTGGTTCAAATTCCGAGCGGTCTGCAGGCTTTCCAGATTCTTATGGTCCGTCCGGACCTCGATTTGATGCCGCGCTCCCTCCAGATGATGCCTCCAAGCCTTGAACGCCGCCTTGATGGCCAGCAGCTCCTTCTCCCAGATGGTATAGTTGCGCTCCGAGGGGTTCAATTTCCGAGAGTGATACGCGCAAGGGAAAAGGGTACCGCTGGGCATCGTTGCCTGGAGTAACACTGCCCCAATGGCAATGTCGGAGGCGTCCGCCTCCACGACAAACGGCCGTTGCGGGTCAGGATGCTTCAAGATGGGCTCCTTCATGAAGGCTTCGTTCAAAGCCTGGAACGCCTGTTGTTCTGGTGCGTTCCACTGGAACCGAGTCTTCTTCTGCAGGAGCCGGGTGAGGGGGGCTGTCAAGGCAGCAAAGCCAGGGATGAAAGTTCGATAGTAGTTGGCAAATCCAAGAAGTTGCTGAACATCCTTCACGCGACGCGGGGGTTGCCAACTCTGCAACGACTCCACCTTACTCGGCTCCATGGCGATGCCCTCAGGAGAAATGCGGTGACCCAGGAAATCGATGGTCACCTGGTAGAACTGGCACTTCTCCAACTTGGCAAACAGCCGATGTTCTCGGAGTCGCTGCAGGACCTGACAGAGATGCTGATGATGCACTTCACGCGACGGGGAGTAGATCAGGATGTCGTCCAGGTAGATCACAACAAACTGGTCCAACAAATCCCGAAAGATGTCGTTCATAAAATGCTGAAACACAGCGGGGGCGTTGGTCAGGCCAAACGGCATCACCGTGTACTCGAAATGTCCATAGCGAGTACCAAACGCCGTCTTCCACTCATCACCCGGCCGAACCCTGACGAGGTTGTAAGCTCCACGCAGGTCCAATTTCGTGAAGATCTTAGCCTCCCAGAGTCGGTCCAAGAGCTCGGGGATGAGGGGCAGCGGGTAACGGTTGCGCACCGTGATGGCGTTGAGTTTCCGGTATTTGCAGCAAAGCTGTAATTCGCCCGACTTCTTTTTGATGAAGAGCACGGTTGCAGACACTGGCGAGGACGAGGGCCGGATGAAACCGCGAGCCAAATTCTTCTCCAGGAAGTCCCGCAATGCAGCCAACTCGGGCTCCGACATGGAGTACAAACGCCCCACTGGGAGAGGCGCATCAGGGACTAAATCAATGGAGCAGTCATAGGGCCTGTGTGGGGGTAATTGATCCGCCTCTGACTCGCTGAACACATCAGCAAAGTCGGACAGTTCGGGAGGCAAGGAAACCCCTGGGGAACCCTCCACCTGGCCAGCACAGATATGGCGGGAGTGGTCCACGCACTGCAAGCTTGGGAAGGTGACCAAGTTCTGTGACCAATAGATCTGTGGGTCATGCGCCCGGAGCCACGCCAGTCCCAAGACCACGGGGAAGTGCAGATCTGAAGTGATGTAGAACTGGATGGCCTCCACATGGGAACTGATGGCCATACATACTGGTTGCGTGGCGGCCGTAATAGGCCCGGACAGGAGCACTCGACCATCGATAGTCTCCACTAACATGGGCGGATCCACCGGACACTGGGGAACAGCCCATTTGGCCACAAAGGCTGAGTCCATAAAGTTTGTGGTGGCCCCAGAGTCAATTAAGGCATGGACTGGAATCCCCTCTGGCTTGCCAGGAAGGATCAGACGTGCCTCCAAAATCAAATGCCGTGGAGGTTCACAGGCACCATCGGAACGGCGTCACTCGGTGTTGTTGTTGTGGGACGCCCGATCTATCACACCGTCTAGATCGGGCTCGGGGCATTTCCCGACAGCAAAGTAGGGGACTGTCTCGGGGCAGGCTTGGTCACTGATGCCCGCTGACGCTTCTTTGGGCAAGAAGCAGCCAAATGTCCAGGGTCCCCACAGTAAAAACACAACCCCCCCCGATCGTCGTCTGTTCATTTCCGTCACCGATAGACGAGACCTGGCGGCACCCAGCTCCATTGGCTCCTCCCTTTGGACTGGGGGCTCACGCACAACAGGGGCGGCAGGGGTCTGTGGGGTGGCACGGCGACTCTTTCGCTGCTGCAACCGGGCATCGATCCGCAGGCAAAGATGAGTCAGCCCATTCAGATCTGAGGGAATGTCCACACGGGCCAGCTCATCCAACATCTCCTCCGACAATCCATCCTGGAAGGCATCCACGAGCGCAGCCTCATTCCAGGCGGAATCCTGGCTAAGCAGCCGGAAATCGCTGATATAGCCCTGTAGGGGGCGTTGACCCTGCCTCAGAGCTTTCAGGCGTCGGGTGGCAGTCTGCGTCTTAATTGGGTCCTCGTACATTAGACGCATATGGTCACAAAACCCCACAAAGTTGTCCAACAATGGGCTAGGTTGTGCCAGCAGAGGCGTGCCCCAACGAGCTGCATCCCCCGAAAGAAGGCTTAACACAAACCTCACCTTATCCCGGTCAGTGGGGAAATCAGCTGCTCTCACGCTGATAAAGAGCTGGCATTGTCCCAGGAAAGCAGGAAACTGTTTAGGAATACCTGTAAATTTGTCCGGCATTGCAACTTGGCATTTTCTCCTGGGTGGGGGTGCAGCATGAATCTGTGCTTGCAGTTGAGCCACCTGAGCTGCCAGCAAAGTGAGTTGCTGAGTGAGCTGAGCATTCTCGGCACGTAGCTGCTCCATAATAGTTGTAAGGGGTGGGAGGCTGAAAGCAAACTGTTCTGTACCAGCCTGCTACCAGCCTTGCAGAAAGGCAACCCCTGTACAAACGGCAGAGGCTGGAACGTCTGAGGCTGGAAAACGTCTGCCAAGTTTAATTCACAAACAAACAACAGAACAAGAAACAAGATACCGGAACTTTGATCCTCAAACGGAGCGGTTGCTTTCAGCAACCAGCCCTTCCCCACAGAGGGCCAGCTGTGGGTCCTCTTCATCTGCACTGTCGGCCTCTCGCAGCTGAGTCTCCACCAAGCCAGAGGGGCCTGGCTGGGGGCTCTGCGAAGCCTCCAAGCCATCATCAGCAAGTTCGTCTTCAACACCCTCCTCCTCCCCCTCGTCTGAGTCATCCGAGACATCCGAGCCGGCTGCCAGACCCACAGGCTGACCCTGAATCACAACAGAAGTCTTCAATCAAAGACGGCATCCCTGCCTCCAGCCCCTGAAGCAAACTCCGCTGCAGGTGAGAGCACAGATGACCTCCATTCCCTCAGAGGATCCAGCAGAGCTTTGCATGCCTCCCTACCACTGAACGCCACAGAGGGAAGCATGGAAGGCTTGCAGACTGCCCAAGACTGCTCAGATGCTGCAGAAACAGACCTGGCTGAAGCCAAACGCCGCGTGAGCAAGATGACTGAACAGGAACGTGAAGAGCTGCTTCTAAAGCTCCTTACAACACAAAAGAGGGGGACACCAGCCCAGGAAACCTCTGAACACCTGGTGAGTCTTTCCCAAATGACCATGAGGCCCCCAAATATGGCACCCGCCACCCTTAGTGACCCCGGGACCCCAGGGCTTTTGGCGCGAAGTTCCCCACCCAACTGTGAGCTACAGCTTCCTGGGGCAACCGGAAACAAGATGGCTCCCCCCAGGGCGTCCACATGGCCTGGCACAGGAAACAAGATGGCAGCCCCCAGTAACCCCACATGGTCTAATAAAGACAGGCCTCAACTAAGCCTGGAGGCCCAGCAATCCCTGGCATCCAGCCGAAGTAGCATGCAATCCCTGGCATCCAGCCGAAGTAGCATGCAATCCCCTGGGTCCTCCCCACCACAAAGCCTAAAATCCTATGATAGCAATAAAGACTGTCCAGCCGAGGCTGATACATCAGCACTTGAGACAGCCATCCAGGTCCTGGTTGCAGCCCTGGAGGCCAAAAAGACATCAGGAGTGACCAGCCCCCCTCCAAGGCCGCCTACCCTCTCCCCAGGGCCTAACTGCCGGGAGGGGTCCAGCCTGGAGCCTACCAACCATCAACCCCCGTGGCCTCCCACCTTCTCTTCAGGTCTTCAGGACCAGCGATGGGCTTCTCAAGGCAATTCAGGCAATCTAGGCAATCCACGTGCCATCCAGCCTCCATCCTGCCAGGAGGCATTTTGCAATCCTCAGGAAAAATCTTTGGAGCTCCTGCCAGCTGGCAAATCTGGGCTCCGCCCCCCTATGCCTCATGGGAAGAGAAGAATCCCGAGCATGCCCAGATGGATTTACCAAATAATCAAGGAAAAATTCCCCCCATGACCACTAGAGGGATACCTTTACCTTTTATCTCAATGGACACCTCTCAAATGTTTCAAAATGCCACTGACAAGAATTCCTTTTCTCCAACATCTAATCTTCCGAATGACTTTAAAAAACTGCAACTTGGGGGGGAGAATTACAACAGTTGGAGTAGAGATGTGCAGGTATATCTATTAAAGAATGGGACTCTAGAAATGGTACAGAAACCTCCTCCACTTCCGTGGGGACCCCGAGAAGAGTGGCGGCACAGGCAGGCCTATACAACGCTGCTGAGTTCACTGGATAACAACTTGTTCTCCAGCATTCCAGAAGGACTCAGAGCTGGTGAAGTTTGGCAGTTATTATACAATTTATTCAACAGCAATACCATTGGTTCGATCACCAGACACACAACTGAGTTTTACACAACCAGACTGAGGTTTGGTGCCAGCATGCCTGAACATCTTGCAAAATTAAAGGCACTCAGGGCAGAACTGATGTCCAGAGAATACCCTGTAACTGATGCCAACATGGTAGCTATCATTCTGGCTTCCCTGGACAGGAGTTGGAGCAATTTCATTGTTTCACTGGAAGGGGCCAGGAGGGAAGACATAAATCTGTCCTACCTCACAGGGAGACTCATAGAAGAAGATAGGAGGAGAAGAGATGCAGGAGAATACGCCAGAGTCACCACTCAGCAAGCCAAAAGGGGGCGCCACAACTCAGAGCAAATTAATGCTCTACTTAAGTGTTTTATCTGTGGCTCTGAGGAGCACCTCAAGAAAGACTGCCCTCATCAACAACAAGCCCCCAAACGTGGTCCCAATCAAGTAAGGGGCAAGGGGCAAGGAAGGGGGCGTGGCGGGAGCAAAGGAAATACCAAGGGAAATTTTCTGCATACTTGTTCCCTTACCCCCATTACAAAGGCTGATAGCCCCACTGATTTATGGTTACTGGACTCTGGAGCTTCTTCTCACATTACCAATATAAGTCAAGGGTTTAAAAGGTTAAAGAAAATTAACTCATCTGTCAAGGTGGCCAATGGCGATAAAGCTTTAGTTGTTGGGGAGGGCACTGTTTCTGTACCCGGACTTGGAAAAGTTGAAGGTGTTTTACATGCTCCATCCATTGCCAACAACCTATTAAGTATTATCAAATTATGTGACGATGATGAGGTGGAAGTTTTATTTCGCAAGGGGGGAGGTCATGTCACCCGGAACCAGAGGGTCATTGGAAATATAGCCATCATAAATGGTTTGCCATATTTCTCCCCTGAGAGCCCACCCACCTCAGAAGGGGCCCCACAGCCAGCCCCAAGGCTTTCCAAGGGCAGTGTGGGCAAGGAACCTGAATCTCAGCAGGCACCTACAGCACCACTCAAAGCAACTAGAGCCAAGAGGGTCTCAGTGGGGAAGCCGCTCCATGATAAGTGTGCCCATCTCTTACAAAGGAGATTAGGTCATGCGAGCTTCCCTGTAGTTAAAAAGATGGGAGAATTTGCTGAGGGAGTCCAGCTCAAGGATTGTGACGTGTTCCTGGACTGTGCCATTTACAAAAAGACAAAGAGGAAGGCTGCCCCCATTCCTAAAATGTCACTGCGTAAAGCCCAGTACCCGTACCAACTAGTACATGTTGATTTGGTTGGGCCTTTCACACCATCCCTAGGGAAAAGACAGTATTTTCTCACTGCTGTTGATGATTTTTTCACGATACGGCCACGTGTATACCCTCACAGAAAAATCCGAAGCCTTTGACGCCATAAAGTCACTGTACAACTTTGTAGAGACCCAGTATAAGACCAAGATCGCACAATTGCAGAGCGATCACGGGGCTGAGTTCATGTCCCGAAAGTTCCAGGACTGGGTAAGGCGTAAGGGCATCCGCCATTTTCTTACTGCACCATTCACCCCCTCTCAGAATGGCGTAGCTGAGAAAAGAAATGGAATCCGGCAAACTATGATGCGTAGTCTGATTGCAGATGCTGGAGTCACAGAATCATACTGGGGGGAAGTGGTGCACTACGCCAATTACACCTTAAACCGCACCTGGAGCAGTTTTGTGAACCAGACCCCATATTTCCTGGTTCACGGTAGGAAACCAAATCTGGGACATTTGCGTGTGTTTGGTTCCTACGCATGGGTGCACATCCCCAAGCAGCTGCGGAAGAAGGGGAGATCTGTCTCCCAGAGACTAAGGTTCTTGGGCTATGCTCCTGGCTCCAAGGCCTATCATTTCCTGGGAGAAGGGGGCAGGCCTGTGACTTCCCAATCTGCCTCTTTCGAAGAGGACTCCAATTGGACCCAGATCCACTCGAATGATCTGAGCCCATATGCCAACCGACCCAGCAAGGACACACCGACCATGACATCACCTGAGACGACCACATACCCTGCCACCGACGAAAGTGAGGAACAAGACGAAGATGCGTCCAGTCCCATGGAGGAAGACACGCCGTCCTCACTCCCAGCGATGCCTCAGAGACCCGCGGAAGAAAAGGGCGGTGAGTGGCAGAAGGTAAGGAGGTCAAAGCAGCCCAACAAAGGAATCTCGCCAAAGAGAATTGACATTGGCCACATTGCGTCTGTCAACAGCGTTGTGGTCACCCCAAAATCCTTCTCTGACATCCAGGGGCTACCCATTGAAGAACAGGAGAAATGGCAGCTCACGATGGAGAAGGAGATGCAGAGCTTAAAGAAAATCAAGGTATTCACCACCCAGCAACCACCAAAGGAGAGAAAAGTCATTGGCACAAGGTGGGTTTACAAAGCCAAACCACTTGCCAATGGCCTCTACCTGTATAAGTCCCGTTTGGTAGCCCAGGGCTTCGCTCAGCGCTACATGGAGGACTACGCCGAGACCTACTCTCCAACCATCCAGGCAGAGAGCGTCAAGGCCGCCCTTGTGACTGCAGCCGCTCTAGGAGAGGAAGTCTACCAATTCAACATCCAGACGGCTTACCTCCACGCCAACTTGGACCGGCAGATCTACGTGAGGGCCCCTCCTGGCTACCAGCAAGAAAGGGAAAATACATGGTTGCTCCACAAAGGGTTATATGGCCTCAAGCAGTCAGGGAAATTATGGTATCACTATCTTAGAAAGAGTTTAGAACGAGTTGGTTTCACTGCATCCCATGCAGATGAATGTGTCTTCACACGCAACTCCAAGGGTACCACAGAACGGGTGTTAGTTTATGTGGACGACCTATTATATGTAGGGCCTGACAAGGAAGGGTGTGATGAATTTGCCAAGGCCCTGGAAGAAAAGTTTACTCTGAAGTCTTTGGGGTGGGTTGAGAAGTACTTGGGTGTGCATATTTTGGCCACTAAGGGGGGGGGGTTCGCTCTATCTCAAAAAGAAAAGATAGAGGAGTTATTGGCCAAATGCAAAATGGCAGAATCTAACCCTACGCATAGTCCAATGCAAAGTGACTTTTACAACCACACTCACAAGGACGGTCCTGAGTTCACAGATAACACGCTTTACAGATCTGTGATTGGCTCCTTGCTATACATCAGCAATTGGAGCAGGCCTGACATAGCTTTAGCTGTGAATCTATTGTCCAGGCACGTGGAACACCCAAAGGAATTCCACTGGACTGCTGTTAAAAGGGTACTTAGATACCTTAGGGGCACGGCTGATGCTCTCCTTGTGCTAGAACCAGAGAAGGGGAAGACTGTCCAATACATTGACATTTTAGGCAGCAAAAATTTATTTCTTGCTCCACGGCCGAGGCTGAATATGCCAGCCTGTCAGACATGGCCAATGATTTGATTTGGTTCAATGATCTGATAACAAGCATCTGGGCATCTCCTCCTCTGCCCATCCAAATTCTAGAGAACAACACGGCCGCGATTGCAATCTCGGGGGCACATGCGGTGGGATCTAGGTCTCGCCACATAGACATACGCTATAAAAATGTCAGGCAGCTTGCCAAATAGGGTTTCATACATGTTGAACATTTCAGTTACAAGGAATTATAAAATGAGATCCAAATCAGGATTGATACATGGAGATCTCATTGAAAAGAAAATCCCAAACTCTCAACATTAGGCTGGGTTCAAGGATACTGAGAGCTTCCATGCAGATAAAGCACAAGCAGCACTCGAGTTAAGGGTCGCCAACCTAGAATGGCACCAAACCCCATAACTCTGGGTGACCTTCCCTAGCAGCCTCTGGAGGCAAGAGACCCCATTGAAGGACAGCAGAAGTCACTTTCCTGGCTGTTGAACTATCTCAATCCAGCATGACTTTCTGGACATGTCCTAACAGGAAGGACTACTACAGAACACTGCCCCAAGGGGTCTATCTGTGATTTTTCTCTAACATACTTTTTTCCAGCCACCCCTCCTTACATGGAAGAAGTTCAGGGTCCCAAGAGCAGAAGCTCCTTCTCACCACAATCATCATTATCCCTGTCTCTGAGACCTCTTCTCCTGTGTCTCCAGTGACTGCCTTTGATGTAAACATCAGACTGAAACAACATGGAAAGGATCTTGCATTAGACAAGGATAAATATCACAGGTTTTGCTTTTTGTGGCTCACATTACAAGACAGTCAGGAGTTGTTCCCTTGAATATATTTTTTCTCTCTTTCAGGTGAATCAGGAAAGCCACTCGATATTCCACCCTGTCAGAGCGCTTTGAATTCTAATTCTTTTTTTAGAAAGAGGAAGGACATTGATTCCACCCCATGAATTATGGATCTTCTGCTTCTGCTTCTGATGCTGCTTGTGTCCCAGCCAATCTGTGGGAAGCTGAGGATGAAGTGCCCGCTGAATTTGGACCACCAGGATGGAGAAAAGCCATGGAGCTACTATAGGCCAGGAGATCTTCTCATTGGTATAGTCATCTCTCCATCAAAAATAGCACCTGCAACATTACCTTTCAACAAGATTCCTTCTAGTCAGATTCGGCTGTAAGTCATGCGATGGAGTTTCATTCCCTCCATATGCATTTCTTTCTTTTTCTTCTTCTTCTTTTACTTGCTCTTATATTGCATTTCAATATAATTTTTAAAATCATTTTGACTAACAAAGCCTCTCACTTTTCCCTTATTTTCTGAGAGTAGAAACGTGAAGCAAATGAAACCTGAAAGAAGTTCACATTATTTTCCTCTCTCTGTTCAATTTTAAATTCATGACTGGAATACTGACTTTTCTTCAAAGTAATGATTGAAATGTTCTAATTTCCTCTGCCCAACCATTCCTATATGTTTTATAACTGATTAATATGCAATGTCTGATTTTTAAAGGAATAGAAGAAAAATAATTGTATGTTTCTGATTTGTTAAACCTTTTTGAGGACTATCTCCATCTTCAACACTAACATTATTAAAGTTTGATGGGTGACTATCATTTGCCTCTGGTTTTGGATCACTATTAGATAATGTTTCAGCTAGTTTGTGGAGAAAAAAGATGACTAGACGGAGAAAAAGTATTTTTGTTGTTGTTGCTGTTGATGATGATAATATTAACATGATCATGGTTTTACATTAGTTCATCCTATGGAAAGAAACTCATACTACTCATGATTTTAAATATTGAAGTGCTTAGCAAAATTCCGCGGCTCCTGCACAATCTCACACTTGGCTACAACATCCAGGACAACTATGATAACACCCTCGGCACTTCAGATGCCTTGCTGGACATGCTCTCTACTGGAGAAGCCAATGCTCCCAACTACAGCTGTGGAAAGAAGGACAAGCTTTTGGCTCTTCTTGATGGAGCTATCAGAGACAGGTCAATCCAGATGTCAACATTAGGAGGCACCTACAAAGTCCCACAGGTTTGTGTTTGTCCTTCCCTTTCTGCAATGTTAGTGGAGTGTTGGTGTGTAAGTGATAGATCCAACTGTGTCTTCTCTAGGTAATTCAAGATTATTTTGAATAATAATAATGATCAGTCTATACTTCGAAAGGCACTTTACTCCCTTCCAAAAAATGGTGACAAATTAATAATGCCCATCTTACTGCAAAAGCCTCTTTGTGTGAAACAGCCCATTTCCTCCTCTTTGTTTCAGAAAACCTTTATAAAAAGTACATGCAAGGTTGCAGATTCTCCTAAGGTTTTTTTGTAGGAAGACTGTGCCCACCGCAACATCACTACCATCATCTTGGATGATGCAAGTTTCCTCAGGATCAGGGTGTTTAAGAACTGGTTCTGCTGCAAATAATCTTTTCACCATGGCATTTGTAAGTCTTATAAATAAATATTGGGATATGCAATCTGGAGGAAGCAAGGATCAAAAGAGACCTGTCTTTTCATGACATCATCCCAGTTGCGTAGAGGCTTCTGCTGCACACTTGTGAAGATGAGGAGAGGCTGTGTGTCCAGTCAAAGGATTTGACTGGACAGTTTGCAGTTTACAGAAGAAAATTACATGAAGTACGTGTAGTTTCACAGACAGGATATGGCTATCCCAATCAACATCTACCTTAAGGACAAGACTATGTTTGCTTTGTACGCTTCCTCTTTATTCCCCCCTTTTGAGACTTATCTCAACTTGTGACGATGAGTCTCAACAGAGGTCTTCTTTGGTTTGTAACCTTTCATATTCCCACATTGCCATTACCTGCGCAGTAGCTTTTCTTTCAGCAAGTAAAGCTAAGCTATTGGATATAGTTCTTATAAAAACCTAACCCCAAAAAGCCTCGCAGCTACCTTCGGTTTGCTGGTTCAGCAATGGATAGAATCGCTTGCTTCCTTTCCTGTCCTAGGGCTCTCTGACCATGCTCAATATCATATCCCAAGTGCCTTACTTTCTACTGTACCAACTGTACCTTCTTTTTGGACACCCTATCGGCATAGCCCACTGCAGCCCATAACTCCTGAGTTCAAGCGATCCGCCAGCCTCAGCCTCCAGAATAGCTGGATTACAGGCTTGCGCCACCACGCCCGGCTATTTATGACTGACCTTCCCGCTCCTGTATCTCCCAAAAACGTCATTCTATGGCCCCCTATATTCATAGTTACCAAAGGCTAGGGGGGGCTCCTCTAAGCCCGGTCTCCGTCAATCCCTCCAACTTGTCCCTGCCAATCCAATCCCCTCTATCTCACGTTCACCCTCAATCCTTCCTCTACCTCCTCGGTTCCCTCCGGATCCTCTACCTCTCAAGGGAAATCCAGTCTGTACCTTGCCTATAGACCTTCCTCTTCCAAAACCTGTCCTTCCTCTCCAGCCTCGTCCTCTCTTCGGACATTCCCTAGGCCAATGACCTTCTTCCCTACAATATGCGCACTGGTCTTTCCTTGTAAAGCTACCACCAACAATTCCGTTTTCCTCTGCATTCGTGCTACCCTCTCTCTTTCTCTCTATTAACATACACTTTCCTTGCCACCTCCAACAATTTACTGGTATTCTTTCCCAGAGCTTCTTCCAACCTCTGTAACTTCTTCCTTATATCACCATAACTTTGTGCTATGAATCTCTCATTCAACATTCGTACATTGTCTGAGTGTCTCGGATCTATCTGCGTATATAGCTCATAAGTATCAGCCATTGCAAAAAACCTCTCTGGGCTTTCATCTGCTCCCTGCATTACCAAAGATGGCTTAGACATATTCACAGGGGTTTTTCCTTCCTTCCAAAGTGCCTCTACTGTTAAATTCTGATATTCCCGCAACAACATCCTTTGCGCTGCATCCCTAACGTTCCAATCTGGATCCTGCTCCGGTGCCCTTGTCTGTAACATTGCCTGTATATTCTGCGTGTTAAGGTACCTGTCTATAACACACTTCCTATCCGCAGCTCTCCACTTGTGTTAGTTTGGTTAACTCTTTGGACTTCTCTGACAGATCCGTAACATTGTTTCCAATTGAACAAATCAGTTGCAGTGAAGGGGACATACTAGCAAACAGGTTCCACGTTCGCTTGTCCCATGGCATCAATGACTCTCTGATCAACTTGCCTTAAGGGTGCCATGAGTTCCCCCCTCTTCTATTCCACTCCCCTTGTATATATGGCTACTGGGGATGCCACCCCAGTTTCTTCATCTTCCTCCTCTCTTCTGCCTCCTCCACCCCCTGGACTCGAACCAGAGGGTTCACTAAGACCTGGCCCCTAACCATGTCTTGATTATTTGGCTATATTGCCATTTGGTGGCTTTCAGAGAAGGGACCCTGTATTGGGCATGATTGAAATATGTATCAAATCCCTTAAACATGCGCTCCAACAGAGTGCTTGCCACACTATTACCTTCACCTATCTCACCACTCTCACTCACAGAGAACCCCCCCTCATCCTTGGGAGCCATAGGCTACTTTCTTCTCTGCTTCTTTCTTACTGCTGGCTGCACTCCACTTGGTGTTGCAGCAGCTGCTGCCACTAATGGTTAAGGTAGCAGGAGTGGATGTGGCACATACAGAGGGGGTCTAAGAATCACCTCCTCCTCCTCAACCAATACCTCTTTCTTCACATCATATTTCAGATATTTTCACGTCCTTAAATCTTTTTGACACATCCTCCAACTTCTTTCCTTTAGATCTGGCAACACAGAGTCAAACCATCTCAGCCTGACATTGTAATAGCTCTTCTGCCTTCTCTTCTACTACATTACACCACTGATCTATATACTGATATTGATTGGGGTAGTTTTCCTCATTTGCTGCTATCATGGCTCTGAGGTCATTGATGAGCTGGTTTTGGAATGTACCCTCTTGCGGCCACCCAACCCCCATATGTGACCACTGCTTTTCACATAGAAACCTCAGTCTCTCTTTCGGCACCTTAGGATAGGGGCCTTTATACTGCGTATGATTAAAATAATCATCAAAACCTTTAAATCTGCATTCCAGCTGTGTGCTGGGAACATTGCTTCTCCCCCCCCATTCTAAGAACACTGCCACTGACCTACGGTGCTGGACGTTCCAACGGTCACTGATAGGAACTGGAATGGCTTAACCTCCCACACAGTCTGACATGGACTACTTTAGGATCGCCATCCCGAGTCCAGGAGGGTGATCATTCCCCCTTCTCCTATCTTCAGGTGAGATAGATACTTTACAACTTTAATACATACACAGCTTAACAAAGACTACTTTAGGATCGCTGTCCTGAGTCCAGAAGGGTGATCAGTCCCCCTCTTCTATCTTCAAATGAGATCGGTAATTTCCCCCCTTAACACATACTTGCCTGAGGCATCTTCACACTTCGTCCTCTCCCGTTCCTGGCCAGGATTCGCGTTCAGACCTCCTTTCCTTCCCTCAAGGGATCTTGGACTTGCCGTCAGCACTGTCGGCCCTGCAGAGGTGTCACTGCTGTCTCCCAGAGGTGCTTTCCCCTGTGGCGCCTGGAGAATGATTCAGGAGTGGCCTCTCATCGGGTCCGAGGGGTCGGGCTGCCCTCAGCAAAACATCGCCTCACTATGGAGTCCCTTCGTGGTTGCCATGAAACTGATGTAGAAAGAAGAGACTCACGCAAGCTCTTCAGAAAAGGAAAGGTTTATTGTGCAGGTTCAGAAGGCTTAAACAAAGCAAAGGGTCTGAACCCCGAAGGGCTCATGAACAGATATATTTATACACCTCTAATTCCTAGTTATACATTGTTATACATTGTTCCTTATAAGGTTACTACCTGCACATTTTTATCAGACAACAGTTTACAGAAGAAAATTACATGAAGCACGTGTAGTTTCACAGACAGGATATGGCTATCCCAATCAACATCTACCTTAAGGAAAAGACAATGTTTGCTTAAACAATGACCTTTGTACACTTCCTCTTTACCCCTAAGGTTTTTTTGTACGAAGACTATGCCCACCGCAGCATCACTACCATCATCTTGGATGATGAAAGTTTCCTCAGGATCAGGGTGTTTAAGAATTGGTTCTGCTGCAAATAATCTTTTCACCATGGCACTTGTAAGTCTTATAAATAAATATTGGGATATGCAATCTGGAGGAAGCAAGGATCAAAAGACACCTGTCTTTTCATGACATCATCCCAGTTGCTTAGAGGCTTCTGCTGCACACTTGTGAAGATGAGGAGAGGCTGTGTGTCCAGTCAAAGGATCTTCTGTACAATAGGAATGTGCAATACTGATTTTTTTACATGGTCTTAGTTAAAATAATGATATCCTTAATCATGAACAAATCTCAGATTTTTAAAAAGAGTCCTACAGGATTACCTTTCCTACTGATGATAAAACATATATGTATTATGAACCTTTAGGGGACACTAACATTAACCAACCATTTTATTAAAAATCTACAAATATGTTAGGCAACGTATCAACTATTTTTTGCCCTAAAATTCTCATGGTCAAATTCATAATAAAAGGTTTGAAGAGCAATATGGCCTCTGGAGAGGAATTTCTGCCAGCTGAACAATTCAAGAAATATCCCGACTGGTGGGACCCTCCATTGACAGATACTTTTATACATATAAATAATATCCGCCAAGCCCATTTGGGTCAAAGATGGCAACTGTAATTCCTATATATATAAAAAGGGACTTAAAGGGACCCTAGCAATTCCAGGCCCATTTCTCTAACAGATGTTGCTGTTGTTGTTAGCTGCAAAGTCGTGTCTGACCCATCACGACCCTATGGACAGCATTCCTCCAGGCCTTCCTGTCCTCTACCACTCTAACAGATATTGTGACTAAAATATATGCAAATGTCCACTTGAAAAGAATTGACAGCAGGTGGATGAAAAGTGTATTCCTTGTAGAAGAACCAGCAGTCTTTAGGCAAATGTGATCCACTATTGAGAATTCTTTTGTCTTGAACCATCTAAGTATAAAAATGTCAGTCAGAGGAGATAATGGTTTGCTGCCTTTATAGCATTTGACACAGTAAACAAAGAAATATTATGGAAGAAATTGCTCTTAAA
Organism: Vipera ursinii; assembly: GCF_947247035.1. NCBI lineage: Eukaryota > Metazoa > Chordata > Lepidosauria > Squamata > Viperidae > Vipera > Vipera ursinii. The sequence goes on along the minus strand of NC_139513.1, from coordinate 1,291,410 downwards.
ATGGAGCTCATGCCCTTAAAATGACTGCCCTTAAAATGGAGCTCATGACGTTGTGGGTTCTCCATTAATGGAGATTTTCAAAAAGAGGCTTGATATTCATTTTGTCAGGATCTCTTGCTATGGGCAGGGGATTGGACTAGAAAGCCTCCATGGTCCCTTCCATCCCATTTTTGTTCATTTGTTTGAGGGTGTGTTTGGGGCTCAATGGAGCCATGAGAAGTAAGATTGATATGTATCAAAAGGTAAGACAAAGGTGTTGCCAATATGACATTTGGGTTGCATGTGCTGTTAAGAAGACTTGGCTCCTATTCTCATAATAATTATCTGATTGTGAATGAATCAGTCAAAAGAGCCTTGGTGGAGCAGTGGGCTAATGCCTCCTTAAGTAACACCAGCTGCCTGCAATTAGTGCAGGTTCGCATCCCACCAGGCTCAAGGTTGACTCAGCCTTCCATCCTTCTGAGGTAGGTAAATTGAGGACCCAGATTGTTGGGGGCAATAAGCTGACTTTGTAATAATGCCACTTGGGGGCCCCCTGAAAGCCCTAATAAGCAGGCATATATATAGAATGAAGTCTACTGCTAAGTTTGTAAGCCGCCCTGAGTCTTCGGAGAAGGGCAGGATACAAATGGGATTAAAAAAAAAGTGATGGTCTTTGGAAAATGACAGCATTGCCATATAGGGCTAATAGATAAGGAGGCAACAGAGCAAGTTCACACCTTTCCTTACCTGGGGGAACTTTTCTTTGTGCTTGATCTGGGTTCTCTCAACATCAAAGGAGCTCATTTAGAAGGCACAAGTGAATGCACTGTTAACTTTTTTTAAACAAAATCATAGGTATGCAGCTTCCTTAGACTGAATTATTAAATACAAAATACCAACGTTACTATTATGCACTTATATTGAGCTGAAATTTGGGATTTAATTTATATCACTACTAGAACAAATCTGATCACATCATCTGAGAAGTATCTTGAGGGTGGATAAAAGGACTTCAGTTGCTGCCCTCAGGGCAGAATTGGGAATTTATACAATTTATAAAATTGGAGTCATATAATGATGATTATGATGATGATGTTAATATAAATAATAATAACGTCATCTAGCCCAACACCCTGCTCAGGCAGGAAACCCTAGAGCCCTCTCTGTGAGAAGGTGCACTGTCACCCCAGTCCTAGGCCTTCAGATGGGTTTTACAAAACCTTTTCGGTTAGGCCTCCACTGCCATGTGAAAAAAAAAAGGTTCAATCAATCAATTAATTTCAACTTCTTGGAGGAAAAAAAATTTGGAATTGATTGATTGAACTTTTTAGTCTCACCCAGTCTGCAGTTACCACTGCAGCCATGCCCACCCAATGGCCATGCCCACCCAATGGGCCACCAATCTGGGTAGCATGGCTCCGTTTTGGCCATCAGCCCCGCTGTTTTCCGTAGAGCTGCCAAAAACAGTGACGATCAGCTGTTTGGCGGCTTGGAAACCCGCTCCTCAGGAGAAGAGGAGGGGGTGAGCGCTTAGGCAGGGGTAGAGCTCCCCTAGATTGCCAGAGTTAAACTCTGGAGGTTGAACGGTGTGAGCCCCCCTGAAGCCTGAGTGTGCTCCGGACTCCGGGATGCCTCTGCTCCAAGGCTTTGAAGCAGAGCAGAACGCTGCAACCATCCCTGCCATCGATAGCTAACTGTGGATTACTTGGATGCAGGCAGAGCTGTGCAGGAGAATGCTGTAAAGCAAGTATTTGAACTTTAACTCAGAGTACTTTGTGGAAAAGTTGCAAGCGGTGCGGAAAGTGAAAGTGCTCAATAGAATTAAGTGGTGTTAAAATGGCTTCCAAACCAACTAAAGTTCCTAGAAGTGCTGGTGCCTTGCCAGTTCAGCAGTCTTCATTACAGGCTTTGATGCCTCCTCCTGTGGGACCCGCACAAGCTTTAACAATAAAAGATTTGCAGGATGCTTTGCAAGAGGCTTTGAAAAAACAATCTCAACAAATAGCTGAACTTATTGAGGAGAAGAATACAGAAATAAGAGCAGACATTTTGGTTGCATTTCAAGGGCTTGCTGTTTGCACTGAGCATCTGGATGAGAGAGTGGAAGAGCTTAGCCAAAATAATATGAGATTAGATGCTAAACTGATGGACGCTGAAACTGTGATGGAAAAGATTGATGATGATTTAATAATGGTACAGTACCGCAAAATGGAGTTTGCTGTGAGAATCAGAGCTTGGGAAGAAGATCCTAAGAAAAATTTGAAAAAAGTATTGTCAGAAGCTCTTGAACAGGTTCTGGGGCGTTCAGCAGAAGATATTATGGTGGATATAGATAAAATATTTCGTGTTAACTCCTGGATTGCAAGACAAAGAAAGTTACCTAGAGATGTGGTGGTTTATTTTACGAAGAGAGCAATTAGAAATGAGGTTATTCAAGCCTTTTATAATAACACATTTACAGTTGCAGAGCAAGAAGTTTTAATTCTGAAAGAGATTCCTCCAAGAATTTTAAGGAAAAGGAAAGAATTTGCTTTTTTGGAAGAAGAATTAAGGAAACAGGATATCCAGTTTAGATGGGAGATCCCAGTAGGCATGTTGGTGATGCACGCAGGCACGAGATATCATCTTAACACAGTTTTACAGGCACGAGATTTTTATGCTAATATTTTGAAGGCAGGCTCCCCACCATCCACGGAATTTAAAAGGAGGAATGGTGGAGAGCGTCAGGGAGCGTCAGGGAGAGTATACAAGGAGCTGAAGGAGTTACTCAGTTGAAAGATGGAGAATCCCAGCAAACTACAGGAGTGGATCAGGTTCCAGTACCAATGGAAGAGGTTAGAGATCAAAGAATGACACGGGCTGCAACCAGACGAATGAGACAAGAGCAAGAACAACAGAAAGCCATGACTACATCTCAAAAACCTACTTATAGTGAAGCAGTGGGAGGAGCAAAGCCAAAGAGAGTGCAGGTGATTCTGGAAGAGGCGCTCCAAAAGCTTCAGGTCGCAAAAGATGGTGACAAAGCTTCTAACTTGGAATGTTAATGGATTAAATTCTCCACATAAAAGAAAGTATTTCAATATCTAAAACAATTTAAAAATGATGTTATTTGCTTACAGGAAACACATATTCAAGCAGCTGATCAAAAGTATTTGATAAACTTTAGGCTGGGTACACAGTTTATTGCCTCTGCTCCTGACAAGAAAAATGGAGTTGTTATTTATGTCAAGAATACTTTAACAGCTAGTTTAATTGAAACAGATAAACAAGGAAGATATGTTATAATTGAAGTATTAATAGAAGGCAAGAAAATACTTCTGGTTGGATTATATGCTCCTAACCAACAGCAAGGAGAATTTTATAAATTATTACACAGCAAGATTATTCAGTGGGATTACAAATCTTGTATTCTTATGGGAGACTGGAATGGCGTTTTGGATGTACAAATGGACAAAAGAGGCCTTAGAAGTACGTCAAGTCACGCTAGACTGCCTAAATCATTTTTTGAGATGAAGGATGACTTGGAATTGAGAGATGTTTGGAGAGAAAGGAACTTGCAAGAAAAAGACTTTACTTTTTTCTCTGATAGGCATCAATTTTTATCCAGGATTGATTTTGTATTAATTAGTAATGACTTTTTTTCTAGGATTAAGAAGATTAAGATATGTCCAAGAACTATATCTGATCATAGTCCAGTATGGTTGGAGATAGAAAAAGATAATGGAGACAGATGGTCTTTAGACAGACTAAATGAAAATTTGTTTAGATATCAGGAAAATGTGGAAGAGTGTAAAAAACAGATGAAAGATTTTTTTTAAAATTGATATGCATAAGGGTACTCCTATTGAGATGGTTTGGGATGCAAGTAAAGCATATATGAGAGGAGTATTAATATATTTGAATAATAAACATAGACGTAAATTGGAATTTAGGCAGAAAGAATTAGAGGAGGAAATTAAGAGAAAAGAAAAGGCTTTAATTTTGAATCCATCTGATGGGAAGATTAAAGAGGTAATTACTTTACTAAGAGGTCAGTTTGATATGTTGATGGCAGATCAAGTGGCAACTAACTTACGGTATGCTAGACATAACACTTTTTGTAATGCTAATAAACCAGGTAGGTGGTTAGCTTACTTGTTAAGGAAGAAACAAAGGGTATGTAATATAGATAAAATAGAGTACAAGGGTAAAGTGGTGTATCAGCAGAATCTTATTAAAAAGGCTTTTGTTGATTTTTATTCTAAGTTGTATGTTAGAGATAAGATTCGAGATACAGATATAGATAGATACTTGCAGGAAGCTAACATTTCTGTTCTTACACAAGAACAAAGGGAAGGGATGAATCAATTGATAAATGATGAAGAAATTTTTTTAGCAATTAAGCAATTAAAGGTGGTTAAAGCACCGGGAATTGATTGAACTTTCTAGTCTCACCCAGTCTGCAGTTACCACCACAGCCCTGCCCACCCAATGGCCATGCCCACCCAATGGGCCACACCAACCCAATGAGCCACACCCACCCAGCATCTGACAAAACATAAGTGGGTTTTGGGTTGTGTTTTGGGCACTCAGTCTCTAAAAGGTTCACCATCACTGCCCTATACCATTTCAGAGAAATGGCTGTCCAGTCTCTTCTGAAAAACTTCCAATGTTGGAGTATTCACAGCTTATGGAGACAGGTTGTTCCATGATTAATTGTTCTAACTCTCAGGAAATTTTTCCTTATTTCTAGGTTGCTTCTGTCTTTTGCTAGATTCCATCTGTTGCTTCTTATCCTGCCTGCAGGTGCTTTGGAGAATAGCTTGATTCCCTCTTCTGTTTGGCAGCCTCTGAGATATTTAAACACTGCTATCATGTCACCTCTCGTCCTTCTCTTCATTAAACTAATAAGAGTCTTCAAACGCTAGTAGAAGAAAGAAATTTCATTTAAAACATTCTGTCAGAACCCATATTCTAACGGGGCTCTTTTCTTTCTTTAACTCAAACTGTGTTCTCTCTATACTTCTGGGTTCTGCCATGTTCCTGGATGGGACGGGGGAAAAGCACTGTGGGTTATTGCTTTATTTTCCTCTATTGTTACACTGTAATACTTTGCTCTTTCTGCATACTTCATCTGTGAACTATCTCTCCCATTGATGTCAGCTAGAAAAGGGGGGAGGAGAAAGGAATGCACCTCCGGCAACTGGTTTATCTCCGCATTCGGAAGGGAAGGTGTGAAGAGCCAACAAAACATCACTGCTAACCTGAGACAGCCCGGCGTAATCTACTCTTTCCCACAATGGACTTTAACACCTGGGGATTGGCCTATTTGAACTGACCGGATGTACTATGGGGTGGGGTTTGCTTGGGACACTTTTAACCTATTGATCTGAGTGGGAAACCCTCAGATCCTGTCTATTATGCCTGCTATCAGCTTCTCCTAATAAAAGTTCTTTTTGGAAGAAACTGCTTCTACGAGTTATGCTTTCTTAGGATGAGGTTTTGAAGTGGGCCCTGATACATTCTTGATTTTATATTAGGAATTATCATCTCCCTGTCTTTTTTGCCACTTAAGAAAACCAAAAAAAATGCTGCACAAAGAATCCAAGATGTTCAAAATAGAGAAAAGTAGGGCCATCCTCAGAAAGGTTGGCACACTGAAAGGCATCAACTGCTACAAATGTACCTTCCAAATATTAAGTTAAATCTTCCAAAGTCCTTACAATGAATATATTTGTATTTCTGGAGCTCCAGAAAGAGAAGATGTAACAGATCTATTATTTTGAATGACAATTATTTAAGAAAGAGGGAGATCAATATCTTGGATTGCACTTTAGAGAAGCAATCTATTGGGATTCCAATATTTGAAAAAATGTATTTCCTTTGCGCTCAGAATTCAAAAATTATATATAATAAAGCCCTATTTGGAAGGAAATTGTGGTCTGATTGTGGTAAATTCTGAGGTTATAAAGAAATACCATTTTCATTCTTTATGCTTATTCTATTTTACCTTTTTTCTAAATTCTGTTTTTCAATGCAATCTTGTTAAATTTTCTGTATATTATATTCTGTATCGTGATATGGCCTAATGACTAATCAACAGGAAATGTTCTAATATGTGCATGAGGAAAAAGTTGGATTAATTAAAAGTTAAAAATTGGGACTTGGTAGGATGCCAAATATAACACAGAATTCTTAATTGTTTTTTCAGGTCAGTGGCAGAATTGCTTCAGAGGCTCTGAGTGATAAAATTCAATTCCCTTTTTTCCATCCGATGCTCCCCAAAGAAGGGATCCAGTACCCAGGAATTGTCCAAATTCTCCTCCATTTTGGATGGAGCCTGATTGGTCTCTTTGCTCCAGACACAGAGAAGGGAGAGAATTTCATGAGGACTTTTACTCCTATGCTTGTCAAGAATAGAATTTGTGTTGTTATATCACAACTAATCTCAATGACTGGACATACCCCATTCCTCAGGGATGCCCTCTCTAAGTGGAGACAAGTCAACGTCTTTGTTCACTTCATAGAATTTGATTCCCTTTGGGACAGAATTCTTCCCTTCCATTCAGCACTTGAAGGTTTGCCAGGACCCATTGAAGGGAAAGTCTGGATCATGACAGCAGTTGGAGGTTTTTCAATGAAAAAGGATTGGCGTCTCAAGCACGTCCATAGTATTTGGATCTTTCCCATTCAGGTGAAAAAGAGTTGGAAAAATGATAATGCCTATAAATCACCTTTTTTTGTGGAACCTGAATTTGAAGCTGAGCTTTTTCACTGTTCTGTTTCAAAACACACCATTTCTGTCAAAGGCCGGAGAAGATGCACCCAGAAAGCACCAGTGGAGACCCAAGAGAAAAAGAATAGGATAAAGATCCCAAATCCAGCCATTATTTATAGCATCATTAAGATTCTGGTCCACGTCTTAAATGCTGCATCCAAACCCCAGGGGAGAAGAAAGAAGGGTGAAGAAAGGTTGGGGGCTCAAAGGCTGCAGCCGTGGAAGGTATGGGGTCCCAACAAGGATCCATCAAACTAAATTCCTTCTCAGGGTCTTTTGTACTGTCTGGACTTGGTGGTTTAAGATCTTAAGCTTCTGTACAACATCTCCTACTTATTAGAAGAGTGCTGCATTCTTCCTTCAACAACCAAGACCTTTTTTATATTAAAAAAAAGTTCCCAGACTTTTTCTAGTTTTAAGTTCCTGTAAACTAGGACAAGAAACAATGGCTGGAAACAGATAAAAGAGAGAAGCAACCTGGAATTAAGGAGAAACTTCCTAACAGTGAGGACAATTAACCAGTGGCGCAGCTTGGCTTCAGAAGTCATGGGCGCTCCATTACTGGAGATTTCTAAAAAGAGACTAGACAGTCACTTGTCTGAGATGGTATAGATTCCCCTGCTTGAGTGGCGGGCTTCACTAGAAGACCTCCATGATCCCTTCTAATTCTATTCTATTCTATTCTATTCTATTCTATTCTATTCTATTCTATTCTATTCTATTCTATTCTATTCTATTCTATTCTATTCTATTCTATTCTATTCTATTCTATTCTATTCCAACATGATTCTTCTGCCTCAAGTCTTAAAGCAGCTCCTTTGATCTCTTCCTCCCTTCTTTGTCCATGACTACAGCTGGTGAAAGTTTTGTGCAGTGTCTTCTCCAAGTGTGGTTCCTGCAAGAGGACCTGGTATCATTCCACTGCATCATTAATGATATTATCGACAAATTAATAATACGGTTATTATCGTAACATTAAAATATTACTACTACTTTATTATAATCAGTAACCATTCTATGCATAGAATAATGTGAGAAAAACTACAAATAAAATATTAATACAGATTATAGCTGCCATTCATTACATTCACACAATTGTGAATCAAGTCCTGGATGCTAACAATTAGTTAGTTTCCTATTGAATTTTACTGATGCACCTCTCTCTAACAGAAAAACATATTTTTTATTTTCTGGAAGCTGAAAGGCCCTGCCTCAGTTGAATCTCTCAGGAAAGCAGAACTCTTGAAATTAGCATCATATCAAAAGGAACTTTTATTGAGAGTCAGTGACAGCAAGAGAAGGCAGGCAGAATCTGACATTCCCAGGTAAAATTGTTAGGCTAAACCCCATTGTTTGGAAACTTTGGTAAGATGTTCCCGGGCATTTCTTCCTTGGTGTGGTGAGGCAGATGATCTCTGGCAGCAGAACCAAGTCAACAAAGCAAAGCTAAACACATGACAGGAGACCTCCAAAGGTCCCCCCTTCCATCAGGATGGCAGCATCCTGACAGGGACCTATAGGGACCTGAGAGAAGTTGGGAATTTTTAAAGGAGACCAAAATAACTTTGTTTAAGTGTTATTATAATTTTTGCATCACAAAATCAAAATTTATCTACTTCCTTTATTAAAGAAAATATAGAAAAAACAATGACCAAGGTGTAATTGTTTTTCATAACTCCCCAGTTTCATCAGTAATATTAATATTTATTTGAGTACAATTTTTGAGACAGTTGTATCCACTTAATTATCTCATACTATCCAGCACTCAATAGAATAGATCCCCTGTTAAGTTCGGAGCTGTCCAGCACAGCGCCTCCTGTAGTTAACCTGTATGTCAGTCGCATACATTACACCCCTTCCCCCATAAGAACAGACATGCCATCCACTTGTGTTCCCCCCCCTAACCTATAATGAATAACTATTATTGACTCTATGTTCCCCTCATGACCGTACATAATCTGAGAGGTAGCTCGGGGGTCTGTGTTCCCGGACTGACCGCCTCAGTGTTTCCCCTGAGTCCTGTGTAGTGTTGTTTCCATGTCTGAGTTGTCTATGTGCCTGGGAATTCCCCTGATCCTTCTGTTGTTGTGTCTGTGTGTGCCTTATTGTTCACTGATCAGTGTCCCCACTGCCAGCTTCTGTATCTGATTGGTCCGGATTATCTGTATCTGGAGGGTCAGGGTGTTTGAGATCTGGGCCCTCCATCTGTGTGGTGTTGTCTGGTGCATTCTCAGGAGCTCTTCTCCTTACTTGGTCTACATTTCGCCTCCATTGACGGTCCCCCTCCACGCTTACTATGAATGATAATGGCCCTGTTCTATGAATCACTTCTCCTGGCACCCACACGTGTCCAGACCCATAGTTCCTTGCCCAGACCAGGTCTTCGATGTTGAATTCTCTGTGGGGCTTGGGTTGCTCTGTTTCAGCTGCTACCCTGTTGGGGTGAAGTCTGTCTACTTTTGTGATGAGTCTTCTGCCCCAACGCAGTTCCGCTGGACGTGTTCCTGTGGATGTGCAGGGTGTGGTGTGTTGATGAATTGTGCTAACCTCTGTCTCCAGTCCCCATGTATGATGCATTTCAGAGAATCTTTGGTTGTGCACATCATGCGTTCTGCCATCCTGTTAGATGCTGGATGGAACGGGGCAGCCGTGCCGTGTCTAATCCCGTTGGTCTTTGCAAACATCTGGAACTCCGTAGATGTGAATTGAGGACCGTTATCAGAGACTAACATGTCAGGGAGTATGGCAAAGAGTTCCCTGAGCACTTGGATTGTCCTTCCCGTGGTCATGCTACTTACTGACACCACCTCCAACCACTTAGAATGGCTGTCCACTACTACTAAGAATGTCTGTCCCTGAAATGGTCCCGCATAGTCAATATGGACTCGGGACCAAGGAGTGTGTGTAATTTCCCACTTGTGGACTGGTGCCTGCGGCTGTTCAGGCCGAGACCTCTGGCAGGTGTAACAACCAGCTACCTGTTCCTCTATTGCCTTGTCCAGACCCGGCAACCACAGGTAGCTCCTGGATAGGGCCTTCATTCGCACAATTCTGGGGTGCCCCTCATGGAGTGAATGTATGACCCTATTCCTCAACTTCTCTGGAATTATGACCCGGCACCCACACAGCAAACAACCTTTGTAGGCAGACAGTTCATGTCACCTGTTAAAGAATGCTTGGACCTCCTGGCCTGGTGATTTACCTTGCCACCCTGTGCTCACCCATGACAGTACCCTGCTCAGAAGTTTGTTAGCCAGCGTTGCTGCTGCAATGTCCTTTGCATTGATGGGGCACTCAGGAAGATCCTGCAGTGACAATATTTGATGTGTGGGAGCTGGATCAGGTTCAGTACTTGCTATAGGTAGTCTGCTTAATCCGTCAGCGTGGCCCATCTTCTTGCCTGGCTTGTGTACTAGCTTGCAAGCATAAGCCGACAGGAAGATGGACCACCTGAGCATCCTGGGAGACAGGATCTGTGGGGTCTGTTTGTCTGTGGTGAAGAGACCTAATAGGGGTTTATGGTCAGTGAATATGATGAATTCTCTACCATACAGATAGTCATGGAACTTCTTGACTCCTGCGACTATTGCCAGGGCCTCTTTTTGTCTATCTGTGTGTAATTCTGTTCTGCCACTGACAATGTCCTGGAGTAATATGCAATGGGAGCTTGCTTCCCATTGTCTTCTAAATGGCTTAGGACTGCCCCCACCCCATCACAAGCAATACAGATTGGCTTGGACTCTATGAAGTGAGTGATTGTGGCATTACTTGCTAAGAGATCCTTTAACGCCCTGAAACTCTTGTCATGCATGTTTGTCCACTTCCATGTAGTGTTCTTGTCCAGAAGCCTAGGCAAAGGCTCTGCTATAGATGTTTTGTGGGGTAAGAAGGCGTGGTAGAAATTTAATAGCCCCAAGAAAGTTTGGAGTTCTTCCTTATTCTTTGGTGTGGGAGCTCCTTTAATTGCTGCCACCTTGGATGCTGCAGGGTGGATACCCTGAGCATCTATCCTGAACCCCAGGAATTCAGTGTCTGTTACCCCAATGCTGCATTTGTCTCTTTTAAGTTTGAGACCTGCAGCCCTAAATCTTTCAAGCACAGCGTGTAAATGCTCAGCCAATACCTCCTCGTTTTTTCCTGCAATCAGGATATCATCAAAGGGGCATACTCCTGGAATGCCCTTGAGCGTTCGCTCGATGATCTCCTGAAAGATGCCTGGAGCTACGCTAACTCCAAATTGCAACCGGTCTACCCGAAACACCCCCTTGTGGGTAACAATCATCTGTGCATCCACGGTCTCTTTGCTGACTGGCAGCTGCTGATACGCTTGTGCCAGATCGAGTTTTGCAAAGATTTTGCCACCCTGAAGCGACGCGAGGATTCTACTGACCATTGGGACTGGGTAAGCATGCTGATTTGAGCCTCTATTTATAGTACATTTATAGTCTGTGCAGAACCTCACCTTGCCATTTGCCTTGAGTGGGGTGACTATAGGAGTCTCCCACTCGGCTCTATCAACTGGCTTCAGGAGCCCTTGCACGACTAATTTGTCCAGCTCCCTCTCTATCTTGTGTTTGAGGGTGAACAGTACCCTCCGGGGTTTGATTTTGATGGGGGTAACATTGGGGTTTAATTTAAACATAATTGGTGGCCCTGTGTACTTCCCTAGAGTCTCATTGAATACGTCTGCAAAAGCATTGCAAACGGATTTGATGTTCTGAGCTTGGGTGGTATGTATTCCTGTTATACAGATGCCCAGGGGCTTGAACCAGTTTAATCCTATGAGGCTAGTCCACTGCCCTTCGACCACTAGGACATCCAGTTGCCCCTGGAATCCCCATACCAAACTGCAAGTGTTGCCTCCCCCTTAATTTTGATAGGCGTTTGCTGAAAATCTGTTAGTGTGAGACTAGATGGCCTCAAGGTAGCCCTCTATTTGCTCCAGCTGCAAATCTGGGTAAATGTCTCATGTGAGATCACTGAGACTGCTGAGCCAGAGTCAAGCTCCGTGTTACAGGGGATGCCCTGGAGCCGCACGTCCAGCCTGATTTTGGGAGTTAGCCAGCGGTTTCCCGTGTTATGGACAGCTTGCCTGCCTTCAAAACAGTTAACCAATGTAATTTGCTGTTGAGCCCCAGTACCTGTCGATTGAGGGTCTTCCACGTCCACGTTGTGAAGGCTGTTGTGGGTACGGTTGCGCCAGATGGCCGTGATGTGACCGGTCTTCCTGCACACTCTGAACTTGGTCGTCTGGAACTTACAGGTAGACCGGGGGTGGTTGCCTCTGCATCCTGCGCATTTCGGCTTGGTGTTGCAGCAAGAGCATCCGGAGCACTTCTTCTCTGGGTTGGCTGCTGTCGACCATTGTCCCTTCTGGTTGTTGTGTCGCACCAGTGGTTGGCCCCGTTTCATCTGGAGTGCATCCACTCTGGTCTGGTTGATGGTGCCGCTGCTTTTCCCGCACATGTTCACCTGGTGTACGGCTGCCCCAGAACTGCTGGTCTGGGACTCTGATTGTTCTGGTTGTTTGGCCAACTCTTATGCCAGAACCTCATCTTGGAACTCCTGCAGCGTCATCTTGGTTCGTGCAAAAAATTTCTGCCGCAGCTTTCGGTCCCGGAGACCGAAGATGAGTCTGTCCCTTAGACGCTCTTCCAGGTTGTTGAACTGGCACAAACGAGCCGCTTGCTGGACCCCAGTGATGAAGTTAGCAGCCAACTCACCGGGCCGCTGATCCTGCTTCTCGAACTGGTATCTCCAGGCCAGCTACGACATCCGCGGGTTAAAATGCTGGTCCAACTTGGACCAGAGATCACTGTAGTCGGCTTCGTCCAGGGATTCTGGGGTGCACAACCCTACTGCTATATCGTAAACATCCGATCCACTCGAGCAGAGTAGGGCTGCCACCTTTAACTCATTGCCCCTGATGCAGTTCATTTTTATGAACAGTTCCACTTGACCCACGTGTGACTCCCATCATTCTGGATGAGTGATGTCGAATGCAGGTATCTGGCCAAATTGTGCCATCGCATCCAATCTTGCTGTTTCTCTGCTCCTGGGTTCCGATCCTGCTTCGAGCATCCGCCGGGTTGACTGGTTGAGCGCGGCTACTTCGGCGGTCGATGCTGGGTAGACTGGTTGAGCGCGGCTGCTTCGGCGGTTGATGCTGGGTAGACTGGTTGAGTGTGGCTGTTTCGACGGTTGACGCTGGGTTGATTGGCAGTTGTTAGCAGATACCAAAACAGGATCCCATCCTTGTCTCCACTTTTACGTTTTGAGCAGTAACACACACACGCGTGATGGCTACAAATGATCTTTATTGGAATGGCAGACTGGAACAAAGCAAACTGGGGAAACAAGGTTACTTGGGTCCTTTTGTACCTTTCCAGGTGGGCGCTAGCCAATGGATTCAAACCTGGTTTTCCCACCAGGCTGTCACCCAATGGGCTTGCAAGGTTTTCCCGCCGAACGTGGCTCCTTGCCGGAGCTGTCCAGCACAGTGCCTCCTGTAGTTGTTAATCAGTATGTCAGTCACATACATTACATCCCCAATCATCACATCATGAAGGATTTTGCTAATTCTTTCCTAAAAACAACTTATACCACCAGCATTCAAATAATCTGTTAAGGAAGTATAACGATGCCAAGTTTCCGACGTATGGGCTTTTCAAGTCCTTTATTAGCCTAATACACTGGCAAATGTTTGCTCAATGGAAGCTGGAATCTGAAATCTCCGCCCCTTGCACAATATATTTAAACACAATTCTCCACCTTTCTAATTTTGCCATTAATCATATTCTCCAATTAATTTAAAGAATCAGTTTCCCTTCTGTGAGAAAACCCTCCAAGGTCTTATCTTCTTAGTTAGAAATGGCCTTGAAAGGTGCAATCCTACTTGTCCCCCCTCCCAACCTTAGACTAAATGTATTAAGGCAATACACAAGTTTAACATATGAAATAGCTACTCCTTCATCTCTTGTCAAGCAATAACGTTCAATGTTAGCAGTGTTGACAAACGATACATGTGAATTGGTTTGGAGGACAAGAGAACGAGATGCAGGAAAGGATCAGATAAGATGGTTTGGGAGGGGAGGCAACCCACAGCTGCGTATCAGGCAGAGAAATAAACTCAGAAAAAGTCCTCCCTAAATTTGACTGTCAGAAGAGATGGTGAAAGGTTTGTGCTTCCACACTGCAAGATTTTGTTAATATATCCTTACAATAAAGTAGAATTACTTCATCTGGTCATTTTCCAATCTCTTCTACCTGAATGAAGATTAGCCTTGCAATTTTCTTCTTAACAAATCCTTGCTTTCTCATAATCACCCTGTTGTCTGCAAGGAGTTCATGAATATTCTAGTTATTTGTGTATTTTGTTTACTTGAAAGGTGATCTTTGATAGATTTTTATATATGAGTGACATTTTTTGTTAATTATATTTTGTCAGTATGCATTTTATCAGTATAATACATGATTTAGAAATATTGCTGAATCTTCGTACTTCAGTTTTGAAGATAATGGTAATACTTGTTCTCCCAACTCACAATATTTGCAAGTCAAACAACTATAGAAGAAAGATTCAAATGTAAAAAGTGATAAGAGATAAGAAACCAAGATTTCTGCTTTTAAATTCCTTGATGTTTCCATTCTAGTTACATCCATTTCTAAAGAAGAGGGAATTGTACAATCTTTCCCAGCTGAAAGTCTACTTGGATCAGAATGGAGACGAAGCAGCAGATCTGCAGATCATTAGTAGATTAGTTCTCCCCAAGGAGGATCCCATCCACAAGCAATTGGGGAGTTTTGAAAGACAAAGAATTACAATCAACCAAGATGCTATGTCACATCTAAAGTTGCTCAACAAGGTGGGGAAAATTTTGGTGTCTTTTCTCATTTTTCCAAAGCCATTTCAAGTTGACTAAACCCAGTCAAAAAAGTGGGTAACCTTCGCTGAGAATTGAATGTGTGGAATAAACCTCTATAATTTTCTTAGGCAGATAAGCATGCTTCAGTTCTGTTGACCAAGGCTTCTCTTCTTTTTCTTTTGGAAAAGATTTTATTGGTTTTTAGAGGGTTGGGGAGGAGGATGAAGGGGTGGGGATTAGGGTTAGGGTACAGGGAAGGTTGGGGTGAGGGTTGGGTTTTCTCCCAATAACATTCAATATTTGGCAAACAGCATATTGTCTGGGTAAATATATATAAATTAAAATGATAAAGCTAATGATTGATAATAATAAGCATAGTAAATTATCATAAACAATATTAAGTTTTCAATGCATATTATTTTTCTTACTAAAATAAAGTCAAAATTACATATCACATTCCTTTCTCTCTAATTCATTTATCTAGCCATTGATAAAAATTTATTCCAAGTTCTAGATTAAACTGAATGCTCTTTCTCTTTAATCTCTAATGTTAATCTATCCATTTCTGCACAATCTAATATTTTCTGAATTAATACTTCTTCAGTCGGTAAATTTTTATTTTTCCAATATTGAGCATACATAATTCTCGCTGCTAGCGGTATATGTATCCACTCTCCTTGTCATAGTTGGGAACTATCATTCCTAACAAAAATAATTCTGGTTTGAATTCTATTTGTTTTTTTAATTCTTTTCTCCAACCATATGTGTATCTTAAGCCAGAACCTTTTAGCTTTAGGACATGTCCACCAGATATGAAAATAAGTACCTGCATTCAAGTTTACAGTTTTCATCATTGTTGTGCTCTATTTCCTCTCCAAGTCATTTTATTGGATTGTGGTCTGCCCAGTCATTGGTTTTGATTTCCGCTTCTTGAATCTTTAGTTTCAAGTCCAACAAAATCCATATCATGTTGATTCTTGACCATGATTTGTGTCTATTTGAGTAAAATATATATTGTAGTTTCTCTGGGCTTTTCTCTCGCCATGTATCTAAAATGCTGAATTCTTCTATCATTTTTGAAAATGCTCTAGATAACAAATTTCCTCCTTTCCTTCCTTGCTTGGCACTTTTATAGTCCAAAGTTCCATCCACTGTTGCATTAAAGTCTCCCATTATACAAACATTTTGGTAGTTTAGGTCTAATATTTTCTTACATAGTTCAAGATAAAATTGTTCTTGGTTATCATTAGGTGCATATATTCCAATCATTAATATCTGCTTTTGGTCCATCATAATTTCAACCATTAGAATTCCCCTCTTCATCCACATAGATTTGTTTGGGACTCATCTTTTCTTTAATGTAAAAGGCTATTCCTCTTTTCTTTTTGAGATGCCCATGCGAAGAAGAGTTCGCCAATTTTTGATTGCTCTAAAATTTTGATATGTTTCCTCTTATTATGCGTTTTTGAAGACAAATTATGTCCATTTTTAATTTTTTGTAAGTATGTAAAAAAAATTCTCCCTTTAGAGGGGGAATTTAAGACATTGATATTTATTGATAAGATCCCAGTCTCCTCCATCCATTTCAATTATTGTTGTTGTTGTTAGTTGCGAAGTCGTGTCTGACCCATCGCGACCCTATGGACAATGTTCCTCCAGGCCTTCCTGTCCTCTACCATCTTCTGGAGTCCATCTAAGCTCACGCCTACTGCTTCAGTGACTCCATCCAGCCACCTCATTCTCTGTCGTCCCCTTTTCAATTATGTATAGGTCTTAATCTTCTAGTTGATCTTATCTGTCTCTGATCTCTTGGTCTTATGCCTTCTTCTGAGTAGGAGTATGTAGTTTTAGTTTCTTTAGTCTATACCCTCACTCTTTGGTTGGCCTCACCTTTAACTGGCATTTCCTCTTGTTTTTTGGGTTCCGGTTTGTCTCTCTCCAGAAAGGGTCTGTGACTGTCAAAGAACTCCAATGTTTTAAGTGGTGTATCCAGTCTGTATCTTTTCGTATCCCAATAGATTAAAATCCCTTCTGGAATCAGCCATCTAAAGTTCACTCCTTTTTCAACAAGTTTCTTAGTTAGAAATTGGCAAGCCTCTCTTATCCTTCTAGGGATTTGCTTGAGAACCACGATTTCTTTTTCTTTGTATTTCAATGGTTCATCTCTTACTTTTCTCAGAATCTCATCTCTTGTAGCTCTTTTATCAATTTGAGTTGACACGATAGGCCTGGTCTACTTCCCCTTCCATTTGTGACTTCCCAAATCCTAATACATCTGCCAGCAACTCTGTTATCAATTCTAAAAGATCCTCTTCCTTCTCTTCTTGTATGTTTTGAAATCTTAAAAAGTATGATGCTTGCTCCATTTCTATGACCGTAAGAGAGTCTTCCAGTTCTCCATTTATTTGCATCATTTTTTAGTTTTCATCTTTCAAGTCTTCTAGTTTCTATCAACCTCAGTTGACTTATGTCCCATTTTTTGAATTTTTTGTTGATTTTCTGCAATCAGCCAACTTGGGGAAACAGCCAAGTTTCAATCAGAGATAACTCAATTCAGGGAGGGTGGATAAAATTTTCAGGTTTCACCACTATTTATTTATTTTATTTATTTATTAATTGAATTTATATACCGCCCTATTCCCGAAGGACTCAGGGCGGTAGATGGCACTAACTATCAATTCCCACCCTGTTTGCAAGGAAAGTAAAAAGAAATAATAATTTTCGAATTTAAAAAGTTTAAGAAGTAAAAATAGAAAGTGAAAGTTATGATGGCTTCCACACAGAATGCCTAGTCCTATAGAGACAAAAGCTTTCCCAAACATTTTTTTTAATTTTAATCCCATTTATATCCCACCCTTCTCTGAATACTCAGGGCGGCTTACAAGCTTAGCAGTAGCCTTCATTCTATGTATATCCCTGCTTATTAAGGCTTTCACACACACCCCAAGCGGCATTATTACAAAGTCAGCTTAATTGCCCCCAACAATCTGGGTCCTCATTTTACCTACCTCGGAAGGATGGAAGGCTGAGTCAACCTTGAGCCTGGTGGGATGCGAACCTGCACTAATTGCAGGCAGCTGGTTGTGGTCCCATCCATGACCATTTATGCCACAAACAGCCTTGTAATAAAATAACATTTTCACTTAGCCGGGAGCTTAAACCACCACTTGTAGGAATGACTTGGGAAGTCTATCAGTCTCCATTTCATTATTTTATTTATTTTTATTTATTTTATTTATTTTATTAACTTTGCACCAGTAGTTATATGCTTTAAAACTGCTGCTAGTATTTATGAAGAATGGAGGAATGCATGTTAATTCCACTACGAGGAGGAACCCACCGGTTGCCAATTAATGGTTAAATGTTTTCTCAGTTTTATCCCTCCAGACTTTGTTAAGTAGAAAGGTACTTTTTCTTTTTTGTAATCTGATATGTCAGAAGAAAAAGGGAAAAACTGAATGAAGCATCTTCCTGCAATTGTATCTCCTGCAAGCATTTGAAAGGGGTCAGAGATTTCATATTTGTCTGTGTGAAGCCCAGAGACAACTTGGCCAATGCTCATGTCTACCTCCATCTTACATGGATGGTGAGTCCTAACATATTTTTTTGACATTTCTTCTTTTTCTCTTTAGTCTTTGCCTCAGTCTAAATGTGTGGAAAAATGCCATCCTGGATTTGTCAAGCAGGCTCGAGAAGGACAGCCATTTTGCTGCTATGACTGCATTCCTTGTCCAGAGGGGACCATCTCCACTCAGGAAGGTGGGTGACACCATAGGGAAACTTTGATCAATAGGCATGTTAAAGACACATGTAAATTTGATTTTTTTTAGTTCTTAATTTTAATGGTGTCCAATTTCTTCCCTAAATGGGATTTATACGAAAAAATATCTTGAATGATGAGGTAGAATGAAGGATGTTGTGGATGGCATAGGAAATATCCCTTTTATTTGCCAGTTTGGATGTGTCCTTCCACATTTATCTTTGCTAGGAACACATAAATTCTCCGTATCTTGAGAAATGATTTTACATCTGTTGAAAGAAAAATCTTCATCAGGGTCCAGTCCAAGCTGGGAATAAACAATGGAAATTGCTTTAGAAAGAACGTTGAAGTCTATTGAAGAGAAGAGCCAGACAGAAGCGTGGCTCTGGGAAAGCTGACCACATGTTTTTCGAAGTGGTGGGTTTTTATACCTTCTGCGGCTTTTTATGTTGTTTCCTGTTCCTGTTTGAGGATTTGTATTTCCTTTGTCATGCACTTTGTATGTTGGCTTCAAGAAGCAAATGAAAATCAAACAGAGGATTCACCACAAAATCTTTGTGGATATTTCCTTCCCACCTTTTCTTATCTTTCCCATTTTCTTTGTTCTTAAATAGTGATATTTATTCGGCCCTACATGGCATGGGTCCGAAGTACCTCAGGGAGCACCTGCTGCCGGCATCAACTTCCCTCCGCCCTGTGCGTTCCCACAGAGAGGGCCTCCTCAGGGTGCAACCGATCAGAGAATGTCGATTGGTGGCCCCCAGGGGGAGGTCCTTCTCTGTGGGCGCCCCGGAGCTATGGAATCGGTTGCCAGTTGAGCTCCGGATGGCACCCGACCTTCGCTCCTTCCGTCACGATCTGAAGACACTCTTATTTGAACAAGCCGGCCTGGCCTGATGGGGGATGGCTTGGGTTTTTATTGTTATTTTAATATATGTATTTACTGTTTTTAGTTGGGCATATGTTTAATTTTCTTTTAACTTTTGTATTTTTGTAGTTTTTATATATCTGCCCTGTTCACCGCCCTGAGTCCTTCAGGAGAAGGGCGGTATATAAATAAAATTATTAAATTAAATTAAATTAAATATACAAACAGTTACAACAGGAACAAAAAAAGAATATAGTCCTAGTTCTGAAAGGGGAAAAAAATTACATGCTGTGTTAGGATTAAAATGAACAGAAAAGGGGGGAGGAGAACTAATAAAAGATCAATCTACTTACCATCCATTGATACCAATGTTGAATTTATTCTCTCTTTAAAATTATTTGCCAAATCTAGAGAGTATGGAAATATATCACTTCATCTTCTCATTTCTACAGTGTAAAAAGACTTTGCAGACAAAGTTTGTGTTTTATGAATTCCTTCATGAATTAATTTTCCTTAAGGTCAAGATGCTACCTACCATGCAAGCAGCACACAGGGCCCTGTTTCCAGGAGATCTCCAGGGTTGTTGAAAGAGTCATATTTTAAGGGATTTTTAAAAAGGCCTCATAGTTTGGAGATACTGTGAATTTCTGTGCTCTAATGATTATTTTTGCTGAAATTCACCTTTTAAAACCGTACATGAGAAAGGACCAGGGTATCTGCAGGGCTTCCTCTCCTTGAGGATACCTGCTTGTCCCACGAGAGCAGATAATAATTGGCATTCAAAAAGATATGTTCCCTAAAAGATTCCCACTTGATGGGTCCTCAGATGCCTGCTTTTTCTGGTGTAGCTCTTGCCCCATTGGACCCACTCCCCCTTGAAATTCAATAGGCCCCCATTTTCTTAAACCTGTGGAGACTTGCTACTTCTCCCAACCATTAGGAATAAAGTAAAATCAGTGCAAGATAAAAATCTGGTGGATTACCTCAGAGTAGGGAGGTTGCGGCACCATTATTTCTTCTTTTATTTTTCTTTTGTTGTTCTTGGTTTTAATAGTTATATATATTGGGGAACTTTTTGCTGGAGTGTAAGAATATACCATCATTAAGACTTTCTTGTTTCTTGTTTCTCAGATACTGACAAATGCACCAAGTGCCCAGATGAACAATATCCAGCCAAGAACCAAGTCCGATGTATCCCCAAAAGAATAAGCTTCCTGTCCTATGAAGATCATCTGAGCATCATCCTCATCTCCTTTGCCCTACTCTTGTCCCTAACCACAGGCCTTGTTTTAATCATATTCATTCAATACCTAGAAACTCCCATTGTCAAAGCCAACAACCGGGACCTCTCCTTCATCCTCCTGATCTCCCTCCTGCTTTGCTTTTTGTCCTCCTTTCTCTTCATTGGCCGACCAAGAAAAGTCACCTGTCTTCTCCGACAAACAATGTTCAGCATTGTCTTCTCAGTAGCTGTGTCTTCTGTGTTGGCCAAAACTATCATGGTGGTGATGGTCTTCCTGGCCTCAAAACCAGGGACTAGAATGAGAAGATGGTTAGGGAAGAGCTTGGCCAATTTTATCATCCTTTCTTGTTCAGTTATCCAAATTTTCATTTGTATCATGTGGCTGGGAGTTTCTCCCCCATTTCCTGACTCTGATCTTCATTCCCAGCCTGAAGAGATCATTCTTCAATGCAATGAAGGATCTCTCACCATGTTTTATGTTGTCCTTGGCTACATGGGTACCCTTGCTGCCATTTGTTTCACTGTGGCTTTCCTGGCCAGAAATCTGCCTGGAGCTTTCAATGAAGCCAAACTGATCACCTTCAGCATGCTGGTCTTCTGCAGTGTCTGGATCTCCTTCCTCCCCACTTACTTGAGCACCAGAGGAAAATACATGGTGGCCGTGCAGGTTTTCTCCATCTTGGTCTCCAGTGGTGGACTGTTGGGCTGTATCTTCTTCCCCAAGTGCTACATTATCCTTCTGAGACCAGATCTAAACACTAAGGAAGATCTAGTGATAAAAGTAGGGAACTGATAATGAAATTGTTTCTTGGGGTCTTAAAATTTAATTATTGATTGCATTTGTTCTTGGTTGATATGTTTAGTCTGCCTGTTTGACTATTAAGGTTATTTAAAGTCTAAGGAAATAAAGAAGTTAGATTAATAAAATTGAAATCCAACATAATTATCAAATAATAAAATAAATTAATAATTAATATTTGTGTTTTTAAACTGTTGCTAGCCCTCCTTTTCCTCAGCATGCAGGTTAACCAATATTTGGATTAAGCAACCCTTTAAGAGAGAGCACATAGGAACATTATCCTGGGCTTTGGACTGCTTTAAGCTTGGTAGGTATCTTTAAAGTTAGTTAGGAGGTTATCAACTTCATCTCCTTCATGATTCTTTCTGAATTGGTATTTCAGTTCCTCCAAGGTCTGTGTCAAGGTTCTGGTTGATGATCCCAACAATGCAAACACCTATGAGACATTCTAATCTCTTCATGTAAATCTTTATTGAGTACATCATTTTGGCATGTATGAAAGCAGAAGAAGCTCTGGCAAAACCCCACCCAAGCCCTACATAGAAAAAGCATAGTATTCTCTCTCCTCCCTCTCGATATTGGGGCCAATTGAATGCAGCAGTATTGTTTTGAGAAAGTTTGGCCAGACACCTGGTAAATGTCCTGGGTTCCCATGGTCTGCTTCCTTAATCATTGAAGTCTGCATTCAAATCTGATTCCTTTCCCCCAAGTACATTGGCAAGCTGAGAAGCAATAACTGTTGCAGCAGGAAAAAAAGGTCCTTTGAAACTTGACAGGCGAACCCTCCTAATATCTAGCAAGTACCTGGAAAATAGCAAACACATATTAAGGCATTTGTTTTCCCTTAATTCCCCATTTAAGGGCCCCTGGCTTTTGAAGATATTCTGGCTGGAATCTACTTATTAAGTCTTCTGCTCTAATGTTATGAGGTTTGATCCGACTTTCTCCCTCACTGGATAACCTCTCCACTGTAATAGATACTGTAGTTTCCCCTTATGGATTCTAAAGTCTATGATTTGCTTAACCTCATAATATATTTCTCCTCCATCCTTATTGGATCAGGTACTTCTTTTCCAACTGGTATCAGTTTTGATCCCTGAGCCAGATTCAGCCGTATGCGATGAAATTCTGGGTGCACTTTACCCAGCATTCTGTGCAGTTTCAGTTCTGTAGTCATCGGGTGAATAATTTTCACAATCGGGGAAGGACCTATGTACTTAGGGCCTTGTTTTTACAGGGAATCCTCAACTTTAGGTACTTGGTGCATTGAAACATTTTATCTTTTTTTAAAAAAATCCCATTTATATCCCGCCCTTCTCCGAAGACTCAGGGCAGCTTACAATCTAAGAAGCACAAATCACTGTGCTTAGCAATAGCCTTCATTCTATGTATATGCCTGCTTATTAGGGCTTTCGCCCCCCCCCCAAGCCTCATTATTACAAAGTCAGCTTATTGCCCCCAACAATCTGGGTCCTCATTTTACCTACCTCGGAAGGATGGAAGGCTGAGTCAACCTTGAGCCTGGTGGGATGAGAACCTGCACTAATGGCAGGCAGCTGGTGTTACTTAAGGAGGCATTAGCCCACTGCTCCACCAAGGCTATATCTCCTACATGGAATGTTACACCAGCTCTCCTTTAAGAAGAATTTTCACAAGGGGTCCAAAGCCCCTGCAGCCTGTCCAGTAGGTTCGAGAAGAGCTGTAAAGACTTGGGGGAAGATGGCTGGAATGGGTCTGGCAAAGAATGGCCAGGACATGGGCCAAATGGACTTCGGAGCTCATGTGATGGTGACCCATCCAAAGGAACCACTGGTGACATGAGACAGGATCATGGCAACCGGGAGCCAATCCTCGACAGGAGGGGAGATATGGAAGGTCATGATGCCAAAGGTGGCCAAAGCCGAGTTCCCACTAAGCTTCCCTTGGGATGGAGCCCATATAAATCCTGAGGTGGAAAGAGAAGTGATCTGCTAAGTGGGAAGAGTTGGTGCAATGGAAGTATCTGACGGCCTGTCTCAGCCCATCAGTCAAGCACCTGAGGGAGAGGGTTGTCAGTCAGATTCTTGACAGTCTTGATGTATTTGGGGGAGAAGAGTAAGTGTAGAAGATGCAGTGTTGCAAATTCAACAGCTCTAATTGGATTTGGTGCTTCTTTCATTTTTCTCCTGATGGATTCTTTCTCAGCAATCACCATTTTTTTAAGCTCCAGATCAACTTTTATCCTTTTCTTGGCTTCTTCTCCTCTAGCCTCTCATTCCAGCTTCTCTGGGCTGAGGTGTTGAGCAGACTTTCTTCCTTCTGGTGAGGAATCTTCTTTAGCAGACATCTTTATAGCCTGTGCCTTTCTGGCATCCATTGCCCTCTGTGGGATTTCTTCCTTCCCTGAAAAATGTTCCTCACAAACACCTTCAAGTTCCCTCTTAAAAACACTTCCAAGAGTTTCTTCCCTCAGAAACTCTTTCCCGATTCTTCCTTGTTCCTGTCACAAGCAGATACACCTTAACCGTCTCTTCCAAATGCTGCTATCTCCATCAAAGGCTCCATTCCAGAAGGCGTAAATTAGCACAACTCAGTGGGGAGCTGAGCAACAGTGGAGGTGGCAGACTGTCTCTCCTCCCCCTGTACCCCATGTAAATTTCCCTTCTCTTTTGGGGTAAAATATTTCCAGGGTAGGGCAGGTCAGAAAACCCCATTCATCAAGGCTAACATGGTCAGTCAAATTAGGCCGGTGAGACTGTCCTGGTTAAAATCTCCATCCAGGAGGGGAGCCAAAGCCAGCAGGCCTATTTCCTAGCTCGAAGCTCTCGTGCCAGAAGAGAGAAGGTGATAGGACATCGCCAATAGTCCTCCTCATCCCACACTCTGTCCCCTTCTTTCTGAACACCCAGCAGTGAGGTGGAGGCTGTACAGGAGCTACAGACAGAGAGGCTTGTTAAGAAAGTGGGGGAGCTGAAAGTGCTGCATGTCCTCCATCCTCCAAAGAATAACATGGCTAAATGCCTATGCACCAAATTCTCCATTTTTGGTCAGTTACAGAATCTCTACCAAATAACTTCACACAGGCATATGGACTGAGAACTGAATTCAATCATGCCCTCTGTGAAGTAATTAATCACACTAAATGATGATCTCATTTGTGGAAATGATCAGAAACCTAGCTGAAATTAGTCCTCTTAACTGGAATTCTGTGTGGGAAAACAACACAAATTTAATTTAGAGGGATACTGGGAACAGTTTCTCATCAATCTGTATCCACATTCTGGGTCTTAACTGAAGAAACCCAAGATTGTGATTTATTCACTGGAAATCCACCCCCCACCCCAAGAATTGTTATTAAACACTCTATTTCTCTTCTTTAGAGAGGATTATACTTCAGCATTCATGCAATTTGCATAGGAGAAAAGATGAGTTTTTTGCTCAAAATCTGGACCAAGGAAAACCAGTAAGGATTCAGGGGCAAAACAGGATTAGCAGGTCGCTTATTCGCCTTTTTTCCATTGAACATGCTCAACTTCTGATCTGGTGCCATAGATGTTGTTGGGTTGCTTCGAATTTATATCAAAATTTATCAATCTATTTTCTTTCCCATTTGAACTCATCTTCCTATTTAGGCCCTTTCCAAACCCAAGTTGGAGAAATGTTATCCACCATGATTCTTGAAGGTACCTCATGGAGAAGACTATACGTTTTCAAATTCCTATTTTATTTCCACTATTTGTGTCTCTCTCCCAATTTATGAAAATTGAGGACCTTGGAAACAGCCCTTCTCTGTCATAGCACCTCCCCCCTAAAACAATATCCTCCCTCCTAGCAACCTCTGGAGGCAAGAGACTCCATTGAAGGACAGCAGAAGTCACTTTCATTTCTCTTGAACTATCTCAATCCAGCATGACTTTCTGGACATGTCCCTACAGGAAGGACTACTACAGAACACTGCCCCAAGGGGTCTATCCGTGACTTTTCTCTAACATACATTTCTCCAGCTACCCCTCCTTACGTGGAAGAAGTTCAGGGTCCCAAGAGCAGAAGCTCCTTCTCACTGCAATCATCACCATCCCTGTCTCTGAGACCTCTTCTCCTATGTCTCCAGTGACTGCCTTTCATGTCAACATCAGACTGAAGCAACATGGAAGGGATCTTGCCTCAGAAAAGGATAAATATCACAGGTTATGCTTTTTGTGGCTCACATTACAGGACAGACAGGAGCTGCGCTCTTGAATATATTTTCTCTCTCTTTCAGGTGAATCTTGGTTTCTGTGTCTGAATCAGGAAAGCCACTGGATATTTCACCCTGTCAGAATGCTGTGAATTCTAATTCTTTTTTTAGAAAGAGGAAGGAGATTGATTCCGCCCCATGAATTATGAAGCTCCTGATTCTTCTTCTGATGCTGCTGGTGTCCCAGCCAATCTGTGGGAAGCTGAGGATGAAGTGCCCGCTGAATTTGGACCACCAGGATGGAGAAAAGCCATGGAGCTACTATAGGCCAGGAGATCTTCTCATTGGTATAGTCATATCTCCATCAAAAATAGCAGCTGCAACATTACCTTTCAACAAGATTCCTTCTAGTCAGATTCGGCTGTAAGTCATGCGATGGAGTTTCATTCCTTTCATTTGCAGATGGAGAAAAAGTATTTTTGTTGTTGTTGCTGTTGATGATGGTAATATTAACATGATCATGGTTTTACATTAGTTCATCCTATGGAAAGAAACTCATACTACTCATGATTTTCAATATTGAAGTGGTTAGCAAAATTCCGCGGCTCCTGCACAATCTCGCACTTGGCTACAACATCCATGACAACTATGATAACACCCTCGGCACTTCAGATGCCTTGCTGGACATGCTCTCTACTGGAGAAGCCAATGTTCCCAACTACAGCTGTGGAAGGAAGGACAAGCTTTTGGCTCTTGTTGATGGAGCTATCAGAGACAGCTCCATCCAGATGTCAACATTAGGGGGCACCTACAAAGTCCCACAGGTTTGTGTTTGTCCTTCCCTTTCTGCAATGTTAGTGGAGTGTTGGTGTGTAAGTGATAGATCCAACTGTGTCTTCTCTAGGTAATTCAAGATTATTTTGAATAATAATGATGATCAGTCTATACTTCAAAAGGCACTTTACTCTAACCCACTGAGCCACCGCGTCCCTTACAAAAAGCATAACCTGTGATATTTATCCTTTTCTGATGCAAGATCCCTTCCATGTTGCTTCAGTCTGATGTTGACATCAAAGGCAGTCACTGGAGACATAGGAGAAGAGGTCTCAGAGACAGGGATAATGATGATTGTGGTGAGAAGGAGCTTCTGCTCTTGGGACTCTTCCACGTAAGGAGGGGTAGCTGGAGAAATGTATGTTAGAGAAAAGTCACAGATAGACCCCTTGGTGCAGTGTTCTCTAGTGGTCTTAGTCCTTCCTGTTAGGACATGTCCAGAAAGTCATGCTGGATTGAGATAGTTCAAGAGAAATGAAAGTGACTTCTGCTGTCCTTCAATGGAGTCTCTTGCCTCCAGAGGCTGCTAGGAGGGAGGATATTGTTTTAGGGGGGAGGTGCTATGACAGAGAAGGGCTGTTTCCAAGGTCCTCAATTTTCATAAATTGGGAGAGAGACACAAATAGTGGAAATAAAATAGAAATTTGAAAATGTATAGTCTTCTCCATGAGGTACCTTCAAGAATCGTGGTGGATAACATTCCTCCCACTTGGCTTTGGAAAGGGCCTAAATAGGAAGATGAAATGGCAAAGAAAATAGATTGATAAGTTTGATATAAATTCGAAGCAACCCAACAACATCTATGGCACCAGATCAGAAGTTGAGCATGTTCAATGGAAACAAGGCGAATAAGCAACCTGCTAATCCTGTTTTGCTCCTGAATCCTTACTGTTTTTCCTTGGTCCAGATTTTGAGCAAAAAACTCATCTTTTCTCCTATGCAAATTGCATGAATGCTGAAGTATAATCCTCTCTAAAGAAGAGAAATAGAGTGTTTAATAACAATTCTTGGGGTGGGGGGTGGATTTCCAGTGAATAAATCACAATCTTGGGTTTCTTCAGTTAAGACCCAGAATGTGGATACAGATTGATGAGAAACTGTTCCCAGTATCCCTCTAAATTAAATTTGTGTTGTTTTCCCACACAGAATTCCAGTTAAGAGGACTAATTTCAGCTAGGTTTCTGATCATTTCCACAAATGAGATCATCATTTAGTGTGATTAATTACTTCACAGAGGGCATGATTGAATTCAGTTCTCAGTCCATATGCCTGTGTGAAGTTATTTGGTAGAGATTCTGTAACTGACCAAAAATGGAGAATTTGGTGCATAGGCATTTAGCCATGTTATTCTTTGGAGGATGGAGGACATGCAGCACTTTCAGCTCCCCCACGTTCTTAACAAGCCTCTCTGTCTGTAGCTCCTGTACAGCCTCCACCTCACTGCTGGGTGTTCAGAAAGAAGGGGACAGAGTGTGGGATGAGGAGGACTATTGGCGATGTCCTATCACCTTCTCTCTTCTG
This sequence comes from Vipera ursinii, assembly GCF_947247035.1. Taxonomy (NCBI): domain Eukaryota; kingdom Metazoa; phylum Chordata; class Lepidosauria; order Squamata; family Viperidae; genus Vipera; species Vipera ursinii. The sequence goes on along the minus strand of NC_139513.1, from coordinate 1,263,625 downwards.
GCACGAGAGCTTCGAGCTAGGAAATAGGCCTGCTGGCTTTGGCTCCCCTCCTGGATGGAGATTTTAACCAGGACAGTCTCACCGGCCTAATTTGACTGACCATGTTAGCCTTGATGAATGGGGTTTTCTGACCTGCCCTACCCTGGAAATATTTTACCCCAAAAGAGAAGGGAAATTTACATGGGGTACAGGGGGAGGAGAGACAGTCTGCCACCTCCACTGGTGCTCAGCTCCCCACTGAGTTGTGCTAATTTACTCCTTCTGGAATGGAGCCTTTGATGGAGATAGCAGCATTTGGAAGAGATGGTTAAGGCGTATCTGCTTGTGACAGGAACAGGGAAGAATCAGGAAAGAGTTTCTGAGGGAAGAAACTCTTGGAAGTGTTTTTAAGAGGGAACTTGAAGGTGTTTGTGAGGAACATTTTTCAGGGAAGGAAGAAATCCCACGGAGGGCAATGGATGCCAGTGATTCAGAAAGGGAGGAAGCGGGCCCAGAACAATTCCTGATTCCCCTCCCAGCCTCTGCTTAAAATGAAAGTGTGTGAGAAAGATTTATTATTATTATTATTATTATTATTATTATTATTATTATTATTATTATTATTATTATTATTATTATTATTATAGCAATTTTAGCATTGAAAACACTCCCTTGTTAGAGCAACAAGGTTGTGCATGTGAGGATGAACTGCTAGGCTAGGAATATTTTTTAATGGTGCTGCTACAAAGCAAGAAAAGAAGGGGACGACAGAGAATGAGGTGGCTGGATGGAGTCACTGAAGCAGTAGGCGTGAGCTTAAATGGACTCCAGAAGATGGTAGAGGACACGAAGGCCTGGAGGAACGTTGTCCATAGGGTCGCGATGGGTCGGACATGACTTTGCAGCTAACAACAACAACACAAAGCAAGAATGTTTTTTCTGGAAGCTGAATGAAGAGATTGAAACCACCCCCCACCTGGGGAGGGGGGCAAAACCAGCACCTTCTAAGTAACACCCTCTCTCTTTCATAAAAATTAAAAAAAAGGATTCCATGGGTTGATGACTTGTTGCTGTGCGCTGATGACACCCAGGCATGTGCAAAGTTCACCATGTCTTGGTTAAATTTCTTTAGACAAACCGCAAAATAAATCTGAGTAAAGGCTGAGATTACCCAAGTTCCCTCCAAAGTCCTGTGTCTCTATGTCTCCCTGTTTCAAGCCATTGGGGCAGTTGGAACAAAAGCTCATGAAGCTCCCTCCTTGTCCTCCTTCCCACAAGCAGATGACAGGCAGGGCTGGGGAGACCAGATCTCAGAGAATCTGGAGAAGGGAAGCTTTCAGCCTGGGCAAGGCTGGAGCAGGCAGAGGGACAGCCTCACCCAGGCATCAAGCAATGGGGATGACAAGCCACAGAGCCAGCAGAGTCCTCTCAGTCACTGGAACCTTGTGATTGTTGTATCAGGGGGCAGTAATGTGAATCTGAGCAGATTCCAGTTACTCAGAGTCCTGGATTCCTTGTTCATGTGGTATCCAATAGCCGGGAGGCTATTGACCTAAAGTAGGTTCAAACCATAGTCACATGCCCAGGCGAGCGTGCAGGAACACAACACAACTCATTGGGGGCTCCCCACTTCACAATAGTTGGGATGACCATATAGGGTAATCAAACAGAGAAATGGTTTATGGGCTTGCTAGCTCTATAATTGGCTAAACAACCCAAGCAGCCCATGTCTACGTCAATATTATAAAACTGGCTTGTTTAATAGTAAAAAAATATAAGCCAAACATCAAATGCTACTCCTCTCCTGAATGAGGATCAGAAACAGCAAAGAAGGGCAATTTTGCAGAACATCTTGGCCATTGACTTTATGCTATTCAACATGCCCCATGTGTTATGTATGCAGGCATCTGCATAGCAACAGCCATCAGGGGGCGTTGGCCTGGACAGTTTCGGCGGGAAACCTAGGGCCAACCCCATTGGCTGTTAGCTTACCTGGCCAGGTATATAAGGAGGCCAGGTAGCCCTCATTCCTCAGTTCACTTCCCCTTCCAATAAAGAGCTGAACTCACACACCAGCTGGCGTCTCTCTTGCGTCGGACCCACTACACAATACCATGGCTGTGAGGAGCTTTCAGGTTTGTGTTGCTTTAAACTCACTGATAATTCCTTGACATCCTTCACCTATGAATATGTACACTTACATCATTTGTTACTTAGTCTCTCCTGACATTTTGAGATACACAAATAGGTGTGCATCTATTTATTGAGTGTGGGGCCATCTCTCAATATTACCGTGTTTCCCTGAATGTAAGGCCTACACTGAAAATAAGCCCTAGTTTTGGGGTGAGGCACATATGTAAAAGTCAAGCTAGGGCGGGGTTGCGAGTGTGGAGCTGCCCCACGTGCCCCACACACATTTATACTGCAGCCAGGCCTCTCCTCGCCAGCCCATGTCTTCTGCAGCCAGGTCTGCATTTCTCTGTCACAGGCCTTTCCAGAGGGCCACTGCAAACAAGAAACGAGCTATGGATGAGCTATGGATTCCATCCATAGCTCGGTACTCAACTGCAGAGGCCTTCTGAAAAGACCTGACCGCAAATTGCAGATCGGAATGAAGCTGCAGAATGAAACTGTTCCTTTGGCCGCAAAAGAAGTGAACCTGCTGGGCAGGGCTGTCAGTGCTGGAGGTGAGTATGACATCCTCTGAAAATAAGACCTGGTGCATCTTTTGGAGGCAAAAAAAAGACCCAGTCTTATTTTCGGGGATGCTAATTTAATTTAATTTAATTTAATTTAATACTATTTCTATACCGCCCTTCTCCCGAAGGACTCAGGGCGGTGAACAGGGCAAGAATAAAAATACAGAACTACAAAAATTAAAAAAGGATTAAATACATGCCCACTAAAAACAATCAATACAATATTAAAACCCCAATAAAACAACAGTAAAAAACCCCACAATCCCCCATCAGGCCAGGCCGGCTTGTTCGAATAAGAATGTTTTTAGATCGCGGCGAAAGGAGCGAAGATCGGGCACCATCCGGAGCTCAACCGGTAACTGATTCCATAGCTCCGGGGCGCCCACAGAGAAGGATCTCCCCCTGGGGGCCACCAATCGACATTCTCTGATTGGTGGCACCCTGAGGAGGCCCACTCTGTGGGAACGCACAGGGCGAAGGGAAGTTGATGCCGGCAGCAGGTGTTCCCTAAGGTACTCCGGACCCCTGCCATGTAGGGCTTTAAACACCATTACTAGTACCTTGAATCTCACCCGGAAGACAACTGGTAACCAATGCAGCTCACGGAGCAGAGGTGTAACATGGGAGTATCGGGAGACTCCCAACACAACTCTCGCGGCTGCATTCTGTACCAGTTGGAGCCTCCGGGTGCTCCTCAAGGGCAGCCCCATGTAGAGAGCATTGCAGTAGTCCAGACGAGAGGTCACGAGCGCGTGAATGACCGTGCATAAGTCATCCCGGCCTAGATAGGGCCGCAACTGGCGCACCAGGCGAACCTGGGCGAAAGCCCCCCTAGTCACAGCCACTATGTGATCTTCCAAGGTGAGCCGTGAATCTAGGAGGACTCCCAAGTTGCGATCCCTATCTACGGGGGGTAATAGTTCACCCCCCCATAGAGAGAGATGGAATATCCGAATTGACCCGGGATGAAGGTATGCAAAGCCACTCAGTCTTGTCGGGGTTGAGTTGAAGTCTGTTCCTCCCCATCCAGACCCGAACCGCCTCCAGGCAACGGGACATCACATTGAGGGCATCACTGGGGTGGTTTGGGGTCAAAAGAAAAAGCTGGGTATCATCAGCGTACTGATGATACCCAACTCCAAAACCAAGAATGATCTCACCCAGAGGTTTCATATAGATGTTGAACAGGAGAGGCGAGAGGACCGACCCCTGAGGAACTCCACAAACGAGAGACGTCACGGTCGACCTCTGCCCCCCTGTCAACACCGACTGCAAACGTCCCTGGAGATAGGAGGAGAACCACTGTAAAACCGTGCCTCCCACTCCCAATCCCCTGAGATGCCGCAGCAAGATACCATGGTCGATGGTATCAAAAGCCGCTGAGAGGTCTAATAGGACTAGAACAGAGGAATGTCCCCTGTCCTGAGCCCTCCAGAGATCATTCACCAGCGCGACCAATGCCGTCTCCGTGCTGTACCCGGGCCTGAAACCCGATTGGTACGGGCCTAGATAATCCGCTTCATCCAGGACCAGAGGGAGCTGATGCGCCACCACACTCTCAACAACCTTCGCAAGAAAGCGAAGGTTGGAGACCGGACGAAAGTTGTTCAACTCAGCTGGGTCTAAGGCAGGCTTCTTGAGGAGAGGCCTCACCACCACCTCTTTCAAGACGGCGGGGAAGCTACCCTCACTCAAAGAAGCCGATATAACTGCCTGGAACCAGCTTCGTGTCCTCTCCCGGGCTGCATAGACCAGCCAGGAAGGGCACGGGTCCAATAAACATGTGGTGGAGCTCAGCCTCCCCATAATCCTGTCCACTTCCTCCGGAGTTACAGAATCAAACTCCTCCCAGGTAATATCGACAAGACCGCCCGTGTCCTGATCGTCAGACTCTGCCCAGTCAGAGTCCAGACCGGTCCGAATCCGAGCGATTTTGTCCGACAGATGTTGGTTAAACTCCTTGGCATGACCCTGCAAGGGTTCCTCCCTCACCTCTTGATTAAGGAGGGAGCGATTCACCCTAAACAGGGCGGCTGGGCGATTATCTGCGGACGCGATAAGGGTAGCAAAGTGATTAGACATCGCCACCCTTATCGCAGCGAGATAAGACCTAATATAGGCTCTTAGTCGCAATCGGTCGGATTCGGATCGGCTGGATCTCCAACCGCTCTCTAGGCCCCGTCTCCGACGCTTCATCTCCCGGAGCTCCACGGAAAACCATGGAGCTTGACGGGATCTGCACCAGGTCAGGGGCCGCAAGGGTACAACTTGGTCAAGAGCCTCACTGGCTGCCCTTTCCCAGGCTTCCACTAAGGCATCTGCTGAGCTGTGAGCGAAGGAGGCAGGTGGGGACCCCAGCGCTGCCAGGAACCTCTCGGGATCCATTAAGCGTCTGGGGCGGTACCATCTAATTGGTTCCACGCACCCACGGCGTGGCGTGGCAAAACGGAAGAGGCCTGGCTGCAGTATAAATGTGTGTGGGGCATGTGGGGCAGCTCCACACCCGCAACCCCACCCTAGCTTGACTTTTACATATGTGCCTCACCCCAAAACTAGGGCTTATTTTCAGTGTAGGCCTTACTTTCAGGGAAACACGGTAAGAATTTGTTACTTCCTTTGGGTCTTACATCTGATTCCACAAGAAGTAGGATGCTGCACACTGGAAGGAATTTTCCATCCTCTAAGAAGAAAGATTTGTTTCCACTGTCCACTGGCAGAGGAGACACTCTAACGGTAGGTGGCTGAGGATTTTCCCTTCAATCCTCTTCTGGTTCCCCAGAGGGAGGGAGGGAGCAAAGAGAGCAAATTGGCCAGTAGCTGCTCCCCCATTACTGGGTCTCTTCAGAACTGAAGTAGCTCAGAGGCAGTGAAGATTTAATTCTGAGGACACCTTTTCCTCTATTATACGGTACTAGAAGTGGGATATTGAGCATTAGGGAGTAAGGAGGGAATCAAAAGGTGGGGCTTTTTTTAAAAAAATATTCCTCTGACAATCAGTAGAGGTCACATACCAACCACAGGTCTTTACTTTCCCCACCCCAGTAGAAACTGGCAGCAATGGACAGGCTAGGTGGTGCTAGGGCAGTCACATTATTGAGAAGTGGCAAAGATACCTGTATGCCAACCCTGTCAGAAAGACACAGACTATAAAGATGTCTGCTAAAGAAGATTCCTCACCAGAAGGAAGAAAGTCTGCTCAGCACCTCAGCCCAGAGAAGCTGGAATGAGAGGCTAGAGGAGAAGAAGCCAAGAAAAGGATAAAAGTTGATCTGGAGCTTAAAAAAATGGTGATTGCTGAGAAAGAATCCATCAGGAGAAAAATGAAAGAAGCACCAAATCCAATTAGAGCTGTTGACTTTGCAACACTGCATCTTCTACACTTACTCTTCTCCCCCAAATACATCAAGACTGTCAAGAATCTGACTGACAACCCTCTCCCTCAGGTGCTCGACTGATGGGCTGAGAACCAACCAGATTCCAGCCAGAATATCTTCAAAAGCCAGGGGCCCTTAAATGGGGAATTGAGGGAAAACAAATGCCTTAATATGTGTTTGCTATTTTCCAGGTACTTGCTAGATATTAGGAGGGTTTGCCTGTCAAGTTTCAAAGGACCTTTTTTTCCTGCTGCAACAGTTATTGCTTCTCAGCTTGCCAATGTACTTGGGGGAAAGGAATCAGATTTGAATGCAGACTTCAATGATTAAGGAAGCAGACCATGGGAACCCAGGACATTTACCAGGTGTCTGGCCAAACTTTCTCAAAACAATACTGCTGCATTCAATTGGCCCCAATATCGAGAGGGAGGAGAGAGAATACTATGCTTTTTCTATGTAGGGCTTGGGTGGGGTTTTGCCAGAGCTTCTTCTGCTTTCATACATGCCAAAATGATGTACTCAATAAAGATTTACATGAAGAGATTAGAATGTCTCATAGGTGTTTGCATTGTTGGGATCATCAACCAGAACCTTGACACAGACCTTGGAGGAACTGAAATACCAATTCAGAAAGAATCATGAAGGAGATGAGGTTGATAACCTCCTAACTAACTTTAAAGGTACCTACCAAGCTTAAAGCAGTCCAAAGCCCAGGATAATGTTCCTATGTGTTCTCTCTTAAAGGGTTGCTTAATCCAAATATTGGTTAACCTGCATGCTGAGGAAAAGGAGGGCTAGCAACAGTTTAAAAACACAAATATTAATTATTAATTTATTTTATTATTTGATAATTATGTTGGATTTTAATTTTATTAATCTAACTTCTTTATTTCCTTAGACTTTAAATAACCTTAATAGTCAAACAGGCAGACTAAACATATAAACCAAGAACAAACACAATCAATAATTAAATTTTAGGAACCCAAGAAACAATTTCATTATCAGTTCCCTACTTTTATCACTAGATCTTCCTTAGTGTTTAGATCTGGTCTCAGAAGGATAATGTAGCACTTGGGGAAGAAGATACAGCCCAACAGTCCACCACTGGAGACCAAGATGGAGAAAACCTGCACGGCCACCGTGTATTTTCCTCTGGTGCTCAAATAAGTGGGGAGGAAGGAGATCCAGACACTGCAGAAGACCAGCATGCTGAAGGTGATCAGTTTGGCTTCATTGAAAGCTCCAGGCAGATTTCTGGCCAGGAAAGCCACAGTGAAGCAAATGGCAGCAAGGAAACCCATGTAGCCAAGGACAACATAAAACATGGTGAGAGATCCTTCATTGCATTGAAGAATGATCTCTCCAGGCTGGGAATGAAGATCAGAGTCAGGAAATGGGGGAGAAACTCCCAGCCACATGATACAAATGAAAATTTGGATAACTGAACAAGAAAGGATGATGGAGTTGGCCAAGCTCTTCCCTAACCATCTTCTCATCCTAGTCCCTGGTTTTGAGGCCAGGAAGACCATCACCACCATGATAGTTTTGGCCAACACAGAAGACACAGCTACTGAGAAGACAATGCTGAACATTGTTTGTCGGAGAAGACAGGTGGCTTTTCTTGGTCGGCCAATGAAGAGAAAGGAGGACAAAAAGCAAAGCAGGAGGGAGATCAGGAGGGTGAAGGAGAGGTCCCGGTTGTTGGCTTTGACAATGGGAGTTTCTAGGTATTGAATGAATATGATTAAAACAAGGCCTGTGGTTAGGGACAAGAGTAGGGCAAAGGAGATGAGGATGATGCTCAGATGCTCTTCATAGGACAGGAAGCTTATTCTTTTGGGGATACATCGGACTCGGTTCTTGGCTGGATATTGATCATCTGGGCACTTGGTGCATTTGTCAGTATCTGAGAAACAAAGTAATATTTCTTTCATACTCTTTAAAATTTCAAGAAAACCTTTGGATTAGGTGATACTGAGAGACAAGAAAGTCTTAATGATGGTATATTCTCACACTCCAGCAAAAAGGTTCCCCAATATATATGACTATTAAAACCAAGAACAACAAAAGAAAAATAAAAGAAGAAATAATGATGCCGCAACCTCCCTTCTCTGAGGCAATCCACCATATTTTTATCTTGCACTGATTTTACTTTATTCCTAATGGTTGGGAGAAGTAGCAAGTCTCCACAGGTTTAAGAAAATGGGGGCCTATTGAATTTCAAGGGGGAGTGGGTCCAATGGGGCAGGAGCTGCACCAGAAAAAGCAGGCATCTGAGGACCCATAAAGTGGGAATCTTTTAGGGAACAGACCTTTTTGAATGCCAATTATTATCTGCTCTCGTGGGACAAGCAGATATCCTCAAGGAGAGGAAGCCCTGCAGATACCCTGGTCCTTTCTCATGTACGGTTTTGAAAGGTGAATTTCAGCAAAAATAATCATTAGAGCACAGAAATTCACAGTATCTCCAAACTATGAGGCCTTTTTAAAAATCCCTTAAAATATGACTCTTTCAACAGCCCTGGGCATCTCCTGGAAACAGGGCCCTGTGTGCTGGTTGCATGGTAGGTAGCATCTTGACCTTAAGGAAAATTAATTCATGAAGGAATTCATAAAACAAAAACTTTGTCTGCAAAGTCTTTTTACACTGTAGAAATGAGAAGATGAAGTGATATATTTCCATACTCTCTAGATTTGGCAAATAATTTTAAAGAGAGAATAAATTCAACATTGGTATCAATGGATGGTAAGTAGATTGATCTTTTATTAGTTCTCCTCCCCCCTTTTCTGTTCATTTTAATCCTAACACAGCATGTAATTTTTTCCCCTTTCAGAACTAGGACTATATTCTTTTTTTGTTCCTGTTGTAACTGTTTGTATATTTAATTTAATTTAATTTAATAATTTTATTTATATACCGCCCTTCTCCTGAAGGACTCAGGGCGGTGAACAGGGCAGATATATAAAAACTACAAAAATACAAAAGTTAAAAGAAAATTAAACATATGCCCAACTAAAAACAGTAAATACATATATTAAAATAACAATAAAAACCCAAGCCATCCCCCATCAGGCCAGGCCGGCTTGTTCAAATAAGAGTGTCTTCAGATCGTGACGGAAGGAGCGAAGGTCGGGCGCCATCCGGAGCTCAACTGGCAACCGATTCCATAGCTCCGGGGCGCCCACAGAGAAGGACCTCCCCCTGGGGGCCACCAATCGACATTCTCTGATCGGTTGCACCCTGAGGAGGCCCTCTCTGTGGGAACGCACAGGGCGGAGGGAAGTTGATGCCGGCAGCAGGTGCTCCCTGAGGTACTTCGGACCCATGCCATGTAGGGCCGAATAAATATCACTATTTAAGAACAAAGAAAATGGGAAAGATAAGAAAAGGTGGGAAGGAAATATCCACAAAGATTTTGTGGTGAATCCTCTGTTTGATTTTCATTTGCTTCTTGAAGCCAACATACAAAGTGCATGACAAAGGAAATACAAATCCTCAAACAGGAACAGGAAACAACATAAAAAGCCGCAGAAGGTATAAAAACCCACCACTTCGAAAAACATGTGGTCAGCTTTCCCAGAGCCACGCTTCTGTCTGGCTCTTCTCTTCAATAGACTTCAACGTTCTTTCTAAAGCAATTTCCATTTTGTTTATTCCCAGCTTGGACTGGACCCTGATGAAGATTTTTCTTTCAACAGATATAAAATCATTTCTCAAGTTACGGAGAATTCATATGTTCCTAACAAAGATAAATGTGGAAGGACACATCCAAACTGGCAAATAAAAGGGAGATTTCCTATGCCATCCACAACAATCCTTCATTCTACCTCATCATTCAAGATATTTTTTCGTATAAATCCCATTTAGGGAAGAAAATGGACACCATTAAAATTAAGAACTAAAAAAAATCAAACTTACATGTGTATTTAATATGCAACTTCATCAAAGTTTCCCTCTGGTGTCACCCACCTTCCTGAGTGGAGATGGTCCCCTCTGGACAAGGAATGCAGTCGTAGCAGCAAAATGGTTCTCCTTCTCGAGCCTGCTTGACAAATCCAGGATGGCATTTTTCCACACATTTAGACTGAGGCAAAGACTAAACAGAAAAAGAAATGCCAAAAAAATATGTTAGGACTCACCATCCATGTAAGATGGAGGTAGACATGAACATCAGCCAAGTTCTCTCTGGGCTTCACACAGACAAATATGAAATATCTGACCCCTTTCAAATGGTTGCAGGAGATACAATTGCAGGAAGATGCTTCATTCAGTTCCTCCTTTTTCTTCTGACATATCAGATTACAAAAAAGAAAAAGTACCTTTCTACTTAACAAAGTCTGGAGGGATAAAACTGAGAAAACATTTAACCATTAATTGGCAACCAGTGGGTTCCTCCTCATAGTGGAATTAACGTGCATTTCTCCATTCTTCATAAATACTTGATTTTAAAATATCCATAAATGCTAAATTTTAGATTGAACTTCATGGTAATATATATATATATTCTTCTGCCAACCTAGCAGTTCGAAAGCACGTAAAAATGCAAGTTGAAAAATAGGGACCGCTCCGGTGGGAAGGTAACAGCGTTCCGTGAGCCTTTGGCGTCTAGTCATGCCGGCCACATGACCACAGAGACATCCTCGGACAAGCGCTGGCTCTTCGGCTTTGAAACGGAGATGAGCACCGGCCCCTAGAGTTGGAAACAACTAGCACGCATGTGCGGGGGATCCTTTACCTTTACCTTATATATATACTACATTTTCATTTCATTGGATTTATTTATTACAAGGCTGTTTGTGGCATAAATGTTTGGGAAAGCTTTTGTCTCTATAGTACTGGGCATTCTGTGTGAAAGCCATCATAACTTTCACTTTCTATTTTTACTTCTTAAACTTTTTAAATTCGAAAATTATTATTTCTTTTTACTTTCCTTGCAAACAGGGTGGGAATGGATAGTTAGTGCCATCTACCGCCCTGAGTCCTTCGGGAATAGGGCGGTATATAAATTCAATTAATAAATAAATAAAATAAATAAACAGTGGTGAAACCTGAAAATTTTATCCACCCTCCCTGAATGGAGTTATCTCTGATTGAAACTTGGCTGTTTCCCCAAGTTGGCTGATTGCAGAAAATCAACAAAAAATTCAAAAAATGGGACATAAGTCAACTGAGGTTGATAGAAACTAGAAGACTTGAAAGATGAAAACTAAAAAATGATGCAAATAAATGGAGAACTGGAAGCCTCTCTTACGGTTATAGAAATGGAGCAAGCATCATACTTTTTAAGATTTCAAAACATACAAGAAGAGAAGGAAGAGGATCTTTTAGAATTGATAACAGAGTTGCTGGCAGATGTATTAGGATTTGGGAAGTCACAAATGGAAGGGGAAGTAGACCAGGCCTATCGTGTCAACTCAAATTGATAAAAGAGCTACAAGAGATGAGATTCTGAGAAAAGTAAGAGATGAACCGTTGAAATACAAAGAAAAAGAAATCGTGGTTCTCAAGCAAATCCCTAGAAGGATAAGAGAGGCTTGCCAATTTCTAACTAAGAAACTTGTTGAAAAAGGAGTGAACTTTAGATGGCTGATTCCAGAAGGGATTTTAATCTATTGGGATACAAAAAGATACAGACTGGATACACCACTTAAAACATTGGAGTTCTTTGACAGTCACAGACCCTTTCTGGAGAGAGACAAACCGGAACCCAAAAAACAAGAGGAAATGCCAGTTAAAGGTGAGGCCAACCAAAGAGTGAGGGTATAGACTAAAGAAACTAAAACTACATACTCCTACTCAGAAGAAGGCATAAGACCAAGAGATCAGAGACAGATAAGATCAACTAGAAGATTAAGACCTATATATAATTGAAAAGGGGACGACAGAGAATGAGGTGGCTGGATGGAGTCACTGAAGCAGTAGGCGTGAGCTTAGATGGACTCCAGAAGATGGTAGAGGACAGGAAGGCCTGGAGGAACATTGTCCATAGGGTCGCGATGGGTCAGACACGACTTCGCAACTAACAACAACAACAATAATTGAAAAGGATGGAGGAGACTGGGATCTTATCAATAAATATCAATGTCTTAAATTCCCCCTCTAAAGGGAGAAATTTTTTTACATACTTACAAAAAATTAAAAATGGACATAATTTGTCTTCAAAAACGCATAATAAGAGGAAACATATCAAAATTTTAGAGCAATTAAAAATTGGCGAACTCTACTTCGCATGGGCATCTCAAAAACAAAAGAGGAATATCCTTTTACATTAAAGAAAAGACGAGTCCCAAACAAATCTATGTGGATGAAGAGGGGAATTCTAATGGTTGAAATTATGATGGACCAAAAGCAGATATTAATGATTGGAATATACAGTATGCACCTAATGATAACCAAGAACAATTTTATCTTGAACTATGTAAGAAAATATTAGACCTAAACTACCAAAATGTTTGTATAATGGGAGACTTTAATGCAACAGTGGATGGAACTTTGGACTATAAAAGTGCCAAGCAAGGAAGGAAAGGAGGAAATTTGTTATCTAGAGCATTTTCAAAAATGATAGAAGAATTCAGCATTTTAGATACATGGCGAGAGAAAAGCCCAGAGAAACTACAATATATATTTTACTCAAATAGACACAAATCATGGTCAAGAATCAACATGATATGGATTTTGTTGGACTTGAAACTAAAGATTCAAGAAGCGGAAATCAAAACCAATGATTGGGCAGACCACAATCCAATAAAATGACTTGGAGAGGAAATAGAGCACAACAATGATGAAAACTGTAAACCTGAATGCAGGTACTTATTTTCATATCTGGTGGACATGTCCTAAAGCTAAAAGGTTCTGGCTTAAGATACACATATGGTTGGAGAAAAGAATTAAAAAAAAAACAAATAGAATTCAAACCAGAATTATTTTTGTTAGGAATGATAGTTCCCAACTATGACAAGGAGAGTGGATACTTAATGTTACATGTACCGCTAGCAGCGAGAATTATGTATGCTCAATATTGGAAAAATAAAAATTTACCGACTGAAGAAGTATTAATTCAGAAAATATTAGATTGTGCAGAAATGGATAGATTAACATTAGAGTTTAAAGAGAAAGAGCATTCAGTTTAATCTAGAACTTGGAATAAATTTTATCAATGGCTAGATAAATGAATTAGAGAGAAAGGAATGTGATATGTAATTTTGACTTTATTTTAGTAAGAAAAATACTATGCCTTGAAAACTTAATATTGTTTATGATAATTTACTATGCTTATTATTATCAATCATTAGCTTTATCATTTTAATTTATATATATTTACCCAGACAATATGCTGTTTGCCAAATATTGAATGTTATTGGGAGAAAACCCAACCCTCACCCCAACCTTCCCTGTACCCTAACCCTAATCCCCACCCCTTCATCCTCCTCCCCAACCCTATAAAAACCAATAAAATCTTTTCCAAAAGAAAAAGAAGAGAAGCCTTGGTCAACAGAACTGAAGCATGCTTATCTGCCTAAGAAAATTATAGAGGTTTATTCCACACATTCAATTCTCAGCGAAGGTTACCCACTTTTTTGACTGGGTTTAGTCAACTTGAAATGGCTTTGGAAAAATGAGAAAAGACACCAAAATTTTCCCCACCTTGTTGAGCAACTTTAACTGTGACAAAGCATCTTGGTTGATTGTAATTCTTTGTCTTTCAAAACTCCCCAATTGCTTGTGGATGGGATCCTCCTTGGGGAGAACTAATCTACTAATGATCCTCAGGTCTGCTGCTACATCTCCATTCTGATCCAAGTAGACTTTCAGCAGGGAAAGATTGTACAATTCCCTCTTCTTTAGAAATGGATGGAACTAGAATGGAAACATCCAGGAATTTAAAAGCAGAAATCTTGGTTTCTTATCTCTTATCACTTTTTACATTGGAATCTTTCTTCTATGGTGGTTTAACTTGCAAATGTTGTGAGTTGGGAGAACAAGTATTACCATTATCTTCAAAACTGAAGTACGAAGATTCAGCAATATTTCTAAATCATGTAGTATATTGATAAAATGCATATTGACAAAATATAATTAACAAAAATTGTCAATCATATATAAAAATCTAGCAAAGATCACCTTTCAAGTAAACAAAATACACAAATAACTAGAATATTCATAAACTCCTTGCAGACAACAGGGTGATTACGAGAAAGCAAGGATTTGTTAAGAAGAAAATTGCAAGGCTAATCTTCATTCAGGTAGAGGAGATTGGAAAATGACCAGATGAAGTAATTCTACTTTATTGTAAGGCTATATGAACAAAATCTTGCAGTGTGGAAGCACAAACCTTTCACCATCTCTTCTGACAGTCAAATTTAGGGAGGACTTTTTCTGAGTTTATTTCTCTGCCTGATACGCAGCTGTGGGTTGCCTCCCCCCCAAACCATCTTATCTGATCCTTTCCTGCATCTCGTTCTCTTGTCCTCCAAACCAATTCACATGTATCGTTTGTCAACACTGCTAACATCGAAAGTTATTGCTTGACAAGAGATGAAGGAGTAGCTATTTCATATGTTAAACTTGTGTATTGCCTTAATACATTTAGTCTAAGGTTGGAAGGGGGGACAAGTAGGATTGCACCTTTCAAGGCCATTTCTAACTAAGAAGATAAGACCTTGGAGGGTTTTCTCATGGAAGGGAAACTGATTCTTTAAATTAATTGGAGAATATGATTAATGGCAAAATTAGAAAGGTGGAGAATTGTGTTTAAATATATTGAGCAAGGGGTGGAGATTTCACATTCCAGCTTCCTTTGAGCAAACAATTGCCACTGTATTAGGCTAATAAAGGACTTGAAAAGCCCATACATCGGAAAGTTGACATCGTTATACTTCCTTAACAGATTGTGTGAATGCTGGTGGTATAGGTTGTTTTTAGGAAAGAATTAGCAAAATGCTTCATGATGTGATGAATGGGGATCTATTCTACTGAGTGCTGGATAGTATGAGATAATTAAGTGGATACAACTGTCTCAAAAATTGTACTCAAATAAATATTAATATTACTGATGAAATTGGGGAGTTGTGAAAAACAATTACACCTTGCTCATTGTTTTCTCTATATTTCCTTTAATAAAGGAAGTAGATAAATTGTGATTTTGTGATGCAAAAATTATAATAACACTTAAACAAAGTTATTTTGGTCTCCTTTAAAAATTCCCAACTTCTCTCAGGTCCCTATAGGTCCCTGTCAGGATGCTGCCATCCTGATGGAAGGGGGGACCTTTGGAGGTCTCCTGTCATGTGTTTAGCTTTGCTTTGTTGACTTGGTTCTGCTGCCAGAGATCATCTGCCTCGCCACACCAAGGAAGAAATGCCTGGGAACATCTTACCACAGTTTCCCTCTGGAGTTCTCACAACCTCTTTGCACCTCTAGATTGGCTCCTATGGACTGGGCAGTTGGTCTTTGAACAATGGTGTTTAGCCTAACAATTTTACCTGGGAATGTCAGATTCTGCCTGCCTTCTCTTGCTGTCACTGATTCTCAATAAATGTTCCTTTTGATATGATGCCAATTTCAAGAGTTCTGCTTTCTTGAGAGATTCAACTGAGGCAGGGCCTTTCAGCTTCCAGAAAATAAAAAATATGTTTTTCTGTTAGGGAGAGGTGCATCAGTAAAATTCAATAGGAAACTAACTAATTGTTAGCATCCAGGACTTGATTCACAATTGTGTGAATGTAATGAATGGCAGCTATAATCTGTACAGTATTAATTTTTTATTTGTAGTTTTTCTCACATTATTCTATGCATAGAATGGTTACTGATTATAATAAAGTAGTAGTAATATTTTAATGTTACGATAATAACCGTATTATTAATTTGCCGATAATATCATTAATGATGCAGTGGAATGATACCAGGTCCTCTTGCAGGAACCACACTTGGAGAAGACACTGCGCAAAATTTTCACCAGCTATAGTCATGGACAAAGAAGGGAGGAAGAGATCAAAGGAGCTGCTTTAAGACTTGAGGCAGAAGAATCATGTTGGAATAGAATAGAATAGAATAGAATAGAATAGAATAGAATAGAATAGAATAGAATAGAATAGAATAGAATAGAATAGAATAGAATAGAATAGAATAGAATGGAATGGAATGGAATGGAATGGAATGGAATGGAATGGAATAGAATAGTATAGAATAGAATAGAATAGAATAGAATAGAATAGAATAGAATAGAATAGAATAGAATAGAATAGAATAGAATAGAATAGAATAGAATAGAATAGAATAGAATAGAATAGAATAGAATAGAATTAGAAGGGACCATGGAGGTCTTCTAGTGAAGCCCGCCGCTCAAGCAGGAGAACCTATACCATCTCAGACAAGTGACTGTCTAGTCTCTTTTTAGAAATCTCCAGTAATGGAGCGCCCATGACTTCTGAAGCCAAGCTGCGCCACTGGTTAATTGTCCTCACTGTTAGGAAGTTTCTCCTTAATTCCAGGTTGCTTCTCTCTTTTATCTGTTTCCAGCCATTGTTTCTTGTCCTAGTTTACAGGAACTTAAAATTAGAAAAAGTCTGGGAACTTTTTTTTAATATAAAAAAGGTCTTGGTTGTTGAAGGGAGAATGCAGCACTCTTCTGATAAGTAGGAGATATTGTACAGAAGCTTAAGATCTTAAACCACCAAGTCCAGACAGTACAAAAGACCCTGAGAAGGAATTTAGTTTGATGGATCCTTGTTGGGACCCCATACCTTCCACGGCTGCAGCCTTTGAGCCCCCAACCTTTCTTCACCCTTCTTTCTTCTCCCCTGGGGTTTGGATGCAGCATTTAAGACGTGGACCAGAATCTTAATGATGCTATAAGTAATGGCTGCATTTGTGACCTGCATCCTATTCTTTTTCTCTTGGGTCTCCACTGGTGCTTTCTGGGTGCATCTTCTACGGCCTTTGACAGAAAAGGTGTGTTTTGAAACAGAACAGTGAAAAAACTCAGCTTGGAATTCAGGTTCCATAAAGAAAGGTGATTTATAGGAATTATCGTTTTTCCAACTCTTTTTCTGAAAGGGAAAACTCCAAATACTATGGACGTGCTTGAGATGCCTATCCTTTTTAACTGAAAAACCTCCAACCAATGTCATGATCCAGACTTTCCCTTCAATGGGTCCTGGCAAACCTTCAAGTGCTAAATGGAAGGGAAGAATTCTGGCCCAAAGGGAATCAAATTCTATGAAGTGAACAAAGACGTTGACTTGTCTCCACTTAGAGAGGGCATCCCTGAGGAATGGGGTATGTCCAGTCGTGGAGAATCGTTGTGATATAACAACACAAATTCTATTCTTGACAAGCATAGGAGTAAAAGTCCTCATGAAATTCACTCCCTTCTCTGTGTCTGGAGCAAAGAGACCAATCAGGCTCCATCCAAAATGGAGGAGAATTTGGACAATTCCTGGGTACTGGATGCCTTCTTTGGGGAGCATCAGATGGAAAAAAGGGAATTGACTTTTATCACTCAGAGCCTCTGAAGCAATTCTTCCACTGACCTGAAAAAACAATGAAGAATTCTGTGTTACATTTGGCATCCTACCAAGTCCCAATTTTTAGCTTTTAATTAATCCAACTTTTTCCTCATGCACATATTAGAACATTTCCTGTTGATTAGACATTAGGCCATATCATGATACAGAATACAAAACACAGAAAATTAACAAGATTGCATTGAAAAACCAAATTTAGAAAAAAGGTAATATAGAATAAGCATAAAGAATGAAAATGGTATTTCTTTATAACCTCAGAATTTACCACAATCGGACCACAATTTCCTTCCAAATAGGGCTTTATTATATATAATTTTTGAATTCTGAGCGCAAAGGAAATACATTTTTTCAAATATTGGAATCCCAATAGATTGCTTCTCTAAAGTGCAATCCAAGATATTGATCTCCCTCTTTCTTAAATAATTGTCATTCAAAATAATAGATCTGTTACATCTTCTCTTTCTGGAGCTCCAGAAATACAAATATATTCATTGTAAGGACTTTGGAAGATTTAACTTAATATTTGGAAGGTACATTTGTAGCAGTTGATGCCTTTCAGTGTGCCAACCTTTCTGAGGATGGCCCTACTTTTCTCTATTTTGAACATCTTGGATTCTTTGTGCAGCATTTTTTTTTTGTTTTTCTCAAGTGGCAAAAAAGACAGGGAGATGATAGTTCCTAATATAAAATCAAGAATGTATCGGGGCCCACTTCAAAACCTCATCCTAAGAAAGCATAACTCGTGGAAGCAGTTTCTTCCAAAAGGAACTTTTATTAGGAGAAGCTGATAGCAGGCATAATAGACAGGATCTGAGGGTTTCCCACTCAGATCAATAGGTTAAAAGTGCCCCAAGCAAACCCCACCCCATAGTACATCCGGTTAGTTCAAATAGGCCAATCCCCAGGTGTTAAGTCCATTGTGGGAAAGAGTAGATTACGCCGGGCTGTCTCAGGTTAGCAGTGATGTTTTGTTGGCTCTTCACACCTTCCCTTCTGAATGCGGAGATAAACCAGTTGCCGGAGGCGCATTCCTTTCTCCTCCCCCCTTTTCTAGCTGACATCAAGGGGAGAGATAGTTCACAGATGAAGTATGCAGAAAGAGCAAAGTATTACAGTGTAGCAATAGAGGAAAATAAAGCAATAACCCACAGTGCTTTTCCCCCGTCCCTCCAGGAACATGGCAGAACCCAGAAGTATAGAGAGTACACAGTTTGAGTTAAAGAAAGAAAAGAGCCCCGTTAGAATATGGGTTCTGACAGAATGTTTTAAATGAAATTTCTTTCTTCTACTAGCATTTGAAGACTCTTATTAGTTTAATGAAGAGAAGGACGAGAGGTGACATGATAGCAGTGTTCCAATATCTCAGAGGCTGCCAAACAGAAGAGGGAATCAAGCTATTCTCCAAAGCACCTGCAGGCAGGATAAGAAGCAACAGATGGAATCTAGCAAAAGACAGAAGCAACCTAGAAATAAGGAAAAATTTCCTGAGAGTTAGAACAATTAATCATGGAACAACCTGTCTCCATAAGCTGCGAATACTCCAACATTGGAAATTTTTCAGAAGAGACTGGACAGCCATTTCTCTGAAATGGTATAGGGCAGTGATGGTGAACCTTTTAGAGACTGAGTGCCCAAAACACAACCCAAAACCCACTCATGTATTGTCGGATGCTGGGTGGGTGTGGCTCATTGGGTTGGTGTGGCCCATTGGGTGGGCATGGCCATTGGGTGGGCAGGGCTGCGGTGGTAACTGCAGACTGGGTGAGACTAAAAAGTTCAATCAATTCCCGGTGCTTTAACCACCTTTAATTGCTTAATTGCTAAAAAAAATTCTCCATCATTTATCAATTGATTCATCCCTTCCCTTTGTTCTTGTGTAAGAACAGGAATGTTAGCTTCCTGCAAGTATCTATCTATATCTGTATCTCGAATCTTATCTCTAACATACAACTTAGAATAAAAATCAACAAAGGCCTTTTTAATAAGATTCTGCTGATACACCACTTTACCCTTGTACTCTATTTTATCTATATTACATACCCTTTGTTTCTTCCTTAACAAGTAAGCTAACCACCTACCCGGTTTATTAGCATTACAAAAAGTGTTATGTCTAGCATACCGTACGTTAGTTGCCACTTGATCTGCCATCAACATATCAAACTGACCTCTTAGTAAAGTAATTACCTCTTTAATCTTCCCATCAGATGGATTCAAAATTAAAGCCTTTTCTTTTCTCTTAATTTCCTCCTCTAATTCTTTCTGCCTAAATTCCAATTTACGTCTATGTTTATTATTCAAATATATTAACACTCCTCTCATATAAGCTTTACTTGCATCCCAAACCATCTCAATAGGAGTACCCTTATGCATATTAATTTTAAAAAATTCTTTCATCTGTTTTTTACACTCTTCCACATTTTCCTGATATCTAAACAAATTTTCATTTAGTCTTTCTAAAGACCGTCTGTCTCTATTATCTTTTTCTATCTCCAACCATACTGGACTGTGAGCAGATATAGTTCTTGGACATATCTTAAT
The DNA here is from genome assembly GCF_947247035.1 of Vipera ursinii. Lineage (NCBI taxonomy): Eukaryota > Metazoa > Chordata > Lepidosauria > Squamata > Viperidae > Vipera > Vipera ursinii. The sequence goes on along the minus strand of NC_139513.1, from coordinate 1,243,509 downwards.
CTTCTTAATCCTAGAAAAAAAGTCATTAGTAATTAATACAAAATCAATCCTGGATAAAGATGGATGCCTATCAGAGAAAAAAGTAAAGTCTTTTTCTTGCAAGTTCCTTTCTCTCCAAACATCTCTCAATTCCAAGTCATCCTTCATCTCAAAAAATGATTTAGGCAGTCTAGCGTGACTTGGCGTACTTCTAAAAAGGCCTCTTTTGTCCATTTGTACATCCAAAACGCCATTCCAGTCTCCCATAAGAATACAAGATTTGTAATCCCACTGAATAATCTTGCTGTGTAATAATTTATAAAATTCTCCTTGCTGTTGGTTAGGAGCATATAATCCAACCAGAAGTATTTTCTTGCCTTCTATTAATACTTCAATTATAACATATCTTCCTTGTTTATCTGTTTCAATTAAACTAGCTGTTAAAGTATTCTTGACATAAATAACAACTCCATTTTTCTTGTCAGGAGCAGAGGCAATAAACTGTGTACCCAGCCTAAAGTTTATCAAATACTTTTGATCAGCTGCTTGAATATGCGTTTCCTGTAAGCAAATAACATCATTTTTAAATTGTTTTAGATATTGAAATACTTTCTTTTATGTGGAGAATTTAATCCATTAACATTCCAAGTTAGAAGCTTTGTCACCATCTTTTGCGACCTGAAGCTTTTGGAGCGCCTCTTCCAGAATCACCTGCACTCTCTTTGGCTTTGCTCCTCCCACTGCTTCACTATAAGTAGGTTTTTGAGATGTAGTCATGGCTTTCTGTTGTTCTTGCTCTTGTCTCATTCGTCTGGTTGCAGCCCGTGTCATTCTTTGATCTCTAACCTCTTCCATTGGTACTGGAATCTGATCCACTCCTGTAGTTTGTTGGGATTCTCCATCTTTCAACTGAGTAACTCCTTCAGCTCCTTGTATACTCTCCCTTCGTGGCTGACGCTCTCCTTCACCATTCCTCCTTTTAAATTCCGTGGATGGTGGAGAGCCTGCCTTCAAAATATTAGCATAAAAATCTCGTGCCTGTAAAACTGTGTTAAGATGATATCTCATGCCTGCGTGCATCACCACCATGCCTACTGGGATCTCCCATCTAAACTGGATATCCTGTTTCCTTAATTCTTCTGCCAAAAAAGCAAATTCTTTCCTTTTCCTTAAAATTCTTGGAGGAATCTCTTTCAGAACTAAAACTTCTTGCTCTGCAACTGTAAATTTGTTATTATAAAAGGCTTGAATAACCTCATTTCTAATTGCTCTCTTCGTAAAATAAACCACCACATCTCTAGGTAACTTCCTTTGTCTTGCAATCCAGGAGTTAACACAAAATATTTTATCTATATCCACCATAATATGTTCTGCTGAACGCCCCAGAACCTGTTCAAGAGCTTCTGACAATACTTTTTTCAAATTTTCCTTAGGATCTTCTTCCAAACCTCTGATTCTCACAGCAAACTGCATTTCGTGGTACTGTACCATTATTAAATCATCATCAATCTTTTCCATCACAGTTTCAGCATCCGTCAGTTTAGCATCTAATCTCATATTATTTTGGCTAAGCTCTTCCACTCTCTCATCCAGATGCTCAATGCAAACAACAAGCCCTTGAAATGCAACCAAAATGTCTGCTCTTATTTCTGTATTCTTCTCCTCAATAAGTTCAGCTATTTGTTGAGATTGTTTTTTCAAAGCCTCTTGCAAAGCATCCTGCAAATCTTTTATTGTTAAAGCTGGTGCGGGTGCGGGTGCCACAGGAGGAGGCATCAAAGCCTGTAATAAAGACTGCTGAACTGGCAAGGCACCAGCACTTCTAGGAACTTTAGTTGGTTTGGAAGCCATTTTAACACCACTTAATTCTATTGTGCACTTTCACTTTCCGCACCGCTTGCAACTTTTCCACAAAGTACTCTGAGTTAAAGTTCAAATACTTGCTTTACGGCATTCTCCTGCACAGCTCTGCCTGCATCCAAGTAATCCACAGTTAGCTATCGATGGCAGGGATGGTTGCAGCGTCCTGCTCTGTTCCAAAGCCTTGGAGCAGAGGCATCCCGGAGTCCGGAGCACACTCAGGCTTCAGGGGGGCTCACACCCTTCAACCACCAGAGTTTAACTCTGGCGATCTAGGGGAGCTCTACCCCTGCCTAAGCGCTCACCCCCTCCTCTTCTCCCGAGGAGCGGGTTTCCGAGCCGCCAAACAGCTGATCGTCGCTGTTTTTGGCAGCTCTATGGAAAACAGTGGGGCTGACGGCCGAAACGGCCGCCATCAATGCAGCCTTGCCACCCGGATTGGTGGCCCATTGGGTGGGCATGGCCATTGGGTGGGCATGGCTGCGGTGGTAACTGCAGACTGGGTGAGACTAAAAAGTTCAATCAATCAATTCCAATCAATCAAGGCCTAGGACTGGGGTGACAGTGCACCTTCCCACAGAGAGGGCTCTGTGTGCCACCTGTGGCACACGTGCCATAGGTTCACCACCACAGGTATAGGGTTTCCTGCCTGAGCAGGGTGTTGGGCTAGATGACTTTATTATTATTTATATTAACACCATCATCATCATCATTATTATTATATGACTCCAATTTTATAAATTGTATAAATTCCCAATTCTGCCCTGAGGGCAGCAGCTGAAGTCCTTTTATCCACCCTCAAGATACTTCTCAGATGATGCGATCGGATTTGTTCTAGTAGTGATATAAATTAAATCCCAAATTTCAGCTCAATATAAGTGCATAATAGTAACGTTAGCATTTTGTATTTAATAATTCAGTCTAAGGAAGCTGCATAACTATGATTTTGTTTTAAAAAAATTAACAATGCATTCACTTGTGCCTTCCTTTGATGTTGAGGGATCCCAGATCCAGTCACAGATAAAAGTTCCCCCAGGTAAGGAAAGGTGTGAACTTGCTCTGTTGCCTCCTTATCTATTAGCCCTATATGGCAATGCTGTCATTTTCCAAAGACCATCACTTTTGACTTTGACTCATCCATAATCAGATAATTATTATGAGAATAGGAGCCAAGTCTTCTTAACAGCACATGCAACCCAAATGTCATATTGGCAACACCTTTGTCTTACCTTCTGCTACATATCAATCTTACTTCTCATGGCTCCATTGAGCCCCAAACACACTCTCAAACAAATGAAAAAAAATGGGATGGAAGGGACCATGGAGGTTTTCTAGTCCAACCCCCTGCTCATAGCAAGAGATCCTGACAAAATGAATGTCAAGCCTCTTTTTGAAAATCTCCATTAACGTCATGAGCTCCATTTTAAGGGCAGTTATTTTAAGGGCATGAGCTCCATTTTAAGGGTAATTTCTTCCATAATATTTCTTTGTTTACTGTGTCAAATGCTATAAAGGCAGCAAACCATTATCTCCTCTGACTGACATTTTTATACTTAGATGGTTCAAGACAAAAGAATTCTCAATAGTGGATCACATTTGCCTAAAGACTGCTGGTCCTTCTACAAGGAATACACTTTTCATCCACCTGCTGTCAATTCTTTTCAAGTGGACATTTGCATATATTTTATTCACAATATCTGTTAGAGTGGTAGAGGACAGGAAGGCCTGGAAGAATGCTGTCCATAGGGTCGTGATGGGTCGGACACGACTTCGCAGCTATCAACAACAGCAACATCTGTTAGAGAAATGGGCCTGGAATTGCTAGGGTCCCTTTTAGTCCCTTTATATATATATAGGAATTACAATTGCCATCTTTGACCCAAATGGGCTTGGCGGATATTATTTATATGTATAAAAGTATCTGTCAATGGAGGGCCCCACCAGTCGGGATATTTCTTGAATTGTTCAGCTGGTAGAAATTCCTCTCCAGAGGCCATATTGCTCTTCAAACCTTTTATTATGAATCTGACCATGAGAATTTTAGGGCAAAAAATAGTTGATACGTTGCCTAACATATTTGTAGATTTTTGATAAAATGGTTGGTTAATGTTAGTGTCTCCTAAAGGTTCATAATACATATATGTTTTATCATCAGTAGGAAAGATAATCCCGTTGGACTCTGTTTAAAAATCTGAGATTTGTTCATGATTAAGGATATCATTATTTTAACTAAGACCATGTAAAAAAAATCAGTACTGCACATTCCTATTGTACAGAAGATCCTTTGACTGGACATACAGCCTCTCCTCATCTTCACAAGTGTGCAGCAGAAGCCTCTAAGCAACTGGGATGATGTCATGAAAAGACAGGTCTCTTTTGATTCTTGCTTCCTCCAGATTGCATATCCCAATATTTATTTATAAGACTTACAAATGCCACGGTGAAAAGATTATTTGCAGCAGAACCAGTTCTTAAACACCCTGATCCTGAGGAAACTTTCATCATCCAAGATGATGTTAGTGATGTTGCGGTGAGCATAGTCTTCCTACAAAAAAACCTTAGGGGTAAAGAGGAAGTGTACAAAGATGGTTTAAGCAAACATAGTCTTTTCCTTAAGGTAGATGTTGATTGGGATAGCCATATCCTGTCTGTGAAACTACACGTACTTCATGTAATTTTCTTCTGTAAACTGTTGTCTGATAAGAATGTGCAGGATGTAACCATATAAGGAACGATGTATAACAATGTATAACTAGGAATTAGAGGTGTATAAATATGTCTGTTCATGAGCCCTTCGGGGTTCAGACCCTTTGCTTTGTTTAAGCCTTCTGAACCTGTGCAATAAATCTTTCCTTTCCTGAAGAGCTTGCGTGAGTCTCTTCTTTCTACAACAGGGGGATCTGCAGCCCTGCATGTACATTTTATGAAAGTTTTCTGAAACAGAGAGGAAATGGGCTGGTTTACACAAGGAGGCTTTTGCAATAAGATAGGTGTTATTAATTTGACACCATTTCTTGGAATGGAGTAAAGTTCCTTTCGAAGTATAGACTGATCATCATTATTATTCAAAATAATATTGAATTACCTAGAGAAGACACAGTTGGATCTATCACTTACACACCAACACTCCACTAACATTACAGAAAGGGAAGGACAAACACAAACCTGTGGGACTTTGTAGGTGCCTGCTAATGTTGACATCTGGATGGAGCTGTCTCTGATAGCTCCATCAACAAGAGCCAAAAGCTTGTCCTTCCTTCCACAGCTGTAGTTGGGAACATTGGCTTCTCCAGTAGAGAGCATGTCCAGCAAGGCATCTGAAGTGCCGAGGGTGTTATCATAGTTGTCCTGGATGTTGTAGCCAAGTGTGAGATTGTGCAGGAGCCGCGGAATTTTGCTAACCACTTCAATATTGAAAATCATGAGTAGTATGAATTGCTTTCCATAGGATGAACTAATGTAAAACCATGATCATGTTAATATTACCATCATCAACAGCAACAACAGCAAAAATACTTTTTCTCCATCTAGTCATCTTTTTTCTCCACAAACTAACTGAAACATTATCCAATATTGATCCAAAACCAGAGGCAAATGATAGTCACCCATCAAACTTTAATAATGTTAGTGTTGAAGATAGTCCTCAAAAAGATTTAACAAATCAGAAACATACAATTATTTTTCTTCTATTCCTTTAAAAATCAGACATTGCATATCAATCAGTTATAAAAAATATAGGAATGGTTGGGCAGAGGAAATTAGGACATTTCAATCATTACTTTGAAGAAAAGTCAGTATTCCAGTCATGAATTTAGGATTGAACAGAGAGAGGAAAATAATGTGAACTTCTTTCAGGTTTCATTTGCCTCATGTTTCTACTCTCAGAAAATAAGGCAAAAGGGAAAGGCTTTGTTAGTCAAAATGATTTAAAAAAATTATATTGAAATGCAATATAAGAGCAAGTAAAACAAGAAGAAGAAAAGAAGAGTGTTAGAACTGCAAATGAAAGGAATGAAACTCCATCGCATGACTTACAGCCGAATCTGACTAGAAGGAATCTTGTTGAAAGGTAATGTTGCAGGTACTATTTTTGATGGTGAGATGACTATACCAATGAGAAGATCTCCTGGCCTATAGTAGCTCCATGGCTTTTCTCCATCCTGGTGGTCCAAATTCAGCGGGCACTTCATCCTCAGCTTCCCACAGATTGGCTGGGACACCAGCAGCATCAGAAGAAGAAGCAGGAGGTCCATAATTCATGGGGTGGGATCAATCTCCTTCCTCTTTCTAAAAAAAGAATTAGAATTCAAAGGGCTTTGACAGGGTGGAATATCCAGTGGCTTTCCTGATTCAGACACAGAAACCAAGATTCCCCCGAAAGAGAGAGAAAATATATTCAAGAGCGCATCTCCTGTCTGTCCTGTAATGTGAGCCACAAAAAGCATAAGCTGTGATATTTATCCTTTTCTGATGCAAGATCCCTTCCATGTTGCTTCAGTCTCATGTTGACATCAAAGGCAGTCACTGGAGACACAGGAGAAGAGGTCTGAGAGAGATACGGATGGTGATGATTGCAGTGAGAAGGAGCTTCTGCTCTTGGGACCCTGAACTTTCAAGGTGCTGGTGATGACCTATAAAGCCCTAAATGGCTTGGGTCTGGGATATCTGAGGGAACACCTGCTGCCGGCATCAAGTTCCCTTCGTCCGGTGCGCTCCCACAGGGAGGGTCTGCTCAGGGTGCCACTGGTAAGAGATTGCCGGCGGGTAACACCCAGAGACAGAGCCTTCTCAGTGGGGGCGCCTGCCCTTTGGAACCAGCTGAGGACTGCCCCCAACCTCCGTTCATTCCGCCGGGGCCTGAAGACCTGGCTCTTCGAGCTCTCTGGCCCAGGCTGAGGATTAATTTATTTTAATTGGGGTTTTTTTTATACAGGGATAAATTTAATCTTTTTTAAACTTGGTTTTTAACTTTTGTATTTTGGGTTTTTAATTACCCTGTAAACTGCCCTGAGTCCCTCGGGAAAGGGCGGTATATAAATGTAATAAAATAAATAAACTTCTTCCATGTAAGGAGGGGTAGCTGGAAAAAAGCATGTTAGGGAAAAGTCACAGATAGACCCCCTGGGGCAGTGTTCTGTAGTGGTCTTAGTCCTTCCTGTTAGGACATGTCCAGAAGGTCATGCTGGATGGAGATAGTTCAAGAGAAATGAAAGTGACTTCTGCTGTCCTTCAATGGAGTCTCTTGCCTCCAGAGGCTTCTAGGGAAGGTCACAAAGAGTTATGGAATTTGGTGTCATGGCATGGCGATCTGTGAGGCAGCTTGGGGCAACAATCTTCTCTCCCCCTGCCATGGCAGGCGGCTAATCACCGTATTGTGGGCCATGCCCAGAACCCACCCCCCATGGCCACCGAGTGGTGGCAAGGAGATGGCCCGGCTTTCCCTCATTGCTGCTGTCCATCCAGGCTCTCTGGCCCAGCACTCACCCTTCCCCCATACAAGAAAGAGCCTGGAGGGCAGAGAGAGCTTGGAGCGAATGGGGGAATGTGCAAATGTACAGAGGAGAAAGAGCCTGGAGGGCAGAGAGAGCTTGGAGTGAATGGGGGGGAATGTACAGAGCAGAAAGTGTTCATTCACACTTCCCGTCCCTCCCCCCCCTTTGCTCCAAGCTCTTTCTGCTCCCTTCATTCACACTTCCTGGGCACAGAGGGGGAGGGAAGGAAGGAAGGAAGGAAGGAAGGAAGGAAGGAAGGAAGGAAGGAAGGAAGGAAGGAAGGAAGGAAGGAAGGAAGGAAGGAAGGGACAATGAGAAGAAGGAAGGAGATGGGAATGAGAAAGGGTGGCAGGCAAGGAAGGAGGGGAGGGGGAAGGAAGGAAGGAGATGGGAATGAGAAGGAGAGAGGCACATGATCCCTGGTTTTGCTGCAATGGTCATAAGTGAAAAATGGTCATAAGCCACTTTATTCAGTGCCTTTGTAACTTTAACCGTGACAATGAAAAAGCTCTATGTATAATTGGATTTACACTGAATGACCAGCAGTTTGCCCATATTCGTGGTGAGGTGTCTGCTGCTAGTTGTTGGGCCACTTTGCGACATATCTACGTTCGTGATTTATTTATTTATTTATTTATTTATTTATTTATTTATTTATTTATTTATTTTATTATATTTGTATACCGCCCTTCTCCCGAAGGAGTCAGGGTGGTGAACAGGGTAATACATGTTAAAAAACAAGAATACAAAAGTTAAAAAAGATTAAACAAGATGCCCAAAAACTATAACAATAAGTTAAGTTAAAATACATAAAAAACAATAAAACCCAAACCCATCACCCATCAGGCCAGGCCGGCTTGTTCAAACAGGTAAGTCTTTAGATCGCACCGGAAGGAGCGAAGGTCGGGCGCCATCCGGAGCTCAACCGGAAGATGGTTCCATAAATCCGACGCGCCCACAGAGAACGCCCTCCCCCTGGGGGCCACCAGTCGACATTCTTTGACCGGTGGCACCCTGAGGATGCCCTCTCTGTGGGAGCGCACTGGGCGGAGGGAAGTTGATGCCGGCCGCAGGTGCTCCCTGAGGTATTCCGGACCCATGCCATGAAGGGCTTTGTAGGTCATTACCAGCACCTTGAATCTCACCCGGAAGACAACTGGGAACCAATGCAGCTCGCGGAGCAGGGGTGTAACATGGGAGTATCGGGAGACTCCCTGAAACCCAATCGGGTTTCAGGCCCGGGTACAGCACGGAGACGGCATTGGTCGCTCTGGTGAATGATCTCTGGAGGGTTTGGGACAGGGGATATTCCTCTGTCCTAGTCCTATTAGACCTCTCGGCGGCTTTCGATACCATCGACCATGGTATCTTGCTGCGGTGTCTCAGGGGATTGGGAGTGGGAGGCACGGTTCTTCGGTGGTTCTCCTCCTATCTCCTGGGACGTTCGCAGTCGGTGTTGGAAGGGGGGCAGAGATCGGCCCCTAGGTCTCTCGTTTGTGGAGTTCCTCAGGGGTCGGTTCTCTCGCCTCTCCTGTTCAACATCTACATGAAACCGCTGGGTGAGATCATTCGTGGTTTTGGAGTTGGGTATCATCAATATGCCGATGATACCCAACTTTTCTTTTCGACCCCAAACCACCCCAGTGATGCCCTCGCTGTGATGTCCCGTTGCCTGGAGGCGGTTCGGGTCTGGATGGGGAGGAACAGACTTCAGCTCAACCCTGACAAGACTGAGTGGCTGTGCATTCTGGCATCCCGGGACATTCAAAATGTTCCATCTCTTTCTATGGGGGGTGAGCTCTTACCCCCCGTGGATAGGGCTCGCAACTTGGGAGTCCTCCTAGATTCACAGCTTACCCTAGAAGATCATGTAGTGGCCGTGACTAGGGGGGCTTTTGCCCAGGTTCGCCTGGTGCGCCAGTTGCGGCCCTATCTGGACCAGGATGCCCTGTGCACGGTCACTCATGCGCTCGTGACCTCTCGCCTTGACTACTGTAATGCTCTCTACATGGGGCTTCCCTTGAAGACCACTCGGAGGCTCCAACTGGTACAGAATGCGGCCGCGAGAGTTGTCTTGGGAGTTTCTCGGTACTCCCATGTTACACCTTTGCTCCGCGAGCTGCATTGGTTACCAGTTGTCTTCCGGGTGAGGTTCAAGGTCTTGGTTATGATCTTTAAGTCCCTACATGGCATGGGTCCGGGGTACCTCGGGGACCACCTGCTGCCGGCTTCAACTCCCCTCCGCCCTGTGCGTTCCCACAGAGAGGGCCTCCTCAGGGTGCCTCCGGTCAGGGAATGCCGACTGGCGGCCCCCAGGGGGAGAGCCTTCTCTGTGGGTGCCCCGGCTTTGTGGAACCAACTGCCGGTGGAGCTCCGGACGGCATCGGACCTCCGAACTTTCCGTCGTGGTCTGAAGACCCATTTGTTTGAATTGGCCGGTCTGGCCTGATGGGGGAGCTGGGTTTTAAATTGTCATTTTAGATTGCATTATTGTTTTTTTAATTGGGCACTGATTTAATCTTTGTTTTAACTTTTGTATAGTATTGTATTTTTATTTATATGCCCTGTGAACCGCCCTGAGTCCCCAGGGAGAAGGGCGGTATATAAATTAAATAAAACGTAAACGTAAACGATTCAAGTTCCAGTGTTTTGTTTCTTGTTCTGTTGTAATAAATCTTGGCAGACGCTTTCCAGCCTCAGACGCTCTCCAGTCTCTACTGTTTGAACAGGGGTTTGCCTTATTGCAAGGCCGGTAGCAGGCTGGTTTAAAACAGCAATGTCTTTCCGATGCTACCTGTGGACCTCCACAGCATCTGATATTGGAGGCATGTCTGATCCTCCCCGGCAAGCTGAAGAGGATTCCAGTCCATGCCTAAACTGACTGGGGCCACCACAAATTTTATGGACTCAGCATTTGTGGCCAAATGGGCTGTTCCCCAGTGCCCGGTAGAACCACCCATGTTAGTGGAGACTATCGATGGTCATGTGCTCCTGTCTGGGCCAATTAAGGCCGCCACACAACCGTTATGTATGGCCATCAGTTCCTGTTGTGATTCAGCATCAGCCTGTCATTTCGGCAGCTGAGTCTGATGATTCTGAAGAGGAGGAGGAGGAGGGGTTTGGAGAGCCTTTGGTGTCAGAGGAAGGTTCTGATGCACTGCAGAACTCTCAGCCAGGCCCTCCTGTCTTGTTCCTCCTCAGACTCAGCTGTGTGAGCATGAGGGATTGGAAGAAGACGATCCACAGCTGGCTTTGTTCAGGGATGCTAGGAGCAGGAGGCAATCTAGCAGAGCAGAACAAAGGAAGGCAATGAGGCAACTTGGGAGAAGGCAATGAGAAGCCACGCCTTGGGACTGCTGATAAAAGGAGTAGGTGTGGGAGGTGCTGGTTGTTGAAAGCAACCATTTGAAGATCTTCTGCTAGAGTCCTGGTCTGTTGTTCTTGTTTAACTCTTGTTTAACCTTTTGGTTTAAGTCTTGTTTCAACTGTTCATTTCACTTTTGTTTGAACTCTTTGGAAATAAATTTGCTTGGGTTTTTTTCCAGCCTGTTGATTATAAAAAGGGGTTGTCCCTGACATTCAAACAGGGCCGGTCATAGACTGGAACAGAACACCACCAATCAGACTCATGGAGAAGAGTTTGAATGAGCAAAGACAAGGGGGGGACAAGAAAATATCCAATAAGGATATTTCCCCAGAGCCCCAGAGGGTCCCTCCAGGGAGACCCCCCTCGCCTTTCCCTCCCCAGCAAAGCCAGATCCCCCTTTGGAGACAAAGGCCCTGTGTGGCTTCTCCCCACCAGGAGCCTTTCCTGGAAACACACGAAGAAGAACCAGAGCTTCACAACCCCCCCCCCCTTGGCTGCATTTTCCCCTGAAAATCCATGTTAGTCTCTTCCCAGAATGTGTGTGTGTGTGAAGGGTTCCCCCAGTTCCCCTCCTCCTTGCTGAGCCTTTTCTATGGGCAACGTGACAAGTCTGGGCTTTGCTTTTCCCCCCTCAGTGCCCCATGTGTGGAAGGGAGCTGCAGTGGAACATGGGTCCTTCCCTTCCCTTTCTTCCTTCCTTTATTTGTCTCATTTCTCTTTCTCTCTCTCTCTCATTCTCTCTCTCTCTTTCTCATTCTCTGTGCAGGTGTGTGATTTTTTAAAAAAACTGTGTCAAGTCCTGATGACTAGTATTTAAATAGAAGATTTTTTTAATTTATTTTTATCCTGGTCACACTATTGCATCAGTCTTTTTATATTGGTGTCCTTCAGCATTAACTTTCACAATAAAGTAAACTTTGTTTTTAAGTCAGTAGGAAGCTATTCCAGTTCTGTGACATGTTCAGGCATGAAGTAGTCCCCGGGGTTTTCTCTTTAACCGCTATTATGCCAACAAATGTCAGATTTCTTTTTCTTCAGCCACAGGTGCCGTGTCTTCCCTCTGGGGCTAATTTCAAGCATGGAGCTTTCCAACCTCTCAATTCTTGCTGACTGATTTAATTCTAGCTCTGCCCTATCATTTTGAATCCTATGGGGATTGTTCCCCTTTCATTTCTCTCCAGAGAAGTGCCCAACAAACTCTGAGTCCAAGAACTAGTTGATTTAGCCGGGGATCTCTGGTGAGAGGGAGAATTATTATTATTATTATCCTCAAAGTTTCAGCTCTGCTCTTTGGCCGAATCCTCCAGGGGAGACTTTGGGCAGAGACAGATGGAATCAGCTGCATTTGGCTTCTCTCTCTCCACAACCTCTGGAGACAAGCCGTTCCACTGATTAATTGTTTTGTCAGGAAATTTCTCCTTAGTTCTAGGTTGGTTCAAAATCTGTAACTTACTTTGAGAGTTAAAGAATAGAAAGAAGGAAGGAAGCAAGAAAATACAATTTTTGCTCTGTGTTGACAATGCTGATTGTGATGTTAGTGATGCTGAACAGGCCCCTCCCTCAGAAGAGAGGTTTCTGATCACACCCAAGGCTGCCCTGACTGGATTGGGTTGGGGGCTCTGCCTTCCCTTTTCTCTTCCAGAGCGCCCTCCCTCTGCCATTCCTGGCTCTCCAGGACCCATGCTTCATTGCCCCATCCCCCCAGTTGCCTTCATGAGGACTTGAAACCCATTCTTCTTGTCAGGAAGGGGAATTTCTTGTCACCTGTCTGCAGCACAACCAGCAACAAAACGTCAGCCCAATTTTAGGGAGTTGGAGGCCACCTGTATGGGCTTGCAAGAACAGAGCCAGGCACAGCAATGGCTTCTCTCCTCTTGTCAATGTTGCCATGCTGGATAGCCATGGACCCTGAATCCAAAGTAGATCCTTTAAAAGTTTCAAATTCTCTGTACAGACGTACCGTATTGGCCATCCCAGAGATGGTTTGTGGTTACGTTATCATCACATCCTTCTCTATTTCCCTTAATGTTCAATGCAACGTGTTTAAACTAACAAATTTCTAAGAATAGCATGGTCAATTAAAGAAAAAAATTACCAGTCCAATTTCAATGAAATATATCCATGTCCTGTTATTAAATTTTATCTTTTGATATTAGTTATAGTGTTAACATTTAACCTTTAAAATCCCAAGTGATATTCACAGCCCAAAGATTGTAACATCTAACATACACAGAATATGTTAGATGTTATGTGCCAGCCATGGCAGTTACCCAAAAGGGTCATCAGATGGAAGCAAAGAGGCTTCTTTGCTTCCACTGATGAGTCAGGGGTCCCAGACCCCTACAACCCCATTGGCGAGAGAGTTCTATGGTTAGAAAGGGGCCAAGACCCCCCATAAATACCTCTGCTCAAAGGGGCGGCTTTTTGTTCAGATCCTCTTCAGTTTTTGTTCTTCTTCTGTTCCAGTTATGCTATGCTAGCTTGTTTTCTTTTCTTTTGTTCTCTCTCACATGCAGGCATGAATGCCTTCATGCCAAGTAATTCTTTCTCTTTAATCTATCATTGAATAAACTTCATATGATTGCATCTCTGCGTGATGCCTTTTCACTTGGAAGCACCTTAACGATCCATCGACCTCGTGAGACCATTTCACAAGTTGGAAGCAAGAGGATGGTTTAAGGGAACGCTTCCAAGCCAGCCAGCAGCTATACTACAAGATGTCTGGAAGATCCAGCACAAATCCATTTAAAACAGATGGCAGGAGATCTCCGATTGTGACCAGAAGTTGTTCTGTACCAGCCTGCTACCAGCCTTGCAGAAAGGCAACCCCTGTACAAACGGCAGAGGCTGGAACGTCTGAGGCTGGAAAACGTCTGCCAAGTTTAATTCACAAACAAACAACAGAACAAGAAACAAGATACCGGAACTTTGATCCTCAAACGGAGCGGTTGCTTTCAGCAACCAGCCCTTCCCCAAACACTCCCTTTATTAGAGTTCAGGGCGTGGCCTCCCTGTGCCTCCTTCCGAGGAGTCCCACAGCCTTTCTCTGCTTGCTTCTACTGGTCTGCCTCCTGCGTCGGGCGTCCTTGAACAGGGCCAGCTGTGGGTCCTCTTCATCTGCACTGTCAGCCTCTCGCAGCTGAGTCTCCACCAAGCCAGAGGGGCCTGGCTGGGGGCTCTGCGAAGCCTCCAAGCCATCATCAGCAAGTTCGTCTTCAACACCCTCCTCCTCCCCCTCGTCTGAGTCATCCAAGACATCCGAGCCGGCTGCCGGACCCACAGGCTGACCCTGAATCACAACACTATCCCGCACCGCAGGGCCCTTCCCCCGGGGCTGCCGATCCGGATGCGGTCGGGATGGGAATTGTTCATGAAAAGCAGTCACCAACGCAGGGGCATGAACGGCGGTCGCGTCTTCCCAGGTGAAGTCCTCCGGTCCGTATCCTTTCCACTCGATCAAGTACTGGAAACGACCTTTCAGCCAACGGGAATCCCTAATGCTGGCGACCTCGTACTCGGGGGTGCTGCCTCCATCACGAGGTCCTGATGGGGGAGGTTCCGCTTTGTGGAGTGGACAAGCCGGTTGCTCGGGGACCAACAGAGACCGTTGGAAGACGGGGTGCATGTGCAGGGAACGTGGCAGAGTCAAGCGATAGGCGACCGGATTGATGACAGCCTCGACTGGGAACGGTCCTAGATATCGGTGATCCAGCTTCCTCGCCGGCCGTGTGGATGGTAGGTTCCTGGTGGACAGCCAGACCCGATCCCCCACCGATAGTGGAGGCGTATCCCGTCTCGACCGATCGGCGAACCTCTTGTAATCAGCCTTGGCCTTCTCCAGCTGCCGTCGCACCAATTGATGGATCGCCTGTAACTCTGCCATGAAGTCGTTCGCTGCCGGCTCCGGTGAGTCCACGGGAGAAAGGGGGAAAAACCGGGGGTGATAACCCACATTGGCCAAGAACGGTGTCATCTGCGTGGAGGTGTGCTGCGAGTTGTTAAAGGCAAACGCAGCTATGGCCAGATAGTCCACCCAATTGTTCTGCTGCAGGTTGACAAAGCAGCGCAGATACTGTTCCAGGATACCGATGACCTTCTCGGTTCGCCCGTCAGTTTGAGGATGATGCGCGGACGAGAGGCAAACCTTGATGTCCAGCGCACGCATCAACTCCTGCCAGAAGCGGGCTGTAAACTGGGCCCCCCTATCGGAGACGACTCTATCGGGGAGGCCGTGCAGCCGAAACACCTGTTGGATGAACCTGCAACTAGTGGCGCGAGCTGACGGTAAGCCGCGACAGGGGATGAAGTGCGCCATCTTGGTCAGCATGTCCACCACCACAAACACTGTCGTGAAGCCGGAGGATGGGGGTAAATCCGTCAGAAAGTCCATGGTCACAGCCCCCCAGGGTCTCTTGGGTGTTGGCAAAGGCTGCAGTAATCCAGGTGGGGCCCCTGTCGCTGACTTGGCCTGCCTGCATGGAATGCAGGAGGTGACATAAGACTGGACGTCGTGTCGGACTCGGGGCCACCAGAAGGTACAGGAGACCAGGTTCAGAGTCTTGAACAGGCCAAAATGCCCCGCTGCCGGGTTATCATGACACTGGCTGAGGACGAGTCCCCTGAGTGGCCCTCCCGGAACATAGAGCCGGTCACGATAATACAAGAGTCCATCCGTGACCGTCCAAAGCGAATCTGGCCCCACCTCCTCCTTCCGCTGAGCCACCCACGCCTCCTGCTGCTGCGCCTCCCGGATCCGAGCCCGTATATCAACCGGCTCCCGTACCGCAGCAAAAGACTCAACGGGGATCACTGTCCTGGGCAGAAGCTTGTCTTCCACTCGGGTATATTCGGGCTTCCTGGACAGAGCATCCGCTCTCTGATTGTGCCCGCTTGGTATGTACCGAACCCGGAAGTCAAACCTCGCAAAGAAAAGAGACCACCGGATCTGGCGTTGGTTCAAATTCCGAGCGGTCTGCAGGCTTTCCAGATTCTTATGGTCCGTCCGGACCTCGATTTGATGCCGCGCTCCCTCCAGATGATGCCTCCAAGCCTTGAACGCCGCCTTGATGGCCAGCAGCTCCTTCTCCCAGATGGTATAGTTGCGCTCCGAGGGGTTCAATTTCCGAGTGATACGCGCAAGGGAAAAGGGTACCGCTGGGCATCGTTGCCTGGAGTAACACTGCCCCAATGGCAATGTCGGAGGCGTCCGCCTCCACGACAAACGGCCGTTGCGGGTCAGGATGCTTCAAGATGGGCTCCTTCATGAAGGCTTCGTTCAAAGCCTGGAACGCCTGTTGTTCTGGTGCGTTCCACTGGAACCGAGTCTTCTTCTGCAGGAGCCGGGTGAGGGGGGCTGTCAAGGCAGCAAAGCCAGGGATGAAAGTTCGATAGTAGTTGGCAAATCCAAGAAGTTGCTGAACATCCTTCACGCGACGCGGGGGTTGCCAACTCTGCAACGACTCCACCTTACTCGGCTCCATGGCGATGCCCTCAGGAGAAATGCGGTGACCCAGGAAATCGATGGTCACCTGGTAGAACTGGCACTTCTCCAACTTGGCAAACAGCCGATGTTCTCGGAGTCGCTGCAGGACCTGACAGAGATGCTGATGATGCACTTCACGCGACGGGGAGTAGATCAGGATGTCGTCCAGGTAGATCACAACAAACTGGTCCAACAAATCCCGAAAGATGTCGTTCATAAAATGCTGAAACACAGCGGGGGCGTTGGTCAGGCCAAACGGCATCACCGTGTACTCGAAATGTCCATAGCGAGTACCAAACGCCGTCTTCCACTCATCACCCGGCCGAACCCTGACGAGGTTGTAAGCTCCACGCAGGTCCAATTTCGTGAAGATCTTAGCCTCCCAGAGTCGGTCCAAGAGCTCGGGGATGAGGGGCAGCGGGTAACGGTTGCGCACCGTGATGGCGTTGAGTTTCCGGTATTTGCAGCAAAGCTGTAATTCGCCCGACTTCTTTTTGATGAAGAGCACGGTTGCAGACACTGGCGAGGACGAGGGCCGGATGAAACCGCGAGCCAAATTCTTCTCCAGGAAGTCCCGCAATGCAGCCAACTCGGGCTCCGACATGGAGTACAAACGCCCCACTGGGAGAGGCGCATCAGGGACTAAATCAATGGAGCAGTCATAGGGCCTGTGTGGGGGTAATTGATCCGCCTCTGACTCGCTGAACACATCAGCAAAGTCGGACAGTTCGGGAGGCAAGGAAACCCCTGGGGAACCCTCCACCTGGCCAGCACAGATATGGCGGGAGTGGTCCACGCACTGCAAGCTTGGGAAGGTGACCAAGTTCTGTGACCAATAGATCTGTGGGTCATGCGCCCGGAGCCACGCCAGTCCCAAGACCACGGGGAAGTGCAGATCTGAAGTGATGTAGAACTGGATGGCCTCCACATGGGAACTGATGGCCATACATACTGGTTGCGTGGCGGCCGTAATAGGCCCGGACAGGAGCACTCGACCATCGATAGTCTCCACTAACATGGGCGGATCCACCGGACACTGGGGAACAGCCCATTTGGCCACAAAGGCTGAGTCCATAAAGTTTGTGGTGGCCCCAGAGTCAATTAAGGCATGGACTGGAATCCCCTCTGGCTTGCCAGGAAGGATCAGACGTGCCTCCAAAATCAAATGCCGTGGAGGTTCACAGGCACCATCGGAACGGCGTCACTCGGTGTTGTTGTTGTGGGACGCCCGATCTATCACACCGTCTAGATCGGGCTCGGGGCATTTCCCGACAGCAAAGTAGGGGACTGTCTCGGGGCAGGCTTGGTCACTGATGCCCGCTGACGCTTCTTTGGGCAAGAAGCAGCCAAATGTCCAGGGTCCCCACAGTAAAAACACAACCCCCCCCGATCGTCGTCTGTTCATTTCCGTCACCGATAGACGAGACCTGGCGGCACCCAGCTCCATTGGCTCCTCCCTTTGGACTGGGGGCTCACGCACAACAGGGGCGGCAGGGGTCTGTGGGGTGGCACGGCGACTCTTTCGCTGCTGCAACCGGGCATCGATCCGCAGGCAAAGATGAGTCAGCCCATTCAGATCTGAGGGAATGTCCACACGGGCCAGCTCATCCAACATCTCCTCCGACAATCCATCCTGGAAGGCATCCACGAGCGCAGCCTCATTCCAGGCGGAATCCTGGCTAAGCAGCCGGAAATCGCTGATATAGCCCTGTAGGGGGCGTTGACCCTGCCTCAGAGCTTTCAGGCGTCGGGTGGCAGTCTGCGTCTTAATTGGGTCCTCGTACATTAGACGCATATGGTCACAAAACCCCACAAAGTTGTCCAACAATGGGCTAGGTTGTGCCAGCAGAGGCGTGCCCCAACGAGCTGCATCCCCCGAAAGAAGGCTTAACACAAACCTCACCTTATCCCGGTCAGTGGGGAAATCAGCTGCTCTCACGCTGATAAAGAGCTGGCATTGTCCCAGGAAAGCAGGAAACTGTTTAGGAATACCTGTAAATTTGTCCGGCATTGCAACTTGGCATTTTCTCCTGGGTGGGGGTGCAGCATGAATCTGTGCTTGCAGTTGAGCCACCTGAGCTGCCAGCAAAGTGAGTTGCTGAGTGAGCTGAGCATTCTCGGCACGTAGCTGCTCCATAATAGTTGTAAGGGGTGGGAGGCTGAAAGCAAACTGTTCTGTACCAGCCTGCTACCAGCCTTGCAGAAAGGCAACCCCTGTACAAACGGCAGAGGCTGGAACGTCTGAGGCTGGAAAACGTCTGCCAAGTTTAATTCACAAACAAACAACAGAACAAGAAACAAGATACCGGAACTTTGATCCTCAAACGGAGCGGTTGCTTTCAGCAACCAGCCCTTCCCCACAGAGGGCCAGCTGTGGGTCCTCTTCATCTGCACTGTCGGCCTCTCGCAGCTGAGTCTCCACCAAGCCAGAGGGGCCTGGCTGGGGGCTCTGCGAAGCCTCCAAGCCATCATCAGCAAGTTCGTCTTCAACACCCTCCTCCTCCCCCTCGTCTGAGTCATCCGAGACATCCGAGCCGGCTGCCAGACCCACAGGCTGACCCTGAATCACAACAGAAGTCTTCAATCAAAGACGGCATCCCTGCCTCCAGCCCCTGAAGCAAACTCCGCTGCAGGTGAGAGCACAGATGACCTCCATTCCCTCAGAGGATCCAGCAGAGCTTTGCATGCCTCCCTACCACTGAACGCCACAGAGGGAAGCATGGAAGGCTTGCAGACTGCCCAAGACTGCTCAGATGCTGCAGAAACAGACCTGGCTGAAGCCAAACGCCGCGTGAGTAAGATGACTGAACAGGAACGTGAAGAGCTGCTTCTAAAGCTCCTTACAACACAAAAGAGGGGGACACCAGCCCAGGAAACCTCTGAACACCTGGTGAGTCTTTCCCAAATGACCATGAGGCCCCCAAATATGGCACCCGCCACCCTTAGTGACCCCGGGACCCCAGGGCTTTTGGCGCGAAGTTCCCCACCCAACTGTGAGCTACAGCTTCCTGGGGCAACCGGAAACAAGATGGCTCCCCCCAGGGCGTCCACATGGCCTGGCACAGGAAACAAGATGGCGGCCCCCAGTAACCCCACATGGTCTAATAAAGACAGGCCTCAACTAAGCCTGGAGGCCCAGCAATCCCTGGCATCCAGCCGAAGTAGCATGCAATCCCTGGCATCCAGCCGAAGTAGCATGCAATCCCCTGGGTCCTCCCCACCACAAAGCCTAAAATCCTATTATAGCAATAAAGACTGTCCAGCCGAGGCTGATACATCAGCACTTGAGACAGCCATCCAGGTCCTGGTTGCAGCCCTGGAGGCCAAAAAGACATCAGGAGTGACCAGCCCCCCTCCAAGGCCGCCTACCCTCTCCCCAGGGCCTAACTGCCGGGAGGGGTCCAGCCTGGAGCCTACCAACCATCAACCCCCATGGCCTCCCACCTTCTCTTCAGGTCTTCAGGACCAGCGATGGGCTTCTCAAGGCAATTCAGGCAATCTAGGCAATCCACGTGCCATCCAGCCTCCATCCTGCCAGGAGGCATTTTGCAATCCTCAGGAAAAATCTTTGGAGCTCCTGCCAGCTGGCAAATCTGGGCTCCGCCCCCCTATGCCTCATGGGAAGAGAAGAATCCCGAGCATGCCCAGATGGATTTACCAAATAATCAAGGAAAAATTCCCCCCATGACCACTAGAGGGATACCTTTACCTTTTATCTCAATGGACACCTCTCAAATGTTTCAAAATGCCACTGACAAGAATTCCTTTTCTCCAACATCTAATCTTCCGAATGACTTTAAAAAACTGCAACTTGGGGGGGAGAATTACAACAGTTGGAGTAGAGATGTGCAGGTATATCTATTAAAGAATGGGACTCTAGAAATGGTACAGAAACCTCCTCCACTTCCGTGGGGACCCCGAGAAGAGTGGCGGCACAGGCAGGCCTATACAACGCTGCTGAGTTCACTGGATAACAACTTGTTCTCCAGCATTCCAGAAGGACTCAGAGCTGGTGAAGTTTGGCAGTTATTATACAATTTATTCAACAGCAATACCATTGGTTCGATCACCAGACACACAACTGAGTTTTACACAACCAGACTGAGGTTTGGTGCCAGCATGCCTGAACATCTTGCAAAATTAAAGGCACTCAGGGCAGAACTGATGTCCAGAGAATACCCTGTAACTGATGCCAACATGGTAGCTATCATTCTGGCTTCCCTGGACAGGAGTTGGAGCAATTTCATTGTTTCACTGGAAGGGGCCAGGAGGGAAGACATAAATCTGTCCTACCTCACAGGGAGACTCATAGAAGAAGATAGGAGGAGAAGAGATGGAGATATAGCCTTGGTGGAGCAGTGGGCTAATGCCTCCTTAAGTAACACCAGCTGCCTGCCATTAGTGCAGGTTCGCATCCCACCAGGCTCAAGGTTGACTCAGCCTTCCATCCTTCCGAGGTAGGTAAAATGAGGACCCAGATTGTTGGGGGCAATTAAGCTGACTTTGTAATAATGCCACTTGGGGGTGGCGAAAGCCCTAATAAGCAGGCATATACATAGAATGAAGGCTATTGCTAAGCACATTGATTTGTGCTTATATTTTAAGCCGCCCTCAGTCTTCGGAGAACGGCGGGATATAAATGGGATTTTTTAAAAAAAGATAAAATGTTTCAATGCACCAAGTACCTAAAGTTGAGGATTCCCTGTGAAAACAAGGCCCTAAGTACATAGGTCCTTCCCCGATTGTGAAAATTATGCACCCGATGACTACAGAACTGAAACTGCACAGAATGCTGGGTAAAGTATGCCCTGTACATCGCCCTGAGTCCTTCGGGAGAAGGGCGGTATAAAAATTTAATAATAATAATAATAATAATAATAATAATAATAATAATAATAATAATAATAATCAAAACTGGTACCAGTTGGAAAAGAAGCACCTGATCCAGTAAGGGTGGAGGGGGAAATATATTATGAGGTTAAGCAAATCATAGACTTTAGAATCCATAAGGGGAAACTACAGTATCTATTACAGTGGAGAGGTTATCCAGTGAGGGAGAAAGTTGGATCAAACCCCATAACATTAGAGCAGAAGACTTAATAAGTAGATTCCAGCCAGAATATCTTCAAAAGCCAGGGGCCCTTAAATGGGGAATTAAGGGAAAACAAATGCCTTAATATGTGTTTGCTATTTTCCAGGTACTTGCTAGATATTAGGAGGGTTCGCCTGTCAAGTTTCAAAGGACCTTTTTTTCCTGCTGCAACAGTTATTGCTTCTCAGCTTGCCAATGTACTTGGGGGAAAGGAATCAGATTTGAATGCAGACTTCAATGATTAAGGAAGCAGACCATGGGAACCCAGGACATTTACCAGGTGTCTGACCAAACTTTCTCAAAACAATACTGCTGCATTCAATTGGCCCCAATATTGAGAGGGAGGAGAGAGAATACTATGCTTTTTCTATGTAGGGCTTGGGGGGGTTTTGCCAGAGCTTCTTCTGCTTTCATACGTGCCAAAATGATGTACTCAATAAAGATTTACATGAAGAGATTAGAATGTCTCATAGGTGTTTGCATTGTTGGGATCATCAACCAGAACCTTGACACAGACCTTGGAGGAACTGAAATACCAATTCAGAAAGAATCATGAAGGAGATGAAGTTGATAACCTCCTAACTAACTTTAAAGATACCTACCAAGCTTAAAGCAGTCCAAAGCCCAGGATAATGCTCCTATGTGTTCTCTCTTAAAGGGTTGCTTAATCCAAATATTGGTTAACCTGCATGCTGAGGAAAAGGAGGGCTAGCAACAGTTTAAAAACACAAATATTAATTATTAATTTATTTTATTATTTGATAATTATGTTGGATTTTAATTTTATTAATCTAACTTCTTTATTTCCTTATACTTTAAATAACCTTAATAGTCAAACAGGCAGACTAAACATATAAACCAAGAACAAACAAAATCAATAATTAAATTTTAGGAACCCAAGAAACAATTTCATTATCAGTTCCCTACTTTTATCACTAGATCTCCCTTAGTGTTTAGATCTGGTCTCAGGATGATAATGTAGCACTTGGGGAAGAAGATACAGCCCAACAGTCCACCACTGGAGACCAAGATGGAGAAAACCTGCACGGCCACCATGTATTTTCCTCTGGTGCTCAAGTAAGTGGGGAGGAAGGAGATCCAGACACTGCAGAAGACCAGCATGCTGAAGGTGATCAGTTTGGCTTCATTGAAAGCTCCAGGCAGATTTCTGGCCAGGAAAGCCACAGTGAAACAAATGGCAGCAAGGAAACCCATGTAGCCAAGGACAACATAAAACATGGTGAGAGATCCTTCATTGCATTGAAGAATGATCTCTCCAGGCTGGGAATGAAGATCAGAGTCAGGAAATGGGGGAGAAACTCCCAGCCACATGATACAAATGAAAATTTGGATAACTGAACAAGAAAGGATGATAAAGTTGGCCAAGCTCTTCCCTAACCATCTTCTCATTCTAGTCCCTGGTTTTGAGGCCAGGAAGACCATCACCACCATGATAGTTTTGGCCAACACAGAAGACACGGCTACTGAGAAGACAATGCTGAACATTGTTTGTCGGAGAAGACAGGTGACTTTTCTTGGTTGGCCAATGAAGAGAAAGGAGGACAAAAAGCAAAGCAGGAGGGAGATCAGGAGGATGAAGGAGAGGTCCCGGTTGTTGGCTTTGACAATGGGAGTTTCTAGGTTTTGAATGAATATGATTAAAACAAGGCCTGTGGTTAGGAACAAGAGTAGGGCAAAGGAGATGAGGCTGATGCTCAGATGCTCTTCATAGGACAGGAAGCTTATTCTTTTGGGGATACATCGGACTTGGTTCTTGGCTGGATATTGTTCATCTGGGCACTTGGTGCATTTGTCAGTATCTGAGAAACAAGAAACAAGAAAGTCTTAATGATGGTATATTCTTACACTCCAGCAAAAAAGTTCCCCAATATATATAACTATTAAAACCAAGAACAACAAAAGAAAAATAAAAGAAGAAATAATGGTGCCGCAACCTCCCTACTCTGAGGTAATCCACCAGATTTTTATCTTGCACTGATTTTACTTTATTCCTAATGGTTGGGAGAAGTAGCAAGTCTCCACAGGTTTAAGAAAATGGGGGCCTATTGAATTTCAAGGGGGAGTGGGTCCAATGGGGCAAGAGCTACACCAGAAAAAGCAGGCATCTGAGGACCCATCAAGTGGGAATCTTTTAGGGAACATATCTTTTTGAATGCCAATTATTATCTGCTCTCGTGGGACAAGCAGGTATCCTCAAGGAGAGGAAGCCCTGCAGATACCCTGGTCCTTTCTCATGTACGGTTTTAAAAGGTGAATTTCAGCAAAAATAATCATTAGAGCACAGAAATTCACAGTATCTCCAAACTATGAGGCCTTTTTAAAAATCCCTTAAAATATGACTCTTTCAACAACCCTGGAGATCTCCTGGAAACAGGGCCCTGTGTGCTGCTTGCATGGTAGGTAGCATCTTGACCTTAAGGAAAATTAATTCATGAAGGAATTCATAAAACACAAACTTTGTCTGCAAAGTCTTTTTACACTGTAGAAATGAGAAGATGAAGTGATATATTTCCATACTCTCTAGATTTGGCAAATAATTTTAAAGAGAGAATAAATTCAACATTGGTATCAATGGATGGTAAGTAGATTGATCTTTTATTAGTTCTCCTCCCCCCTTTTCTGTTCATTTTAATCCTAACACAGCATGTAATTTTTTTCCCCTTTCAGAACTAGGACTATATTCTTTTTTTGTTCCTGTTGTAACTGTTTGTATATTTAATTTAATTTAATTTAATAATTTTATTTATATACCGCCCTTCTCCTGAAGGACTCAGGGCGGTGAACAGGGCAGATATATAAAAACTACAAAAATACAAAAGTTAAAAGAAAATTAAACATATGCCCAACTAAAAACAGTAAATACATATATTAAAATAACAATAAAAACCCAAGCCATCCCCCATCAGGCCAGGCCGGCTTGTTCAAATAAGAGTGTCTTCAGATCGTGACGGAAGGAGCGAAGGTCGGGCGCCATCCGGAGCTCAACTGGCAACCGATTCCATAGCTCCGGGGCGCCCACAGAGAAGGACCTCCCCCTGGGGGCCACCAATCGACATTCTCTGATCGGTTGCACCCTGAGGAGGCCCTCTCTGTGGGAACGCACAGGGCGGAGGGAAGTTGATGCCGGCAGCAGGTGCTCCCTGAGGTACTTCGGACCCATGCCATGTAGGGCCGAATAAATATCACTATTTAAGAACAAAGAAAATGGGAAAGATAAGAAAAGGTGGGAAGGAAATATCCACAAAGATTTTGTGGTGAATCCTCTGTTTGATTTTCATTTGCTTCTTGAAGCCAACATACAAAGTGCATGACAAAGGAAATACAAATCCTCAAACAGGAACAGGAAACAACATAAAAAGCCGCAGAAGGTATAAAAACCCACCACTTCCAAAAACATGTGGTCAGCTTTCCCAGAGCCACGCTTCTGTCTGGCTCTTCTCTTCAATAGACTTCAACGTTCTTTCTAAAGCAATTTCCATTGTTTATTCCCAGCTTGGACTGGACCCTGATGAAGATTTTTCTTTCAACAGATGTAAAATCATTTCTCAAGATACGGAGAATTTATGTGTTCCTAGCAAAGATAAATGTGGAAGGACACATCCAAACTGGCAAATAAAAGGGATATTTCCTATGCCATCCACAACATCCTTCATTCTACCTCATCATTCAAGATATTTTTTCGTATAAATCCCATTTAGGGAAGAAATTGGACACCATTAAAATTAAGAACTAAAAAAAATCAAATTTACATGTGTCTTTAACATGCCTATTGATCAAAGTTTCCCTATGGTGTCACCCACCTTCCTGAGTGGAGATGGTCCCCTCTGGACAAGGAATGCAGTCATAGCAGCAAAATGGCTGTCCTTCTCGAGCCTGCTTGACAAATCCAGGATGGCATTTTTCCACACATTTAGACTGAGGCAAAGACTAAAGAGAAAAAGAAGAAATGTCAAAAAAATATGTTAGGACTCACCATCCATGTAAGATGGAGGTAGACATGAGCATTGGCCAAGTTGTCTCTGGGCTTCACACAGACAAATATGAAATCTCTGACCCCTTTCAAATGCTTGCAGGAGATACAATTGCAGGAAGATGCTTCATTCAGTTTTTCCCTTTTTCTTCTGACATATCAGATTACAAAAAAGAAAAAGTACCTTTCTACTTAACAAAGTCTGGAGGGATAAAACTGAGAAAACATTTAACCATTAATTGGCAACCGGTGGGTTCCTCCTCGTAGTGGAATTAACATGCATTCCTCCATTCTTCATAAATACTAGCAGCAGTTTTAAAGCATATAACTACTGGTGCAAAGTTAATAAAATAAATAAAATAAATAAAAATAAATAAAATAATGAAATGGAGACTGATAGACTTCCCAAGTCATTCCTACAAGCGGTGGTTTAAGCTCCCGGCTAAGTGAAAATGTTATTTTATTACAAGGCTGTTTGTGGCATAAATGGTCATGGATGGGACCACAACCAGCTGCCTGCAATTAGTGCAGGTTCGCATCCCACCAGGCTCAAGGTTGACTCAGCCTTCCATCCTTCCGAGGTAGGTAAAATGAGGACCCAGATTGTTGGGGGCAATTAAGCTGACTTTGTAATAATGCCGCTTGGGGTGTGTGTGAAAGCCTTAATAAGCAGGGATATACATAGAATGAAGGCTACTGCTAAGCTTGTAAGCCGCCCTGAGTATTCAGAGAAGGGTGGGATATAAATGGGATTAAAATTAAAAAAAATGTTTGGGAAAGCTTTTGTCTCTATAGGACTAGGCATTCTGTGTGGAAGCCATCATAACTTTCACTTTCTATTTTTACTTCTTAAACTTTTTAAATTCGAAAATTATTATTTCTTTTTAATTTCCTTGCAAACAGGGTGGGAATTGATAGTTAGTGCCATCTACCGCCCTGAGTCCTTCGGGAATAGGGCGGTATATAAATTCAATTAATAAATAAATAAAATAAATAAATAGTGGTGAAACCTGAAAATTTTATCCACCCTCCCTGAATTGAGTTATCTCTGATTGAAACTTGGCTGTTTCCCCAAGTTGGCTGATTGCAGAAAATCAACAAAAAATTCAAAAAATGGGACATAAGTCAACTGAGGTTGATAGAAACTAGAAGACTTGAAAGATGAAAACTAAAAAATGATGCAAATAAATGGAGAACTGGAAGACTCTCTTACGGTCATAGAAATGGAGCAAGCATCATACTTTTTAAGATTTCAAAACATACAAGAAGAGAAGGAGGAGGATCTTTTAGAATTGATAACAGAGTTGCTGGCAGATGTATTAGGATTTGGGAAGTCACAAATGGAAGGGGAAGTAGACCAGGCCTATCGTGTCAACTCAAATTGATAAAAGAGCTACAAGAGATGAGATTCTGAGAAAAGTAAGAGATGAACCATTGAAATACAAAGAAAAAGAAATCGTGGTTCTCAAGCAAATCCCTAGAAGGATAAGAGAGGCTTGCCAATTTCTAACTAAGAAACTTGTTGAAAAAGGAGTGAACTTTAGATGGCTGATTCCAGAAGGGATTTTAATCTATTGGGATACGAAAAGATACAGACTGGATACACCACTTAAAACATTGGAGTTCTTTGACAGTCACAGACCCTTTCTGGAGAGAGACAAACCGGAACCCAAAAAACAAGAGGAAATGCCAGTTAAAGGTGAGGCCAACCAAAGAGTGAGGGTATAGACTAAAGAAACTAAAACTACATACTCCTACTCAGAAGAAGGCATAAGACCAAGAGATCAGAGACAGATAAGATCAACTAGAAGATTAAGACCTATATATAATTGAAAAGGGGACGACAGAGAATGAGGTGGCTGGATGGAGTCACTGAAGCAGTAGGCGTGAGCTTAGATGGACTCCAGAAGATGGTAGAGGACAGGAAGGCCTGGAGGAACATTGTCCATAGGGTCGCGATGGGTCGGACACGACTTCGCAACTAACAACAACAACAACAATAATTGAAATGGATGGAGGAGACTGGGATCTTATCAATAAATATCAATGTCTTAAATTCCCCCTCTAAAGGGAGAAATTTTTTTACATACTTACAAAAAATTAAAAATGGACATAATTTGTCTTCAAAAACGCATAATAAGAGGAAACATATCAAAATTTTAGAGCAATCAAAAATTGGCAAACTCTACTTCGCATGGGCATCTCAAAAAGAAAAGAGGAATATCCTTTTACATTAAAGAAAAGACGAGTCCCAAACAAATCTATGTGGATGAAGAGGGGAATTCTAATGGTTGAAATTATGATGGACCAAAAGCAGATATTAATGATTGGAATATATGCACCTAATGATAACCAAGAACAATTTTATCTTGAACTATGTAAGAAAATATTAGACCTAAACTACCAAAATGTTTGTATAATGGGAGACTTTAATGCAACAGTGGGTGGAACTTTGGACTATAAAAGTGCCAAGCAAGGAAGGAAAGGAGGAAATTTGTTATCTAGAGCATTTTCAAAAATGATAGAAGAATTCAGCATTTTAGATACATGGCGAGAGAAAAGCCCAGAGAAACTACAATATATATTTTACTCAAATAGACACAAATCATGGTCAAGAATCAACATGATATGGATTTTGTTGGACTTGAAACTAAAGATTCAAGAAGCGGAAATCAAAACCAATGACTGGGCAGACCACAATCCAATAAAATGACTTGGAGAGGAAATAGAGCACAACAATGATGAAAACTGTAAACCTGAATGCAGGTACTTATTTTCATATCTGGTGGACATGTCCTAAAGCTAAAAGGTTCTGGCTTAAGATACACATATGGTTGGAGAAAAGAATTAAAAAAAACAAATAGAATTCAAACCAGAATTATTTTTGTTAGGAATGATAGTTCCCAACTATGACAAGGAGAGTGGATACTTAATGTTACATGTACCGCTAGCAGCGAGAATTATGTATGCTCAATATTGGAAAAATAAAAATTTACCGACTGAAGAAGTATTAATTCAGAAAATATTAGATTGTGCAGAAATGGATAGATTAACATTAGAGTTTAAAGAGAAAGAGCATTCAGTTTAATCCAGAACTTGGAATAAATTTTATCAATGGCTAGATAAATGAATTAGAGAGAAAGGAATGTGATATGTAATTTTGACTTTATTTTAGTAAGAAAAATACTATGCCTTGAAAACTTAATATTGTTTATGATAATTTACTATGCTTATTATTGTTATCAATCATTAGCTTTATCATTTTAATTTATATATATTTACCCAGACAATATGCTGTTAGCCAAATATTGAATGTTATTGGGAGAAAACCCAACCCTCACCCCAACCTTCCCTGTACCCTAACCCTAATTCCCACCCCTTCATACCCCTCCCCAATCCTATAAAAACCAATAAAATCTCTTCAAAAAGAAGAAGAAGAAAAGCCTTGGTCAACAGAATTGAAGCATGCTTATCTGCCTAAGAAAATTATAGAGGTTTATTCCACACATTCAATTCTCAGTGAAGGTTGCCCACTATTTTTTGACTGGGTTTAGCCCACTTGAAATGGCTTTGGAAAAAAAGAGAAAAGACATCAAAATTTTCCCCACCTTGTTGAGCAACTTGAACAAAGCATCTTGGTGGATTGTAATTCTTTGTCTTTCAAAACTCCCCAATTGCTTGTGCATGGGATCCTCCTTGGGGAGAACTAATCTACTAATGATCTGCAGATCTGCTGCTACGTCTCCATTCTGATCCAAGTACACTTTCAGCAGGGAAAGATTGTACAATTCCCTCTTCTTTAGAAATGGATGGAACTAGAATGGAAACATCCAGGAATTTAAAAGCAGAAATCTTGGTTTCTTATCTCTTATCACTTTTTACATTTGAATCTTTCTTCTATAGTGGTTTAACTTGCAAATATTGTGAGTTGGGAGAACAGGTATTACCATTATCTTCAAAACTGAAGTACGAAGATTCAGCAATATTTCTAAATCATGTATTACACTGATAAAATGCATACTGACAAAATGTAATTGACAAAAAATGTCAATCTAGCAAAGATCACCTTTCGAGTAAACAAAATACACAAATAACTAGAATATTCATAAACTCCTTGCAAACAACAGGGTGATTACGAGAAAGCAAGGATTTGTTAAGAAGAAAATTGCAAGGCTAATCTTCATTCAGGTAGAGGAGATTGGAAAATGACCAGATGAAGTAATTCTACTTTATTGTAAGGCTATATTAACAAAATCTTGCAGTGTGGAAGCACAAACCTTTCACCATCTCTTCTGACAGTCAAATTTAGGGAGGACTTTTTCTGAGTTTATTTCTCTGCCTATTATGCAGCTCTGGGTTGCCTTCCCCCCCAAACCATCTTATCTGATCCTTTCCTGCATCTCGTTCTCTTGTCCTCCAAACCAATTCACATGTATCGTTTGTCAACACTGCTAACATCGAAAGTTATTGCTTGACAAGAGATGAAGGAGTAGCTATTTCATATGTTAAACTTGTGTATTGCCTTAATACATTTAGTCTAAGGTTGGGAGGGGGGACAAGTAGGATTGCACCTTTCAAGGCCATTTCTAACTAAGAAGATAAGACCTTGGAGGGTTTTCTCACGGAAGGGAAACTGATTCTTTAAATTAATTGGAGAATATGATTAATGGCAAAATTAGAAAGGTGGAGAATTGTGTTTAAATATATTGTGCAAGGGGCGGAGATTTCAGATTCCAGCTTCCATTGAGCATACATTTGCCAGTGTATTAGGCTAATAAAGGACTTGAAAAGCCCATACATCGGAAACTTGACATCATTATACTTCCTTAACAGATTGTTTGAATGCTGGTGGTATAAGTTGTTTTTAGGAAAGAATTAGAAAAATCCTTCATGATGTGATGATTGGGGATGTAATGTATGTGACTGACATACAGTTTAACAACTACAGGAGGCGCTGTGCTGGACAGCTCCGGCAAGGAGCCACGTTCGGCGGGAAAACCTTGCAAGCCCTTTGGGTGACACCCTGGCGGGAAAACCAGGTTTGAATCCATTGGCTAGCACCCACCTGGACAGGTACAAAAGGACCCAAGTAACCTCGTTTCCCCAGTTTGATTTGTTCCAGTCTGCCATTCCAATAAAGATCATTTGTAGCCATCACGCGTGTGTGTGTTACTGCTCAAAACGTAACAGTGGAGACAAGGATGGGATCCTGTTTTGGTATCTGCTAACAACTGCCAATCAACCCAGCATCAACCGTCGAAACAGCCACACTCAACCGGTCTACCCAGCATCAACCGCCGAAGCAGCCGCGCTCAACCAGTCTACCCAGCATCGACCGCCGAAGAAGCCGCGCTCAACCAGTCAACCCGGCGGATGCTCGAAGCAGGATCGGAACCCAGGAGCAGAGAAACAGCAAGATTGGATGCGATGGCACAATTTGGCCAGATACCTGCATTCGACATCACTCATCCAGAATGATGGGAGTCACACGTGGGTCAAGTGGAACTGTTCATAAAAATGAACCGCATCAGGGGCAATGAGTTAAAGGTGGCAGCCCTACTCTGCTCGAGTGGATCGGATGTTTACGATATAGCAGTAGGGTTGTGCGCCCCAGAATCCCCGGACGAAGCCGACTACAGTGATCTCCGGTCCAAGTTGGACCAGCATTTTAACCCGCGGATGTTGGAGCTGGCCTGGATCAGCGGCCCGGTGAATCGGCTGCTAACTTCATCACTGAGGTCCAGCAAGCGGCCCGTTTGTGCCAGTTCAACAACCTGGAAGAGCGTCTAAGGGACAGACTCATCTTCGGTCTCCAGGACCGAAAGCTGTGGCAGAAACTTTTTGCACGACCCAAGATGACGCTGCAGGAGGTCCAAGATGAGGTTCTGGCATAAGAGTTGGCTGAACAACCAGAACAATCAGAGTCCCAGACCAGCAGTTCTGGGGCAGCCGTACACCAGGTGAACGTGTGCGGGAAAAGCAGCGGCACCATCAACCAGACCAGAGTGGATGCACTCCAGATGAAACGGGGCCAACCACTGGTGCGACACGACAACCAGAAGGGACAATGGTCGACAGCAGCCAACCCAGAGAAGAAGTGCTCTGGATGCTCTTGCTGCAACACCAAGCTGAAATGCGCAGGATGCAGAGGCAACCACCCCCGGTCTACCTGTAAGTTCCAGACGACCAAGTTCAGAGCGTGTAGGAAGACCGGTCACATCACGGCCATCTGGCGCAACCGTACCCACAACAGCCTTCACAACGTGGACGTGGAAGACCCTCAATCGACAGGTACTGGGGCTCAACAGCAAATTACATTGGTTAACTGTTTCGAAGGCAGGCAAGCCGTCCATAACACGGGAAACTGCTGGCTAACTCCCAAAATCAGGCTGGACGTGCGGCTCCAGGGCATCCCCTGTAACACGGAGCTTGACTCTGGCTCAGCAGTCTCAGTGATCTCACATGAGACATTTACCCAGATTTGCAGCTGGAGCAAATAGAGGGCTACCTTGAGGCCATCTAGTCTCACACTAACAGATTTTCAGCAAACGCCTATCAAAATTAAGGGGGAGGCAACACTTGCAGTGTGCTATGGGGATTCCAGGGGCAACTGGATGTCCTAGTGGTCAAAGGGCAGTGGACTAGCCTCATAGGATTAAACTGGTTCAAGCCCCTGGGCATCAGTATAACAGGAATACATACCACCCAAGCTCACAACATCAAATCCGTTTGCAATGCTTTTGCAGACGTATTCAAAGAGACTCTAGGGAAGTACACAGGGCCACCAATCACGTTTAAATTAAACCCCAATGTTACCCCCATCAAAATCAAACCCCGGAGGGTACCGTTCACCCTCAAACACAAGATAGAGAGGGAGCTGGACAAATTAGTCGTGCAAGGGCTCCTGAAGCCAGTTGATAGAGCCGAGTGGGAGACTCCTATAGTCACCCCACTCAAGGCAAACGGCAAGGTGAGGTTCTGCACAGACTATAAATGTACTATAAATAGAGGCTTAAATCAGCATGCTTACCCAGTCCCAATGGTCAGTAGAATCCTTGCGTCGCTTCAGGGTGGCGAAATCTTTGCAAAACTCGATCTAGCACAAGCGTATCAGCAGCTGCCAGTCAGCAAAGAGACCGTGGATGCACAGATGATTGTTACCCACAAGGGGGCGTTTTGGGTAGACCGGTTGCAATTTGGAGTTAGCGTAGCTCCAGGCATCTTTCAGGAGATCATCGAGCGAACGCTCAAGGGCATTCCAGGAGTATGCCCCTACTTTGATGATATCCTGATTGCAGGAAAAAACAAGGAGGTATTGGCTGAGCATTTACACGCTGTGCTTGAAAGATTTAGGGCTGCAGGTCTCAAACTTAAAAGAGACAAATGCAGCATTGGGGTAACAGACACTGAATTCCTGGGGTTCAGGATAGATGCTCAGGGTATCCACCCTGCAGCATCCAAGGTGGCAGCAATTAAAGGAGCTCCCACACCAAAGAATAAGGAAGAACTCCAAGCTTTCTTGGGGCTATTAAATTTCTACCATGCCTTCTTACCCCACAAAACATCTATAGCAGAGCCTTTGCCTAGGCTTCTGGACAAGAACACTACATGGAAGTGGACAAACATGCATGACAAGAGTTTCAGGGCGTTAAAGGATCTCTTAGCAAGTAATGCCACAATCACTCACTTCATAGAGTCCAAGCCAATCTGTATTGCTTGTGATGCATCCCCCATGGGGTGGGGGCAGTCCTAAGCCATTTAGAAGACAATGGGAAGCAAGCTCCCATTGCATATTACTCCAGGACATTGTCAGTGGCAGAACAGAATTACACACAGATAGACAAAAAGAGGCCATGGCAATAGTCGCAGGAGTCAAGAAGTTCCATGACTATCTGTATGGTAGAGAATTCATCATATTCACTGACCATAAACCCCTATTAGGTCTCTTCACCACAGACAAACAGACCCCACAGATCCTGTCTCCCAGGATGCTCAGGTGGTCCATCTTCCTGTCGGCTTATGCTTGCAAGCTAGTACACAAGCCAGGCAAGAAGATGGGCCACGCTGACGGATTAAGCAGACTACCTATAGCAAGTACTGAACCTGATCCAGCTCCTGCACATCAAATATTGTCACTGCAGGATCTTCCTGAGTGCCCCATCAATGCAAAGGACATTGCAGCAGCAACGCTGGCTGACAAACTGCTGAGCAGGGTACGGTCTTGGGTGAGCACAGGGTGGCAAGATAAATCACCAGGCCAGGAGGTCCAAGCATTCTTTAACAGGCGACATGAACTGTCTGCATACAAAGGTTGTTTGCTGTGTGGGTGCCAGGTCATAATTCCAGAGAAGTTGAGGAATAGGGTCATACATTCACTCCATGAGGGGCACCCCAGAATTGTGCGAATGAAGGCCCTATCCAGGAGCTACCTGTGGTTGCCGGGTCTGGACAAGGCGATAGAGGAACAGGTAGCTGGTTGTTACACCTGCCAGAGGTCTCGGCCTGAACAGCCGCAGGCACCAGTCCACAAGTGGGAAGTTACACACACTCCTTGGTCCCAAGTCCATATTGACTATGCGGGACCATTTCAGGGACAGACATTCTTAGTAGTAGTGGACAGCCATTCTAAGTGGTTGGAGGTGGTGCCAGTAAGTAGCATGACCACAGGAAGGACAATCCAAGTGCTCAGGGAACTCTTTGCCATACATGGCCTCCCTGACATGTTAGTCTCTGATAACGGTCCTCAATTCACATCTACGGAGTTCCAGATGTTTGCAAAGACCAACGGGATTAGACACGTCACGCCTGCCCCGTTCCATCCAGCGTCTAACGGGATGGCAGAACGCATGATGCGCACAACCAAAGATGCTCTGAAATGCATCATACATGGGGACTGGAGACAGAGGTTAGCACAATTCATCAACACACCACACCCTGCACATCCACAGGAAAAAGTCCAGCGGAACTGCGTTGGGGCAGAAGACTCATCACAAAACTAGACAGACTTCACCCCGACAGGGTAGCAGCTGAAACAGAGCAACCCAAGCCCCACAGAAAATTCAACATCGGAGACCTGGTCTGGGCAAGGAACTATGGGTCTGGACATGTGTGGGTGCCAGGGGAAGTGATTCATAGAACGGGGCCATTATCATTCATAGTAAGGGTGGAGGGGGGCCGTCAATGGAGGCAAAATGTAGACCAAGTAAGGAGAAGAGCTCCTGAGAATGCACCAGACAACACCACACAAATGGAGGGCCCAGATCTCAAACACCCTGACCATCCAGATACAGATAATCCGGACCAATCAGATACAGAAACTGGCAGTGGGGACACTGATCAGTGAACAATAAGGCCCACACAAACACAGCAACAGAAGGATCAGGGGAATTCCCAGGCACATAGACAACTCAGACATGGAAACAACACTACACAGGACTCAGGGAAAACACTGAGGCGGTCAGTCCGGGAACACAGACCCCCGAGCTACCTCTCAGATTATGTACGGTCATGAGGGGAACATAGAGTCAATAATAGTTATTCATTATAGGTTAAGGGGGGGAACACAAGTGGATGGCATGTCTGTTCTTATGGGGGAAGGGGTGTAATGTATGCGACTGACATACAGGTTAACTACAGGAGGCGCTGTGCTGGACAGCTCCGAACTTAACAGGGGATCTATTCTATTGAGTGCTGGATGGTATGAGATAATTAAGTGGATACAACTGTCTCAAAAATTGTACTCAAATAAATATTAATATTACTGATGAAACTAGGGAGTTATGAAAAACAATTACACCTTGGTCATTGTTTTTTCTATATTTTCTTTAATAAAGGAAGTAGATAAATTTTGATTTTGTGATGCAAAAATTATAATAACACTTAAACAAAGTTATTTTGGTCTCCTTTAAAAATTCCCAACTTCTCTCAGGTCCCTATAGGTCCCTGTCAGGATCCTGCCATCCTGATGGAAGGGGGGACCCTTGGAGGTCTCCTGTCATGTGTTTAGCTTTGCTTTGTTGACTTGGTTCTGCTGCCAGAGATCATCTGCCTCACCACACCAAGGAAGAAATGCCCGGGAACATCTTACCAAAGTTTCCAAACAATGGGGTTTAGCCTAACAATTTTACCTGGGAATGTCAGATTCTGCCTGCCTTCTCTTGCTGTCACTGACTCTCAATAAAAGTTCCTTTTGATATGATGCTAATTTCAAGAGTTCTGCTTTCCTGAGAGATTCAACTGAGGCAGGGCCTTTCAGCTTCCAGAAAATAAAAAATATGTTTTTCTGTTAGAGAGAGGTGCATCAGTAAAATTCAATAGGAAACTAACTAATTGTTAGCATCCAGGACTTGATTCACAATTGTGTGAATGTAATGAATGGCAGCTATAATCTGTATTAATATTTTATTTGTAATTTTTCTCACATTATTCTATGCATAGAATGGTTACTGATTATAATAAAGTAGAGTAATATTTTAATGTTACGATAATAACCGTATTATTAATTTGTCGATAATATCATTAATGATGCAGTGGAATGATACCAGGTCCTCTTGCAGGAACCACACTTGGAGAAGACACTGCGCAAAATTTTCACCAGCTATAGTCATGGACAAAGAAGGGAGGAAGAGATCAAAGGAGCTGCTTTAAGACTTGAGGCAGAAGAATCATGTTGGAATAGAATAGAATAGAATAGAATAGAATAGAATAGAATAGAATAGAATAGAATAGAATAGAATAGAATAGAATAGAATAGAATAGAATGGAATGGAATGGAATGGAATGGAATGGAATGGAATGGAATGGAATGGAATGGAATGGAATGGAATGGAATGGAATAGAATAGAATAGAATAGAATAGAATAGAATAGAATAGAATAGAATAGACCATGGAAGTCTTCTAGTGAAGCCCGCCGCTCAAGCAGGGGAACCTATACCATCTCAGACAAGTGACTGTCTAGTCTCTTTTTAGAAATCTCCAGTAATGGAGCACCCATGACTTCTGAAGCCAAGCTGCGCCACTGGTTAATTGTCCTCACTGTTAGGAAGTTTCTCCTTAATTCCAGGTTGCTTCTCTCTTTTATCTGTTTCCAGCCCTTGTTTCTTTTCCTAGTTTACAGGAACTTAAAATTAGAAAAAGTCTGGGAACTTTTTTTTGAATATAATAAAGGTCTTGGTTGTTGAAGGGATAATGCAGCACTCTTCTGATACGTAGGAGATGTTGTACAGAAGCATAAGATCTTAAACCACCAAGTCCAGAGAGCACAAAAGACCCTGAGAAGGAATTTAGTTTGATGGATCCTTGTTGGGACCCCATACCTTCCATGGCTGCAGCCTTTGAGCCCCCAACCTCTCTTGACCCTTCTTCCTTCTCCCCTGGGGTTTGGATGCAGCACCTAAGGCGTGGGTCAGAACCTTAATGATGCTATAAGTAACAAAATTATTTCGGATCCGCATCCTATTCTTTTTCTCTTGGGTCTCCACTGGTGCTTTCTGGGTGCATCTTCTCCGGCCTTTGACAGAAATGGTGTGTTTTGAAACAGAACAGTGAAAAAGCTCAGCTTGAAATTCAGGTTCCACAAAGAAAGGTGATTTATAGGCATTATCATTTTTCCAACTCTTTTTCAACTGCAAGGGAAAGATCCAAATACTATGGACGTGCTTGAGACGCCAATCCTTTTTAATTGAAAAACCTCCAACCAATGTCATGATCCAGACTTTCCCTTCAATGGGTCCTGGCAAACCTTCAAGTGCTGAATGGAAGGGAAGAATTCTTTCCCAAAGGGAATCAAATTCTATGAAGTGAACAAAGACGTTGACTTGTCTCCACTTAGAGAGGGCATCCCTGAGGAATGGGGTATGTTCAGTCGTTGAGATTAGTTGTGATATAACAACACAAATTCTATTCTTGACAAGCATAGGAGTAAAAGTCCTCATGAAATTCTCTCCCTTCTCTGTGTCTGGAGCAAAGAGACCAATCAGGCTCCATCCAAAATGGAGGAGCAGTTGGACAATTCCTGGGTACTGGATCCCTTCTTTGGGGAGCATCAGATGGAAAAAAGGGAAATGAATTTTATCACTCAGAGCCTCTGAAGCAATTCTCCCACTGACCTGAAAAAAACAATGAAGAATTCTGTGTTATATTTGGCATCCTACCAAGTCCCAATTTTTAGCTTTTAATTAATCCAACTTTTTCCTCATGCACATATTAGAACATTTCCTGTTGATTAGTCATTAGGCCATATCACGATACAGAATATAATATACAGAAAATTTAACAAGATTGCATTGAAAAACAGAATTTAGAAAAAAGGTAAAATAGAATAAGCATAAAGAATGAAAATGGTATTTCTTTATAACCTCAGAATTTACCACAATCAGACCACAATTTCCTTCCAAATAGGGCTTTATTATATATAATTTTTGAATTCTGAGCGCAAAGGAAATACATTTTTTCAAATATTGGAATCCCAATAGATTGCTTCTCTAAAGTGCAATCCAAGATATTGATCTCCCTCTTTCTTAAATAATTGTCATTCAAAATAATAGATCTGTTACATCTTCTCTTTCTGGAGCTCCAGAAATACAAATATATTCATTGTAAGGACTTTGGAAGATTTAACTTAATATTTGGAAGGTACATTTGTAGCAGTTGATGCCTTTCAGTGTGCCAACCTTTCTGAGGATGGCCCTACTTTTCTCTATTTTGAACATCTTGGATTCTTTGTGCAGCATTTTTTTTGGTTTTTCTCAAGTGGCAAAAAAGACAGGGAGATGATAATTCCTAATATAAAATCAAGAATGTATCGGGGCCCACTTCAAAACCTCATCCTAAGAAAGCATAACTCGTAGAAGCAGTTTCTTCCAAAAAGAACTT
Organism: Vipera ursinii; assembly: GCF_947247035.1. NCBI lineage: Eukaryota > Metazoa > Chordata > Lepidosauria > Squamata > Viperidae > Vipera > Vipera ursinii. Next base: position 1,205,372 of record NC_139513.1, on the reverse strand, counting down.
TTATTAGGAGAAGCTGATAGCAGGCATAATAGACAGGATCTGAGGGTTTCCCACTCAGATCAATAGGTTAAAAGTGTCCCAAGCAAACCCCACCCCATAGTACATCCGGTCAGTTCAAATAGGCCAATCCCCAGGTGTTAAAGTCCATTGTGGGAAAGAGTAGATTACGCCGGGCTGTCTCAGGTTAGCAGTGATGTTTTGTTGGCTCTTCACACCTTCCCTTCCGAATGTGGAGATAAACCAGTTGCCGGAGGCGCATTCCTTTCTCCTCCCCCCTTTTCTAGCTGACATCAAGGGGAGAGATAGTTCACAGATGAAGTATGCAGAAAGAGCAAAGTATTACAGTGTAGCAATAGAGGAAAATAAAGCAATAACCCACAGTGCTTTTCCCCTGTCCCATCCAGGAACATGGCAGAACCCAGAAGTATAGAGAGAACACAGTTTGAGTTAAAGAAAGAAAAGAGCCCCGTTAGAATATGGGTTCTGACAGAATGTTTTAAATGAAATTTCTTTCTTCTACTAGCGTTTGAAGACTCTTATTAGTTTAATGAAGAGAAGGACCAGAGGTGACATGATAGCAGTGTTCCAATATCTCAGAGGCTGCCAAACAGAAGAGGGAATCAAGCTATTCTCCAAAGCACCTGAAAGCAGGACAAGAAGCAACGGATGGAAACTAGTCAAGGAGAGAAGCAACCTGGAACTAAGGAGAAACTTCCTGACAGTGAGAACAATTAACCAATGGAACAACCTGCCTCCATAAGCTGTGAATACTCCAACATTGGAAGTTTTTCAGAAGAGACTGGACAGCCATTTCTCTGAAATGGTATAGGGCAATGATGGTGAACCTTTTAGAGACTGAGTGCCCAAAACGCAACCCAAAACCCACTTATGTATTTTCGGATGCTGGGTGGGTGTGGCTCATTGGGTTGGTGTGGCCCATTGGGTGGGCATGGCAATTGGGTGGGCAGGGCTGCGGTGGTAACTGCAGACTGGGTGAGACTAAAAAGTTCAATCAATTCCCGGTGCTATACCCACCTTTAATTGCTTAATTGCTAAAAAACATTTCTTCATCATTTATCAATTGATTCATCCCCTCCCTTTGTTCTTGTGTAAGAACAGGAATGTTAGCTTCCTGCAAGTATCTATCTATATCTCTATCTTGAATCTTATCTCTAACATACAACTTAGAATAAAAATCAACAAAAGCCTTTTTAATAAGATTCTGCTGATACACCACTTTACCCTTGTACTCTATTTTATCTATATTACATACCCTTTGTTTCTTCCTTAACAAGTAAGCTAACCACCTACCCGGTTTATTAGCATTACAAAAAGTGTTATGTCTAGCATACCGTAAGTTAGTTGCCATTTGATCTCCCATCAACATATCAAACTGACCTCTTAGTAAAGTAATTACCTCTTTAATCTTCCCATCAGATGGATTCAAAATTAAAGCCTTTTCTTTTCTCTTAATTTCCTCCTCTACTTCTTGCTGCCTAAATTCCAATTTACGTCTATGTTTATTATTCAAATATATTAACACTCCTCTCATATAAGCTTTACTTGCATCCCAAACCATCTCAATAGGAGTACCCTTATGCATATTAATTTTAAAAAATTCTTTCATCTGTTTTTTACACTCTTCCACATTTTCCTGATATCTAAACAAATTTTCATTTAGTCTGTCTATAGACCATCTGTCTCCATTATATTTTTCTATCTCCAACCATACTGGACTATGATCAGATATAGTTCTTGGACATATCTTAATCTTCTTAATCCTAGAAAAAAAGTCATTAGTAATTAATACAAAATCAATCCTGGATAAAAATTGATGCCTATCAGAGAAAAAAGTAAAGTCTTTTTCTTGCAAGTTCCTTTCTCTCCAAACATCTCTCAATTCCAAGTCATCCTTCATCTCAAAAAATGATTTAGGCAGTCTAGCGTGACTTGGCGTACTTCTAAAAAGGCCTCTTTTGTCCATTTGTACATCCAAAACGCCATTCCAGTCTCCCATAAGAATACAAGATTTGTAATCCCACTGAATAATCTTGCTGTGTAATAATCTCCTTGCTGTTGGTTAGGAGCATATAATCCAACCAGAAGTATTTTCTTGCCTTCTATTAATACTTCAATTATAACATATCTTCCTTGTTTATCTGTTTCAATTAAACTAGCTGTTAAAGTATTCTTGACATAAATAACAACTCTATTTTTCTTGTCAGGAGCAGAGGCAATAAACTGTGTACCCAGCCTAAAGTTTATCAAATACTTTTGATCAGCTGCTTGAATATGCATTTCCTGTAAGCAAATAACATCATTTTTAAATTGTTTTAGATATTGAAATACTTTCTTTCTTTTATGTGGAGAATTTAATCCATTAACATTCCAAGTTAGAAGCTTTGTCGCCATCTTTTGCGACCTGAAGCTTTTGGAGCGCCTCTTCCAGAATCACCTGCACTCTCTTTGGCTTCGCTCCTCCCACTGCTTCACTATAAGTAAGTTTTTCAGATGTAGTCATGGCTTTCTGTTGTTCTTGCTCTTGTCTCATTCGTCTGGTTGCAGCCCGTGTCATTCTTTGATCTCTAACCTCTTCCATTGGCACTGGAATCTGATCCACTCCTGTAGTTTGCTGGGATTCTCCATCTTTCAACTGAGTAACTCCTTCAGCTCCTTTTATACTCTCCCTTCGTGGCTGACGCTCTCCTTCACCATTCCTCCTTTTAAATTCCGTGGACGGTGGGGAGCCTGCCTTCAAAATATTAGCATAAAAATCTCGTGCCTGTAAAACTGTGTTAAGATGATATCTCGTGCCTGCGTGCATCACCACCATGCCTACTGGGATCTCCCATCTAAACTGGATATCCTGTTTCCTTAATTCTTCTGCCAAAAAAGCAAATTCTTTCCTTTTCCTTAAAATTCTTGGAGGAATCTCTTTCAGAATTAAAACTTCTTGCTCTGCCACTGTAAATTTGTTATTATAAAAGGCTTGAATAACCTCATTTCTAATTGCTCTCTTCATAAAATAAACCACCACATCTCTAGGTCACTTCCTTTGTCTTGCAATCCAGGAGTTATCACGAAATATTTTATCTATATCCACCATAATATCTTCTGCTGAACGCCCCAGAACCTGTTCAAGAGCTTCTGACAATACTTTTTTCAAATTTTCCTTAGGATCTTCTTTCAAACCTCTGATTCTCACAGCAAACTCCATTTCGCGGTACTGTACCATTATTAAATCATCATCAATCTTCTCCATCACAGTTTCAGTGTCCATCATTTTAGCATCTAATCTCATATTATTTTGGCTAAGCTCTTCCACTCTCTCATCCAGATGCTCAATGCAAACAGCAAGCCCTTGAAATGCAACCAAAATGTCTGCTCTTATTTCTGTATTCTTCTCCTCAATAAGTTCAGCTATTTGTTGAGATTGTTTTTTCAAAGCCTCTTGCAAAGCATCCTGCAAATCTTTTATTGTTAAAGCTGGTGCGGGTGCCACAGGAGGAGGCATCAAAGCCTGTAATGAAGACTGCTGAACTGGCAAGGCACCAGCACTTCTAGTAACTTTAGTTGGTTTGGAAGCCATTTTAACACCACTTAATTCTATTGAGCACTTTCACTTTCCGCACCGCTTGCAACTTTTCCACAAAGTACTCTGAGTTAAAGTTCAAATACTTGCTTTACAGCATTCTCCTGCACAGCTCTGCCTGCATCCAAGTAATCCACAGTTAGCTATCAATGGCAGGGATGGTTGCAGCATCCTGCTCTGTTCCAAAGCCTTGGAGCAGAGGCATCCCGGAGTCCGGAGAATACTCAGGCTTCGGGGGGGGGCTCACACCCTTCAACCACAAGAGTTTAACTCTGGTGATCTAGGGGAGCTCTACCCCTGCCTAAGCGCTCACCCCCTCCTCTTCTCCCGAGGAGCGGGTTTCCGAGCCGCCAAACAGCTGATCGTCGCTGTTTTTGGCAGCTCTAGGGAAAACAGCGGGGCTGACGGCCAAAACGGCCGCCATCAATGGAGCCTTGCCACCCGGATTGGTGGCCCATTGGGTGGGCATGACCATTGGGTGGGCATGGCTGCAGTTGTAACTGCAGACTGGGTGAGACTAAAAAGTTCAATCAATCAATTCCAACTTTTTTTTTCCTGCAAGAAGTTGAAAATGAATGATTGATTGAACCTTTTTTTTTCACACAGCAGTGGAGGCCTAAGCGAAAAGGTTTTGTAAAACCCATCTGAAGGCCTAGGACTGGGGTGACAGTGCACCTTCCCACAGAGAGGGCTCTAGGGTTTCCTGCCTGAGCAGGGTGTTGGGCTAGATGACGTTATTATTATTTATATTAACATCATCATCATCATCATTATTATATGACTCCAATTTTATAAATTGTATAAATTCCCAATTCAGCCCTGAGGGCAGCACCTGAAGTCCTTTTATCCACCCTCAAGATACTTCTCAGATGATGCGATCGGGTTTGTTCTAGTAGTGATATAAATTAAATCCCAAATTTCAGCTCAATATAAGTGCATAATAGTAACATTAGTATTTTGTATTTAATAATTCAGTCTAAGGAAGCTGCATACCTATGATTTTGTTTTAAAAAAATTAACAGTGCATTCACTTGTGCCTTCTAAATGAGCTCCTTTGACGTTGAGGGAGCCCAGATCCAGTCACAGATAAAAGTTCCCCCAGGTAAGGAAGGGTGTGAACTTGCTCTGTTGCCTCCTTATCTATTAGCCCTATATGGCAATGCTATCATTTTCCAAAGACCATCACTTTTGACTTTGACTCATCCATAATCAGATAATTATTATGAGAATAGGAGCCAAGTCTTCTTAACAGCACATGCAACCCAAATGTCATATTGGCAACACCTTTGTCTTACCTTTTGATACATATCAATCTTACTTCTCATGGCTCCATTGAGCCCCAAACACACTCTCAAACAAATGAACAAAAATGGGATGGAAGGGACCATGGAGGTTTTCTAGTCCAACCCCCTGCCCATAGCAAGAGATCCTGACAAAATGAATGTCAAGCCTCTTTTTGAAAATCTCCATTAATGGAGAACGTCATGAGCTCCATTTTAAGGGCAGTCATTTTAAGGGCATGAGCTCCATTTTAAGGGCAATTTCTTCCATAATATTTCTTTGTTTACTGTGTCAAATGCTATAAAGGCAGCAAACCATTATCTCCTCTGACTGACATTTTTATACTTAGATGGTTCAAGACAAAAGAATTCTCAATAGTGGATCACATTTGCCTAAAGACTGCTGGTTCTTCTACAAGGAATACACTTTTCATCCACCTGCTGTCAATTCTTTTCAAGTGGACGTCTGCATATATTTTAGTCACAATATCTGTTAGAGTGGTAGAGGACAGGAAGGCCTGGAGGAATGCTGTCCATAGGGTCGTGATGGGTCGGACACGACTTCGCAGCTAACAACAACAGCAACATCTGTTAGAGAAATGGGCCTGGAATTGCTAGGGTCCCTTTTAGTCCCTTTTTATATATATAGGAATTACAGTTGCCATCTTTGACCCAAATGGGCTTGGCAGATATTATTTATATGTATAAAACTATCTGTCAATGGAGGCTCCCACCAGTCGGGATATTTCTTGAATTGTTCAGCTGGTAGAAAATCCTCTCCAGAGGCCATATTGCTCTTCAAACCTTTTATTATGAATTTGACCATGAGAATTTTAGGGCAAAAAATAGTTGATACGTTGCCTGACATATTTGTAGATTTTTAATAAAATGGTTGGTTAATGTTAGTGTCTCCTAAAGGTTCGTAATACATATATGTTTTATCATCAGTAGGAAAGATAATCCCATTGGACTCTGTTTAAAAATCTGAGATTTGTTCATGATTAAGGATATCATTATTTTAACTAAGACCATGTAAAAAAATCAGTACTGCACATTCCTATTGTACAGAAGATCCTTTGACTGGACACACAGCCTCTCCTCATCTTCACAAGTGTGCAGCAGAAGCCTCTAAGCAACTGGGATGATGTCATGAAAAGACAGGTCTCTTTTGATCCTTGCTTCCTCCAGATTGCATATCCCAATATTTATTTATAAGACTTACAAGTGCCATGGTGAAAAGATTATTTGCAGCAGAACCAATTCTTAAACACCCTGATCCTGAGGAAACTTTCATCATCCAAGATGATGGTAGTGATGCTGCGGTGGGCATAGTCTTCGTACAAAAAAACCTTAGGGGTAAAGAGGAAGCGTACAAAGGTCATTGTTTAAGCAAACATAGTCTTTTCCTTAAGGTAGATGTTGATTGGGATAGCCATATCCTGTCTGTGAAACTACACGTACTTCATGTAATTTTCTTCTGTAAACTGTTGTCTGATAAGAATGTGCAGGTTGTAACCTTATAAGGAACAATGTATAACAATGTATAACTAGGAATTAGAGGTGTATAAATATATCTGTTCATGAGCCCTTCGGGGTTCAGACCCTTTGCTTTGTTTAAGCCTTCTGAACCTGCACAATAAACCTTTCCTTTTCTGAAGAGCTTGCGTGAGTCTCTTCTTTCTACATCAGTTTCATGGCAACCACGAAGGGACTCCATAGTGAGGCTATGTTTTGCTGAGGGCAGCCCGACCCCTCGGACCCGATGAGAGGCCACTCCTGAATCATTCTCCAGGCGCCACAGGGGAAAGCACCTCTGGGAGACAGCAGTGACACCTCTGCAGGGCCGACAGTGCTGACGGCTAGTCCAAGATCCCTTGAGGGAAGGAAAGGAGGTCTGAACGCGAATCCTGGCCTGGACGGGAGAGGACGAAGTGTGAAGATGCCTCAGGCAAGTATGTGTTAAAGGGGGAAATTACCGATCTCATTTGAAGATAGAAGAGGGGGACTGATCACCCTTCTGGACTCAGGACAGCGATCCTAAAGTAGTCTTTGTTAAGCTGTGTATGTATTAAAGTTGTAAAGTATCTATCTCACCTGAAGATAGGAGAAGGGGGAATGATCACCCTCCAGGACTTGGGACAGCGATCCTAAAGTAGTCCGTGTCAGACTGTGTGGGAGGTTAAGCCATTCCAGTTCCTATCAGTGACCGTTGGAACGTCCAGCACCGTAGGTCAGTGGCAGTGTTCTTAGAATGGGGGGGGGGAGAAGCAATGTTCCCAGCACACAGCTGGAATGCAGATTTAAAGGTTTTGATGATTATTTTAATCATATGCAATATAAAGTCCCCTATCCTAAGGTGACGAAAGAGAGACTGAGGTTTCTATGTGAAAAGCAGTGGTCACATATGGGGGTTGGGTGGCCGCAAGAGGGTACATTCAAAAACCAGCTCATCAACGACCTCAGAGCCATGATAGCAGCAAATGAGGAAAACTACCCCAATCAATATCAGTATATAGATCAGTGGTGTAATGTAGTAGAAGAGAAGGCAGAAGAGCTATTACAATGTCAGGCTGAAATGGTTTGACTCTGTGTTGCCAGATCTAAAGGAAAGAAGTTAGAGGATGTGTCAAAAAGATTTAAGGACGTGAAAATATCTGAAACCAAGGTGTCAGATGCGAAGAAAGAGGTATTGGTTGAGGAGGAGGAGGTGATTCTTAGACCCCCTCTGTATGTGCCACATCCACTCCTGCTACCTTAACCATTAGTGGCAGCAGCTGCTGCAGCACCAAGTGGAGTGCAGCCAGCAGTAAGAAAGAAGCAGAGATAAAAGGAGCCTATGGCTCCTAAGAACGAAGGAGAAGGGTGCATACAGCCCCCAAGGATGAGGTGGGGGGCTTCTCTGTGAGTGAGAGTGGTGAGATAGATGAAGGTAATAGTGTGGCAAGCACTCTGTTGGAGCGCATGTTTAAGGGATTTGATACATATTTCAATCATGCCCAATACAGTGTCCCTTCTCCGAAAGCCACCAAACGGCAATATAGCCGAATAATAAAGACGTGGTTAGGGGCCAGGTCTTAGTGAACCCTCTGGTTCGAGTCCAGGGGCCGGGAGGAGGCAGAAGAGAGGAGGAAGATGAAGAAACCGGGGTGGCGTCCCCGGTAGCCATATATACAAGGGGAGCGGAATAGAAGAGGGGGGAACTCATGGCACCCTTAAGGCAAGTTGATCAGAGAGTCATTGATGCCACGGGACAAGCGAACGTGGAACCTGTTTGCTAGTATGTCCCCTTCACTGCAACTGATTTGTTCAATTGGAAACAATGTTATGGATCTGTCAGGGAAGTCCAAAGAGTTAACCAAACTAACACAAGTGGAGAGCTGCGGATAGGAAGTGTGTTATAGACAGGTACCTTAACACGCAGAATATACAGGCAATGTTACAGACAAGGGCACCGGAGCAGGATCCAGATTGGAACGTTAGGGATGCAGCGCAAAGGATGTTGTTGCGGGAATATCAGAATTTAACAGTAGAGGAACTTTGGAAGGCAGGAAAAACCCCTGTGAATATGTCTAAGCCATCTTTGGTAATGCAGGGAGCAGATGAAAGCCAAGAGAGGTTTTTTGCAATGGCTGATAGAGGCTTATGAGCTGTATACGCAGATACATCCGAGACACTCAGACAATGTATGAATGTTGAATGAGAGATTCATAGCACAAAGTTATGGTGATATAAGGAAGAAGTTACAGAGGTTGGAAGAAGCTCTGGGAAAGAATACCAGTGAATTGTTGGAGGTGGTAAGGAAAGTGTATGTTAATAGAGAGAAAGAGAGAGGGAAGCACGAATGCAGAGGAAAACGGAATTGTCGGTGGTAGCTTTACAAGGAAAGACCAGTGTGCATATTGTAGGGAAGAAGGTCATTGGCCTAGGGAATGTCCGAAAAGAGGGATGAGAGGACGAGGCTGGAGAGGAAGGACAGGTTTTGGAAGAGGAAGGTCTATAGGCAAGGTACAGACTGGATTTCCCTTGAGAGGTAGAGGATCCCGAGGGAACCGAGGAGGTAGAGGAAGGATGGAGGGTGAACGTGAGATAGAGGGGATTGGATTGGCAGGGACAAGTTGGAGGGATTGACGGAGACCGGGCTTAGAGGAGCCCCCCCGAGCCTTTGGTAACTATGAATATAGGGGTCCATAGAACGACGTTTTTGGGAGATACAGGAGCGGGAAGGTCAGTCATAAATAGCCGGGCGTGGTGGCGCAAGCCTGTAATCCAGCTATTCTGGAGGCTGAGGCTGGTGGATCGCTTGAACTCAGGAGTTATGGGCTGCAGTGGGCTATGCCGATCGTGTGTCCAAAAAGAAGGTACAGTTGGTACAGCAGAAAGTAAGGCACTTGGGATATGATATTGAGCATGGTCAGAGAGCCCTAGGACAGGAAAGGAAGCAAGCGATTCTAGCCATTGCTGAACCAGCAAACAGAAGGTAGATGCGAGGCTTTTTGGGGTTAGGTTTTTATAAGAACTATATCCAATAGCTTAGCTTTCCTTGCTGAAAGAAAAGCTACTGCGCAGGTAATGGCAATGTGGGAATATGAAAGGTTACAAACCAAAGAAGACCTCTGTTGAGACTCATCGTCACAAGTTGAGATAAGTCTCAAAAGGGGGGAATAAAGAGGAAGCGTACAAAGAAAACATAGTCTTGTCCTTAAGGTAGATGTTGATTGGGATAGCCATATCCTGTCTGTGAAACTACACGTACTTCATGTAATTTTCTTCTGTAAACTGCGAACTGTCCAGTCAAATCCTTTGACTGGACACACAGCCTCTCCTCATTTTCACAAGTGTGCAGCAGAAGCCTCTAAGCAACTGGGATGATGTCATGAAAAGACAGGTCTCTTTTGATCCTTGCTTCCTCCAGATTGCATATCCCAATATTTATTTATAACACTGAAAATGCCATGGTGAAAAGATTATTTGCAGCAGAACCAGTTCTTAAACACCCTGATCCTGAGGAAACTTTCATCATCCAAGATGATGCTAGTGATGTTTTGGTGGGCACAGTCTTCCTACAAAAAAACCTTAGGGGAATCTGCAACCTGGCATGTACTTTTTATAAAGGTTTTCTGAAACAAAGAGGAGGAAATGGGCTGTTTCACACAAAGAGGCTTTTGCAGTTAGACGGGCATTATTAATTTGGCACCATTTTTTGGAAGGGAGTAAAGTGCCTTTTGAATTATAGACTGATCATCATTATTATTCAAAATAATCTTGAATTACCTAGAGAAGACACAGTTGGATCTATCACTTACACACCAACACTCCACTAACATTACAGAAAGGGAAGGACAAACACAAACCTGTGGGACTTTGTAGGTGCCTGCTAATGTTGACATCTGGATGGAGCTGTCTCTGATAGCTCCATCAACAAGAGCCAAAAGCTTGTCCTTCCTTCCACAGCTGTAGTTGGGAACATTGGCTTCTCCAGTAGAGAGCATGTCCAGCAAGGCATCTGAAGTGCCGAGGGTGTTATAATAGTTGTCATGGATGTTGTAGCCAAGTGTGAGATTGTGCAGGAGCCGCGGAATTTTGCTAACCACTTCAATATTGAAAATCATGAGTAGTATGAGTTTCTTTCCATAGGATGAACTAATGTAAAACCATGATCATGTTAATATTACCATCATCAACAGCAACAACAACAAAAATACTTTTTCTCCATCTAGTCATCTTTTTTCTGCACAAACTAGCTGAAACATTATCCAATATTGATCCAAAACCAGAGGCAAATGATAGTCACCCATCAAACTTTAATAATGTTAGTGTTGAAGATAGTCCTCAAAAAGATTTAACAAATCAGAAACATACAATTATTTTTCTTCTATTCCTTTAAAAATCAGACATTGCATATCAATCAGTTATAAAAATATAGGAATGGTTGGGCAGAGGAAATTAGGACATTTCAATCATTACTTTGAAGAAAAGTCAGTATTCCAGTCATGAATTTAGAATTGAACAGAGAGAGGAAAATAATGTGAACTTCTTTCAGGTTTCATTTGCTTCACGTTTCTACTCTCAGAAATTAAGGGAAAAGGGAGAGGCTTTGTTAGTCAAAATGATTTTAAAAATTATATTGAAATGCAATATAAGAGCAAGTAAAACAAGAAGAAGAAAAGAAGAGTGTTAGAACTGCAAATGAAAGGAATGAAACTCCGTCGCATGACTTACAGCCGAATCTGACTAGAAGGAATCTTGTTGAAAGGTAATGTTGCAGGTACTATTTTTGATGGAGAGATGACTATACCAATGAGAAGATCTCCTGGCCTATAATAGCTCCATGGCTTTTCTCCATCCTGGTGGTCCAAATTCAGTGGACACTTCATCCTCAGCTTCCCAGAGAGTGGCTGGGACACCAGCAGCATCAGAAGCAGAAGCAGAAGATCCATAATTCATGGGGTGGAATCAATCTCCTTCCTCTTTCTAAAAAAAGAATTAGAATTCAAAGCGCTCTGACAGGGTGGAATATCGAGTGGCTTTCCTGATTCACCTGAAAGAGAGAAAAAATATATTCAAGGGAACAACTCCTGACTGTCTTGTAATGTGAGCCACAAAAAGCAAAACCTGTGATATTTATCCTTGTCTAATGCAAGATCCTTTCCATGTTGTTTCAGTCTGATGTTTACATCAAAGGCAGTCACTGGAGACACAGGAGAAGAGGTCTCAGAGACAGGGATAATGATGATTGTGGTGAGAAAGAGCTTCTGCTCTTGGGACCCTGAACTTCTTCCATGTAAGGAGGGGTGGCTGGAAAAAAGCATGTTAGAGAAAAGTCACAGATAGACCCCCTTGGGGCAGTGTTCTGTATTGGTCTTAGTCCTTCCTGTTAGGATACGTCCGGAAAGTCATGCTGGATGGAGATAATTCATCAGCCAGGAAAGTGACTTCTGCTGTCCTTCGATGGGGTCTCTTGCCTCCAGAGGCTGCTAGGGAAGGTCACCCAGAGTTATGGGGTTTGGTGCCATTCTAGGTTGGTGACCCTTAACTCGAGTGCTGCCTGTGCTTTATCTGCATGGAAGCTCTCAGTATCCTTGAACCCAGCCTAATGTTGAGAGTTTGGGATTTTCTTTTCAATGAGATCTCCATGTATCAATCCTGATTTGGATCTCATTTTATAATTCCTAGTAACTGAAATGAAATTTCATTTGCCATCTGTTCTAGAAAGATCATTTTTTGCAGGAGAGCTGGCTAAGAGGCAGGAAAGTGACAGCCTGGGATGGCACCATTGGCACAGAGAGGGAAAATTGTAGAGTGGGTAGAGGTTTTTGTTTCCTTGAAACTTCCTGTGTTGTCTTTCCATACTGATACAATGAGAGCCATTAAAGTTTGACATTTCTTGGTTTAAATAAATGGACTAATGATAATGGGGTTTTAATCTGGTTTTTAAGGTTTTATAGGATTGGGGCTACTGATAGTTTAATTTTAATATTTGTATTTTTTGTATTTTATTGTTGTTAGCCGCCCTGAGTGCTTTGGGAGATAGGGTGGCATATAAGTCCCAATAAATAAATAAATAAATAAATAAATAAATAAATAAATAAATAAATAAATAAATAGTGTTGTTAGGTCTGCAGGTGAGATGGTGGCAGTGCTGGCATTGTGGTTGATGGTGTGACCTGATTTCTTGCCGCAACCACCCTCTAGTTGCATAAATGCACTTGGTGTTTTGCAGTCCCTGTGACATTCTCATCTCTGAGGCTTTTTGGTCCTCCCTAGAAGACTTCCATGTGCTTACAGTTCAGAGTCCTTGTGTTCTGGTTTATCTTGATCAATTGTTGATAGATTATGTTTCCTATCTAGAGGGGGGATGTTAATATGGATGGCCTAGAAGGAAGAACTGGGAGTTTGAGTGACAGGGGGAGCTGATGGGATGGGCAGGTCCATCCTTACAATGAGGACCATAGGATGACCAATATCCCAGCTCCATCATTTGAAAGTTGTCCCACTGTTCAGTTCTCAGCTTCCACTCTCACTGCCTGGTTACCAGATCTTCAACGGCTCCCATTCTGGCTGTTGCTTTTGAATGCCAGCTTGATGTGTAAGAAGGCTTCTCTCACCCATGATGTTGCCTTCCCTGTCTCACTGAAGTCTTGTTGTACCCCCAGAGGGGAGGAAACCTCAGTTGGAAATGCAGCCATCTACTTTGTGGGTTTCCCTCAGGTGAGAGCCGAGGGAAGTGGAGGAAAGGTGGCTGTGGTCATCCATGGTTTGTTACTGGCTGTCTAGAGCTGTCTTTTTGCCCAATGTTGGGTGTCTGCAAAAAATATTTCCCCAGCCTGCTGAAGTATGTTGTGTGAATGTGGTCCTTACAAGAAGCGTCTCCAGCTTATTTCTGTTATAAATGATTGTTCACTTTTCCCTGCTAAATTAATATTCATAATTCACTGAATCATTGGTTCAACCTCCAAAAATATACCATGATCAAAAGTTGAAAATTCAGCCATTGGTGAGGTGACCAGGTTAGCCAGTCTGGTATAGTGGTCAAGGAATCAGACTAGTAACCAGGCAAGCATGAGTTCTATTCCTGCCTTGGTCCCAAAGCCAGATGGGTAAACCTGGATCAGTGAACCTCTCAGAGCCCTGGGAAAGAGGCAATGGCAAACCACTTCTGGAAAACTTTCGCACACAGCCGGCTGAGATTGTGGGCTTTCCTGAGTCTAACTACAATCTTGCAAAACAAGCCGAATGGACTCCTATTTGCTAAACACGGGCATTTTTTTAAAAAAAAAAACTTTGTTCTGTGGGAGAGCAGCAGTGACATCAAAGCAATAGACAATAATAATAATAATAATAATAATAATAATAATAATAATAATAATAATAATAATAATAATAATAATAATAATAATAATAATATAAAAATAAAAATAAGTTGGAAGGGACCTTGGAGGTCATCTAGTTCAACCCCCCTGCTCAGGCAGGAAACCCTATACCATTTCAGGCAAATGGCTGTCCAGTCTCTTCTTAAAAACTTCCAGTGTTGGAGCATTCACAGCTTTTGGAGGCAAGGAGTTCCACTGGTTAATTGTTCTAACTGTCAGGAAGTTTCTCCTTAGTTCTAGGTTGCTTCTCTCCTTGATTAGTTTCCATCCATTACTTCTTGTCCTGCTTTCAGGTGCTTTGGAGAATAGCTTGACTCCCTCTTCTTTGGGGCAGCCCCTGAGATATTGGAACACTGCTATCATGTCACCCCTCACCCTTCTCTTCGTTAAACTACACATACCCAATTCCAGCAACCGTTCCCTAATGTTTATTAGGTAGAGTCTAGCCACTTAACTATTCTGTGTATGTTAGACGTTACAACCTTTGGGCTGTGAATATCACTTGGGATGTTAAAGGTTAGATGTTAACACTATAATTAATATCAAAATTAGATAAAATTTAATAACAGGACATGGACATATTTCATTGAAATTGGACTGGTAATTTTTTTTCTTTAATTGACCATGCTATTCTTAGAAATTTGTTAGTTTAAATACGTTGCATTGAACATTAAGAGAAATAGAGAAGGATGTGATAATAATGTAACCACAAACCATCTGTGGAATGGCCAGAGAATTTGAAACTTTTAAAGGATCTGCTTTTGGATTCAGGGTCCATGGCTATCCAGCATGGCAACATTGACAAGAGGAGAGAAGCCATTGCTTCTCTTCACAATCCATTGCTGTGCCTGGCTCTGTTCTTGCAAGCCCAGCCAGATGGTCTCCAACTCCCTAAAATTGGGCTGACGTTTTGTAGCTGGTTGCGCTGCAGACAGGTGACAAGAAATTCCCCTTCCTGACAAGAAGAATGGGTTTCAAGTCCTCATGAAGGCAACTGGGGGGATGGGACAATGAAGCATGGGTCCTGGAGAGCCAGAAATGGCAGAGGGAGGGCGCTCTGGAAGAGAGAAGGGAAGGCAGAGCCCCCAACCCAATCCAGTCAGGGCAGCCTTGGGTGTGATCAGAAACCTCTCTTCTGAGGGAGGGGCCTGTTCAGCATCACTAACATCACAATCAGCATTGTCAACACAGAGCAAAAATTGAATTTTCTTCTTCCATCCTTCTTTCTATTCTTTAACTCTCAAAGTAAGTTACAGATTTTGAACCAACCTAGAACTAAGGAAAAATTTCCTGACAAAACAATTAATCAGTGCAATGGCTTGTCTCCAGAAGTTGTGAAGAGAGAGAAGCCAAATGCAGCTGATTCCATCTGTCTCTGCCCAAAGTCTCCCCTGGAGGATTCGGCCCAAGAGCAGAGCTGAAACTTTGAGGATAATAATAATAATAATTCTCCCTCTCACCAGAGATCCCCGGCTAATTCAACTAGTTCTTGGACTCAGAGTTTGTTGGGGCCTTCTCTGGAGAGAAATGAAAGGGGAACAATCCCCATAGGATTCAAAATGATAGGGCAGAGCTAGAATTCAATCGGTCAGCAAGAATTGAGAGGTTGGAAAGCTCCATGCTTCAAATTGGCCCCAGAGGGAATACCCGGCACCTGTGGCTGAAGAAAAAGAAATCTGATATTTGTTGGCATAATAGCAGTTAAAGAGAAAACCCCGGGGACTACTTCATGCCTGAACATGTCACAGAACTGGAATTGCTTCCTACTGAGTTAAAACCAAAGTTTACTTTATTGTGAAAGTTAATGCTGAAGGACACCAGTATAAAAAGACTGATGCAATAGTGTGACCAGGATAAAAATAAATAAATAAAAAAATCTTCTATTTAAATACTAGTCATCAGGACTTGACACAGTTTTTTTTAAAAATCACACACCTGCACAGAGAATGAGAGAGAGAGAGAAAGAGAGAGAGAGAGAGAGAGAGAGAGAGAAATGAGAGAAATAAAGGAAGGAAGGAAGGAAGGGAAGGGAAGGACCCATGTTCCACTGCTGCTCCCTTCCACACATGGGGCACTGAGGGGCGAAAAGCAAAGCCCAGACTTGTCACGTTGCCCATAGAAAAGGCTCAGGAAGGAGGAGGGGAACTGGGGGAACCCTTCACACACACACACATTCTGAGAAGAGATTAACATGGATTATGGGCTTTGGAGTTGCATTTCAGGGGAAAATGCAGCCAAGGGGGGGTTTGTGAAGCTCTGGTTCTTCTTCGTGTGTTTCCAGGAAAGGCTCCTGGTGGGGAGAAGCCACACAGGGCCTTTGTCTCCAAAGGGGGATCTGGCTTTGCTGGGGAGGGAAAGGCGAGGGGGGTCTCCCTGGAGGGACCCTCTGGGACTCTGAGGAAATATCCTTATTGGATATTTTCTTGTCCCCCCCCCCTTGTCTTTGCTCATTCAAACGCTTCTCCCTGAGTCTGATTGGTGGTGTTCTGTTCCAGCCTACGACCGGCCCTGTTTGAATGTACATGGGACAACCCCTTTTTATAATCAACAGGCTGGAAAAAACCCAACCAAATTTATTTCCAAAGAGTTCAAACAAAAGTGAAATGAAAAGTTCAAACAAGACTTAAACCAAAAGGTTAAACAAGAATTATACAAGAATAACAGACCAGGACTCTAGCAGAAGATCTTCAAACGGTTGCCTTCAGCAACCAGCACGTCCCACACCTACCCCTTTTATCAGCAGTCCCAAGGCGTGGTTTCTCATTGCCTTCTCCCGAGTTGCCTCATTGCCTTCCTTTGTTCTGCTCTACTAGATTGCCTCCTGCTCCTAGCATCCCTGAACAAAGCCAGCTGTGGATCGTCTTCTTCCAATCCCTCGTGCTCACGTGGTTGAGTCTGAACAAGACGGGAGGGGCCAGGCAGAGATTCCTGCAGTGCATCAAAACCTCCCTCTGACACCAAAGGCTCTCCAAACCCCTCCTCCTCCTCCTCTTCAGAATCATCTGACCCAGCTGCCAGAACCACAGGCTGACGCTGAATCACAACACTATCCTGAACCACAGGGGCCTTCCCCCGGGTCTGGCGACCTTGTATTCTGGGGCACTTTCTTCATCACGATGTTCCAGTGGGGGAGGTTCTGCTTGGTGAAGTGGACACACCAGTTGCTCGGGGACCTATAGAGACCGATGAAAGACCGGATGCACATGCAGGGAACGTGGCAGAGTTAAGCGATAGGTGACCGGATTGATGACAGCCTTGATTGGGAACGGTCCTAAATATCGGTGGTCTAACCTTTTAGCTGGCCAGGTTGATGGTAGGCTCCTGGTGGACAGCCAGACTTGATCTCCCACTGATAGTGGAGGCATATCCCACCTTGACCGATCAGCAAACCTTTTGTAATTGGCCTTGGCCTTCTCTAACTGTCGCTGCACCAATCGATGGATCGCCTGTAACTCTGCCATGTAGTTGTTCGCTGCTGGCTCCGGTGAGTCTAACGGGGAAAGGGGGAAAAACCGGGGGTGATATCCCACATTGGCCAAGAATGGTGTCATCTGTGTGGAGGTGTGCTATGAGTTTATTTATTTATTTATTTATTTATTTATTTATTTAATTAAATTTTTATACCGCCCTTCTCCCGAAGGACTCAGGGCGGTGAACAGGGCATATCTTAAAAGTACAAAAGTACAAAAGTTTAAAAAGAATTAAATTATTGCCCACAATAAAAACAATAAAATATATATATAAATATTAAAACCCTAAGTAATTCCCCATCAGGCCAGGCCAGCTTGTTCAAATAAATGGGTCTTTAACCCGCGCCGGAAGGAGCGGAGATCCGGTGCCATCCGGAGCTCAACCGGCAGCTGATTCCACAAAGCCGGAGCGCCCACAGAGAAGGCCCTCCCCCTGGGGGCCACCAGTCGACATTCTCTGAATGGAGGCACCCTGAGGAGGCCCTCTCTGTGGGAACGCACGGGGCGGAGGGGGGTCGACGCCGGCAGCAGGTGGTCCCCGAGGTATTCCGGACCCATGCCATGTAAGGACTTAAAAACCATCACTAAGACCTTGAACCTCACCCGGAAGACAACTGGTAACCAATGCAGCTCGCGGAGCAAAGGTGTAACATGGGAGTACCGGGAAACTCCCAAGACAACTCTCGCGGCCGCATTCTGTACCAGTTGGAGCCTCCGAGTGGTCTTCAAGGGAAGCCCCATGTAGAGAGCATTGCAATAGTCAAGACGAGAGGTCACGAGCGCATGAGTGACCGTACACAGGGCATCCCGGTCTAGATAGGGCCGCAACTGCCGCACCAGGCGAACCTGTGCGAAAGCCCCCCTGGTCACGGCTACTACATGATCTTCTAAGGTAAGCCGTGCATCCAGGAGCACTCCCAAGTTGCGAGCCCTATCTACGGGGGGTAAAAACTCACCCCCCATAGAAAGTGATGGAACGTTTTGAATGTCCCGGGATGCCGGAATGTACAGCCACTCAGTCTTGTCAGGGTTGAGTTGAAGTCTGTTCCTCCCCATCCAGACCCGAACCGCCTCCAGGCAACGGGACATCACAGCGAGGGCATCACTGGGGTGGTTTGGGGTCGAAATGAAAAGTTGGGTATCATCAGCATATTGATGATACCCAACTCCAAAACCATGAATGATCTCACCCAGCGGTTTCATGTAGATGTTGAACAGGAGAGGCGAGAGAACCGAACCCTGAGGAACTCCACAAACGAAAGACCTAGGGGCCGATCTCTTCCCCCCTGCCAACACCGACTGCAAACGTCCCAGGAGATAGGAGGAGAACCACCGAAGAACTGTGCCTCCCACTCCCAATCCCCTGAGACGCCGCAGCAGGATACCATGGTCGATGGTATCGAAAGCCGCCGAGAGGTCTAATAGGACCAGGACAGAGGAATATCCCCTATCCCGGGCCCTCCAGAGATCATTCACCAGAGCGACCAATGCCGTCTCCGTGCTGTACCCGGGCCTGAAACCCGATTGGTACGGGTCCAGATAATCCGCTTCATCCAGGACCAGAGGGAGCTGATGCGCCACCACACTCTCAACAACCTTCGCAAGAAAGCGAAGGTTGGAGACTGGACGAAAGTTGTTCAAGACAGCTGGGTCCAAGGCAGGCTTCTTGAGGAGAGGTCTCACCACCGCCTCCTTCAAGACGGTGGGGAAATTACCCTCACTCAAAGAAAATGCAAACTCAGCTATGGCCAGATAGTCCACCCAATTGTTTTGCTGCAGATTGACATAGCAGCGCAGATATTGTTCCAGAATACCGATGACCTTCTCGGTTCCCCCGTCAGTTTGAGGATGATGCGCGGATGAGAGGCAAATCTTGATATCCAATGTATGCATCAACTCCTGCCAGAAACGGACTGTAAACTGGGCCCCTCGATCAGAGACGACTCTATAAGGGAGGCTGTGCAGCTGAAACACCTGTTGAATGAACATACGACTAGTGGTGTGGGCTGACGGTAAACCACGACATAGGATGAAATGCACCATCTTGGTCAGCATGTCCACCACCACAAACACCATCATAAAACCAGAAGACGGGGGTAAATCCATCAGAAAGTCCATGGACACAGCCCCCCAGGATCTTTTAAGTGTCGGCAAGGGCTGCAGTAATCCAGGTGGGGCCCCTGTCACTGACTTGGCCTGCCTACACAGGATACAGGAAGTGACATATGACTAGATGTTGTGTTGGACTCGGGGCCACCAGAAGGTACAGGAGACTAAGTTCAGGGTCTTGAACAGGCCAAAATGCCCCACTGCCAGGTTATCATGACACTGGCTGAGGATGAGTCCCCTGAGTGGCCCTCCCGGAACATAGAGCTGGTCATGATAAAATAAGAGTCCATTTGTGACCATCCATGGAGAATCTGGTCCCACCTCCTCCTTCCGCTGAGCCACCCACACATCCTGCTGCTGTGCCTCCCGGATCCGAGTTCGTATATCTATCGGCTCCCTCACCACAGCAAAAGACTTGATGGAGAGCACTGTCCTGGGCAGAAACTGGTCTTCCACTTGGGAATATTTGGGCTTCCAGGACAGAGCATCTGCTCTTTGATTGTGACCGCTGGGTATGTACTTGACTCGGAAATTGAACCTCGTAAAGAAAAGAGACCACTGAATCTGGCATTGGTTCAATTTCTGAGTGGTCTGCAGGCTTCCAAATTTTTATGGTCCATCCGGACCTTGATTTGATGCCGCGCACCCTCCAGATGATCCCTCCAGGCCTCAAACGGCACTTTGATGGCCAGCAGCTCCTTCTCCCAGATAGTATAGTTGCTCTCCGATGGATTCAGTTTCCGTGACTGGTACATGCAAGGGAAGAGGGTACCACCGGGCATCGTTGCCTGGAGTAACACCGCCCCAATGGCAATGTCGGAGGCATCCGCCTCCATGACAAACGGCCATTGCAGGTCAGGATGCTTCAAGATGGGCTCCTTCATGAAAGCTTCCTTCAAAGCTTGGAAAGCCCATTGTTCTGGAGTGTCCCACTGAAACCGAGTCTTCTTCTTCAGGAGCCAAGTGAGGGGGGCTGTCAAGGTAGCAAACCCAGGGATGAAAGCTCGATAACACCAGCTGCCTGCAATTAGTGCAGGTTCGCATCCCACCAGGCTCAAGGTTGACTCAGCCTTCCATCCTTCCGAGGTAGGTAAAATGAGGACCCAGATTGTTGGGGGCAATTAAGCTGACTTTGTAATAATGCCGCTTTGGGCGGTGTATGAAAGCCCTAATAAGCAGGCATATACATAGAATGAAGGCTACTGCTAAGCTTATAAGCCGCCCTGAGTCTTCGGAGAAGGGCGGGATATAAATGGAATTAAAATAAAATAAATAAATAAAATAAATAATAGTTGGTGAACCCAAGAAGTCGCTGAACATCCTTCACACTATGTGGGGGTTGCCAACTCTGCAAATGCTCGACCTCACTCTGCTCCATAGCGATGCCCTCAGGAAAAATGCGGTGACCCAGAAAATTGATGGTCACCCAGTAGAACTGGCACTTCTCCAATTTGGCATACAGCCGATGTTCTTGGAGTCACTGCAGAACCTGACAGAGATGCTGATCGTGTACCTCTCGCGATGGGGAGTAGATCAGGATGTCGTCCAAGTAGATCACAACAAACCGATCTAACAAATCATGGAAAATATCGTTCATGAAATGTTGGAACACAGCAGGGTCATTGGTTGGGCCAAATGGAATCACCATGTATTCAAAATGTCCGTATCAAGTGCCAAACGCCATCTTCCACTCATCACCCAACCGAACTCTGACAAGGTTGTAAGCTCCACACAGGTCCAGTTTCGTGAAGATCTTAGCCTCCCAGAGTTGGTCCAAGAGTTCGGGGATGAGGGGCAGCGGGTAATGATTGTGTACCGTGATGGCGTTTTATTTTCTATAATCGCAGCAAAGCCACAATTTGCCAGACTTCTTTTTGATGAAGAGCACGGGTGCAGACACTGGCAAGGATGAGGGCCGGAGGAAACCCTGAGCCAAATTCTTATCCAGAAACACATCAGAAAATTCAGTCAGTTTGGAAGGCAAGGAAACCCCTGGGGAACCCTCCACCTGGCCAGCACAGATATGGCAGTTGTGGTCCACGCACTGTAAGCTTGGGAAGGTGACCAAGTTCTGTAACCAATAGATCTGTGGGTCATGCCCCCGGAGCCACGCCAGTCCCAAGACCACGGGAAAATGCAGATCTGAGGTGATATAGAACTGTATGGCCTCCTCATGGGAACTGTTCTGTTCAAGCTTACGACCGGCCCTGTTTGAATGTCAGGGACAACCCCTTTTTATAACCAACAGGCTGGAAAAAACCCAAGCAAATTTATTTCCAAAGAGTTCAAACAAAAGTGAAATGAAAAGTTCAAACAAGACTTAAAACAAAAGGTTAAACAAGAATTAAATAAGAATAACAGACCAGGACTCTAGCAGAAGATCTTCAAACGGTTGCCTTCAGCAACCAGCACCTCCCACACCTACCCCTTTTATCAGCAGTCCCAAGGCATGGTTTCTCATTGCCTTCTCCCGAGTTGCCTCATTGCTTTCCTCTGTTCTGCTCTGCTAGATTGCCTCCTGCTCCTAGCGTCCCTGAACAGAGCCAGCTGTGGATCGCCTTCTTCCAATCCCTCATGCTCACACATCTGAGTCTGAGGAGGAACAAGACGGGAGGGGCCTGGCTGAGAGTTCTGCAGTGCATCAGAACCTTCCTCTGACACCAAAGGCTCTCCAAACCCCTCCTCCTCCTCCTCTTCAGAATCATCAGACTCAGCTGCCGAAACCACAGGCTGACGCTGAATCACAACAGGAACTGATGGCCATACATAATGGTTACGTGGCGGCCTTAATTGGCCCAGACAGGAGCACCTGACCATCGATCGTCTCCACTAACATGGGCGGTTCTACCGGGCACTGGGGAACAACCGATCTGGCCACAAATGCTGAGTCCATAAAATTTGTGGTGGCCCCAGTCAATTAAGGCATGGACTGGAATCCCCTTCAGCTTGCCGTGGAGGATCAGACATGCCTCCAATATCAGATGCTGTGGAGGTCCACAGGCAGCATCGGAAAGACATCGCTCAGTGTTGTGGGATGCCCAACCTAACACACCTTTTAGATCGGGCTTGGGCCGTTTCCTGACAGAGGAGTAGGGGGCTTTCTTGGGGCAGACGTGGTCACTGATGCCCATTGTCGCTTCTTTGGGCAGAAGGCAGCCAAATGCCCAGGGTTCCCACAGTAAAAACACAACCCCCCCAAACATCGCCTGTTCATTTCTGCCACCGATAGACGAGGCCTGGCAGCACCTAGCTCCATTGGCTCCTCCCTTTGAACTGGGGTCTCACGCACAACAGGGGATGCAGGGGTCTCTGGGGTGGCACGGTGACTCTTTCTCTGCTGCAGCCGAGCATCGATCCACAGACAGAGATAGATCAGCCCATTGAGATCTGAGGGAACATCAACGCAGGCCAGCTCATCAAATATCTCCTCCAACAATCCATCCTGGAAAGCATCCACGAGCGCAGCCTCATTCTAGGCTGAATCCTGGCTAAGTAGCCAAAAATTGCTGATATAGCCCTGTAGGGGGTGTCGCCCTTGCCTCAGAGCTTTCACGAGTTGGGTAGCAGTCTGCGTCTTTATGAGGTCCTCATACATCAGACACAAATGATTACAAAACCCCACAAAGTTTTCCAACAATGGACTAGGTTGGGCCAGCAGACGTGTGCCCCAATGAGCTGCATCACCAGAGAGAAGGCTTAACACAAACCCTTAACACAAATGGGCTAACATATCCCCATTCTTGTGAAGACGAGCCCTAAACAGTTTATGTGTGAGGTGTATGTGTGCGCCCACACTATCACGAACGAAGATATGTCGCAAAGTGGCCCAACACCTAGCAGCAGACACCTTACCACAAATATGGACAAACTTCTGGTCATTCAGTGTAAGTCCAATTATACATAGAGCTTTTTCATTGTCACAGTTAAACTTGGCTATCTTCTGTGCATCGTCCTCATCTTCTGGATCCCAAGCAGCCACATCTGGAGGGTCATCAACTACAGACCATAGTCCTTCCTTGTGCAGCAGCAAGCAACACTTTGTCGACCATGTAACGTAGTTGGTCCCATCCAATTGGGTTATCCAGGAGATGCCTGACAACTGTTCCTGTGCCATTGTTTCCATGTGGATAGTTAACCCAAACTCAGCTCTAATACTGTGTGTACTAACTCTCAGTACGGACCTGGGCCCATAACCAAATGTCAGTAATTGTGCAGAGGTCTCCTTGAGCTGACAAGAAGTTGCACAGACAATGAAGTGTACTGAGAGCAGTAAGAGTCACACAGTAACCACAGGAGACATTGAGTTGTGATAAACAGAAAAATATTTTACTTTGTGGTTGAAAAAACAAAGCACGGTCAAAAGTAAGCAGTCCAGGTCATACACAATAGTAACAGTCCAAGTAGTAATCCAAATACAAAGTCTTCTTACCAGTCCAGAGGTCAAAAACATAGTTGTTTAGGTTTAACACAGTAGTAAACCAACAATAGCAGTATCAGAGTAACTAACAGTGAAAAACAGCGAGAGCAGAGAGAGAGAAGCTATGTTCCTAGCTCCCTCTTATGGCCATCCAAAAACTTACACACCCATTGGCCAATAAGCACCTTAAAGTTATAGCATCATGGTTTGTATATTTCCAACCCAACTAGATAGGCTATCACCATATGCCTAACAAATCTGACAGCATAAACTCACTTAATGAGACTCTGACTTCAATTGATGAACTGACAACCCCAAAACTAATAGAGGATGAGGAAATTAACAACAAAATAGGGGACTTTAAAGTACAACAAGTACAATGTATCGAGAGCCTTGATGTTCAAACTTTGATTTCAACTATAAAACCTACAATCCAAAAACAACAGAAGCTGAAAAAAGCAATACTAAGATGGAGGATGCCAAAGGCCTTCAAATACAGTACATTAAGACTTTAACCAACCAAACAATAATTACAACACCAGACATGACCTCTTATCTAAGCCAGATGTGTTTGAAAGGAGAAGAAGACCAGATTGAATTAATGACAACTGTACTATGCCAAACATGGAGATTGGATTTATTAGAACGGAAATTTAATGACTATAAAGGGGTTACTCTCTTTCAAAAATTGATAACTGGATGGTCTCGCTGGATCCAAACAACATGTGTAGGAAGAAGGGGAGACACATTTGAGAAGTTAAAGGCAATGATATGAAAGCCTACCTGGCACAAGAAGAAAGCTAAAGTTAGATTTAAAAACTGATTTTTTTTCTGTTGTAAATGTTGGGATTTGCAATAATAACGCTTAAATTTTCCTTTAATGGGCCAAGGGGAATTGTTATAAGATACAAACTGATTTTATATTTAGGATCTAGACTTTTAAGGGAATGAAAATTAGTCACAAACAATAAAACGTACTTTGTTAATCATAGATAAATTGCAAGGATGACAAACAGAATATGTATGTATTTCAGATATGAAAATTACTATATAATGAAATAGATTAGCTATTAGAACATAACTTTCAATTATATTATAGAATTTGCAATGATATAATAAAAGATAGTATTTTAATAAGTGATGAACTATTAAGATGATAACAGAGGGCGCTTGGGCCGATACCTATCACCCTTACCCACAGCCCAGTCGATGCTCTGGTGGAGGCCTGGGAAACGGCTGCCACCAGGGCACTCGACTGTGTTGTACCCATGCGACCTCTGACTCGGCGCAGATCCCGCTGGGCTCCATGGTTCTCTGTGGAGCTCCGGGAGATGAAGCGTCGGAGACGAGGTCTAGAGAGCGGTTGGAGATCCAGCCGATCCGAATCCGACCGATTGCAGTTAAGGACCTTTATAAGGTCTTATCTTGCGGCGATAAGGACGGCGAAGTCTAACTACTTTGCCGCCCTTGTCGCGTCCGCAGATAATCGCCCGGCCGCCCTGTTTAGGGTGACTCGCTCCCTCCTTAACCAGGAGGTGAGGGAGGATCCCTTGCAGGGACGAGCCGAGGAGTTCAGTCATCATCTGACGGACAAAATCGCTCGGATCCGGACCGGCTTGGACTCTGACTGGGCAGAGTCTGATGTGGAGGAATCAGGCGGTCTTGAGCATGTTACCTGGACTGAGTTCGACCCTGTTTCCCCTGATGATGTGGACAGGATCATGGGGAGACTGAGCTCCACCACCTGTTTGTTGGATCCGTGCCCCTCCTGGCTAGCTTATGCGGCTCGGGAGGGAACACGAGGCTGGTTCCATGCAGTAATAACTGCTTCTTTGAAGGAGGGTGTCTTCCCTGCCGCCTTGAAGGAGGCGGTGGTGAAACCCCTCCTCAAGAAGCCTGCTTTGGACCCAGCTGTTTTAAACAACTATCGTCCAGTCTCCAACCTTCGCTTTCTGGCGAAGGTTGTTGAGAGTGTGGTGGCGCATCAGCTCCCTCTGTTCCTGGAGGAAACTGATTATCTGGACCCGTACCAATCGGGCTTCAGGCCCGGACACAGCACGGAGACGGCATTGGTCGCGCTGGTGAATGATCTCTGGAGGGCTAGGGACAGGGGTTGCTCCTCTGTCCTGGTCCTATTAGATCTCTCAGCGGCTTTCGATACCATCGACCATGGTATCCTGCTGCGGCGTCTCAGGGGGTTGGGAGTGGGAGGCACCGTTCTACGGTGGTTCTCCTCCTACCTCCAGGGCCGCTCGCAGTCGGTGTTGACAGGAGGGCAGAGATCCGCCCCGAGGTCTCTCATTTGTGGAGTCCCTCAGGGGTCGGTTCTCTCGCCTCTCCTGTTCAACATCTATATGAAGCCGCTGGGCGAGATCATTCGTGGTTTTGGGGTGGGGTATCACCAGTACGCTGATGATACCCAACTTTTTCTTTCCACCCCGAACCAACCCAGTGATGCCCTCTCCGTGATGTCCCGGTGCCT
The DNA here is from genome assembly GCF_947247035.1 of Vipera ursinii. Lineage (NCBI taxonomy): Eukaryota > Metazoa > Chordata > Lepidosauria > Squamata > Viperidae > Vipera > Vipera ursinii. Next base: position 1,179,152 of record NC_139513.1, on the reverse strand, counting down.
GGAGGCGGTTCAGGTCTGGATGGGGAGAAACAGGCTTCGTCTCAATCCCGCCAAGACTGAGTGGCTGTGCATATCGGCGTCTCAGGTTAACCAAGTTATTCTACCTCTAACGATGGGGGGTGAGGTGTTACCCCCCGTTGATAGGGCTCGCAACTTGGGCGTCCTCCTGGATTCACGGCTCAATTTTGAAGATCACATAGGAGCCGTGACCAGGGGGGCTTTTGCACAGGTTCGCCTGGTGCGCCAGTTGCGTCCCTATCTGGACCGAGACGCCCTACGCACAGTCACTCATGCGCTTGTGACCTCCCGTTTGGACTACTGTAACGCTCTCTACATGGGGCTGCCCTTGAAGACCACTCGGAGGCTTCAACTGGTGCAGAATGCGGCCGCGCGAGTTGTAATGGGGGTTTCCCGATACTCCCATGTAACACCTCTACTCCGCGAGCTGCATTGGCTTCCGGTTGCCCTCCGGGTGAAATTCAAGGTGCTGGTTATTACCTATAAAGCCCTACATGGCCTGGGTCCGGGTTATTTGAGGGAACACCTGCTGCCGGCATCAAACGCCCTTCGCCCAGTGCGCTCCCACAGGGAGGGTCTGCTCAGGGTTCCGCCGGTGAGAGATTGCCGGCGGGTGACACCCAGGGATAGGGCCTTCTCAGTGGGAGCGCCTGCCCTCTGGAACCAGCTGCCGGTGGAGCTGAGGACTGCTCCCGACCTCCGATCATTCCGCCGGGGCCTGAAGACCTGGCTCTTTGAGCTCTCGGGCCCAGGCTGAGGAGAAAATTTTAACTGGGGTTTTTAGTGTACAGGGTGAATTTAATACTTTTTAACTGGTTTTAACTTTTGTATGTTTTGATTTTTAATTCCCTGTAAACCGCCCTGAGTCCTCAGGGAAAGGGCGGTATACAAATGCAACTAAATAAATAAATAAATAAAATATATTTGTTGCAATGATAGAGCTTAATTTTTTTCTTAATGGGCTAAGGGGAATCCTTAAAAGATACATATTGATTTTATACTCAATCTTTAGACTTTTAAGGGAAAGGAAAGTTAGCTATTAGAATTGATTTATACTATTAAGAAAACAGAATAAACTTGTATAAAATAAGAATGCACTGAAATGAACAATGTATGTATTTTATACAGGATAATTATTATATAATGAAATGGGGGAAATGAGGGCTACCCAAAAATTAAGTTTTCTTTTATATATTATAGGCTATTTTGGAATATTTTATTGCAGTTAGATAAAACTCAAAAACAGGACATGGATATGTATAAGTGAAAACATTTTCAAAATTGTTCTAATTGACTGTGTTACAATTAAAGGTAAAGGTAAATGTTCCCCCGCACATGCGTGGTAGTCATTTCCGACTCTAGGGGCTGGTGCTCATCTCCATTTCAAAGCTGAAGAGCCAGCGCTTGTCCGAGGATGTCTCCGTGGTCATGTGGCTGGCATGACTAAATGCCAAAGGCACACAGAACGCTGTTACCTTCCCACCGTAGTGGTCCCTATTTTTCTACTTGCATTTTTACGTGCTTTCGAACTGCTAGGTTGGCAGAAGCTGGGACGAGTAACAGGCGCTCACTCTGTTACACGGTACTCGGGATTTGACCCGCCAAACTGCTGACCTTCTGATCGACAAGCTGAGAGTCCTAACGCACTGAGCCACTGCGTCCCTGTGTTACAATTAGAAATGTATTAATTTGATTAATTTGACTATGTTATTATAACTAAGGGAATCGGAGAAGGAAGTTTTGTTGATGTAACTTGAGCTATCTACAAATGATTTTGTTATTTGCTATTGTTTACTTTTAACTACCCAATCACTATATTGCTTCAAAAATACCTGGATGTAAAATTTAAAAAATAATAAAACTTGTATTAAAGAAGTAGTAGTTTCTTCCAATTTTGTTGTTTTCTGGATTGTAAGTTCTTTAGTTAGAGTCTGGGTTTCTGTTTGTGGATTCAAGCTAGTACCTTTATCTTTCAGTCTGGAGTTAATTATGTCAGTAGCTTCAAAAAAAATTTGAAGTATAAGCTTATAGTCAATCAAGGTTTGTAGCTGGTCTCTCTCCATTTCTGGAATAATTATAGAAAGTCCTTTAGTGGAGGATAATTTTTAAACAAGAGTCACTAAATGTTTACCTCCACAGATCTTAAAGGCCAAATTCGCCTCCCAGCTGTTTCAAGTTTTTATCTTTAGCTAGTGCCAAGTACAAATCTAAGTTGTAAACAGATATATTTGCCAGAAATGTTAACTTGCTGTACCAGACCTAGCCACAAGATGTCCCCAGAGTTATTTAAAATCCTTTTCAGACAGAGTAGGCTTTTATCAAATATAAATTCTTCTATATCTTTTATCTTTTTATCAAATACATAAAGAAACCAGTTCACATGAGGATAGGAGCCTTTGGGTCGCCAAATGTAAACGGTATTAGATAGTTAGATAGTTATATTTTTCCAAGGTTTTTTTGCCCAGTGTATTGAAAAGCTGCCATTTAAAAGGGTGGAGAAAAAAAATCCCTTCACTCTCTCCTCGTAAGGGGAAGCAAATTCAAAGGGCTTTTAACAGGAAGAAGTAGAAAGTTGGAATAAGGAGAAGGCAGTTCTCACCCAGTTCCTCCGCTGTGCTTTCAAGTGCTTGGTTGTACGTTTGGCCTCGGCAGGAAACGGCAGAGGTGATGGGCCATGGGAGTGGCTGATCCTTTCTTTGTCAGTCCGAAGAGCTGCTCCAGGTCTGCTTCTGCCCTTCTGCCCTTCCACCATCGATCGGAGGGTCCTCTCCACTGCTTGTTGCTCCTCCAGGGTGACTTTTGACTCCTTTACAGGGGTCCCCTGGTTAAAGAAAGCCAGATGTCATGAGGAGGGATCACCTCGACATCTGCCAGTGCTGCAATCTGGAACCAAGATAAACCAGAACACAGGGACTCCAAACTATAAGCACATGGAAGTCTCCTAGGGAGGGCAAACAAAGCCTCAGAGATGGGAATGTCACAGGAGTCACAAAACACCAAGTGCATCTACACAACCAGAGGAACTGCAAACAGGTCACCCTAAATCAACTCCCAGGTGGTTGTGGCAAGAAATCAGGTCACACCATCCACCACACTGCGGGCGCTGCCACCATCTCAGCTGCAGACATAACAGCACAATTGCTTTATTTAAACCAAGAAATGTCAAGATGTAATGGCTCTCATTGAATCAGTGTGGAAAGACAACACAGAAAATGTCAAGGAAACTAAAACTTCTACCCACTCTAGAATTTTCTCTCTCTGTGCCAATGGTGCCATCCCCAGGCTGTCACTTTCCTACCTCTTAGCCAGCTCTCCTGCAAAAAAATGATGTTTCTAGAACAGATGGCAAATGAAATTTCACTTCAGTTACAAGGAATGATAAAATCAGCTCCAAATTAGGATTAATACATGGAGAACTCATTGAAAAGAAAATCCCAAACTCTTAATATACTGAGAGCTTCCATGGAGACAAAGGACAGGCAGCACTAGAGTTAAGGGTCACCAAGCTAGAATGGCACCAAACTCCATAACTCTGGGTGACCTTCCCTAGCAGCCTCTGGAGGCAAGAGAGCCCATTGAAGGACAGCAGAAGTCACTTTCCTGGCTGTTGAACTATCTCCATTCAACATGGCTTTCTGGACATGTCCTAACAGGAAGGGCTGAGACCACTACAGAATACTGCCCCAAGGGGTGTATCTAACATTCTTTTCTCCAGCTACCCCTCCTTACATGGAAGAAGTTCAGGGTCCCAAGAGCAGAAGCTCCTTCTAACCGTAATCATCACCATCCCTGTCTCTGAGACCTCTTCTCCTATGTCTCCAGTGACTGTTTGTGATGTCAACATCAGACTGAAGCAACATGGAAGGGATCTTGCATCAGAAAAGGATAAATATCACAGGTTATGCTTTTTGTGGCTCACATTACAGGACAGACAGGAACTGTGCTCTTTCAGTTGAATCTTTGTTTTTCTGTTTGAATCAGGAAACTGAATGCTTTGAATTCTTTTTTAGAAAGAGAGAGGAGATTGATTCCGCCCCAAGAATTATGGACCTCCTGCTTCTGCTTCTGCTTCTGATGCTGCTGGTGTCCCAGCCACTCTCTGGGAAGCTGAGGATGAAGTGCCCACTGAATTTGGACCACCAGGATGGAGAAAAGCCATGGAACTATTATAACCCAGATCTTCTCATTGGTATAGTCTTCTCTGCATCAGAAATAAAACCTGCAACATTACCTTTCAACATGGCTCCTTCCAGTCAGTTTCGGCTGTAAGTCATGCGATGGAGTTTCATTCCTTCCATTTGTAGTAATAACACTCTTCTTTTTTATCTTCATATTTTACTTACTCTTATATTGCAGGATATGACAAATATTTTGAATCCCTTCCATTAACACAACCTCTCTCTGTTTGCCTTATTTGTGAGAGTAGAAACATGAGGCAAATGAAACCTGAAAGAAGTCCACATTATTTTCCTCTCTCTGTTCAATCCTAAATTCATGATTGGAATACTGACTTTGGTTGAAAGTAATGATTGAAATGGTTCTAATTTCCTCTGCCCAACCATTTCCATATTTTGATAACCGATCGATATGCAATGTCTGATTTTTAAAGGAATAGAAGATGACTTGTTTTTAGAACAGCTTCTCTGGGTCACTTATCAAAATCTCCTTCCTTTAATGGTGGTTCTTCTTTAATGACTGAATTATTCTGGGCTATGAATATTAGTACTGCTAAAATAATTGCATGTTTCTGATTTGTTAAACCTTTTTGAGGACTATCCCCATCCTCAACACTAACAATATTAAAGGGTGATGGGTGACTATCTTTTGCCTATAGTTTTGCAACAATATCGGCTTATGTTTCAGCTAGTTTGTAGAGAAAAAAGATGGTTAAATAGAGAAAAAGTATTTTTGTTCTTGTTTCTGTTGATGATGGTAGTCTTAACATGATCATAGTTCTACACTAGTTTCTCCTATGGAAAGCTACTCACACTACGCATGATTTGCAATATTGAACTGGTGAAGGAGAATCCCCAGCTCTTGCACAATCTCACACTTGGCTACAACATCCATGACAACTGTGATAACACCATCGGCACTTCAGATGCCTTGCTGGACATGCTCTCTACTGGAGAAGCCAATGTTCCCAACTACAGCTGTGGAAGGAAGGACAAACTTTTGGCTCTTGTTGATGCAGCTGACAGAGACAGATCCATCCAGATGTCAACATTAGCAGGCACCTACAAAGTCCCACAGGTTTGTGTTTTCCTTCCCTTTCTGTAAAGTGAGTGGGTTGTTGGTGTGTAAGTGATAAATCCAACCTTGTCTTCTCTATTGAATTCAAAATTATTTATAATAATAATAATAATGTTGGAAGGGAACTTGGAGGTCATCTAGTCCAACTCACTGCTCAGTCAGGAAACCCTATACCATTTCAGGGAAATGGCTGTCCAGTCTCTTCTTAAAAACTTCCAGTGTTGGAGCATTCACCACTTCCGGAGGCAGGTTGTTCCACTGGTTAATTGTTCTAACTGTCAGGAAGTTTCTCCTTAGTTCTAGATTGCTTCTCTCCTTGACTAATTTCCATCCATTGCTTCTTGTCCTGCGTTCAGGTGCTTTGGAGAACAGCTTGATTCCCTCTTCTTTGTGGCAGCCCCTGAGATATTGGAACACTGCAATCATGTCACTCCTCACCCTTCTCTTCATTAAACTACAAATACCCAATTCCAGCAACCGTTCCCTATATGTTTTAGCCTCCAGTCCCCCAATCATCTTTGTTGCTCTTCTCTGTACCCTTTCTAGAGTCTCAACATCTTTTTAACATTGTAGTGACCAAAACTGGATGCAGTATTCCAGGTGTGGCCTTACCAAGGCATTGTAAAGTGGTATTAGTACTTCACGTGATCTTGATTCTATCCCTCTGTTAATGCAGCCTAGCACTGTGTTGGCTTTTTTGGCAGCTGCAGCACTCTGCTGGCTCATATTGAAGTGATTGTCTACTAGGACTCTGAGAGCCCTCTCACAGTTACTACTATTGAGCAAGGTACCACCTATACTATACCTGTGCATTTGATTTTTCCTGCCTAAATGTATTTTGAATAATAATAATGATCAGTCTATACTTCGAAAGGCACATTATTCCCTTCCTAGAAATGTTACCAAGTTAATAACGCCCATCTGACTGCAAAAGCCTCTTTCTCCCAAGCATCCTATCTCCTCTTTGTTTCCAAAAGCTTTCGTGAAGTGTAGGAGCAAGGCTATAGATTTCATTACATCATCCCAATTGCTCAGAGGCTTCTGCTGCACACTTGTGAAGGCAAGGAGAAGCTCTGTGTCCAATCAAAGGATCTTCTGTACAATAGTGTTGTGATTCAGGGTCAGCCTGTGGGTTCAGCAGTTGGGTCGGACGATTCAGAGGAGGAGGAGGGGGTGTTGGAGAGATTGCTGAGGGTGTTGGAGAGCTTGCTGATGAGAGCCCTCAGCCAGGCCCCTCCCACCTGGTTACCTGGTTCAAGGACGCCCGACGCAGGAGGCAGTCAATCAGGAGTAAACAGAGGAAGGCAATGGGGCACCTCGGAAGGAGGCAGAGAGAAGCCACGCCCTGAACTGTTTAAAAGGGGAATGCGTGGGAGGGCTGGTTTGCTGAAGGCAACCGTTTGAATAGCTCCTGTTTCATGGTCCGTGTCTTGTTTTTGCTCTGTTTGCTTTTGTGTCCATAAATTTGGCAGGCTTAGTTCCAGCCTCTTGTCTTCTTGTAAAGGGGTTGTCCCTGCCTTATCTGCAGGGCTGGTAGTAGGCTGGTACAGAACAAATAGGAATGTGTAGTACTGATGGAAAACTCACATTGTTTTTATATGGTCTTAGCCAAAATAATGATATCCTTAATCATGAACAAATCTCAGATTTTGAAACAAGAGTCCTACGGGAGTACCTTTCCTACTGATGATAAAACATATGTGCGTTAGGAACAATTAGGGGCCACTAACATTAGCCAGCAATTTTACTAAAATTCAACATATATTTTAGGCAACCTATCAACTATTTTTTGCCCTAAAATTTGCATGATCAAATTCATCATAAAAGGTTTGAAGAGCAATATGGCCTCTGAAGAGGAATTTCTACCAACTGAACAATTCAAGAAATATCCCGACTGGTGGGATCCTCCATGGACAGATACATTTACACATCTAAATATTATCCGCCATACCCATTTGGGTTAAAGATGGCAATTGTAATTCCTATATATAAAAAGGGACTAAAAAGGACCCTAGCAATTCCAGGCCCATTTCTCTAACAGATATTGGGACAAAAATATATGCAAACATCCACTTGAAAAGAATTGATAGTAGGTGGATGAAAAGTAGATTCCTTGTAGAAGAGCCAGCAGTCTTTAGGCAGATGTGATCCACTATTGACAATTCTTTTGTCTTGAACCATCTAACTATAAAAATATCAGTCAGGGGAAATAATGGTTTGCTGCCTTTATAGCATTTGACACAGTAAACAAAGAAATATTAGGGAAGAAATTGACTGCCGTTCAAATGGAGCTCAGGATGTTGACCCTGCTCAAAGCCCTTTCTACAAGCACTAACAGTGAGAACAATTAATCGTGGAACTGCTTGCCTCATGAAGTTGTGGGAGCTCCATTAATGGAGATTTTCAAAAAGAGGCTGGACATTCATTTTGTCTGGATTGGTATAGGATCTCTTGCTATGGGCAGGGGGTTGGACTAAAAAACCTCCATGGTCCCTTACATCCCATTTTTGTTCATTTGTTTGAGAGTGAGTTTGGTGCTCAATGGAGCCATGAGAAATACGATTGATATGTACCAAAAGGTAAGAAAAAAGTGTTGCCGATATGACATTTGGGTTGCATGTGCTGTTAAGAGGACTTGGCTCCTATTCTCACAATAATTATCTGATTATGGATCAAAGTCAAAAGTGATGGTCTTTGGAAAATGACAGCATTGCCATATAGGGCTAATCGATGAGGAGGCAACAGAGCAAGTTCACACCTTTCCTTACCTGGGGGAACTTTTCTCTGTGACTGGATCTGGGCTCCCTCAATGTCAAAGGAGCTCATTTAGAAGGCACAAGTGAAAGCACTGTTAATTTTTTTGAAACAAAATCATAGGTATGCGGCTTTCTTAGCCTGAATTATTAAATACAAAATACCAACGTTACCATTATGCACTTATATTGAGCTGAACTTTAGGATTTAATTTATATCACTACTAGAATAAATCCAATGACATCATCTGAGAAGTATAAAAGGACTTCAGCTGCTGCCCTCAGAGCAGAATTGGGAATTTATACAATTTATAAAATTGGGGCATATAATTATTTTTTAATAAAATTAATGGTATGGAAACTGATGAGAGTCCCCAAATGCTATTAGAACAAACAAATTTCATTTAAAACATTTGTGATTTTATATTTTATACTGTCATCTCCCTGGTGTTTTGTTTTTTTTTTGCCATTCGAGAAAAACATAAAAAAATGCTGCACAAAAAATTCAAGATGGTCAAAAAAGAGAAAAGTTGGGCCATCTTCAGTAAAGTTGGCACACTGAAAGGCATCAGCTGCTACAAATATACCTTCCAAGTATTGAGTTAAATCTTCCAAACTCCTTATAATGAATATACTTGTATTTGTGGAGCTCCAGAAACAGAAGATGTAATACATCTATTATTTTAATGTCAGTTATTTAAAAAAGAGGGAGATCAATATCTTGGATTGCACTTTAGAGAAACAATCTATTGAGATCATAATATTTTAAAAAATGTATTTCCTCTGTGCTCACAATTCAAAAATTATATATAATAAAGCCCTTTTCGGAAGGAAATTGTGGTCTGTTTGTGATAAATTCTGGGGTTATAAAGAAATACTATTTTCATTCTTTATGCTTATTCTATTGTATTTATTTTTCTAAATTCTGTTTTTACATGCAGTCTTGTTAATGTTCTGTGTTTTATATTCTCTACTTTGATATGGCCGAATAACTAATCAATAGGAAATGTTCTAATATGTGCATAAGAAAGGCTGAGTGCCAAAGAATTGAAGCCTTTGAACTCTGGTGCTGGAGAAGACTCCTGCGAGTCCCTTGGACTGCAAGGCAATCAAACCGGTCAGTCCTAGAGGAGATCAACCCTGACTGCTCTTTAGAAGGCCAGATCCTGAAGTTGAAACTCAAATACTTTGGCCACCTAATGAGAAGGAAGGACTCACCGGAGAAGAGCCTAATGCTGGGAAAGATTGAGGGCAATAGAAGAAGGGGACGACAGAGAATGAGTTGGCTGGATGGAGTCACTGAAGCAGGAGGCATGAGCTTAGATGGACTCCAGAAGATGGTAGAGGACAGGAAGGCCTGGAGGAATATTGTCCATGGGGTCGCGATGGGTCGGACATGACTTCGCAACTAACAACAACCAAAAAAATTGGGACTTGGTAGGACCCCAAATATAACACCGAATTCTTTATTGTTTTTTTTAGGTCAGTGATAGAATTGTTTCAGAGGCTCTGAGTGATAAGAGTCAATTCCCTTTTTTCCATCCGATGCTCCCCAAAGAAGGGATCCAGTACCCAGCAATTGTCCAACTGCTTCTTCATTTTGGATGGACCCTGATTGGTCTCTTTGCTCCAGACACAGAGAAGGGAGAGAATTTCATGAGGACTTTTACTCCTATGCTAGTCAAGAATGGAATTTGTGTTGTTATATCACAACGATTCTCAACAACTGGACGTACCACAAACCTCAGGGATGCCCTCTTTAAGTGGAGACAAGTCAACATCTTTGTTCACTTCATCGAATTTGATTCCTTTTGGGACAGGATTTTTGGCTTGCATTCAGCACTTGAAGGTTTGCCTGGACCTATTGAAGGGAAAGTCTGGATCATGACAGTGGTTGGAGTATTTCCATTGAAAAAGGATAAGCTTCTCAAGCATGTCCATAGTATTTGGAGCTTTCCCTTTCAGTGGAAAAAGAATTGGAAAAACGATAATGCCTTTAGAACATTTTTCTTTGTGGAACCTAAATTTCAAGCTGAGAATTTTCACTGTTCTGTTTCAAAACACATATTTTCTGTCAAAGGCCGTAGAAGATGCACCCAGAAAGCACCAGTGGAGACCCAAGAGAAAAAGAATAGGATGCAGGTCCGAAATAACAGGATTACTTATAGTGTCATTAAGATTCTGGCCCACACCTTAAATGCTGTATCCAAACCTCAGAGGAGAAGGAAGGAGGGTGAAGAGAGGTTGGGGGCTCCAAGGTTGCAGCCATGGAAGGTATGGGGTCCCTACAGGAATCCATTAACCTACAGTAAATTCCTTTTCAGGGTCTTTTGTGATCTCTGGGCTTGATTGTTTAAGATCTTAAGCTTTTATACAACATCTCCTACTTACCAGAAGAGAGCTGCATCCTCCCTTTAACAACCACGATCTTTTATTTATTTGAAAAAATGTTCCCAGACTTTTTCTGCTTTTAAGCTTTATTTTTTTTATTATATTTTTATACCGCCCTTCTCCCGAAGGAATCAGGGCGGTGTACAGGGCAATAAATACATCTCCTACTTATCGGAAGAGTGCTGTATCCTCCCTTCAACAACCAAGACCTTTTATATATTTGAAAAAAAGAAGACTTTTTCTGATTTTAACCTCCTGTAAACTAGGACAAGAAACAATGGCTGGAAACTGATCAAAGAGAGAAGGAACCTGGAATTAAGGAGAAACTTCCTAACAGTGAGGACAATTAACCAGTGGAAAAGCTTGCCTTGAGAAATTGTGGGCGCTCCATTACTGGAGATTTTTAAGAAAAGACTAGACAGTCACTTGTTCTTCTGCTTGAGCAGGGGACTGGACTAGAAGACCTCCAACATTCCTTCCAGCTCTATTCTATTCTATTCTATTCTGTTCTGTTCTGTTCTGTTCTGTTCTGTTCTGTTCTGTTCTATTTTATTCCATTCCATTCCATTCCATATTTTCTAATTCTATTCTATTCTATTCTATTCTATTCTATTCTATTCTATTCTATTCTATTCTATTCTATTCTATTCTATTCTATTCTATTCTATTCTATTCCAACATGGCCCTTCTGCTTGATGTCTTTCCTCAAGGCTTAAAGCAGCTCCTTTGATCTCTTCCTCCCCTTCTTTGTCCTTGACTAAAGCTGGTGCAAATTTTGTGCAGCGTCTTCTCCAAGTGTGGTGCCTGGAAGAGGACCTGGTATCACTCCACCAGATCATTAATGACATTATTGACAAATTAATAATATGGTTATTATCATAACATTAATATATTACTACTACTTTATTATAATTAGTAACCATTCTACACATAGTATAATGTGCAAAAAACTATAAATGAAATATTAATACAGATTATAGCTGCCATTCATACAATCGTGTATCAAGTCTTGCATGCTAACAATTAGTTTCCTATTGAATTTTACTCATGCACCTCTTTCTAACAAAAAATCATATTTTTATTTTCTGGAAGCTGTAAGGCCCTGACTCAGCTGAATCTCTCAGGAAAGCAGAACTCTTGAAACTGGCATTGTTTCAAAAGGAACTTTTATTGAGAGTCAGTGACAGCAAAAGAAGGTAGACAGAATCTGAAGTTCCCAGGTGAAATTGTTAGGCTAAACCCCATTGTTCAAAGGCCAACTGCCCAGTCCATAGGAGTCAATCCAGAGGTGCAAAGAGGTTGTGAGAACTCCAGACGGCAACTGCACTAAGATGTTCCCAGGCATCTCTTCCTTTGTGAGGTGTGACAGATGACCTTGGGCAGTGGAAGAGAGTCAACAAAGCAAAGCTAAACACATCACAGGAGAGCTCCAAAGGTCCCCCCTCCCATGAGGATGGCAGCATCCTGATAGAGATCTACAGGGACTTGAGAGAAGCTGGGAATTTTTAAAGAAGACCAAAATAACTTTGTCCAAGTGTTATTATAATTTGTCCATCACAAAATCATGATTTATCTACTTCCTTTATTAAAGAAAATATAGAAGAAACAATGACCAAGGTCTAATTGTTTTTGGTAACTGCCCAATTTTATCAGTAATATTAATATTTATTTGAGTGCAATTTTGAGACAGTTGTATCCACTTAATTATCTCATACCATCCAGCACTCAGTTAACTAGATCCCCATTCATCACATCATGAAGCATTTTGTTAATTGTTTTCTAAAAACAAGTTATACCACCAGTATTGTGTATTGGGCTTCAGTAGGCAAGGAACAGACCAGCATAGTTACAATATCATTTATTGACTCAAACTAGAACTGGAGAACTACAGGCAATTGCCTGTGATTTATACTCTGAGCCCACAGGGCCTTAACCAATCGCAATACTTGAAAAGTCCACCCAAATATAAATGTTCAAAGTTTCCCTCTAAAACAGTTGGAGTAAACAGCCAGGGTCATCTAAACGTTAGTTTCATTTTAGCTTCACAAACAGTTGGAGTTAAGTTAGTTTCACTTTAGCAGGGCTTAACACAAGTTTATATATATTCAATACATAACAAACTTATTTATTTGAACAATCTGGCCTGGTTTGATGGGTTTAGGGTTGGATCTAATTTTAACATAGTTTTAAGCATTGTATTATATTGGGCATGATTATTTAATTCTTTTAACTTCTTTTAACTTTTGTATTTATATTTTGATATTTATTGCCCTGTACACCGCCCTGAGTCCTTCGGGAGAAGGGCGGTATAAAAATTTAATAAATAAATAAATAAATAAATAAATAAACAAACAAACAAACAAACAAACAAACAACCAGCATTCACACAATCTGTTAAGGAGTGAATGAGTTCAGAGGACGAGAGAAATAGATGCAGGGAAGAATCAGATAAGAAGGTTGGATGGGGGGAACACACAGCTGCATAACTGGCAGAGAAAGAAACTTAGAAAAAGTCCTGCCTAAATTTTTTGACTGTAAAAAGAAATGGTGAAATATTTGTCCTTACACACTGCAAGATTTTGTTAATATAGCCTTACAATAAAGTAGAATTACTTCGTCTGGTCATTTTTCCTATGTCCTCTACCTAAATAAAGATTAGCCTTGCAACTTTCTTCTTAACAAATCCTAGCTTTCTGGTAATCACCCTATTGTTTGCAAGGAGTTTATGAATACTCTCGTATCCAAATGTAAAAAGTGATAAGAAATAAGAAACCAAGATTTCTGCTTTTAAATTTCTGGATGTTTCCATTCTAGTTACATCTATTTCTAAAGAAGAGGGAATTGTACAATCTTTCCCTGCTGGAAGTGTATTTGGATCAGAATGGAGATGTAGCAGTAGACCTGAGGATGTTGACTATGGTGGTTCTCCCCAAGGAGGATCCCATCAACAAGCAATTGGGGAGTTTTGAAAGACAAAGACTTACAATCAACCAAGATGTTTTGTCACAGTTAAAGTTGCTCAACAAGGTGGGGAAAATATTGATGTTTTTATCTTTTTTCCAAAGCCGTTTCAATGGGCTAAACCCAGTCAAAAAATAGTGGGCAACCTTCATTGAGAATTGAATGTGTGGAGTAAAACCTCTATATTTTCCTGAGGTAGATTTATTTATTTTATTTAATTATATTTTTATACCGCCCTTCTCCCGAAGGACTCAGGGTGGTGTACAGGGCAATAAATACAAAAACAGGATACAAAAGTTAAAAGCGATTAAATAAATACCCAAGGTTAAAACAATAATTAAGATGTATTTAAAACCCCAACCCTAACCCATCAGACCAGGTCAGACTGCTCAAATAGATACGTTTTTAGATCACGCCGGAAGGAGCGAAGGTCGGGGGCCGTCCGGAACTCAACTGGCAAGCAGTTCCATAGGTCTGGCATGCCCACAGAGAACGCTCTCCCCCTGGGGGCCACCAATCGACATTCTTTGATCGGAGGCACCCTGAGGAGGTCCTCTCTGTGGGAGCGCACTGGACGGAGGGAAGTTGACGCCGGCCGCAGGTGTTGCCGTAGGTAATCTGGACCCATGCCATGTAGGGCTTTGTAAGTCATCACTAACACCTTGAACCTCACCCGGAGGGCAACCGGCAGCCAATGCAGCTCGTGGAGCAAAGGTGTAACATGGGAGTATCGGGAAACCCCCAGCACAACTCGCGCGGCTGCATTCTGCACCAGTTGGAGTCTCCGAGTGGACTTCAAGGGCAGCCCCATGTAGAGAGCATTACAGTAGTCTAGACGAGAAGTCACGAGCGCATGAGTGACTGTACGCAAGGCATCCCGGTCTAGATAGGGTCACAACTGGCACACCAGGCGAACCTGGGCAAAGGCCCCCCTAGTCACAGCTCCAATATGCTCTTCTAAAGAGAGCTGTGAATCTAGAAGGACCCCCAAGTTGCGCGCCCTATCTACGGGGGGTAATAGCTCACCCCCCATGGGTGAGATAAGCATGCTTCAGTTCTATTGACCAAGGTTTCCCCTCTGATGCTGTCATGCTGAATCCTCTTGTAAGCTGATCCAAAATGACATATGGGCTGATTATTAGGACACAAATCACTGCCATTTAGTGTCCCTTTGGCAGTTTAGTATCACCATAAAACTGGTGAGACAGGACCTCATATGCTGGAGATTTTGGTGTTAATAGCTTCAGGTTCACTGGTTTTTGGTCTTCAAATATCAAAGATGAAGGCAATTCCGTTGACCAGTCCCTGAGTTCAGATTTGGACTGAATCCAATGAAATGGAATGAAGACTGGATGGAGGTCCTGTTGGTCCAATTGTTAAATAAGCTTCATCTTGCCTTGATTGGAGTCAGGGGTCTCCCAAAATTGCAGGCTCATACTCTGGGATGTTTTCAATCAGCTGAGAACATGCTTATAGCTGCCTCTCTCTAACCCCACTGGGATAGTGGAATTTAGGAAGGAGGCCCAAGGCTTTCAGTTCACACGAACTAATAATGACTGGTCTGATATGAGCTCATTTATGGATTGATTGATTAAATTTATTTGCTGCCCATCTCACCTTGATAATGGCTTGAAAACTGAAGTACTGAAGCATCACTTTGATGCAAAAATATCTTGATATCAGAAATAGTAAGGGACAATTTGAGGGAAATATTACTTAGATTTGGGCATTGGTTTGTAAGAGTGAACTTCATCTGAAAATCCCTTAATGCAACTATTTATCTTGATTGTTGGCTGCCTTAGAACACACTGAGAGGCTACAAATCAAGCTAATAATAAATATGAGTGTGTATTTCCCCATCACATTGTATCACCTAATTGTATTCTTTCAGCAGAAAGGATCTTGTGTTGGATACCTTGTGTTGAATATCTCTTTCACACATAAGACTCACACTCATGACCTATGTGGTGCACCAAAATATCCCTGACTGACCCTTTGTCATAGTTCTGACTAACGAGACAGATCAAAGAACATTCCATGATTGTTTATTCTAAAAAGTCTATTATAATGAGAACAAAGCATTGGCACTCATTATCATAGACTTTTTAGAATAAATCATGGAATGTTCTTTGATCTGTCTCATTAGTCGGAACCATGACATCATGCCAGAATCTGAATTCTCCTCCCCTGAACACATCATATCATACACAATTCCCTCCCTTAATTACATGTCATAAATCACATTCTCCAATTAGTTTAGCATGCAAAGTTTCACTTCCCTTCTGTAGCGTGCCATCCCTTATCTTATCAAAACATCCGGGTTAACATTTCCCCCCTCCCCCATTCAGTGATTCAAAGCAAAACAGTTAAAGCAAAAGGCTGCCTCTTATATTGTCAGAGCAAAAACATCCAGTGTTTCAAGCATTGACCCCCTTATTGTGGAACATGTTCTCATGACCTCACCTCCATCTCACCTCACTATAATTTTAGAAACTAGTCAGCCAGGTTTAATTCCAGTTCACCAGCATGGCAGACATATAAACTGAAGAAATATATATAAATGAATGAATGAAAATGAATGAAGAATATCTTTAAGGTTGACAGCCCTTCTCTGTAAGGGAATCTCCCTTTTTATCTTAACTGGGAGATAATTTTGGACTGCTTTCAAAGGGAAACAGCATTGCAATGTTTTATGTACTCCAGAATAAACTTTTCCAGATCCTACTGGTCAAAAGTTTGTTTCTTCATCACAGTTTTATTCTATTTCAATAAATCAAATGAAATGAAAAATTAATACATATTTTACCATAAAGTTCACTCTAAAATTTAGTATTTGTGGATATTTAAAAATCAAGCATTTATGAAGAAAGGAGGAATGCATGTTAATTCCACTATGAGGAGCAACCCACCAGTTGTCACTTAATGGTTAAATCTTTTCTCACTTTCATCCCTCCAGACTTTGTTAAGTTGAAAGCTCCTTTTTTTTTGTAATCTGATATGTCAGAAGAAAAAGGGAGGAACTGAATGAAGCATCTTCCTCCAATTGTATCTGCTGCAACCATTTGAAAGGGGTCAGAGATTTCATATTTGCCTATGCGAAGCCCAGAGACGACTTGGCTGATGTTCATGTCTACCTCCATCTTACACGTCCTGACATATTTTCTTTGGCATTTCTTCTTTCTCTTCTCAGTCTCTGCCTCAGTCTAAATGTGCGGAAAAATGCCATCCTGGATTTGTCAAGCAGGCTCGAGAAGGAGAGCCATTTTGCTGCTACGACTGCATTCCTTGCCCAGAGGGGACCATCTCCACTCAGGAAGGTGGGTGACACCAGAGGGAAACTTTGATCAATATGCCTCTTAATGACACATTTAAGTTTCATTGTTTTGTTCTTAATTATCATGGTGTCCAATTTCTTCCCTAAGGGGAGGGAAAAGAAAAAGATTTTGCAGGAAGAAGTAGGATTGCATAGGAAATGGAATAGGGCAGACATGTCAAACACAAGGCCTGGGGGCCGAATCCAGCCCGCAAAGTGGTTTCAGACCCTCCTTCTGCCAGAGACCCTCAGATCTGTCCCATTCGTGCCCAGGCACCCAAAGGCACACTTGATGCAAATGATGTAGAGCTGGCCATGCCCACCCACTAGGACATACGCAATCTAGCCATGCCCACCCTGGCCATACCCACCCGGCCCATTGAGGGACACTGCAATGCTGATGCGGCCCTCAATGAAATTGAGTTTGACACCCCTGGTATAGGGTTTCTTGCCTGAGCAGGGGGTAGGACTAGATGACCGACCACCATGGTAAATTCCATCTATATTTTTTATTATTATTATTATTATTATTATTATTATTATTATTATTATTATTATTATTATTATATAACTTTTATTCATTAAACATGAAACTCAGTCAACTGAACACTCAAATTGACTGGCACTAATGGTTGACATGGGTTGCTGCCAGCATCCTAGGTATCAACCAGTTTTTTGCTGGACTATAAGAATATACCTGTTATTGAGGCTTTCCTGTCTCTCAGTATCACATATCATTGAAAGGTTTTTTTAAAATTTGAAAGACTATAAAAGAAATGCTATTTTGTTTTCTCAGATGTCAAAAAATGCACCAAGTGCCCAGATGATCAATATCCAACCAAGAACCGAGTCGAATGTATTCCAAAAAAAATAACCTTCCTGTCCTATGAAGAACATCTGGGCATCATCCTCATTTCCCTTGCTCTACTTTTGTTCCTAACCACAGGCCTTGTTTTAATCATATTCATTAAATACATAGAAACTCCCATTGTCAAAGCCAACAATCGGGACCTCTCCTTTATCCTCCTGGTCTCCCTCCTGCTTTGTTTTTTGTCTCCCTTTCTCTTCATTGGACAACCAAGGAAAGCCACCTGTCTTCTCCGACAAACAATGTTCAGTATTGTCTTCTCAGTAGCCGTGTCTTCTGTGTTGTCCAAAACAATCACGGTAGTGCTGGCCTTCTTGGCCTCAAAACCAGGGAACAGGATGAGAAGATGGTTGGGGAAGAGTTTGGCCAACTCCATCATCCTTTCTTGTTCAGGTGTCCAAATTTTTATCTGTACCATGTGGATGGGAGTTTCTCCACCATTCCCTGACTCTGACCTGCACTCCCAGCCTGGAGAGATCATCCTTCAATGCAACGAAGGCTCTGTCACTATGTTTTATTCTGTCCTCGGCTACATGGGTTTCCTGGCTGCCATTTGCTTCACGGTGGCTTTCCTGGCCAGGAACCTGCCTGGAGCTTTCAATGAAGCCAGACTGATCACCTTCAGCATGCTGGTCTTCTGCAGTGTCTGGGTCTCCTTCCTGCCTACCTACCTGAGCAGCAAAGGAAAGTTTATGATGGCTGTGCAAGTTTTCTCCATCTTGTCTTCTGGTGCTGGACTGTTGGGTTGCATCTTCTTCCCCAAGTGCTACATTATCCTCCTCAGGCCAGACCTAAATACTAAGGAACATCTAATGGTAACAGTAGGGACCTGATAATGAAATGGTTTCTTACAGTCATAACATTTGATTATTGATTGCAATTGTTCTTGGTTTATATGCTTCCTTTTCCTCTAGTTGACAGTTTGGTTATTCAAAATCCAAGGAAATAAAAATAATTATATTAATAAAATTAAAATCTAACAATAATCAAATAATAAATTTAATTAATAATTAATAATTGTGTTTTTTAACTGTTGGTACCTCTCCTTTTCCTCACCATTTAGATTAACTAATATTTAATAATAATAATAATAATAATAATAATAATAATAATAA
This sequence comes from Vipera ursinii, assembly GCF_947247035.1. NCBI lineage: Eukaryota > Metazoa > Chordata > Lepidosauria > Squamata > Viperidae > Vipera > Vipera ursinii. The sequence goes on along the minus strand of NC_139513.1, from coordinate 1,160,480 downwards.
TAATAATAATAATAATAATAATAATAATAATATAATACCTGTGGCTGGGCCTGGACAGCTATCGGGTGCAGTCCCTATGGTTATGGGATTACCGGTCTTGTGATTGGTAGTGGCTTAGGCACAGTGAACCAACCCAGGCACCTCCCATCACCCATGATGAGAAGAAATAAAAAAAATTCCATACCGGATCGGTTGTCGCCCGGGTCAACAAGGACCACGTCAGATATCTGTCAAAAAATGGGCCACAGGGCTCAGTTGCTACTGCTGGGCAACCAGAGCGTACAACTGTAAAGCGACTGGAACAAAAGCGCAAACCCTGGACAACCGAAGAAATTTGAATAATCATCCAATGCTACTACCAGGCAGAACCAACAGCCAGGGGATTTCAAAAAAGAATGATGCAACTGTGGGAGGAAAAGCATCCGGAAAGTGATGTAACTGAACAATGATTAATGGATCAAAGGCGTTTCACAATCCTTAATAAAGTTTTTACAGATGTGGAAATTCAACATCTAGGAACATTGGCTAAAAAGAAAACAACAAGCAATGATGATGAACATGCTGAAGAAATTGTTCCAATACCTGAGCAAACTGACCATCAAACTGACCAACCAGCGGAGAAAGCCACCACACAGGATGAAGACTCCCCTGTGTAACAACTCGAAAGTGTAGAGCTAAGTAATCTAGCAAAAATGCTGAAAGAAAAGATTGAAAACCACATCAAAGAAAACACAGAAAGAAAAAGACTGCCTGCTATTCATGAAGAGCATACGGGGCTCTAAGTGTTGAGGCCGGAACCCTGCATTACTCACGATTAGAAGCCTTCTCCGAGGTGCGTGGTAACAGGAGTGCAGGCAGTACACCCCTGGACAGGAGTCGTACTGTGGAGTTGAAGCCGCGATCCCGGACGAGCCCCCAGTTGTCGCGTCGAGCAACCGATCAGGGTTCCGGCCTCAACTCTTAGAGCCCCGTAACAGGGGTGAGAATTTAGAGGGACCCTCGCAAGGGTGAACACCTTGAATATGGAAGGATTTTGCCCTTTGCTACCGACCCAGTGTGCCGGACGTTCCAACGGTCACACTTGGGAACTGCGATAGCGCAGGAACAGGATCCTAGGACAAACTGAGGCACCAACACAAGTTTGTTCAAGGTGAGAGAGCACAGAGTGCCCGGGGTGGATGGTGTTGCCCCCCGAACAGCTTTGCACAGCACTCTTTTATTGAGCAGTTTCATCAGGGAGGGGGAAGTACACACATATGGAAGGTCATAGGAAAACATAGCTCATTGCATACAACTGCTAATGAAGAGGGCAAAGGTCATCACAGGAAACAATAAAGCATAGCTTATCGTATACAAATGCTAACAGAGAAGACAAGGGTTATCACAGGAAGGCATAACTTGAGGCAAGGACAATTACAGGAGACAGGAACCATATACAAATGCTAACAGAGAAGACAAGGGTTATCACAGGAAGGCATATTTTGAGGCAAGGACAATTACAGGAGACAGGAACCATATACAAATGCTAACAGAGAAGACAAGGGTTATCACAGGAAGGCATAAATTGAGGCAAGGACAATTACAGGAGACAAGTCTTGTTATATACAATTGTAAATGAAGGAGGCAGAGGTATTTGTTGTATACAATTGTAAATGGAGAAGGCAGAGGTTTATCACTAGAGACAGGAATGCAGAACTTTATAACTTTCAATATAGAAGGCAAAAAGGTCTTTGGGAGTCTAGGATAACTACAGGCAGTGATGGTGAACCTTATAGAGAACGAGTGCCCAAACTGCAACCCAAAACCCACTTATGCATCACTGGGTGCCAGATGGGTGTGGTCCACGGAGTGGGCGTGGCTATGGTAGTCATGGCAGCATGGGTGGGCATGGCCACGTCGATGTTGCTCCTGAGGAGGGATGCCTGTGGGGGCCAGGCAGGCTTGGGGGAGATCCAGCAGGGTCTCTGGCGGGTGGGACAGTAGGCAGGAGGCTCGTCATCTTGTTTTGACAATGAGCCAATCAGATCACAGTAGGATTCAATTATTGTCATGTATGGAAGCTGAGAGGAGGACATTTGTCAGTGTGTTATGTGATTCCTATCAAGTTGGTTGTGGTTTCTTTTGTGTTCTTTCACTGAGTTTGTAAAATGTAATAAAATTGAATGGTGCAAAGAGAGGACTGGTTGCCCAGAAAGCAATGCAAAATAGTATTATTAAGTGAACAAGGCTACAGTTATAAAGAAATTAGAAGAAAAATTGGTGGAAACTTAACCAAAGGTGGCATTTCTACTGTACACTTTTCCAAAAGGTTTCCACGATTTTGGCCACTACTGTACGAGGGGGGAATTAAACAATGAAAGCACAGTGTCTTGGATTTTACAGGCTGTTGGAAAACTACTCATTCATTTTACCAATGCTGAAAATAACAGAAATCCGAAGCAGAATGCCTGTACTAGCAGATGCAACTGATATAAAATCTGGATGAAGAATGGTCAATAAAGCATTCTTGGTTGTCTATTTTATCTTTCCTAATAAGTTGTAACCAAGTTCCTCACTTAACTTTGCAAAACTTGTGGGTCCCACGCCATTCCAAATACCTGCAAGAAAGCAGCTGCAATCCGAGTACTCTAACTCAGGGCTTTTTCAGTCACCTAGCAAGGTGTCAAAAACTTGACCCACCCACCCCAAAACAAGGGGGGGGGGAAGTGATAAAGTACAGTAATCCCTGACATACAACAGTGACTGTTTGAAGTTACAAAGGCACTGAATAAAGTGGCTTATGACCATTTTTCACTTATGACCATTGCAGCATCCCCAGGGATCATGTGCCTCTCTCCTTCTCATTCCCATCTCCTTCCTTCCTTCCCCCTCCCCTCCTTCCTTGCCTGCCACCCTTTCTCATTCCCATCTCCTTCCTTCTTCTCATTGTCCCTTCCTTCCTTCCTTCCTTCCTTCCTTCCATCCTTCCTTCCTTCCTTCTTTCCTTCCTTCCTTCCTTCCTTCCTTCCTTCCTTCCTTCCTTCCTTCCTTCCTTCCTTCCTTCCTTCCTTCCTTCCCTCTCCCTCTGTGCCCAGGAAGTGTGAATGAAGGGAGCAGAAAGAGCTTGGAGCAAAGGGGGGGAGGGACAGGAAGTATGAATGAACACTTTCTGCTCTGTACATTCCCCCCCCATTCACTCCAAGCTCTCTCTGCTGTTCCTTCCAGGCTCTCTCTGCTCTGTACATTCGCACATTCCCCCATTTGCTCCAGGCTCTCTCTGCCCTCCAGGCTCTTTCTCCTCTGTACATTTGCACATTCCCCCACTCGCTCTAAGCTCTCTCTGCCCTCCAGGCTCTTTCTCCTATGGGGGAAGGGTGAGTGCTGAGCCAGAGAGCCTGGATGGCCAGCAGCGATGAGGGGAAGCCAGGCCGTCTCCTTGCCACCACCCGGTGGCCATCAGGGGGTTCTGGGCATGGCCCACAGCACGGTGATTAGCCGCCTGCCATGGCAGGGGGAGAGAAGATTGTTGCCCCAAGCTGCCGCACAGATCGCCATGCCATGACACCAAATTCCATAACTCTTTGTGACCTTCTCTAGCAGCCTCTAGAGGCAAGAGACTCCATTGAAGGACAGCAGAAGTCACTTTCATTTCTCTTGAACTATCTCCATCCAGCATGACTTTCTGGACATGTCCTAACAGGTAGGACTAAGACCACTACAGAACACTGCCCCAAGGGGTCCATCTGTGACTTTTCTCTAACATGCTTTTCTCCAGCTACCTCTCCTTACATGGAAGAAATTCAGGGTCCCAAGAGCAGAAGCTCCTTCTCATGGCAATCATCACCATCTCTGTCTCTGAGACCTCTTCTCCTATGTCTCCAGTGACTGCCTTTCATGTAAACATCAGACTGAAGCAACATGGAAGGGATCTTGCATCAGAAAAGGATAAATATCACAGGTTATGCTTTTTATGGCTCACATTACAGGAGAGACAGGAGCTGCACTCTTGAATACATTTTCTCTCTCTTTCAGGTGAATCTTGGTTTCTCTGTCTGAATCAGGAAAGCCACTGGATATTCCACCCTGTCGGAGTGCTTTGAATTCTATTTTTTTTTTTTAGAAAGAGGAAGGAGATTTATTCCGCCCCATGAATTATGGACCTCCTGCTTCTTCTTCTGATGCTGCCGGTGTCCCAGCCACTCTCTGGGAAGCTGAGGATGAAGTGCCCACTGAATTTGGACAACCAGGATGGAGAAAAGCCATGGAGCTATTATAGGCCAGGAGATCTTCTCATTGGCATAGTCATCTCTGCATCAGCAATAACACCTGCAACATTACCTTTTAACATGGCTCCTTCTAGCCAGTTTCAGCTGTAAGTCATGCGATGGAGTTTCATTCCCTCCTTTTGCAGTTCTAACACTCTTCTTTTTTCCTTCTTATTTTACTTTATTTTTATTTTTATTTTTTTTATTTTACTTACTCTTATATTGCAGGATCTGACAGATTTTTTTAATCCTTTTGATTAACACAGCTTCTCTCTTTTGCTTAATTTTTTGAGAGTAGAAACAGGAGGCAAATGAAACCTGAAAAAAGTCCACATTATTTTCCTCTCTCTGTTCAATCCTAAATTCATGACTGGAATACTGACTTTGGTTGAAAGTAATGATTGAAATGGTGCTAATTTCCTTTGCCCAGCCATTTCCATATTTTTATAACCAATTGATATGGAATGTTTGATTTTTAAAGGAATCAAAGATGACCTGTTTTTAGAACAGCTTCTCTGAGTCATTTATCAAAAAATTTCCTTCCTTGAATGTTGGTTCTTCTTTAACGATTGAATTATTCTGGGCTATGAATATTAGTACTGCTAAAAAATAATTGTATGTTTCTGATTTCTTAAACCTTTTACAGGACTATCCCCATCCTCAACACTAACAATATTAAAGGGTGATGGGTGACTATCATTTGCCTCTAATTATGGATCAATGTTGGCTTATGTTTCAGCTAGTTTGTAGGGAAAATATATCATTAAATGGAGAAAAAGTATTTTTTGTTGTTGCTCCTGTTGATGATGCTAATATTTACATGATCATGGTTTTATATTAGTTCATCCTATAGAAAGGTGCTACCCATTATTTGCAATATTGAATTGGTGAGGGAGAATCCGCAGCTCCTGCACAATCTCACACTTGGCTACAACATCCGGGACAACTATGTTAACACCCTCGGCACTTCAGATGCCTTGCTGGACATGCTCTCTACTGGAGAAGCCAGTGTTCCCAACTACAGCTGTGGAAGGAAGGACAAGCTTTTGGCTCTTGTTGATCGAGCTAGCAGAGACATCTCCATCCAGATGTCAACATTAGCAGGCACCTACAAAGTCCCACAGGTTAGTGTTTGTCCTTCCCTTTCTGTAAAGTGAGTGGGGTGTTGGTGTGTAAGCAATAGATCCAACCATGTCTTCTCTATGGAATTCAAGATTATTTTGAATAATAATAAAGATCAGTCTATACTTCAAAAGGCACTTTACTCCCTTTCAAGAAATGGCACCAAGTTAATAATGTCCATCTAACCGCAAAAACCTCTTTCTCCCAAACACCCCATCTCCTCTCTGTTTCCGAAACCTTTCGTGAATTGTAGGCACAGGGCTGCAGTTACCCTGTGACATTTTTTTGTAGGAGGACTGTGCCCACCACAACATTACTAGCATCAGCTCGAATGATGAAAGGTTCCTCAGGATCAGGGTGTTTAGGAACTGGTTCTATGGCAAATAATCTTTTCACCATGGCATTTGTAGGTGTCATAAATAAGGATTGGGATGTACAGTCTGGAGGAAGCAAGGATCAAAAGAAACCTGTCTTTTCATGACATCATCCCAATTGCTTAGAGGCTTCTGCTGCACACTTGTGAAGGCGAGGAGAGGCTCTGTGTCCAGTCAAAGGATCTTCTGTACAATAGCAATATGAAGTACTGATGAAGAACTCACATTTTTTTAGATAAGCAAAATGTCTGTCTGAGGAAGCTTTGCAAATAGCTGAGGAAAGGAGGGAAGTGAAAGGCAAGGGAGAAAAAGAAAGATATGCCCAATTGAATGCAGAATTCCAGAGAATAGCTAGAAGAGATAACAATGCCTTCTTAAATGAACAGTCCAAAGATATAGAAGAAAACAATAGAATAGGGAGGGCCAGAGATCTTTTCAAGGAAATTGGAGAGATGAAGGGAACGTTTAATGCAAAAATGGGCATGATAAAGGACCAAAATGGCAGGGCCATAACAGAGGCAGAAGAGATTAAGAAGAAGTGGAAAAATTACACAGAAGAACTATACAAGAATGAGCTTAACATCCCTGATAATCACAATGAGGTGGTCACTGACCTCAAGCCAAACATCCTAGAATGTGAAGTGAAGTGGGCCTTAGAAAAGCTGAGCAACAACAAAGCTAGTGGAGGTGACAGTATTCCAGCTGAGCTTTTCAAAATCTTAAAAGACAATGCAGTAAAAGTGCTACACTCAATTTGCCAGCAAATTTGGAAAACTCAACAGTGGCCACAGGATTGGAAAAGATCAGTTTACATTCCAATTCCAGAGAAAGGCAGTGCCAAAGAATGTTCAAACTATTGCACCATTGCACTCATTTCTCATGCTAGTAAAGTTATGCTTAAAATCCTACAAACTAGACTTCAGCAGTATGTGGATCGAGAACTACCAGAAGTACAGGCAGGATTTCGAAGAGGCAGAGGAACTAGAGATCAAATTGCCAACATACGCTGGATCATGGAGAAAGCTAGGGAGTTCCAGAAAAACATCTACTTCTGCTTCATTAACTATGCTAAAGCCTTTGATTGTGTGGATCATAACAAACTGTGGCAAGTCCTTAAAGAGATGGGAGTACCAGACCATCTAATTTGTCTCTTGAGAAACCTATATGCGGACCAAGAAGCAACAGTGAGAACTGGACACGGAACCACCGATTGGTTCAAAATTGGGAAAGGAGTCCGGCAAGGCTGTATACTGTTGCCTTGCCTATTTAACTTATATGCAGAGCACATCATGAGAAAGGCAGGGCTAGATGAATCAAAAGCTGGAATTAAGATTGCTGGAAGAAATATCAACAACCTAAGATATGAAGATGATACCACTCTAATGGCAGAAAGTGAAGAGGAACTAAAGAGCCTCTTGTTGCAGGTGAAGAAGGAGAGTGCAAAACTTGGGTTGAAACTTAACATTAAGAAAACCAAGATCATGACATCCAGCCCTCTCAATTCCTGGCAAATAGATGGGGAAGAAATGGAGGTAGTGACAGATTTTATTTTCCTGGGCTCCAAGATCACTGCAGATGGGGACTGTAGCCAAGAAATTAAAAGACGCTTGCTCCTGGGGAGGAAAGCCATGGCAAATCTAGACAGCACACTAAAAAGCAGAGACATCACCCTGTCACCAAAAGTGCATATAGTCAAGACTATGGTCTTCCCAGTTGCAATGTATGGCAGTGAAAGTTGGACCATAAGAAAGGCTGAGCACAAAAGAATTGAGGCCTTTGAACTCTGGTGCTGGAGAAGACTTCTGCGAGTCCCTTGGACTGCAAGGCGATCAAACCGATAATAAATCCGATATTTCCTGCTGATTAGTCATTAGGCCATATCAAGATTTTGTTGTTGTTGTTAGTTGCAAAGTCGTGTCCGACCCATTGTGACCCTATGGACAATGTTCCTCCAGGCCTTCCTGTCCTCTACCATCTTCTGGAGTCCATTTAAGCTCACGCCTACTGCTTCAGTGACTCCATCCAGCCACCTCATTCTCTGTCGTCCCCTTCTTCTATTGCCCTCAATCTTTCCCAGCATTAGGCTCTTCTCCAGTGAGTCCTTCCTCCTCATTAGGTGGCCAAAGTATTTGAGTTTTAGCTTCAGGATCTGGCCTTCTAAAGAGCAGTCAGGGTTGATCTCCTCTAGGACTGACCGGTTTGATCACCTTGCAGTCCAAGGAACTCGCAGGAGTCTTCTCCAGCACCAGAGTTCAAAGACCTCAATTCTTTTGCGCTCAGCCTTTCTTATGGTCCAACGTTCACAGCCATATATTGCAACTGGGAAGACCATAGCCTTGACTATGCGCACTTTTGTTGACAGGGTGATGTCCCTGCTTTTTAGTGTGCTGTCTAGATTTGCCATGGCTTTTCTCCCGAGGAGCAAGCGTCTTTTAATTTCTTGGCTACAGTCCCCATCTGCAGTGATCTTGGAGCCCAGGAAAATAAAATATGTCACTACCTCCATTTCTTCCCCATCTATTTGCCAGGAATTGAGAGGGCCGGATGCCATGATCTTGGTTTTTTTAATGTTAAGTTTCAACCCAAGTATTGCACTCTCCTTCTTCACCCGCAACAAGAGGCTCTTTAGTTCTTCTTCACTTTCTCCCATTAGAGTGGTATCACCTGCATATCTTAGGTTGTTGATATTTCTTCCGGCAATCTTAATTCCAACTTTTGATTCATCTAGCCCTGCCTTTCTCGTGATGTGCTCTGCATATAAGTTAAATAGGCAGGGCAACAGTATACAGCCTTACCGGACTCCTTTCCCAATTTTGAACCAATCAGTGGTTCTGTGTTCAGTTCTCACTGTTGCTTCTTGGCCCGCATATAGGTTTCTCAAGAGACAAATAAGATGGTATGGTACGCCCATCTCTTTAAGAACTTGCCACAGTTTGTTATGATCCACACAATCAAAGGCTTTAGCATAGTCAAGGCAGTAATCCATGAAAGGATGCTAACAATTAGTAATTTTTTATTGAATGTTACTCATGTACCTCTCTCTAACAGAAGATCATACTTTTATTTTCTGGATGCTGTAAGGGCCTGCCTCAGCTGAATCTCTCAATAAAGCAGAACTCTTGAAACTGGCATCGTATCAAGAGGAACTTTTATTGAGAGTCAGTGACAGCAAGAGAAGGCAGACAGAATCAGTATGCTACAAGATTTAGAAATATTGCTGAATCTTTGTACTTCAGTTCTGAAGATAATGGCAACACTTGTTCATTTGCAAGATAAACAATCATAGAAGAAAAATTCAAATGTAAAAAGTGTTAAAAGATAAGAAGCCAAGATTTCTGCTTTTAAAATTCTTGGATGTTTCCATTCTAGTTCCATCCATTTCTAAAGAAGAGGGAATTGTACAATCTTTCCCAGCTGAAAGTGTACTTGGATCAGAATGGAGATGTAGCAGCAGATTTGAGGATCACTAGTGTTGTGGTTCTCCCCAAAGATGATGCCATCAACAAGCGAATGGGGACTTTTGAAATACAAAGACTTATAATCAACCAAGATGCTTTGTCACAGTTAAAGTTGCTCAACAAGGTGGGGAAAATATTGATGTCTTTCCTCTTTTTCCCAAAGCTGTTTCAAGTGGGCTAAACCCATTCAAAAAAATGGGTAACCTTCTCTGAGAATTGAATGTATGTAGTAAAACCTCTATAATTTTTCTAGGCATAAAAGCATGCTTCAATTCTATTGACCAAGGTTTCCCTTCTCATGCTCAGTGGTGGGATTCAGCCGGTTTGCACCACTTCGGCAGAACCAGTAGCTAATTCTTTGTTGCTCAGGCCCAGAATGGACTTCCGGAAGCGGCAGCCACACAGAGAATTGGTTGTTCACATATTTGAATCCCACTACTGCTGATATTGTCATGCTTAATCTAGTTGTCAGCTAATCCAAAATGAGATATGGGGTGATTATTTTTTTAAAAAAAAGTTTTATTGATTTTCTAATTTTACATTTAAGTATTTAAAAAGCAACGTGGCCCCTGAGTTAATCGATAGTTCAATAACTATCTACATGGGGCTACCTACATGAGGCTTTCTACAAGCTCTCTACATGGGGCTACCCTTGAAGACCACTCGGAGCCTCCAACTGGTACAGAATGCAGCCGCGAGAGTTGTGTTGGGAGTTTCCCGACACTCCCATGTCACACCATTGCTCCGCGAGCTGCATTGGCTTCCAGTTGTCTTCCGGGTGAGGTTCAAGGTGTTAGTAATGACCTACAAAGCCCTACATGGCATGGGTCCGGAATACCTTGGGGAGCACCTGCAGCCGGCGTCAACTTCCCTCCGCCCAGTTCGCTCCCACAGAGAGGGCCTCCTCAGGGTGCCACCAGTCAAAGAATGCCGACTGGTGGCCCCCAGGGGGAGGGCGTTCTCTGTGGGCGCGCCGGATTTATGGAACCATCTTCCGGTCGAGCTCCAGATGGCACCTGATCTCCGCTCCTTCCGGCGCGATCTTAAAACCCACCTTTTTGAACAAGCCATCCTGGCCTGATGGGATGGGGTTGGGTTTTATAAATTGGTCTTAACTTTTAATCTGTACTAATTTATTACGGGCATTACTGTTTAATTACTTTTTAATAATTTTTAATTTTTGTATCTTGTTTTTATTATGTATTGCCCTGTTCACCGCCCTGAGTCCTTCGGGAGAAGGGCGATATATAAATTAATTAAATAAATAAATAAATAAATAAATAAATAAATAAATAAATAAATAAATAAATAAATAAATATACAAGTATCTTTAGTACAAGTCTCAAACTACTACATTAAATATAAAATCTCTTTTTCCCTTTGTATTTACTGTCTCATGTTTAAATTAATACAATTCTTATTATATCAATTAAATAAAAATAACATTCTTACATTTATCCCAAAAAATTAGCTTATCCATATCCTGATTATTTTAACATTCAGTCTTTATAAACTATCAATGTCCTAATTAGTTGTTCCCAATTTTAGTTTCCCATTAATATTTAAATTTAACATTTAATATTTATAATTTCCAAGTTTTAAATAACCAAGTTACCTTTATCACATTACATCACAAAATCTAATGTTCAGGATATGTGTCTTATCTATTTGAATATATTCTATTTCTCACTATCTTACATCATCTAATTAATATTACAATATAACATTCTTATTTTCTATTAATTTCCAAATGTCTTAAATTTAGTAACCAAAATTTCTCTTATTTCAACATTAAATACTTCCTCTCTTTTTCTCTTAATGTCTACTATCTCATATTTAGGTAGTAGTTTTTTATTATAAAAACTAAGTAAAACATGTTTATTACACTTATCAACAGATTTTTAACTTATATATATATCTTAATTAGAGGGACGCGGTGGCTCAGTGGGTTAGGACGCTGAGCTTGTCGATCAGAAGGTTGGCAGTTTGGCGGGTCGAATCCCGAGTGCCACATAACAGAGTGAGCGCCTGTTACTCGTCCCAGCTTCTGCCCACCTAGCAGTTCGAAAGCACATAAAAATGCAAGTAGAAAAATAGGGACCACTATGGTGGGAAGATAACAGTGTTCCATGCGCCTTTGGCGTCTAGTCATGCTGGCCACATGACCACGGAGACGTCCTCAGACAAGAGCTGGCTCTTCGGCTTTGAAACGGAGATAAGCACCGGCCCCTAGAGTCGAAAACGACTAGCACACATGTGCGGGGGAACCTTTACCTTTACCTTATATATCTTAATTACTTTTACATTCAACCTTTATTAATACATCAATATTCAAATTTAACTTTTAATATTTATACTTCCAAGTTTTAAATGACAAAAGTTTTCTTTATGTCAACTCATAACAAAATCTGATATTCAAAGTACACATCTTGTCTATTTGAATATGTTCTATTTTAATTCTCACTAATAAGTCAAAACCCCAATTTTCTTCAGCCTTGATATTAGAAATAATAAAGAGACAATTTTGAGGGAAATATTACTTAGATTTGAGCATTGGCTTGTAAGAGTGTACTTCATCTGAAAATGCCTTGAATGCAACTGTTTATCTTGATTGTTAGCTGCCTTCGGACGCACTGAGAGGCTACAAATCAAAGTAATAAAAATATGAATGTGTATTTCTCTGTCAGATCGTGTCACCTAATTGTATTCTTTCAACAGAAAGGACCTTGTGTTGGATTCCTTGTGTTAAGTATCTATTTCCCACACAAGGCTCACACTCATGACCCATGTGGTGCACCAAAAGATGCCTAACTCAACCTTTTTGAAGGACACGTTCTCATGTCCTCACCTCCATCTCACCTCATTATACTTTTAGAAACTAGTCAGCCAGTTTTAGTTCACCAGCATGGCAGCCATATAAACTGAACAAATATATATATACAAATAAAGAACATCTTTAAGGTTGACAGCCCTTATTTGTCAATAAAATTAATGAAATGAAAATTTAATAAATCTTCTACAATAAAGTTTACTCTAAAATTTAGTATTTTAGAGTAAATATAATATAATATAATATAGTAAATATAATATTTAGATATTATATTTTTAAATCAAGCATGTATGAAGAATGGCGGGATGCATGTTAATTCCACTATGAGGAGGAAAACACTAGTTATCACTTAATGCTGAAATCTTTTCTCAATTTCATCCCTCCAGACTTTGTTAAGTTGAAAGGTATTTATTGTAATCTGATGGATCAAAAGAAAAAGGGAGGAACTGAATGAGGCATCTGCCTGCAATTGTACCTCCTGCAACCATTTGGAAGGGGTCAGAGATTTCTCATTTGCCTACATGAAGCCCAGAGATGACTTGGCTGATGTTCATGTCTACCTCCATCTTACATGGATGGTGAGTCCTAACATATTTTCTTTGGCATTTCTTCTTTTTCTCTTTAGTCTTTGCCTCAGTCTAAATGTGTGGAAAACTGCCATCCTGGATTTGTCAAGCAGACTCGAGAAGGAGAGCCATTTTGCTGCTATGACTGCATTCCTTGTCCAGAGGGGACCATCTCCATTCAGGAAGGTGGGTGACACCATAGGGAAACTGTTATGTCGTGGGTGTTGTGATTCAGGGTCAGCCTGTGGGTTCGGCAGTTGGGTCGGACGACTCAGAGGAGGAGGAGGAGGGGGGTGTTGAAGAGCTTGCTGAGGGGGTTGGACAGCTTGATGAGAGCCCTCAGCCAGGCCCCTCTCATCTGGTCACGACGCAGACCCAGCTGTGTGAGCCTGACAGCATGGATGAAGATGACCCACATCTGGCCCTGTTCAAGGACGCCCGACGCAGGAGGCAGTCAATCAGGAGTAAACAGAGGAAGGCAATGGGGCTCCTCGGAAGGAGGCAGAGAGAAGTCATGCCCTGAACTGTATTTAAGGGGGAATGCCTGGGAGGGCTGGTTTGCTGAAGACAACCGCTTGAAAAGCTCCTGTTTCTTGGTTCGTGTCTTGTTCTATTTGTTTTTGTAGCAATAAATTTGGCAGGCGTAATTCCAGCCTCTTGCCTTCTTGTAAAAGGGGTTGTCCCTGCCTTTTCTGCAGGGCCGGTAGCAGGCTGGTACAGAACAGTGGGCTCGGGTGAGCAGGAATGAATACAGACAGTTGTTCATAAAGCAACACATCCTTTATTGGTTATGACAGAGCTTAACCTGGGCCGTGCCCAGCCACTACATATATATATACAGTCCAACCCTCTAGCAGCAGCCAATAGAATGGAACCATGCTTCCCGCCAAAGGTCCTTGCAAGGCTGGAGACAGCCTGTCTAGGTTTCAAGGGAGCTATTGGCTCATGTGGTATGGTACCACAAGATCAGTACATAACAGAAACTTTGATCAATATGCATGTTAAAGATACATGTAAGGTTGATTGTTGAGGTCTTAATTTTTCAATTTTCAATTTCTTCCCTAATGGGAGGGAAAAGAAAAAGATCTTGCAGGATGTTGTGGATTGAATAGGAAATGGTAAAGGGTTTCCTGCCTGATCAGGGGGTTGGACTAGATGACCTCCAAGGTACCTTCCTACTTTATTATGATGGTTGTTGTTGTTGTTATTGTTTATTATTATTATTATTATTATTATTATTATTATTATTATTATTATTATTATTATTATTAATCTCTCTTTCATTTGCCAGGGTGGATATTTCCATCCATTTTTTACTTCCTTAGAAGTATCTGCATTCTTTGTAACTTGACAAATGATTTTAGATCAATGGGATCTGCATACCTAAATCAACTTTACATTACAGGCCAAAAGAAACATCAATCAATCCTTCAATTAATCAGTTAATTTTAATCAAGATCATAAATCTTTTTAAACTGAAATATCTAATTGAGAAGAACAATGGGGGGAGAGAAGTAACTGTGTTTAAACATTTTTGGGATAAACATACGTCCATCATCTGAATTTTTTTAAAAAAAAATAAAGAACTAATTAAGAAAGAGGGGAAAAAATAAAATGCTCAGATGGCAGACCTATATTTTTCTGCTTATTTTGTTGTCTGAAAATGGGTAAGCACAGCACACACCCAGTGAGAGCCAAACATAAGATACGGAGTTTCAAAATAAACTTTTATTAAAGATCTCCAGTACCAAACCCTAAGGGTGCTGAGACCTTGGAAAATAGCAAATCGTGATGTTTAATATTGTTGTTTTGAAGAAATGGGGAAGTAAAATTTCACAGAACCTTTATCTTTTGGGGAGTTCTACCTTGCTTTTTATATGCGTGTCTGTTTATCTGTGGAGTTGTATCATTTTCTCCATAGAATTGTCTTGCAGAAAGCTCTACCTGTCCTTTATCTCTATGTTTAGTTACAGTTGCTTATTTTTTGTAACTTTAACAATTAACAGCCTTGGTGGAGCAGTGGGCTGATGCCTCCTTAAGTAACACCAGCTGCCTGCCATTAGTGCAGGTTCGCATCCCACCAGGCTCAAGGTTGACTCAGCCTTCCATCCTTCCGAGGTAGGTAAAATGAGGACCCAGATTGTTGGGGGCAATTAAGCTGACTTTGTAATAATGCTGCTTGGGGGAGGGGCGAAAGTCCTAATAAGCAGGCATATACGTAGAATGAAGGCTACTGCTAAGTTTGTAAAGCCGCCCTGAGTCTTCGGAGAAGGGCGGGATATAAATGGAATAAAAAAGAACAACTTAATTCCTGGCAGTATTATTACGTTTCCTTTATTTCAAACTAACGCAGGTAGTACAGTTTCTTTATTCTTTCCTACGATGGGTGTCTATTGATTCTTAATAGATGAGCCATCAGGTGGGTCAGTCATCAGTAACTGAGTTTAAACATCCTTGGGATAAACATATGTCCATCATCTGAAAAAAAATATAAACAAAATATAAATATATAAGAAAACAAAAAAGTTAAAGGAGCAGACTTGATGGAGCACTAGGTCTTTTTCTGCCAACAATTTCTGTTTCTATATTTTTATCCCATAATCATGAGGTTGCTCTTGAAAAAAACACCTTGAATTTACAGATGGTCCAGAATGCAAAGCCATGAACAATGTTGGGTTTCCTTATGTTCTTCCACAGAACACCCATATGGTGCTGGCTTCACAGGCTCCCAGTTTTTTTCCAAATGCAATTAAATTCACCTTTTAAACCCTCCATGAGACAGAACAAGGGTATCTGCAGGGCCTCCTCTCCTTGAGGATATCTGCTTGTCTCACCAGAGCAGATATAATTGGCATGCAAAACATTGCCACTTTATGGATCCTCAAAAGCCTCCCGTTTCAGATGCAGTTCCTGACCAGATATGGCACCAGATATTTCTTCTTTTAATTTTATTTTTTTTATTGTTATTATTAGTTTTTTTTATATTGGGGAAATTTTTTGCTGGACTATAAGAATATACCATTTACTGAGGCTTTCCTGTTTCTCAGTATCACATCTCATCCAAAGGGTTTTTTTTTTTTGAAATTTGAAAGACTATAAAAGAAATGCTATTTTGTTTTCTCAGATACTGAAAAATGCACCAAGTGCCCAGATGATCAATATCCAACCAAGAATCGAGTCGAATGTATTACAAAAAAAATAACCTTCCTGTCCTATGAAGAACATCTGGGCATCATCCTCATCTCCTTTGCTCTACTCTTGTTCCTAACCACAGGCTTTGTTTTAATCATATTCATTAAATACATAGAAACTCCCATTGTCAAAGCCAACAACCGGGACATCTCCTACATCCTCCTGGTCTCCCTCCTGCTTTGTTTTTTGTCTCCCTTTCTCTTCATTGGGCAACCAAGGAAAGGCACCTGCCTTCTCCGACAAACAATGTTCAGTATTGTCTTCTCAGTAGCCGTGTCTTCTGTGTTGTCCAAAACAATCATGGTAGTGCTGGCCTTCCTAGCCTCAAAACCAGGGAACAGGATGAGAAGTTGGTTGGGGAAGAGCTTGGCCAACTCCATCATCCTTTCTTGTTCAGGGGTCCAAATTTTTATCTGTACCATGTGGCTAGGAGTTTCTCCACCATTCCCTGACTCTGACCTGCACTCCCAGCCTGGAGAGATCATCCTTCAATGCAACGAAGGCTCTGTCACTATGTTTTATATTGTCCTCGGCTACATGGGTTTCCTGGCTGCCATTTGCTTCACGGTGGCTTTCCTGGCCAGGAACCTGCCTGGAGCTTTCAATGAAGCCAAGCTGATCACCTTCAGCATGCTGGTCTTCTGCAGTGTCTGGGTCTCCTTCCTCCCCACCTACCTGAGCTCTAAAGGAAAATACATGGTGGCTGTGCAGGTCTTCTCCATCTTGTCTTCTGGTGCTGGACTGTTGGGCTGCATCTTCTTCCCCAAGTGCTACATTATCCTCCTCAGACCAGACCTAAATACTAAGGAACATCTAATGGTAACAGTAGGGACCTGATAATAAAATGGTTTCTTATGCTCATAACATTTGATTATTGATTGCAATTGTTGTTGGTTGATATGCTTCATTGTCCTCTAGTTGACAGTTTGGTTATTTAAAATCCAACCAAAATAAAAATAGTTAGATTAATAAAATTAAAATCTAACATAACCATCTAATAATAAAATTAATTAATAATTAATATTTGTGGTTTT
Source organism: Vipera ursinii (assembly GCF_947247035.1). Taxonomy (NCBI): domain Eukaryota; kingdom Metazoa; phylum Chordata; class Lepidosauria; order Squamata; family Viperidae; genus Vipera; species Vipera ursinii. The sequence continues at coordinate 1,143,660 of NC_139513.1, read as the reverse complement.
TTAAGTGTTGGTAGTCCTCCTTTTCCTTACCCTACAGGTTAGCACATAATAATAATAATAATAATAATAATAATAATAATAATAATAATAATAATAATAATAATAATAATAATAATAATAATAATAATAATATGATGATGATGATGATGATGATGATGATGATGATGATGATGATGATGATGATGATGATGGTGGTGGAAGGGACCTTGGAGGTCAACTAGTCCAACCCCCTGTTCAGGCAGGAAACCCTGTACCATTTCAGACAAATGGCTGTCCAGTCTCTTCTTAAAAACTGCCAGTGTTGGTGCACTGGAGGCTGGTTGTTCCACTGATTAATTGTTCTAACTGTCAGGAAATTTCTCCACCAAAGAGACCTAAAACAAGATGGATTGATGGCATCAGCAAGTATTGCAGGCCGAATTGGCAAAAAAAAGCTCAGGCCAATATTTGGAAATAAACTTCTGTTTGGTTATCAATGACAGACACTCGCAGATACAGAACTTTTATTATGCACATTAAAAAATGACAATATTATGTTCTGGTTTTGATGTCGTGATTAAATGGATGCAGGAAAATGGGCTCTGTCTTTCATGTTCAGTTTCGTACTTCTTTTGAATAGAAATTGTTAGGCATATGGTGTTAGCCTACAATGTTGGGTTGAAAATATATTAACCATAATGCTATGTCTTTAAGTTGTTAATTGGCCAATGGGTGTGTAAGTGTTCTCATGGCCATAAGAGGAAGCTAGGAAGTAGCTTCTCTCTCTCTCTCTGAATTCACTGATCTCTACTATTACTGTTTTTGCTCTGCTGTTGGTTTACTACTGTTGTAAACCTGAACTGTGTATTGACCTCTGGACCGGTAAGAAGACTTTGTAGTTTGGATTTCTCCTTGGACTGTTGCTATTGTGAATGACTTGGACTGTTTATTTTTGACTGTGCATTTTTGTTCTTACACTACCTTAAAGTAAACTACTTTTTGTTTTTATAACTCAGTGTATTCTTGTGTGACTTTTACTGCTCTCAGTACCCTTCCTTGTCTGTGCAACTCTTTGGTAGCACAAGGAGACTCTGCACAACAAATTCCTTAACAGAAATATTGCTTCCAAATACAGGCAGCTTTTCCTGCCTTTCCAAATCTCTACCTTAATTCGAAATAAACATTATTGAACTCCCTGACATGCCACAAAGACTTTGAGGAAAGAAAAGATGGATTATTAGATTCAAGTCTGGTAAAAGGATTTAAGCTCAATCAGACTAACAATTTACATTATGAGCAGGACAGAATTCTTAATTCCTGCCATTCACTCTTTGCCAGTGAACTCAGCATTTTGTCTGGAAGGATCATGGCAGGAAGGGAATTTCATGGGGAGAGGAATCAGCTATGGGACTCGGTCCTAAGGATCAAGACTCTGAGATTAACTCCATTGTTCTGGATGGGAGTTGAAGGAAACATTTTAGTTTAGTTTAGTTTATTAATATTTCTATACCGCCCTTCTCCCAAAGGACTCAGGGCGGTGAACAGGGCAAGAATAAAAATACAAAATTACAAATATTAAAAAGAGATTAAATAAATGCCCACTAAAAAACACTCAATACAATACAATTAAAACCCCAATAAAACAGCAATAAAAACCCCCACCAATCCCCCATCAGGCCAGGCCGGCTTGTTCAAATAAAAATGTTTTTAGATCGCAGCGAAAGGAGCGAAGATTGGGCGCCATCTGGAGCTCTACTGGTAACTGATTCCATAGTTCCGGGGCGCCCACAGAGAAGGCTCTCCCCCTGGGGGCCACCAATCGACATTCTCTGATTGGTGGCACCGTGAGGAGGCCCTCTCTGTGGGAACGCACAGGGCGCAGGGAGGTTGATGCCGGCAGCAGGTGTTCCCTAAGGTACTCCAGACCCCTGCCATGTAGGGCTTTGAACACCATTACTAGTACCTTGAATCTTAAAAAGGAAGAAAAAATATCCATATCCATGGGCATTGTGTATAACAAGGCTTTTCAATCTTTTTACCCTTTGTACCACTTTTAGGATATTGTTTTTATTCCCCTCCCCTGTCTGTCCGGTGGTTGTATCAGGTTTTGGTCACTTCACATGACCCTGGGACATTGTGACTGCCATAAATATGAATCAGTTGCCAAGCATCACAAGACCCTGGAGATTCTGCAACATTCCAGCTGATCAGTGCTTCTTCTGGACTCAAAAGCCCCAGCATCAGCACTGAGCTCCAGCTGGAGCCTGGCGCTGATCCTGGTGCTGATTCTGGCACTTCTGCTGAGCCCTGACAGCCCTGCAGCTCCAGCCATCTCTCGCTCAGGCTTGTGCAATGCTGCCACCAGTTTAGCTCATTCCCCTTCCCCACTACCACTTCTCTAGGATGGTCGCGTACCACCTGCCAGGTCCCAATGTACCAGGTGGTTGAAAAGCCCCAGTGTATAAGATTCTCTTCCTGGTAAATTATTTTAGTATCATTCTTAGATGGATGAAAGGATGGATGGATGGATACACAGTATGTTAAACCAAAGAATAAATTTATAATTTATCATATAAATCAGAATTTTAATAGAAATTCCGTGGACTTCAGTAATCCTTTACCCTGAAGTATAGGATTACAGCCTTGACTATTAAAGCCTGGAAACCTTTCTTTTCCCCTCCCCCAAAATATAAAAAATAGACATTCTGACTTCATAAATATAAAAGTCTTCTGTTGAGATTCAGGTTGTGGTTAATTAGGCAAAGGCGGGTCAGGCAGATCCTCAATTCCCAATTCTGTTCAAAAGAGCTTTCTGGGTCCAGAGGAGGCCTGAATCCTTTGTAGTGGGGGGGGGGCTGGAGGGGTCAAACTCCCTCCTGGCCCAGCCCCAGCCCCAGCAGGCCAGAGCCGGGTCCTCCCCACCTCCTGCAGCCGAAGGAGGCAGCAGAGTCCGAATCTGCCTCACAGTTGTGTACCTGGACATAGCCAGTAGCACAAAGGGAGGGGTGTCCATCAGTTGCCTCACCTGGCAACCTCTGGGCTCCTTTTCTGCTTCCCACCACCAACACCCCAAAATTGTGATTTTCTCTGAATTCTCTCTGCAATCCCCAGCCCTACACAAACACACACACACACACACAGAGAGAGAGAGAGAGACACCAACTCCTTTCTACAACCCCCAAAGAGGTGCTTGACAGCCTGAAGCTCTTGGCTCCTCTGAAGCAGAACCGAGAAACTGGCCGTGATCCAGCAGGCAACAAGCCCAGATTCTTCTCTGGGGCAGCTCTGGGACTATCCCGCTCTGCCCCCTTGCTGAGTCTCCAGATGGGGTGGCCCCTCGGTCCTCTGCCCTACTGAAAGAGGCTGAGGGGGCCACTCTCAACTCCCAAAAAGACCCCAGACAGCCCAGAAAATAAACCAATGGAGGGTTGGGAAACATCACTGGAGGCTCAAAGGATCCAAAGACTCCAATTCTCCTCATTCACACATTACATAGAGACTCAGCTCTCTGGGTCAGGCAGGGGGGGAGAGAGCGCTGATGGTCAGGAAAGGTGGAAGGAAGGAGAAGAAAAGGGGCACTAGCATGGAGGGGGAGGGACTCAGTTTTGAGCAATGGGGGGACGGTGACAGAAGACTTGGACGACTGGATGGAGAGGGTCCTCCAGAGCAGAAGGGGGAATTATGGTAACTTCACGTAATAATAATAATAATAATAATAATAATAATAATAATAATAATAATAATAATAATAATAATAATAATAATAATATAAAGTTGGAAGGGACCTTGGAGGTCATATAGTCCAACCCCCTGCTAAGGCAGGAAACCCTATACCATTTCAGACAGATGGCTGTCCAGTCTCTTCTTAAAAACTTCCAGTGTTGGAGCATTCACCACCTCTGGAGGCAGGTTGTTCCACTGGTTAATTGTTCTAACTGTCAGGAAGTTTCTCCTTAGTTCTCGGTTGCTTCTCTCCTTGACTAGTTTCCATCTGTTGCTTCTTGTCCTGCTTTCAGGTGCCTTGGAGAACAGCTTGACTCCCTCTTCTTTGTGGCAGCCCCTGAGATATTGGAACACTGCTATCATGTCACCCCTCACCCTTCTCTTCATTAAACTACACATACCCAATTCCAGCAACCGTTCCCTATATGTTTTAGCCTCCAGCCCCCTAATCATCTTTGTTGCTCTTCTCTGTACCCTTTCTAGAGTCTCGGCATCTTTTTTACATCGTGGTGACCAAAACTGGATGCAGTATTCCAGGTGTGGCCTTACCCATTGTAAAGTGGTATTAGTACTTCACTTGATCTTGATTCTATCCCTCTGTTAATGCAGCCTAGCACTGTGTTGGCTTTTTTGGCAGCTGCAGCACACTGCTGGCTCATATTTAACTGATTGTCTACTAAGACTCTGAGATCCCTCTCACAGTTACTACTATTGAGCAAGGTACCACCTATACTATACCTATGCATTTGATTTTTTCTGCCTAAATGTAGAACCTTACTTTTTTCACCATTGAATTTCATTTTGTTAGATAGTGCCCAGTGTTCGAGTCTGTCCAAATCCTTCTGTATCTTAAGCCTATCTTCTGGAGTAGAGGTGTCAAACTCAATTTCATTGAGGGCCGCATCAGCATTGCGGTTGCCCTCAAGGGGCCGGGTGGGTATGGCCAGGGTGGGCGTGGCCTACTGAGTGGGCGTGGCTAGAGTGCATACAGCCTACTGGGTGGGCATGGCCAGCTCTACATCGTTCACATCAAGGGTGCCTATGGGGGCCTGGGCAGGAGTGGGACAGATCAAAGGGTCTCTGGCAGAAGGAGAAGAGTCTCTGGGCCAGGGCCAAGGCAGTGGGGGCCGTTCCCTCACTGTTTCCAGGATGGCTTCATGGGCCACATGAAACCACTTCGCGGGCCAGATCCGGCCCCCGGGCCTTGTGTTTGACATGTCTGTTCTGGAGTATTGGCTATTCCTGCCAGCTTGGTGTCGTCTGCAAATTTGATGAGTTCCCCATCTATCCCCTCATCCAAATCATTAATTTTATTTATTTTATTTAATAATATTTCTATACCGCCCTTCTCCCGAAGGACTCAGGGTGGTGAACAGGGCAAGAATAAAAATACAAATTACAAAAGTTAAAACTAAATTAAATTAATGCCCACATACTAAAATACATATTTAAAACCTAATAAAATAACAATAGCAAACCCCCCCCCAATCCCCTCATCAGGCCAGGCCAGCTTGTTCAAAAAAGTATGTTTTTAGCTCGCGGCGAAAGGAGCGAAGGTCGGGCGCCGTCTGGAGCTCAACCGGTAGCTGGTTCCATAGCTCCGGGGCGCCCACAGAGAAGGATCTCCCCCTGGGGGCCACCAGTCGACATTCTCTGACCGGTGGCACCCTGAGGAGGCCCTCTCTGTGGGAACGCACAGGGCGGAGGGAAGCTGATGCCGGCAGCAGGTGCTCCCTAAGGTACTCCGGACCCATGCCATGTAGGGCCTTAAACACCATTACCAGTACCTTGAATCTCACCCGGAAGACAACTGGTAACCAATGCAGCTCACGGAGCAGAGGTGTAATGTGGGAGTATCGGGAGACTCCCAACACAACTCTCGCGGCTGCATTCTGTACCAGTTGGAGCTTCCGGGTGGTCCTCAAGGGCAGCCCCATGTAGAGAGCGTTGCAGTAGTCAAGTCGAGAGGTCACGAGCGCATGAGTGACCGTGCATAGATCATCTCGGCTTAGATAGGGCCGCAACTGGCGCACCAGGCGAACCTGGGTGAAAGCCCCCCTAGTCACAGCTCCTATATGGTCTTCCAGGGTGAGCTGTGAATCTAGGAGGACTCCCAAGTTGCGAGCCCTATCTACGGGGGTAATAATTCACCCCCCATAGTGAGAGGTGGAATGTCCGAATAAACCCGGGATGAAGGTATGCAAAGCCACTCGGTCTTGTCGGGGTTGAGTTGAAGTCTGTTCCTCCCCATCCAGACCTGAACCGCCTCCAGGCAACGGGACATCACATTGAGGGCATCACTGGGGTGGTTTGGGGTCGAAAGGAAAAGCTGGGTATCATCAGCATACTGATGATACCCAACTCCAAAACCACGAATGATCTCACCCAGCGGTTTCATATAGATGTTGAACAGGAGAGGCGAGAGGACCGACCCCTGAGGAACTCCACAAATGAGAGACCTCGCGGTCGACCTCTGCCCTCCTGCCAACACCGACTGTGAACGTCCCTGGAGATAAGAGGAGAACCACTGTAAAACCGTGCCTCCCACTCCCAATCCCCTGAGACGCCGCAGCAAGATACCATGGTCAATGGTATCGAAAGCCACTGAGAGGTCTACCAGGACCAGAACAGAGGAATGCACCCTGTCCCGAGCCCTCCAGAGATCATTCACCAGCGCGACCAATGCCGTCTCCGTGCTGTACCCGGGCCTGAAACCCGATTGGTATGGGTCTCGATAATCCGCTTCATCCAGGACCAGAGGGAGCTGATGTGCCACCACACTCTCAACAACCTTCGCAAGAAAGCGAAGGTTGGAGACAGGACGAAAGTTGTTCAATACAGCTGGGTCCAAGGCAGGCTTCTTGAGGAGAGGCCTCACCACCGCCTCTTTCAAGACGGCGGGGAAGCTACCCTCACTCAGAGAAGCAGATATAACTGCCTGGAACCAGCTGCGTGTCCTCTCCTGGGCTGCATAGACCAGCCAGGAAGGGCACGGGTCCAATAAACATGTGGTGGTGCTCAGCCTCCCCATGATCCTGTCCACTTCCTCCGGAGTCACAGAATCAAACTCCTCCCAGTTGATATCGACAAGACCGCCCGCGACCTGCTCGACAGACTCTGCCCAGTCAGAGTCCAGACCAGTCCGAATCCGAGCGATTTTGTCCGACAGATGCTGGTTAAACTCCTCGGCACGACCCTGCAAGGGTTCCTCCTTCACCTCCTGATTCAGGAGGGAGCGAGTCACCCTAAACAGGGCGGCCTGGCGATTATCTGCGGACGCGATAAGGGTGGTGAAGGGGTTAGACCTCGCCTCCCTTATCGCAGCGAGATAAGACCTAGTATAGGTTCTTAGTCGCAATCGGTTGGATTCGGATCGGCTGGATCTCCAACCGCTCTCTAGGCCCCGTCTCCGACGCTTCATCTCCCGGAGCTCCACGGAGAAACATGGAGCTCGACGGGATCTGCACCAGGTCAGGGGCCGCAGGGGTACAACTCGGTCAAGAGCCTCAGTGGCTGCCCTTTCCCAGGCTTCCACTAAGGCGTCTGCCGAGCTGTGAGCAAGGGAGGCAGGTGGGGACCCCAGCGCCGCCTGGAACCTCTGGGGATCCATTAAGCGTCTGGGGCGGTACCATTTAATTGGTTCCACACTCCCACGGCGGGGGGTGGCAAAATGGAAGACCAGCCGCAGGAGATGATGATCGGTCCATGACAGGGGCATAACAATTGGGGAGCCCCCACCAAGATCATCTAACCACCGTCCAGATAAGAAAACTAAGTCAAGAGTGTGGCCTCCCTCATGAGTCGGTCCCGAAATTACTTGCATCAGGTCCATGGCCGTCATGGAAGCCATGAACTCCCGAGCCAACTCAGATGATCCTCCCAGCGATGGTAGATTGAAGTCCCCCAAAACTATAAGTTTCGGGAACTCAATCACCAACCCAGAGAGGACATCGAGAAGCTCAGGCAGGGCTGCTGCTATGTGACTAGGCGAAAGGTACACCAGCAGCAAGCCCAACTGCGCACCAGGGCCGCATCTCAAAAAGAGAGACTCACACCCGACTATCTGGGGAACGGTGGCCTCCCGCGGACATAAGGTCTCCCTCATAACAACAGCCACACCCCCACCCCTGAGTTACTGACTCCCAAAACCAGACCAGGATGCATTTTATCTTCAATCCTCTTCAGTTCAATTGACTTCAATACCAATATGGCAAACCTGTTAAGAAGTTACAGGCTATAAATAAATGTCCGCTACTGGAAATTCCTCATCAGAAGTCAGAAAGTGTGTTCAGCACCTCAGCCCAGAGAAGCTGGAACTGGAGGCTGTGAGAGAGGAATCCATGAAGAAGATGGAGCTTGATCTGCAGCTGAAATGAAGGGAGATTGCTGAGAAAGAGCACCTCAGGAGAACAAGAAAAAACATCAAAACTGGTGACAGAGTTGCAACACCATGTCATCTTCATTTACTCTCTTCTCCCTAGTAGAACCCATAACTTGGGAGAATGGAAATCCAGTTCATAAAGAACCAGGAAAGAGATGAGATTCAGACCTCACTAATTATCTTTGAAGATACCGGCCAAGCTTACACCACTATAAAGCCCAGGATATGATTCATATACAGTATCTCTTGTCTTGAAGAATTGCTTAAGCCAAATATTGGTTGATGTGTGTGCTGAGGAAAAAGAGGAAAACCAATAGCTTAAAAAAATAATACTTATTCATTCGTTTGTTTGTTTACTTATTTATTATTAATCTTTTGATGATTATCTTGAGTTTTCATTTAACTAACAAACATCACATATTTATTTCCTTCAGTTTTAACAAACATAAGTTGTCAAGCAAATCCAAAAGGAGAATATATAACCAGTAATAATGATTAATTAGAAGTTCCCAGCCTAAGAAATAATTTCACAATCATTCCCCTGATTTTGCCATTAGATGTTCCCTAGTGTTTAGATCTGGTCTCAGTATGATAATATAGCACTTGGGAAAGAAGATGCAGCTCAACAATCCAGCACCAGAGGCCAAGATAGAGAAGACCTGCACAGCCACCATGTATTTTCCTTTAGAGCTCAGGTAGGTGGGGAGGAAGGAAACCCAGACACTGCAGAAGACCAGCATGCTGAAGGTGATCAGCTTGGTTTCATTGAACTTTCCAGGCAGGTTCCTAGCCTGGAAAGCTACAGTGAAGCAAATTGCAGCAAGGAAGCCCATGTAGCCAAGGACAACATAAAACATGGTGACAGAGCCTTCACTGCATTTAAGATTAATCTCTTCAGGCTGGGAATGCAGATCAGAGTCAGGAAATGGGGGAGAAACTCCCAACCACATGGCACAGATGAGAATTTGGACAGCAGAACAAGAAAGGATGATGGAGTTGGCCAAGCTCTTTCCCAACCATCTTTTCACTTTATTGCCTGGTTTTGAGGCTAGGAATGCCAGCACTACTGTGATTGTTTTAGCCAACACAGACGACACGGCTACTGAGAAGGCAATGCTGAACATTGTTTGTCGGAGAAGGCAGGTGGCTTTCCTTGGTTGGCCAATGAAGAACAAGCTGGATAAGAAGCAAACCAGAAGGGAGACCAGGAGGATGTAGGAGAGGTCCCGGTTGTTGGCTTTGACAATAGGAGTTTCAAGGTACTTAATGAATATGATTAAAACAAAGCCTGTGATTAGGAACAAGAGTAGAGCAAAGGAGATGAGGATGATGCCCAGATGTTCTTCATAGGACAGGAAGGTTATTCTTTTTGGGATACACTGGACTTGGTTCTCAGTTGGATATTGATCATCTGGGCACTTGGTGCATTTTGTGCTATCTGAGAAAAGAAAGTAATATTTTTATAGTCTTTGAAATTTCAAGAGAAACTTTGTATAAGATGTGATACAGAGAGACAGAAAAATCTCAGTAAATGAAATATACAACAATAAAAAAATCCCCAATACATACAACTATAAAAAGAACAACAGCAACATAAATTTAAAAGAAAATCTATCTAGTGCTGCATCCTCCCTTCTCTGAGGTAATCCACCAGATTGTTACCCTGCACTGACCTTAAAGGTAAAGGTAAAGGTTCCCCCACACCTGCGTGCTAGTCGTTTCCGACTCTAGGGGCCGGTGCTCATCTCCGTTTCGAAGCCAAAGAGCCAGCGCTTGTCCAAGGACGTCTCCGTGGTCATGTGGCCGGCATGACTAGACACCAAAGGCGCATGGAACACTGTTACCTTCCCACCATAGTGGTCCCTATTTTTCTACTTGCATTTTTATGTGCTTTCGAACTGCTAGGTGGGCAGAAGCTGGGACGAGTAACAGGCGCACACTCTGTTATGCGGCACTCGGGATTCGACCCGCCAAACTGCCGACCTTCTGATCAACAAGCTCAGCGTCCTAACCCACTGAGAATGGTTGAGAGAAGTAGCAAATGGTTGAGAGAAGTAGCAAGTCTCCAGAGCTTTAAGAGGGTGGGGGCCTATTCAATTTCAAGGTGGAGTAGGTCCAATAAGGCAGGAATTGCACCAGAAAAGGCAGGCTTCTGATGATCCATAAAGTGGGAATCTTTTAAGGGAACATATAGTTTGCATGCCAATTATTATATGCTCTGGTGGGAGAAGCAGATATCTTCAAGGAGAGGTAGCCGAGCAGATACCTTGGTTCTGTCTCATGGAGGGTTTGAAAGTTGAATTTAATTGCACATGGAAAGAAACTGGGATTCTGTGGAGCCTGCACACTAGGGGTGTCCTATGGAAGAACACACGGAAACTCAACACTGTGCATGACTTTGCATTCTGGACTATTTGTAAATTCCAGGTGAATCCTGAATCCTCTGTTTGGTTTTCATTGTTCCTTTAACCCAACATCTCTCCCTCTATTGTTCCTCCCAATTAGACATTGCAGATTATAAGGATATATGATCTTACTAAAGGTTAACTGATCAAATGAATGATTGATCGATGCATCTATCAGCCTGTAATGTAAAGTTGGTTTAGGTAAACAAAACCCATTGATCTAAAATCATTCCTGAAGTTACAAAGAATACAGATATTTCTAAGAAAGATAAATATGGATGGAAACATCCAAACTGGGAAATGAAAGAGAGATTTCCCATGCAACCCACAACTTCCTTCTTCTTGCCTGATCCTTCAAAATACTTTTCTTATTCTTCCCATTTAGGGAAGAAATTGGACACCATGAAAATTGAGAACTAAACAATCCAACTTACATGTGTCTTTAACATGTATATTGATCAAAGTTTCCCTATGGTGTCACCCACCTTCCTGAGTGGAGATGCTCCCATGTGGACAAGGAATGCAGTCGTAGCAGCAAACTGGCTCTCCTTCTCGAGCCTTCTGGACAAATCCAGGATGGCATTTTTCCACACATTTAGACTGAGGCAAAGACTAAACAGAAAAAAGAAATGCCAAAGAAAATATGTTAGGACTCACCATCCATGTATGATGGAGGTAGAAATAAACATCAGCCAAGTCGTCTCTGGTCTTGACATATGCAAATACGAAATTTCTGACACCTTCCAAATGGTTGTAGGAGATACAATTGGAGGAAGATGCTTCATTTATTCCTCCTTTTCTCTTCTGATTTATAAAGTTCCTTTCTACTTAACAAAGTCTGAATCAAGATAAACAGTTGCATTCAAGGGATTTTCAGATGAAATGCACTCTTACAAACCAATGCCCAAATCTAAGTAATATTTCCTTCAAAACTGCTCTTTTTTACCTCTGATATCCGGAATTCTTTTTCACCAAAGTCATGTTTCAGTACTTCAGTTTTCAAGCCATTATCATGGTGAGATAGGTAGCAAATAAATTTAATCAATCAATCCATAAATAAGCTCATATCAGACCAGTCATTATTATTATTTTTATTGAAAAGTTTTAAAATACATTTTGGAATACAAAACCCCTCCCCTCCCCCTCCTCTCTCCCCAAACCTCCCCAAGTCTCCCCTCCCCTCCCCCCTCCCCGACTTCCCAGAGCTAAATACAGGGTATAAAAATACAAACAAACATAATCTAAAATATGCAAACAACAATAAGATTAAATTCTATCGCACTTTAACACTTAATAAAATGACTACAAGCTAGTTATACATCATATAGATCCACTACTTATTCAAATGCTAAGTGAAACTTTTTAGTCCCATATTTATTCTGAATATAATCTATCCATCTCTTCCACTCCACAATGTATCTCTGTTGCGATTGATCTTTCAAATATGCTGAGATCTTTGCCATCTCCGCCAAGTTAGAAACTTTCAAAGTCCACTCTTCTATAGTCGGCAGTTCTTCCTTCTTCCAATATTGCGCTACTAAAAGTCTCGCTGCCGTAATTAAATTCAACATCAATTTAGTATCTACAATGGTGGTATCTATGATAATACCCAATAAAAACAATTGCGGAGAAAACTTTATCCTTTTCTTAAATATTTTTTGCATATTCCACCAAATTTTAATCCAAAAAGCTTTAACCTTTTTACAAGTCCACCATATATGAAAATACGTTACATCCTCACAACCACACCTCCAACATTTGGGCTGGCAGTTCGGATACATACTTGCTAATTTTTTAGGAACTAAATGCCACCTGTAAAACATTTTATAAAAATTCTCTCTTAAATTTTGGGCCTGTGTAAATTTTACATTTCTCACCCAGATCTTTTCCCAAGTATCCATTGTAATAACTTCTTGAAAATTCTGAGCCCATTTTATCATACAATCTTTAACAAGTTCCATCTCTGAATCAATTTCTATCAATGCAATATATATCCTTTTTATATGTGTTTGACCTTGATCTCTAATTTGCTTTACCAAGTTTTCATCAGTCATCGAAAAACCAGTTTTCTGGTCCTCTTTCCACCTAGCCTGTAATTGCCCATATTGAAACCAAGTTTGTACAATCTTTTCTTCTTTTAAAATGTTATATGACTTTAATTGCCATACATTCCTTTCCAAACTTAAAATTTCCTTATATGTAGTCACATCAAACGCCCTTCGCCCAGTGCGCTCCCACAGGGAGGGTCTGCTCAGGGTTCCGCCGGTGAGAGATTGCCGGCAGGTGACACCCAGGGATAGGGCCTTCTCAGTGGGAGCGCCTGCCCTCTGGAACCAGCTGCCGGTGGAGCTGAGAACTGCCCCCGACCTCCGATCATTCCGCCAGGGCCTGAAGACCTGGCTCTTTGAGCTCTCGGGCCCAGGCTGAGGAGAAATTTTTAATTGGGGTTTTAAGTGTACAGGGTCAATTTAATATTTTTTAATTTGGTTTTAACTTTTGTATGGTGGATTTTTTAATTCCCTGTAAACCGTCCTGAGTCCTCAGGGAAAGGGCGGTATATAAATGTAACTAAATAAATAAATAATAAAATAAATAAATAAATCCCACATTTATATTTTCTATTGCGTGTTTAGGTATTGCCCAAATAGGTATCTTATAATTTAACTTATTTCTATACTTTTTCCAGACTCGCAACAGAGCACACCTTAAAATATGTATCTTAAACACATTATTCACCTTCTTATCACATAATAAATATGCATGCCATCCAAATAACAAATCATGACCCTCAAGATTTAATAATCTCGCTTGTGTTAAATTAAACCAGTCACTTATCGCTGACAAAGCAGCGGCCTCATAATATAATTTGAAATTAGGCATTTTAAGACCACCTCTTTCACATTATTATTTCATGTGAACTGAAACCCTTGGGCCTCCTTCCTAACTTCCACTATTTCAGTGGGGTTAGAGAGATAAACATGTTCTCAGCTGATTGAAAACATCCCAGAGTATAAGCCTGCAATTTTGGAAGACCCCTGACTCCAATCAAGGCAAGATGAAGCTTATTTAACAATTGGATCAACAGCGAGGAGAGATGGAGGTGGCGTCATGAGAACGTGTCCTTCTAAAAGGGTAAGTCAGGCATCTTTTGGTGCACCACATGGGTCATGAGTGTGAGTCTTATGTGTGAAAGGGATATTCAAGACAAGGTATCAAACACAAGGTCCCTTTTGTTGAGAGAATACAATTAGATGACACGATCTGATATGGAAAAAAACATTCATATTTATTATTAATTTGATTTGTAGCCTCTCAGTGTGTCCTAAGGCAGCTAACAATCAAGATAAACAATCACATTCAAGGGATTTTCAGATGAAGTATACTCTTACAAGCCAATGCCAAATCTAAGTAATATTTCCCTCGAAATTGTCCCTTATTATTTCTGATATTGCACCAAAGCAATGCTTCAATACTTCAGTTTTCAAGCCATTATCATGGTGAGATGGACAGCAAATAAATTTAATCAATCAATCCTTGGTGGAGCAGTGGGCTAATGCCTCCTTAAGTAACACCAGCTGCCTGCAATTAGTGCAGGTTCGAGTCCCACCAGGCTCAAGGTTGACTCAGCCTTCCATCCTTCCGAGGTAGGTAAAATGAGGACCCAGATTGTTGGGGGCAATAAGCTGACTTTGTAATAATGCTGCTTGGGGGGGGGGGCAAAAGCCCTAATAAGCAGGCATATACATAGAATGAAGGCTATTGCTAAGCACATTGTGCTTAGATTGTAAGCCGCCCTGAGTCTTCGGAGAAGGGCGGGATATAAATGGGATTTTTAAAAAAAAGTCCTTAAAGAGATGGGCATACCAGACCATCTTATTTGTCTCTTGAGAAACCTATATGCAGGCCAAGAAGCAACAGTGAGAACTGGACACGGAACCACTGATTGGTTCAAAATTGGGAAAGGAGTCCAGCAAGGCTGTATACTGTCGCCCTGGCTATTTAACTTATATGCAGAGCACATCATGAGAAAGGCAGGGCTAAATGAATCAAAAGTTGGAATTAAGATTGCCAGAAGAAACATCAACAACCTAAGATATGCAGATGATACCACTCTAATGGCAGAAAGTGAAGAGGAACTAAAGAGCCTCTTGTTGCGAGTGAAGAAGGAGAGTGCAAAACTTGGGTTGAAACTAAACATTTAGAAAACCAAGATCATGGCATCTGGCCCTCTCAATTCCTGACAAATAGATGGGGAAGAAATGGAGGTAGTGACAGATTTTATTTTCCTGGGCTCCAAGATCACTGCACATGGGGACTGTAGCCAAGAAATTAAAAGATGCTTGCTCCTTGGGAGGAAAGCCATGGCAAATCTAGACAGCACACTAAAAAGCAGTGACATCACCCTGTCAACAAAAGTGCGTATAGTCAAGGCTATGGTCTTCCCAGTTGTAATGTATGGCAGTGAAAGCTGGACAATAAGAAAGGCTGAGCGCCAAAGAATTGAAGCCTTTGAACTCTGGTGCTGGAGAAGACTCCTGCGAGTCCCTTTGACTGCAAGGCAATCAAACCGGTCAGTCCTAGAGGAGATCAACCCTGACTGCTCTTTAGAAGACCAGATCCTGAAGCTAAAACTCAAATCCTTTGGCCACCTAATGAGAAGGAAGGACTGGACTTCCAGGTGGCAAGGCTCCGTTGAAGACAGCCATTTCAGCTGTCAGCCCCGTTGTCTCCGTAGAGCCGCCAAAAACAGCAACAATCAGCTGTTTGGCGGCTCGGAAACCCGCTCCTCGGGAGAAGAGGAGGGGTGAGCGCCCAGGCAAGGGTAGAGCTCCCCTAGACCGCCAGAGTTGAAACTCTGGTGGTTGAAGGGTGTGAGCCCCCCCTAAGCCTGAGTTTGCTCCGGACTCCGGGACGCCTCTGCTCCAAGGCTTTGGAACAGAGCAGGAAGCTGCAACCATCCCTGCTATCAAGAGTGAATTTTGGATTACTTGAATGCAGGCAGAGCTGTGCATGAGAATGCTGTAATAGCAAGTATCTGAACTTTAACTCAGTAAACTTTGTGGAAAATTTGTAAGGGGTACAGAAAGTGAAATGTGAGATAATAAAGGCCCAGTCTAGCATAATACCAACAAAGAAGAAAAATAACAGCTTTCAAAGGAAACCAGCATGGCTGCATAAAGAACTCTCTGACAAACTGAAAGATAAAAGGGACAAGTATAGAAAGTGGAAAGAGGGGCACATAACCAAGGCAGAATATCAGCAAACAGCCCGTGCCTGCAAAGATGAAGTGAGGGAAGCTAAGGCTCAAAATGAACTAAGGCTTGCGACCAAAGTCAAAAATAACAAAAAAAGCTTCTTTCAACATATAAGAAACAAGAAAAAAGTTAAGGAAATGATTGGTCCATTAGTGGGGGAAAGTGGGAAGAAGGTGACAAGCAACAGGGAGAAAGCAGAACTATTTAATTCGTTTTTTGCATGTCTTTACACAAAGGGAAAACACAGTGCAACCTACCAAAACCAGTGCCATAAAAAACAGAATAGAAACGCAAGTTAAAATGGGCAAGAAAATGGTAAGTGAGCACCTGTCCAGCCTAGACAAGTTCTAATCACCAGGACCAGACGGATTACACCCCAAGGTTCTCAAGGAACTGGCAGACGTGATCTCAGAACCACTGAACTATATTTTTCAAAGATCCTGGAGCACTGGGGAACTACCAGAGGACTGGAAGAGAGCTGATGTAGTTCCCATCTTCAAAAAAGGGAAAAAAACAGATCCAGGAAACTACAGACCTATCAGCCTGACCTCAATACCTGGGAAGATTCTGGAAAAGATAATCAAACAACAAATCAGCGAACACCTTGATGTGAACAAAGTTATCACTAAAAGCCAACATGGGTTTGTCAAAAACAGATCGTGCCAGACAAATCTTATTGCATTCTTTGACCAAGTGACAAAACTAGTAGACCAAAGGAATGCTGTAGATTTAATTTACTTGGATTTCAGTAAGGCATTTGATAAAGTAGATCACAACCTACTACTTGATAAGATAGAAAAATGTGGGTTAGATAGCATCACCACCAGATGGATTCGTAGCTGGCTGACCGGCCGTACTCAGCGTGTGGTCGTCAAAGGAACTGCATCTACATGGAAGGAAGTGTGTAGTGGGGTGCCCCAGTGGCGTAGCGTGGGTTGTCAGCACCCGGGGCAAGGCAAGTAATTTGCGCCCCCTAACCTGTGGATTTTAGCACTCGAGTCTCTTCCACTAGCTCAGGAATTCTGGGAGTTGAAGTCCATGAGTCATAAAAGAGCCAAGGTTGCCTACCCCTGAGTTAGGTTCAAGGCAAAAAACATATAGGGAACGGTTGCTGGAATTGGGTATGCGTAGTTTAATGAAGAGAAGGGTGAGGGGTGACATGATAGCAGTGTTCCAATATCTCAGGGGCTGCCCCAAAGAAGAGGGAGCCAAGCTATTCTCCAAAGCACCTGAAAGCAGGACAAGAAGCAATGGATGGAAAGTAGTCAAGGAGAGAAGCAACCTAGAACTAAGGAGAAACTTCCTGACAGTTAGAACAACTAACCAGTGGAACAACCTGCCTCCAGAAGTGGTGAATGCTCCAACACTGGAAGTTTTTAAGAAGAGACTGGACAGCCATCTGTCTGAAATGGTATAGGGTTTCCTGCCTTAGCAGGGGGTTGGACTAGATGACCTCCAAGGTCCCTTCCAACTTCTTCTTCTTCTTCTTATTATTATTATTATTATTATTATTATTATTATTATTATTGTTGTTGTTGTTGTTGTTGTTGTTGTTGTTGTTGTTGTCCCTCTGAAGAAATGGAGTAGCCTTCATAGTCAATAAAAGAGTAGGAAAAGCAATACTGGGATACAATCCTCAAAATGACAGAATGATCTCAGTTCAAATCCAAGGCAAACCATTCAATATCACAGTAGTCCAAGTCTATGCCCCAACCACCGGTGCTGAAGAGGATGAAATTGACCAGTTCTATGAAGCCCTACAGCACCTTATAGAACTAACATCAAAAAATGAAGCAGGGCACAGGCTGATAAAATTTTGTCAAGAGAATACGATGGTCATAGCAAACACTCTTTTCCAACAACCCAAGAGACGGCTTTACACATGGACATCAGCAGACGGTCAACACAGAAATCAGATTGACTATATGCTCTGCAGCCAAAGATGGAGAAGCTCTATACAGTCAGTAAAAACAAGACCAGGAGCTGACTGTGGCTCAGACCATGAGCTCCTTTTTGCAAAGTTTAGGCTTAAATTAAAGAAAGTAGGGAAAAGCGCTAGGCCAGTCAGGTATGAATTAAATCATATCCCTGTTGAATATACAGTAGAGGTGACAAATAGATTTAAGGAATTAGATCTGATAGACAGAGTTCCTGAAGAACTATGGACAGAGGTTCGCAACATTGTACAACAGGTAGCAACTAAAACCATCCCAAAGAAAAAGAAATGCAAGAAAGCAAAATGGCTGTCTGAGGAAGCTTTGCAAATAGCTGAGGAAAGGAGGGAAGCGAAAGGCAAGGGAGAAAAAGAAAGATATGCCCAATTAAATGCAGAATTCCAAAGAATAGCTAGAAGAGATAAGAATGCCTTCTTAAATGAACAGTGCAAAGAAATAGAAGAAAACAATAGAATAGGGAGGACCAGAGATCTTTTCAAAAAAATTGGAGACATGAAAGGAACGTTTAATGCAAAAACGGGCATGATAAAGGACCAAAATGGCAGGGACCTAACAGAGGCAGAAGAGATTAAGAAGAGGTGGCAAAATTACACAGAAGAACTATACAAGAATGAGCTTAACGTCCCTGATAATCACAATGAGGTGGTCACTGACCTCGAGCCAGACATCCTAGAATGTGAAGTGAAGTGGGCCTTAGAAAAGCTGAGCAACAACAAAGCTAGTGGAGTTGACAGTATTCCAGCTGAGCTATTCATAATCTTAAAAGACGATGCAATAAAAGTGCTACACTCAATTTGCCAGCAAATTTGGAAAACTCAACAGTGGTCACAGGATTGGAAAAGATCAGTTTACATTCCAATTCCAAAGAAAGGCAATGCCAAAGAATGTTCAAACTATCGCACCATTGCACTCATTTCTCATGCTAGTAAAGTTATGCTTAAAATTCTACAAGCTAGACTCCAGCAGTATGTGGATCGAGAACTACCAGAAGTACAGGCAGGATTTCGAAGAGGCAGAGGAACTAGAGATCAAATTGCTAACATACGCTGGATCATGGAGAAAGCTAGAGAGTTCCAGAAAAACATCTACTTCTGCTTCATTGACTATGCTAAAGCCTTTGATTGTGTGGATCACAACAAACTGTGGCAAGTTGACTCAGCCTTCCATCCTTCCGAGGTAGGTAAAATGAGGACCCAGATTGTTGGGGGCAATAAGCTGACTTTGTAATAATGCTGCTTGGGGGGGGGGCAAAAGCCCTAATAAGCAGGCATATACATAGAATGAAGGCTATTGCTAAGCACATTGTGCTTAGATTGTAAGCCGCCCTGAGTCTTCGGAGAAGGGCGGGATATAAATGGGATTTTTAAAAAAAAGTCCTTAAAGAGATGGGCATACCAGACCATCTTATTTGTCTCTTGAGAAACCTATATGCGGGCCAAGAAGCAACAGTGAGAACTGGACACGGAACCACTGATTGGTTCAAAATTGGGAAAGGAGTCCGGCAAGGCTGTATACTGTCGCCCTGGCTATTTAACTTATATGCAGAGCACATCATGAGAAAGGCAGGGCTAGATGAATCAAAAGTTGGAATTAAGATTGCCAGAAGAAACATCAACAACCTAAGATATGCAGATGATACCACTCTAATGGCAGAAAGTGAAGAGGAACTAAAGAGCCTCTTGTTGCGAGTGAAGATGGAGAGTGCAAAACTTGGGTTGAAACTAAACATTTAGAAAACCAAGATCATGGCATCTGGCCCTCTCAATTCCTGACAAATAGATGGGGAGGAAATGGAGGTAGTGACAGATTTTATTTTCCTGGGCTCCGAGATCACTGCACATGGGGACTGTAGCCAAGAAATTAAAAGATGCTTGCTCCTTGGGAGGAAAGCCATGGCAAATCTAAACAGCACTCTAAAAAGCAGAGACATCACCCTGTCAACAAAAGTGCGTATAGTCAAGGCTATGGTCTTCCCAGTTGTAATGTATGGCAGTGAAAGCTGGACAATAAGAAAGGCTGAGCGCCAAAGAATTGAAGCCTTTGAACTATGGTGCTGGAGAAGACTCCTGCGAGTCCCTTGGACTGCAAGGCAATCAAACCGGTCAGTCCTAGAGGAGATCAACCCTGACTGCTCTTTAGAAGACCAGATCCTGAAGCTAAAACTCAAATCCTTTGGCCACCTAATGAGAAGGAAGGACTGGACTTCCGGGTGGCAAGGCTCCGTTGAAGACAGCCATTTCGGCTGTCAGCCCCATTGTCTCCATAGAGCCGCCAAAAACAGCAACAATCAGCTGTTTGGCGGCTCGGAAACCCGCTCCTCGAGACAAGAGGAGGGGTGAGCGCCCAGGCAGGGGTAGAGCTCCCCTAGACCGCCAGAGTTGAAACTCTGGTGGTTGAAGGGTGTGAGCCCCCCCGAAGCCTGAGTTTGCTCCGGACTCCGGGACGCCTCTGCTCCAAGGCTTTGGAGCAGAGCAGGACGCTGCAACCATCCCTGCTATCAAGAGTGAATTTTGGATTACTTGAATGCAGGCAGAGCTGTGCAGGAGAATGCTGTAATAGCAAGTATCTGAACTTTAACTCATTAAACTTTGTGGAAAATTTGTAAGGGGTGCGGAAAGTGAAAGTGTGCAATAGAATTAAGTGGTGTTAAAACGGCTTCCAAACCAACTAAAGTTCCTAGAAGCGCGGGGGCTTCTCCAGTTCAGCAATCTTCATTACAAGCTCTAATGCCTCCTCCTCCGGCACCCGCACCCGCACCAGCTTTAACAATAAAAGATCTGCAGGATGTTTTGCAAGAGGCTTTTAAAAAACAATCTCAGCAAATAGCTAAGCTTATTGAGGAGAAGAATACAGAAATAAGGGCAGACATTTTGCTTGCATTTCAAGGAATGGCTGTTTGTATTGAACGCTTGGATGAGAAAGTGGAAGAACTTAGCCCAAATAATATGAGATTAGATGCCAAAATGATGGATGCTGAAACAGTGATGGAAAAGATTGATGATGATTTATTATTGGTGCAATATAGAGAGATGGAGTTTGCTGTGAGAATTAGAGGTTTGAAAGAAGATCCTAAGGAAAATTTGAAAAAAGTATTTTCAGAAGCTCTTGAACAGATTCTGGGGCCTTCAGCAGAAGATATTATGGTGGATATAGACAAAATATTTCGTGTTAATTCCTGGATTGCAAGACAAAGGAAGCTACCTAGAGATGTGGTGGTTTATTTTACAAAGAGAGCAATTAAAAATGAGGTTATTCAAGCCTTTTATAATAATAAATTTACAGTTGCAGAGCAAGAAGTTTTAATTTTGAAAGAGATCCCTTCAAGAATTTTAAGGAGAAGGAAAGAATTTGCTTTTTGTCAGAAGAATTAAGAAGACGGGATATCCAGTTTAGATGGGAGATCCCAGTAGGTATGGTGGTGATGCACGCAGGCATGAGATATCGTCTTATCACAGTTTTACAGGCACAACATTTTTATGCCAATATTTTGAAGGCAGGCCCCCTACCATCTATGGAATCTAAAAGGAGGAATGGTGAAGGAGAGCGTCAACCACGAAGCGAGAGTATACAAGGTGCTGAAGGAGTTACGCAGTCGAAAGATGGAGAACTCCAGAAAGCTACAGGAGTGGATCAGATTTCAGTACCAACGGAGGAGGTCAGAGACCAAAGAATGACACGTGCTGCAGCTAGATGAATGAGACAAGAGCAAGAACAACAGACAGCCATGATTACATCTCAAAAACTTACTTACAGTGAAGCAGTGGGAGGAGCGAAGCCAAAGAGAGTGCAGGTGATGTAGGAAGAGGCGCTCCAAAAGCTTCAGGTCGCAAAAGATGGCGACAAAGCTTCTAACCTGGAATGTTAATGGTCTAAATTCACCACATAAAAGAAAGAAAGTATTTCAATATCTAAAGCAATTTAAAAATGATGTTATTTGCTTACAGGAAACACATATTTGTGCAGTTGATCAAAAGTACTTGAAAAACTTTAGGTTGGGCACACAGTTTATTGCTTCTGCGCCTGACAAGAAAAATGGAGTCGTTATTTATGTCAAGAATACTTTAACAGCGAGTTTAATCGAAGCAGATAAACAAGGAAGATATGTTATAATTGAACTATTAATAGAAGGCAAGAAAACACTTTTGGTTGGATTATATGCTCCTAATCAGCAGCAAGAAGATTTTTACAATTTATTACACAGCCAGATTATTCAGTGGGATTATAATTCTTGTATTCTTATGGGAGATTGGAATGGTGTCTTGGATGTACAAATGGACAAGAGAGGTCTTTTTAGAAGTACGCCAAGTCATGCTAGACTGCCTAAATCTTTTTTTGAGATGAAGGATGACTTGGAATTGAGAGATGTTTGGAGAGAAAGGAACTTGCAAGAAAGGCAAGATAGGCATCAATCTTTTTCCAGGATTGATTTTGTATTAATTACTAATGATTTTTTTTCTAGGATTAAGAAGATCAAGATTTGCCCAAGAACTATATCTGATCATAGTCCAGTATGGTTGGAGATAGAAAAAGATAATGATGAAGACAGACGGTCTTGGCGACTAAATGAAAATTTGTTTAGATATCAGGAAAATGTGGAAGAGTGTAAAAAACAGATGAAAGAATTTTTCAAAATTAATATGCATAAAAGTACTTTATTGAGATGGTTTGGGATGCAAGTAAAGCTTATATGAGAGGAGTATTAATATATTTGAATAATAAACATAGACATAAATTGGAATTTAAGAGGAAAGAATTAGAGGATGAAATTAAGAAAAAAGAAAAGGCTTTAATTCTGAATCCATCTGATGGGAAGATTAAAGAGGTAATTACTTTATTAAGAGGTCAGTTTGATATGTTAATGGCAGATCAAGTGGCAACTAACCTACGGTATGCCAGACATAATACTTTTTGTAATGCTAATAAACCGGGTAGATGGTTAGCCTATTTGTTAAGGAAGAAACAAAGTGCTTGTAATATAGACAGAATAGAATATAAGGGTAAAGTAGTGTACCAGCAGAATCTTATTAAGAAGACTTTTGTTGATTTTTATTCTAAGTTG
The DNA here is from genome assembly GCF_947247035.1 of Vipera ursinii. NCBI lineage: Eukaryota > Metazoa > Chordata > Lepidosauria > Squamata > Viperidae > Vipera > Vipera ursinii. The sequence continues at coordinate 1,120,903 of NC_139513.1, read as the reverse complement.
TATGCTAGAGATAAGATTAGAGATGTAGATATAGATGGATATTTGCTGGAAGTTAATATCCCTGTTCTTACACAAGAACAAAAGGAAGGGATGAATCAATTGATAACTGATGAAGAAATTCTTTTAGCAATTAAACAATTAAAAGTGGGTAAAGCACCGGGAACTGATGGTTTGACTGCTGTTTATTATAAAAATTTACAGTCAGAAATGGTGGAACCTTTAAGAGAATTGTTTAAGACAATTCAATTGGAAGTGCCTCCATCGTGGAAAACAGCCTTTATTTCGTTGATTCCGAAGGAAGATCAGGATGCTACCCAAGCCAAAAACTACAGACCAATATCGCTTTTAAATACTGATTATAAGATATTTGCAAAAAATTTAGCTAATAGACTAATGAAGGTAATGCAGCAAGTGATTCATAATGATCAAACTGGATTCATAAGTGGTAGACAAATGAAGAATAATGTGAGACATATTGTAGATTTATTGAAATTTTTGGAAAGAAATAATCAGGTCCCCGCAGCGCTGATCTTTTTGGATGCTGAAAAAGCCTTTGATCAACTGGATTGGCAATTTTTGGTGAAAGTATTGGAGAAAATGGAGTTTGGGGAACATTTTTTACAACCTATTAGGGCAATATATCAGAAGCAAACAGCTCGTATAATAGTAAATAATAGTTTAACAGAAACATGTAATATTGAAAAGGGTACAAGACAGGAGTGTCCATTGTCACCTTTGCTGTTTGTTTTAACACTGGAAATATTATTGATTAAAATACGAGATTCAAATAAAATTAAGGGAATTAAAATAAGAGATCAGGATTATAGACTGAGAGCGTTTGCGGATGACCTGGTTATTACAGTAAGTCAACCGACTTACTCAGTTGTAGAGTTGATGGAGATAATAAAGTCATATGGGAAAGTTTCTGGATTTAAGATAAATATACAAAAAACTAAAATATTGTCTAAGAATATGACTATAGAACAAAAGGTTGCTTTAGAAGAGTTAACGGGATTTGAAATATTTAAAAAGATTAAATATTTGGGGGTTTATCTGTCAGCTTCAAATGTGAAGTTATATAAGAATAATTATGAAATGTTATGGGTAAAAATACAAAAAGAATTAGATAGTTGGAAGAAATTACAACTATCTTTATTGGGAAGAATTGCAGCAGTGAAAATGAATGTTTTGCCAAAATTTTTATTTCTGTTTCAAATGATACCTATACTTAAAAAGGATTTAAATTTGGAGGAATGGCAAAAAGGTATTAATAAATTTGTTTGGGCAGGGAAAAAGCCTCGAGTTAAATTTAAGATAATGCAAGATACGTGTGAAAGAGCTGGTCTTAAAATGCCTAATTTGAAATTATACTATGAGGCTGCTGCTTTGTCATCGATAAGTGACTGGTTTAATTTAACACAAGGGAGATTATTAAAACTTGGGGGTTATGATTTGTTATTTGGTTGACATGCATATCTATTATATAATAAAAAGGTGGATAACGTGTTTAAGATACATATATTAAGGTATGCTCTGTTGCAAGTCTGGAAAAAGTATAGACATAAGTTAAATTATAAGATACCAATTTGGACAATACCTAAACATGCAATAGAAAATATAAACATGGGATTTAAACATGATGAGACTACATATAAGCAAATCTTAAGTTTAGAAAGGAATGTATGGCAATTAAAGCCATATAATATTCTAAAAGAAGAAAAGATTGTACAAACTTGGTTTCAGTATGGGCAGTTACAGGCAAGATGGAAAGAGGATCAGAAAGTTGGTTTTTCGATGATTGATGAAAATTTGGTAAAACAAATTAGAGATCAAGGTCAAGCACATATATAAAGGATATATAATGCATTGATAGAAATCGACTCAGAAACGGAACTTGTTAAAGATTGTATGATGAAGTGGGCCCAGAATTTTCAAGAGGTTATAATAATGGATACTTGGGAAAAGATTTGGTTTAGAAATGTAACCCAAAATTTAAGAGAGAATTTTTATAAAATGTTTTATAGGTGGCATTTAGATCCTAAAAAACTAGCAAGTATGTATCCGAACTGCCAGCCCAAATGCTGGAGGTGTGGTTGCAAGGATGCAACGTATTTTCATATATGGTGGACTTGTAAAAAAGTTAAAGCTTTTTGGATTAAAATTTGGTGGAATATGCAAAAGATATTTAAGAAAAGGATAAAGTTTTCTCTGCAGTTGTTTTTGTTGGGTATTATTACAGATGCTACTGTTATAGACACTAAATTGATGTTGAATTTAATCAAGGCAGCAAGACTTTTAGTAGTGCAATATTGGAAGAAGGAGGAACTGCCGACTATAGAAGAGTGGACTTTGAAAGTTTCTAACTTGGCGGAAATGGCAAAGATTTCAGCATATTTGAAAGAACAATTGCAACAGAGATATATTGTGGAATGGAGAAGATGGATTGAATACATTCAGAATAAATACGGAACTAAAAAGTTTCATCTAGCATTTGAATAAGTAGGGGTTTTTTATGATGCATAATTAGTTATCTGTTATTACTTATTAATATTATGATTATGGTGAGTTAAAGTGCGATAGAATTTAATGTTTTATTTTTGTTGTTAGCATACTTTAGCCTATGCTTGTATCACTATACCCTGTATTCAGCTCTGGGAAGTCGGGGAGGGGGGAGGGGAGGGTTGGGGAGGGTTGGGGAGAGGGGAGGGGGAGGAGGGAGTTTTTTGTATTTAAAAATGTTTGTAAAACTTTTTAATAAAAAAAAGAGAGAGAAGGAAGGACTCACTGGAGAAGAGCCTAATGCTGGGAAAGATTGAGGGCAATAGAAGAAGGGGACGACAGAGAATGAGGTGGCTGGATGGAGTCACTGAAGCAGTAGGCATGAGCTTAAATGGACTCCAGAAGATGGTAGAGGACAGGAATTCCTGGAGGAACGTTGTCCATAGGGTCGCGATGGATCGGACATGATTTCGCAACTAACAACAACAACAATTCATAACAATGCCTTATATTCAAAATAGATAATACACATCTTATCTATTTAAGTATATTCTATTTTAATTCTCATAAGTAGGTCCAAACCCCATTCTTCTTCAGTCTTATTTTAGCAGTTTTTTCTTTGCCAAATCATCTTCCATGTCTGTGCTTTTGGGTCATCAAGCCAATCTCCTTGTATTGTTGTGTCTATTATTTGACGTTTTGAAAACCATCCAGTCGCCATTTTTTGAGAGGACAAACAAATCCAACAGGTCGTTTCTTTGTTTTTCCATCTCAATGTAGTTGTCCTGAACTGTTTGTCTTCTCTTCCATCTGTTTTTCTTTTGGATCTTTAGGTTCCTTCTGATTTGTATAGGGAATCTTTTCCTTTTTCCATATTGTCAGTTTCTTTTCTGGATTTTCCATTGTCTGTATTTGTTGAGCAGTTGAATCTTCTGTCATAGTGTTTAATTGTTCTACTTTTTCTGTTGTATTATGTATAGGTGATTCTTTAGTTATAGTCATAGTTTGAGTTTGCATATCTGGGCTGCCTTCTTGTTTTTTTCTGTAGCTTCTTATTTCTTCACCAGCTATATGGAGATTTTGGAGAATTGTTTTCAACATAACAAGAATTTGATCCTGATCTTCTTCTATAAGAAAAATCTGTTCTTCATTTTCTTCCATGATGGTATATTAGACTAAAAACTTTACAGTCAGGAAATCGTCTAAATAGAAAGCACAGCTGAGTTTTTCACAGCTGAAGTTTCAAGGTTGCATGTATCTTATCTGTTTTTGGGCTGTCAGCCAAGTCTTTTAGACAATAGCAGGATGAAGTATCAGAGTTATTTTGATCTTTTCAGTTTCTTCAGTAATAATAAAAAGTAAAAAATAAAAAATAAAGTCTTTTAGTCCACAAATTTATGAAATAGAATTCTGATTAGGTTCCAGTTATTTTTTCAACATTTTAAAACTTCCCTGGGTGGTCAGTTGCCGCTATTTCTAGAGGGAGAGCTAAAATCTCCCTTCCCTCTCCACAGGGGGGGAAAATACTTTAGTAGCTTATGCAAGTACAGAGAAAAAATAGGATTTAAGAGACATAGATCTCACCCAGTCTGCCCAAGGTACAACAGCCACTCTTCGGGGTGGTGAATGTCGAACTCACAGAGCTTGCCAACCTTTGGCATCTTCTCAACTCCTGCATTCTGGATCCTGCTTCACAAGCTCAGACGGGTAATTCTGAGCGTGTGGCCGCTAGCGTATTAATACTAGCCAGCCAAAAGAGAGGGGGGGAAGATGCCTCTTTCCACCAGCATGTAAGCCGACCCCTCGTGACTTCAGCTTTATGCTCACTGTTATGTTTTGGGATCGGACAAGCAGGAAAGATGCCAGGCAGATGAGTACAGAAGAATAGTTGCTTTATTCATAACTATAACTGTACTGAGGGTTAGGGGTATCCATGCAGTCTTTATATAGTCTCCCATAGTCTGAACAACCAATCAGATTGAACCCATCATTCCCACCAAGTTGACTGCAGCCTGGACTGGAAAGTCCTATCTGTGTTGCTGGAGAACCATTAGCTTTCCAGCGTACACGTGATAAGGTATTCCCAAAAGCTCAATACATAACACGTAGAATGGTTATTGATTATAATAAAGTAGTAGTAATATTTTAATGTTATGATAATAACCGTATTATTAATTTGTTAATAATGTCATTAATGATCCAGTGGAATGATACCAGGTCCTCTTGCAGGCAACACACTTGAAGAAGACACTGCACAAAATTTTCACCAGCTTTAGTCAAGGACAAAGAAGGGGAAAAAGAGATAAAAGCAGCTGCTTTACCCTTTGAGGAAATACATCAAACAGAAGAGCCATGTTAGAATAGAATAGAATAGAATAGAATAGAATAGAATAGAATAGAATAGAATAGAATAGAATAGAATAGAATAGAATAGAATAGAATAGAATAGAATAGAATAGAAGAAGAAGAAGAAGAAGAAGAAGAAGAAGAAGAAGAAGAAGAAGAAGAAGAAGAAGAAGAAGAAAAGAAGAAGAAGAAGAAGAAGAAGAAGAAAAGAAGAAAAGAAGAAGAAGAAGAAGAAGAAGAAGAAGAAGAAGAAGAAGAAGAAGAAGAAGAAGAAGAAGAAGAAGAAGAAGAAGAAGAAGAAGAAGTTGTTGGAAGGGACCTTGGAGGTTATCTAGTCCAACACCCTGCTCAGGCAGGAAACCCTATACCATTTCAGGCAAATGGCTGTCCAGTCTTTTCTTAAAAACTTCCAGTGTTGGAGCATTCGCAGCTTCTGGAGGCAGGTTGTTCCACTGGTTAGTTGTTCTCACTGTCAGGAAGTTTCTCCTTAGTTCTAGGTTGCTTCTCTCCTTGACTAGTTTCCATCCGTTGCTTCTTGTCCTGCCTTCAGGAGCTTTGGAGAATAGCTTGCCTCCCTCTTCTTTGGGGCAGCCCCTGAGATATTGGAACACTGCTATCATGTCACCCCTCACCCTTCTCTTCATTAAACTACACATACCCAATTCCAGCAACCGTTCCCTATATGTTTTAGCCTCCAGTCCCCTAATCATCTTGGTTGCTCTTCTCTGTACCCTTTCTAGAGTCTCGACATCTTTTTTACATCGTGGTGACCAAAACTGGATGCAGTATTCCAGGTGTGGCCTTACCAAAGCATTGTAAAGTGGTATTAGTAATTCACGTGATCTTGATTCTATCCCTCTGTTAATGCAGCCTAGCACTGTGTTGGCTTTTTTGGCAGCTGCAGCACACTGCTGGCTCATATTGAAGTGATTGTCTACTAAGACTCCGAGATCCCTCTCACAGTTACTACTATTGAGCAAGGTACCACCTATACTATACCTGGGCATTTGATTTTTCCTGCCTAAATGTAGAACCTTACTTTTTTCACCATTGAATTTCATTTTGTTAGATAGTGCCCAGTGTTCGAGTCTGTCCAGATCCTTCTGTATCTTAAGCCTATCTTCTGGAGTATTGGCTATTCCTGCCAGCTTGGTGTCATCTGCAAATTTGATGAGTTCCCCATCTATCCCCTCATCCAAAACATTGATGAAGATGTTGAAGAGCACTGGGCCCAGAACAGAGCCCTGGGGCACCCCACTACACACTTCCTTCCATGTAGATGCAGTTCCATTGAGGACCACACGCTGAGTACGGCCTGTCAGCCAGCTACGAATCCATCTGGTGGTGATGCTATCTAACCCACATTTTTCTTTCTTATCATGTAGTAGGTTGTGATCTATTTTATCAAATGCCTTACTGAAATCCAAGTAAATTAAATCTACAGCATTTGTCTGGTCCACTAGTTTTGTCACTTGGTCAAAGAATGCAATAAGGTTTGTCTGGCACGATCTGTTTTTGACAAACCCATGTTGGCTTTTAGTGATAACTTTGTTCGCATCAAGGTCTTCGCTGATTTGTTGTTTGATTATCTTTTCCAGAATCTTCCCAGGTATTGAGGTCAGGCTGATAGGTCTGTAGTTTCCTGGATATATTAATAATAGAATAGAATAGAATAGAATAGAATAGAATAGAATAGAATAGAATAGAATAGAATAGAATAGAATAGAATAGAGCTGGAAGGGACCTTGGAGGTCTTCTAGTCCAGCCCCCTGCTCAAGCAGGAGAACCTATACCATCTCTGACAAGTGACTGTCTAGTCTCTTCTTAAAAATCTCCAGTAATGGAGCACCCACGATATCTGAAGGCAAGCTGTTCCACTGGTTAATTGTCCTCACTTTTAGAAATTCCAGATTGCTTCTCTCTTTAATTAGTTTCCAACCAATGTTTCTTGTCCTAATTTACAGGAGCTTAAAATCAGAAAAAGTCTGGGAACTTTTTTTCAAATATATAAAAGGTCTGGGTAGTTGAAGGGAGGATGCAGCACTCTTCCGATAAGTAGGAGATTTATACAGAAGTGTGAGATCTTAAACCTCCAAGCCCAGAGAACACAAAAGACTCTGAAAAGGAATTTAGTTTGATGGATCCTTGTTGGGACCCCATACCTTCCACGGCTGCAGCCTTGGAGCCCCCAACCTTTCTTCTCCCTTCTTCCTTGTCCTCTGAGTTTTGAATGCAGCACTTAAGGCATAGGCCAGAATCTTAATGGCACTGTAGGTATAGCCATCATTTTGGATCATCATCCTATTCTTTTTCTCTTGGATGTCCACTGGTGCTTTCTGGGTGCATCTTCTCCGACCTTTGACAGAAAAGGTGTGTTTTGAAACAGAACAGTCAAAATACTCAGCTTGAAATTCAGATTCCACAAAGATAGGTGATTTATAGGAATTATCGTTTTTCCAACTCTTTTTCCACTGAAAGGGAAAGCTCCAAATACTATGGACATGCTTGAGACGCCAATCCTTTTCCAAGAAATATACTCCAACCATTGACATGATCCAGACTTTCCCTTCAATGGGTCCTGGCAAACCTTCAAGCGCTGAATGGAAGGGAAGGATTCTGTCCCAAGGGTAACCAAATTCTATGAAGTGAACAAAGACGTTGACTTGTCTCCACTTAGAGAGGGCATCCCTGAGGAATGCTGTATGTCCAGTCGTTGAGAATTGTTGTGATATAACAACACAAATTCTATTCTTGACAAGCATCGGAGTAAAAGTCCTCATGAAATTCTCTCCTTTCTCTGTGTCTGGAGCAAAGAGACCAATCAGGGTCCATCCAAAATGGAGGAGAATTTGGACCATTGCTGGGTACTGGATCCCTTCTTTGGGGAACATCGGATGGAAAAAAGGGAAATGACTTTTATCACTCAGAGCCTCTGAAACAATTCTATCACTGACCTAAAAAACAATGAAGAATTCAGTGTTATATTTGGGGTCCTACCAAGTCCCAATTTTTAGCTTTTAATGAATCCAACTTTTTTCTCATGCACATATTAGAACATTTCCTCTTGATTAGTCATTAGGCCATATCAAGATACAGAATATAAAATACAGAACATTAATGACTGCATGTAAAAACAGAATTTAGAAAAATAGGTACAATAGAATAAGCATAAAGAATGAAAATATTATTTCTTTATAACCCCAGAATTTGCCACAATCAGTCCATAATTTCCTTCCAAAAAGGGCTTTACTATATATAATTTTTGAATTCTGAACACAGAGAAAATACATTTTTTAAAATATTAGGATCCCAATAGATTGTTTCTCTAAAGTGCAATCCAAGCTATTGATCTCCCTCTTTCTTAAATAATTGTCATTCAAAATAATAGTTGTATTATATCTTCTATTTCTGAAGCTCCACAAATACAAGTATATTCATTGTAAGGAGTCTGGAAGATTTAACAATACTTGGAAGGTACTTTTGTAGCAGCTGATGCCTTTCAGCGTGCCAGCCTTACTGAAGATGGCCTTACTTTTCTCTATTTTGACCATCTTGGACTCTTTGTGCAGCATTTCTCTTAGGTTTTTATTGAGTGGCAAAAAAGACAGGGAGACAACAGTTCCTAATATAAAATCAAGCATATTTTAAATGAAATTTGTTTGTTCTAATAGAGTTTGGGGACTCTAGTTTAATTAATTTAATGAAGAGAAGGACAAGGGGAGACATGATAGTAGTGTTCCAATATATTTGGAGTCAAGCTATTCCCCAGAGCTCCAGAAGGCAGGACAAGAAGCAACGGATGGAAACTAATCAAGGAGAGAAGCAATCTAGAACTAAGGAGGAATTTCCTGATGGTTAGAACAATTAACCAATGGAACAACCTGCCTCCAGAAGCTGTGAATGCTCCAACACTGGACGTTTTTAAGAAAAGCCTCGACAGTCATTTGTCTGAAACGGTATAGGGCCGTGGTGGCGAACCTATGGCATGGGTGCCACAGGTGGCACGCAGAGCCCTCTCTGTGGGCAAGGGCACCATCGCCCCAGTCCTAGGCCTTTAGCTGGGTTTTATAAAACCTTTTCACTTTAGGCCTCTTCCACCATGTGCAAGAAAAAAAAATTCAATCAATCAATCAATTCCAACTTCTCGTGGGGGAAAAAAATCTCGCAAAGTTGGAATTGTTTGATTCAACTTTTTAGTCCCACCCAGTCTGTCATTACCACTGCAGCCATGCCCACCCAAAGGGCCATGCCCACCCAAAGGGCCACACCGATCCGGCACCCAACGATACATAAGTGGGTTTGGGGTTGCAGTTTGGGCATGCGGTCTCTAAAAGGTTCACCATCACTGGTATAGGGTTTCCTGCCTGAGCAGGGGGTTTGACTAGATCACCTCCAAGGTCCCTTCCAACTTTTGTTATTGATATTGTTATTGATCATCGCACAGTCAGCCAGATGTTCAGACTGAATCTGGCATTTTTGTCTACCTATCGAGTCCTTACCAAGGACCCTAATAGGCAGATTTGAATGTTTGAAGGTATTACAGATATTGTCACAGGATGGAAATAGTTCCTAGTAAGGCCACCTTTTGCAATTGACTAATGGCAAATTTGTCAACACCAGTGGTGTTCTGGTGGTGCTCTAGTTGTTTTGGGACTGCACCCAAGGCGCCTATTACTATTGGTACTACCCTTGCTTGCCTTTGCCATAGTCTTTCTATTTCTATTTGTAGGTCTTTATATTTCATTATCTTCACCAGTTCAGGAAGAAAAATCTTCCTAGCTGATGCACTCTCCTGACTGCCACAGTACAAAAGCGAATGTGAAGAAGTTCATGAGGCAATTATCCCCGGTCCACAAACTGTGGCCCAACTCGCACCACACAGGACCCCTATTCCTGATGACCCTGGGGTAAAGAAAATAAAGCAAGAACTCCTCACTGATCAATGGTTTAAAGACAGTTATCAGGGAGACCTTATGTCCGCGGGAGACCACCGTCCCTCAGATAGTCGGGTGTGAGTCTCTCTTTTTGAGGTTTGGTTCGGGGGCGCAGTTGGGCTTGCTGCTGGTGTACGTTTCGCCTAGTCACACAGCGGCAGCCCTGCCTGAGCTACTCGATGTCCTCTCCGGTTTGGTGATTGAGTTCCCCAAACTTTTAGTTTTGGGTGACTTCAATCTACCATCCCTGGGAGGGTCATCTGAGTTGGCTCGGGAGTTCATGGCTTCCATGACGGCCATGGACCTGACGCAGGTAATTTCTGAACCAACTCATGAGGGAGGCCACACCCTGGACCTAGTTTTTTTATCTGGACGATGGCTGGATGATCTTGGTGGGGGCTCTCCATTTATCATGCCCCTGTCATGGACGGATCATCACCTCCTGCGGCTGGTCTTCCGTTTTACCACCCCCCGCCGTGGGGATACGGAACCAATTAGATGGTACCGCCCCAGGCGCTTAATGGACCCTGATGGGTTCCAGGCAGCGCTGGGATCCCCACCTGCTTCCGTCGCTCACAACTCGGCGGATGCCTTAGTGGAAGCCTGGGAAAGGGCAGCCACTGAGGCACTGGACCGAGTTGTACCCTTGCGGCCCCTGACCCGGCGCAGATCCCAACGAGCTCCATGGTTCTCCGCGGAGCTCCGGGAGATGAAGCGTCGGAAACGGGGCCTAGAGAGCTGCTGGAGGTCCAGCCGATCCGAATCCGACCGATTGCGATTAAGAACCTATATTAGGTCTTATCTCGCTGCGATGAGGGTGGCGAGGTGTAATTACTTCTCCACCCTCATCGCATCCGCAGATAATCGCCCGGCCGCCCTGTTTAGGGTGACTCGCTCACTTCTTAATCAGGAGGTGAGGGGGGATCCCTTACAGGGTCGTGCCGAGGAGTTTGGTCAGCATCTGTCGGACAAAATCGCTCGGATTCGGACCGGTTTGGACTCCAGCTGGGCAGAGTCTGACGATCAGGACACGGGCGGTCTTGTCAATGTTATCTGGGAGGAGTTTGATTCTGTGACCCCTGATGAAGTGGACAGGATTATGGGGAGGCTGAGCTCCACCACATGTTTATTGGACCCGTGCCCTTCCTGGCTGGTTTATGCAGCTAGGGAGAGGACACGAGGCTGGTTCCAGGCGGTGATATCTGCTTCTTTGAGTGAGGGTAATTTCCCCACCGTCTTGAAGGAGGCGGTGGTGAGACCCCTCCTCAAGAAGCCTGCCTTGGACCCAGCTGTGTTGAACAACTTTCATCCAGTCTCCAACCTTCGCTTTCTTGCGAAGGTTGTTGAGAGTGTGGTGGCGCATCAGCTCCCTCTGGTCCTGGATGAAGCGGATTATCTGGACCCGTACCAATCGGGTTTCAGGCCCGGGTACAGCACGGAGACGGCATTGGTCGCTCTGGTGAATGATCTCTGGAGGGCTCAGGATAGGGGATGTTCCTCTGTCCTAGTCCTATTAGACCTCTCAGCGGCTTTCGATACCATCGACCATGGTATCCTGCTGCGGCGTCTCAGGGGATTGGGAGTGGGAGGCACAGTTCTTCGGTGGTTCTCCTCCTATCTCCTGGGACGTTCGCAGTCGGTGTTGGCAGGGGGGCAGAGATCGGCCCCTAGGTCTCTCATTTGTGGAGTTCCTCAGGGGTCGGTTCTCTCGCCTCTCCTGTTCAACATCTACATGAAACCGCTGGGTGAGATCATTCGTGGTTTTGGAGTTGGGTATCATCAATATGCTGATGATACCCAACTTTTTATTTCTACCCCAAACCACCCCAGTGATGCCCTCGCTGTGATGTCCCGTTGCCTGGAGGCGGTTCGGGTCTGGATGGGGAGGAACAGACTTCAACTCAACCCGGACAAGACTGAGTGGCTGTACATTCCGGCATCCCGGGACATTCAAATTGTTCCATCTCTTTCTATGGGGGGTGAGCTGTTACCCCCCGTGGATAGGGCTCGCAACTTGGGAGTCCTCCTAGATTCACGACTTACCTTGGAAGATCATGTAGCAGCTGTGACTAGGGGGGCTTTCGCCCAGGTTCGCCTGGTGCGCCAGTTGCGGCCCTATCTGGACCGGGATGCCCTGTGTACGGTCACTCATGCGCTCGTGACCTCTCGCCTTGACTACTGTAATGCTCTCTACATGGGGCTTCCCTTGAAGACCACTCGGAAGCTCCAACTGGTACAGAATGCGGCCGCGAGAGTTGTCTTGGGAGTTTCCCGGTACTCCCATGTTACACCTTTACTCCGCGAGCTACATTGGTTACCAGTTGTCTTCCGGGTGAGGTTCAAGGTCTTAGTGATGGTTTTTAAGTCCCTACATGGCATGGGTCCGGAATACCTCGGGGACCACCTGCTGCCGGCGTCAACCCCCCTCCGCCCTGTGCGTTCCCACAGAGAGGGCCTCCTCAGGGTGCCTCCAGTCAGAGAATGCCGGCTGGTGGCCCCCAGGGGGAGGGCCTTCTCTGTGGGCGCCCCGGCCTTATGGAATCAACTGCCGGTGGAGCTCCGGATGGCACCAGATCTCCGCTCCTTCCGGCGCGGGTTAAAGACACACCTGTTTGAACAAGCTGGCCTGGCCTGATGGGGAGTTAATTTGGGTTTTTAAATATTTGTATATTTTACTGTTTTATCTTGGGCATTAATTTAATTCTATTTTAACTTTTGTAGTTTTGTACTTTTATCATTTGCCCTGTTCACCGCCCTGAGTCCCTAGGGAGAAGGGCGGTATAAAAATTTAATAAAACTAAAAACTAAAACTAATTAGACATCCCTAACATGCAGGGATGGTCTGGCTTACAAGGGGGGGAAATTATACTTGCCTGGAGCTCTTCATCTTAATGCCCTCAAACACAGCCATGATGTCAAACAGGCTGGACATTTCGGATATCTAAAAACTCTACATCTCACTTGCCGGCAATTTTGGTGGCCGGGACTAAAGCGAGCCATAGAAAACTATGTCAAGAGCTGTACTGTATGTGCCACCATGAAAAGAATCCCAGGAAAGACACCTGGGTTATTGCAACCGGTGGCCGAACCTTCTCAACCATGAGAAGAAATAGCTATGGACTTGATAGTAGACCTACCCGATAGTAGAGGAAATACTGTCATTTGGACTGATCTTTATTATTATTCAAAGTAATCTTGAATTCCATAGAGAAGACACAGTTGGATCTATCACTCACCCACTACCACCTCACTCACATTACCAGATAGAAAAATTCAAACACAAACCTGTGGGACTTTGTAGGTGCCTGCTAATGTTGACATCTGGATGGAGATGTCTGTGTCAGCTCCGTCAACAAGAGCCAAAAGCTTGTCCTTCCTTCCACAGCTGTAGTTGGGAACATTGGCTTCTCCAGTAGAGAGCATGTCCAGCAAGGCATCTGAAGTGCCGAGGGTGTTATCATAGTTGTCATGGATATTGTAGCCAAGTGTGAGATTGTGCAGAAGCTGAGCATTCTCCTTCAGCAGTTCAATATTACAAATCATGGGTAGTATTATTAGCTTTGCATAGGATGAACTAATGTAAAACCATGATCATGTTAATATTCACATCATCAACAGCAACAAAAACAACAATAATTTTCTCCATTTAATCATCTTTTTTCTCTACAAACTAGCTGAAACATAAGCCAACATTGATCCATAATTAAAGGCAAATGATAGTCACCCATCACCCTATAATATTGTTAGTGTTGAGGATGGGGATAGTCCTTAAAAAGGGTTAACAAATCAGAAACATACAATTATTAGCAGTACTAATATTCATAGCCCAGAATAATTCAGTCATTAAAGGAGAACCACCATTAAAGGAAGGAGATTTTTGACAATTGACCCAGAGAAGCTATTCTAAAACCAAGTCATTTTCTATTCCTTTAAAAATCAGACATTGCAAATCAATCAGTTATAAAAATAGGGAAATGGTTGGGCAGAGGAAAGTAGAACCATTTCAATGTAAGAGTAAGTAAAACAAGAAGGAAAAAAGAAGAGTGTTAGAACTGCAAATAAAAGGAATGAAACTCCATCACATGACTTACAGCCGAATCTGACTAGAAGGAATCTTGTTGAAAGGTAATGTTGCAGCTGCTATTTCTGATGGAGAGATGACTATACCAATGAGAAGATCTCCTGGCCTATAATAGCTCCATGGCTTTTCTCTATCCTGGTGGTCCAAATTCAGTGGGCACTTCATCCTCAGCTTCCCACAGAGTGGCTGGGACAGCAGCAGCATCAGAAGCAGAAGCAGGAGGTCCATAATTCATGGGGTGGGATCAATCTCCTTCCTCTTTCGAAAAAAAGAATTAGAATTCAAAGCGCTCTGAAAGGGTGGAATATTCAGTGGCTTTCCTGATTCAGACACAGAAACCAAGATTCACCTGAAAGAGAGAGAAAATATATTCAAGAACACAGTTCCTGTCTGTCCTGTAATGTGAGCCACAAAAAGCATAACCTGGGATATTTATCCTTTTCTGATGCAAGATCCCTTCCATGTTGCTTCAGTCTGATGTTGACATCAAAGGCAGTCACTGGAGACACAGGAGAAGAGGTCTCAGAGACAGGGATGGTGATGATTACGGTTAGAAGGAGCTTCTGCTCTTGGGACCTTGAACTTCTTCTATGTAAGGAGGGGTGACTGGAGAAAAGCACATTAGTGAAAAATCACAGTATTTTGTCATCGTCTTAGTCCTTCCTGTTAGGACATGTCCAGAAAGCCCTGGTGGATGGAGATAGTTCAACAGCCAGGAAAGTGACTTCTGGTGTCCTTCAATGGGGTCTCTTGCCTCCAGAGGCTGCTAGGGAAGGTCACCCAGAGTTATGGAGTTTGGCGCCATTCTAGGTTGGTGACCCTTAACTCTAGTGCTGCCTGTGCTTTATCTCCATGGAAGCACTCAGTATCCTTGAACCCAGCCTAATGTTAAAAGTTTGGGATTTTCAATGAGATTTCTGTGTATTAATCCTGTTTTGGAGCTGATTTTATACTTCCTTTTAACTGAAATGAAATTTCATTTGCCATCTCTTCTAGAAACATCATTTTTCTGCATGAGAGCTGGCTAAGAGGCAGGAAATTAACAGCCTGGGATGGCACCATTGGCACAGAGAGGAAAAATTGTAGAGTGGGTAGAAATTTCGTTTCCTTGACACTTTCTATGTTGTCTTTCCATGCTGATACCATGAGAGCCATTATATTTTGACGTTTCTTGGTTTAAATAAAACAACTGTGCTGTTAGGTCTACAGCTGAGATGGTCACAGCGCCCGCAGTGCAGTGAATGGTGTGACCTGATTTCTTTCCACAATCATCCAGGTGTTGGTTTAGGGCAGGGATGTCAAACTCTCAGTGTCACGTGACATATCATGAAGTATCATGACTTTTTTTCCATTGCCAGCAAAGGGGTGCAGACGGTTTCACTACGATGCATCTACCATGCAAACTAGCAGTTTGATACCCCTGGTTTAGGGGGACCTGGTTGCAGTTTCTCTGGCTGCGTAGATGTACTTGGTGTTTTGCAGCTCGTGTGACATTCCCATCTCTGAGGCTTTGTTTGTCCTCCCCAGAAGACCTCCAAGTGCTTATAGATCAGAGTACCTGTGTTCTGGTTTATCTTGGTCAATTGTTGATAGATTATGTTTCTTATCTGTAGGAGGGATGTTAATATATACTGTACAGCTTGGCCTAGAAGGGAGAACTGGGGTTTGAGTGACAGGGGGAGCTGATGGGATGGGCAGGTCCATCCTTACAATGAGGACCATAGGGTGACTAATATCGCAGGTCCATCATTTGAAAGTTGTCCCACTGTTCAGTTCTCAACTTCCACTCTCATTGCATGGCTACCAGATCTTCAGTGCCTCCCATTCTGGATGTTGCTTTTGAATGCCAGTTTGATGTGTAAGAAGGCTTCTCTCACCCATGATGTTGCCTGCCCTGTCTCACTGAAGTCTACTTGTTCCCCCAGAGGGGAGGAAACATCAGTTGGAAATGTGGCCATCTACTTTGTGGGTTTCCCTCACGTGAGAGGCCAGGGATGTGGCGGAGATGTGGCTGTGGTCATCCATGGTTTGTTACTGGCTTTCAGAAGGCTGCACCTAGAGCTGTCTTTTTGCCCAAAGTTGGGTGTCTGCAAAAAAATGTTTCCCCAGCCTGCTGAAGTATGTTGTGTGAATGTGGCCCTTACAAGAAGTGTCTCCAGCTTCTTTCTGTTATCAATGATTGTTCAGCTAGTCCCTGCTAAATTAATATTCATAATTCACTGATTCATTGGTTCAGCCTACAAAAATAAACCATGATTAAAGGTTGCAAATGTGAATTCAGCCATTGGTGAGGTGACCAGGTTAAGTGGGTTGTATGGCTACAATCAGAGCCAGTCTGGTGTAGTGGTCAAGGAATCAGACTAGAAACCAGGAAAGCATGAGTTCGATTCCTGCCTTGGGCACAAAGCCAGCTGGGTAAACCTGGATCAGTGAACCTCTCAGAGCCCTGGGAAAGAGACAATGGCAAAGCATTTCTGGAAAACTGGGTCACCTATGTCTTTCTGATAACCTTTGCACACAGCCGGCTGAGAGCCTTCCTGAGTCTAGCTACAATCTTGCAAAACAAGCCGAATGGACTCCTATTTGCTAAACACTGGCATTTTTTTTTAAAAAAAACTTTGTTCTGTGTAGAAGTAGCAGGAAAACTCCAATCCTGATCATGACAGCGAGTTTCAAGTCCTCATGAAGGCTGTGGACCGGCCAATGAAGTTGGGGTCCTGGCAGGCCAGGAGGGCTGCAGGAGATTGATGTCCCTTCCTGTCAAGGGCTGGAGGGTGTGCTGGAAAAGCGGAAGGCAGGTGGAGTGCCCTACCCAATCCAGCTCAGGCAGCCTCAGGCATGGTTGGAAAAGGTTTCTTTGAGGGCGAAGGCTTCCTAGCAGACAGCAATGGTGGGAGAGCAGCAGTGACATCACACCAATGTTGCACGGCAACATTGACAGGATGAGAGAAGCCATTGCTGTGTTTGACTCTGTTCTTGGAAGCCCAGGCAGGTGGCCTCCAACTCCCTAAAATTGGGCTGATTTTTTGTAGCTGGTTGTGCTGCAGACAGGTGACAAGAAATTCCCCTTCCTGACAAGAAGAATGGGTTTCAAGTCCTCATGAAGGCAACTGGGGGGATGGGGCAATGAAGCATGGGTCCTGGAGAGCCAGGAATGGCAGAGGGAGGGCGCTCTGGAAGAGAGAAGGGAAGGCAGAGCCCCCAACCCAATCCAGTCAGGGCAGCCTTGGGTGTGATCAGAAACCTCTCTTCTGAGGGAGGGGCCTGTTCGGCATCACTAACATCACAATCAGCATTGTCAACACAGAGCAAAAATTGTATTTTCTTGCTTCCTTCCTTCTTTCTATTCTTTAACTCTCAAAGTAAGTTACAGATTTTGAACCAACCTAGAACTAAGGAAAAATTTCCTGACAAAACAATTAATCAGTGGAACGGCTTGTCTCCAGAAGTTGTGGAGAGAGAGAAGCCAAATGCAGCTGATTCCATCTGTCTCTGCCCAAAGTCTCCCCTGGAGGATTCGGCCCAAGAGCAGGGCTGAAACTTTGAGGATAATAATAATAATAATAATAATTCTCCCTCTCACCAGAGATCCCCGGCTAATTCAACTAGTTCTTGGACTGAGAGTTTGTTGGGCCCTTCTCTGGAGAGAAATGAAAGGGGAACAATCCCCATAGGATTCAAAATGATAGGGCAGAGCTAGAATTAAATCAGTCAGCAAGAATTGAGAGTTTGGAAAGCTCCATGCTTTAAATTAGCCCCAGAGGGAAGACACGGCACCTGTGGCTGAAGAAAAAGAAATCTGACATTTGTTGGCATAATAGCGGTTAAAGAGAAAACCCCGGGGACTACTTCATGCCTGAACATGTCACAGAACTGGAATCGCTTCCTACTGACTTAAAACCAAAGTTTACTTTATTTTGAAAGTTAATGCTGAAGGACACCAATATAAAAAGACTGATGCAATAGTGTGACCAGGATAAAAATAAATAAAAAAAAATCTTCTATTTAGTCATCAGGACTTGACACAGTTTTTTTTTTAAAAAAATCACACACCTGCACAGAGAATGAGAAAGAGAGAGAGAGAATGAGAGATAGAGAGAAAGAGAAATGAGAGAAAAAAGGAAGGAAGGAAGGAAGGAAGGAAGGAAGGAAGGAAGGAAGGAAGGGAAGGGAAGGACCCATGTTCCACTGCAGCTCCCTTCCACACATGGGGCACTGAGGGGGGAAAGCAAAGCCCAGACTTGTCACGTTGCCCATAGAAAAGGGTCAGGAAGGAGGAGGGGAACTGGGGGAACCCTTCACACACACACACACATTCTGGGAAGAGACTAACGTGGATTATGGGCTTTGGAGTTGCATTTCAGAGGGAAATGCAGCCACGGGGGCGGGGTTGTGAAGCTCCGGTTCCTCTTTGTGTGTTTCCAGCAAAGGCTCCTGGTGGGGAGAAGCCACGCAGGGCCTTTGTCTCCAAAGGGGGATCTGGCTTTGCTGGGGAGGGAAAGGCGAGGGGGGTCTCCCTGGAGGGACCCTCTGGGGCTCTGAGGAAATATCCTTATTGGATATTTTCTTGTTTCCCACCCCCTTGTCTTTGTTCATTCAAACTCTTCTCCCTGAGTCTGATTGGTGGCTGAGCTCCCACTGTCTCTTCCCTCCTTCCCTGCTTCTCCAAGATAAACCCCAGACATGACACACAAGACAAGGCAACGGCTGGGAAAAGGGGAATTTGGGGACAAAACCTGAGATGCTTCTTCCTTTGCAAAACAGGACCACAAACTAGGCTGATCTCTTGTCTTGTGAATGTGGCCATGCTGGATAGCCAGCGACCCTGAATCCTAAGGCAGATCCTATTAAAGGTTTTCCATCTTCTGTGCAAACATACTGCATTGGCCATCACATACTGTAGATGGTTTGTGGTAAACCTGGGTGAGTTCACACAATACCCTTAACTTAGGTTAAGGAAAGGGAATTGCTACTTTGGCATAATGTATCATGCCAAAATATCTAAACCAGATGCCGGCTTAGCGTGATGAACTTTCTTCACGCATTGGCACAGGACAAGTTTCCCAGCTACTGGAATTTAAATATTTTTAATTTAAATTTAAATTAAACTTTATATTTAAAGTTTTGAAGTCTCAGTCAATATTGCCAGGGGCTCTATGGACGACCAAAGTCCCCTGCTCTTTAGAGATTTCTTTGGGACTGCAAGGGAGAAAGAAGCCCCTTTTAATCGGGTTCCCTCTGAAGCCCAAAACCTTTGCCCCTCCCTGTGGTCAGTGCCAGGCTGAGATGTGCCCAGCTTGCTAAAAATGATGCAGAAATGACTGAAAAAACCTGGACGGCCTAAACAGGAGCTGTGAACTTCCCCCGTTAATTCAGTGGATGACTCCACCCAGCTCAGGAAAGAGGGTTTCTCCCCCATCCAGGTTAAGGAGAGCACACGCTTCCGTGATGGTCAATGCAGGTTGACTCAGTGGGTTCAATTCTGCAGAACACGCACAACTGTCAGCCACCCGGTGGGATACTCACACAAGACACTTGCACGGCCTCTGCAACTGAGTCCTGCAAATGGGACTGAGGGGGTCCCACCAATGCTGGGTGTGCTGAGCCTGGCCAACTGCAAACAGGGGTGCAAACGCCCCAGACTCAGGTGAGCTCTCCTAGCCTGCAGGTGCCCGGGACTCGTCTCCTGAAGGGGTTCCTGCCTGACCATTCGATCTTACTACACTCCCGAATGAGAGCTTCTTGTCGTCGTAAGTGCGGCGGGGGGGGTGGGTGGGAAGTATGTGGCTAAGAACTGGTAGCCAGTAAATAGGTGAATAGGTGAATAGGTGAATAAGCCACACATGTCTCCTGGGTGGTGCTAAATGAGTAACAGACGGACTGGTAGCCAGACATCCGCGAGGATCTCTTGGCTTCACACACAACTGCACAGTCCTTTTAAGGACTACAAAATAGCAGAAATAACAGAAATAACAAATACCAATACTAAAATGATAGTTCTAGGCAGGACCAAGGGGGGGGACAAAAGGAAGTCCAGACTCCCCTGCAGGGCTGGTCTGAAGCCCCCCCCCTGGAGCTGCGACTCCCCCCCCCACCACTGAAGGGATTCCCCACACACACACACACAAACACACACACTTTCTCTGCTTCCCTCGCTTGGCCTAACTATCTCCGCTATCGGGTGAAGTCAAGGAAGACTGTGCCCGGAGACCGATGACGCTGCGGAAAGGAGACTTCTCATTGGTCCCTCCGCTTTCCTGGGCCCTCCCAATCCCGAAGTCCGAGGAAACCGCCCCTCCCCCCAAGCCAGACCCCCCGATTCCGCCTCTGGGCTGGGAGCCTCCGCGTCTCTCTCCCCTCCCTTTGGGGGCGCTTGTGGGGAGCATCCATGGGCTCCGTTGGGGTCCCTCTTTTGTTGCTGGTGGGGGCGCTGGCCCGGATCCCCGGAAGCGAAGCGGGGAAGGAGACCCCCGGTAAGGAGGGGGGGCTCGTTGTGGGAGGAGTGGGGCGGGGACCCCAGTAGTGGGGAAAGGGGTGGAGAGCAAGAGAGACGGGTGCCTGCGGGAGCCTCGATCTCCGCGTGGTCTCCGCCCCCTCCCTCGCAGCATTTCTCCCTCCCCCCCCCACAGAAGAAAGAGGGAGCCCCCCTTCCCTAATTGTGGCCAAGATGGGGCGGGGGTCGCGGGAAGGCAGCCGAGGTAGGATAAGAGGCCGTCGGGCATCTCTCCCCCGCCGCCCCCCCCCGGTGGCTGGGTGGGAGGGGGACCTTGCGGACCCCGAATTAGCGCCTGAGCCCCGAAGTTTCTGGCACCGAAAGAGGAAGGAGACGGAAAGCGAAAGCGAAAGGGGGAAACTGAGGCACTTTCAGAGCTGAATCCACAAAGGCCAGCAAAGAGTCTAAGAAAAAAGACGCTTTTTGGCAAAAGGGTTTTTGCAACCTCAGTTTTTCTTCCGAATCTCCATTTTTTTAAGGGGAGGGAGGAGTTGAGCTTGGATTCCTTCTGGGGGGAGACTCTGAATTTGGGGAGGAGACCCAGAACCCCCCACCCCACATCCCCCCATTGCTGAATCGGGACCTGGAGGGGAGGGGGGAACTGAGGGAGAAGGATATTCGGGGGGGTCTGAATTGCTCCCCTAAATTGGCTCCCCAAAACTCTCCCCCATCTCCTGCCTCCAACAGGGTCCTTTCAGCAGCCCCAGGAAGGCTCCCCACCCCTTTGCCCCCCCAATTCAGGGGACCCAGAGGGCCCTGATAAACCCCTGGGGGTCCTCGAGGCCCCTCAGAGAACCAGGGACCGACTTTCAAAAGGACCCCAAAGAATATCAGTCTTTCCACCCTCCACCATTCAATCAGAACTGAGGAAGCTTCTGGGATGAGAAGCGAAACGTTTTCAAGGGAAAACCCAGGAAATTCCTGCTCCCTTTGGGAAAAGCCCCTTTGGGCCAAGCGAGACCCGGAGGGGGAGACTCTGCGGAGAGACCCCCGGCTCCCCTCGGCCCTTCCGAAGTCTCCCCAGACCCAGCCGAGACTCCTGATGGCTGGCCTTAAGGGAGCTTAAAGGGGCATCTAGTCCACCCCTGCAGGCAGAGAGAGAAAGGGAGACTGCGGTGGAGAGTCATGGGGGGGGGCACAAAATGAAGTCCACACACATCCTGAAGACCCCCCTGAAGTTGCAGCCCCCAAGACTGAAAATCCTCCCCTCACTCGCCTTCTCCGCTTCTCTTGGGAGGGATATTGGGGGGGTTCTGATTTGCTCCTCCAAACTCCCCCTTTGAGGTGGCCTTGGGGGACTACAGGGGGGGTCTATTTGGGAGGGGGAGAGAAAAGAGGCCTGGAAAAGCATCCAGAGGCAGCTTGTGGGGCTGAAGGGGGGGAGAAGGGGGGGAAGGGAAGGGGGGGCTTGAAGGGAGAGGAGGGCCAAGGAACATGGTTGTGGGTATCCTTGTTGTGAACCCCCCTTCCCTTGTGCTCCCAAAAGGAAGAGAGAAGCATGGATATTATTTTCCCACCAGTCCAGAGGGGGGTGTCTTTCCCCCCCATATTTCTTTCAGGTTTTTTGGGGGGGCAAAGAGGCTCCCCCGGGATCCAGCCTTCCCTGCAGACAGAGGGAGGCCTGGACCAGCTGAACTTCTGCCTGCGTTTTCCCACCCTGGGGAGATGGGGGAGGTCCCTCAGGAAGCTCCTCCCCTCCTCCCCCCCCCCCGAACCCCACCAAGGCGGAATGCTGTTGGGACCGACGGTTCGCCATCTCTCCCCCAGGGGGCGCCTTACGGTAGACTCTTGCGGCAGGTTTCTCTCCCCTCCTCCGACAAGCCTGTGCCCCTCCTCTAGGAGAGGCCGGGAACCATGGGCCCCGGAGTCCCTCCTGACCCTCCTCCTCCTCCCCCCCCCCCGCAGCCCATTTCCTTTACCAGGGGAAGATCGAGTGTCGCTTCCTCTCCTCTCCGGAGATGGCATCAAACACCTCCCAAATATTCAGTTTCCCCCCCCCCCCCCCAACTCCAGACTGAAGGGATTTCCCCCCCACACACACACACACACAAACTTTCTCCGCTTCTCTCTCCGCTATCGGGTGAAGTCAAGGGAGACTCTGCCCGGAGACCGATGACGCTGCGGAAAGGAGACTTCTCATTGGTCCCTCCGCTTTCCTGGGCCCTCCCAATCCCGAAGTCCGAGGAAACCGCCCCTCCCCCCAAGCCAGACCCCCCCGATTCCGCCTCTGGGCTGGGAGCCTCCGCGTCTCTCTCCCCTCCCTTTGGGGGCGCTTGTGGGGAGCATCCATGGGCTCCGTTGGGGTCCCCCTTTTGTTGCTGGTGGGGGCGCTGGCCCGGATCCCCGGAAGCGAAGCGGGGAAGGAGACCCCCGGTAAGGAGGGGCTGGGCGGGGGGGGAGGAGGATGAGAGGGGCCGTCAGTGCTACTGGGGGCGAAGAATGGGGCTGGGACCCCAGAAGTGGGAAAAGAGGTGGAGGGCAAGAGAGGCGGGAGATTGCGGAAGCCTGGATCTCCGCGTGGTCTCCGCCCCGCCATTGCCGCATTTCCCCCCCCCCGCAGCATAAAGAGGGAGCCCCCTCCTCTCTTCCCTTCTTTTGGCTAAGACGGGGCAGGGGTCGCGGGAAGGCAGCCGAGGTGGGATAAGAGGCAGCTGGGACCCCTCTCGCGCGCACCCCCGTGGCTGGGTGGGAGGGGGACATTGCGGACCCCGAATTAGCGCCTGAGCCCCGAGGTTTCTGGCACCGAAAGAGGAAGGAGACGGAAAGCGAAAGCGAAAGGGGGAAACTGAGGCACTTTCAGCCCTGAATACATAAATGCATTCAAAGGTATAAGAAAAAAGACGCTTTTTGGCAAAAGGGTTTTTGTAACTTCAGTTTTTCTTCTGAATCTCCATTTTTTTAAGGGGAGGGAGGAGTTGATCTTCGATTCCTTCTGGGGGGAGACTCTGAATTTGGGGAGGAGACCCAGAACCCCCCACCCCATATCCCCCCGTTGCTGAATCAGGACCTGGTGGGGAGGGGGGAACTGAGGGAGAAGGATATTGGGGGGTCTGAATTGCTCCCCAAAACTATCCAGATGGTCTTGGGGGGCTGCAGGGGGGTCTTTTGGGGAGTGGGACAGAAAAGAGGCCTCGAAAAGCCGGTGGTGCGCAGGCTGAAGAACGGGCGGCCGGAGGAGGAGGGCGTGGCCTTCGGGGAGGAGCTCCAGAACGGAGACTGGACCTACCAGCTCCAGGTGATGCTGGAGACCCAGCCCCAGCGGGGAGACGTCTACACCTGCCAGGTGGGGCACGCCAGCCTGGAGGCCCCCATCACCGTCCAGTGGGGTGAGCCCCTCCCCTCCCTCCCCTCCTGCTCTGGGGACCCCCTCCTGCCCTGAGAGGGGAGAGAGACCCTCCCTGTGGGGGAAGCGAAGATGGACTCTCCTGGGGCAGGGGGAAGCTGGCCCTGATCCTCCTGCTCAGGGGAGGCTCCTTCTCCTTCCCCAGAGCCCCGATCCTCCAACTCGGCCAGGAGCAAACTCTGGACGGGGATTATGGGGGCCCTGATCGGAGTGATCTTCTTTGCCACGGGGCTCTCCCTCTACCTGAAGAGCAAGAAAGGTGAGTCTGGGGGCTGCATGAGAGGTTGTGGGGAGGGGACCATCCGGGGGGGGGGCTCTCATCAAGCTTAGCAGAAGGCAAGGAGGGTCTTATTGGAAATTTGCATGGGAAATTCTGTTCTTTGAGGGTCTGCAGTATAAGTGAGCATCCTGCAACCTATTATGGGCTATCGATGGGGAGGGGGACCCCCTGAGTCCTCCAGCCCATGAAGGGTTTTTATTGGCTCTTTTTCTCCTTCCAGCAATTCCCATCCAGCCTCCTGCAGGTGAGTTTCTCCTCAAGTTGTAGATGTTACTTTAACATTCGTTAATTGTTCCTTTAAAAAAAGTGCCTGAATAAAACCTCCATGTTGTGGATACAACAAATTTTTGAAATTTTGGGCAGCTTTTCCTTACAGAGACCTGCAAATGCATTGCAATTGAAAACAAACACTCAGAGAAAGACTAAAATCTGGCGGGGGATGTTTCCAAGTTTTGGGAAATTGCAAAAGGGAAGGGAATTCTCCTTGTGACATTTCTCACAATTCCTGGCAAACTGACACCTGGCTTTGCTGCCATTCCCCATCAATTTTTTGAAATTTTGGGCAGCGTTTCCTTACAGAGACCTGAAAATGCATTGCAATCAAAAACAAATACAAACACACCACAAATAGTAAAATATTGACCAGGTTTTTTCCAACGTGGTGGGCGGGGAGGACTCCTCTTTTGATTAACTGCCCCAATTAAGTCATTTGGGGAAAATTCCATAAGTCCCGGGAAATGAATTGCTGGTCCTTTGCATCCTTTTCCTCCCTGAAATGGGGGGTGGGAGATTTTCCCTCATTCTGCCCCTGCCTATCAACCACCCCCCTGCAGTGTGGGTCTGTCTGGGGGGGCTGATAGAGAGGAATAATAAGTTATTTACACTGAAGGTTTCACTTTATATTCTCATTTTCTCCCCTTCTCTTTTTCTCTACAGCCCTCATGAATTAATCCTGCCATCTTTCCTGCTTCCTGATGGAAAAGGATTTTTTTTTCAGTAGCTGATGAATTTCTGGCTTTTTTGCAACCCCTGAAAAATTGAGTCTCAAGATTTTAGATTAGGGAGAAGAGAAGGGCAGCCTGGAGCTTTTCCTGCTGAGAGCCCCCCCCCCATCTTTCTTTCAGGGCCTCCCTTTCTTGGGAGGGAGGGGTGGAGACCATCTAGATTGACGCCGGGGACTCTGGGCCTGCCTGTCATTCCAGACAACCCAAATCTCTCCCTGCTTTGAATCCACAGCAGCTTCATCTGCATCACTCTTCCTCCGGATCCCTTCCCTTTCCTTCGCTTTGATGTAAAAGAATAAACATTGTAGGAAAACCCTGGAATTCCTCCTTCCTTCCTCTTCCTCCTCCTCTTTGCTGCCCCTCCAGGGGGGTCCTCCCTTCTCCCCTCCCCCTCCCCAGATTGAGGCCTCCACTGCCTCTGGATTGATGATCCTGGCAACTTAGGGTCTGAAGCCAGAACTGGCTCGGGAGGAGGGTGGGTGGATCCAGGGAGGGGAAGAGGCAGGACCCCCCCTCCTACTTGCACCCCCCTTTGTTCTTTTTCCCTTCAAGCTCACTTTTGAGGACCAGGATGCCATCGGCCATGGTCCTTCCCAAGCACTTGTGGGGAGCCATTGGGGGGCAGTTGAGACTCCCCTCACACTCACCCAGCCATTTGAGCTGTTTCTTCCGCACTGAAGGGTCCTGCCCCATTTTGGCCCCCAACGTCTCCCTCCATCCCCCCTCCCTTTTTGGGGCTGAGATTCTGGTTGGTGAGGGCTAAACTTTGGGGAGTTCCTTTGGGGATGGCAAGGACTGTTATGTTGTTGTTAGCTGCGAAGTCGTGTCCGACCCATCGCGACCCTATGGACAACATTCCTCCAGGCCTTCCTGTCTTCTACCATCTTCTGGAGTCCATTTAAGCTCACGCCTACTGCTTCAGTGACTCCATCCAGCCACCTCATTCTCTGTCGTCCCCTTCTTCTATTGCCCTCAATCTTTCCCAGCATTAGGCTCTTCTCCAGTGAGTCCTTCCTTCTCATTAGGTGGCCAAAGTATCTGAGTTTTAGCTTCAGGATCTGGCCTTCTAAAGAGCAGTCAGGATTGATCTCTAGGACTGACCGGTTTGATCGCCTTGCAGTCCAAGGGACTCGCAGGAGTCTTCTCCAGCACCATAGTTCAAAGGCCTCAATTCTTTGGCGCTCAGCCTTTCTTATGGTCCAACTTTCACTGCCATACATTGCAACTGGGAAGACCATAGCCTTGACTATACGCACTTTTGTTGACAGGGTGATGTCTCTGCTTTTTAGTGTGCTGTCTAGATTTGCCATGGCTTTCCTCCCCAGGAGCAAGCGTCTTTTAATTTCTTGGCTACAGTCCCCATCTGCAGTGATCTTGGAGCCCAGGAAAACAAAATCTGTCACTACCTCCATTTCTTCCCCATCTATTTGCCAGGAATTGAGAGGGCCAGATGCCATGATCTTGGTTTTCTTAATGTTAAGTTTCAACCCAACTTTTGCACTCTCCTTCTTCACCCGCAACAAGAGGCTCTTTAGTTCTTCTTCACTTTCTGCCATTAGAGTGGTATCATCTGCGTATCTTAGGTTGTTGATATTTCTTCCGGCAATCTTAATTCCAACTTTTGATTCATCTAGCCCTGCCTTTCTCATGATGTGCTCTGCATATAAGTTAAATAGGCAGGGCGACAGTATACAGCCTTGCCGGACTCCTTTCCCAATTTTGAACCAATCAGTGG
The DNA here is from genome assembly GCF_947247035.1 of Vipera ursinii. Classification (NCBI taxonomy): domain Eukaryota; kingdom Metazoa; phylum Chordata; class Lepidosauria; order Squamata; family Viperidae; genus Vipera; species Vipera ursinii. Next base: position 1,094,188 of record NC_139513.1, on the reverse strand, counting down.
TTCCGTGTCCAGTTCTCACTGTTGCTTCTTGACCCGCATATAGGTTTCTCAAGAGACAAATAAGATGGTCTGGTACTCCCATCTCTTTAAGAACTTGCCACAGTTTGTTATGATCCACACAATCAAAGGCTTTAGCATAGTCAATGAAGCAGAAGTAGATGTTTTTCTGGAACTCCCTAGCTTTCTCCATGATCCAGCGTATGTTGGCAATTTGATCTCTAGTTCCTCTGCCTCTTCGAAATCCTGCCTGTACTTCTGGTAGTTCTCGATCCACATACTGCTGAAGTCTAGCTTGTAGGATTTTAAGCATGACTTTACTAGCATGAGAAATGAGTGCAATGGTGCGATAGTTTGAACATTCTTTGGCACTGCCTTTCTTTGGAATTGGAATGTAAACTGATCTTTTCCAATCCTGTGGCCACTGTTGAGTTTTCCAAATTTGCTGGCAAATTGAGTGTAGCACTTTTACTGCACTGTCTTTTAAGATTTTGAATAGCTCAGCTGGAATACTGTCACCTCCACTAGCTTTGTTGCTGCTCAGCTTTTCTAAGGCCCACTTCACCTCACATTCTAGGATGTCTGGCTCGAGGTCAGTGACCACCTCATTGTGATTATCTGGGACGTTAAGCTCATTCTTGTATAGTTCTTCTGTGTAATTTTGCCACCTCTTCTTAATCTCTTCTGCCTCTGTTAGGTCCCTGCCATTTTGGTCCTTTATCATGCCCATTTTTGCATGAAACGTTCCCTTCATCTCTCCAATTTTCTTGAAAAGATCTCTGGTCCTCCCTATTCTATTGTTTTCTTCTATTTCTTTGCACTGTTCATTTAAGAAGGCATTCTTATCTCTCCTAGCTATTCTCTGGAATTCTGCATTCAATTGGGCATATCTATGTTTTTCTCCCTTGCCTTTCGCTTCCCTCCTTTCCTCAGCTATTTGCAAAGCTTCCTCAGACAGCCATTTTGCTTTCTTGCATTTCTTTTTCTTTGGGATGGTTTTGGTTGCTACCTGTTGTACAATGTCGCGAACCTCTGTCCATAGTTCTTCAGGCACTCTGTCTATCAGATCTAATTCCTTAAATCTATTTGTCACCTCTACTGTATATTCAACAGGGATATGATTTAATTCATACCTGAGTGGCCTAGTGCTTTTCCCTACTTTCTTCAGTTTAAGCCTAAACTTTGCAAGGAGAAGCTCATGGTCTGAGCCACAGTCAGCTCCTGGTCTTGTTTTTACCGACTGTATAGAGCTTCTCCATCTTTGGCTGCAGAGCATATAGTCAATCTGATTTCTGTGTTGACCGTCTGGTGATGTCCATGTGTAGAGCCGTCTCTTGGGTTGTTGGAAAAGAGTGTTTGCTATGACCATCGTATTCTCTTGACAAAATTCTATCAGCCTGTGCCCTGCTTCATTTTGTACTCCAAGGCCAAACTTGCCTGTTATTCCAGTTATCTTTTGGCTTCCTACTTTAGCATTCCAATCCCCCATGATGATAAGGACATCATTTTTTGGTGTTACTTCTATAAGGTGCTGTAGGGCTTCATAGAACCGGTCAATTTCATCCTCTTCAGCACCGGTGGTTGGGGCATAGACTTGGACTACTGTGATATTGAATGGTTTGCCTTGGATTCGAACTGAGATCATTCTGTCATTTTGAGGATTGTATCCCAGTATTGATTTTCCTACTCTTTTATTGACTATGAAGGCTACTCCATTTCTTCTGAGGGATTCTTGCCCGCAGTAGTATACCTGATGGTCATCTGAATTAAATTCACCCATTCCTGTCCATTTTAGTTCGCTGATACCTAAGATGTCGATGTTCAGTCTTGTCATCTCTTGTTTGACCACGTCCAGCTTTCCTTGATTCATGGATCTTACATTCCAGGTTCCTATGGAGAAAAAATCTTTACAGCATCGGACTTTCCTTTCACCACCAGACATATCCACAGCTGAGCGTCCTTTCGGCTTTGGCCCAGTCGCTTCATTCTTTCTGGCGCTACTAGTACTAGCCCTCTGCTCTTCCCCAGTAGCATATTGGATGCCTTCCGACCTGAGGGGCTCATCTTCCAGCGTCATATCGTTTTGCCTTTTGGTACTGTCCATAGGGTTTTCATGGCAAAGATACTGGAGTGGGTTGCCATTTCCTTCTCCAGTGGATCACGTTTTGTCAGAACTCTCTGCTATGACCTGTCCGTCTTGGGTGGCCCTGCACGGCATAGCTCATAGCTTCATTGAATTACGCAAGCCCCTTCGCCACGACAAGGCAGTAATCCATGAAGGGGTGGCAAGGACTACAATTCCCTTTATCTCTAGGACATGGGAGGGGGATCAAGATGTGGCCACATTCAGACAACACGCGTGACCAGGGAAGGGCCCTCCTGACCTCTGACCTCAGCTGCATTCAGACCAGGGGAAAGCTGACTTCACCCATCCCTCAAGGGCCCCTGTGGGAGACTGTCAGCTCTGGTGGGCTTCGGGAGTTGTGGGGGCCCCGTCCAGTCAGCAGCTTCCGTCACAGCCTTTAAATAGCCTCCCTCCCCCAAATAAATGGCTCCCCCTCTTAGGGAAGGACCCTGGAAATGGGTCATTTCAGAGATGTGGGGAGGGCAGAGAGCTTCCTACCTGGGGTGGGGGCAGGGGGCATTAAGGGGGAAGGGGGGCAAACTCAACTCTCCCAAAATATTGGTGTCTCAGGGTACACCTGCACCCACAACACACACAAACACAGAGCCCCCCACAAAGAAGCAGCAGAGGAGGCGGTTGGGGGTTGGGGAGGAGGTGGGGGAGCTTCAGTCACCCCATAGGTCTTTTCCAAGACTACCCACTGCCCCCCTCTAAGCCCTTCCTGCCTTGGGGCCCAAAGACCCCTCCCTCTGGGCAGGGGAGACCCAGAGAACAAGGTTTCTTCCACAGTTTGAGGATCCCCCCTGTTAGAATATGTTGTTGAAAAAATGGTTTGTTTAACAGAGTATTATTAATACACAGTGGAAGTTGTACTGGGACTTTTAGGCAAACAGTAATGCACTAACACGAGTTTTATAACTTATTTTTACTCAGACAACAAAAAGAAACACAGTAAGAAATAGTCCAAGTATCAATCCAGTATCATGCACATAAAAGTCAGTCCATAAAAACATAGTATCAAAATACAAAAGCTGCTTACCAATATCAAAAACAATATACACTGTAGCAAGCAGTTGATTCTTGAGAGAATAAATATCAAGTTAGCAAACAAGAGAACAAGAGGTATCCAAACACTAACATCAAACACATATACAAGAGCAACTACGTGTAACATCTAACTCTCTTTTATGTGGAATAATTACAGCCACACCCTTAGGCCGTTTAACTCCTTAAAGGTGCTTTTACTCCATTATATAATATTGTCACCCAAATCAAGTTTAATCTCTAACAATCTCCCCTTTTGGGTGGCATATTATACATATATTTTTACAATCTCAAATTACACATATCACAAACAGATTTATGCTTTATAGCACCCTGAGCTTTAGTAAACTGGTCAGCAATATTATCTCCAGTTGCACAATATTCCAGTTTAATCAAATTATCTTTAACACATTGTCTGACATTTAGATACCGTAGATCCGTATGTTTTGATCTAGTTTTCACTGCAGCATTAGTTGCTAATTTTATAGCTGCTTGATTGTCTTCATACACTTTTATTGGTTCATTACAATTTAAACCCATATCAAACAATAATTGTTTCCATACCAATAGCTCAGTACATAATAAAGATAAACAAGAAAATTCGGATTCAGTTGTTGATAAGCTTATATGCTTCTGTCTGTTAGACCTCCATCCTACTAAAGCGTTTCCCAATAATACAACCAATCCTGAAGTGGATTTCCTGGTTACAGTATCAGATGCAAAACTAGCATCTGCAAATGCTTTTAGTTCCAATTCCTTTGTTGGCTCTAGATATAGAGAATAATGTATGGTGTGCTTCAAATATCTTAAAACTCTTTTCGCACCTTGCCAACATCTGGTTGTAGGATTCTCACAATATCTAGCTAAATGATTAACTGTAAATGCTATATCAGGTCTTGACCAGTTACATAAATACATCAAGCTACCTATTAATGATTGATATATCTTTTTATCAAAGACATTGCTGTTATCTGCTGAACTCTCAAAACCTTGAACCATAGGTGTTTTTACTGGTTTACAGTTTTCCATATTATAACGTTTCAGCAAACCATTAATTTTCTTAGCTTGAGACAGTTTAAATCCTTTACTAGTCCTGACAATATCCAGCCCTAGATAATGACTAATAGCTCCTAGATCTTTTACTCTAAATTTTCTTTTTAACCCTGAAATTATTCTTTCAGTTTCTGTTTCATCTTTTGCTATAATAGCAATATCATCAGTGAATAATAATAACAATGATAATTCACTATTTTGCTGTTTTATAAATAAACAAGGATCTGCAATACTAGCTTTAAATCCCAAACTATTTAACTCTTTTACTAAACATCTATTCCACTCATAACCTGACTGTTTTAAACCATACAAACTCTTATTCAGTTTCCAACAGTACCCTACCTTACTTTCTATTCCTGATGGAACTTTCATATATATATCATGGTTTAATGTTGCATGCAAATAAGCAGTTTCAATATCTACATGTTTTATACTATAATTCTTATTTGCTGCCCAAACTAAAGCAGCCCTAAGAGTGGAAGCTCTTAACGTTGGGGAAAATACTTCATCATAATCACTATTATTCTGTGCAAATCCTTGAGCAACTAATCTTGCTTTATGTATTACCTCTCCTGTAACACTTTCTTTCAGTTTAAAAACCCATTTACATCCAATTAACTTTTCTGTTTTAGGTATTTTAACCTCTTGATAAACATTAAGATCTTGCAAAGACTTTATTTCTTTATCCATAGCTACTTTCCAATTCTTTCTTTCATTCTCAGGATACATTTTTATTTCTTCAACATTAGAAGGTTCAATGTCTATTTGACAAATTAAACCTGCCTCGAAACGATCAGGCTGTCGTCTTTCCCTGTTAGACCTTCTGAGAATTATTGGACTTATAGGTACATTTACATTATTATCTTCTTCCTCTCCTGTCTCCACTATCAGTGGTTCTTGTTTGATCTCTCTAGCAGGTTCCTCCTCTTCTTTATCACTTTCATTTGAGGAGTTAGTTAAATCTTGTTGAGGAATATATACAATATCTTCTACCCTTTCCCAGCCTGACTGTTCTTGAAAAACAGCGCTAGAACTACAATAAAAGTTTTTAGTACCTTTCTCCCAGAACCGATAAGACTTATGGTTTAACTCATAGCCAACAAAAAATAATTGTTTAGCTCTATGTTCTCCTTTATTTCTTATTGAACTTGGAATATGTACCCAAGCAGGTGTCCCAAATGTGTGAATATAACTAAGATTTGGTTTTCTCTTATACCATAAGGTATAAGGAATTTTACCTGTAGCTGAACTAACCACATTGTTTAAAATATGATTAGCACATTTTGCTGCTTCTCCCCATAAGCTATCAGGTAAACCAGAATCTTCAATCATAGATCTAATCATAGCTTGCATTGTTTGGCCCCTCCGTTCAACAAATGCATTATGCTGAGGTCTATAAGGAGCTGTACGTCTATGCTCTATTCCCTCTGAAACTAACAGCTCATTGAACTGTTTATTAACAAACTCAGTTCCATTGTCTGTTATTATGGTTTTTACATTTAACTGAGTTTTCCTTTGTACAAACTTGAGCCAATTAGATATTGTTTGTATAGTTTCAGTTTTTGACGTAAGGAGATAACAGAACCCATATCTGCTATAATGGTCTAGAATATTTAATATGTAGCAAGCACCCCCTAAACTGGGTTTCATAGGACCTATCAAATCCATAAATACCAGTTCTAATGGAGTTGTGGTTTTAAATCCATCTAACCTATTAGCTGGTGCTGCCCTGCTCTTTTCTCTACCACATACGTTACACTGCAGATATTTCTTACAAGCCTTTCACTTAAACCCATTAGACAAAGCTACAGTTCTTTTTAGTGTATTAGAGGAACTGGTCTGATGGGTTTGGGGTTTTAACATTGTTTTTAACTAACTTACTACATTGGGCACAATCATTTAACTTTAAATCCTGTATCCTGTATTCTTATTTTTATTGCCCTGTACACCGCCCTGAGTCCTTCGGGAGAAGGGCGGTATATAAATCAAATAAATAAATAAATAAATAAATAAATAAATAAATAAATAAATAAATAAATATTCCCCCATTGCTGAATCAGGACCTGGAGGGGAGGGGGAAACTGAGGGAGAAGGATATTCGGGGGGGTCTGAATTGCTCCCCTAAATTGGCTTCCCAAAACTATCCCTTTAACGAAGGGGGCTGGAGCCCCTCCCTTTCAGATGGTCTTGGGGGGCTTCAGGGGGACAGGAAAGAGGGCTGAACCCCCAAATCACACAAAGGCAGCTAGTAGGGACGTTGTGGGGGGGAAAGAAAATTTGGGGTATATCTAGGGAATCTGGGGGTTCTCTTCTCCCCAGGATCCCCAGCCCCCCTAGGCCATCTAGGTCAAACTTGAGCAGCCCTCCCTGAACAGAGGGGGGAGGGAAAGGACCCCCCCATCTCCTGCCTCCAACAGGGTCCTTTCAGCAGCCCCAGGAAGGCTCCCCACCCCTTTGCCCCCCCAATTCAGGGGTCCCAGAGGGCCCAGATAAACCCCTGGGGGTCCTCCAGGCCCCTCAGAGAACCAGGGACCGACTTTCAAAAGGACCCCAAAGAATATCAGTCTTTCCACCCTCCAACATTCAGTCAGAACTGAAGAAGCTTCTGGGATGAGAAGCGAAACGTCTTCAAGGGAAAACCCAGGAAATTCCTGCTCCCTTTGGGAAAAGCCCCTTTGGGCCAAGCGAGACCCGGAGGGGGAGACTCTCCGGAGAGACCCCCGGCTCCCCTCGGCCCTTCTGAAGTCTCCCCAGACCCAGCCTGCACTCCTGACGGCTCGCCTTAAGGGAGCTTAAAGGGGCATCTAGTCCACCCCTCCAGGCAGAAAGAGAAAGGGAGACTGCGGTGGAGAGTCATGGGGGGCACAAAATGAAGACCCCCGTGAAGTTGCAGCCCCCAAGAGTGAAAATCCTCCCCTCCCTCGCCTTCTCCGCTTCTCTTGGGAGGGGTATTGGGGGGGGTCTGAGTTGCTCCTCCCAACCCCCCCTTTAGTGAAGGGGGCTGGAGTCCCTCCCTTTCAGGTGGCCTTGGGGGGCTGCAGGGGGGTCTATTTGGGAGGGGAAGAGAAGAGAGGCCTGGAAAAGCATCCAGAGGCAGCTTGTGGGGCTGAAGATGGGGGTGAGGGCGGGAAAAGGGAAGGCGGGGCTTGAAGGGCAGGGAGAGCCCAGGAGCATGGGTGTGGGTATCCTTCTTGTGAACACCCCACCCTTCCCTTGTGTTCCCAAAAGGAAGAGAGAAGCATGGGTATTATTTTCCCTCCAGCCCAGAGGGGGCGTCTCTTTCCCCCCCCCATATTTCCTGCAGGTTTTGGGGGGGCAAAGAGACCCCTCCCCCGGGATCCAGCGTTCCCTGCAGACAGAGGGAGGTCTGGACCGGCTGAACTTCTGCCTGCCTTTTCCCACCCTGGGGAGATGGAAGCTCTTTCCCCCCTCCCTCCTTTTCCTCCCCCCTCCAGACCCCCCACCAAGGGGGAATCCCGCTGGGATCGACGGTTCCCCCTCCCTCCTTCAGGGGGCGCCTTCCGGCAGTCCCTCCCCCCCTCCCCACGTGGGCCTCTCCTCCGGTAGCCGCTGGGAACCATGGGCCCCGGAGTCCCTCCTGACCTGCCCCTCCCTCCTCCTCCCCGCAGCCCATTTCCTCCACCAGACCAAGGCCGAGTGCCGCTTCCTCAACGGGACGCAGCAAGTGCGGTTCCTCTACAGCCAGTTCTACGACCGGGAGGAGTTCGTCCGTTTTGACAGCGCCCGCGGGGAGGTCGAGGCCGTCACGGAGTTCGGGAAGGTGGATGCGGAGGCTCGGAACAGGGATAAGCAGCTCCTGGAGGACAGGAAGGCCGCCGTGGATTACTTCTGCCGAAACAACTACGGGGTTCTCCAGAGGGGCCACGCGATTGGCCAGAGAGGTGAGTGGGGGAGGGAGAGTTCCAATGGGGGGGGAATGCGGGGACTCCCCCCGTTTCATTTCATTGATTAGGGATCTCCCAGATAAAGATTTGCCCATTATTTATTCTCTGCTCTCCGATCTATTGAAATTTACTCTGGTTTTTATTGCTATTTACGGATCCTCCTAAGCCGCCCCCCTCCCTCCCTCAAAGCGGGGGTCTGGAGGGGGTAGGATTGTAACATCACCCCTAAATAAAAATGTGTAAAAAATAAATTACCCTTAAAACGTTAGAAATTCTACAAGGATGACAATTAAACATGCAAAAGGAGGGAATAAATATATTCCTCTCCTTCCCTTTCGTCCCACGATCTTCCTTCTCTTCCCCAGGTCCAAAAAAATTCTTTCCAGAATATTATACAAAATATTATATTTTTCTGGGGGGGGGAGGAATCCAGCAAGGTCTCTCTCTTGCCCAGGATGTAGATAGATTTCAATATAATCTGTATGCTGTATAATATTTCAATATATTTTATATGAATAAATCAATAATATTTATTGATTGACTTATCAACTTTTTTAATAAAGGATTTTATTTAATTTTATAGGGTTAGGGATAAAATAGAATCGGGTTAGGGATTAGGGTTTAGGGTGGGGTTGGGGTCAACATTGGGGTTATCCCCCAATAACATTTTCTATCTTTAGCAAACAGGCAATTGTCCGGATACATATGTTCAATTAACAATAGTTAATATAGTAATAGATATCTGTAGAGAATGTAATAAACGATAAATCAAAAACAGTATCAGTTAGTCAATACATTTCATTCTTCCTACTGATATGTATTCAAGATAACATATCACATTCATTTCTCAGTAGTTCATTTTCCTAACCGTTGGTAAAAATGATCCCATTTTCTATAATAAATTGAATCTTCTTTCTCTTTAATCTCTAACCTCAATCTATCCATTTCTCCACATTCTAAGATTTTCTTAATTAAAACCTCTTCAGTTGATAAGTTTTCATTTTTCCAGCATTGGGCAAATGCTATTCTCGCTGCTGTCAGTACATGCAATATTAAATATTCATTCTCCTTCTCATAATTAGGTCCTAATATTCCTAACAAAACCAATTCTGGCTTAAATTCTGTCTTTACTCATCTTTTCCAACCATGTATGTCTTTTAACCCCAAACCTTTTTGCTTTAAGGCCTGTCCACCAGATATGATAGTAAGTACCTGGCCTTTGTTTACATTTCCAGAAAGTATTTGAAGTATTTTTAAACATTTTTGGTAATCTTACTGGTGTCATATGCCATCTGTAAAACATTTTATACATGTTTTCTTTATCTGAGACTGTTTTAGTCGATCTGATATTTCTATCTCATAGTTTCTGCCAGTCTTCCAAGTCTGTAGAATATCCAAAGTTTTTTTGCCCACATTATCATTGTTTCTTTTACTTGTTCTTCTTCCATCTTTAAATTTAGCAGAAATCTATAGAGTTTCCTAATCAAGTTTTCATCTGTTATTAACAATCTTTGATTAAATTCTGTCTGTTCTTTATGGAATCCTGTTCTCTTTATCTCTTTTGAACTTGCAAATATGGCCACCATGCTAAATCAATACCTTGTCGTTGTAAATCTTGTGTATCTTTCAATTTCCCTTCCTTATCCAAGATATCTTTATAAGTCAACGACTTTGTCATAATGAATTAAATTTGGGTAAGCAAAAGCTTCCATTGTTGAAAGCCATTCAGGTAGCTTCGTATAGATTTTCTTCTTTATTCTTTCCCATCTCAAAGAAGTAGATTCCTTATAAAGTGGCTTTGAAAATATCTGTGTGTTTTATTCCTCCCGTATCAACTTTTAAAACCATCTCTCTCTCACACAGAGGGACTTTGCATGGCACACACATAAAATATAAAACCATCAAAATAGTATATAATTTAAGATTTAAAAGGCAGGAATCAGTAAAATCAAGTGATAATTTAATTAATTTCTTGCTGCAATTTGCTTTGTTCTGTTCCCTCCTGTGTCTCCCCCCGTGTCCCTCCTCCCCCTCCTCCCCTCCAGCCAAGCCCACCGTCTCCATCTCCTCCACCAAGCTGGACCCGGCTTCCCCCCACACCATCCTCCTCTGCACCGCGAGGGGCTTCTACCCCGTGGAGATCCAGGTCCGCTGGCTGAAGAACGGGCGGCCGGAGGAGGAGGGCGTGGCCTTCGGGGAGGAGCTCCAGAACGGAGACTGGACCTACCAGCTCCAGGTGATGCTGGAGACCCAGCCCCAGCGGGGGGACGTCTACACCTGCCAGGTGGGGCATGCCAGCCTGGAGGCCCCCATCACCGTCCAGTGGGGTGAGCCCCTCCCCTTCCTCCCCTTCCTCCCCTCCTGCTCTGGGGACCCCCTCCTGCCCTGAGAGGGGGGAAGAGACCCTCCCTGTGGGGGGAGCCGGGATGGACCCTCCTGGAGGGGGGAAGCTGGCCCTGATCCTCCTGCTCAGGGGAGGCTCCTTCTCCTTCACCAGAGCCCCGATCCTCCAACTCGGCCAGGAGCAAACTCTGGACGGGGATTATGGGGGCCCTGATCGGGGTGATCTTCTTTGCCACGGGGCTCTCCCTCTACCTGAAGAGCAAGAAAGGTGAGTCTGGGGGCTGGAGGAGAGGTTGTGGGGAGGGGACCATCCGGGGGGCCTCTCAGCAAGCTTAGCAGATGGCAAGGAGGCCCCCTTGGGAATTTGCTTGGGAAATTCTGTTCTTTGAGGGTCTGCAGTATAAGTGAGCATCCTGCAACCTATTATGGGCTATCGATGGGGAGGGGGAGCCCCTGAGTCCTCCAGCCCATGAAGGGCTCTGATTGGCTCTTTTTCTCCTTCCAGCAATTCCCATCCAGCCTCCTGCAGGTGAGTTTCTCCTCAAGTTACAGATGTTACTTTAACATTCATTAATTGTTCCTTTTTTAAAAAAAAATGTATCTGAAGAAAACCTCCTTGCTGTGGATAACACAAATTTTTGAAATTTTGGTCAGCGTTTCCTTACAGAGACCTGAAAATGCATTGGAATCAAAAACAAATACAGACACACCACAAATACTAACATCTTGACTAGGTTTTTTCCAATGTGGTGGGCGGGGAAGAGTCCTCTTTTGATTAACTTCCCCAATTAAGTCATTTGGGGAAAATTCCATAAGTCCCGGGAAATGAATTGCTGGTCCTTTGCATCCTTTTCCTCCCTGAAATGGGGGTGGGGGTGGGAGATTTTCCCTCATTCTGCCCCTGCCTATCAACCACCCCCCTGCAGTGTGGGTCTGTCTTGGGGGGGCTGATAGAGAGGAATAATAAGTTATTTACACTGAAGGTTTCACTTTATATTCTCATTTTCTCCCCATCTCTTTTTCTCTACAGCCCTCATGAATTAATCCTGCCATCTTTCCTGCTTCCTGATGGGAAAGGAAATTCTTTTTTTTCCAGTAGCTGATGAATTTCTGGCTTTTTTGCAACCTCTGAAAAATGGAGGGTCAAGATTTTAGATTAGGGAGAAGAGGAGAAGGGCAGCCTGGAGCTTTTCCTGCTGAGAGCCCCCCATCTTTCTTTCAGGGCCTCCCTTTCTTGGGAGGGAGGGGTGGAGACCATCTAGACTGACCCTGGGGACTCTGGGCCTGCCTGTCATTCCAGACACCCAAATCTCTCCCTGCTTTGAATCCACAGCAGCTTCATCTGCATCACTCTTCCTCCGAATCCCTTCCCTTCCTTTTGCTTTGAAGTAAAAGAATAAACATTGTAGGAAAATTCTGGAATTCCTCCTTCCTTCCTCTTCCTCCTCCTATTTCCTCCCCCTCCAGGTGGGTCCTCCGTTCTCCCCTCCCTCTCTCCAGATTGAGGTCTCCACTGCCTCTGCATAGACCATCCTGACAGCTTTGGGTCTGAAGCCAGAACTGGTTTGGGAGGAGAGTGGCCAGATTCAGGGAGGGGAAGGGGCAGGACCCCTCTCTTACTCGGACCCCCCCTTGCTCTGCTTCCCCTCAAGCCCAATTTTGAGGACTAGGATGCCATCAGCCACGGTCCTCCCCAAGCACTTGTGGGGAGCCATTCGGGGGGCATCTGAGACTCCCCCTACATTCCCCAAGCCATTTCAGCCATTTCTTCAGCACTGGAGGGTCCTGCCCCATTTTGCCTCCCAAGGCCTCCCTCCCTTCCCCCCTCCCTTTTTGGGGCTCTCATGGTACAGACTCTCCTGCATGATGGTATAAATGGTATATGACCTACATGACCTCCAAGGTCCCTTCCAACTTCTTTCACATTCTATCAACTCTGCATGTACAGCCCCCTCCAGATGAACTCCAACCCATCCAGCTGCTGGGCAGGGCGAGGACTAGAACTCCCCTTATCTCTAGGAAGTAGGGGGAGGGGTGTCAAGATGTGGCCACAATCAGACAACTCACGTGACCAGGGAAGGGCCCTCCTGACCTCTGACCTCAGCTGCATTCAGACCAGGGGAAAGCCGCCTTCACCCGCCCCTCAAGGGCCCCTGTGGGAGGCTGTTGGCTCTGGTGGGCTTTGGGAATTGTGGGGGACCCCCCGGTCAACAGCCTCCATCACAGCCTTTCAATGGCCTCCCTCCCCCCAAATAAATGGCTCCCCCTCTTAGGGAAGGACCCTGGAAATGGGTCATTTCAGAGATGTGGGGAGGGCAGAGAGCTTCCTACCTGGGGGGGAAGGGGGCATTAAGGGGGAAGGGGGGCAAACTCAACTCTCCCAAAATATTGGTGTCTCAGGGCACACCTGCACCCACAACACACACAAACACAAACACAGAGCCCCCCACAAAGAAGCAGCAGAGGAGGCGGTTGGGGGTTGGGGAGGAGGTGGGGGGGCTTCAGTCACCCCATAGGTCTTTTCCAAGATTACCCACTGCCCCCGTGTAAGCCCTTCCTGCCTTGGGGCCCAAAGACCCCTCCCTCTGGGCAGGGGAGACCCGGAGAACAAGGTTTCTTCCACAGTTTGAGGGTCCCCCCACCTGGGCGGATGACTGGATCCTGAGTCCACAGGAGGTAAAGTTGCCAAAGTTCCCCCTCCTACTTTGGGGGGGGACCCTCCCCATCCCTCTCCTCCAAGTCTTCCCCACTGAAACTGAGCCCCTCCCCTTCCATGCTGGTCCCCCTTTTCCTCTCTTTCCCACCCATCAGAGCCCCCCCTTTGAGAGCCGAGTCTCCCCCTAAAATCTGAAGGGGGGAATCGGAGCCTTTGGGCCTCCGCGGACGTTTCTCCAACCCTCCATCGTTTCTTCCCTAGGCTGTCCGGGGTCTCCTCGGGGGTCGGGACGGGCCCCTCAGCCTCTTTCTGGGGGAAAAAGGCAGGGGACCGAGGGGGCTGCCCCACCCAGAGACTCAGCCATGGGGCGGAGCAGGACAGCTGCCCCGGGGAAGAATCCGGGCTTGTTGCCTGATGGATCAGGGCCCGTTTCTCCGTTCCGCTTCGGGGGAGCCCAGCGCTTCAGGCCGGAGGCAGGGAAGGGAAGCGAAACTCCAGCCCTTCTCCAGCTGTTGGGGGTTGGGGAAACACACAAAGGTCCTCTCTGTGTTTGTGTGTTTGTGGGGGGGGTGTTGAGGGCTGTGGGGGGGGGGCAGGAAGAACTCAAGAGAAAATCCAAACCTCGCTGGGGAGACACGAAAAGAGGACAGGAGTTCTGCTCTGATCAGAGGCTGCCTGGATCTGGGACCCCCTTTGTGCGACTGGCTGTGTAGACACAACTGTGGTGCAGTGGGGGGAGCCCCTCCAGCTCTGGGGACCCCCTCCTGCCCAAAGAGTTTCTCCTCAAGTGATAGATGTCTCTTTTAACATTCCTTAATTGTTCCTTTTTCAAAAAAAATGTGCCTGAAAAAAACCTCCTTGCTGTGGATATGACAGATTTTTGAAATTTGGGGCCAAAAAGAACTCGGGCGCAAAAGAAGTGACTTACGACCATTTTTCACACTTAACGACCGTCGCAGCCTCCCCGCGGTCACATGATCAAAATTCAGTCGCCTGGCAACTGACTGGTATTTATGACGGTGGGAGAGTCCCGGGGGCTTCGTGTGACCCCCATTTGCCACCTTCTGAGAAGCAAACCTCCCTGGGGAAGCCGGATTCACTTAACAACAATGTTACTCACTTAACGATGGCACAGGTTCACTTAACGACTGTGGCCAGAAAGGTCATAAAATGGGACTTAAAGTCATTTGACTAGCAACCAAAATGTTGGGTTCCATTGCGGTTGTAAATTGAGGGCTATTTGTATGAACTAGGATAGGATAGGATAGGATAGGATAGGATAGGATAGGATAGGATAGGATAGGATAGGATAGGATAGGATAGGATAGGATAGGATAGGATAAATTGATTGAAGAATAGAATAGAATAGAATAGAATAGAATAGAATAGAATAGAATAGAATAGAATAGAATAGAATAGAATAGAATAGAATAGAATAGAATAGAATAGAATATAGGATAGGATAGGATAAATTGATTGAAAAATAGAATAGAACAAATTGATTGATTGAAAGAATAGAATAGAATAAATTGATTGAAGAATAGACTAGAGTAGAAAGTAGATAGAATAGAATAGAATATAGGATAGGATAAGATTGGGTTGGATAGGATAGGATAGGATAGAATAGAATAAATAGATTGATAGAAGAATAGAATAGAATAAATTGATTGATTGAAGAATAGAATAGAACGAAAGGGGTTTTGGGGAGGAGGGCAGGGCCTTCCTGGTGGGGCTCCCTCCATTGACCCCCCTCTCTCTCCCGCAGAGCTGGTCTTCCCCCCCATGGCCAACGTCTTCTATGCCAGGAAAGGCTTCAGCCTGGACTTCCTGCTCCGGCCCAGGAAGACGCCCCCCCGACCCCCCCACCCAGGAGACCCCGGCCCAGAGAGACGGACGTCTGTGCCTCCTTCCCAAAGATCAAAGCCACCGGCCGCAGCATCGCCGGAGCCCTTTTCTGACCGGGGGGGGGGGGACTCTGGAGGGGGGGCCACGCATGGCGCTTTGAGGGGCCAGGACCGGGCCCCCCACCCTGGACACAAAGTGGGGGTCCTCAGCAGCATCCCGGGTCCTGCAAGAGTCTGGGGGTCTCCGCTGTCCCAGAGGGAGGGGGCCTCGGAGTGTGGGGCGGCTGTGGGGCTGAGCAGGCAGTCCTGGAAACGGCCTCAGGTGACTCCTTCGCTGCTGCCCCTTTAAGAAGAGTTTCTCTTTGTGTGTGTCTGTGTGTGTGTGTCTGTGTGTGTTTGTACACCTGCATGCCTGTTCAGCAGAGCCTCAGCTGAAGACACAAATATGGTTGTGGGGGGGGGGGGCTGCTAGATCTGGGGCGTCTGGGGATCTTCCCGGATCTGGTGGCCTTGGCTGAGGGCCGAGGAGGATTTGGAGTTAAGCAGATATTTTTTTAGAAGGGAATAGAGACGGAAGGGACCTCGGAGGTCTTCTAGTCCAGCCCCTCCCCACCCCCCCACCCCACCACAAGCAGAACCGATGCTGTTCCGGATAAGCGACTGGATGGTTGCAGCGGCTGCTGTGAATGGGGGTCTCCGCTGAGTAGGAGGGAGCCGTGTGTGCGCGTGCGCGTGTAATGGCAAGCACCCGTCCAGACGTCAATCACTCGAGGAGAAACTCTCCGGGCAGGAGGGGGTCCCCAGAGCAGGAGGGGGGAGGGAGGGGAGGGGCTGCCCCCACCGCACCACCATTGTGTCTACACAGCCAGTCGCACAAAGGGGGTCCCAGATCCAGGCAGCCTCTGACTAGAGCAGAACTCCTCTCCTCTTTTCGTGTCTCCCCAGCGAGGTTTGGATTTTCTCTTGGGTTCTCCCTGCCCCCCCCAGCCCTCAACAACCCCTCCACACACACACAAACACACAGAAACACACAGAGGACCTTTGTGTGTGTCACTGCACGTTTTTTTTGTTCGTCAGAAAAGTTCATTTCTAACTGTACATTTTCCCCTGCTCTCTGCACCTGTTGTGATAACTTATCTGGTAACCATAGCGAATCCCATATGACTAGCTATGTTATGGTTTCAGTCTGTTTAGTGTGCATGTCTAGAAGAGGTTCCCACAGTTATTTTGTTTATTGTTTTATTCACTTTGCTGTTACTGTCTGTTACGTTAGGATGTAGTGAGCTAGCTCTTCTTTATAATATATATTTAGTTTTTATATTTTTGTAAGTAAAAGGTATTTAGTAAGATTATGCGTCGTGTTTTTATTGCCTTCCTGCATGCACATCATGCATTCTCTGAAGCACGATCCTTCACCCTCTACAAAGGGGATTTATACCTTGACAGTGTGTTTCCCCAACCCCCAACAGCTGGAGAAGGGCTGGAGTTTCGCTTCCCTTCCCCCCCCCCCCCACAGAAGCGCTGGGCTCCCCCGAAGCGGAACCGAGGAACCGGCCCTGATCCAGCAGGCAACAAGCCCGGATTCTTCCCCAGGGCAGCTGTCCTGCTCCGCCCCATGGCTGAGTCTCCGGGTGGGGCAGCCCCCTCGGTCCCCTGCCTTTCCCCCCCCGGGAAGAGGCTGGGGGGCCCCTCCTGACCCCCGAGGAGACCCCGGACAGCCCAGGGCAGAAACGAGGGAGAGCTGGAGAAACGTCCCCGGAGGCCCAAAGGACCCAAAGGCTCCGATTCTCCCCCTTCAGACGTTACGGGGAGACTCGGCTCTCTAAGGGGGGGCTCTGATGGCCGGGAAAGAGGGGAGAGGGGAAAAGGGGGACCAGCATGGAAGGGGAGGGGCTCACCTGCAGTGGGGGGGGACCCCGAGGGAAGACTTGGAGGAGCGGGATGGGGAGGGTCCCCCCACCCGAGAACAGGAGGGGGAGCCTTGCTGGAGCAGAGGGCTAATGCCTCCTTAAGTAACACCAGCTGCCTGCCATTAGTGCAGGTTCGAGTCCCACCAGGCTCAAGGTTGACTCAGCCTTCCGTCCTTCCCAGGTAGGTCAAATGAGGACCCAGATTGTTGGGGGCAATTAAGCTGACTTTGTAATAATGCCGCTTGGGGGGGGGGGGTGAAAGCCCTAACAAGCAGGCATATACATAGAATGAAGGCTACTGCTAAGCTTGTAAGCCGCCCTGAGTCTTCGGAGAAGGGCGGGATATAAATGGAATTAAAATAATAAAAAAACCTATGGCAACTTTACCTCCTCTGGAGTCAGGATCGAGTCTTCCGCCCAGGACATGGGGGGGGAGTGGGGTGGGAGGGGGGTGGGAGGGGGGGAGGGGGGGAGTGGGGGGGGCTCAATCTACCTGCTCTTCATCACTTTTTTCCTTTTGTTTTTCTTTTTGGTCATCAAGTTCTGGACACCTTGCTAGGCGACTGGTGGTCCTCGGATGTTGACACATCCTAAAAGTGGGTGAAAAAGTTCAAAAGCCCTGCACTAGGCTCCCTGTGGGAACTAAAAGGGCATCTAGTCCACCCCTCCAGACACACAGAGAAAAGGAGGCTCTGGTTGGGAATCATGGGGAGGATGGGGTGAAAATGGAAGTCCTCCCTCCCCTCCGGAGCTGGCATAAAACGCCCCCTAAAATGCAGCCCACCCAGACTGAAGGGATTAAACCCCCCCCCCCCACTTTCTCCGCTTCTCTCTCTGCGCCGAACTATCTCCTCCATCGGGCGAAGTCAAGGCAGACTCTGCCCGGAGACCGATGACGCCGCAGAAGGGAGAATTCCCATTGGTCCCTCCGCTTTCCTGGCCCCTCCCAATCCCGAAGTCCGAGGAAACCGCCCCTCCCCCCAAGCCAGACCCCCCGATTCCGCCTCTGGGCTGGGAGCCTCCGCGTCTCTCTCCCCTCCCTTTGGGGGCGCTTGTGGGGAGCATCCATGGGCTCCGTTGGGGTCCCCCTTTTGTTGCTGGTGGGGGCGCTGGCCCGGATCCCCGGAAGCGAAGCGGGGAAGGAGACCCCCGGTAAGGAGGGGGCTGGACGGGGGGGAGGGGAGGGGCCCTCAGTGCTCCTGGGGGCGAGGAATGGGGCTGGGACCCCAGAAATAGGAAAAGGGGTCGAGGGGAAGAGAGGCGGGAGCCTGCAGGAGCCTGGATCTCCGCGTGGTCTCCGCCCCCTCCCTCGGAAGGATATGGGGGGGTCTGAATTGCTCCCCTAGATTGGCTCCCCAAAACTCTCCCTTTAGTGAGGGGGTCTGGAGCCCCTCCCTTTCAGACAGTCTTGGGGGGCTGCAGGGGGCTCTATTTGGGCGGGGGGGGGACAGGAAAGAGGCCTCGAAAAGCATCCAGAGGCAACTTGTGGGGCTGAAGATGAAAGCGAGGGGAGGAAAAGGGAAGGAGGGGCTGGAAGGGGGGCGAGCCCAGGAGCATGGGTGTGGGTATCCTTATTGTGCTCCCAAAAGGAAGAGGGAGAGAGAAGCATGGATATTACTTTCCTTCCAGCCCAGAGGGGGGGTCCCTACGGATCTAGCAGGAAACGCCCCCCTAAAATGCAGCCCCCCCAGACTGAAGGGATTCCCCCCCCCAACTTTCTCCGCTTCTCTCTCGGCTTCGCACTATCTCCTCTTGTGGATGAACTCAGGCAGACTCTGCCCGGAGACCGATGACGAGGCAGAAGGGAGAATTCCCATTGGTCCCTCCGCTTTCCTGGCCCCTCCCAATTCCGAAGTCCGATGAAACCGCCCCTCCCCCCAAGCCAGACCCCCCGATTCCGCCTCTGGGCTGGGAGCCTCCGCGTCTCTCTCCCCTCCCTTTGGGGGCGCTTGTGGGGAGCATCCATGGGCTCCGTTGGGGTCCCCCTTTTGTTGCTGGTGGGGGCGCTGGCCCGGATCCCCGGAAGCGAAGCGGGGAAGGAGACCCCCGGTAAGGAGGGGCTGGGCGGGGGGAGGGGAGGGGAGGGGCCCTCAGTGTTTCTGGGGGCGAAGAATGGGGCTGGGACCCCAGAAGTAGGAAGTTTCTAGCACCGAAAGAGGAAGGAGACGGAAAGCGAAAGCGAAAGGGGGAAACTGAGGCACTTTCAGACCTGAATACATAAATGCCATCAAATGTATAAGAAAAAGACGCTTTTTGGCAAAAGGGTTTTTGCAACCTGAGTTTTTCTTCTGAATTTTTTTTAAAGGGGAGGGCGGAGTTGAGCTGGATTCCTTCTGGGGGGAGACTCTGAATTTGGGGAGGAGATCCAGAACCCCCCACCCCATATCCCCCAATTGCTGAATCGGGATCTGGAAGGGAGGGGGAACTGAGGGAGAAGGATATTCGGGGGGGGGTCTGAATTGCTCCCCTAAATTGGCTCCCCAAAACTCTCCCTTTAGTGAAGAGGGATGCAGCCCCTCCCTTTCAGACCGTCTTGGGGGGCTGCAGGGCGCTCTATTTGGGTGGGGGACAGGAAAGAGGCCTCGAAAAGCATCCAAAGGCAGCTTGTGGGGCTGAAGAGGGGAGCGAGGGGAGGAAGAGGAAAAGGGAAGGGGGGGCTGGAAGGGGGGAGAGCCCAGGAGCATGGGTGTGGGTATCCTTATTGTGACCCTCCAGCCCTTATGTCCCCCGAAAGGGAGAGGGAGAGAGAAGCACGGATATTACTTCCCTTCCAGCCCAGAGGGGGGCGTCTCTCACCTCCCCCCATATTTCTTGCCATTTTGGGGGGGGGACAAAGAGGCCCCACCGGGATCCAACATTCCTTGCAGACAGTTAGACCCAGTGCTGGACCAGCTGAACTTCTGCCTGCCTTTTTCCACCCTGGGAAGATGGAGGGGGTCCCTCAGGAGTCGCCTCCTCTCCCTCATTTTCCTCCCCTCCCCCGACCCCCACCAAGGAGGATTAGCCGTTGGGAACGACAGTTCCCCATACCTCCTCCAGGGGGCGCCGTCCGGTAGCCTCTTGCGGCAGGTTTCCCTCCCCTCCTCTGACAAGCCTGTGTCCCTTCTCTGGGAGAGGCTGGGAACCATGGGCCCCCGCGTCAGGACCCAGCCCAATCCACATCTTAGGAAATAAGGACCCTTGGAGCCGAGTTGTCCAAAAGGAAAAGGTTTACTAAGGATAGGATTGGTTGTGGAGATATGAGACAGGATCTGGTCTTGAGTCACATTTCAAATCTATATAAGCGTTCCCGGTTCAACCCCCTCCCCTCAAAACTCCATTTGGTTAGGATCCCCTCAATTCCTGCTTGTCAGGTCCTTCCCTGGGAAGAAGGAACTTCCTGCCTTCCTTGGTAGATCGCCTTCTTCCTACAGCCCCAAACAGACAGATCACTTTTCCCCAGATCTTTGAAAGCAGCCACAGATAGACTGAATAAACAATCCCCCCCCTCCTTCTACAAGTATGGCAGAATCCCGGTAGGCACAATATCTAACCATACATTAATGAATGTGATATCAATGGATTCTGACACCCGGAGTCCCTTCTGCCCCTCTTTCTCCTCCCCCTCCCCCTCCCCCTCCCCACAACCCATTTCCTGCAGCAGAGGAAGATCGATTGCCGCTTCCTCTCCCCTCCGGAGCTGGCAGGAAACGCCCCCCTAAAATGCAGCCCCCCCAGAATGAAGGGATTCCCCTCCCCCAACTTTCTCCGCTTCGCTTCTTTCGCACTATCTCCTCTTGTGGATGAACTCAGGCAGACTCTGCCCGGAGACCGATGACGCTACAGGAGGGGAAAGTCCCATTGGTCGCTCTGCTTTCCTGGCCCCTCCCAATTCCGAAGTCCGAGGAAACCGCCCCTCCCCCCAAGCCAGACCCCCCCCCCCGATTCCGCCTCTGGGCTGGGAGCCTCCGCGTCTCTCTCCCCTCCCTTTGGGGGCGCTTGTGGGGAGCATCCATGGGCTCCGTTGGGGTCCCCCTTTTGTTGCTGGTGGGGGCGCTGGCCCGGATCCCCGGAAGCGAAGCGGGGAAGGAGACCCCCGGTAAGGAGGGGGCTGGGCGGGGGGAGGGGCCCTCAGTGTTTCTGGGGGTGAAGAATGGGGCTGGGAGAAGGGGTCGAGGGCAAGAGAGGCGGGAGCCTGCAGGAGCCTCGATCTCCGCGTGGTCTCCACCCCTCCCTCAGAAGGACGCAGAGGGGTCGCGGGAAGGCAGCCCAGGTGGGATAAGAGGTAGCTGGACCCCCTCTCTCGCCCCCCCCCCGTGGCTGGCTGGGAGCGGGACTTTGCGGACCCCGAATTAGCGCCTGAGCCCCGAGGTTTCTGGCACCGAAAGAGGAAGGAGACGGAAAGCGAAAGGGGAAACTGAGGCACTTTCAGAGCTGAATCCACAAAGGCCAGCAAAGAGTCTAAGAAAAAAGACGCTTTTTGGCAAAAGTGTTTTTGCAACCTCAGTTTTTCTTCTGAATTTTTTTTAAGCGGAGGGAAGAGTTGAGCTGGGGGGAGACTCTGAATTTGGTGAGGAGACCCAGAACCCCCCACCCCACATCCCCACATTGCTGAATCAGGACCTGGAGGGGAGGGGGGAACTGAGGGAGAAGGATATTCGGGGGGGGTCTGAATTGCTCCCCTAAATTGGCTCCCCAAAACTATCCCTTTAGCGAAGGGGCCTGGAGCCCCTCCCTTTCAGACGGTCTTGGGGGGGCTGCAGGTGGACAGGAGAGAGGGCTGAACCCCCAAATCATGCAAAGGCAGCTAGTAGGATGGATGTTGCAGGGGTGGGTGAAAGAAAGTTTGGGGGGTATCTAGGGAATCTGGGGGTTCCCTTCTCCCTAGGATCCCCAGGCCCCCAGGCCATCTAGGTCAAACTTGAGCAGCCCTCCCTCAACAGAGGGGGGAGGGAAAGGACCCCCCCATATCCTGCCTCCAACAGGGTCCTTTCAGCAGCCCCAGGAAGGCTCCCCACCCCTTTGCCCCCCCAATTCAGGGGACCCAGAGGGCCCAGATAAACCCCTGGGGGTCCTCGAGGCCCCTCAGAGAACCAGGGACCGACTTTCAAAACGACCCCAAAGAATATCAGTCTTTCCACCCTCCACCATTCAGTCAGAACTGAAGAAGCTTCTGGGATGAGAAGCGAAACGTCTTCAAGGGAAAACCCAGGAAATTCCTGCTCCCTTTGGGAAAAGCCCCTTTGGGCCAAGCGAGACCCGGAGGGGGAGACTCTCCGAAGAGACCCCCAGCTCCCCCCGGCCCTTCCGAAGTCTCCCCAGACCCAGCCTGCACTCCTGATGGGGGCCTTAAGGGAGCTTAAAGGGGCATCTAGTCCACCCCTGCAGGCGGAAAGAGAAAGGGAGACTGCGGTGGAGAGTCATGGGGGGGGGGCACAAAATGAAGTCCACACACATCCTGAAGACCCCCCTGAAGTTGCAGCCCCCAATATTGAAAATCTTCCCCTCCCTCGCCTTCTCTGCTTCTCTTGGGAGGGATATTGGGGGGTCTGAGTTGCTCCTCCAAACCCCCCCCCCGTTTAGTGAAGGGGGCTGGAGCCCCTCCCTTTCAGGTGGCCTGGGGGGGCTACAGGGGGGTCTTTTGGGGAGGGGAAGAGAAGAGAGGCCTGGAAAAGCATCCAAAGGCAGCTTGTGGGGCTGAAAATGGGGCGGAGGGGGGGAAAAGGGAAGGTGAAGCTTGAAGGGCGGGGGAGAGCCCAGGAGCATGGGTGTGGGTATCCTTGTTGTGAACCCCCCACCCTTCCCTTGTGTTCCCAAATGGAAGAGAGAAGCATGGGTATTATTTTCCCTCCAGTCCAGAGTGGGGGTCTTTCCCCCCTATATTTCCTGCAGGTTTTGGGGGGGCAAAGAGGGCCCCCCCCGGGATCCAGCGTTCCCTGCAGACAGAGGGAGGGCTGGACCGGCTGAACTTCTGCCTGCCTTTTCCCACCCTGGGGAGATGGAAGGTCTTTCCCCCCTCCCCCATTTTCCTCCCCCCTCCAGACCCCCCCACAAAGGGGGAATCCCGCTGGGACCGACGGTTCCCCGTCCCTCCTCCAGGGGGCGCCTTCCGGCAGTCCCTCCCCCTCCCCACCTGGGCCTCTCCTCCAGTAGCCGCTGGGAACCATGGGCCCTGGAGTCACTCCTGACGCTGCTCCTCCTCCCCGCAGCCCATTTCCTGGTCCAGGTGAAGTCCGAGTGCCGCTTCCTCAACGGGACGCAGCAGGTGCGGTTCCTGTTAAGGTACATCTACGACCGGGAGGAGTTCGTCCGCTTCGACAGCGCCCGCGGGGAGTACGAGGCCGTCACGGCATTGGGGAAGGAGATTGCGGAGGCTTCGAACAGGGATAAGCAGCTCCTGCAATTAGCGAAGGCCCAAGTGGATTCCGTCTGCCCACACAACTACGGGGTTCTCCAGAGAGGTTCCGTGGTTGGCCGGAGAGGTGAGTGGGGGAGGGGGAGTTTCATGGGGGGGGAATGCGGAGACCCCCCCCGTTTCATTTCATTGATTAGGGATCTCCCAGATAAAGATTTGCCCATTATTTATTCTCTGCTCTCCGATCTACGAAATTTACTCATTGGTATTTATTGACATTTCTTGATCCTCCTAAGCCGCCCCCCTCCCTCCCTCCCTCAAAGCGGGGGTCTGCATGGGGTACAATTGTAACATCCCCCCTAAATAAAAATGTGTAAAAAATAAATTACCCTTAAAACGTTAGAAATTCTACAAGGATGACAATCAAACATGCAAAAGGAGGGAAGAAATATATTCCTCTCCTTCCCTTTCGTCCCACAATCCTCCTTCTCTTCCCCAGTTCTAAAAAACTTCTTTCCAGAATATTATACAAAATATTATATTTTTCTGGGGGGGGGAAGGAATCTACCAAGGTCTCTCTCTTGCCCAGTAGGTAGATAGATTTCAATATAATCTGTATGCTGTATAATATTTCAATATATTTTATATGAATAAATCAATAATATTTATTGATTGACTTATCAACTTTTTTCCAAAGGATTTTATTGAATTTTATAGGTTTAGCCATAAAATAGGATTGGGTTAGGGATTAGGGTTTAGGGTGGGGTTGGGATTAGGACACGGTTGGGATCAACATTGGGATTATCCCCCAATAACATTTTCTATCTTTAGCAAACAAGCTATTGTCTCAGTACGTATGTTCAATTAACAATAGTAAATATAATAATACTGTAGAGAATGTAATAAACGATAAATCAAAAACAGTATCAGTTAATCAATGCATCTCATTCCTCCTACTATTATACATTCAAGATAACGTATCACATTCATTTCTCGCTAGTTCATTTTCCTAACCGTTGGTAAAAATGATCCCATGTTCTATAATAAACTGAATCTTCTTTCTCTTTAATCTCTAACGTCAATCTATCCATTTCTCCACATTCTAAGATCTTCTTAGTTAAAACCTCTTCAGTTGATAAGTTTTCATTTTTCCAGCATTGGGCAAATGCTATTCTCGCTGCTGTCAGTACATGCAGTATTAAATATTCATTCTCCTTCTCATAATTAGGTCCTAATATTCCTAACAAAACCAATTCTGGCTTAAATTCTGTCTTTAGTCATCTTTTCCAACCATGTCTGTGTTTTAACCCCAAACCTTTTTGCTTTAAGGCCTGTCCACCAGATGTGATAGTAAGTACCTGGCCTTTGTTTACATTTCCAGAAATTATTTGAAGTGTTTTTAAACATTTTCGCTAATCTTACTGGTGTCATATGCCATCTGTAAAACATTTTATACAAGTTTCCTTTATCTGAGACTGCTTTAGTCGATCTGATATTTCTATCCCATAGTTTCTGCCAGTCTTCCAAGTCTGTAGAATATCCAAAGTTTTTTGCCCAAGTTGTCATTGTTTCTTTTACTTGTTCTTCTTCCATCTTTAAATTGAGCAGAAATCTATAGAGTTTCCTAATCAAGTTTTCATCTGTTTTTAACAATGTTTGATCGAATCCTGTCTGTTCTTTATGGAATCCTGTTCTCTTTATCTCTTTTGAATTTGCAAATATGGCCACCATGCTAAATCAATACCTTCTCGTTGTAAATCTTCTCTATCTTTCAATTTCCCTTTGTTATCCAAGATACCTTTCTAAGTCAACGACTTTGTCATAATGAATTAAATTTGGGTAAGCAAAAGCTTCCATTGTTGAAAGCCTTTCAGGTAGCTTCCTATAGATTTTCTTCCTTATTCTTTCCCATCTCAAAGAAGTAGATTCCTTATAAGGTGGCTTTGAAAGTATCTGTGTGTTTTATTCCTCCCGTATCAAGTTTTAAAACCATCTCTCTCACACACAGAGGGACTTTGCATGGCACACACATAAAATATAAAACAACCAAAATAGTATATATAATTTAAGATTTAAAAGGCAGGAATCAGTAAAATCAAGTGATAATTTAATTAATTTCTTGCTGCAATTTGCTTTGTTCTGTTCCCTCCTGTGTCTCCCCCCCGTGTCCCTCCTCCCCCTCCTCCCCTCCAGCCAAGCCCACCGTCTCCATCTCCTCCACCAAGCTGGACCCCGCTTCCCCCCACACCATCCTCCTCTGCACCGCGAGGGGCTTCTACCCCGTGGAGATCGAGGTCCGCTGGCTGAAGAACGGGCAGCCGGAGGAGGAGGGCGTGGCCTTCGGGGAGGAGCTCCAGAACGGAGACTGGACCTACCAGCTCCAGGTGATGCTGGAGACCCAGCCCCAGCGGGGGGACGTCTACACCTGCCAGGTGGGGCACGCCAGCCTGGAGGCCCCCATCACCGTCCAGTGGGGTGAGCCCCTCCCCTCCCCCCCCTCCTGCTCTGGGGACCCCCTCCTGCCCTGAGAGGGGGCAGAGACCCTCCCTGTGGGGGGAGCCGGGATGGACCCTCCTGGGGGGGGGAAGCTGGCCCTGATCCTCCTGCTCAGGGGAGGCTCCTTCTCCTTCCCCAGAGCCCCGATCCTCCAACTCGGCCAGGAGCAAACTCTGGACGGGGATTATGGGGGCCCTGATCGGGGTGATCTTCTTTGCCACGGGGCTCTCCCTCTACCTGAAGAGCAAGAAAGGTGAGTCTGGGGGCTGGATGAGAGGTTGTGGGGAGGGGACCATCCAGGGGGGGCTCTCAGCAAGCTTAGCAGAAGGCAAGGAGCCCCGCTTGGACATTTGCATGGGAAATTCTGTTCTTTGAGGGTCTGCTGTATAGGTGAGTATCCTGCAACCTATTATGGGCTATTGATGGGGAGGGGGAGCCCCTGAGTCCTCCAGCCCATGAAGAGTTCTGATTGGCTCTTTTTCTCCTTCCAGCAATTCCCATCCAGCCTCCTGCAGGTGAGTTTCTCCTCACGTTGTAGATGTTACTTTAACATTTGTTAATTGTTCCTTTAAAAAAAAGTGCCTGAATAAAACCTCCATGTTGTGGATACAACCAATTTTTGAAATTTTGCGCAGTGTTTCCTTACAGAGACCTGCAAATGCATTGCAATTGAAAACAAACACTCAGAGAAACACTAAAATCTTGCGGGGGATGTTTCCAAGTTTTGGGAAATTACAAAAGGGAAGGGAAGTCTCCTTGTGACATTTCTCGCAATTCCTGGCAAACTGACACCTGGCTTTGCTGCCATTCCCCATCAAATTTTTGAAATTTTGGGCAGCGTTTCTTTACAGAGACCTGAAAATGCATTGGAATCAAAAACAAATACAAATACACCACAAATAG
Organism: Vipera ursinii; assembly: GCF_947247035.1. Classification (NCBI taxonomy): domain Eukaryota; kingdom Metazoa; phylum Chordata; class Lepidosauria; order Squamata; family Viperidae; genus Vipera; species Vipera ursinii. The sequence goes on along the minus strand of NC_139513.1, from coordinate 1,067,578 downwards.
TAAAATATTGACCAGGTTTTTTCTGTGGGTTTTTCGCACCCGGCGGGCTCCTCATGAACTTGCCAATTAATGAAGACACATCTCTCAGAGCTTTCTCGGGATGAGGGCCCAGACCGAAGTCCCAAGCTCTCTTTTATTGAGATACCAGCAACGCATAAGCAACAAGCAATTAGCAACAAACAATTATCTAAGCGTTCAGCTATCCATGAAAACCGTTATCTTAAGGTTGCGAATGGTTACATCTCAGCCATGCACTAAGCAATTATCTTAAGGTTATAAATCAGCTACATATCTGTATGGAATGTCTTTGTTCTTGTTACTTTCTTGTACGTGTTCCAACGGGGTGTCCGTCTGCACGTAGCAAGGTCATCTGATTTTTGGTAAAACACAACTTATGAACAGAAACGAAACTTATCTCTGCCCTGAGCCAGACCTGCGCCATTTTATGTGAGCCTAAGGTGGAAATATGACAGGTTTCCTACATTTTTCCAACGTGGTGGGCGGGGAGGACTCGTCTTTTGATTAAGTGCCACAATTAAGTCATTTGGGGAAAATTCCATAAGTCCCGGGAAATGAATTGCTGGTCCTTTGCATCCTTTTCCTCCCTGAAATGGGGGTGGGGGTGGGAGATTTTCCCTCATTCTGTCCCTGCCTATCAACCACCCCCCTGCAGTGTGGGTCTGTCTGGGGGGGGCTGATAGAGAGGAATAATGTTATTTACACTGAAGGTTTCACTTTATATTCTCATTTTCTCCCCTTCTCTTTTTCTCTACAGCCCTCATGAATTAATCCTGCCATCTTTCCTGCTTCCTGATGGAAAAGGAATATTTTTTTTTCAGTAGCTGATGAATTTCTGGCTTTTTTGCAACCCCTGAAAAATGGAGTCTCAAGATTTTAGATTAGGGAGAGGAGGAGAAGGGCAGCCTGGAGCTTCTCCTGCTGAGAGCCCCCTCATCTTTCTTTCAGGGCCTCCCTTTCTTGGGAGGGAGGGGTGGAGACCATCTAGACTGACCCTGGGGACTCTGGGCCTGCCTGTCATTCCAGACACCCAAATCTCTTCCTGCTTTGAATCCACAGCAGCTTCATCTGCATTACTCTTCCTCCGAATCCCTTCCCTTCCCTTCGCTTTGCTGTAAATGAATAAACATTGTAGGAAAACCCTGTAATTCCTCCTTCCTTCCTCTTCCTTCTCCTCTTTCCTCCCCCTGCAGGAGGGTCCTCCCTTCTCCCCTCCCTCTCCCCAGATTGAGACCTCCCCTGCCTCTGGATTGACCATCCCGGCAGCTTTGGGTCTGAAGCCAGAACTGGTTCAGGAGGAGGGTGGGCAGATTCAGGGAGGGGAAGGGGCAGGACCCCCCCTCCTACTCAGAGTCCCCTTTGCTCTGCTTCCCCTCAAGCCCCCTTTTGAGGACCAGGATGCCATTGGCCATGGTCCTCCCCAAAAACCTGTGGGGAGCCATTGGGGGACTCTTCCTACACTCCCCCAGCCCTTTGTGCCATTTCTCTCCTTCACAACTGGAGGGTCCTGCCTCATTTTGCCCCCCAATGCCTCCCTCCCTCCCCCCTCCCTCTTTGGGGCTGAGATTCTCATCATATAGACTCCCCTGCTTTTTAAAGAGTTTTATAAAAGTAACAATATTATCCCATCCCCAACCCACCCCTAAACCCCCCTCCCCTCCCCCACTTCCCAAAGCCGATTACAGGGTTACAAATATATAATAATCATAAACTAACTAACATTGATCAACTATCTACGTATCCAAATACATAATACACTTTAACCCGCCTATAACATGATTACAAACACTCTAAAAATATCGAACTTAAAAAAAATTATAACAATCTAAAGTTTACTCATAAGCTAAATGGAACTTTTTAGTCCCATATTTTTTCTGAATATAATCTATCCATCTTCTCCAAACCGAAATGTATCTTTCTTGTGAATGATGCTTCAAGTAAGCAGAAATCTTAGCCATTTCTACTAGATTTGACACTTTAAGCGTCCACTCCTCTATAGTAGGCAGGCAGTCCTTCTTCCAATATTGCCCTACCAATAACCTCGCAGCTGTTATAAAATTCAACATCAAATTAATTTCTTTAGTATCACCATCTGTAATAACACCCAATAAAAATAATTGTGGAGTAAACTTTATCTTTCTCTTGAAAATCTTTTGGATGTTCCACCAAATTTTAATCCAAAAAGCTTTTATATTTCTACAAGTCCACCAAATATGAAAGTAAGTAGCATCCAAACTACCACATCTCCAACATTTGGACTGTAAGTTGGAATACATACAAGACAACTTTTTAGGATCCAAATGCCATCTATAAAACATTTTATAAAAATTTTCTCTTAAGTTTCGGGCCTGAGTAAATCTTACATTTCTAACCCAAATTACCTCCCAAACATCCAATGGGATCAATTCTTGAATATTTTGAGCCCACTTTACCATGCAATCTTTCACCAATTCCGTTTCCGAATCTAATTCAATTAAAGCATTATAAATACTCTTTATATGTGCTCGAGTTTGATCTTTAATCTGTTTTACCAAATTTTCATCCATCAGTGTCAAACCAACCTTCTGATCTAACTTCCACCTAGCTTGCAATTGGGTATACTGAAACCAAGACTGTACGATATTTTCTTGTTTTAACTCAGCTACCGACCTTAATTGCCAATCATTCCCTACCAGTCTAAGTAATTGCTTATAAGAAATCATATCTAAATTCACACCCATAGATACCCCCTCTATTGCGTGTCCAGGAATCCCCCAAATTGGTATTTTATAATTCAACTTATAATAATACTTTTTCCAGACACGCAATAAAGCACTTCTTAAAATATGAGATTTAAAAGCCTTGTCAACTTTTTGATCATAAATCAAATATGCATGCCACCCATATAATAAGTCCCACCCCTCAAGATAAAGTATACTTTTATTTGTTAAATTGAGCCAATCACTAACCAGTGTTAAAACCACCGCATCATAATATAGTTTCAGATTAGGCACCTTAAGTCCCCCTCTTTCCTGAGCGTCTTGTAAAATCTTAAGTTTAACTCTCGGTTTTTCCCCCGCCCAAATAAATTTATTAATACCCTTCTGCCAATCATCCAAATTAGCATCCTTTTTCAAAATAGGTATCATTTGAAACAAAAAGAGAAACTTTGGTAAAACATTCATTTTAACAGCTGCAATTTTTCCCAACAAAGATAATTGTAATTTTTTCCAATTTTTAAATCCTTTTGTACTTTTAACCATAACATCTCATAATTATTCTTATATAATTTCACATTAGAAGCTGTAATATATACTCCCAAATATTTATTTTTTATTTTTATTTATTTATTTTAATCCCATTTATATCCCGCCCTTCTCCGAAGACTCAGGGCGGCTTACAATTTAAAGCACAAATCAATGTGCTTAGCAATAGCCTTCATTCTATGTATATGCCTGCTTGTTAGGGCTTTCACACACACACCCCAAGCGGAATTATTACAAAGTCAGCTTAATTGCCCCCAACAATCTGGGTCCTCATTTTACCTACCTGGGAAGGATGGAAGGCTGAGTCAACCTTGAGCCTGGTGGGACTCGAACCTGCACTAATTGCAGGCAGCTGGTGTTACTTAAGGAGGCATTAGCCCACTGCTCCACCAAGGCTCTTAACCTTTTTAACTTTTTCACTATTTCAAAACCTGTCAGTTCTAACATTTCCTTTTCATTCATAGTCATATTTTTAGATAATATGTTAGTCTTATTATTTACCTTAAAACCCGAAACTTTCCCATATTGAATTATGATTTCCGTCAAATCTATAACCGATTGAATCGGTTGGGATACTGTAACAACCAAGTCATCCGCAAATGCTCTTAACCTATAGTCATTCTGCTTTATTTTTATTCCCTTTATTTTAGTTGATTCCCGAATTTTAATCAATAAAATCTCCAATGTTAAGACAAACAGTAACGGTGACAGGGGACACCCCCGTCTTGTACCTTTTTCAATTTTAAATTCATCTGTTAATCCCCCATTAATTATAATTTGAGCCGATTGTTGTTGATATATGGCGTTGCCACCGGAAGTGTAGACTCCCCTGCTTGATGGTATAAATGGTAAAGGGGTGGACTAGATGATCTCCAAGGTCCCTTTCAACTTCTTTCACATTCTATCAACTATCTATGAAAAGCCCCCTCCAGACGAACTCCAGCCCATCCAGCTGCCTCCTCCAAGTTACCATGGTTGGTGAGGGGTAAACTTTGGGGAGTTCCATTGGGGAGGGTGAGGACTACAATTCCCCTTATCTCTAGGACATGGGGGGGTCAAGATGTGGCCCCATTCAGACCACACGCATGACCAGGGAAGGGCCCTCCTGACCTCTGACCTCAGCTGCATTCAGACCAGGGGAAAGCCGCCTTCACCCGCCCCTCGAGGGCCCCTGTGGGAGGCTGTAAGCTCTGGTGGGAGTTGGGGACCCCCCCCGGTCAACAGGTTCCATCACAGCCTTTAAATGGCCTCCCCCCCAAAATGGCTCCCCCTCTTAGGGAAGGACCCTGAAAAGGGGTCATTTGAGAGATATGGGGAGGGCAGAGAGCTTCCCACCTGGGGGGCAGGGGGGCCATTGAGGGGAAAATGGGGCAAACTCGGTCCTCCCAAAATATTGTTGTCTCAGGACACACATGCACCCACAACACACAAACACACAGAACCCCCCTCAAAGAAGCAGCAGAGGAGACGGTTGGAGGCCGGGGTGGAGGTGGGGGGGCTTCAGTCACCCCAGAGGCCTTTTCCAGGACTGCCCACCTGGCCCCACTGCCCCCCCCACAGCCCTTCCTGCCTTGGGGCCCGAAGCCCCCTCCCTCTGGGCAGGGAAGACCTGAACAAGGTTTCTTCCACAGTTTGAGGACCCCCCCACTCCCACCCCCATGTCCTGGGCAGAAGACTCAATCCTGACTCCAGAGGACTTAAGTTGCCATAATTCCCCCTCCTGTTCTGGGGGGAGACCCTCCCCATACCCATCCTCCAAGTCTGCCCTCAGGGTCCCCCCCCACTGCAAGTGAGCCCCTCCCCTTCCGTGCTGGTCCCCCTTTTCCTCTCTTTCCCACTCATCAGAGCCCCCCCCTTAGAGAGCCGAGTCTCCCCGTAACGTCTGAAGGGGGAGAATCGGAGCCTTTGGGTCCTTTGGGCCTCCGGGGACGTTTCTCCAGCCCTCCCTCGTTTCTTCCCTGGGCTGTCCGGGGTCTCCTCGGGGGTCGGGAGGGGCCCCCCAGCCTCTTTCGGGGGGGGAAAGGCAGGGGACCGAGGGGGCCGCCCCACCCGGAGACTCAGCCATGGGGTGGAGCAGGACAGCTGCCCCGGGGAAGAATCCGGGCTTGTTGTCTGCTGGATCAGGGCCGGTTCCTCGGTTCTGCTTCGGGGGAGCCCAGCGCTTCTGTCCGGGGGGGGAAGGGAAGCGAAACTCCAGCACTTCTCCAGCTGTTGGGGGTTGGGGAAACACACAAAGGTCCTCTCTGTGTTTGTGTGTGTGTGTGGGGTTGTTGAGGGCTGGGGGGGCAGGAAGAACTCAAGAGAAAATCCAAACCTCGCTGGGGAGACATGAAAAGAGGAGAGGAGTTCTGCTCTGATCAGAGGCTGCCTGGATCTGGGACCCCCTTTGTGTGGATTTGTGTGTACACAACTGTGGTGCGGTGGGGGGACCCCTCCTGCCCTGAGAGTTTCTCCTCAAGTGATAAATGTCTCTTTTAATATTCGTTAATTGCTCCTTTTTTTAAAAAAAAATGTGCCTGAACAAAACCTCCTTGCTGTGCATACCACAGATTTTTGAAATTTGGGGCCAAAAAGAACTCGGGCACAAAAGAAGTGACTTACAACCGTTTTTCACACTTAACGACCGTCGCAGCCTCCCCGTGGTCAGCGCATGATCAAAATTCAGACGCCTGGCAACTGACTGGTATTTATGACGGTGGCAGAGTCCCGGGGGCTTCGTCTGACCCCCATTTGCCACCTTCTGACAAGCAAACCTCCCTGGGGAAGCCGGATTCACTTAACAACAATGTTACTCACTTAACGATGGCACAGGTTCACTTAACGACTGTGGCCGAAAAGATCATAAAATGGGACTTAAATTCACTTAACTAGCGACCGAAATGTTGGGTTCCATTGAGGTTGTAAATTGAGGGCTATTTGTATGAACTAGGATAGGATAGGATAGGATAGGATAGGATAGGATAGGATAGGATAGGATAGGATAGGATAGGATAGGATAGGATAGAATAGGATAGGATAGGATAGAATAGAATAGAATATAGAATAGAATATAGAATAGAATATAGAATAGAATATAGAATAGAATAGAATAGAATAGAATAGAATAGAATAGAATAGAATAGAATAGAATAGAATAGAATAGAATAGAATAGAATAGAATAGAATAATAGAATCGAATCTAGGATAGGATAGGATAGGATAAATTGATTGAAGAATAGAATAGAACAAATTGATTGACTGAAAAGCCAAAGAGCCAGCGCTTGTCCGAGGACGTCTCCGTGGTCATGTGGCCGGCATGACTAGACGCCAAAGGCGCACGGAACGCTGTTACCTTCCCACCGGAGTGGTCCCTATTTTTCTACTTGCGTTTTTACGTGCTTTCGAACTGCTAGGTTGGCAGAAGCTGGGAGGACTAACAGGCGCTCACTCTGCTACGCGGCACTCTGGATTCGACCCGCCAAACTGCCGATCTTCTGATCGACAAGCTCAGCGTTCTAACCCACTGAGCCACCACGTCCCTTTCAGGATAGGATAGGATAGGATAGGATAAATTGATTGAAGAATAGAATAGGATAGGATAGAATAGATTGAAGAATAGAATAGATAGAATGGAATAGAATTAAATAATATTATAATAGAATAGAATAGAATAGAATAGAATAGAATAGAATAGAATAGAATAGAATAGAATAGAATAGAATAGAATAGAATAGAATAGAATAGAATACTGTAGAATAGAATAGAATAGAATAGAATAGAATAGAATAGAATAGAATAGAATAGAATAGAATAGAATAGAATAGAATAGAATAGAATCCAGGATAGGGTAGGATAGGATAGGATAGGATAGGATAGGATAGGATAGGATAGGATAGGATAGGATAGGATAGGATAGGATAGGATAGGATAAATTTATTGAAAAATAGAATAGAACAAATTGATTGATTGACAGATAGAATAGAATAGAATAAATTGATTGAAGAATAGACTAGAGTAGAAAGTAGAATAGAATAGAATAGAATATAGGATAGGATAAGATTGGGTAGGATAGGATAGAATATAATAGATTGAAGAATAGAATAGAATAAATAGATTGAAGAATAGAATAAAACAAAAGGGGTTTGGGGGAGGAGGGCAGGGCCTTCCTGGGGGGGCTCCCCCCATTGATTCCCCCCCTCTCTCCCGCAGAGCTGGTCTTAGCCAACGTCTTCTATGCCAGGAACGGTTTCAGCCTGGACTTCCTGCTCCGGCCCAAGGGGCCCCCAGGAAGACGCCCCCCCGGGCCCCCCGCCCAGGAGCCCCCGGCCCAGAGAGACGGACATCTGCGCCCCCTTCCCAAAGATCAAAGCCACCGGCCGCAGAATCGCTCGAACCCTTTTCTGAGCAGGGGGGGAACTCTATAGGGGGGGGCCACGCATGGCGCTTTGACAGGCCAGGACCGGGCCCCCCACCCTGGACACAAAGTGGGGGTCCTCAGCAGCATCCCGGGCCCTGCAAGAGTCTGGGGTCTCCGCTGTCCCAGAGGGAGGGGGCTTCGGAGTGTGGGGCGGCTGTGGGGCTGAGCAGGCAGTCCTGGAAAAGGCCTCAGGTGACTCCTTCGCTGCTGCCCCTTTAAGAAGAGTTTCTCTTTGTGTGTGTGTGTGTGTGTGTGTGTGTGTTTGTACACCTGCATGCCTGTTCAGCAGAGCCTCAGCTGAAGACACAAATATGGTTGTGGGGGGGCTGCTAGATCTGGGGCGTCTGGGGATCTTCCCGGATCTGGTGGCCTTGGCTGAGGGCCGAGGAGGATTTGGAGTTAAGCAGATTTTTTTTAGAAGGGAATAGAGACGGAAGGGACCTCGGAGGTCTTCTAGTCCAGCCCCTCCCCACCCCCCCTCCCCACCCCAAGCAGAACCGACGCTATTCCGGATAAGCGACTGGATGGTTGCAGCGGCTGCTGTGAATGGGGGTCTCCGCTGAGGAGGAGGGAGCCGTGTGTGCGCCTGCGCGTGTAATGGCAAGCACCCGTCTAGACGTCTGTCTATCACTCGAGGAGAAACTCTCCGGGCAGGAGGGGGTCCCCAGAGCAGGAGGGGGGAGGGAGGGGAGGGCCTGCCCCCACCGCACCACCATTGTGTCTACACAGCCAGTCGCACAAAGGGGGTCCCAGATCCAGGCAGCCTCTGACTAGAGCAGAACTCCTCTCCTCTTTTCGTGTCTCCCCAGCGAGGTTTGGATTTTCTCTTGGGTTCTCCCTGCCCCCCCAGCCCTCAACACCCCCCCCCACACACACACACAGAAACACACACACACACACAAACACAGAGAGGACCTTTGTGTGTTTCCCCAACCCCCAACAGCTGGAGAAGGGCTGGAGTTTCGCTTCCCTTCCCCCCCCGGACAGAAGCGCTGGGCTCCCCCGAAGCGGAACCGAGGAACCGGCCCTGATCCAGCAGGCAACAAGCCAGGATTCTTCCCCGGGTCAGCTGTCCTGCTCCACCCCATGGCTAAGTCTCCGGGTGGGGCGGCCCCCTCGGTCCCCTGCCTTTCCCCCCCTGGAAGAGGCTGAGGGGCACCTCCCGACCCCCGGACAGCCCAGAGAAGAAACCGACGGAGGGTTGAAGAAATGTCCCCGGAGGCCCAAAGGACCCAAAGGCTCCGATTCTCCCCCTTCAGACGTTACGGGGAGACTCGGCTCTCTAAGGGGGGGGGGCTCTGATGGCCGGGAAAGAGGGGAGGGGGGAAAAGGGGGACCAGCATGGAAGGGGAGGGGCTCACTTGCAGTGGGGGTGACCCCGAGGGAAGACTTGGAGGAGGGGGATGGGGAGGGTCCCCCCACCCGAGAACAGGAGGGGGAGCCTTGGTGGAGCAGTGGGCTGATGCCTCCCTAAGTAACACCAGCTGCCTGCCATGAGTGCAGGTTCGAGTCCCACCAGGCTCAAGGTTGACTCAGCCTTCCGTCCTTCCGAGGTAGGTAAAATGAGGACCCAGATTGTTGGGGGCAATTAAGCTGACTTTGTAATAATGCCGCTTGGGGTGTGTGTGTGAAAGCCCTAATAAGCAGACATATACATGGAATGAAGGCTACTGCTAAGTTTGTAAGCCGTCCTGAGTCTTCGGAGAAGGGCGGGATATAAATGGGATTAAAATAATAAAAAAACCTATGGCAACTTTACCTCCTCTGGAGTCAGGATCGAGTCTTCCGCCCAGGACATGGGGGGGGGGGAGTGGGGGGGGAGTGGGGGGGCTCAAACTACCTGCTCTTCATCACTTTTTTCCTTTTGTTTTTCTTTTTGCTCATCAAGTTCTGGACTCCTTGCTAGGCGACTGGTGGTGCTCGGATGTCGCCACATCCTAAAAGTGGGTGAAAAAGTTGAAAAGCCCTGCACTAGGCTCCCTGTGGGAACTAAAAGGGCATCTAGTCCACCCCTCCAGACACGCAGAGAAAAGGAGGCTCTGGTTGGGAATCATGGGGGGGTGGGGTGAAAATAGAAGTCCGCCCTCCCCTCCGGAGCTGGCATAAAACGCCCCCTAAATTGCAGGCCCCCCCCAGACTGAAGGGATTCCCCTCCCCCAACTTTCTCCGCTTCTCGGGATTCCCCTCCCCCAACTTTCTCCGCTTCTCTCTCGGCTTCGCACTATCTCCTCTTGTGGATGAACTCAGGCCGACTCTGCCCGGAGACCGATGACGCTGCAGAAGGGAGAGTTCCCATTGGTCCCTCCGCTTTCCTGGGCCCTCCCAATTCCGAAGTTTGAGGAAACCGCCCCTCCCCCCAAGCCAGACCCCCCGATTCCGCCTCTGGGCTGGGAGCCTCCGCGTCTCTCTCCCCTCCCTTTGGGGGCGCTTGTGGGGAGCATCCATGGGCTCCGTTGGGGTCCCTCTTTTGTTGCTGGTGGGGGCGCTGGCCCGGATCCCCGGAAGCGAAGCGGGGAAGGAGACCCCCGGTAAGGAGGGGGCTCGGCGGGGGGAGGAGAGGGGAGGGGCCCTCAGTCTTTCTGGGGGCGAAGAATGGGGCTGGGACTCCAGAAGTGGGGAAAGGGGTCTAGGGCAAGAGAGGCGGGAGACTGCAGGACCCTGGATCTCCGCGTGGTCTCCACCCCTCCCTCGCAGCATTTCTCCCCGCAAGACGGAGAGGGAGCCCCCCCTTCCCTGCTTGCGGGCGAGGTGGGCGGGGGTCGCGGGAAGGCAGCCGAGTGGGATAAGAGGCAGCTGGACCCCCTCTCTCGCCCCCCCCCCCCGTGGCTGGGTGGCAGGGGGACCTTGCGGACCCCGGATTAGCTCCTGAGCCCCGAAGTTTCTTGCGCCGAAAGAGGAAGGAGACGGAAAGCGAAAGGGGGAAACTGAGGCACTTTCAGACCTGAATCCACAAAGGCCATCAAATGTATAAGAAAAAAGACGCTTTTTGGCAAAAGGGTTTTTGCAACCTCAGTTTTTCTTCTGAATTTTTTTTAAAGGGGAGGGCGGAGTTGAGCTGGATTCCTTCTGGGGGGAGACTCTGAATTTGGGGAGGAGACCCAGAACCCCCCACCCCATATCCCCCCATTGCTGAATCAGGACCTGGAAGGGAGGGGGAACTGAGGGAGAAGGATATTCGGGGGGGGGTCTGAATTGCTCCCCTAAATTGGCTCCCCAAAACTCTCCCTTTAGTGAAGAGGGCTGGAGCCCCTCCCTTTCAGACCGTCTTGGGGGGCTGCAGGGGGCTCTATTTGGGGGGGGACAGGAAAGACGCCTCGCAAAGCATCCAAAGGCAGCTTGTGGGGCTGAAGAGGGGAGCGAGGGGAGGAAGAGGAAAAGGGAAGGGGAGGCTTGAAGGGGGGAGAGCCCAGGAGCATGGGTGTGGGTATCCTTATTGTGACCCTCCAGGCCTTATGTCCCCCGAAAGGGAGAGGGAGAGAGAAGCACGGATATTACTTCCCTCCCAGCCCAGAGGGGGGCGTCTCTTACCTCCCCCCATATTTCTTGCCATTTTTGGGGGGGACAAAGAGGCCCCACCAGGATCCAACATTCCTTGCAGACAGTTAGACTCAGTGCTGGACCAGCTGAACTTCTGCCTGCCTTTTTCCACCCTGGGAAGATGGAGGGGGTCCCTCAGGAGTCTCTTCCTCTCCCTCATTTTCCTCCCCTCCCCCGACCCCCACCAAGGAGGATCAGCCGTTGGGACCGACAGTTCCCCATACCTCCTCCAGGGGGCGCCTTCCGGTAGCCTCTTGCGGCAGGTTTCCCTCCCCTCCTCTGACAAGCCTGTGTCCCTTCTCTGGGAGAGGCTGGGAACCATGGGCCCCGGCGTCAGGACCCAGCCCAATCCACATCTTAGGAAATAAGGACCCTTGGAGCCGAGTTGTCCAAAAGGAAAAGGTTTACTAAGGATAGGATTGGTTGTGGAGAAATGAGACAGGATCTGGTCTTGAGTCGCATTTCAAATCTATATAAGCGTTCCCGGTTCAACCCCCTCCCCTCAAAACTCCATTTGGTTAGGATCCCCTCAATTCCTGCTTGTCAGGTCCTTCCCTGGGAAGAAGGAACTTCCTGCCTTCCTTGGTAGATCGCCTTCTTCCTACAGCCCCAAACAGACAGATCACTTTTCCCCAGATCTTTGAAAGCAGCCACAGATAGACTGAATCCCCCCCTCCTTCTACAAGTATGGCAGAATCCCGGTAGGCACAATATCTAACCATACATTAATGAATGTGATATCAATGGATTCTGACACCCGGAGTCCCTTCTGCCCCTCTTTCTCCTCCCACTCACCCTCCCCCTCCCCACAACCCATTTCCTGCACCAGAGGAAGATCGAGTGCCGCTTCCTCTCCCCTCCGGAGCTGGCAGGAAACGCCCCCCTAAAATGCAGCCCCCCCAGACTGAAGGGGTTCCCCTCCCCCAACTTTCTCCGCTTCTCTCTCGGCTTCGCACTATCTCCTCTTGTGGATGAACTCAGGCAGACTCTGCCCGGAGACCGATGACGCTGCAGAAGGGAGAATTCCCATTGGTCCCTCCGTTTTCCTGGGCCCTCCCAATCCTGAACTCCGATGAAACCGCCCCCTCCCCCCCAAGCGAGACCCCCCCCCGATTCCGCCTCTGGGCTGGGAGCCTCCGCGTCTCTCTCCCCTCCCTTTGGGGGCGCTTGTGGGGAGCATCCATGGGCTCCGTCGGGGTCCCCCTTTTGTTGCTGGTGGGGGCGCTGGCCCGGATCCCCGGAAGCGAAGCGGGGAAGGAGACCCCCAGTAAGGAGGGGCTGGGTGGGGGGAGGGGCCCTCAGTGTTTCTGGGGGTGAAGAATGGGGCTGGGACCCCAGAGGTGGGAGAAGGGGTCGAGGGCAAGAGAGGCGGGAGCCAGCAGGAGCCTGGATCTCCCCGTGGTCTCCATCCCTCCCTCTCCGCATTTTCCACCGTAGGACGGAGACGGAGCCCCCCCTTTCCTGCTTGCGGGCGAGGTGGGCGAGGTTGGCGGGGGTCGCGGGAAGGCAGCCGAGGTGGGATAAGAGGCAGCCGGGGCCCCTCTATCCCCCCCCGTGGCTGGGTGGGAGGGGGACATTGCGGACCCCGAATTAGCGCCTGAGCCCCGAAGTTTCTGGCACCGAAAGAGGAAGGAGACGGAAAGCGAAAGCGAAAGGGGGAAACTGAGGCACTTTCAGAGCTGAATCCACAAAGGCCAGCAAAGAGTCTAAGAAAAAAGACGTTTTTTGGCAAAAGGGTTTTTGCAACCTCAGTTTTCCTTCTGAATTTTTTTTAAAGGGGAGGGAGGAGTTGAGCTTGGATTCCTTCTGGGGGGAGACTCTGAATTTGGGGAGGAGATCCAGAACCCCCGACCCCATATCCCCCCATTGCTGAATCGGGATCTGGAAGGGAGGGGGAACTGAGGGAGAAGGATATTCGGGGGGGTCTGAATTGCTCCCCTAAATTGGCTCCCCAAAACTCTCCGTTTAGTGAGGGGGGCTGGAGCCCCTCCCTTTCAGACCGTCTTGGGGGGCTGCAGGGGGCTCTATTTGGGTGGGGGACAGGAAAGGCCTCGAAAAGCATCCAAAGGCAGCTTGTGGGGCTGAAGAGGGGAGTGAGGGGAGGAAGAGGAAAAGGGAAGGAGGGGCTGGAAGGGGGGAGAGCCCAGGAGCATGGGTGTGGGTATCCTTATTGTGACCCTCCAGCCCTTATGTCCCCCGAAAGGGAGAGGGAGAGAGAAGCACGGATATTACTTTCCTCCCAGCCCAGAGGGGGGCGTCTCTTACCTCCCCCCATATTTCTTGCCATTTTTGGGGGGGACAAAGAGGCCCCACCGGGATCCAACATTCCTTGCAGACAGTTAGACCCAGTGCTGGACCAGCTGAACTTCTGCCTGCCTTTTTCCACCCTGGGAAGATGGAGGGGGTCCCTCAGGAGTCTCTTCCTCTCCCTCATTTTCCTCCCCTCCCCCGACCCCCACCAAGGAGGATTAGCCGTTGGGAACGACAGTTCCCCATACCTCCTCCAGGGGGCGCCTTCCGGTAGCCTCTTGCGGCAGGTTTCCCTCCCCTCCTCTGACAAGCCTGTGTCCCTTCTCTGGGAGAGGCTGGGAACCATGGGCCCCGGCGTCAGGACCCAGCCCAATCCACATCTTAGGAAATAAGGACCCTTGGAGCCGACTTGTCCAAAAGGAAAAGGTTTACTAAGGATAGGATTGGTTGTGGAGAAATGAGACAGGATCTGGTCTTGAGTCGCATTTCAAATCTATATAAGCCTTCCCGGTTCAACCCCCTCCCCTCAAAACTCCATTTGGTTAGGATCCCCTCAATTCCTGCTTGTCAGGTCCTTCCCTGGGAAGAAGGAACTTCCTGCCTTCCTTGGTAGATCGCCTTCTTCCTACAGCCCCAAACAGACAGATCACTTTTCCCCAGATCTTTGAAAGCAGCCACAGATAGACTGAATCCCCCCCTCCTTCTACAAGTATGGCAGAATCCCGGTAGGCACAATATCTAACCATACATTAATGAATGTGATATCAATGGATTCTGACACCCGGAGTCCCTTCTGCCCCTCTTTCTCCTCCCCCTCCCCCTCCCCCTCCCCACAACCCATTTCCTGTACCAGAGGAAGATCGAGTGCCGCTTCCTCTCCCCTCCGGAGCTGGCAGGAAACGCCCCCCTAAAATGCAGCCCCCCCAGACTGAAGGGATTCCCCTCCCCCAACTTTCTCCGCTTCTCTCTCGGCTTCGCACTATCTCCTCTTGTGGATGAACTCAGGCAGACTCTGCCCGGAGACCGATGACGCTGCAGAAGGGAGAATTCCCATTGGTCCCTCCGTTTTCCTGGGCCCTCCCAATCCTGAACTCCGATGAAACCGCCCCCTCCCCCCCAAGCGAGACCCCCCCCCCCCGATTCCGCCTCTGGGCTGGGAGCCTCCGCGTCTCTCTCCCCTCCCTTTGGGGGCGCTTGTGGGGAGCATCCATGGGCTCCGTCGGGGTCCCCCTTTTGTTGCTGGTGGGGGCGCTGGCCCGGATCCCCGGAAGCGGAGGGGGGAAGGAGACCCCCAGTAAGGAGGGGCTGGGTGGGGGGAGGGGCCCTCAGTGTTTCTGGGGGTGAAGAATGGGGCTGGGACCCCAGAGGTGGGAGAAGGGGTCGAGGGCAAGAGAGGCGGGAGACTGCAGGAGCCTGGATCTCCGCGTGGTCTCCACCCCTCCCTCACAGCATTTCTCTCCGCAAGAGAGGGAGCCCCCCCTTCCCTGCTTGCGGCCGAGGTGGGCGGGGGTCGCGGGTGGGATAAGAGGCCGCCGGGCCCCTCTCTCTGTCGCCCCCCCCGTGGCTGGGTGGGAGGGGGACCTTGCAGACCCCGAATTAGCGCCTGAGCCCCGAAGTTTCTGGCACCGAAAGAGGAAGGAGACGGAAAGCGAAAGCGAAAGGGGGAAACTGAGGCACTTTCAGAGCTGAATCCGCAAAGACCAGCAAAGAGTCTAACAAAAAAGAAGCTTTTTGGCAAAAGGGCAGGCAGAAAGAGAAAGGGAGACTGCGGTGGAGAGTCATGGGGGGCACACAATGAAGACCGCCCTGAAGTTGCAGCCCCCAAGACTGAAAATCTTCCCCTCCCTCCCATTATCCGCCTCTCTTGGGAGGGATATGGGGGGGTCTGAGTTGCTCCTCCAAACCCCCCCTTTAGTGAAGCCCCCTCCCTTTCAGGTGGCCTGGGGGGGGCTGCAGGGGGTCTTTTGGGAGGGGGAGAGAAAAGAGGCCTAGAAAAGCATCCAAAGGCAGCTTGTGGGGCTGAAGATGGGGTGGAGGGGGGGGAAGGGAAGGTGGGGCTGGAAAGGAGGGGAGAGCCCAGGAGCATGGGTCTGGGTATCCTTATTGTGCTCCCAAAAGGAAGAGGGAGAGAGAAGTTTGGGTATTATTTTCCCTCCAGCCCAGAGGGGGCGTGTCTTTCCCCCCCCCATATTTCCTGCAGGTTTTTGGGGGGGCAAAGAGCCCCCCCCCCCGGGATCCAGCGTTCCCTGCAGACGGAGGGAGGGCTGGACCGGCTGAACCTCTGCCTGCCTTTTCCCACCCTGGGGAGATGGAAGCTCTTTCCCCCCTCCCTCATTTCCCCCCCCTCCAGACCCCCCCACCAAGGGGGAATCCCGCTGGGACCGACGGTTCCCCCTCCCTCCTCCAGGGGGCGCCTTCCGGCAGTCCCTCCCCCTCCCCACGTGGGCCTCTCCTCCAGTAGCCGCTGGGAACCATGGGTGCCGGAGTCCCTCCTGACCCCCCTCCCCCTCCTCCTCCCCGCAGCCCATTTCCTGGCCCAGGACAAGGACGAGTGCCGCTTCCTCAACGGGACGCAGCAGGTGAGATACCTGTACAGGTACATCTACGACCGGCAGGAGATCCTCTGCTTCGACAGCGCCCGCGGGGAGTTCGAGGCCGTCACGGCGTTGGGGAAGGAGACTGCGGAGGGTTGGAACAGGGATAAGCTCAAACTGCAGTACAAGAAGGCCTCCGTGGATCGCTTCTGCCGAAACAACTACGAGGCTCTCCAGGGCGGCCCCGTGGTTGGCCGGAGAGGTGAGTGGGGGAGGGGGAGTTCCACGGGGGGGGGGGGAATGCGGGGACTCCCCCCGTTTCATTTCATTGATTAGGGATCTCCCAGATAAAGATTTACCCATTATTTATTCTCTGCTCTCCGATCTAGGAAATTTATTCATTGGTATTTATTGATATTTACTGATCCTCCTAAACCGCCCCCTCCCTCCCTCAAAGCGGGGGTCTGGAGGGGGTAGGATTATAACATCACCCCTAAATAAAAATGTGTAAAAAATAAATTACCCTTAAAATGTCAGAAATTCTATAACGATGACAATTAAACATGCAAAAGGAGGGAAGAAATATATGTATTCCTCTACTTCCCTTTCGTCCCACGATCTTCCTTCTCTTCCCAAGATCCAAAAAACTTCTTTCCGGAATATTATACAAAATATTATATTTTTCTGGGGGGGGGAGGAATCCAGCAAGGTCTCTCTCTTGCCCAGTAGGTCGATAGATTTCAATATAATCTGTATGCTGTATAATATTTCAATATATTTCATATGAATAAATCAATAATATTTATTAATTGACTTATCAACTTTTTTTAAAAAGGATTTTATTGAATTTTATACGGTTAGGGATAAAATAGGATGGGGTTAGGGATTAGGGTTTAGGGTGGGGATGGGATCAACATTGGGATTATCCCCCAATAACATTTTCTATCTTTAGCAAACAGGCAATTGTCCGGCTACATACGTTCAATTAACAATAGTTAATATAGTAATAGATATCTGTAGAGAATGTAATAAACGATAATCAAAAACAGTATCAGTTAGTCAATACATTTCATTCTTCCTACTGATATATACTGCTCAAAAAAATAAAGGGAACACTTAAACAACACAATGTACTGTATTTATTTATTTATTTTATTATTGGGACTTATATGCCGCCGTATCTCCCGAAGGACTCAGGGCGGCTAACAACAATAACATACAATAAATACAGAAGTTAAGGTAAAATTAAAATTAAAGGCCTCTGTACAATAAATTAAAATTAAAATAAATTAAAAATAAGAGTTAAAAAATTAAAAACATAATTAAAATCCCTGTCAGTCCAGGTCAGCCAGGTGGAAAAGGAGTGTTTTGAGGCTGAGGCGAAAGGACCGGAGATCCGGGGCCATTCGGAGCTCAAGGGGAAGTTGGTTTCATAGGGCTGGCGCTCCCACAGAGAAGGCCCTCCCCCTGGGGGTCGCCAGCCGACATTGTCTAGCCGACGGTACCCTGAGGAGACCCTCTCTGTGTGAGCGCACTGGGCGATGGGAATTCGTTCCCGGCAGCAGATGGTCCTGCAAGTATCCCGGGCCTAAGCCATGTAGGGCTTTAAAGGTAAGTACCAGCACCTTAAATCTCACCCGGAGGACAACCGGTAACCAATGCAGCTCACGCAGGAGGGGTGTAATGTGGGAATATTGGGGTGCTCCCATCACATTTAATACTAGGATGTCTTATTTTCTGTTCCCTTTATTTTTTTGAGCAGTATATATTCAAGATAACATATCACATTCATTTCTTGCTAGTTCATTTTCCTAACCGTTGGTAAAAATGATCCCATGTTCTATAATAAACTGAATCTTCTTTCTCTTTAATCTCTAACGTCAATCTATCCATTTCTCCACATTCTAAGATCTTCTTAATTAAAACCTCTTCAGTTGATAAGTTTTCATTTTTCCAGCATTGGGCAAATGCTATTCTCGCTGCTGTCAGTACATGCAATATTAAATATTCATTCTCCTTCTCATAATTAGGTCCTCATATTCCTAACAAAACCAATTCTGCCTTAAATTCTGTCTTTACTCATCTTTTCCAACCATGTCTGTATTTTAACCCCAAACTTTTTTGCTTTAAGGCCTGTCCACCATGTATGATAGTAAGTACCTGGCCTTTGTTTACATTTCCAGAAATTATTTGAAGTGTTTTTAAAGATTTTCGGTAATCTTACTGGTGTCATATGCCATTTCTAAAACATTTTATACAAGTTTTCTTTATACAGTATGAGACTGCTTTAGTCGATCTGATATTTCTATCCCATAGTTTCTGCCAGTCTTCCAAGTCTGTAGAATATCCAAAGCTTTTTGCCCACGTTATCATTGTTTCTTTTATGTGTTCTTCTTCCATCTTTAAATTGAGCAGAAATCTATAGAGTTTCCTAATCAAGTTTTCATCTGTTTTTAACAATGTTTGATTGAATTCTGTCTGTTCTTTATGGAATCCTGTTCTCTTTATCTCTTTTGAATTTGCAAATATGGTCACCATGCTAAATCAATACCTTGTCATTGTAAATCTTCTCTATCTTTCAATTTCCCTCCGTTATCCAAGATATCTTTATAAGTCAACGACTTTGTCATAATGAATTAAATTTGGGTAAGCAAAAGCTTCCATTGTTGAAAGCCATTCAAGGTAGCTTCGTATAGATTTTCTTCTTTATTCTTTCCCATCTCAAAGAAATACATTCCTTGTAAAGTGGCTTTGAAAGTATCTCTGCGTTTTATTCTTCCCGTATCAACTTTTAAAACCATCTCTCTCTCACACACAGAGGGACTTTGGATGGCACACACATAAAATATAAAACCACCAAAATAGTCTATGTACAATTTAAGATTTAAAAGGCAAGGATGATTAAACTCCAGTGATAAAAATATTATTAAAAGGGGGAGGGCTTCGAGATGCTGACTGGCCCCACTTCTGCCTCCTCCTCTACGCCCCCCAAGCGAAGCCCCAGACACCATTTCCCCCCCACCATTTCCAGAAGGCCAGGAGTGGGGGAGGGGCTCCCTTCCCCTCTGGGGCATTTGGGATTTTAGGATAAAAAGTGAACTTCCAAAGGTCTGGAAAAGGGAATTAGGGAAGTTTTGTCTGCTGTGCCCCGTCCATCTTTTAGTCCTTTTTATTCTTTATTCAGAGTCGTTTGTTCATCCAGTTTTGGGGGTCTGGGAGAAAAGCCCCCCTTGAGACCCCCTTTTCGGTCACAGACTCGGCTTCACCTGCAGCCGAATCGCTTCTCATTTCCTACCTGGGAAGGTTCCTCGTTTGGGGGCAAAGATTCAAAAAACACCCACAAATATTAAAACTGAATTTCGGGGATTCCTTCAGCTTGGAAGCCTCGGATTGTTTAGTTCCCTCTTCCAGATTCCTGGCAAATTGCCTACATTTGTTGTTCTAGTTTTATTTGCTTATATTTTGAAAAAACCTTATATATTTCTATCAACCGATAAGGTTTCATTGTGCAAAACCAATGTTTCATCTGCAGTTGTTGCCATTTGTTGTTGCTGGTGTCTGCAAAAATAATACGCTACCAAAGAATTAAATAAGATCTTTGTTCCACAAGAGGAAAACCGCCAGATCCCAAGAGAAAAACGCATTTTACGGGGAGATGCTGGGAATTTGCTCCTTCCGGAAATTATGGAATATTTAAGGGAAGCGACAGAGATTTTGTTCTCTGCATGTTCAGTCTGGAATTCATTCTTACACCTAAATTCTTCCCTGCAAACCCAGGAGGATAATTCACTGTTCATTTAAAAAAATCCTGACCAGATCCCAGGATTGAATTGCAAATAACCAAACCTTTAAAAATTGCATGTTCTTAAACATGATATAATTAGCTGTTCGTAAGTGTGGGTTTTTCGCACCCGGCGGGCTCCTCATGAACTTGCCAATAAATGAGGACACGTCTCTCTGAGCGTTCTCGGGATGAGGGCCAAGACGGAAGTCCCAAGCTCTCTTTTATTGAGATACCAGCAACGCACAAGCAACAAGCAATTATCTAATGGTTACATTTCAGCTATAGCCCTGTATGGAATGTCTTTGTTCCTGTAACTTTCTTGTATGTGTTACTTTCTTGTACGTGTTCCAACGGGATTGTCCATCTGCACATAGCAAGGTCATCTCATTTCTGGTAAACTGCAACTTATGAACAGAAACGAAACCTGTCTCTGCCCTGAGCCAGACCTGCGCCATTTTATGTGAGCCTAAGGTGGAAATATCACAGGTTTCCTACAGTAAGAGAATCCCTTGAGGGAGAAAAACGTGGTTAGCAAAAGGTCTCTGAGCTGGAGTGGATCTATGAAAGTAGTTAGAGGGTGTACCTTTTTTTAATGCAAATTATCAGCCCTTTTGATCAGTGACGTCATCAAAGTAAACAAACCCACGTGGTGTTGATCACGTCAGCAGATCATGGCCCTACGCGGAAGTCACCGCCCTATTTCCAGATTAGGCGTCTTGAACCGAACCCCATCAATAAGTCAAGGCAGTCAAGCCTCTGGGTACGTGATTAGCTTCGCCCTAGACTAATTCTATCGACATTCAAAACAAACGGAATAAGCTAAATAAAGTAAATAATGAACAGAGGCCTCTGCTTTTGGGAAACAAGCCCTACTTTGGGGAGCTGTGAAATAATAATAATAATAAATGCTTTTTATTTCTAATCATTCTAGCCTAATGATGCTTTTAATTTTTGTGGAGTTTTAAAAGTCAGCGCCTCAAAAGCAGGGAAAAAGGGAGGCCCTAAAAGGATTTATGTTTTTCCATCTTCCAGGATCCCCTTTAATTTCTTGCTGCAATTTGCTTTGGAAATGATTTCAAACAAATTATATTTTCAGGAGTGAAAAGGGATCTTGGTCTGAACTAACCAACTTGGTCTCCCTTTCTCGGCCCTCTTTGTGTCTCCCCCGTGTCCCTCCTCCCCCTCCTCCCCTCCAGCCAAGCCCACCGTCTCCATCTCCTCCACCAAGCTGGACCCGGGTTCCCCCCACACCATCCTCCTCTGCACCGCGAGGGGCTTCTACCCCGTGGAGATCCAGGTCCGCTGGCTGAAGAACGGGCGGCTGGAGGAGGAGGGTGTGGCCTTCGGGGAGGAGCTCCAGAACGGAGACTGGACCTACCAGCTCCAGGTGATGCTGGAGACTCAGCCCCAGCGGGGGGACGTCTACACCTGCCAGGTGGAGCACACCAGCCTGGAAGCCCCCATCACCGTCCAGTGGGGTGAGCCCCTCCCCTCCTTCTCTGGGGACCCCCTCCTACCCTGAGAGAGGGGGAGAGACCCTCCCTGTGGGGAGAGCCAGGATGGACCCTCCTGGGTGGGGAAGCTGGCCCTGATCCTCCTGCTCAGGGGAGGCTCCTTCTCCTTCCCCAGAGCCCCGATCCTCCAACTCGGCCAGGAGCAAACTCTGGACGGGGATTATGGGGGCCCTGATCGGGGTGATCTTCTTTGCCACGGGGCTCTCCCTCTACCTGAAGAGCAAGAAAGGTGAGTCTGGGGGCTGGATGAGAGGTTGTGGTGAGGGGACCATCGGGGGGGGGGACCTCTCAGATGGCAAGAAGGCTTCCTTGGAAATTTGCATGGGAAATTCTGTTCTTTGAGGGTCTGCTGTATAAGTGAGCATCCTGCAACCTATTATGGGCTATCGATGGGGAGGGGGGGGCCCTGATTCCTCCAGCCCATGAGAGGTTCTGATTGGCTCTTTTTCTCCTTGCAGCAATTCCCATCCAGCCTCCTGCAGGTGAGTTTCTCCTCAAGTTGTAGATTTTACTTTAATATTCGTTAATATTTCCTTTTTTAAAAAAATATGTATCTGAACAAAACCTGCTTGCTGTGGATAACACAAATTTTTGAAATTTTGGGCAGCGTTTCCTTACAGAGACCTGAAAATGCATTGGAATCAAAAACAAATACAAACACACCACAAATAGTAAAATATTGACCAGGTTTTTTCCATCGTGGTGGGTGGGGAGGACTCCTCTTTTGATTAACTGCCCCAATTATGTCATTTGGGGAAAATTCCATAAGTCCCGGGAAATGAATTGCTGGTCCTTTGCATCCTTTTCCTCCCTGAAATGGGTGTGGGTGTGGGTGGGAGATTCTCCCTCATTCTGCCCCTACCTATCAACCACCCCCCTGCAGTGTGGGTCTCTTTATATTCTCATTTTCTCCCCTTCTCTTTTTCTCTACAGCCCTCATGAATTAATCCTGCCGTCCTTCCTGCTTCCTGATGGGAAAGGAAATTCTTTTTTTCCTCAGTAGCTGATGAATTTCTGGCTTTTTTGCAACCTCTGAAAAATGGAGGCTCAAGATTTTAGATTAGGAAGAGGAGGAGAAGGGCAGCCTGGAGCTTTTCCTGCTGAGAGCCCCCTCCATCTTTCTTTCAGGGCCTCCCTTTCTTGGGAGGGAGGGGTGGAGACCATCTAGACTGACCCTGGGGACTCTGGGCCTGCCTGTCATTCCAGACACCCAAATCTCTCCCTGCTTTGAATCCACAGCAGCTTCATCTGCATTACTCTTCCTCCAAATCCCTTCCCTTCACTTTGCTTTGATGTAAAAGAATAAACATTGTAGGAAAACCCTGGAATTCCTCCTTCCTTCCTCCTCCTCTTTTCTCCCCCTCCAGGGTGGTCACCCTTCTCCCCTCCCCCTCCTCAGATTGAGGCCTCCACTGCGTCTGGATTGACCATCCCGGCAGCTTTGGGTCCAAAGCCAGAATGGTTTGGGAGGAGGGTGGGGAGATCCATGAAGGGGAAGGGGCAGGACCCCCCCTCCTACTCAGAGCCCCCCTTGCTCTGCTTCCTTTCAAGCCCAATTTTGAGGACCAGGATGCCATCGGCCACGGTCCTCCTCAAGCACTTGTGGGGAGCCATTCGGGGGGCATCTGTGACTCCCCCTACACTCCCCAAGCCATTTCAGCCATTTCTTCAGCACTGGAGGGTCCTGCCCCATTTTGCCTCCCAACGCCTCCCTCCCTTCCCCCCTCCCTTTTTGGGGCTCTCATGGTACAGACTCTCCTGCATGATGGTATAAATGGTATATGACCTACATGACCTCCAAGGTCCCTTCCAACTTCTTTCACATTCTATCAACTCTGTATGAACAGCCCCCTCCAGATGAAGTCCAACCCATCCAGCTGCTGGGCAGGGCGAGGACTAGAACTCCCCTTATCTCTAGGAAGTAGGGGGAGGGGTGTCAAGATGTGGCTACATTCAGACAACACGCGTGACCAGGGAAGGGCCCTCCTGACGTCTGACCTCAGCTGCATTCAGACCAGGGGAAAGCCGCCTTCACCCGCCGCTTGAGGGCCCCTGTGGGAGGCTGTTGGCTCTGGGGGGCTTCGGGAGTTGTGGGGTACCTCCCGGTCAACAGCTTCTGTCACAGCCTTTCAATGGCCTCCTTCCCCCCAAATAAATGGCTCCTCCTCTTAGGGAAGGACGGTGAAAAGGGGTGATTTCACAGATGTGGGGAGGGCAGAGAGCTTCCCGTCTGGTGGGCGGGGGGGGCGAGGGGAAAATGGGGGCAAACTCAACTCTCCCAAAATATTGGTGTCTCAGCACACACCTGCACCCACAACACACACACACACACACACAGACCCCCCTCAAAGAAGCAGCAGAGGAGGTGGAAGTAGGTGTGGGGGGGCTTCAGTCACCCCATAGGACTTTTCGAGGACTGCCCACCTGGCCCCACTGCTTCCCCACGGCCCTTCCTGCCTTTGGGCCTGAAGCCCCCTCCCTCTGGGCAGGGGAGACCCGGAGAACAAGGTTTCTTCCACAGTTTGAGGGCCCCCCAGGCCCCCTTCATGTCCAGGGCGGAAGACTCAATCCTGACTCCAGAGGAGGTAAAGTTGCCATAGTTCCCCCTCCTGCTCTGAGGGGGGGACCCTCCCCATCCCCCTCCTCCAAGTCTGCCCTCAGGGTCCCCCCCCCACTGCAGGTGAGCCCCTCCCCTTCCATGCTGGTCCCCCTTTTCCTCTCTTTCCCACCCATCAGAGCCCCCCCCTTAGAGAGCCGAGTCTCCCCATAACGTCTGAAGGGGGAGAATTGGAGCCTTTGGGTCCTTTGGGCCTCCGGGGACGTTTCTCCAGCCCTCCCTCGTTTCTCCCCTGGGCTGTCCGGGGTCTCCTCGGGGGTCGGGAGGGCCCCCCCAGCCTCTTTCTGGGGAGGGGAAAGGCAGAGGACCGAGGGGGCCGCCCCACCCGGAGACTCAGCCATGGGGTGGAGCAGGACAGCTGCCCCGGGGAAGAATCCGGGCTTGTTGCCTGCTGGATCAGGGCCTGTTTCTCGGTTCCGCTTCGGGGGAGCCCAGCGCTTCAGGCCGGGGATGGGGGGAAGGAAGCGGCACTCAAGCGCCTCTTCGGAGGTTGTGGAAAGGAGTTGCTGTGTTTGTGCGTGTTTGTGGAGGGCTGGGAGTGGCAGGGAGAACTCGGGGAAATTCACAATATTTGCTGGGGGGGGGAAGCATGAAAGGAGCCCAGAGGTTCTGCCTGGGTCAGATGAGCGATGCCCCCCCCCGAGGCTGCCTGGATCCGGGACAGACTTTGTGCGACTGGCTGTGTCCAGATACACAACTGGGGGGCAGATTCGGACTCTGCCGCCTCCTTCGGCTGCGGGGGGGGGAGGAACCCGGCTCTGGCCTTCCGGGGCTGGTGCTGGGCGGGGGGGGGGGGAGAGTTTGACCCCCTCCAGCCCCCTCCCCATTCCCGGAAAGGATTCAGGCCCCCTCTGGACCCCCCCAAAGCTCTTTTGAAGAGAGTCGGGAATTGAGGATCTGCCTGACCCGCCTTTGCGTAACTCGCCACAACCCGAATCTCCGCAGAAGAAAAAAAAATGTTTTCTATTGATGTAAGGAAAGAGAAGAAACAGGAAGTCTTTTTTTGGGGGGGGGGATAGTTGTGGGGGGGGGGGCAGAGAAAGGTTTTCAGACATTGATGGTGAAGCCTGTAATCCAATACTTGAAGGCGAGGGATCACCGAAGTCCACAGAATTTCTATTAAAATTGCATGACGTTATAAATCCCAAATTCATCGTTTCCTGCAATAAACTCCCCGTCCATCCCTCCTCCTTCAACGCTGAGAACTTTTCCAAGGAAGAAACTCCGATCAGATCCTCTCATCCATCCTGTCCACGTCCACGGGGGTGGATTTTTTTCTTCTCCTCTTTGGGCAAAACGTTTCCTTCCACTCCTATCTATCTATCTATCTATCTATCTATCTATCTATCTATCTATCTATCTATCTATCTATCTATCTATCTATCTATCTATCTATCATCTATCTATCTATCTATCTATCTATCTATCTATCTATCTATCTATCTATCTGATAGAGCCAATATACTGTCCGTCCATCTCTCCTACTTCAGAACTTTTCCAAGGAAGAAACTCCGATCAGATCCTCTTATCCATCCTGTCCACGTCCACGGGGGTGGATTTTTTTCTTCTTCTCTTTGGGCAAAACGTTTCCTTCCACTCCCATCCGGAAGAACGGAGTTAACCTCCGAGTCTCTTGATCCTGAGGACCGAGTCCCGGGGCTGATTCCTTTTCCCCCAAAATTCCCTTCCTGCCAGTCAAAAGGTTGAATTCATTGGCACGCAGCCAAGGGCAGGAATTGAGCCTCTATCCTACTCATAATGTAAATTATTGGCAAAATTGATTGAGCTGAAATCCTTTCACCGGCCTTGAATAATCCACCTTCTCTTTCCTCAAAGTCTTCGTGTCAGGGAGTTCGTTAATGTTTATTCCGAATTAAGAGGAGAAATCTGGGAAGGCGGGAAAAGCTGAGATATTTCTGTTCAAAAGAAGCTTTGCACGAACACACACACGGAAGCCGGAGAGGGTTGTGGAGGAAAACCCACTCAGAATTTCCCCTCGGGAGGAAAAGCTGCGCGTGAAGCGGAGGATCGGGCCGGGCTGAGCCAGGAAGAGCCGCGGATCCATCGGGGGAGATTCCCGGATTCCGGGCTTCTGCCGGGAGAGGAGGGGGAGGAAGGGGGATCCCGGCTGGCTTTCTTGTGGGGGGGGGGGCAGATCCAGTCGCGGCCCTTCCTGGAGAAGAAGATCGAGTGAAGACCCACTCCCGGTCTTGGGATCTCCCTCGCTGCCATTAGGATCTCACCGGCAGATCGCGGAGGGGGGAGCAGCCTCGCCAGGGATCATCTGGCAGCTGACCGAAGGCGAAGCCCGGAGAAGGTCGGTGACGGTCAGCCTGGGAGGGAAGATGGGACCGTCCGGAGCCTCCGAAGGGGATCCGACCTGGAAGGGATCGGGAGGGATCTCCTGGCCGTGAGAACCAATGGAACCTGGAATTTGGGGGGGGGGGGTTTCTCCATCCCTGGAGGTCTTCAAAAAGAAGGTGGTGGAAGGATATGGGGGGTCTGAATTGCTCCCCTAGATTGGCTCCCCAAAACCCTCCCTTTAGCGAAGGGGTCTGGAGCCCCTCCCTTTCAGACGGTCTTGGGGGGCTGCAGGGGCTCTACTTGGGCGGGGGGGGGGACAGGAAAGAGGCCTCGAAAAGCATCCAGAGGCAGCTTGTGGGGCTGAAGATGGGAGCGAGGGGAGGAAAAGGGAAGGGGGGGCTGGAAGGGGGGAGAGCCCAGGAGCATGGGTGTGGGTATCCTTATTGTGCTCCCAAAAGGAAGAGGGAGAGAGAAGCATGGATATTACTTTCCTTCCATCCCAGAGGGGGGGTCCCTCCGGATCTAGCAGGAAACGCCCCCCTAAAATGCAGTCCCCCCAGACTGAAGGGATTCCCCTCCCCCAACTTTCTCCGCTTCTCTCTCGGCACTATCTCCTCTTGTGGATGAACTCAGGCAGACTCTGCCCGGAGACCGATGACGATGAGGAAGGGAGAATTCCCATTGGTCGCTCCGCTTTCCTGGCCCCTCCCAATCCCGAAGTCCGAGGAAACCGCCCCTCCCCCCAAGCCAGACCCCCCGATTCCGCCTCTGGGCTGGGAGCCTCCGCGTCTCTCTCCCCTCCCTTTGGGGGCGCTTGTGGAGAGCATCCATGGGCTCCGTTGGGGTCCCCCTTTTGTTGCTGGTGGGGGCGCTGGCCCGGATCCCCGGGAGAGAAGCGGGGAAGGAGACCCCCGGTAAGGAGGGGGCTCGGCGGGGGAGGGGAGGGGCCCTCAGTGTTTCTGGGGGCGAAGAATGGGGCTGGGACCCCAGAAGTGGGGAAAGGGGTGGAGGGCAAGAGAGGCGGGAGACTGCAGGAGCCTCGATCTCCGCGTGGTGGGGCTTAAGATGGGAGGGGGAGAGAAAGTGGGGCTGGAAGGGAGGGGAGAGCGCAGGAGCATGGGTGTGGGTATCCTTACTGTGCTCCCAAAAGGAAGAGGGAGAGAGAAGTTTGGATATTATTTTCCCTCAGCCGGGGGGGGGGAGTCTCTTCTCTCCCCCTATACTTCCTGCCGGTTTGGGGGGGGGCAAAGAGGCCCCCCCCCCCGGATCCAGCGTTCCCTGCAGACAGAGGGAGGTCTGGACCGGCTGAACTTCTGCCTGCCTTTTCCCACCCTGGGGAGATGGAAGCTCTTTCCCCCTCCCCCATTTCCCCCCCTCCAGACCCCCCCACCAAGGGGGAGTCCCGCTGGGACCGACGGTTCCCCCTCCCTCCTCCAGGGGGCGCCTTCCGTCAGTCCCTCGCAGCAGGTCTCCCGCCTCTCCCCCTCCCCACGTGGGCCTCTCCTCCAGTACCCGCTGGGGACCATGGGCCCCGGAGTCTCTCCTGACGCCCAGCCCTCCTCCTTCCCGCAGCCCATTTCCTGGTCCAGGAGAAGGTCGAGTGCCGCTTCCTCAACGGGACGCAGCAGGTGAGATACCTGTACAGCCAGTTCTACGACCGTCAGGAGTTCGCCCGCTTCGACAGCGACCGCGGGGAGTTCGAGGCCGTCACGGAGTTCGGGAAGGTGGATGCGGAGTATTGGAACAGGAATAAGCAGCTCCTGCAGTACCAGAAGGCCCGAGTGGATTCCGGCTGCCGAAACAACTACGAGGTTTCCCAGAGCAATTCCGTGGTTGGCCGGAGAGGTGAGTGGGGGAGGGGGAGTTCCATGGGGTGTGTGTGAATGCGGGGACTCCCCCCCCTTTTATTTCATTGATTAGGGAATTGATTTGGTGGAGCAGTGGGCTAATACCTCCTTAAGTAACACCAGCTGCCTGCCATTAGTCCAGGTTCGAGTCCCACCAGGCTCAAGGTTGACTCAGCCTTCCATCCTTCCGAGGTAGGTAAAATGAGGACCCAGATTGTTGGGGGCAATTAAGCTGACTTTGTAATAATGCCGCTTGGGGTGTGTGTGAAAGCCCTAATAAGCAGGCACATACATAGAATGAAGGCTACTGCTAAGTTTGTAAGCCGCCCTGAGTCTTCGGAGAAGGGCGGGATATAAATGGAATTAAAATTAAAAAAAATTTCCCAGATAAAGATTTGCCCCTTATTTATTCTTTGCTCTCCAATCTAAGAAATTTACTCATTGGTATTTATTGATATTTACTGATCCTCCTAAGCCACCCCCCTCCCTCCCTCAAAGCGCGGATCTGGAGGGGGTACCATTATAACATCCCCCTAAAATAAAAATGTGGGGGGAAAAATTACCCTTAAAATGTTAGAAATTCTACAACTTATGACAATTAAACATGCAAAAGGGAAGAAATATATTTCTCTCCTTCCCTTTCGTCCCACGATCTTCCTTCTCTTCCCCAGGTCCAAAAAACTTCTTTCCAGAATATTATACAAAATATTATATTTTTCTGGGGGAGGAGGAATCCAGCAAGGTCTCTCTCTTGCGAGGTACGCAGATAGATTTCAATATAATCTGTATCCTATATAATATTTCAATATATTTTATATGAATAAATCAATAATATTTATTGATTGACTTATCCACTTTTTAAATAAAGGATTTTATTGAATTTTATAGGGTTAGGGATAAAATAGGATCGGGATAGGGATTAGGGTTTAGGGTGGGGTTGGGGTCAACATTGGGATGTTCCCCAAATTACATTTTCTATCTTTAGCAAACAGGCTGTTGTCCTGGTACATACGTTCAATTAACAATAGTTAATATAGTAATAGATATCTGTAGAGAATGTAATAAACGATAATAAAAAACTATCAGTTAGTCAATACATGTCATTCTTCTTACTAATGTAAGAGGAAGTGAGGCAGATTTTGTTCTCTGCATGTTCAGTCTGGAATTCATTCTTACACCTAAATTCTTCCCTGCAAACCCAGGAGGATAATTCACTGTTCATAAAAAAAAATCCCGACCAGATCCCAGGATTGAATTGCAAATAAGCAAACCTTTAAAAATTGCATGTTCTTAAACATGATATAATTAGCTGTTCGTAAGAGAATCCCTCAAGGGAGAAAAACGTGGTTAGCAAAAGGTCTCTGAGCTGGAGTGGATCTATGAAAGTAGTTATAGTGTATACCTTTTTTTAATGAAAATTATCAGCCCTTTTGATCAGTGACGTCATCAAAGTAAACAAACCCACGTGGTGTTGATCACGTCAACAGATCATGGCCCTATGTGGAAGTCACCGCCCTATTTCCAGATAAGGCGTCTTGAACCGAACCCCATCAATAAATCAAGGCAGTCAAGCCTCTGGGTACGTGATTAGCTTCACCCTAGACTAATTCTATCGACATTCAAAACAAACGGAATAAGCTAAATAAAGTAAATAATGAACAGAGGCCTCTGCATTTGGCAAACAAGCCCTACTTTGGGGAGCTGTGAAATAATAATAATAAAAATGCTTTTTATTTCTAATCATTCTAGCCTAATGATGCTTTTAATTTTTGTGGAGTTTTAAAAGTCAGCGCCTCAAAAGCAAGGAAAAAGGGAGGCCCTAAAAGGATTTATGTTTTTCCATCTTCCAGGATCCCCTTTAATTTTTTGCTGCAATTTGCTTTGGAAATGACGTGAAACAAATAATATTTTCAGGAGTGAAAAGGGATCTTGGTCTGAACTAACCAACTTGGTCTCCCTTTCTTGGCCGTCTTTGTGTCTCCCCTGTGTCCCTCCTCCCCCTCCTCCCCTCCAGCCAAGCCCACCGTCTCCATCTCCTCCACCAAGCTGGACCCCGCTTCCCCCCACACCATCCTCCTCTGCACCGCGAGGGGCTTCTACCCCGTGGAGATCGAGGTCCGCTGGCTGAAGAACGGGCGGCCGGAGGAGGAGGGCGTGGCCTTCACGGAGGAGCTCCAGAACGGAGACTGGACCTACCAGCTCCAGGTGATGCTGGAGACCCAGCCCCAGCGGGGGGACGTCTACACCTGCCAGGTGGAGCACGCCAGCCTGGAGGCCCCCATCACCATCCAGTGGGGTGAGCCCCTCCCCTCCATCCCCTTCCTCCCCTCCTGCTCTGGGGACACCCTCCTGTCCTGAGGGGGGAGAGAGGCCCTCCCTGTGGGGGGAGCCAGGAAGGACCCTCCTGGGGGGGGAAGCTGGCCCTGATCCTCCTGCTCAGGGGAGGCTCCTTCTCCTTCCCCAGAGCCCCGATCCTCCAACTCGGCCAGGAGCAAGCTCTGGACGGGGATTATGGGGGCCCTGATCGGGGTGATCTTCTTTGCCACGGGTGTCAGAATCCATTTATATCACATTTCATAATTGTATAGGTAGAACAACGTGCTATTACTGGGGATTCTGCCATCTCTCCGAGGGGGGGGGGGAGAGGATGGTTACTAAAGCGATTTTCAAACAACAGGGGATGTTTTAACGGGGGAAGGGAGGGGGACAGACAGATATGGTTTGTGTCTTCATTTACAACTGAAAAAAGGGAAGCAATAACCATAAAACCAAGGAGAGTTCCCTTTCCCATGGAAGAACCTGACACCTAGCAACTGACGACAGCCTGACCAAATGGATGAGGGGAGGGGCTGGAATGGGAATGGTTTATATAGGATTGAAATGTAACTTTTCTCAGATTCCGTCTTGTATTCCCACAATCAATTCCTTCCTAGTAAACATTTTCCTTTTGGACTAAACTTGCATCCAAGAGTTCTTATTTCCTAAGATGTGGATTGAGGTGGGTCCTGACAGTAGACGGAATCTGCTTTAAGAGTCAACCTGGAAGGGAAAACCTTACCGGGGGACTTTGCAACAAATACAAATGTCTGGCGACGAAGCAAGAGAGGAGGGAAGCCCCATGGAGGGGGAGTCTTCCCCCCAAATGGAATCCCAGAGACAATGGGAAACTGAAGCAGCATATTCCCCCGGGGAAGAAGCGGTGGAGCAGTACGACCGAAAACCCCGGTGGTCGATGGGCGTTGGAAGGAAAAGTGAGTGGGAAAAGGCTTCGGGAGAAAAGACCCTGAGGCGTAGTAACCACCAACCGGAATGGAGGCAAGAGATGGAGAGTTCCCTGCACGCCAGCGAGGAGGAGCGGATCCTGGAAAAGGCCATTGATCTGATGAAAGCAACCCTGAGTTCACTGAGGGAGGAGAGAGCTGAAAATCGCAACCGAGGCAGCGCCTGGGGACGCAACTGGAAAGGTAACGGAGGGGATCCAACACCTGAAACCCCGGGGCCATCCAATGGAACAGGAATTGCTGCCTCAGCAGTACCCACCCACCCCCCCAGAACCACAGATGGGGACCAGGATGAGGAGCGATACCGGCCACGGCGCAGACAACGCTCCAGCCAAAGACTCCCGCCCCTGGAAGTCAAATTCAAGGGGGAGCCATCACGACTGGGATTTTTCCTAACCCAAGTCCTCAGCTACATGGAAGAGTACGGACGGGACATCCCCAGTGACAAAACACGCATCCGAATTGTGCAATCTGCCCTGGACGGGATGGCTGCAGACTGGGTGGTGAACTTGCATGACTCCAACGCCCCAGAACTCAACGACTTCAACCGATTCATGTCATCTTTGAGGCGACGGTTCGAGGATCCTTTGGCTGACCGTAAGGCCCGGGAGAGAATCAAAACGGTGAGGCAGGGCAGGCGAACAGTGGCTGATTATACCCAAGAATTCCGAGCCATTGCCAGCAAGCTGAACTGGCCAGAAGACATCCTCCTTAGCCATTTCAAAGACGGTCTGAACTACGACCTGTATGATGCTTGCCTGCCTCGAGGAGACCCACCCCACCTCGACGACTGGTACATCCTGGCGGAGGAAGTGGAAATAGACCTACTGAAGAGACACCGCAGAGGAAAACCATGGGGCCGCCTGCCACCCGAGCAAACACGCGAGGGGGAAAAACCACCAGCCACAGCCAAAAAATCAACAAGTTGTTTCAACTGCGGGAGAGAGGGCCACCGTGCTGCAGAATGTCGTTCAAAAGCCCCCCCCCCCCGAAAACCAGAGGCATCATCCTCCAAGAAGCCGGGGAAGCCCCAAGGCAACACAAAAGAATCTTCCATGAAGGGGACAGAGGCTGTAGAGTCCACAATTCCTGCCAGGAACTGGGACTGGACTCCGGCCTGCACCGCAGGGACGGTGGACAACTCGGAAGACAGCTCAGAGGGAGAACCATTGGTAAGTGGACCCCTTCCACCCATGCTTAAGACAGTGACTATATTAGCTTCCCCTATGCCTGAAGCAGCCAAAATAAAAGCTCTGATAGACTCTGGGTGCATCCGCTGCCTTATCAGCCCAACGCTGGTGGAGAGATTGAGCATCCCAGTGAGGAGGCTAAAACATCCAATCTCTTTTAGTCAATTAGATGGGACAATAGCAGGGGGAGGACCAGCCACCCTAGCCACTTTACCAATCCACCTATCACTGGGGCCCCATGAGGAGGACATAACGTTTATAGTGGCCCCAGGCATGGAATGCCCAATGATCCTAGGACTGGAATGGCTGAAGAAATGGAACCCCGGGATAAACTGGAGGACAGCAGAACTCAACTTCCCAAAGGGGGGGCAGAAGAACGTAGACTCCAAAAGCACCCCCCCAACCCAGAGGGAGGAGACAGCAGCAGTGGGGAAAGAGAAGGGATTACCAGAGATACCAGAGGAATACAGGGACCTGGCTGAGGTTTTCAGTGAGGAAAGAGCAGATGAGCTTCCCCCCCACCGCCCCACAGACTGCACCATAGAATTCAAACCTGGGGCAAAACTCCCAAAACCCAGGATGTATGCCATGAGCCCAAGGGAAATGGCAGAAATGGAGAGATTCATAAAGAAAAACTTAGAAAGAGGATTTATTGAGCCTGCCAAACCCAAAGTGGCCGCCCCGGTTCTGTTCAGGGAGAAGAAGGATGGATCCTTTCGTTTGGTTGTGGACTATAGAAATTTGAACACAATTAGTGAATGTAATCTGTACCCCCTTCCCCTAATGAAGGATATGTTATCCCACCTATCGAAAGGAAAGATTTTTACCAAACTAGACCTGAGGGAAGCATACTACCGAATTAGGATTAAGGAAGGAGACGAATGGAAGACTGCATTCAACTGCCCAATGGGGTGCTATCAATTCAAAGTATTGCCATTCGGACTGCAAGGGGCACCCGCAGTCTTTATGCAATTAATTAATGACGTGCTGAGAGAGCACCTATATAAGGGGGTCCTGGTTTACCTCGATGACATCCTTATCTTCACAGAAACTAAAGAGGAACATATCAAACTAGTCAGAGCAGTCCTGAAGAAGTTGCGAGCTGCCCACTTATATGCTAAATTATCGAAGTGTGAATTCCATCAGGAAAAAATCGACTACCTGGGATATCGCATATCTCCAGAGGGCATCGAAATGGACCCTGAGAAGGTCAGAGCAGTACTAGAGTGGGCACCCCCCCGCACACGGAAGCAATTGCAAAGTTTCCTGGGGTTTGCAAACTTCTACCGCCAATTCATCCCCGCATTTGGCCAAATAGCCATGCCCCTCACAAATTTGTTGAAAACGAAGGGGGGGTCACCCGTGAAACCCAGCCAGCCTCTGAAATGGTCAATGGAATGTCAAGCAGCATTTGAGAGGCTAAAGAGACTTTTTTCTGCTGAACCTGTCCTAAAACACCCAGATCCCGACAAACCTTTTGTAATACAGGCAGATGCGAGTGATGTAGCGGTAGGAGCCGTACTATTACAAGAAAATGATGGGGGGACATTGCAACCATGCGCATACACATCCAGAAAACTCACAGAAACAGAACAACGCTGGCCAATATGGGAAAAAGAGGCATTCTCGCTGAGGTGGGCATTACTAACATGGCGCCAATTTTTAGAAGGAAATAAAATACCTTTCCAGGTCTGGACAGACCACAAAAATTTGGAAGCACTAAAAACGCCCAGGAAGCTCACTCCTAAGCAAGCCCGCTGGTCCCAACATTTTCACCGATTCAATTTCACTCTCAAACACTTACCGGGGGGAAAGAACTTCCTTGCAGATGCATTATCCCGCATGCCCCAATATAACAGCACAAGAGTTACTGACTTTAAACCACTTGTACCGGAACAACAACTGGCAGCACCAGTCACCACCAGGGCACAAGAAAAAATGAAGCCGAAGGTAGATAGCCAAACTGGAATAGAATTCAGGAAATCTTTGGAAAGTGATGAATGGTTCCAGAAAAATAAACATGTGTGCACAATTAAAGATGGACTACCGTGGGTGGGGGAGAAGCTATATATACCTGCCACACAGAGAATCAATTTCATGCAACTGTGCCATGATACAAAATCAGCAGGACACTTTGGCTTTGTAAAAACCTTACACTTAACTAAAAGGCAATTTTGGTGGCCATCTATGAAAAAGGACATAGAAAGCTATGTGGGTAGCTGTCAAATTTGCGCGATGGCCAAAAGACTGCAAGGGAAACCGCCAGGTCTGTTACAACCGGTGGCAAACCCCTCAGCCCCATGGAAAGAAATAGCCATGGATTTTATCGTAGAACTGCCTGAAAGTAATGGAAACACCGTAGTCTGGACTGTCACAGATCTGTTCTCTAAGCAAGTACACTTCATACCTTGCCAAAAAATCCCGACTGCAAAAGCATTAGCAAAACTTTTTGTACAGCATATTTACAGATTGCACGGGGTACCACAACGCATCATATCTGACAGAGGGGTGCAATTTACGTCGGCATTTTGGAAAGAATTTTTATCCCTCTTAGGAACCACCCAAGGACTGTCATCTAGTCACCATCCTCAGACAGACGGAGCTTCTGAAAGACTTAATAATATACTTGAACAATATCTGAGATGCTATATTAATTTTCAGCAGTCCGACTGGACGGACCTACTGCCTTTTGCAGAAGTAGCATATAATAATGCAGTCCACTCAAGCACAGGTTACACTCCTTTTCAAGTAGCTACAGGCCAGAGTTTCAACCCAATACCAGAACTAACCCCAAAAGAACCGGTTATCCCTGACCTGAAGGAATGGATTGCTCAATTACAAAATACATGGCCAATCGTTAGGAAAGCGTTGGAAGATGCCAGAAAAGCATACAAGACACAGGCAGACAAAAAAAGAACCGATCCCACACCATTTAGGGTAGGAGAGATGGTATATTTATCCACAAAATACCTGAAATCACTCCAACCCTGTAAAAAACTAGGACCAAAATATATTGGACCCTTTCCAATTAAAAGAATCATAAACCCAGTAACAGTTGAATTAGAACTACCCAAAAATCTTAGACGAATACACCCAACCTTCCACTGCAGTCTATTAAAGAGAGAACAACAATCTCCACTACGAGAAAAAATCCCACCACCACCACCCCCCATCATGGTGGAAGGAGAACAACATTTTGAAGTGAAAGAAATCTTAGATTCCAGAAAACACCATGGAACGATACAATATTTAGTGGCATGGAAACACCTCCCCTCCTCAGAAAACGAATGGGTTAACAAACTCCATGTTAAAGCACCTAAGTTGCTTAAGAGGTTTCATACAGAATATCCAAACAAACCAGGCTAACAGTTATATGTTTTCTTTCCCCACAGATGGACTCATCTTTTTTCTGAAAGGAGAGCCGAATGTCAGAATCCATTTATATCACATTTCATAATTGTATAGGTAGAACAACGTGCTATTACTGGGGATTCTGCCATCTCTCCGAGGGGGGGGAGAGGATGGTTACTAAAGCGATTTTCAAACAACAGGGGATGTTTTAACGGGGGAAGGGAGGGGGACAGACAGATATGGTTTGTGTCTTCATTTACAACTGAAAAAAGGGAAGCAATAACCATAAAACCAAGGAGAGTTCCCTTTCCCATGGAAGAACCTGACACCTAGCAACTGACGACAGCCTGACCAAATGGATGAGGGGAGGGGCTGGAATGGGAATGGTTTATATAGGATTGAAATGTAACTTTTCTCAGATTCCGTCTTGTATTCCCACAATCAATTCCTTCCTAGTAAACATTTTCCTTTTGGACTAAACTTGCATCCAAGAGTTCTTATTTCCTAAGATGTGGATTGAGGTGGGTCCTGACAACGGGGCTCTCCCTCTACCTGAAGAGCAAGAAAGGTGAGTCTGGGGGCTGGATAAGAGGTTGTGGGGAGGGGACCATCCGGGGGGGGGACCTCTCAGATGGCAAGAAGGCTCCCTTGGAAATTTGCATGGGAAATTCTGTTCTTTGAGAGTCTGCTGTATAAGTGAGCATCCTGCAACCTTTTTTTTTTAAAAAATCCATTTATATCCCGCCCTTCTCCGAAGACTCAGGGCGGCTTACAAGCTTAGCAGTAGCCTTCATTCTATGTATATGCCTGCTTATTAGGGCTTTCACCCCCCCCCCCCAAGTGGCATTATTACAAAGTCAGCTTAATTGCCCCCAAAAATCTGGGTCCTCATTTTACCTACCTGGGAAGGACGGAAGGCTGAGTCAACCTTGAGCCTGGTGGGACTCGAACCTGCACTAATTGCAGGCAGCTGGTGTTACTTAAGGAGGCGTTAGCCCACTGCTCCACCAAGGCTCTGTATTATGGGCTATTGATGGGGAGGGAGACCCCCTGAATCCTCCAGCCCATGAAGAATTCTGATTGGCTCTTTTTCTCCTTCCAGCAATTCCCATCCAGCCTCCTGCAGGTGAGTTTCTCCTCAAGTTGTAGATGTTACTTCAACATTCGTTAATTGTTCCTTTAAAAAAATGTATCTGAAGAAAACTTCCTTTCTGTGGATAAAAGAAAGTTTTGAAATTTTGGGCAGCTTTTCCTTACAGAGACCTGAAAATGCATTGGAATCAAAAACAAATACAGACACACCACAAATAGTAAAATATTGACCAGGTTTTTT
Organism: Vipera ursinii; assembly: GCF_947247035.1. NCBI lineage: Eukaryota > Metazoa > Chordata > Lepidosauria > Squamata > Viperidae > Vipera > Vipera ursinii. The sequence continues at coordinate 1,030,377 of NC_139513.1, read as the reverse complement.
CCAACGTGGTGGGCGGGGAGCACTTAATCTTTTGATTAAGTGCTGCAATTATGTCGTTTGGGGAAAATTCCATAAGAATGAATTTTCTTTGGGGAAATGAATTGCTGGTCCTTTGCATCCCTTTCCTCCCTGAAATGGGGGTGGGGGTGGGAGATTTTCCCTCATTCCGCCCCTGCCTATCAACCACCCCCCTGCAGTGTGGGTCTGTCTGGGGGGGGGCTGATAGGGAGGAATAATAAGTTATTTACACTGAAGGTTTAACTTTATATTCTCATTTTCTCCCCATCTTTTTTTCTCTACAGCCCTCATGAATTAATCCTGCCGTCATTCCTGCTTCCTGATGGAAAAGGAATTTTTTTTTCAGTAGCTGATGAATTTCTGGCTTTTTTGCAACCTCTGAAAAATGGAGTCTCAAGATTTTAGATTAGGGAGAAGAGGAGAAGGGCAGCCTGGAGCTTTTCCTGCTGAGAGCCCCCCCCCATCTTTCATTCAGGGCCTCCCTTTCTTGGGAGGTAGGGGTGCAGACCATGTAGACTGACTCTGGGGACTCTGGGCCTGCCTGTCATTCCAGACACCCAAATCTCTCCCTGCTTTGAATCCACAGCAGCTTCATCTGCATCACTCTTCCTCCGAATCCCTTCCCTTCCCTTTGCTTTGATGTAAAAGAATAAACATTGTAGGAAAACTCTGGAATTCCTCCTTTCTTCCTCTTCCTCCTCCTATTTCCTCCCCCTCCAGGTGGGTCCTCCCTTCTCCCCTCCCTCTCTCCAGATTGAGGTCTCCACTGCCTCTGCATGGACCACCCCAGCAGCTTTGGGTCTGAAGCCAGAACTGGTTTGGGAGGAGGGTGGCCAGATTCAGGGAGGGGAAGGGGCAGGACCCCCCTCCTACTCGGACCCCCCCTTGCTCTGCTTCCCCTCAAGCCCAATTTTGAGGACTAGGATGCCATCAGCCACGGTCCTCCCCAAGCTCTTGTGGGGAGCCATTCGGGGGGCATCTGAGACTCCCCCTACACTCCCCAAGCCATTTCAGCCATTTCTTCAGCACTGGAGGGTCCTGCCCCATTTTGCCTCCCAACGCCTCCCTCCCTTCCCCCCTCCCTTTTTGGGGCTCTCATGGTACAGACTCTCCTGCATGATGGTATAAATGGTAAAGGGTTTCACCTGCTCAAGCAGGGGGTTGGACTACATGACCTCCAAGGTCCCTTCCAACTTCTTTCACATTCTATCAACTCTGTATGAACAGCCGCCTCCAGATGAAGTCCAACCCATCCAGCTGCTGGGCAGGGCGAGGACTAGAACTCCCCTGTGGGAGGCTGTTGGCTCTGGGGGGCTTTGGGAGTTGTGGGGAACCCCCCCAGTCAGCAGCTTCTGTCACAGCCTTTCAATAGCCTCTTTCCCCCCAAATAAATGGCTCCTCCTCTTAGGGAAGGACGGTGAAAAGGGGTGATTTCACAGATGTGGGGAGGGCAGAGAGCTTCCCGTCTGGTGGGCGGGGGGGGGGGGCGAGGGGAAAATGGGGCAAACTCAACTCTCCCAAAATATTGGTGTCTCAGCACACACCTGCACCCACAACACACACACACACACACACAGACCCCCCTCAAAGAAGCAGCAGAGGAGGTGGAAGTAGGTGTGGGGGGGCTTCAGTCACCCCATAGGACTTTTCGAGGACTGCCCACCTGGCCCCACTGCTGCCCCACAGCCCTTCCTGCCTTTGGGCCTGAAGCCCCCTCCCTCTGGGCAGGGGAGACCCAGAGAACAAGGTTTCTTCCACAGTTTGAGGGCCCCCCAGGCCCCCTTCATGTCCAGGGCGGAAGACTCAATCCTGACTCCAGAGGAGGTAAAGTTGCCATAGTTCCCCCTCCTGCTCTGAGGGGGGGACCCTCCCCATCCCCCTCCTCCAAGTCTGCCCTCAGGATCCCCCCCACTGCAACTGAGCCCCTCCCCTTCCATCCTGGTCCTCCTTTTCCTCTCCCACCCATCAGTGCCCCCCCCCAGAGCTGAGTCTCCCTGTAACGTCTGAAGGGGAGAATCGGAGCCTTTGGGTCCTTTGGGCCTCCGGGGACGTTTCTCCAGCCCTCCATCGTTTCTTCCCTGGGCTGTCCGGGGTCTCCTTGGGGGTCGGGAGGGTCCCCCCAGCCTCTTCCTGGGGGGGAAAGGCAGGGGACCGAGGGGGCCGCCCCACCCGGAGACTCAGCCATGGGGTGGAGCAGGACAGCTGCCCCGGGCTTGTTGCCTGCTGGATCAGGGTCGCTTTCTCGGGTCCGCTTCGGGGGAGCCCAGCGCTTCAGGCCGGGGATGGGGGGGAGGAAGCGGCACTCAAGCGCCTCTTCGGAGTTTGTGGAAAGGAGTTGCTGTGTTTGTGTGTGCGTGTTTGTGGGGGGCTGGGAGTGGCAGGGAGAACTCTGGGAAATTCACAATATTTGCTGGGGGGGGGGGAAGCATGAAAGGAGCCCAGAGGTTCTGCCTGGGTCAGATGAGCGATGCCCCCCCCAGAGGCTGCCTGGATCCGGGACAGACTTTGTGCGACTGGCTGTGTCCAGATACACAACTGGGGGGGGGCAGATTCGGACTCTGCCGCCTCCTTCGGCTGCGGGGGGGGGGGAGGAACCCGGCTCTGGCCTGCCGGGGCTGGTGCTGGGCCGGGGGGGGGAGAGTTTGACCCCCTCCAGCCCCCTCCCCCCATTCCAGGAAAGGATTCAGGGCCCCTCTGGACCCCCCCCCCAAAGCTCTTTTGAAGAGAGTCGGGAATTGAGGATCTGCCTGACCCGCCTTTGCGTAACTCGCCACAACCCGAATCTCCGCAGAAGACTAGAAAAAAAATGTTTTCTATTGATGTAAGGAAAGAGAAGAAACAGGAAGTCTTTTATTTGGGGGGGGATAGTTGTGGGGGGGCAGAGAAAGGTTTTCAGACATTAATGGTGAAGCCTGTAATCCAATACTTGAAGGCGAGGGATTCCCGAAGTCCACAGAATTTCTATTCAAATTGCAGGACGTTATAAATTCCAAATTCATCGTTTCCTGCAATAAACTCCCCGTCCATCCCTCCTCCTTCAACGCTGAGAACTTTTCCAAGGAAGAAACTCCGATCAGATCCTCTCATCCATCCTGTCCACGTCCACGGGGGTGGATTTTTTTCTTCTCCTCTTTGGGCAAAACGTTTCCTTCCACTCCCATCCGGAAGAACGGAGTTAACTTCCGAGTCTCTTGATCCTGAGGACCGAGTCCCGGGGCTGATTCCTTTTCCCCTAAAATTCCCTTCCTGCCAGTCAAAAGGTTGAATTCATTGGCACGCAGCCAAGGGCAGGAACTGAGCCTCTATCCTGCTCACAATGTAAATTATTGGCAAAATTGATTGAGCTGAAATCCTTTCACCGGCCTTGAATAATCCACCTTCTCTTTCCTCAAAGTCTTCGTGTCAGGGAGTTCGTTAATGTTTATTCCGAATTAAGAGGAGAAATCTGGGAAGGCGGGAAAAGCTGAGATATTTCTGTTCAAAAGAAGCTTTGCACGAACACACACGGAAGCCGGAGAGGGTTGTGGAGGAAAACCCACTCAGAACTTCCCCTCGGGAGGAAAAGCTGCGCCTGAAGCGGAGGATCGGGCCGGGCTGAGCCAGGAAGAGCCGCGGATCCATCGGGGGAGATTCCCGGATTCCGGGCTTCTGCTGGGAAAGGAGCGGGGGGGGGGAAGGGGGGTCCCGGCTGGCTTTCTTGGGGGGAAAGCAGATCCAGTCGCGGCCCTTCCTGGAGGAGGAGACCGAGTGGAGACCCACTCCCGCTCTTGGGATCTTCCTCGCTGCCTTTAGGATCTCACAGGCAGATCCCGGAGGGGAGGCAGCCTCGCTAGGGATCATCTGGCAGCTGACCGAAGGCGAAGCCCGGAGAAGGTCGGTGACGGTCAGCCTGGGAGGGAAGTTGGGACCGTCCGGAGCCTCCGAAGGGGATCCGACCTGGAAGGGATCGGGAGGGATCTCCTAGCCGTGAGAACCAATGGAACCTGGAATTTGGGGGGGGGGTTCTCCATCCCTGGAGCTCTTCAAAAAGAAGGTTGTGGAAGGATATTGGGGCGGTCTGAATAGCTCCCCTAAATTGGCTCCCCAAAACCCTCCCTTTAGCGAGGGGGTCTGGAGCCCCTCCCTTTCAGACGGTCTTGGGGGGCTGCAGGGGGCTCTATTTGGGCGGGGGGGGGGAAACAGGAAAGAGGCCTCGAAAAGCATCCAGAGGCAGCTTGTGGGGCTGAAGATGGGAGCGAGGGGAGGAAAAGGGAAGGACGGGCTGGAAGGGGGGGAGAGCCCAGGAGCATGGGTGTGGGTATCCTTATTGTGCTCCCAAAAGGGAGAGAGAAGCATGGATATTACTTTCCTTCCATCCCAGAGGGGGGGTCCCTCCGGAGCTGGCAGGAAACGCCCCCCTAAAATGCAGCCCCCCCAGACTGAAGGGATTCCCCTCCCCCAACTTTCTCCGCTTCTCTCTCGGCTTCGCACTATCTCCTCTTGTGGATGAACTCAGGCAGACTCTGCCCGGAGACCGATGACGCTGCAGAAGGGAGAATTCCCATTGGTCCCTCCGCTTTCCTGGCCCCTCCCAATCCCGAAGTCCGAGGAAACCGCCCCTCCCCCCAAGCCAGACCCCCCCGATTCCGCCTCTGGGCTGGGAGCCTCCGCGTCTCTCTCCCCTCCCTTTGGGGGCGCTTGTGGGGAGCATCCATGGGCTCCGTTGGGGTCCCCCTTTTGTTGCTGGTGGGGGCGCTGGCCCGGATCCCCGGAGGCGAAGCGGGGAAGGAGACCCCCGGTAAGGAGGGGGCTCGGCGGGGGGAGGGGAGGGGCCCTCAGTGTTTCTGGGGGCGATGAATGGGGCTGGGACCCCAGAAGTGGGGAAAGGGGTCTAGGGCAAGAGAGGCGGGATCTCCGCGTGGTCTCCACCCCTCCCTCTCAGCATTTTCCCCCGTAGGACGGAGACGGAGGCCCCCCTTCCCTGCTTGCGGGCGAGGTGGGTGGGGGTCGCGGGAAGGCAGCCGAGGTGGGATAAGAGGCAGCCGGGGCCCCTCTCTCGCCCCCCCCCGTGGCTGGGTTGGAGGGGGACCTTGCGGATCCCTAATTAGCGCCTGAGCCCCGAAGTTTCTGGCACCGAAAGAGGAAGGAGACGGAAAGCGAAAGCGAAAGGGGGAAACTGAGGCATTTTCAGAGCCGAATCCACAAAGATCAGCAAATGTATAACAAAAAGACGCTTTTTGGCAACCTCAGTTTTTCTTCTGAATCTCCATTTTTTTAAGGCGGAGGAAGAGTTGAGCTTGGATTCCTTCTGGGGGGAGACTCTGAATTTGGGGAGGAGACCCAGAACCCCCCACCCCATAATCCCCCATTGCTGAATCGGGACCTGGAGGGGAGGGGGGAACTGAGGGAGGATATTCGGGGGGGCGTCTGAATAGCTCCCCTAAATTGGCTCCCCAAAACTATCCCTTTAGGGAAGGGGGCTGGAGCCCCTCCCTTTCAGATAGTTTTGGGGGGACTGCAGGGGGACAGGAAAGAGGGCTGAACCCCCAAATCAGGCAAAGGCAGCCAGTAGGAGGGAAGTTGCGAGGGGGGAGAAAATTTGGGGGATATCTAGGGAATTTGGGGGTTCCCTTCTCCCCAGGATCCCCAGCCCCCCCAGGCCATCTAGGTCACACCTGAGCAGCCCTCCCTTCAACAGGGGGGAGGGAAAGGACCCCCCATCTCCTGCCTCCAACAGGGTCCTTTCAGCAGCCCCAGGAAGGCTCCCCACCCCTTTGTCCCCCCAATTCAGGGGACCCAGAGGGCCCAGATAAATCCCTGGGGCTCCTCGAGGCCCCTCAGAGAACCAGGGACCGACTTTCAAAAGGACCCCAAAGAATATCAGTCTTCCCATCCTCCAACATTCAGTCAGAACTGAAGAAGCTTCTGGGATGAGAAGCGAAACGTCTTCAAGGGAAAAACCAGGAAATTCCTGCTCCCTTTGGGAAAAGCCCCTTTGGGCCAAGCGAGACCCGGAGGGGGAGACTCTCCGGAGAGACCCCCGGCTCCCCTCGGCCCTTCCGAAGTCTCCCCAGACCCAGCCTGGACTCCTGATGGGGGTCTTAAGGGAGCTTAAAGGGGCATCTAGTCCACCCCTGCAGGCAGAAAGAGAAAGGGAGACTGCGGTGGAGAGTCATGGGGGGGGCACAAAATGAAGTCCACACACATCCTGAAGACCCCCCTGAAGTTGCAGCCCCCAAGACTGAAAATCTTCCCCTCCCTCCCCTTCTCCGCTTCTCTTGGGAGGGATATTGGGGGGGTCTGAGTTGCTCCTCCAACCCCCCCTTAAGTGAAGGGGGCTGGAGCCCCTCCCTTTCAGGTGGCCTTGGGGGGCTGCAGGGGGGGTCTATTTGTGAGGGGGACAGAAAGGAGGCCTAGAAAAGCATCCAAAGGCAGCTTGTGGGGCTTAAGATGGGAGGGGGAGAGAAAGTGGGGCTGGAAGGGAGGGGAGAGCCCAGGAGCATGGGTGTGGGTATCCTTACTGTGCTCCCAAAAGGAAGAGGGAGAGAGAAGTTTGGATATTATTTTCCCTCAGCGGGGGGGGGTGTCTCTTCCCTCCCTCTATACTTCCTGCCGGTTGGGGGGGGAAAGAGCCCCCCCCCGGGATCCAGCGTTCCCTGCAGACAGAGGGAGGGCTGGACCGGCTGAACTTCTGCCTGCCTTTTCCCACCCTGGGGAGATGGAAGCTCTTCCCTCCCCTCCCTCATTTCCCCCCCCTCCAGACCCCCCACCAAGGGGGAATTTCGCTGGGACCGACGGTTCCCCCTCCCTCCTCCAGGGGGCGCCTTCCGGCAGTCCCTCCCCCTCCCCACGTGGGCCCCTCCTCCAGTAGCCGCTGGGGACCATGGGCGCCGGAGTCCCTCCTGACCCCCCTCCTCCTCCTCCCCGCAGCCCATTTCCTGTTGCAGGACAAGTACGAGTGCCGCTTCCTCAACGGGACGCAGCAGGTGAGGCTCCTCTACAGGTACATCTACGACCGGGAGGAGATCGTCCGTTTCGACAGCGTCCGCGGGGAGTTCGAGGCCGTCACGGAGTTCGGGAAGGGGGTTGCGGAGGCTGCGAACAGGGATAAGCATCTCCTGCAATTAGCGAAGGCCCACGTGAATCGCTTCTGCCGAAACAACTACGGGGTTCTCCAGAGAGGCCACGCGATTGGCCGGAGAGGTGAGGGGGGGAGGGGGGGTTCCATGGGGGGGAATGCAGGGACTCCCCCCCCCCCGTTTCATTTCATTGATTAGGGATCTCCCAGATAAAGATTTGCCCATTATTTATTCTCTGCTCTCCGATCTAGGAAATTTATTCTTTGGTATTTATCGCTGTTTGTTGATCCTCCTAATTTAACCCCCTCCCTCCCTCAAAGCGGGGGTCTGGAGGGGGTAGGATTATAACATCACCCCTAAATAAAAATGTGTAAAAAATAAATTACCCTTTAAATGTTAGAAATTCTACAAGGATGACAATGAAACATGCAAAAGGAGGGAAGAAATATATTCCTCTCCTTCCCTATCGTCCCACAATCTTCCTTCTCTTCCCCAGGTCCAAAAAACTTCTTTCCGGAATATTATACCAAATATTATATTTTTCTGGGGGGGGGAGTAATCCAGCAAGGTCTCTCTCTTGCCCAGTAGGTAGATAGATTTCAATATAATCTGTATGCTATATAATATTTCAATATATTTTATATGAATAAATCCATAATATTTATTGATTGACTTAATAACATTTTTTATAAAGGATTTTATTGAATTTTATAGGGTTAGGGATAAAATAGGATGGGGTTAGGGATTAGGGTTTAGGGAGGGGTTGCAATCAACATTGGGATTATCCCCCAATAACATTTTCTATCTTTAGCAAACAGGCTGTTGTCCTGGTACATACGTTCAATTAAAAATAGTTAATACAGTAATAGATATCTGTAGAGAATGTAATAAATAATAAATCAAAAACAGTATCAGTTACCCAATACATTTCATTCTTCCTACTAATATATATTCAAAATAACATATCACATTCATTTCTCGCTAGTTCATTTTCCTAACCGTTGGTAAAAATGATCCCATGTTCTATAATAAACTGAATCTTCTTTCTCTTTAATGTCTAACGTCAATCTATCCATTTCTCCACATTCTAAGATTTTCTTAGTTAAAACCTCTTCAGTTGATAAGTTTTCATTTTTCCAGCATTGGGCAAATGCTATTCTCACTGCTGTCAGAACATGCAATATTAAATATTCATTCTCCTTCTCATAATTAGGTCCTAATATTCCTAACAAAACCAATTCTGGCTTAAATTCTGTCTTTAGTCATCTTTTCCAACCATGTCTGTGTTTTAACCCCAAACTGTGTTTTTAAACATTTTCGGTAATCTTACTGGTGTCATATGCCATCTGTAAAACATTTTATGCAAGTTTTCTTTATCTGAGATTGCTTTAGTCGATCTGATATTTCTATCCCATAGTTTCTGCCAGTCTTCCAAGTCTGTAGAATATCCAAAGTTTTTTGTCCATGTTATCATTGTTTCTTTTACTTGTTCTTCTTCCATCTTTAAATTGAGCAGAAATCTATAGAGTTTCCTAATCAAGTTTTCATTTCTTTTTAACAATGTTTGATTGAATTCTGTCTGTTCTTTATGGAATCCTGTTCTCTTTATCTCTTTTGAATGTGCAAATATGGCCCCCATGCTAAATCAATACCTTCTCGTTGTAAATCTTCTCTATCTTTCAATTTCCCTCCGTTATCCAAGATATCTTTCTAAGTCAACGGCTTTGTCATAATGAATTAAATTTGGGTAAGCAAAAGCTTCCATTGTTGAAAGCCATTCAGGTAGCTTCCTATAGATTTTCTTCTTTATTCTTTCCCATCTGAAAGAAGTAGATTCCTTGTAAGGTGGCTTTGAAAATATCTGAGTGTTTTATTCCTCCCGTATCAAGTTTTAAAACCATCTCTCTCACACACAGAGGGACTTTGCATGGCACACACATAAAATATAAAACCACCAAAAGAGTATATATAATTTAATATTTAAAAGGCAGGAATCAGTAAAATCAAGTGATAATTTAATTAATTTCTTGCTGCAATTTGCTTTGTTCTGTTCCCTCCTGTGTCTCCCCCCCCTCCCTCCTCCCCCTCCTCCCCTCCAGCCAAGCCCACCGTCTCCATCTCCTCCACCAAGCTGGACACGGCTTCCCCCCACACCATCCTCCTCTGCACCGCGAGGGGCTTCTACCCCGTGGAGATCCAGGTCCGCTGGCTGAAGAACGGGCGGCCGGAGGAGGAGGGCGTGGCCTTCGGGGAGGAGCTCCAGAACGGAGACTGGACCTACCAGCTCCAGGTGATGCTGGAGACCCAGCCCCAGTGGGGGGACGTCTACACCTGCCAGGTGGGGCACGCCAGCCTGGAGGCCCCCATCACCGTCCAGTGGGGTGAGCCCCTCCCCTCCCCTCCCTCCCCTCCTGCTCTGGGGACCCCCTCCTTCCCTGAGAGGGGGAGAGAGGCCCTCCCTGTGGGGGAAGCCAGGTTGGACCTTCCTGGGGGTGGGAAGCTGGCCCTGATCCTCCTGCTCAGGGGAGGCTCCTTCTCCTTCCCCAGAGCCCCGATCCTCCAACTCGGCCAGGAGCAAACTCTGGACGGGGATTATGGGGGCCCTGATCGGGGTGATCTTCTTTGCCACGGGGCTCTCCCTCTACCTGAAGAGCAAGAAAGGTGAGTCTGGGGGCTGGATGAGAGGTTGTGGGGAGGGGACCATCCAGGGGGGGCTCTCAGCAAGCTTAGCAGAAATCAAGGAGCCCCCCTTGGACATTTGCTTGGGAAATTCTGTTCTTTGAGGGTCTGCTGTATAAGCGAGCATGCTGCAACCTATTATGGGCTATTGATGGGGAGGGGGAGCCCCTGAGTCCTCCAGCCCATGAAGAGTTCTGATTGGCTCTTTTTCTCCTTCCAGCAATTCCCATCCAGCCTCCTGCAGGTGAGTTTCTCCTCAAGTTACAGATGTTTCTTTAACATTCATTAATTGTTCCTTTTTTAAAAAAAATGTGCCTGAACAAAACCTCCTTGCTATGGATAACAGAAATTGTTGAAATTTTGGGCAGCTTTTCCTTACAGAGACCTGAAAATGCATTGGAATCAAAAACAAATACAAACACACCACAAATAGTAAAATATTGACCAGGTTTTTTCCAACGTGGTGGGCGGGGAGGACTCCTCTTTTGATTAAGTGCCGCAATTAAGTCATTTGGGGAAAATTCCATAAGTCCCGGGAAATGAATTGCTGGTCCTTTGCATCCTTTTCCTCCCTGAAGTGGGGGTGGGAGATTTTCCCTCATTCTGCCCCTGCCTATCAACCACCCCCCTCAGTGTGGGTCTGTGGGGGGGGTTGGTAAAAGAGAGGAATAATAAGTTATTTTCACTTTATATTCTCATTTTCTCCTTTTCTCTTTTTCTCTACAGCCCTCATGAATTAATCCTGCCATCTTTCCTGCTTCTTGATGGAAAAGGAATTTTTTTTTCAGTAGCTGATGAATTTCTGGCTTTTTTGCAACCTCTGAAAAATGGAGTCTCAAGATTTTAGATTAGGGAGAGGAGGACAATGGCAGCCTGGAGTTTCTCCTGCTGAGAGGCCCCCCATCTTTCTTTCAGGGCCTCCCTTTCTTGGGAGGGAGGGGTGGAGACAATCTAGACTGACCCCGGGGACTCTGGGCCTGCCTGTCATTCCAGACACCCAAATCTCTCCCTGCTTTGAATCCAGAGCAGCTTCATCTGCATCACTCTTTCTCCGAATCCCTTCCCTTTGCTGTAAACGAATAAACATTGTAGGAAAACCCTGGAATTCCTCCTTCCTTCCTCTTCCTCCTTCTCTTTCCTGCCCCTCTTAAGGGGGTCCACCATTCTCCCCTCCCCCTCCCCAGATTGAGGCCTCCACTGCCTCTGCATTGGCCAGCCCAACAGCTTTGGGTCCCAAGCCAGAACGGGCTTGGGAGGAGGATGGGGAGATCCAGGGAGCTTCGGGGCAGGGGGGGCATTAAGGGGAAAATGGGGCAAACTCAACTCTCCCAAAATATTGGTGTCTCAGGACACACCTGCACCCACATCACACAGACACACACAGAGAACCCTCCCCAAGAAGCAGCAGAGGAGGCGGTGGGGGGCTGGGGAGGAGGTGGGGGGCTTCAATCACCCCAGAGGCCTTTTCCAGGACTGCCCACCTGGCCCCACTGCTGCCCCCACAGCCCTTCGTGCGTTTGGGCCCAAAGTCCCCTCCCTCTGGGCAGGAGAGACCCGGAGAACAAGGTTTCTTCCACAGTTTGAGGGGCCCCCACCGCTTCATGTCCTGGGTGGAAGACTCGATCCTGAGTCCATAATTCCCCCCTCCTGTTCTGAGGGGAAGACTCTCCCCATCCCCCTCCTCCAAGTCTCCCATCAGGGTCTTTCTCCCAATGCAACTGAGCCCCTCCCCTTCCATGCTGGTCCCCCTTTTCCTCTCTTCCCTTCCCTCTTTTCCACCCATCAGAGCCCACCCCTTAGAGAGCTGAGTCTCCCCGTAACGTGTGAAGGAGGAGCATCAGAGCCTTTGCATTCTTTGGGCCTCCAGGGATGTTTCTCCAGACCTCCGTCGTTTCTTCCCTGGGCTGTCCGGGGTCTCCTCGGGGGTCGGGAAGGGCCCCTCAGCCCCTCAGGGTGGCAGAGGACCGAGGCATCGCCCCACTCAGAGACTCAGCAACGGGGCGGAGCCAGATAGTCCCTGAGCTGCCCTGGGGAAGAATCTGGGCTTGTTGCCTGCTGGATCAGGGCCAGTTTCTCGGTTTCGCTTCGTGGGAGCTCAACGCTTCAGGCTGGGGATGGGGAGGGGAAGGAAGTGAAACTCCAGCACTTCTCCAGCTGTTGGGGTTGCAGAAACAAACAAGGTTCCTTTGTGTGTGTCACTGCACTTTTTTTTGTTCATCAGAAAGTTCATTTCTAACTGTACATTTCCCCTGCTCTCTGCACCTGTTGTGATAATTTATCTGGTAACCATAGTGAATCCCATATGACTAGTTATGTTATGGTTTCAGTCTGTTTAGTGCGCATGTGTAGAAGAGGTTCTCACAATGTTTATCTTTATTGTTTTATTCACTTTGCTGTTACTGTCCATTACGTTAGGATGTAGTCAGCTAGCTCTCTTTATAATATATATTTAGTTTTTATATTTTTGTAAGTAAAAGGTATTTAGTAAGATTATGCGTCGTGTTTTTATTACCTTCCTGCATGCATATCATGCATTCTCTGAAGCACGGTCCTTCGCCCTCTACAAAGGTGATTTATACCTTGACATTTTGGTAGCAGAGGATGGTTTGATTTATGTTTTTAGAGATGCATGTTTCTGCGGCTGTTATCAGTTAGTTAGTGCTAGCGAGGCAGCGGTGATTAACTGCTGAAACATGTCAGGAAGGAAGCCACGGCTGAAAAGGAGTCTTTCTGTGGGGCAGCTCCCTTCAACTTTAAGAACTCCGATAGCTTCAGCCACATGCCTTGGAGAAGACGCACCTGCTCCTGTCGAGGATGGAAGGTCAGTCACTCCTTTTTTCTACTTTTCCAAGCTCCCTGGCAGCTGCTTTTGAAAATGTTCACACTCCAGGGGCTCAAGATGAATTTCAAAGGCTTGGAGCGAAACCTAAAGTTCAGCCGAAGAAAATTCCTTCTGCTCCTTCAAGCCCCAAGCAAACTATGCGAGATAGGGCTATGCAAGGCTACTGTGAACAAATTGGGGTTTTTGAAAAGCATTTGCAGCAGGCAAAGGAATATGTGTCAATGGTTCAGCAATATGAGAGGAATTATGAGCATGAACCGGCCATATTGCCACACCCACAAGGAGAAGCCATATTGCCTCCTTCTTCCCCAGAGCCAAAGTCACGCCCATCATTGAGTGTCATGCAAGACGAATGGGAACCGGAGGCTCCTATGTCACATGATTATGGGCTGTCCCAAAAGCCATACAGAGCCACAGTGATGCCTGAAGCAAATGTTATAGCACCATCTACTGGTGAAGCTGCATTAAGACATGAACTCTCGCAACTGTCCATGGAGGAGTCTTTGCTCAGAGATACAAGATTTCTGCCATTATCTGAGGTTCCAGCCCCTGATGGTGCCAGGATTCCTGTTACTATTGCTTCTCCTGTTAATATTGCTTCTATGCAAGTCCCTCTACCTGGCAGAACACAGCCATATTTAACCCACATGCAATTGCCACCGGGTTCTTATATGCGGAGGCCAGTGTCATCTGCAGGTTATGCTAATGCACCAGCACCAGCGCCTCCTGCTGGCCAGGGTGGAATAGCAGCTCAAAGACAGTCACAGCCAGCTCCAAGACTTTATAGCTTTAAAGTGAAAGTACGCAACAAGTGAAAGTGGGGAAAGATGGCGGCTAAATCTTCTAAAGCTCTTCAGAGTGCAGGAACTTCCCCGGTGCAACAGACTTCGTTGCAAGCTTTGCTTCCTCCTGCACCTCCTCTGGCATTGATGCTTAAGGACTTACAAGATGCCTTTGCAAAGCAATCGCAAGTAATGTCAGATATGATGGATGATAAGATGGCAAAGCTGGAGGAGAAATTGGAGAAATTGGAGGAGAAGATGGAAGAGATGTTTAGTGCAATGAGGGTAGACATTTTGTCTACAATCGAAAGTGTGGCTGAATGTGTGCAACGTTTGGATGAAAAAGTGGAGGATCTTAGTCAAAAGAACTCTATATTAGAAGTAAAGGTACTAAAGAATGAAAATATAAGGGATAAAATGGACGGAGAATTGAGCCTTGTCCAGTACCATCAGATGCAGTATGCTATTAGAATCAGGGGCTTAAAAGAGAATCCTAAAGAAGACTTAAAGCAGCTGATCTCTGAGGCAGGACCCCCCTCCTACTCAGAGCCCCCTTTCCTCTGCTTCCCCTCAAGCCCCCTTTTGAGGACCAGGATGCCATTGGCCACGGTCCTCCCTAAAAACTTGTGGGGAGCCATTGGGGGACTCTTCCTACACTCCCCCAGCCCTTTGTACCATTTCTCTCCTTCACAACTGGAGGGTCCTGCACCATTTTGCCCTCCAATGCCTCCCTCCCTCCCCCCTCCCTCTTTGGGGCTGAGATTCTCATCGTATAGACTCCCCTGCTTTTTTTATTAAAGAGTTTTATAAAAGTAACAATATTATCCCATCCCCAACCCACCCCTAAACCCCCCTCCCCTCCCCCACTTCCCAAAGCCGATTACAGGGTTACAAATATATAATAATCATAAACTAACTAACATTGATCAACTATCTACGTATCCAAATACATAATACACTTTAACCCGCCTATAACATGATTACAAACACTCTAAAAATATCGAACTTAAAAAAAATTATAACAATCTAAAGTTTACTCATAAGCTAAATGGAACTTTTTAGTCCCATATTTTTTCTGAATATAATCTATCCATCTTCTCCAAACCGAAATGTATCTTTCTTGTGAATGATGCTTCAAGTAAGCAGAAATCTTAGCCATTTCTACTAGATTTGACACTTTAAGCGTCCACTCCTCTATAGTAGGCAGGCAGTCCTTCTTCCAATATTGCCCTACCAATAACCTCGCAGCTGTTATAAAATTCAACATCAAATTAATTTCTTTAGTATCACCATCTGTAATAACACCCAATAAAAATAATTGTGGAGTAAACTTTATCTTTCTCTTGAAAATCTTTTGGATGTTCCACCAAATTTTAATCCAAAAAGCTTTTATATTTCTACAAGTCCACCAAATATGAAAGTAAGTAGCATCCAAACTACCACATCTCCAACATTTGGACTGTAAGTTGGAATACATACAAGACAACTTTTTAGGATCCAAATGCCATCTATAAAACATTTTATAAAAATTTTCTCTTAAGTTTCGGGCCTGAGTAAATCTTACATTTCTAACCCAAATTACCTCCCAAACATCCAATGGGATCAATTCTTGAATATTTTGAGCCCACTTTACCATGCAATCTTTCACCAATTCCGTTTCCGAATCTAATTCAATTAAAGCATTATAAATACTCTTTATATGTGCTCGAGTTTGATCTTTAATCTGTTTTACCAAATTTTCATCCATCAGTGTCAAACCAACCTTCTGATCTAACTTCCACCTAGCTTGCAATTGGGTATACTGAAACCAAGACTGTACGATATTTTCTTGTTTTAACTCAGCTACCGACCTTAATTGCCAATCATTCCCTACCAGTCTAAGTAATTGCTTATAAGAAATCATATCTAAATTCACACCCATAGATACCCCCTCTATTGCGTGTCCAGGAATCCCCCAAATTGGTATTTTATAATTCAACTTATAATAATACTTTTTCCAGACACGCAATAAAGCACTTCTTAAAATATGAGATTTAAAAGCCTTGTCAACTTTTTGATCATAAATCAAATATGCATGCCACCCATATAATAAGTCCCACCCCTCAAGATAAAGTATACTTTTATTTGTTAAATTGAGCCAATCACTAACCAGTGTTAAAACCACCGCATCATAATATAGTTTCAGATTAGGCACCTTAAGTCCCCCTCTTTCCTGAGCGTCTTGTAAAATCTTAAGTTTAACTCTCGGTTTTTCCCCCGCCCAAATAAATTTATTAATACCCTTCTGCCAATCATCCAAATTAGCATCCTTTTTCAAAATAGGTATCATTTGAAACAAAAAGAGAAACTTTGGTAAAACATTCATTTTAACAGCTGCAATTTTTCCCAACAAAGATAATTGTAATTTTTTCCAATTTTTAAATCCTTTTGTACTTTTAACCATAACATCTCATAATTATTCTTATATAATTTCACATTAGAAGCTGTAATATATACTCCCAAATATTTATTTTTTATTTTTATTTATTTATTTTAATCCCATTTATATCCCGCCCTTCTCCGAAGACTCAGGGCGGCTTACAATTTAAAGCACAAATCAATGTGCTTAGCAATAGCCTTCATTCTATGTATATGCCTGCTTGTTAGGGCTTTCACACACACACCCCAAGCGGAATTATTACAAAGTCAGCTTAATTGCCCCCAACAATCTGGGTCCTCATTTTACCTACCTGGGAAGGATGGAAGGCTGAGTCAACCTTGAGCCTGGTGGGACTCGAACCTGCACTAATTGCAGGCAGCTGGTGTTACTTAAGGAGGCATTAGCCCACTGCTCCACCAAGGCTCTTAACCTTTTTAACTTTTTCACTATTTCAAAACCTGTCAGTTCTAACATTTCCTTTTCATTCATAGTCATATTTTTAGATAATATGTTAGTCTTATTATTTACCTTAAAACCCGAAACTTTCCCATATTGAATTATGATTTCCGTCAAATCTATAACCGATTGAATCGGTTGGGATACTGTAACAACCAAGTCATCCGCAAATGCTCTTAACCTATAGTCATTCTGCTTTATTTTTATTCCCTTTATTTTAGTTGATTCCCGAATTTTAATCAATAAAATCTCCAATGTTAAGACAAACAGTAACGGTGACAGGGGACACCCCCGTCTTGTACCTTTTTCAATTTTAAATGCATCTGTTAATCCCCCATTAATTATAATTTGAGCCGATTGTTGTTGATATATGGCGTTGCCACCGGAAGTGTAGACTCCCCTGCTTGATGGTATAAATGGTAAAGGGGTGGACTAGATGATCTCCAAGGTCCCTTTCAACTTCTTTCACATTCTATCAACTATCTATGAAAAGCCCCCTCCAGACGAACTCCAGCCCATCCAGCTGCCTCCTCCAAGTTACCATGGTTGGTGAGGGGTAAACTTTGGGGAGTTCCATTGGGGAGGGTGAGGACTACAATTCCCCTTATCTCTAGGACATGGGGGGGTCAAGATGTGGCCCCATTCAGACCACACGCATGACCAGGGAAGGGCCCTCCTGACCTCTGACCTCAGCTGCATTCAGACCAGGGGAAAGCCGCCTTCACCCGCCCCTCGAGGGCCCCTGTGGGAGGCTGTAAGCTCTGGTGGGAGTTGGGGACCCCCCCCGGTCAACAGGTTCCATCACAGCCTTTAAATGGCCTCCCCCCCAAAATGGCTCCCCCTCTTAGGGAAGGACCCTGAAAAGGGGTCATTTGAGAGATATGGGGAGGGCAGAGAGCTTCCCACCTGGGGGGCAGGGGGGCCATTGAGGGGAAAATGGGGCAAACTCGGTCCTCCCAAAATATTGTTGTCTCAGGACACACATGCACCCACAACACACAAACACACAGAACCCCCCTCAAAGAAGCAGCAGAGGAGACGGTTGGAGGCCGGGGTGGAGGTGGGGGGGCTTCAGTCACCCCAGAGGCCTTTTCCAGGACTGCCCACCTGGCCCCACTGCCCCCCCCACAGCCCTTCCTGCCTTGGGGCCCGAAGCCCCCTCCCTCTGGGCAGGGAAGACCTGAACAAGGTTTCTTCCACAGTTTGAGGACCCCCCCACTCCCACCCCCATGTCCTGGGCAGAAGACTCAATCCTGACTCCAGAGGACTTAAGTTGCCATAATTCCCCCTCCTGTTCTGGGGGGAGACCCTCCCCATACCCATCCTCCAAGTCTGCCCTCAGGGTCCCCCCCCACTGCAAGTGAGCCCCTCCCCTTCCGTGCTGGTCCCCCTTTTCCTCTCTTTCCCACTCATCAGAGCCCCCCCCTTAGAGAGCCGAGTCTCCCCGTAACGTCTGAAGGGGGAGAATCGGAGCCTTTGGGTCCTTTGGGCCTCCGGGGACGTTTCTCCAGCCCTCCCTCGTTTCTTCCCTGGGCTGTCCGGGGTCTCCTCGGGGGTCGGGAGGGGCCCCCCAGCCTCTTTCGGGGGGGGAAAGGCAGGGGACCGAGGGGGCCGCCCCACCCGGAGACTCAGCCATGGGGTGGAGCAGGACAGCTGCCCCGGGGAAGAATCCGGGCTTGTTGTCTGCTGGATCAGGGCCGGTTCCTCGGTTCTGCTTCGGGGGAGCCCAGCGCTTCTGTCCGGGGGGGGAAGGGAAGCGAAACTCCAGCACTTCTCCAGCTGTTGGGGGTTGGGGAAACACACAAAGGTCCTCTCTGTGTTTGTGTGTGTGTGTGGGGTTGTTGAGGGCTGGGGGGGCAGGAAGAACTCAAGAGAAAATCCAAACCTCGCTGGGGAGACATGAAAAGAGGAGAGGAGTTCTGCTCTGATCAGAGGCTGCCTGGATCTGGGACCCCCTTTGTGTGGATTTGTGTGTACACAACTGTGGTGCGGTGGGGGGACCCCTCCTGCCCTGAGAGTTTCTCCTCAAGTGATAAATGTCTCTTTTAATATTCGTTAATTGCTCCTTTTTTTAAAAAAAAATGTGCCTGAACAAAACCTCCTTGCTGTGCATACCACAGATTTTTGAAATTTGGGGCCAAAAAGAACTCGGGCACAAAAGAAGTGACTTACAACCGTTTTTCACACTTAACGACCGTCGCAGCCTCCCCGTGGTCAGCGCATGATCAAAATTCAGACGCCTGGCAACTGACTGGTATTTATGACGGTGGCAGAGTCCCGGGGGCTTCGTCTGACCCCCATTTGCCACCTTCTGACAAGCAAACCTCCCTGGGGAAGCCGGATTCACTTAACAACAATGTTACTCACTTAACGATGGCACAGGTTCACTTAACGACTGTGGCCGAAAAGATCATAAAATGGGACTTAAATTCACTTAACTAGCGACCGAAATGTTGGGTTCCATTGAGGTTGTAAATTGAGGGCTATTTGTATGAACTAGGATAGGATAGGATAGGATAGGATAGGATAGGATAGGATAGGATAGGATAGGATAGGATAGGATAGGATAGAATAGGATAGGATAGGATAGAATAGAATAGAATATAGAATAGAATATAGAATAGAATATAGAATAGAATATAGAATAGAATAGAATAGAATAGAATAGAATAGAATAGAATAGAATAGAATAGAATAGAATAGAATAGAATAGAATAGAATAATAGAATCGAATCTAGGATAGGATAGGATAGGATAAATTGATTGAAGAATAGAATAGAACAAATTGATTGACTGAAAAGCCAAAGAGCCAGCGCTTGTCCGAGGACGTCTCCGTGGTCATGTGGCCGGCATGACTAGACGCCAAAGGCGCACGGAACGCTGTTACCTTCCCACCGGAGTGGTCCCTATTTTTCTACTTGCGTTTTTACGTGCTTTCGAACTGCTAGGTTGGCAGAAGCTGGGAGGACTAACAGGCGCTCACTCTGCTACGCGGCACTCTGGATTCAACCCGCCAAACTGCCGATCTTCTGATCGACAAGCTCAGCGTTCTAACCCACTGAGCCACCACGTCCCTTTCAGGATAGGATAGGATAGGATAGGATAAATTGATTGAAGAATAGAATAGGATAGGATAGAATAGATTGAAGAATAGAATAGATAGAATGGAATAGAATTAAATAATATTATAATAGAATAGAATAGAATAGAATAGAATAGAATAGAATAGAATAGAATAGAATAGAATAGAATAGAATAGAATAGAATAGAATACTGTAGAATAGAATAGAATAGAATAGAATAGAATAGAATAGAATAGAATAGAATAGAATAGAATAGAATAGAATCCAGGATAGGGTAGGATAGGATAGGATAGGATAGGATAGGATAGGATAGGATAGGATAGGATAGGATAGGATAGGATAGGATAGGATAAATTTATTGAAAAATAGAATAGAACAAATTGATTGATTGACAGATAGAATAGAATAGAATAAATTGATTGAAGAATAGACTAGAGTAGAAAGTAGAATAGAATAGAATAGAATATAGGATAGGATAAGATTGGGTAGGATAGGATAGAATATAATAGATTGAAGAATAGAATAGAATAAATAGATTGAAGAATAGAATAAAACAAAAGGGGTTTGGGGGAGGAGGGCAGGGCCTTCCTGGGGGGGCTCCCCCCATTGATTCCCCCCCTCTCTCCCGCAGAGCTGGTCTTAGCCAACGTCTTCTATGCCAGGAACGGTTTCAGCCTGGACTTCCTGCTCCGGCCCAAGGGGCCCCCAGGAAGACGCCCCCCCGGGCCCCCCGCCCAGGAGCCCCCGGCCCAGAGAGACGGACATCTGCGCCCCCTTCCCAAAGATCAAAGCCACCGGCCGCAGAATCGCTCGAACCCTTTTCTGAGCAGGGGGGGAACTCTATAGGGGGGGCCACGCATGGCGCTTTGAGGGGCCAGGACCGGGCCCCCCACCCTGGACACAAAGTGGGGGTCCTCAGCAGCATCCCGGGCCCTGCAAGAGTCTGGGGTCTCCGCTGTCCCAAGGGGAGGGGGCCTCGGAGTGTGGGGCGGCTGTGGGGCTGAGCAGGCAGTTCTGGAAACGGCCTCAGGTGACTCCTTCGCTGCTGCCCCTTTAAGAAGAGTTTCTCTTTGTGTGTGTGTGTGTGTGTGTGTGTGTTTGTACACCTGCATGCCTGTTCAGCAGAGCCTCAGCTGAAGACACAAATATGGTTGTGGGGGGGCTGCTAGATCTGGGGCGTCTGGGGATCTTCCCGGATCTGGTGGCCTTGGCTGAGGGCGGAGGAGGATTTGGAGTTAAGCAGATTTTTTTTGAGAAGGGAATAGAGACGGAAGGGACCTCGGAGGTCTTCTAGTCCAGCCCCTCCCCACCCCCCCTCCCCACCCCAAGCAGAACCGACGCTATTCCGGATAAGCGACTGGATGGTTGCAGCGGCTGCTGTGAATGGGGGTCTCCGCTGAGTAGGAGGGAGCCGTGTGTGCGCGTGCGCGTGTAATGGCAAGCACGGTCTAGACGTCTGTCTATCACTCGAGGAGAAACTCTCCGGGCAGGAGGGGGTCCCCAGAGCAGGAGGGGGGAGGGAGGGGAGGGCCTGCCCCCACCGCACCACCATTGTGTCTACACAGCCAGTCGCACAAAGGGGGTCCCAGATCCAGGCAGCCTCTGACTAGAGCAGAACTCCTCTCCTCTTTTCGTGTCTCCCCAGCGAGGTTTGGATTTTCTCTTGGGTTCTCCCTGCCCCCCCAGCCCTCAACACCCCCCCCCACACACACACACACACAAACACACACACACACAAACACACACACACACACAAACACAGAGAGGACCTTTGTGTGTTTCCCCAACCCCCAACAGCTGGAGAAGTGCTGGAGTTTCGCTTCCCTTCCCCCCCCGGACAGAAGCGCTGGGCTCCCCCGAAGCGGAACCGAGGAACCGGCCCTGATCCAGCAGGCAACAAGCCAGGATTCTTCCCCGGGTCAGCTGTCCTGCTCCACCCCATGGCTAAGTCTCCGGGTGGGGC
The DNA here is from genome assembly GCF_947247035.1 of Vipera ursinii. NCBI lineage: Eukaryota > Metazoa > Chordata > Lepidosauria > Squamata > Viperidae > Vipera > Vipera ursinii. The sequence continues at coordinate 1,009,077 of NC_139513.1, read as the reverse complement.
GGCCCCCTCGGTCCCCTGCCTTTCCCCCCCTGGAAGAGGCTGAGGGGCACCTCCCGACCCCCGGACAGCCCAGAGAAGAAACCGACGGAGGGTTGAAGAAATGTCCCCGGAGGCCCAAAGGACCCAAAGGCTCCGATTCTCCCCCTTCAGACGTTACGGGGAGACTCGGCTCTCTAAGGGGGGGGGCTCTGATGGCCGGGAAAGAGGGGAGGGGGGAAAAGGGGGACCAGCATGGAAGGGGAGGGGCTCAGTTGCAGTGGGGGGGGACCCCGAGGGAAGACTTGGAGGAGGGGGATGGGGAGGGTCCCCCCACCCGAGAACAGGAGGGGGAGCCTTGGTGGAGCAGTGGGCTGATGCCTCCCTAAGTAACACCAGCTGCCTGCCATGAGTGCAGGTTCGAGTCCCACCAGGCTCAAGGTTGACTCAGCCTTCCGTCCTTCCGAGGTAGGTAAAATGAGGACCCAGATTGTTGGGGGCAATTAAGCTGACTTTGTAATAATGCCGCTTGGGGTGTGTGTGTGAAAGCCCTAATAAGCAGACATATACATGGAATGAAGGCTACTGCTAAGTTTGTAAGCCGTCCTGAGTCTTCGGAGAAGGGCGGGATATAAATGGGATTAAAATAATAAAAAAACCTATGGCAACTTTACCTCCTCTGGAGTCAGGATCGAGTCTTCCGCCCAGGACATGGGGGGGGGGGAGTGGGGGGGGAGTGGGGGGGCTCAAACTACCTGCTCTTCATCACTTTTTTCCTTTTGTTTTTCTTTTTGGTCATCAAGTTCTGGACACCTTGCTAGGCGACTGGTGGTCCTCGGATGTCGCCACATCCTAAAAGTGGGTGAAAAAGTTCAAAAGCCCTCCACTAGGCTCCCTGTGGGAACTGAGAGGGCATCTAGTCCACCCCTCCAGACACACAGAGAAAAGGAGGCTCTGGTTGGGAATCATGGGGGTGGATGGGGTGAAAATGGAAGTCCGCCCTCCCCTCCGGAGCTGGCATAAAACGCCCCCCTAAAATGCAGCCCCCCCAGACTGAAGGGATTAAACCCCCCACCCCACTTTCTCCGCTTCTCTCTCTGCGCCGAACTATCTCCTCCATGGACGAAGTCAGGGCAGACTCTGCCCGGAGACCGATGACGCTGCAGAAGGGAGAATTCCCATTGGTCCCTCCGCTTTCCTGGCCCCTCCCAATCCCGAAGTCCGAGGAAACCGCCCCCTCCCCCCAAGCGAGACCCCCCGATTCCGCCTCTGGGCTGGGAGCCTCCGCGTCTCTCTCCCCTCCCTTTGGGGGCGCTTGTGGGGAGCATCCATGGGCTCCGTTGGGGTCCCCCTTTTGTTGCTGGTGGGGGCGCTGGCCCGGATCCCCGGAAGCGAAGGGGGGAAGGAGACCCCCGGTAAGGAGGGGGCTGGGCGGGGGGGGGTAGGAGGATGAGAGGGGCCGTCAGTGCTCCTGGGAGGGGAGAGAAAGAAAAGGGGGGACCCCAGCAGTGGGGAAAAGGGTCGAGGGCAAGAGAGGCGGGAGCCTGCAGGAGCCTCGATCTCCGCGTGGTCTCCACCCCTCCCTCAGAAGGACGCAGAGGGGTCGCGGGAAGGCAGCCGAGGTGGGATAAGAGGCAGCTGGACCCCCTCTCTCGCCCCCCCCTTGGCTGGGTGGGAGGGGGACCTTGCGGACCCCGAATTAGCGCCTGAGCCCCGAAGTTTCTGGCACCGAAAGAGGAAGGAGACGGAAAGCGAAAGGGGAAACTGAGGCACTTTCAGAGCTGAATCCACAAAGGCCAGCAAAGAGTCTAAGAAAAAAGACGTTTTTTGGCAAAAGGGTTTTTGCAACCTCAGTTTTTCTTCCGAATCTCCATTTTTTTTAAGGGGAGGGAAGAGGAGACTCTGAATTTGGGGAGGAGACCCAGAACCCCCCACCCCATATCCCCCCATTGCTGATTCGGTACGGGGGGAGGGGTGAACTGAGAGAGAAGGATATGGGGGGGTCTGAATTGCTCCCCTAGATTGGCTCCCCAAAACTCTCCCTTTAGCGAAGGGGTCTGGAGCCCCTCCCTTTCAGACGGTCTTTGGGGGCTGCAGGGGGCTCTACTTGGGCGGGGGGGGACAGGAAAGAGGCCTCGAAAAGCATCCAGAGGCAGCTTGTGGGGCTGAAGATGGGAGCGAGGGGAGGAAAAGGGAAGGGGGGCTGGAAGGGGGGGAGAGCCCAGGAGCATGGGTGTGGGTATCCTTATTGTGCTCCCAAAAGGAAGAGGGAGAGAGAAGCATGGATATTACTTTCCTTCCATCCCAGAGGGGGGGGTCCCTCCGGAGCTGGCAGGAAACGCCCCCCTAAAATGCAGCCCCACCAGACTGAAGGGATTCCCCTCCCCCAACTTTCTCCGCTTCTCTCTCGGCTTCGCACTATCTCCTCTTGTGGATGAACTCAGGCAGACTCTGCCCGGAGACCGATGACGCTGCAGAAGGGAGAATCCCCATTGGTCCCTCCGCTTTCCTGGCCCCTCCCAATCCCGAAGTCCGAGGAAACCGCCCCTCCCCCCAAGCCAGACCCCCCCGATTCCGCCTCTGGGCTGGGAGCCTCCGCGTCTCTCTCCCCTCCCTTTGGGGGCGCTTGTGGGGAGCATCCATGGGCTCCGTTGGGGTCCCCCTTTTGTTGCTGGTGGGGGCGCTGGCCCGGATCCCCGGAGGCGAAGGGGGGGAAGGAGACCCCCGGTAAGGAGGGGGCTGGGCGGGGGGAGGAGAGGGGAGGGGCCCTCAGTGTTTCTGGGGGCGAAGAATGGGGCTGGGACTCCAGAAGTGGGGAAAGGGGTCTAGGGCAAGAGAGGCGGGAGACTGCAGGACCCTGGATCTCCGCGTGGTCTACACCCCTCCCTCGCAGCATTTCTCCCCGCAAGACGGAGAGGGAGCCCCCCCTTCCCTGCTTGCGGGCGAGGTGGGCGGGGGTCGCGGGAAGGCAGCCGAGGTGGGATAAGAGGCAGAGGTACCCCCTCTCTCGTCCCCTCCGTGGCTGTGTGGGAGGGGGACCTTGCGGACCCCGGATTAGCTCCTGAGCCCCGAAGTTTATTGCACCGAAAGAGGAAGGAGACGGAAAGCGAAAGGGGGAAACTGAGGCACTTTCAGAGCTGAATCCACAAATGCCATCAAATGTATAAGAAAAAGACGCTTTTTGGCAAAAGGGTTTTTGCAACCTCAGTTTTTCTTCTGAATTTTTTTTAAAGGGGAGGGAAGAGTTGAGCTTGGATTCCTTCTGGGGGGAGACACTGAATTTGGGGAGGAGATCCAGAACCCCCACCCCATATTCCCCAATTGCTGAATCGGGATCTGGAAGGGAGGGGGAACTGAGGGAGAAGGATATTCGGGGGGGTCCGAATTGCTCCCCTAAATTGGCTCCCCAAAACTCTCCCTTTAGTGAAGGGGGCTGCAGCCCCTCCCTTTCAGACCATCTTGGGGGGCTGCAGGGCGCTCTATTTGGGTGGGGGACAGGAAAGAGGCCTCGAAAAGCATCCAAAGGCAGCTTGTGGGGCTGAAGAGGGGAGCGAGGGGAGGAAGAGGAAAAGGGAAGGGGGGGCTGGAAGGGGGGAGAGCCCAGGAGCATGGGTGTGGGTATCCTTATTGTGACCCTCCAGCCCTTATGTCCCCCGAAAGGGAGAGGGAGAGAGAAGCACGGATATTACTTCCCTTCCAGCCCAGAGGGGGGCGTCTCTTACCTCCCCCCATATTTCTTGCCATTTTGGGGGGGACAAAGAGGCCCCACCAGGATCCAACATTCCTTGCAGACAGGTAGACCCAGTGCTGGACCAGCTGAACTTCTGCCTGCCTTTTTCCACCCTGGGAAGATGGAGGGGGTCCCTCAGGAGTCTCTTCCTCTCCCTCATTTTCCTCCCCTCCCCCCCCCACCCCCACCAAGGAGGATTAGCCCTTGGGACTGACAGTTCCCCATACCTCCTCCAGGGGGCGTCTTCCGGTAGCCTCTTGCGGCAGGTTTCCCTCCCCTCCTCTGACAAGCCTGTGTCCCTTCTCTGGGAGAGGCTGGGAACCATGGGCCCCCGCGTCAGGACCCAGTCCAATCCACATCTTAGGAAATAAGGACCCTTGGAGCCGAGTTGTCCAAAAGGAAAACGTTTACTAAGGATAGGATTGGTTGTGGAGAAATGAGACAGGATCTGGTCTTGAGTCGCATTTCAAATCTATATAAGCCTTCCCGGTTCAACCCCCTCCCCTCAAAACTCCATTTGGTTAGGATCCCCTCAATTCCTGCTTGTCAGGTCCTTCCCTGGGAAGAAGGAACTTCCTGCCTTCCTTGGTAGATCGCCTTCTTCCTACAGCCCCAAACAGACAGATCACTTTTCCCCAGATCTTTGAAAGCAGCCACAGATAGACTGAATAAACAATCCCTCCCTCCTTCTACAAGTATGGCAGAATCCCGGTAGGCACAATATCTAACCATACATTAATGAATGTGATATCAATGGATTCTGACACCCGGAGTCCCTTCTGCCCCTCTTTCTCCCCCTCCCCCTCCCCCTCCCCACAACCCATTTCCTGCAGCAGAGGAAGATCGATTGCCGCTTCCTCTCCCCTCCGGATCTAGCAGGAAGCGCCCCCCTAAAATGCAGCCCCCCCCCCCAGACTGAAGGGATTCCCCTCCCCCAACTTTCTCCGCTTCTCTCTCGGCTTCGCACTATCTCCTCTTGTGGATGAACTCAGGCAGACTCTGCCCGGAGACCGATGACGCTGCAGAAGGGAGAATTCCCATTGGTCCCTCCGCTTTCCTGGCCCCTCCCAATTCCGAAGTCCGATGAAACCGCCCCCTCCCCCCAAGCCAGACCCCACGATTCCGCCTCTGGGCCGCGTCTCTCTCCCCTCCCTTTGGGGGCGCTTGTGGGGAGCATCCATGGGCTCCGTTGGGGTCCCTCTTTTGTTGCTGGTGGGGGCGCTGGCCCGGATCCCCGGAAGCGAAGCGGGGAAGGAGACCCCCGGTAAGGAGGAGGCTGGGCGGGGGGGTAGGAGGATGAGAGGGGCCGTTAGTGCTCCTGGGAGGGGAGAGAAAGAAAGGGGGGAACCCCAGAAGTGGGGAAAGGGGTGGAGGGCAAGAGAGGCGGGAGACTGCAGGAGCCTCGATCTCCGCGTGGTGGGGCTTAAGATGGGAGGGGGAGAGAAAGTGGGGCTGGAAGGGAGGGGAGAGCCCAGGAGCATGGGTGTGGGTATCCTTACTGTGCTCCCAAAAGGAAGAGGGAGAGAGAAGTTTGGATATTATTTTCCCTCAGCCGGGGGGGGGGTCTCTTCTCTGCCCCTATACTTCCTGCCGGTTTTGGGGGGGGGAAGAGCCCCCCCGGGATCCAGCGTTCCCTGCAGACAGGGGGAGGCCTGGGCCGACTGAACTTCTGCCTGCCTTTTCCCACCCTGGGGAGATGGAAGCTCTTTCCCCCTCCCTCATTTCCCCCCCTCCAGACCCCCCCACCAAGGGGGAGTCCCGCTGGGACCGACGGTTCCCCCTCCCTCCTCCAGGGGGCGTCTTCCATCAGTCCCTCGCAGCAGGTCTCCCGCCTCTCCCCCTCCCCACGTGGGCCTCTCCTCCAGTACCCGCTGGGGACCATGGGCCCCGGAGTCTCTCCTGACGCCCCCCCTCCTCCTTCCCGCAGCCCATTTCCTGGTCCAGGAGAAGGTCGAGTGCCGCTTCCTCAACGGGACGCAGCAGGTGAGATACCTGTACAGCCAGTTCTACGACCGTCAGGAGTTCGCCCGCTTCGACAGCGACCTCGGGGAGTTCGAGGCCGTCACGGAGTTCGGGAAGGTGGATGCGGAGTATTGGAACAGGAATAAGCAGCTCCTGCAGTACCAGAAGGCCCGAGTGGATTCCGGCTGCCGAAACAACTACGAGGCTCTCCAGAGCAATTCCGTGGTTGGCCGGAGAGGTGAGTGGGGGAGGGGGAGTTCCATGGGGTGTGTGTGAATGCGGGGACTCCCCCCCCTTTTATTTCATTGATTAGGGAATTGATTTGGTGGAGCAGTGGGCTAATACCTCCTTAAGTAACACCAGCTGCCTGCTATTAGTGCAGGTTCGAGTCCCACCAGGCTCAAGGTTGACTCAGCCTTCCATCCTTCCGAGGTAGGTAAAATGAGGACCCAGATTGTTGGGGGCAATTAAGCTGACTTTGTAATAATGCCGCTTGGGGTGTGTGTGAAAGCCCTAATAAGCAGGCATATACATAGAATGAAGGCTACTGCTAAGTTTGTAAGCCGCCCTGAGTCTTCGGAGAAGGGCGGGATATAAATGGAATTAAAATAAAAAAAAATTTCCCAGATAAAGATTTGCCCCTTATTTATTCTTTGCTCTCCAATCTAAGAAATTTACTCATTGGTATTTATTGATATTTACTGATCCTCCTAAGCCACCCCCCTCCCTCCCTCAAAGCGCAGATCTGGAGGGGGTACCATTATAACATCCTCCTAAAATAAAAATGTGGGGGAAAAAATTACCCTTAAAATGTTAGAAATTCTACAACTTATGACAATTAAACATGCAAAAGGGAAGAAATATATTTCTCTCCTTCCCTTTCGTCCCACGATCTTCCTTCTCTTCCCCAGGTCCAAAAAACTTCTTTCCAGAATATTATACAAAATATTATATTTTTCTGGGGGAGAGGAATCCAGCAAGGTCCGTCTCTTGCCCAGTAGGTAGATACATTTCAATATAATCTGTATGCTGTATAATATTTCAATATATTTTATATGAATAAATCAATAATATTTATTGATTGACTTATCCACTTTTTAAATAAAGGATTTTATTGAATTTTATAGGGTTAGGGATAAAATAGGATCGGGATAGGGATTAGGGTTTAGGGTGGGGTTGGGGTCAACATTGGGATGTTCCCCAAATTACATTTTCTATCTTTAGCAAACAGGCTGTTGTCCTGGTACATACGTTCAATTAACAATAGTTAATATAGTAATAGATATCTGTAGAGAATGTAATAAACGATAATAAAAAACAGTATCGGTTAGTCAATACATGTCATTCTTCTTACTAATGTATATTCAAGATAACATATCACATTCATTTCTCGCTAGTTCATTTTCCTAACTGTTGGTAAAAATTATCCCATGTTCTATAATAAACTGAATCTTTTTTCTCTTTAATCTCTAACGTCAATCTATCCATTTCTCCACATTCTAAGATTTTCTTAATTAAAACCTCTTCGGTTGATAACTTTTCATTTTTCCAGCAATGGGCAAATGCTATTCTCGCTGCTGTCAGTACATGCAATATTAAATATTCATTCTCCTTCTCATAATTAGATCCTAATATTCCTAACAAAACCAATTCTGGCTTAAATTCTGTCTTTACTCATCTTTTCCAACCATGTATGTCTTTTAACCCCAAACCTTTTTGCTTTAAGGCCTGTCCACCAGATGTGATAGTAAGTACCTGGCCTTTGTTTACATTTCCAGAAATTATTTGAAGTGTTTTTAAACATTTTCGGTAATCTTACTGGTGTCATATGCCATCTGTAAAACATTTTATACAAGTTTTCTTTATATGAGACTGCTTTAGTCTATCTGATATTTCTATCCCATAGTTTCTGCCAGTCTTTATTTATTTATTTATTTATTAATGGGATTTATATCCCGCCCTATCTCCCGAAGTACTCAGGGTGGCTAACAACAAAACATATAATAAGTACAGAAATTAAGATAAAAATTAAATTTAAAATCATCTGTGCAATAAATTAAAATTAAAAACTAAAAATAAATTAAAAATTGTAAATATAATTAAAATGCCTTTCAGTCCAGGTCAGCCTGGTGGAATAGGAGTGTTTTGAGGCCGCGGCGAAAGGATTGGAGATTTTGGGCCATCCGAAGCTCAGGGGGGAGCTGATTCCATAGGACTGGCGCTCCCACAGAGAAGGCCCTCCCCCTGGCGGTCGCCAGCCAACATTGCCTAGCTGACGGTACCCTGAGGAGGCCTTCTCTGTGTGAGCGTACTGGGCGATGGGAATTCGTTCCCGGCAGCAGATGGTCCTGCAAGTATCCCGGGCCTAAGCCATGTAGGGCTTTAAAGGTAAGTACCAGCACCTTAAATCTCACCCGAAGGGCAACCGGTAGCCAATGCAGCTCACGCAGGAGGGGTGTAATATGGGAGTATCGGGGTGCTCCCATCACTACCCGTGCAGCTGCACTCTGCACCAGCTGAAGCCTCCGGGTGGTCTTCAAGGGCAGCCCCATGTAGAGAGCATTACAGTAGTCAATACGGGAGGTAACGAGTGCGTGGGTGACTGTACGTAGGGTGTATTGGTCCAGAAAGGGGCGCAATTGGTATATTAGGCGAATCTGGGCAAATGCCCCCCTAGCCACGACTCCAATATGATCTTCAAAACTGAGTCGTGAATCTAGGAGGACGCCCAGATTGCGTGCTCTATCAATGGGAGGTAGCATCTCTCCTCCTATAGCCAAAGATGGAACCTCTTGGACTAAACGAGATGACGGTATGTAGAGCCACTCAGTCTTGGCCGGGTTGAGTCGAAGCCTGTTCTTTCCCATCCAAATCTGTACCGCTTCCAGGCAACGGGACATCACATCGAGGGCATCACTGGGTTGGTTCGGGGTGGAGATGAATAGCTGGGTATCATCAGCATATTGATGATATTTCACCCCGAAGCCACAGATGATCTCTCCCAGCGGCTTCATATAGATGTTGAACAGGAGGGGTGACAGCACCGATCCCTGAGGCACTCCACAACTAAGGGGCCTAGGGCTTGACCTCTGCCCCCCTGCTAACACCGTCTGCGAACGGTCCGAGAGGTAGGAGGAGAACCACCGCAGAACAGTGCCTCCCACTCCCAACCCCTCAAGACGACACAGTAAGATACCGTGGTCGATGGTATCAAAGGCCGCTGAGAGATCTAATAGGACCAGGACAGAGGAATAACCTCTATCTCGGGCCCGCCAGAGATCATTCACCAGTGCGACCAATGCCGTCTCCGTGCTATACCCGGGTCTGAAACCCGATTGGTATGGATCCAGATACTCAGCTTCCTCCAGGATCAAAGGGAGCTGTCGTGCCACCACGCTCTCAACGACCTTCGCAAGACAGCGAAGGTTGGAGACAGGACGGAAGTTGTTTAAAATAGCTGGGTCCAATGCTGGTTTCTTGAGGAGGGGCCTCACCACCGCCTCTTTCAAGGCGGCAGGGAAGTACCCTTCACTCAGTGAGGCATTGATAACTGCTAGGAGCCAGCCTCGTGTAACCTCCCGAGATGCATAGACTAGCCAGGAGGGACACGGGTCCAACAAACATGTGGCGGCACTTAGTTTCCCCATGATCTTGTCCACTTCATCCGGAGTCACAGGATCAAACTCTTCCCAAATGTACTCGGCCAAATTCATCGTTTTCCTCTCGTCAGATACTGCCCAGTCAGAGTCCAGACCAGCCCGAATCTGAGCAATTTTGTCCACCAGATATTTACTAAATTCCTGAGCCCGTCCATGTAGGGGGTCCTCTCCCGTCCCTTGATTTAAAAGGGAGCGGACCACTCTAAATAGGGCAGCCGGGCGGTTATCTGCAGACGCAGTGAGGGTGGTGAAGTAAGCGCGCTTTGCCACCTTCATTGCCACAAGATAAGATCTAGAAAAGGATCTTAACTGTGTTCGGTCAGACTCGGACCGACTGGTTCTCCCAATGCTCTCTAGGCCCCTTCTTTGGCGTTTCATCTCCCGCAGGTCCTTGGAGAACCAAGGAGCGAGTCGGGACTTGCGCCGGGTCAGAGGCCGCAAAGGGACAACGCGGTCGAGAGCCTCCGAAGCAGCTTGTTGCCAGGCATTAACTAAGGACTCGACCGGGCTGTGGGAGAGGGAGGTGGGAATCAGTCCAAGCGCCATCTGGAATTTATCTGGGTCCATCAGGCGCCTGGGGCGGAACCATCTGGTCGGTTCCGCCTCCTGACAGCAGGGGGTGACGTGACGGAGGCCCAACCGCAGGAGATAATGGTCTGTCCATGAAAGGGGTTGCGATGTTGGAGTAACCCCACCCAGTCCATTAAGCCATTGCCCAGAGATAAAAATAAGATCAGGCATGTTTCCTCCCTCGTGAGTCGGGTCCTGAGTAATTTGGGTCAGGTCCATGGCCGTCATGGAAGCCATGAACTCTCAGGCCACCTCTGATGCACTGCCCAGGGAAGGTAGATTAAAGTCTCCCAGAACCATAAGTCTTGGAAATTCAACCGCCAATCCTGAGATGGCGTCAAGTAGCCTGGGTAGAACTGTTGCTGCGCAGCTTGGAGAGAGGTATACCAGAAGTAGGCCCAACTGACCACCAGGACCGCATCTTAGGAGGAGGAATTCACATCCATCTATCTGAGGGGCAGTGGCCTCCCGCGGATGGAGGGTTTCTCTGATAATGACCGCCACACCACCTCCCCTACCCTGAGCTCGAGGTTGATGTAGCACACGGAAACCTGGAGGGGATAAATCAGTCAGAGGGACCCCTCCCTCTAGGCCCAACCAGGTTTCCGTGATGCATGCCAGGTCTGCGTCTTCCTCCTCGATCAAATCATGGATGAGGGGAGCTTTATTCACAACAGACCTGGCATTAAAATAGATCAGCCTGAGCTCAGGTGTCTGCCCTCCCTCTTCCCCAGGACAGCAGGTGAGAGCCAGAGGGTCGGAGCGCGCCACAGCAAGAAGATAGCGGGGGCGTGATCTCAGATTACGATATGGCCCTCTGCTCATCCATCTGCTGCCATTCCCAATTACCGTGGGGATTGGTATCCCTATCCCATCCCCCTGGGTCCCAAGACTCTCCCCGGCCCTCATATTGCCGCGGCCGTTGGCCAACCTAGACTGAGACAGGTCCGGTAGGATCTTCCTCTCATTCTCCCGGGCCTTACCCTTCCCCCTCCCTAACCCTTCAAAAAATTTTAAAAGAAAACCCAAAAGCCTCTTTTTGGCGCCATGCCACCTCTCGGGGTCCCAGGACCCGTCATTAAGGAAACGGCGGCGCAGGTTTGATGGCCATATCTGAGAGAGGGGGGAAGCTCTTAGGGCAAGTAGCTCGTTTCTGGTGTAAGTCATTAGAAGATGGAATTAGGAACAAAGGATGAGTTGGCTGGAACAAACTGCATATTAAATCCACAGAGCTGAAATAGTGGCTCTTGAAAACATGGTCACCCTCTCACAGTGACCAGGATCTCAGGGAACCACTATCCAGCCCTGGGTAGGTCGCAGGAGGAGAGAAAGTCCAGGGGTTGCTAGAATAGTCTGTTGGTGGTGAGCTTCGCAGCTCCAGTGATGAATGGTGGTAGTTCATCTATCTCCATGTCCTAGATATCATCACGACCCAGGGGCTGTAATAAGTCTCCATTTTTAGCTTCAAGTGGTCCCTGGTGATTCCACCCTCCAGACCAGTCCAGGAGGGTTTTAAATGGCGCTCAGACCATCGGACGGCGGCCATCATCCCAAGGATCTCCATCGGGGGGCAAGCTCGCTGCTCTAACAGAAGGGTAGATGGGGTCAGCAGCCACAAATTCTGGAGCCTCGCCATCCGGACTACCTTTCTAGGCAGCCCTAGGTCGTTACAGCTCCACCGTAGGCGGCTGCAGGACCGGACCATTTGTTTGTTGAAGAAAGATCGTTCAGGTCGTTGCAGGTCCATTGCAGGCTTTCGCACGTCGCGCTTCACAGTAGGCCGCCTATCAGCTGATTTGGAGGCCGCCACAAGATGCCACTGGCCGCCGCTGGCCATTGTATGTTCTCTGCCGGTCCGAATGAACCAGCAAAAGCCGCACGCCGTATGTTGCAGCCAGCCCATCGCCGGCCGCTTTACAGGCTGCCGTGGGGTGCCATCGGCTGCCGCCGGCCATTGTAACCTGTCCATCTGCCCGATAGAGCCGTTCTGCTCGGCTATTTGATGTCTGGGAGCCCTGCCGCCTCGCTGCCCCGCCGCCCTCTCCAGCACCGCCCTGCCGTCATCGCCAGCACTCATTACGGGGTCCACCGAAGCCTCGGAGGGTCCTGTCACCCATCCGGGCCAGGGAACGCCCCATGCAGGGCCCCATGCCAAACTCGCTCCCCTTGATCTCCGCGATCAGCTGCGAGCAGCCATCTTTTCTGGAGGCGTGGTCAAAAAAAAAGTCTTCCAAGTCTGTAGAATATCCAAAGTTTTTTGCCCATGTTATCATTGTTTCTTTTACTTGTTCTTCTTCCATCTTTAAATTGAGCAGAAATCTATAGAGTTTCCTAATCAAGTTTTCATTTGTTTTTAACAATGTTTGATTGAATCCTGTCTGTTCTTTATGGAATCCTGTTCTCTTTATCTCTTTTGAATGTGCAAATAAGGCCACCATGCTAAATCAATACCTTGTCATTGTAAATCTTCTCTATCTTTCAATTTCCCTTCCTTATCCAAGATATCTTTCTAAGTCAACGACTTTGTCATAATGAATTAAATTTGGGTAAGCAAAAGCTTCCATTGTTGAAAGCCATTCAGGTAGCTTCCTATAGATTTTCTTCTTTATTCTTTCCCATCTCAAAGAAGTAGATTCCTTGTAAGGTGGCTTTGAAAGTATCTCTGTGTTTTATTCTTCCCGTATCAACTTTTAAAACCATCTCTCTCTCACACAGAGGGACTTTGCATGGCACACACATAAAATATAAAACCACCAAACTAGTTTATGTACAATTTAAGATTTAAAAGGCAAGGATGATTAAAATCCAGTGATAAAAAAATCATTAAAAGTGGGGAGGGCTTCGGGATGCTGACCGGCCCCACGGCTCCCTCCTCCTCTGCGCCCCCCAAGCGAAGCCCCATATCCCCATTTCCCCCCTTTCCAGAAGGCCAGGAGTGGGGGAGGGGCTCCCTTCCCCTCTGGGGCCTTTTGGATTTTAGGATAAAAAATGAACTTCCAAAGGTCTGGAAAAGGGAATTTCGTCTGCTCTGCCCTGTCCATCTTTTAGTCCTTTTTATTCTTTATTCAGAGTCGTTTCCTCATCCAGTTTTGGGGGTCTGGGAGAAAATTCCCCCTTGAGACCCCCTGTTTGGTCACAGACTCGGCTTCACCTGCAGCCGAATCGCTTCTCACTTCCTACCTGGGAAGGTTCCTCGTTTGGAGGCAAAGATTCAAAAAACACCCACAAACATCAGAACTGAATTTCGGGGATTCCTTCGGCCCTGAAGCCTCGGATTGTTTAGTTCCCTGTTCCAGATTCCTGGCAAATTGGCTACATTTGTTGTTCTAGCTTTATTTGCTTATATTAAAAAAAACCCTTCTTTATTTCTATCAACCGATAAGGTTTCATTGTGCAAAACCAATGTTTCATCTGCAGTTGTTGCCATTTGTTGTTGCCGGGGTGTCCAAAAATAATACGCTAACAAAGAATTAAATAATATCTTTCTTCCACAAGAGGAAAACCACCAGATCCCAAGAGAAAAGGGCATTTTACAGGGAGACGCTGGGAATTTGCTCCTTCCGGAAATTATGGAATATTTAAGGGGAAGCAACGCAGATTTTTTTCTCTCCATATTCAGTCTGAAATTCATTCTTACGCCTAAATTCTTCCCTGCAAACCCAGGAGGATAATTCACTGTTCATAAAAACAAATCCCGACCAGATCCCAGGATTGAATTGCAAATAACCAAACCTTGAAAAATTGCATGTTCTTAAACATGATATAATTAGCTGTTCCTAAGAGAATCTCTCGAGGGAGAAAAACGTGGTTAGCAAAAGGTCTCTGAGCTGGAGTGGATCTATGAAAGTAGTTATAGTGTATACCTTTTTTTAATGAAAATTATCAGCCCTTTTGATCAGTGACGTCATCAAAGTAAACAAACCCACGTGGTGTTGATTACGTCAGCAGATCATGGCCCTACGCGGAAGTAACTGCCCTATTTTCAGATAAGGCGTCTTGAACCGAACCCCATCAATAAGTCAAGGCAGTCAAGCCTCTGGGTACGTGATTAGCTTCACCCTAGACTAATTCTATCGACATTCAAAACAAACGGAATAAGCTAAATAAAGTAAATAATGAACAGAGGCCTCTGCTTTTGGGAAACAAGCCCTACTTTGGGGAGCTGTGAAATAATAAAAAACGCTTTTTATTTCTAATCATTCTAGCCTAATTATGCTTTTAATTGTTGTGGAGTTTTAAAAGTCAGCGCCTCAAAAGCAGGGAAAAAGGGAGGCCCTAAAAGGATTTATGTTTTTCCATCTTCCAGGATCCCCTTTAATTTCTTTCTGCAATTTGCTTTGGAAATGAC